>NC_139410.1:14037408-15333526 GCF_905368555.1 Meleagris gallopavo
CTGCCAAGTAAAAGTATAAACTGAATGTCCTCAATGGTTTAACATTTTTAATAAGAGATAAGGGAAGCATTTAAAGGATTATTTCATATGCTGCATTTACTGTTTAATGGAAGTTAAAAGAAAACCACAAGAACTGCGTGATTTCCTTTCAGTCTGCTTGTGGAATATTTGTAAGGACTGATGATACTAGCTTTATTCAACACTGCATGATAGTTGTTGGTAAATCTAATTAGTGCTTTGTCGGATCTTGAGTTTGCAAACAGAAACGCTACAATGTACATGCAGTCTTCTTGTCTCTATTGTGTTTTTCTAGACCTTATGATAAATTTCAGAATATATAATTAATAAAATATTACCCTGCTCTCAAAAAGGCAGAATGAATAGTACAAAGAGCTGTTACACAGTTGTTTAACTCTTGAAAAGGCTTGTTGAAAAGAAGTCAATAGAACAATTGTGCATTTAATTGCTAATCTATTTTATGTTTTATTAAATGCTCAGTGGTGTTTTCCTAATTTCATTACATGGTAATGGGTAATCAAGTAATGATTAGTGGCTTATAATTTAAAAATAGCTTAATTGTGTGAAACTTTGGATGATATCTGCCATCTTGATGGACAGAATATGAGCATATGTAGGAGGGCTGCTTAGGAAGTAGTGCCTTTTATGTTGGCCCACAATGTCAGAGGCGGCTGTTAGTATGGCAGTAGAGGTTGAACCTTCCCACCAATACTCCATTACATGTTATTGCTATGTGACAGATGGCAGCAGAGGGGTAGGATGACAAAATGGCATTTGACATGGAAGTGAGTACAAAGCAAAGGTGTATTATTTAATTTCTATTTTAATTTTCTTTTAATGCAGAAAAAAGTCACTCGTTACATTACTCTGTGCTTACTAAATTTTTATGGTTACCAATCTGTGGAGGTGGCGTATGGTGCATTTCAGAGATGTGAAATACAAGCCATGTTCCAAATGGTCATGCACAGTTGTCACACCATGAAGTGAAGAACATCTCAGTCAGCTCATTATCTCAAATTAGTGAGATGTCAATCCGTCAAGTGACAGCATATGAGTTCCTCACTGAAGAAAATGTTCAAGGCACAGCCATCAGTAGGTAAAGTGGTGCGCATTCTCTGTTGGGATAGGAAAGGGAGTGATCCTTCTGGATTTCCTGAAATCAGACAAACCATCAACTCTGTTACATCACAGTGCTGACTAAGCTGAATACTGCAAGTTCTAGAATCAGGCCAGAGAAAAAGGCAACCTTTCTCTTGCAACACAATAATGCCAGGCCCTATGTCGGAATGAATACCATGGAGTATTTTGCCCATTTTTGGCTGGAGTGTCCTATGACACCCACTCTATAATCTGTATTTGGGACCTTTTGACTTCCATCTGTTTGAGCTGGTGAAGCAAAGAACTGCATGGGTAGCTGTCATAACAACTGCAAGACAGTGGGTCACCCACAAACAGTGGACACGTTTGGATTAAGAATGTGGCATGCAGGCTCTTGTTCACCACTGGCAAAAATGCCTAGCTAATAGTGGTGATGGTGTTGAAAAACAGTGTTTTGGAGCTGAGAATTTGCTCTATCAAATGATCTTATTGTGCTCTTCTTATCTGTTGTCGTTTCCACAGAAATAAATGAGAAGCTGAATAATTAGAAGTTACTTGTGTGACCTACGTAACTGATTTATCTCAAGATTTTAGAGTGGATTTGCTGAATTTTTAGTATGTCTTAAATACATATTTGTATCAAAGCTACTTTAACTTTTTTCTTCAGTTCAGTGTCTAAACTGATTAACCCCTAATCTGGCATATTTGCTTTCAGATGTTGCAAACTGAACTTAAATGCTGCTAGACTGTATAACTCTTTCTGTATTTTTCTCTATTCCATTGCACCTGATGCTTCTGTGGAGTGTTTACTTAACTGTGAAGTAAAAGAAAATGCTCTAGCTAGGAGGAATAGAGTTGCTTGGCCACAGATTAGTGAGTATGCTGACTTTTACAGTTTTCTTTTGGTTTCATGCTAAAAGTGCTGTCTTATGTATTAAGGTCTTGAACCTTGGAAAGAAGATACTGCTCTGCAAATTTGTTAATGCCACTGACATATTTTGATTCCTTTCCCTACCTCCTTTTCAGCGGCCTACTCAAGATTTTTTTTTTCATCTCCTGCACTGTAATTTATTTTCTTGAAATGCATTTTGGTGTCTGAGAATTATAACGGGATGAATATTTGGGCACAAATTCTTTAGGAGGCTGTAAACATCTCTAACTCATTCATGTTATAATCAGTATTTTTCTGGTTTCTTCTGTATACCTCCAAATTATCAGAATGAAAACACTAGTTGACCCTGGAGTATGAATTTTTAAAAGTTAAATAAGTTCTTCCTTTCCACTGAAGTGGAAATCTGGGCGTTAAGATAATTTCTGGTATTAAAATTAATATAACTTCCTAGAGTACTTATTGCTATACTAATTTAACTGTGAGTTACTTTACCTTCAAGGTAGGTGGTGCCAGTTAAGGGACTTCAGTCACTGTCAGTGGGTTTCAGCTGAAAGCCAAGGGTTTCATCTATCTTGTCCTGTTTCTTGTCGTTTGATTTCCAAAGATCTTTCATTAGCTGGGCAATGTCTAGTGCTATAAAGCAACCTGAGAAAAATACTACCTTTGTAATCTTCCTTAAAACGAGAACTATCTCTAAAGAACTGGATGTGCTGGATTACCCACTTTTGCTTACTTCAGTAAGCAGCCACTTGTTACGTAGCCACAGCTTCCCTTAGGCTTCTAGCCAATTGTCTCACCAACTGCACTAAATATCCATGGAAAAAAATACTAAATATACTTTTTTTTTCTTGTTTGAATACATGCTAACATCTTTCAATTCAGCCATCCAATGACCCCTTTTTAATTGTGTGCACTGGGAAACTTCTGCAGATTGTCAGCCCCCGTACCTCTAATGTGCTTCTGTCGTCGGTGCCTTTGTGCATGGTGAAATAAATCAGCACTGCTGTGAAATAACATTCTTCTAAAACAAGTTACAGTTTTGGAATGTAGGCTGAACTCTCAGATGCAGCAAGTAATTCAAGCTATGAAAATGAAGTCTAATCTTAAGGGAAACACAAAACAATTAGACTGACCAGAGGTGAGATTTCAGCTTTGATTTACGTGCTGCATATTATCTCCTTTCCTGGTTCTCATAAACAGCTACCCAAGGAGTGGATAAACTATAAAATAAACTCACCTGACTTTTGTCAGTTTTCAGAAGTATCCCCATTTGACTTTTTCTGAGCAAATAGAATGTAGGCTGCTGATTTAAAGCATTCAACACTCACTGTTGGGAAATGAAGAGGTAATTGAACTATGATGGAGGTTTTTACACTCGAACTTATCTTTTCTCCTAAGTGTTTTAGCAAACTAGCCAGTCCTCTGGGCTGTTTAAGTGCATGTTCATTTTTTCTTTTTTATTGCTACGCATTTGGTTACACTAACACCACCACTCAAATATCATCACACTGTCACACACAACTGTTTCAACTAAACTGTTATTGGCAACATCTACACTCTCATATTCAAAGAAAATGAGTTTTCTTTCTAGTGCTTTTAAGAATTAATAAATAGTTAAAGACTCTAGCACAGACACAGCACTGTGTTGTTTCGCTCCAGTTGTGTTGGACATACATCCTGGTTTTCAATACTGTTGTCCCCTTTCCTCCACTCCATACTGATCTTAGCAGATTTCATGAGAAAAGCCTACAGCTTGTCTGTGGCAAAGATCCGTGCTCAGATTTATCTTCTAAGCAGTGAGAAAGAGTCCTCTTGGGTGCCATTCCCCTTCACTGCCTTGGAAATCAGATAAGGGTTGATTCCATTTTATACCCATAAGAATACTATACAAGCAAAATAAAGAAGTTCTTTAAAGTAGACTTTGAGCTGAGAGATTTTTTCAGTTCACAAGTCAATTTTCAGAAATGCTATGACCAGCAGGCTGAAAATATTATCTGGTAAAACATTAAAACACCAGTCATAATGCTTATAGCTGTTTCTTAAAAATACTTTGGATGCCTGAATGTAATGCCTCTTATTTTTGTGGAAATGACAGCAGATACAAAGACCACAATAACACAATAGGGCAAATTCCCAGCTACAAAGCACTGTTCTTCAATATTGTGAACACCATTAGTTGTGCACAGAAACCACAACCTCGCTGTGCTTGCATCCATTGTTAGTATCTATAAACATTCAACAAGCATCAATGTCAATAGGTATAATTTTTTTCCACCTGGAGGAATTCAGTTCCACAGCTTTGCTTTGTATGCACTTCTATGAAGCTCAGGTCCAGGATACGTGGTGTTTGTCTGGAATATCTTTAAGTCTCCTGCCTCCAAACAGTTGCAGTTAAATGGCATACCTGTGTTTTATAAGGTACAGAGTAGGGCAAACTAAGAAAGTACTTATTCAAGGAATGTATTTTTTAAGTTCATTTTATGTGCATCTCTTAACTGGCTTAGCTACATTGTCCCAGCAGAGGCAGGAGCATTGTCTCTGCATAGGGCAGCTTAGTGGAGTGTTTGCAGTTGTGGGTGGTGCTGAAGAAAGCTGCTTAAAGCTGAGAAGAGGGGGGGAAAAATAGTTGCATTCCAAACAAGTTGAGTAATGAATAGAGTTTTATAGAATGGGTTTGTGTAAATTGATTGAAATTCAGGTATTTTGAGTTACCCTAGAAAACTGATTAAAATTAGAGCAAGACATAAATGCCCTAAATATTGATGAAGTATTAAAAATAGGAGATTACTCCATAATCAAGTTATTGGTTCTGGAGAGAACAATGGAAGGAGTTTAAAAACTTTTGTGTCTTAGTGCTTCTGTACATTCCCTACTTTTCAGAAAACTTACATCCTTACTGGTTTGTTGTCCCCTCGCCTTTTTAAACTAAAATGCAAAGAACTATTACTGTTAGATTGTCATGTAAGCACATAGTCCTACTCAGACTTCATTGAATAACGGGGAAAAAATATATTACTGCTTGCACTGTGTTTCGATGTTAGGTGGAGATGAAAGGATTTTTGTGTCAAGGGAAGACTGCTGGTAGCAGTGTGCCACAGTATCAGTTTTGTTTCGTGGTACTTACAAAATAGTCTGCCTATCTTTTGCTTTACATGATTTTGCACTTTAATGGAGCTGACAGCTCTTTTCAGTCTTGCAGACCATTTGAGCCAAAGGAAAGTAAATGAAGAGTTCTGAATTTGAACAGTAATTGTGGCTCACGTTTTTTTTCCTTTTAACCTACACCTTCAAAGGAAGGAAATACCAGAAGCCTTGCAATATAATATGCACAGCTGACCTTTTGTGTTCTGCATTGCATCAGAAAGGAAGATAATACTTCAAGATATGTGAGCAGTAGGTTAGAACAAGGTTTAGTAAATACTACAGACATAACTGTGCAGCACTACAGGCAAAGGTGAAATAAAAGTATGATTATATACCGAACTATCAAAATATTGAAGCAATGTTTTCAGCATCACTAACTTTGCCATTTGTGATGAACTCTGAAGTTAAGAGTTCATGGAGGTAAATACCAACTATGACAAACCACATTAAAAAAAAAAAAGAAGGAAATTAATACCAAATGGTATGATCTAAATCTATTAAATGGGAATCAAAACCACAGAAATCACTGTCTAATTCACTGCATGAAGTAATTCTGATTTATAAGAAAAAAAATTTGGCAGTGTCTCCTCTATACTGGACAAGACAATGTGATAAATTGTTATCTTTGGGACGAGATAGTGGTTTGAAGGTTGTATGTAAAAAGCAGGAATTGTAATCTAATTCTTTTTTTGAACAGTAAAAATAAAATCCTGATTATTAACAATTTATAACAAAATGAAATGGTAGCTTTAGTGCTGTGTTTAAAAATAATAATAATGCCTCAGGATCCAGCAAGCTGAAGCTGATTATGCTGCTAATACGGAAACATACAGAAGCAGTTGTTGCCTTAGAGATCTTGCAACTTAAATAAAGAATGAAATTGGTGGTGCACTAAAAAACTTCACATAAGCAAGGTCTTTGTAGTGAGGAATTCCAGAGGTCAGAAAGAAAGTAAGAAAGTAGAAAGGAAGAGATTGCAAGAGACTCCAGGCCTTCATTGCCATGTGCCAAAGTAAAAGCATCAACAATGGGCTGGGAGTTGAGAGCGTCTGGGTAGGTTACTTTTGAGGGACAGCTCCTCCCCTCTGTCAGTGAACCATGTGGCAATACAAATGGGAATTCTGGTGGTGGGGTCTAGCGAGGCTTGTTTGGCCAACCACTGAGTTTCATGGGTTCACATCTAAGAAGCTAGAGTTGTAAACTTTTTTGTGTGTGCTGTTCATTGAGGGTGTGGGAGCTGCTGCATCATTGTACTGAAGGAATCATGACAACAGTTGGCTTGCAGCTACAGGAGGAACACTGTACTCCTAGAGGTAGGGCTGTAGAGAGGGATGTTATGGGAGCATGAACATCAGCCTCTAGGCTGAAAGAGAAGGGTTTTTCATTCTCCAGTTTTCCCCAGCTCTTGCTTTTGAGTTGTTTCTTCCCTATGTTAGATAATAACTAGAATAATTTCTACAAGACCTTTGAACTCTACATACTGCTATGAAGGATGACGAAAGACTTCTCATTCTTGGCTTGGGTTGGCCAGAATTCATTGGGTTTTCTGCCTGCCTTGAATCATGGCTCTGTCAGGATAAAACGATATTTCTTGTGACTACTATGATGTAACATGGGAGCAAAGGTGTTCACACTTCTGTTCAGCCTTGTCTTGTTTGGCTCCTGCCTCCTGCTGCTTTAAGGATCAGCAAGGAGTGAATTTGTGGAGGGGAGTGCAGCCAGGTGGGAGAGAGGGGGTCTCTTGCACAGAGCTGAGCACTGCAGTGCTGCTCTGAATCTGTGGTAAGTGCTTTGGTTTTCAGGCTGTGTGCTTGTGAGCAGTTCAAACCATACAAATGTAGCGGAAATAAAGAATTTTGTGTAGTTTAAAGAGATTATTTTTGTCACCAAACAGTGCCTGTTACAAAATATATTAGTGCTGTTCAATGCATCAGTATAATTAGTTCAGTCTGTTAACCGGTGTATTTCATCCAATACTTTACTCTGCGTTTGCTGACAATACAATTACAAAAAATTACAAACTAACTGAAAGAACAATGCAAATATGATTGTCTGCTTGCTGTTTCTTCTACTATGGCAGTTTGCCAAAGATGACATGCTTCACTAAATGTCATTAAATATTATGTGCTTAGGACTTAATTATGCCTTTAAGGCATTGGCCCTTTCAGGGAAGAGACTGGATAAAATAGCTTCCTTGAGAGCTCTGAGCCATGCACAGCCTGAGAAAATACAACTGCTGGCAGCATGGTGGGAAATCAAAAAGAAAGCTGATTGTCTATTTGAAAGGACAGAGCATATGTGCTTGCCCAACACCTTCTCAGCTCTGCTGATAGTTAGCTATCTCGCTGCTCTGGGTGATAAACAAATCTCTGTTAAAGCTGCGTCTGCATCTGTAGCCTCAAATGCTCTTTCTGTCCCATTGTCTACATTGTCTACTACAATGGGAAGGTAAGTGCCAGGCTACAAGATTTTGGGATAATTTTTTTTTAAATCTGCTTCACAAGCTTTTTCTAACCACCACTGTGAGCCATAAAGTGTGAAGGGATCAGCCTACACCAAGGGGTCTTGCTGGCCTCCCTAAAGAGAGAGACGGATCCAGGACACAAATAGAGCAGAGGGGACAGACAACTTTATCTTCACGATAAAGCAAGCAGCACACAGGAAAGCTTTTGCCCTTCCTTCAGTTCTTCCTATTACAGTTCAGGGTCCTCACAGACCTTCATGTGTTATCCCTCCTACTCACTCATTAGTCAGCCCACTCTTCTGGCTGGGTGCTCATTGGGACCCACAAACAGTGGTGCCATGCCACAGCTATGCAGACCCTTGGTAAGCATTAGGGACATGGTGAGAGGATGAGTGAACAAAAGAATGGAAGAAGGAAAACAATCTTGTGGGTACCTAAGCAGCATGCTTTTTGTTAGCTATCTGCATTCACACTTGTTTTGCTTTAAAAGTGGGAAACAAAATCTTCATTTTTAGAAGCAAAGCTTTAAAGTTATTGTGACCTATGAGGGCTGAAGACTTAAAGGTATAACTTATGATCATGGATGCTCAGTTAGTGGTTAGATCTGCACCTGTACAGAAAAATGTTTATGAAATTCTTTGATGCTGACGAAGTATGAAAATGATGATAAATGTTAACTCTTAATAATAGTAATTAAGATAATGTGATTCTTCTTTCCCAATGAAAATAGCTGGCAGCTTCAAATTCTTGAAAAGAATGCATTTCATAGCATATCTATAAATTTCAGAATATGTACATTTGGAGGTAACCCCGGCAGCACAACAAAACCAGGATTATATTGTGCTGTGGAATTATGTAGGATGTAGCTGTCAATTTCATGCTGCCTTTTTTTTCCCTGTCAACTTATTATTCTATAGTAGCCATTCTCCTTAGTATTTAATCTACTCTTAGAGGCTTTTTTTTTTTTTTTTAGAAAGTACTTTTGAAGTCAACCATGATAAGTGTGAGAAGTTGTGCTATCAGTAGGTCTGGATTTCCTAAAAGCTGTGTGCTGCATTGTGTGACTTCAGGCTTTCATCTCTTTACGTAGTATTTGAATTTCAAAATCTTCATAATGTCCAGGTTACAAGTGCAACTGCTTAAACTGGATAACTTTTTCAGTGTCAAAATATCCTCTTTCAGTGCTTCTTCACAAAATCATTGTGCTGAGTAACAGTTTTTAAGTTCAAGAATCATCTCCAGCAATCACCTTTCCTCTGCCCTTTTCTCCCAGTTTTCATGTGAGCTTTCCTGCAGGTCTTCACTCTGTCTATACTCATGGCCTGAAGCTTTGAAGAAATAAAAATTACATCTTTCCTTAATAGTGTTTACTCCCTGGCCTCAGCCAATGACTTTGCCTCCTCACCAGTTTCACACCTTCTGTCCGAGCTTCTTTGACAATTTGACTCTGCCATCCATACATGTACAGAACAAGAGATTCTTGCTGCAAATCCTTTCATCTTCACTGTAATTTCCTCAAACAGATCTGAGTTTAAATGCTATAGCACAAAAGAATGTAAGCAACATACTCTAGTCACAAGCACTGACTTGCAAACAAAAGTCAGCAAAGTTCTAACAAATGGGGCATTAAGATCTGCTGTTCACATGAGTTGTTTGGCTTTACTCTAGACTTTCACAGATGAAAAACGTTCTGGAACATTAATGTCTTCCTTGCTGAAGTATATGTAAAACAAACACATTCTAACTTGCTGTCTTTTGTGATATTCATACAAAGCACTAGGTTTACAATAATGTGTATTTTTTTAATATGATGAGATTTAGCTGCATTAAAATATTATTCACTCTATTTTCCCATTCTACTGGAAATGTCTGTCTGATCTCTGCTTGGAGTTGAAGTGCTGAATGATTCCATTATCATGGTTACTTGTGGAATACCAAAAATGTCTTTCTGTTGGTACAAAGACATTTTATGAACTTGCTATGTAAGTGCATCTCTGGACAGTAGCATGTAAGTTTTAAATGTCTTGTAGGAACTTAGGCTGAATCCAGAAGAACAGGGAGGGAAAATGTCAGGTTATCTTTTTGCCAAAGATTTTGTTTAATGATGCATATTTAATGACAATTCACTAAATAATATCTTCAAATCTGTATCTTGTGCTCATGGCCTTGTATTCATGCTGTTTTATTGCTACTGGTTCTCTTAGGATAGAGAAAGAAAAGTCTGTTTTCAGATGTGTCGATACCAAATGATGCAGTGGGACTTAATAATAAAGAGCAGAGTATTCCTGGTATAAATGGTCCCTGAGAAAAAATATTGAAATTGTGCCAATTGTGCAGGATGTATTCTCTCAGTGCTTAGGTGAAGTGTAAGATAATGCTTGCTAAAAGATTTTCAGTTTCCTATGTAGTATATTTCCTGTGTAGTAGTTTTATAGAATTTATTATGTGCCTCACAGTGACTTAAAAGCAAGCTAATAAATATCCCAGTTAAGCAGCTGTTGAAACTACAAAGTGAAATACACAAGAACTATGAAATTTCAGAGTTCAAGCTGTCTGAGATCTTAAATTGGTGTCATAATATATGGTATGATAGTTCTGATCTTTCCTCCTTTATTTTCTGGTCCTTACCTAATTTCTGCATTACTTAATGCTTTCCATGAATTGTTTCTTTCATTGCATTTAAGTGTATTTTCACATGCATTAACTACTTGCTATTTCAACCCTATGAATTAACATATGCCTTTATCCTTACATCTATTAGGGGATACAGTGTGTGTACAAAAGAAATGTTAATAAATGCAGGTACTATCCATGTTTCATATGTGAGCATCTGAGATACTAAAACTCGTTTAAGTTTTAAGTAATGAGGGCTCAGTTTGGAAGAAGCTTGTAAAATTCTTTGTACAGAAATATTTTTTAATTATAGGTTGACTATATGAATGCTTGTATTCTGGAAATCTATCTGTAAGTAACAGGTGCTACTCAATGTAGTCAGAGAACAAAGTAGGAAGGGCTGATGAGGGAAATTAATGGTGGTTCTGTGCCCAGAGTTCAGTGAAGGTGGGTGCATTCATATCAGACAGACACGGTAATAGTTGCACAAGCAAAGATATCCTGCCTGCTTTTGGCTTTTTTTTTTTAATGTACTATGCTTGTATGCCCTTGGATATATCTTAAGAAGCTAGAAAACTTTTAAAAAATTCTATCTGTGAATGAATTATTTTGTAAAAGCGAACAGGAAGAGTCAAATATCAAGATTTGCAGTGCAGAACAGTACAGTTAGAACTACAGGAGCAATCTGATAGTGGTACCAAATTGACTGTGAGAGTCAAGTGCTAAAGGAAGATTAAATGTGCTTTTGCCATTGATTTTTGTAACCCAGGAATAAGGAAAGTTGGGGTTCCTAGTTTAAGATTGTGCAAAACTGCAGGTTCCGTTAGAATTTCTGTTCCTGCTTCTGTAGCTTTCCTCGTTGCTTACATCTACTCGGGGCCTTTCTGCTCACAATGCATGTCTTCTATTACGGTAGTTTCTCCTGTGTCTTATGCTAAAACACCTGTTTTTTCCATAGTACCTATCCTTTTTCCAAGACCTAGTTCTCTGCCAAAGCAGCCTGGACATCTTTCTCATTCAGTTTCTTGTTTGCCTTTGACTAAAGACTTTCTGCGTATTCTTCTGTCTCTGCACTGCGTTTGTGTCAAGAAAAGAGACAAAATATGCTGACGGCCTCTCACCATTGTTGAAGTATTGGAGCTTTTTCGAAATAAACTTAAGGAAAAAAGACTTCAGGCTCAGCAGACAATAGCATAGACAATTTCATTGAAAAATTGCATGTCTGCAGCAGCCAGGTAAATAAATACAGATTATTGGAGTGGAAAGTTTGGATCAGGATTAGTGGTAATTTTATGCTCAGACTGTTTTTTAAACAATTGCCATGACAATGTGACATATGAAATTTGCTATGGATGCCCTAAGTGAAATATAGGGTGAAATACAATGCACTTCATTGTTATTTTACTAGTAACAGTAAAATACAGTAGATGTCTTCACTGGATCAATCAGTTCTTTCCATTCCTGCCTAGTTTCCTTGGACCCTCTTATTGGAAGCTGCTTGCCCAATCCCATAATCTGTACCATCAGTCATTAGTAGTGGTACAGAACTGAATTGCAAAATGTACTTTTGCTTTACTTTACATTCATTTATTTGAATTTGTCTGCTGCTAGTGATGGTAGTAATAGTAGATTTATTTTCTAACAATTTATTTTTTGAGAACCTCCTCTTTTAATTCTTAAATTAAGTGGTGGAGATGGTCACTTGAATGCCTGCTCGTATTAACATTTATATTATTGTGACATTAATCTCACTAACAACTTATAATTTGTGGAAATGTCTCATTGTTTCACTAAGATGTACAGCGTATTGGAGTATGTTTTTTAGTGAAGCTGTCAACTGAGCAATAAATTTTTATTTAACAAACTGACAAAAAGTTCCTATTCAGAGCTGCTATGAGATGCAGTATTACAGACTACACTGTCTCAATTTGTGCTAGCTGTAAATCTAGTTTTCAATAGGAGCAGGCTAGAGATAAACTTGGAGCATTGTGTCAGCTGGTGGAAAATGGAAACTGTTATCTTTTTCTGAAGCAGCAGTGACAGGACCTGATAGCAAAGGGCAGTCCCACAAAATGATTAATCACTTAAAAGGCTAGAAGGATCTATTATTATCACATACAAGCCATAACACTTCAGCAGGTAAATCCTAGTTAGAAACTAAATTGTATCTTTAAGAACTGACAATCATGAAGCATCTACCACAATTAATATAGATGCCCAACAGCACTTATAAAGCAGACAACAGTTTCAACATTCAGTACTATGACTAATTTGGTGATTAAGTATGAGGTCTTTGTTTTCATTCCTTATTTAGCTATGTGGAACTAAGTTTTCATAGAATCATTTGAATTGGAAGGGACCCTTACTGGTCATCTACAATGAACAGGGATATCCACAGCTAGATCAGGTTGCTCAGGGCCCGATCTAGCCTGACTACTTTGCATGTCTCCAAGGATGGGGCATCCACCACATCTCTGGGCAACTTGTTCCTGTGCATCACCTGTGGTTTTCTTCCATCAATCTCAAAGGTACTGAAAAAATATTGGTAGACCTCCTTGCACTTGAAGTGGCTAAGCTCTGTGGTCAGACTGCCAGCAGTACCACCCCTCTCAGCCTGACAGAGGCACAGTCTGATATTTCAGGTGGAATGGCAACACTTTTTTCCAAGTAGAAAAATTACTATTTTTACTGGAAGGTAATTAGGATTCAGCGGTAATTATTCTAAATATTCTATATCTGATTACCACTGAAATTTGTACTGATGTAAATGATTATCTTTAATAATTATAAGTATGTATAGTCAGCAAAACCAGAACATAGTTGCAAATAAGTCAAACTATCTGATCTTTTGTTCTAGTGTAATACTTTCCAAGGACAAGCCTGCAGAATGCATTGATGGTATAGAATCAGAGCCAAAAGGATATTTTTGTGAAGGGACTTCTTGAAAGGAGGAAGAGAATTTATTGGTGTGGGAGGATGGTGCATGCCTTTTTTCATGGAAATCATTTTTTCTTCACCTTCTTAAAATAACATTTTTTTGCAGTAACATATCAAGCTGGCTTTCAACATTGAAAATCTGTCAAGAGACACTTATAAAGATCTGCATATTAAAGGAAACAATTCAATTTTACTGAAACAATGTCTTGACCTGAAATATTTTCCGGAAGCCTGTGGGATAGGAAATGGTAACCCCATGTGGTAACGGCTGTTGGAGCAATGCTTGACTAAGACAAAAATAGTTTTGGCATCTGCTGTGTTTATCTAGCAGGGCTGTACTCTGATCAGGAGGAAGAGGACTGCAAAGCTGTGGAGCAGCACACTGGTATGAGTTTTACCCAATGAATGCAGGTTCTTCAGCTTGCATGGCAAAGGCAGCTCTTCTGTCTGAATGGATGGGAACTGGATCAGGAGTTCTCAGTGAAACCAGTTCAGCATTAGGCATGGCAAGACTGGCCCTGATACTTGCTAGTCCACAGCTGGTAGATTCAAGATGAGTTTTCAGCTTTTCTTTTTTCAGTGCTGTTTTTGTGGTTCCTGCACAATGGTCAACGTTCAGGCCTAACATTGCCTACACTCCCAGCCCCTTGCAGGGAAAAAAGAGGGAAAAAATGATCCTAACTGTTCTAAAACAATGCAAAGTTTAAAATGCAAAACGAAACTCAATTTCTGTCGCATTCTGCTATAATTGCAACACAAGTAAAATTGAGATTTTCTTCCCTCCCTCTTCCATGCTCCCTCCTTCCCCTTGCCTCATGATGTGGAGAACAAGATGTTGTTGCTCTGTCCATTTCTCTGTCCTCTATCACATTTGCCTCCAAAGGCACTCCCACTTTTTGCGTTGGCAGAAACTTTCGCCTGGCCTGTTTTGAGTTGGGTCTGTTGATCCATCCATGAGCAGCCAGGGCACAGGTGAGAAAGTGACTACACTTTTTTTTTTTCTAGTAGCTTGTCCTTAAACTTCTTTAAAGCTGCTGTAAATGCATATATTCATAGATGTGAGTTTACAGTTCTTTGGAAATTAGAGTCAGAACAGTACCTGGAGGAGAGAAGCTCTTTGTGTATGAGAGAGCTATGGCATTTTACTGAGTCTTAATATCTCTAAAAAAGTATTTTAATATTTCGTATGGAGTAAATACTGTATTCTTCTTTCCCCTCTCTAAACATGGGTGGAGAAGGAAACAATTCTATTGACTAAGATATTCAATAAATTAGACAAGAAGTCTGATGTAACAGTTGTCAATTGTAATTGGCACATGACTTCAGTCTAAGTGAGAAACCATTTTAATTCTACTTTGACTGCCTTTATCTTCTGCTGCCTCTTGCCTTGCTTCATCCATCTGTTTTGCCATTTCATTCCCGAAGATCTTTTTTTTTTCTGCTCACAAGAGCAGTGATCCTTTAGTGTATGATTATGAAATGCTGAAGATAAGAGGGCCTTCATCTTTGCCTGGGGCTTCTGCCTTCCTGCATTGACATTTTCTGTGAGATGCAGAGTCTGTCCAGACAGGGATAATCTCTGCATGTGGAGCCCAGTTAATGAAAGATATGAAAATAAACTATGTTCACCAAGGACATACCTTAAACTGAGCCAAGGCTACAAATGAAAGCATTCAGGCATATGGCTCATGTGAACTTTTCTGAGCGTCCCCATTAGTTAAATAACAGATGTGCCATGCTTGACTTAACGGTGCTTGATATAGGAGATGATATAGGAGAAGGGATGTCTAGCAGAAAACATAGAAAAAAAAAATTCAATCTTCAAATTAATTTTTATATGTAAACACAAATGAAGCTTTCATTAGAAATTCAATATATTTTTATTAGCAGTAATGACACTTTAGCATGCATTTCAAATTGAAAACTAGTAAATCTAAATCAAATAGGAGTATTTGTAAATATTCTGTAAATATGAAATTAAATTTTTGGGAAAAAAAAAGCTAACAATTGTGAGGCAAGTTTTTCTTAACTGTGAGATTGAAATACAGTCCAGGCCAATTCTTGCCTTTTTATCAGTGTTGTTTAGCAACTGATTTTAGTATGTGTATCTTCAGCTCTTTCTTTACTTTAAATACTAATTCTCTCATAATTGTAAATTTCAGTCTTTCTCTTCCACCCTACTGTAACAGAAAACCTTTCAAACCATGCGTAAGTTTTACTAGCAAATCTCTGTCATAACTGGATTGCTTAACTGGTAAATAAATTCCCTGATGTCCTATTTTAATTGACACTTGAACTGTGCTGTCAGCCAAGCTGGTTTCCATACCCTAGTGTGCCTCCATGGGAGAGATCAGCTCTGACAGTGCTTTTTTACACCTTGTGTTATTCCTTTCTTGCAGCAGGCTGGGTTTCTGTTTAAATTGCCTTTTGTAATAAATAAAGACATTGGTAGCAATGCTGGAAATCCTAAATTGCCTTCAAGAGCAACCTGGAGAGAAGAAAAAAAAAAAAAGATCCAAAGTTATGGATCTACTTTGGGCTGGGATGCAACCTGGTCCTTGATTAGCTGAAAGGGATCAAGGTGCTCCTCACAGCAGAGTTCAGTTATTCACTCAGTGTCCCTGTAGGTTTTGCATTTGGGGAGAAAGCAGCATATTTCCCTATTTGTTTCCTTTGATAGACATCAACAATCAATTAAATATAATTTACTGTTTTTCTACTTTATTTTTGACTAGGTTTTTGAAAAACTTATGGATTTGTGAAGAAGGGTGAATTTCTTCAGAGAGCTATAGATTTTTCTTATCATGGGGAATTTTGCATAACAAATTAATCAGTAGCTATTCTGTTCTGCCAACAAGTTAAAGCACATCTCAGAATAATTATGTCTGTTAGATGCTATGGATTGTTTCCATGATTTGTGCTCATGACATTTGTTGGAGCTCTGGGCAGATTTGGCCCCAGTACGTCTGCATTTATCTCTTGTGTCTGTTTCCTCATAAATGTTAGGAATAGAAGATGATTTCTGTAGTTGTAACTAGCTACTTGGAAAAGAGACTCTTACCTACCCAGATATGTTTATGTAGCAGCATGGGGTATGCCCAGCACTCAGTAACAGTCATGACCTTTATTGTCAAGGTGGGATTTGCCCCATGCTGAATGCAGTGCTGTGTGTTACAGCCCCTTTCTTCCTTTTTTTGAATACATTGCAACAGATAATTTATAAATCACAAGCCTTTGTGTTTAATCTCCTTAAATGTCATTCAATATCTGTAACATACATTTTAATAAACATATGATTTTATCAGGTAATAATCTTGCAGAGAACATTCTTATGAAATTATGACCAACTACACATTCAGCTGCACCTTCTGTGCTCGGAATTGGACCTGTGTGCTGAATGGCAGTGTTAGAGAAATAACCTTGCTTGTGATGATGAGAGCTTTGTGTGTACTGAAGATTGTGTTAATGGATACACGCTTAAATCTTCCAACCACGAGGAAAAAAAAGATGGAGTTGGTTATTACAAAAAGGAAATTAGAAGTATACAAGCATAATGGTGAATTTTAACCAGTGAAACTCAAATTAAGTTGACTTATGAATCTGCTGAGCAAGATGCGTTCTTTTTCCTCCAGCCCTCCTTTGCAGTTTTGACTTAACACTTGCAATATAACATCCCCATGCAACAGTATTTTAATATTCTTTTTTTTCCTTGAAAGAGAAATGAATACAATCAGTAGGCAGCATGGCAAGCTAAACAACTGTCTCCTAAATTGATTTTAATGCAGCAAAGTATCAAGTGCAATGATACTGTAATGGCTCTGAAATGACTTGTTCATATTATGTCTTGAAGTACAAAACTCTGCTGCTTGTATCATGATGTCTTTTTTTTTTTTTTTTTTTTTTAACTGGGAGCTGATGGTTTGATGTTTTGGAGTGGCATTGCAGTAAAAACAATTACATTAAAAAAATTTTGTTTCTTAAAAAAAAAAAAAATCCAATCCTGCTACATCATATACGTAACTTTCTTATCCTGTCAACCTGAGGCAACTAATGATATCAGTAAAACTGCTCAGAATGCAAGTTACCCACTTAAGCAGATCCTGATCCTACAAAGTTGAAGTCTTTTTGGAGGAAAAATACATTATCTGTTTTATGTGTTTCTTCTTGGTAACTCTAAATACAGTCACTAAAAATAAAACTATCCTATAATCTAACCTAAACTAACCTATAATGCAAAGAATTAAAAAAAAAAAAAAAAAAAAACTTTATGCCCAAACTACATCACCTAAAGAATTCTTTCAACAGAGACACAAAGAATAAAATTTTCTTCTATTTCCAGAAGAAAATCAGAGATAATGCTAAATCCATCAGTTAATGGTCGTTCATCGTATTAACACAAATATACCATCAGAAAAATGTAGTACCATGCAAGGTATCCTCTTCAACATTGGAGATATTCTCTGGGAAAGAGGGGAACCTGACCTTTCTAATTTGGGCTCGCATCTGTTGCAGTACATTGTAATTATGTTGTGACTTTCTGATGATTGGACCAGAAAAATAGGTGGTAATGTTGTGTAATCCCATTGGAGAAAGTAGGCCTTTAAAATTTGTATTCCTCTTTCCATTTTTAATGTTTGGTTGTTTTTTGTATTTTTTTTTCCACTGAGAAATTGTTGTCTTCCTTTTGAGGAGCTTACTGCAACTTCAGAGAATTTCAAGACATCACAAAAAGACTTTTTTTTTTGTTATCCCTTTTGTTTATTTATAAAAGGTAGCTTAATGGAATTCATTCTTTCCAACTTGCACACTTATTTAAAAGTCGAAATCTAGCTGCCAAGCAAAATAAACACAGCAGGGTAAGCTGCTGTGGAAAAACAAGGCATCAGTATGTAGTTTCATTGAGCTGACAAAGTGAAATCATAATATTAACCTAATAATAGCTTTGTGGAAAGCCAATCATAACACCATTATTTAAATACCGTAATAGATTTTGAATCACAATAAGCCTCATGAGATAAATTCTTTGCTACAGAGATTCATGTTTTCCTCTTCACTTATAGACTAGTAATTTATAAATCAAAGAGCTTGCAGTAAAGCAGGTAAGGCAACTGGTTTTGTCCTAAATAGTGTTCTGCATCCTTGGCTGCCTGGTGCAGTCAGATCTGGTGGCAGTGACTCAGCTGCCTCTCTGGGGAGGTTGTGCTCTGCAGCTGCCCCTGGTATGTTCCTCCTGGTGTCCCAGAGTCACAATAGCTGGGGTCACAAAGGAAGGGTCTTTAACCTACATGCACAGGTGATTCCATTCATATGATACCTTGAGGAGCACACCTGCATTTCATACAGATCTTCAGTGATCTCCTGCTGTGGAGAGGTAGTTCAACAGGACACCAAGCTCTGTGCTTTGCTCTGCTGTGAGCATAACACTGCAGGAAACCACCCTGAATGTGGAAGGATTAGCAAAACTATTTTACTAATTTATTTATTAGATGTTATCTCCTTTCTTTCTGATTTGATTTATAGTGGCAAAAACTGTCATAATTTTGATCTGTCAAAACCTGGTAACAATTTCTGGGAAAGGAGTTTGAGGCTTGGGAAGCCAAGTAAGAGGTGTAGTTCATCTTCTAATCCGAGATGAATTAAGATGGCATTCAGCAAAAGCAAATAGGAACTGGAACTGTTACTCTGCTTTGGGAAGTGTGAGGAGTGCTCTCTTAAGTTTTCAGGAGCTTTTTAAGTACTGATCTAGGGAAAATATGTGTTCAGGGCTATAAAAGAGTTTGTATTCTTGGTAAATAACCTGCTTTATTGTTTTGCAACTAGGACCATGGTAAAACAGCATGCTCCTCCTTCCTTTGAGTCTGTATTGTAAGTCATTCTGTTAGCTGCGCTGTGAATTCTGAAAGTTCAAGCTCTGAAAAAAATCTTGGATGGTGAGCAAAGTGTTTTGCATAATAGAGCCCTCTCCAGTACATGAAATGTGAGTGCTAGTCAGTGAAACGTCAGTTCTTTTCCCTCTAATATGTAACTGTATAGTTCACTTTTTCTCTAATGTAAGTGCGTAGCTCTGGATTCTCTGCCAGCAATTCAGGGCTATGATATTAATGAAGGATTTCCTTCAGCAGGAGTGGCTTCAGAGACCAGAAATAGAGCTCTGGTGTTATCCTTGACAATACAGGTAGTCTGGACAGCTGGCAGTAGTGACTGCTGGGGAAGTCCATCTTCTGCAGGATAAGGGTGTTCTCAAGGAGGGGGATCTGAGAGCTTCTTTCATGTGGGTGGAAGCGTATTATCTCATTGACAAATTCACTCAGAGTTTTAAAGCACTAGGATTTAAAGGATCTGTTCTTTTAAGTAAAACTTTTTGAAAACTAAAATTGCTTTGTGCAATGTTTAAGGAAAACAAGCACTTAACTTCCTTCCTTCCCCAATTAATCACCGAGGCACTGTGTCTTTCTGCACAAGCGTGTACAAGAGCATGGTGTGATGAGAAGATCCATTTGTCTTCATACTATTTTCTGGGATCGACAAAGCCTCAAGCAGTGGGAACTGCTGCAGCATAGATTTAGGAAAAAAAAATAAAGAAAACCACACACCAAAAAACCCTACAAATATTCTTGGTTGTGCTCTGGGAGCTTTGACTGTGACATGGAAATGTTTGGGTTAAAAGAATAGCTAGAAACTGATACTTAAGAGGTTATGCAGGTTCTTCTGCTAATCAAAGCACTAATGCCTACATATTATGCAAATCCCATTGTATTACATGTGTATAAACTGTACAAATATTGTAATTCCCCAAATAATAGAAATAATGTGATTTAGCAGGGAAGAGGTCTTACAGTGATAAGACTCTCTCTACAGAACAGAGGCCAGAATAAATGAACATGTAAGTCTGAAATTACTCTTAATTGTCAACCACTACACTGCAAGTTAAATTAGAACCCTCTGTTTTATGATTTTTTTTTTAATACTGGGATAATAAAAAGCTGCTTTCTTCTGTCTTTCTGCAAGATCTTAATCATATGCTACTTTGTCAGAGATCTTCAGCTGCTGTGTGCTATCAGCCCTCTGCAACATGGTGCAATACCAAAATATTCAATATTTTCTGCAATGTTTCTTTGCAGTGTGGTATAAGGAGGAAGGGTAATAGGATCAGGCTTGTAGTCCCTGTAGTGACAGACAAAATTTACAGTGGAAATCACTCCCATGTACTTGCAATTTTGTCAGTGGGGAAAAAAATCATGTTATTTTTCCATAAATCAATTCATTTACAAGTGATTCGAATACGTTTGTTTATATTGCGTTTCACATTACTAGTACCAAAGGATGAACACAATTTCTCATTGGAAAAATAGATGAGCTGTGAAACTAAAAAATGACTGAGTTCTTCAACTATGTGCTTGAGTCTGCTGTAGCTACTGTGTCTGAGGGTTGACAACATAAAATGTTCAGCTGTCCTTTCTCCCTGGCTCCTTCTTGCAGCACAGCTCCTCAGGGTTCAGGCTTGGGCACTGCAGCATCAACAGGCAGTGGGGTACAGAGCAGGGGGTGGAGCAGGTAACAACACAGGTGCCAAACGTGACATGTAGATGCCAGGTGAATAACTTTGTGTCTGGATATATTTTCTTTTTTTTTTTTTCCATCTATAGGATAAGAATTGAAATTTTGTTTTTTTTCTGATTATTATTATTTTTTTTAATATGAAGAAGGATCTAAATTTAAAACAGCTTATCAAATCTGTAGATCTGTAGTTCTATTTAAGGCTATCAAATTCTGCTCTTAAATGTGCTTTATAAAATTGACTGTTAACTGAACAAGATAATCCCATGGGTCACAGGACAGAAAGGTCCTCCAGGACAGGCTTCGCACCTGTTTTGTTCTCCCTTCATATAAATTAGTATTACAGATCAAGATGCAGTGATGCTAGTGATAGTTAAAACACACCTCTTATAGCGATATAACACCTTTTTTTTTCAGTAGGAATAGCTAAATGGGTTCTTCAGGCTGAATCTGTCTTACAAATTTGTCTTGCTTTTGAAGAAGTTACTTGAGATCACTTCACAGCAAATATCTTCACTAATGTATAAAGGCTGAAGGAGTCTAATGTAGGATATTTTTGTTATGGAAGGAAAAGATATTTTCAAATTGGAACAATTATATGCATTTCTTTCCTATATAGCTGTATATATTTGTATTTTTAAAATTGTACTATGAAGTAGCTATTTTTATTCTCATATGTATTGCAGCTTACAAAAAAATAAAACATCTGATTTTTATACTTTAAATTCATGAATTACCCATGAGTTAAAAATCACCGAATGCAATAAATTGAAAAAGAACTGAAGAATTTTGTTGCTTTAGAGCCTGCGTTGGCTTCAGTTTGCCTTAATTCCCACAGACTTTCAGGGCAGTGACCAACATAATATTAGCCATTTCTTAATATGTATGTTCTCTCCCTCTTGTTTTCTATACTTTTTCTTTCATATCAAGTTTACAATGAAGGTGGAATGTATTCAAGCAGTTCACTTGGTAAACTAAAGCCATAAACTCCTTTCTTTCTTTGTCCTGTTAGCCACAAGGGGTGTGTGACAATTCAATTTACCGTCAAAGTGTAAAGCAGTTTGCCTCTGGAAATGGCTGGGGTCTTTCTAGTTGTTTTCTCCTTGGTGACGTGGTAGCTAGCTCTTCAGCCTGCATTAATTTGAGTAACTCAGATTTCAGCCTTTGGCAGGAGAAGAAATTTTACTTCACTGAAGCTTCAAAGGTTTTAAGAGAGATTTACGTGGAACGTAAAGCCAAACAGCAGTAAGTTGAAACTGTCCACTGCAAACAAAATGCTGAGTTCAGTTTCAACAGCGTTACCTGCTCCTGTGTGGTTTGGCAGATGGTTTCTGTAGAGGGCGAAAGGGAAGCAGGGATTATTTACTGGCAGCTGGAATTAAGCTATAAACAAGAAAGCAGACTATTTATACAAATAGAATATGAGCTTTATGATATTTAAGGAAAAGCACATCGGTGACTGTGGTGCGTAATTACACCATTAATGACAGATATATGTCATTCAAATGAGTAGTTATGCCAGTGCTATGGTTTCTCATTTTGTCTGAAGTGACTCATTTTTGACAGCCCAAACGGAGGAGGAGTTGCTTTTACACCTTCAAATAAATAAATAAATAAATAAATAAAAATTATATATATACATATATATATAGTTAAAACATGAAGGAGATCCTTTATACTTCTTACTATCAAATTAACAAGATGGTTTTTTGTGAGGAATTTTTTTTCTGCATTAGCTTTCAATTATTTCAATTTATTTATTTTCTTAATACTGTTACCACCAAAAAAATCTGTTTTCTACATTGTCGTAAATGATAATAAATTTCAGGGAAGGTCAGTAAATGGAGTGATCAGGTGCAGTCAGAGGCAGCTGTTTCATGAAAAAAAGACACTGTATTGTCTTGGCTTAAAACTTTGCAAGTTTAACAATTTCAGTATGAAATCTGTGTGCAAAGTTTTAGGAACTGCATCATGCATGATGAGCAAGAGAGGAGCTTCGTTGTAGTTACAGACTGAACTCAGACTCTAGTCAATCAACAGCAATTCAGAGGGTAGTTCAGAATGGGGCTCCAACTTAAGGCACCCAAGGGCCACCCAACTTGCTGTTGTCTCTTCATTGATGAATTTCTCGGTGGCTGACTATTTTCAGAGGGTATCAAAATGACTCAAAGATTTTAAGTTTAGTCACAGCCTCAGACTTCAGGAGAATTATTGCAAGCCATGGTGCTGGATCAAAAGGGAAAGGTAATCATTAAAAACAAGAAAATGAGAGGTAAATGGGCATCTTGTAATAAGATTGTGCTGCAGATTGTATTCCTCACAAATGTGCTAATTAGTAGCTGGATTTGTCTTGTCTACATCCTAAATGTTAATTGCCCACATGTGCAGCTTCCTGGTGCAAGTCTGTAGGGTGTTTACAGCTTTGTGCTGAATTATTAGGAGACTTAAAATAAAGAATAAAATGAACATACACTTAAAAATAATGACCCAAATAGTGATGTGTCCTATCAGTTTGGTGCTTTCCTGTGTGACAGAAGCAGTCCAAACAAGTATGTCACCTTAAAATAAAAGTAAAGCATTGGTTTGCACACTGGAGATGTGCAGCTGTTTCCCTGTTTATCTTCTTCGATAAGAGATGTCTGAACCTGCCACTAACTACTAAAATTAATGTCCAGCCTTCTGAGGGCATGCTTTCATGAGTGAGGGGATTGCTGGCCACATTTTTAAGAAGCAATGCTGAAAATAACTGAGGAAATAATTATTCTGTCTGTCTGTTGGTTTACCCTACCACACCTAGCTTTGGAGCGTAGTGACAGCTGGAGGAATAACAGCTTATTAGCAGCTGTGTTGTGTGCTAGGATGGAGTTTAGTAGGGAAAGAAACCTGAGTCTCCTAAACAAGAGTGAGACTTAGAGCAGAAACTCTATTCTGCAATACAAAATGAACCATGTGAAGAGCAACCTTTTTTCATTTTTACCCTGCGCAATGCAGCCCCAATTGGTGCTTAGAAACAAAATAGACATTTGTGTCCTTATCCAGTTAAATGAATTTTATTCCTCTGTGAGAGATCTTATTTGTGCTTTCATTACTTTTTTTAACCATTTGCTTCAGTGTCTGGATTCAGTACTGTTGGAAAATAAAGGCTTGTTGCTTTGGGTTTGTTACTTATCTGCTGTATTTATTTTGCAATTTAAAACTGACTTAATTCAATGCTATTAACTTCCTAATTGTGTAATTTTGATGTCAGTTATGAATTTAACAGTAATTCACTAGCACTTCATACCAGATTAACAGCAATGAAGAGTAGTTGAGGCTTAAGAGGTGGATTTCTCTAATGTTGACATTTGCTTTGTTATTGTGAGAATTCAGCAAAAGCATAGAAGATGATCAACTGCTATTGATCCAGCTCATTATAAGCTGGTTTCTGCTAATACCCTGTTGGGCATCCCATCCTCACACCATGCTCCCTTGCACACAGCAGATCACCAACTCTGGATCCAGCAATGCTGTAGCTCCCCTTCCTCAGCCATGGAGATCTTATCAAATGCTCCTTTCCTTCATATATTTTGTCCCTGTTCTGGTTCTTAGAAGGCTTAAGCTTTGCTTTTGGTCTCTTTGAAGTCTTTGGTCAAATAATGCCCGTTCATGAATGAGGGAATTAATACAGCTCAGCTTTCAGTACAGTCTTGACTTTTGATAGGTAGAAATGTTTAAATCAGATTTAAAGTGTTTTGCATGGTGTTGAAACTTTGGCATTGCTAGTAGGTGTCTCCCTTGATTCATATATTAGTATCGTAAATGTGAGTCAAGAGAGATTCCTTGTAGTGGAAATAACGAGAGGCAAAATTAGCCTATTGTGAGATTAACTTGTTGGTTGTTTAAAATAAACAAAAAACAGCATACCAAGATGAGGAGAAGGCATGATGATGATCCTACCCAAACCATGGAGGAAAAAGGTTTGGCAGTGGGGACAGTGTGTTAAAATGGTCAGGTTTTGATGGATATGCTGCTTTGAAAAGGAGAAGCTGCTGGAGGGTTGATGCCACCGCTAAGATGTGCATGCCACAGACACAACCCGAGAGGCACCAGCTCATGCATCCTGCAAGGAGGCATGCAGCACTTTCCAGTGGGACCTGCTATCTTCTTCTGCATGTTGCATTGGGCACTCATCCAGCTACAAAGTATTTTTAGTATTTCTAGATTAATGTTCTGAAATGTAAGGGCAACATAACCATCAAAGAATCTGATGTCTTACGTTTTGTCCTCGAAGCTGACTTCCACCAAATCTTCAGCTACCTGACCAGAAAACCCAATCTTGCTAAAGATTATAGAACTCTTGCCTTTGATGTTGTCTAGGTATTTCAATCTGAATGCTTCACAACTGATCCAAATGGAATAGTGCTTATTGATCACATTTGTATTTCCTTTTTATTTTTCCTCTAAGAGAGTTCTGCCTTATATGTATGAAATGATCAACAGGAGTAGAAAAGGAACTATGAGATAGGGAATTCCTGTGGAAGATTAAGCAGTTATTTATGCAGTTTAAATTAGATTTGTAATAAACTTGTACAGGAAATGAATTAAGATGGCTAGCTTCTATGGAAAAGGGATTGATTTTCATAATGCTTTTTATTATTCATTTTACTCATAGTTGATCTGTCTTCCTTGTATTTTTTTTTTTTAATCCACGTAGGATTAGTTTCTAATTAATTCAAACTCCATATAGATTGATTAGTGATTTTTAATATTTAGTATCTCCTCCCCCTCCATATGAAGCCTCATGAGCTGGTTTAAATTTTTGGATGCAATTACTCACAGGCAATAGCATGAGCAGTATAAAATCTTAATTTGCTATTTCTCCAACTATGTTGTCAAAATGTCTCATTGAACTTCTGTTCATTGTTGAAAAATGGTTCCCCTTTCCCAGAGCCAGGTGAATGCTTATAGTGTTATGCTTAGTGGCAAAGCCCTTATTTATAGATGCATTATATTATTGTTAGGTGGAGTCATACATTATTTTGAGGAAGCAGCTTTATTGATCACTCAAGGTCAAATGTTTTTTGGACAATTTATAAACTACTTATCCTTTACTTGTAAGGATTTGGGCTATGAGCTACTACGCATTTCATCCAGTCCAGAGAAGGGGTGAGCATGAGCCTTCTGGAAAGAGGGGACAAATTAAAATAGTCTGCTACTGTTCCGGATGATAAAGCCCTCTGCCATCTAATATTAATATTTTGTATGTTATAGGACAACCTTGAGACCCCAAGGAATGGTCACAGTGTCTATTTCTTTGATATTCCATATTATAATTGATGCAAATTAGTACGTGATCTGGCTTATCGTTCTGTTAAAACCAGCTTAAATAATATGCCACTTATCAGCATTCTTTCTGCTATCATAAACCATGATGCAGTTTCTAACTTGAAATTGCTTTGAACATTGACTTCAGGTGTCTGAATAATGACCTGTATTTTATAAATGCTAGGACTGTGAGTAGCATAGCAACTTGGAGTTGAACTTGGGCTCATTTGGTGAGTGAATTAGGTTTGAACATTATTCTGTAAAAATACCACCACCCAGGTCACCTGCGAGGGGGAAAAAGAGAAGATTAAGCAATATAATGATGTATATTTTTTCTCTAATTATTTTCTCTCATGAGCTCTTTTTTTTTTTTTAATTTCACTGAAGCATTTTAAAATATGTACACACACAAATTTGTTTTCGTAAACAAGAAAAAAATGTAGAGCAGCTTTGGTAGAAGCAAAGCATTGCAAGTGTATCACTAAAAAGGTAAGGGTTAATTTTTTTCTCTTTGAACACATCAAATCTCTTCAAAGTAATGCTGCTCTCTGCAAGTACAGCACCCCTATTGACATCAGTTGGAGTTTAATACAAGCAGATATAGTAGAATAGACTTCAAGGGATTCTGTGATATGATCAGACGATAGAATTTAACTCTTATTACTTAGCGACTGAAAAAATAAAAATTATACATTGGAAACTCCACTTGTATTCACAGCTGGCCAATAGAAGTGTGTAATAGGAAGCATATAGGTACCCTATGGAGTGATTCTGCTTCCCGCAGAAAGAAGAGGTACAACACTGAGCTCCAAGTATCACAATTTTAAATGGGGCCTCATAATATCAAAAAATCCGAAGTAAATGGCAAGAGTATGGAGGCTGGTTTGGCTATGGAGATGAGTGTGAAACAGGTTTTGAGGTTATCCTACAGGAAGAGAATCTAATTGCTGCTTCTGGACAGGACGAAGCACTCGAGTCTGCATGTCTGCCCTTTTATTTGGTGCTTTAAAAGCCAGAAGGGGCAATATTACCTCAGTAATTTTTAGGGGTCATTTTATCCTAGCAGTCCTTCTACTGGATCAGATATAATTTGTGAGCTACTTAAACTTCCTGAAAAATATATCATAAAATTATAAAGCTGGTAGAAGTGTAGCATGTGCCATGTCTGGTTGGGCAGAACTATATTGGTGTTTCTACACCTTTCTGGTACAAGTAAAATGTGTACCTCAGTAGCACAAAGATCTGCTACACATTACTTGGGAACCAACCACATATTTGTGGGTTTGTTTTTAGAGGAGACAACATCACTTAAATTAATGCAAAACCTTTACCTGTGTGCAAGTCTGATGAAAGGCTGGACTTAAAGAAGGCCTTGTGCACCGAAGGCTAAATGAGACGATTTGAGTACCAACTTATACTGCCTGTAGATGTTGCTCAATTAACTTTGCAAACTGCAATTTTGCATTTAAACCCTATGGCTGCTGAGCTGCAGCAAGCCTGCTGGGGTAGAGACGTGCTCATTCTCACTTCAGTGAATGCTTTTAGTGGTGGTGTTTGGCCCGTGCTTTGCTCGCAAGTTCCAAGTATGAAAATGGTAATTGCCTAGCGAGTGAATCATGGAAAATCATAGTGTGAGGGATTTATGTGATAGGTCTCGAGAGCCGACAGCTGGGCTAATTAGTGCTGATGAGGGGGTTTGCCTTATCCCATACAAACTGCAGGCTTATGGTTCTTGCTGGGTTGACAGTGGAAGGCAGGAAAGGAAGGGAAAAAAAAAAAAACAAAAACAACAAAAAAAAAAAACAAACAAACAAAAAAACTTTTCTGGGATGCAATCACAGTGGGAAACTTTTATCGCTTGCTCTAAGGGAGACTGACCACACAGGCGGGCAACCTCCCTTCGCTGCCTGCCACTAAAAAAAAAGGTTGTATAGCTTTAGCACTTCTTAATAGTGAAAAACAATGCAAGTTTATTCTCGAAATAAAAGGGAAAACGGTGTCTCAGCTGTTGCTGAAGGTTATAGTCAAAACATTTTCCTTTATAATTTGGTTGCAAGAAAGCTGGCAAAATATTGATATGCGAGTTGCTTTATATCTTTCTGTCATTATTCGTAGCCATCCCTCTACCCATTGCACTAAATTTCCCACTGCCATCTGTCACTATCCTGTGATTAAAAAGTAGAAGAGAAAAAAAATAGAAATTAGTCACAAGATTACGTATGGCATCTGTGGTTGCAGTAACTGGGATAAAGTCATCCTTGCTGGTAATTTTGATGGCAAAATCCCATAATGGGTAAAGAACAACCGTCCTCACATAACGTAGTGCTGGTTAAATGAATGTAAGACACAGCTGTACTTAAAATGCATGTCGGTGTACATAGGTATTTAAGACCTGGCAGCGTTGTGTGAAGTAAAACATAGCAATCTTTCATTAAGATTGTGATTCAATGTCAAACTGACTTACTATAGTAAGTAAGTAAATAAGGATAATAAAAAAATAAGGATACCATGGGATTCATTGTCATTTTAATTTGCGTCAAATGTGAAGTTAGTTAATTTTTTCATAATCAATTTTAAAATTCAAGGAAAAAAATGTTTGTTTTTATTGATTCTTCTGTTGCTTATTTAAATAGAATTCTTACCTAGCTGGGTCAGTAATTCCTCTAAGACAGGGAGAAAAGACCTGAGGCAAAAATTCTTGATTGGAACAAAGCCATTACAAAGCATGTAGAATCCTTCAGTGCAGAGCATCTTAACTTGCACAAAGGGAGCTGGGGAGCTGGCATGGGAAGGTAGTAGTTACCACACCACCTCTGACAACTTATGAATGCAAGCATGGCTTTATCTTTGGAATAGATTGAAATGATTTAAGTTATCCATCACGTATAGTGGATGCATCAAGTGTAAATGTATTCTACACTTTTCTAAGAAAAATAATGCTAGTTATTTTCAGTAAAGAAAATATTGTTTAAAGATGTTTTATTTTGTTTTTCAGAATTCTTGTAGTGGTTGGTCTCTTCTTAATAAGTTTCAGCTTGGTGAAAATGTTTGATTGAATGTGTTTTGAATGTGGACTGCAGCTACTGACTCTAAAAAATCTGTTCATCTCCTTGATCTTTGAATTCTGCAGTGCATGAAATCAGTGTTAATACGTTAAGGTATCAGAACTCAACATTTCTGAAGATGTTTGGAATCAGAAATGTCATTCTTGTAGTTCTAATAAAGCCTTCGGTACAAATTTCAGAATTAGTAGATATAAAAGGTAGGGCTATAAGACTCTCATCGATGACTTTATTAGTGGAACAAATGAAACACCTGGCTCTGAACTCCTTTCCTTTTCAGCTACACCTTATGACTAAAGCCAACTGCTGTAACAAATGGTATTTTTGTTTCTCTTAGATCATCTCAGGTTGCTGGAAGAGATTTCTTGTAACATGCTTAAATCTTTTTTATCCTTGTTATGTGTATTTCTCCCATGAAAATTAGGGTAATTCCAGAACAATTTAGTGTTGAATCTGAGGAAAAAATCATTTGCATATGTTTAAGCATCTACAAGTGACATAATAGTTGGTGTGGCTTAACTCCAGAAAGAATTGGAGGTAGCGTTTCTTTGTATGTTGGGAAAACACACTTAAAGTGTACATTTAAATGAGTTCTAACAAAGGTGAAATAATAGAGTTTGTGATCTTTTTTCAATTTACGTTGCTAGGTCATTAAGTAATTTAGGCATACTCAGCTTTAAGCCTTTAATATGGCCAATAGTATCTGTATCAAACTGAATATATTTTAAAAAAAATAATAAAAAATCCGTTCATTCTTCTTAATGCAAATTTTGTTCAGAGGCAAATGTTTCAGATAAAAAATAAACTTTGGCATAGATCAAGTCACTTCTGTATCAGACTTACAATTCCAGCAGTAATGTTGTGAAGAATGCTGGTAGATGACTGTAGGTGCAGTGATATTTAAGCCCAAACCCCAAACTCTATAGGGAAACACTGTTGGTGAGAGCATTGCATCTATAGCAGCATCCACAACCAAAGTAATTCCAGCTCCAGTAGACTGGAGTGAAGACTTGATGGGATTTTGGGATCCAGAGGCACAGTTTTCTTATTCCATCTTGGAAAGACTGATTTAATCAGTGGATGTCCATAGAGAGGGGTTTTCATGGGAAGTAATGAGCCACAGAGGGATCTGGGACTCTGGTTGGCTCAGTGATGTGAAACAGGGACAATAATGAGGTCAGACCTGAGCATGGAGTCACTTGTGTTTGCTGCCTGGGCTATTAGTGGGCTGATGTTGAGAAGTGATGGAAAGTGCTGTTACTGTTGATGGGGGATGTTGTGTTTTGTTTTGTTTTTTTTCCTTTGTGATTTCTTTCTTCTTTTTGGGGGGGGGGGGGGGGGGGGAAGGTTGCTTTATTTTCTCTGCTTTGCTCTGCTTCTCTCATTAATTTCATCATTGATCTCTACCATCAGTGTATCTTTCTGAATTGAGATCTCTTGCTCTCTTATTCAGGGAGTTTTTTTGGTGTGTGTTTTTTTGTTTTGTTGTTTTGTTTTTTTATTGTTGGTGGTGCTTGTTTTTTTGTTTTTTTTTCTTGAATCTCTCTTTCCCAGGTACATGAAGTGCAGACCATGCAAACAAACTTTTTTTTCTTACGAATGCTTCCAGGATTACTGTGTAGATTTTTATTATTTTTTTTTTAATTGTTCTTACTTTTTTTTGGTGGTGAAGGGAATTTGTGGAGAGGTATTTGAGTTTATTTTCAGAGAGAGTTGGCTAGATTAATCTGCTTTGGTTGTGTTTTATGTATTCCCACTCTATCCTCTTCATAGGTACACTGTTCCCTTACTGAATTTCATCAGTTGGTGCTCCAGCAGTGACTATTCTATCAAGCTTCCAGGGGGAGACTTGGATTTACTTTTTTCATAGATATCAAACTAAGTGCATATACACCACCAATATGAGGAATCGTGCTGATGGATGGCACCAGCTAGAGCTTTGATTTTATATACAGAGTTGTATATTAGGACCTGCAGGCTGTTGATTTGCAGTGCCTCATGCTGGGAAATACTTGGACTCCCTTGTTTTGTCTCACATCTTGAGTTTATCTGCCCTGCTTCAAATGCTGTTGTGTGGGCAAGAGTGCCAGAGAGCCATGGTAGAATTTTGAGCAGCTTTGTACTCAGCATTTGTGCACAAAATCTCTAAGCCTTGACAGACTCTGGAAAATGGCTATTAACTTTTCAGCTAGAAACAATGTTTGTTTTGACAAAATGGGAGAGAGACAAAATGAAAAGTTCTTGCTATTAGTGTAAAAATTTCAACAAACAGTTAGGTAATAGGCTAGGAAAATTGTACATTTTATACCACTAGGAAAACATCACTATTCTTCTTTAAAGATAAAAAATATATAAATACTATGGAAGTGCTACAGTACAGGTTGACAAGCGTTATAGTTAATTTAAATAATAGTAGGAATACCCTCTACAAAACAGTGGGGTGCTGCTTTGAGGTTTGTGAGTGCTTCTGCTGTTATGTGTTCGAATGGACTCCTGACCGCATCCCAATGCTGCTAAACTTGGTCAGGTGCTATTAGGACTGAAGGAGAGAGAGGAGAAGGTTCTGCAGCCTCTTTGATCTGTGTCAAGATCAAGGAGAGGTAGAGGAAAGCATGAGGCAAACTGGCAGGTCCTCTGTTTAGGATCAAGGTTTTACACATCGGTCCATGATCAAGTATGTGGCCAACTGAAGTCTACAGGGAAAAGCCTGTCTTCTGCAGCAGGTTGGCCCTTGTAGTGCTGGACCGATTCAGATGTTGACTTACTTTGTTCTATGCAGTTTTTTTCTCAGATTTGTCATTTAAACCAGATGTAAAAATATAACATGTAGCGGTCAGAAACACTGTTCATTGACTGAAGGGTTGCACATCCAGGCAGTGTTGGGTGGACCGTATTGAAGAGTCACCACAGAATTTTCATTTGCAATAGCCTTCTGAAATTTAACAATCTGTGACAAACTGTTTTGTACGCATTGCTTCATTTGTTTATTTAATAGTGGTATTTTCACTGTTTTGCATAATTACACAACAGCAAATGCTTTTTGGTGCAAATTATTTCTTCAACTTGTGTATTCCCACCACCACCTCTTTATGGTTTCATAGGTATCTCGGAAAGAAAAAGCCTATTCATGTTGGTCAGCGTTAGGTTACTACATATTGCAGCTCTATTGCAATGGGTGGATGCAGCATGGTCTAGTATAGCTATTTCCTAATGACTGACTTCTGTGCTGTAGGAGCAATTAATTATTTAGGGGAACAAAAAATGATCATACAATCTGATGGCTAGAGGACTCACTTGTGACAGTCTGATTCAAGAGGAGGAAAAACGTAAATATTGAAATATGCATTGAATCAGAGTACAGCTGCATGGTGTCCCGGTGCTGATGGCCTCTTCTGCAAAGTGAGGAGGTGAGCTCTAATCCTGGAGGGAAGAGGCTCCCTGAAGGATGGAAACATACTTGTTTTTCCATTTGTTTAGAGGGAAAGAAAAAAAAAATCTTTTAACTTTAGTTTTTGTCTAAACTCTTTTTTATTATTTTTCAAATCAAACTCCACATGAGCATGTTGATCACTGACACAGCCCATTTTGAATTATGTTAATTTACTGCTTATTTATTTTCAAAAGCCTTCCTGTTAACTTTTAGTGTTATCTCAATTAAGAAAATTACTGCATATTTTTATGGTAGTGTTATTTCTTTTTGTTTTGTTGTTAAGTAAAATTGTAAAAAAAAATTTTCTTTTCCAAGAAAACAACAAGGTGAAAAAGATAGGGATCTCTTTGAAAAGAGTCTAGTGGAGGGCAACAAGGATGATTAGGGGCCTGGAGCATCTCCTGTAGGAAGAAAGGTTGAAAGACTTGGAACCATTCTGGAGAATAGAAGACTGAGAGGGGAATCTCATAACTATTTTTAAATATCTTAAGTGCAGGAGTTAAGTCAGTGGGGATGAACTGTTTTTGGTGGCGAGCAACAGTAGAATAAAGGGTAACACAATGGACAACTTCTTAACTGTCAGAGTGACCGAGCACTGGAAGTTACAGACTGTCCAAGAGAGGTTGTGGAGCCTCTTTCTCTGGAGATATTAAAGACCCATCTGGATGTCTACCTATGCAGTCTGCTGTAGAGAATCTGATTTAGCAGGGAGGTTGCACTCGACAATATCCAGAGGTCCTTTCCGAGCCCGACAATTCTGTGAATGCATTCAGTATAGTTGTGTAGTCCTAGAAGATAATCCTTCCTCTCTTAGTGCTTTCCTTGCACTCATCAACGAGGCTGAATCATAGCATTAATTTTACTCCATGCATTTCCAGCCTTGTACGACTGAAAGTGCAAAATGAAAACGAGTACTTACCCTCTGTGTTTACATGCATGGAAGTGTCATCACTCCTATCTGTGCCAAGAGTTTGTTTCCTCCAGATGACAACTGCGTGAAGAGTTTCCTGTTAATTGAACAGGAAGCTTTCTACCTTTAGTGTCTTTTAATAAAACTCTGAACAAAAATATTAACTTTCTACATGGTAATTTCCACTGTCAGTAACTAAGAATCAGAGATGGGATCTCTGGGATGGGAATGGATGAGGAACCACTCTGTTTTCTGCAGTCACTTACAATTAATGAAACAGCACAAAGTCTCATTTTCACAATGTATTTACTCAGTTATTCTCTCCTGCCTACACTGAGGAGAAGCTAAAAGTACAGATGGCATTTAATGCTCTCACTCTGCACTGACTGTGTGTGTTTTCTCAAGTGAGACTTGCAGAAGGTCTGGCTGCGTGTACACTCAGTCTTCTGTATTTCACAAGAAATTGTTTAGTGTTTGTCTGTCCTGTAACAGTAAACTGGAGTCCTCTCACTAGTAAGCATGATTGCTTTATTCAGAATCAAACAAGCTCTTTACAGGGTTTAACTTTGCTCTACATAGTACAGAGGAATGATTTTTTTTTCCCTCTTGATAATTCACACCTATATCAGAATATAGTGTTGTTTCTTTTGAAAGGCAGTGTATAGAGATTAGCAGCAGCTCCTGCAGCATATGGAAAACTAAAGAAAATATGAGCATTTCTAACGTTATTTTCTGACTGCTGCTTCTTATATTAGCTTCTACTATGTTTGAGCCTTTATATAGTTTCACAAAAACTAAGGATGGCTACAAAAATAACTACACTCGATCTGAGAGTAAAACTTCCAGTCAATGAAGTTTTACAGTATATAAAACAGGACAGGATCTGGGGAGAAAATGAAGCATCCATGTAGGAGTTTCACCTTCCAAAATTTGCAGAGATCCTTGAAGTTGGTAATGGGAACTCAAGATTCAAAATTATACATGCTCTTAATATTAGCTGAAGGAAACATAAAGGGAAGAAGTTCTTATATAATCAGGTGTCTTTGTGCTGTCTATGCTAGTATATATCCAAGAAGGGACCACTTTAAAACATGCAATTGATCTTGTGTTTGTTACACTGTTACTTCTTCCTAGCAGAACTGGGGAAAATATTCCAATCGTATTCCTGTATTATTTAAAATATCTATCTGCAAGTGGATGGAATAGTTAAAAGGACTGTAGTGAGAATGCGAAGTAATGGCTTTTCCCTTCTGTACATAACGGAACATCAAATGAACAATTCCCACAAAGACCTCCATCAGCCTGTGCTGCTTGCAAAGCCCTGGTGGCAAATCAGCTCCTCCCGGGGCTGGGTGGGATCTGGTCTATAGGGCAGACTCAGCTTCAGCAAGAAGGTGATGTGGAATGTCTCACCAAAATGCTTCTTTCCAGAAGCTAAAGGCTGTAAGAATCTATCATAGTGAGGAATTCTCCTTTCAAATAGGTTGGGTTTTATGGTGAAATTTGACTTTGATTCTGTCATTCTATACACACATAGTGCTGCTGTTTCCTAGGAGTTTGAAGTGCCCTAAATTTGTGTGAAAAAGAATCTGTCTCTTGTGACTTGAATAATTCTAATATAAAAGTAACACTGCCGTCTTTGAAAATAAGGCAGATGAAAGAAACTCTTCTTTCTTCTTTTCACCCCAATGCCTATCCAAAGATGGAACCCGGGAAAGGCTTCACTTACAGCCAGGAGTGATTTGGACTGTAGAAGGGAATGGGCTGACAGAAACCTCTCAGCTGTCCAGGGTGGTCCTGCCACCTGAAGTCTTTGTGGTCTGAGACACTGTGGCATCAAGTTCCCCGTGCACCATGGGAAATCTTTGTAAAGCATGACTGTATTAGAGAGGGGATCTTTGTTATGATCTCTTCATTATAAAAAGAAAAGCAGGCTCAGTATATTTACAAAAATTCAAAGACCTCTGTCTGCTGATAAGACTTCACAAGACTAATAGCAACAAAATAAATGTTTTACTACTCAAAAAATTTCTACTTCAATTTCATTTTGAAGACTGTCTGCATGAACCGAAAATCAATTGTAAAACCTTTTAGTTATCAGTGCTAAATGATTTAAAAGTAATTATTGACCGTACTAATAATTCATAACTACATAAAAGTATCCAATTTTAAATTAAAAACTACTACTTCTATGAAAAATCAATTATCCTTCTTATCTTTAAAACTTGAGTTTAACAGCTTTTCAGGTTTTCTTACTCTGATTTGAAACCACCAGTGCAGGGTTTTAATGCTGATTTTTTTGCTTTCAATGCTAAGTATATTTGTAAATTTAGGACAAAATGTAAATTGGGAATGTGATAGCATGAGTTGCCACCTAAGGAAGAGATCTTGTAGTCTTTAAATGTGAGCACAACCGTGAAATGTAGGGACTGTTATAGAATGCTTTATTTTTATTTGTAGGGAGTAGAAGCTGACATAGATTCAAGATGCTATAGCATGCATGCTCTCCATCTCTGGAGTGACTTCATTCCAGGAATAACCCTGTTGCCTGCTTTTCTGAGTGAACCCACTCACATATGTAGAGGAAAATCTATGAATCTACTACAATCAGTTTTGCTGCATCTCTCTCAAAATTGAAACTTTCTCTCTCTTTATTATTTTTGGGCTCTTTGTCTTTCTATGTTTTATAGCTGCATGTGTTGAAGCAGTATTTAGTGCACTTCATATACTCCTTCGAAATTTCACCTGTTGGAGTACGTGGGGAGCTGAGCGCTGCCACAGGGACCAGCCTGGCCTGGTGGGTTGCCCTCTCCTCTGGCAAGGGTGGTTAACTTGTTCCCTGTTGGCACCAGCTGTTATCCCAGGCTGCAGACAATTGTATTGATTCCTGAGGTTTCCTAACATTTGCTTCAATTCTGTTATATTTCAGCATGTGGCAAAGCCAGTTAATGTTTGTAATAGTTAATGTATTTTACAGCTTAGAACGTGGCTTGCATTCGGTGCATGCAGGCTCTGAGATCGAGAGCAGGACAAGGCCCATTACTTTTAATGGTCCTCATCATGCAGGATGTGGGGATGATGACTCTGTGGGGAAAACTGTTCCCTATTTGGCAATGCGAAGGACATAAAGCAAGAATGGGATGCGTTTCAGAGAGGCATTTTGCCTAATGTTTGTTTGAAACCCGCAGAGTGACTTAATCAAAGACATAAGAGACATTTCAAAGAAGAAAAAAGTGAATCAAACAGGTTCAGAGCACATTGAGTAGGTAATTAACTATTGGTTTTCTGACAAGATCACACTTGATGGCTAAAGCCTTTAAATAGGAGCAGAAAAGAGAAACTGACTTGAATAATCTTATCAAACCTTAGAAGTGCCCTCCTCATCACTGTTGCTGTCAGAGAGCTGGAAGTCAAAGTGGGTTGCAGAAAGTGACTCAGGTGGCTGTCCTGCTCCTCAAAGAGGCTGGACTTATTTTGAGGAGGGATTGAGTGTCCTCTCTGCTTAAGGATAACCAGATTGACACTGTATCCTTTTCCTTAATGATCCTTTGATGATCAATTCTGTTCCATACTAAAAAGAATCTGATAAATTGCACTGTAGTATGAAATATCACCAGGGCGTTGATGGCAGCGTGGGGACAGTAACAGCAAAGAGGCTGAGGTGTCTGGGCCCTGCAGCCATGGTCCCCAAGGCTGTCTGTTGGGCTTGTTCCACAAATATCCACTCTGACTCATTATTTTATCTTCATGCATGCACTTCTTCCCCTGTTTCTCTGAAAGTACCATGCAAAAAAAGTGTGGTTTTTGTGTTATTTCAGACACAGTAACTTCAGTGATGTGGAACTATACTTGCAAAACTAGAAATAAAGCAACCTGCATGCAAATGAGCTAATGTTGTAATAGAATCTGAATACAATCTTGTTTTTTCTAGTGTTTGAGCTGAAAATGCGACATTGAGTTATATTATTTATCTTTGTACTTAAAGTGTGCCTAAAAATTAAAAGACGCTGTTGTATAGAAGCAAATATCAGCCCACTTTATCTTTCTGATGTACTGTAAACTGTGTGCTCAGAAGAGGTTAGTAGCTGAATGGGGGATGATTATGAAGATGAATGGGTGGCCGGGAGACAGAGTCAGTTTAATGAGCTGAGCACTAAGGAGGCTGTAATTTTTATAGATTAGCACTGAACTTGTCACTTACCAGCTGATACAACAACTTAGTTTCAGAATTACAGTATGTCAGAAATGAGCTCTATGAGCTCAAACCAGTGGCAATCTGATTATCTCACAAATAATCCAAATTATAAGCATAGTTCTCATAGAAGCGCGTTGCTTCCTCCCAATGTTTTATGTCACAAGTAGCGAGCAGAACCTGGAAAAGTGCCTGATTGGTTGTGTTGACTTTTTCTAGTTATCTTTTTCCTATGTTTTGCTGTGTTGGCAATGCCTCCCAGGCCTTCTTGCTCTACGTTAGCTGGGTATGGGACAAGCCTGCCCCCGAGGAAGGAGGCCAGTGTGATGAAGGACACAGTGCATTGCCAGGACACCAATTTCACAGTGAAGCTGTTGAAGACTAAGTACTTCATTTCACTATCATGGTTATTGTGTCAGAAGGTAGACAGAGGCTCATAAACTACAGGTTTGTCACTTGGCTTCATGGCCTTACCCTGCCCAGTGACATTTTTCCTAGCCAGTACATAAGACTTGCAGCCTTCTCTGCAGCATTGTAGGCAGAGGAATGTTATAACAACTGCTTATCAGAAAGAAGGCTGTCTCCTGTCACTAGCATGCCATGCCTCACCAGCCACACAGCTGATTTCAGAGATAGGCACTACTACATGCTTGCTTCCATGCTTGCAGACCCAGCATGCAGACCCCTGGTTTCTGCTAGGGGAGGCAGCAGAAGAACTCTGATTTAGATTTTTGCAAACCAAGCAAAAGCTATGAACCCCTAGTCTGGCACTGTTCCCAGAAGTATTATTTTACAGGCATGATGTTTTTGATAATGCCATCACTTCTGGAGTAGCGAACAAGGGATAATTATTGTTCCACAGGCAGATGAGTGCTGATTTCTCCCCCTCATAATTCACTCAGGCTGCAGGTTGATTTGTTGAAAGGAACATTTTGATTTCAGACAGCTCTGGGACTGGAAGGGTGAAGGCCAAACTTGTTTTTATTGAGACAATGAGCATCTGTAATTTTGGAGATTGCTACTGCAGCCAGCAGTAGGCAGAACTGCTGTGGCTGTTTGTTCTGGGGGACCTGAGTTTAATTTTGAACAAGGTTTTGGAAAAGAAGTAGTGCTCTAGCCCTTTGTTCGTGGCAATGTTTCCTCTAGAGAGTGCCTTAGAAAAGGATACGTGCTAGCAGTGTGGGGTTTTTCGCATAAAGTGGTAATAAGATTTTGCCGCTTGTGCCTATTCAAACCCTTCTGTTGTTGGATAACCTTTCCAGTGAAGACGTACTTTATTCCAAAAGCATCTGGTCTTCTCCTAATGGTTACACTGCACAAGCACAGGAAAGGCCCTAAAATCCAGGTAACATATAAGAATCAGCACAGCATACCTGTCCTTTGCCACTTGCTAATCATTTTACTCTGGGAACATTTATACTCTGTTTCTCCACCTATAAAATGAGATGAGCCAAGTTATTTACTTTTGTCTAGGGCATTAAATAGGCACTGTTATTATATATGTTACAAGCAAATAATTTCACCTGTAGCAAATCATAACTCAGCAAAGATATTTTAAAGATGGAATTCTTCACCCACATGTATGCTACACGAGCTTTTTGAGAGTTTTGCCAGTGGTTGCCAGCAAATGCAGACCTGCTGCACCTCACCCTGCACCCACGCAACCTCCTCATCCATCTGCTTCTGGGTGATGCTCTCAGGGGTGCTGGGTCATCTTGAACATCCCAGTGTGACCATGTGGCTTTGGATGACTTCTGCCAGCACGTGAAAGCAGAGCTTTTATAAAATAATTTTCCATTGCTCTTTCTGAGTGTTAGTTAATAAGTGTTAATCTATCAGCACATTAACAGATGAGTCAGTGATTTTTTTTTTCTATGTGTAATCTTATCTTTAAAATGTGCCTATTTTCTAAATGACCCATTTAAAAAGAAAACAAAACAAAACAAAAAAAACAAACAAAAAAACCCAAACAGGAAAAACAACAGCTTGACCTTTTAAACCACTGTATGCCAGACCTTCTTAAGAGATCTGACATTGATGTTTTTGTTAATGGAAGTTTCATTAAGGTCAGTGATAAATTTGCTGCAATAAATACAGAAGAATTAAGAGCTCATCAACATTACTACAGTGTAATGCTCAGTGGATTGAATTATGTACTTAGAAAGATGAATCTGTGGCAATTGGCAAGCTTCAAGAGGAAATCTGTGTGTGCACAGACATTTGAGCGCACATGTGTGAGAAAAGACAGGGAAATGAGAGGAGAAGAAGAAGGAAAGTAACGTATTTCTTGTTTATGTTGTCTAGTCAGTAATATTTGTTGTAGACACTACTAATCATCATATGCTTGTATGCTCATTCATTGCCTTGTAAATGGTATTTCTTGTGGTAAACACTGCAGAATGACTGGGTATCTATCCTGCTTTCCTTGCCTCACAGATAAACACAAGTCTTTCAAGATATCTTTAGTGCAGACTAAGGATATTGATAGTGATTGATGAGGCAGTGTGAATGGGTCAGCCCTTTACCTGCTCCCCCAGAGTAATTGGGCTGCAGTTTGTTAAAGGGTAACTGAAGAGATATTAAAAATGAAGAAATGCACTAAGTGGCTGTGGGCTGTGCTCCCAGCTGTTCAGAACATCTATTCTGTAATGTGGAGCATCAATCTCATTCTTTGCACAGGGTAGGTGTATGGTAAGTCAAATGCTTCCGATAGGCAGTTTTCACCAGCAAGATACAGTGTTCAATTTAAGGAAAGATTGAAGAACATCAGTCTTCTCTTAAAACAATTTGTACAGAATAAATTTGGCACTTGCCAGCTATTCCCACAGAGGGAAACTGTTAATAGGACAGAGAAAATCATATAACATGATTTAGGATTCCCAGAATGGGATTACTGTTGGTAATAAAATAGGAGGGAGGCGGGAGAGAGGAAGAGCTTGACAGTAAGCTTGATGTTAATTCAGAATGCTCCCAAAGCCCTGGAAATTCATCAGGGCTATGGGTGCTGGATAGCATTCAGCATCAGAGCTGTTCTGAATGAGTTTTCAGTGTGCTCTCATGCTGGCTCCCACTGCCTCAGCTGGGCGCTGATCTCCTGACAAAACTGGCCCTTGGGGCTTGTGCATCCTACTGAACGATCCTCTGCTGAAAACTGGTGTCAGTTGCTGTACCACTGCCACACTGGTCTTGCCTTCATCTTTCCTTTCAGCAAAATCATTTACAGGACTGTTTCAGCTACATCCATTCTGACATTCTATGTTGAGAGCAATAAGAAAAAACAATAAATAAAAATTCTGTGAATGTTAGGACTTGATTCACCCAGATCTGCCCCCTACATACCACCTGGAGCAGACCAAGAATCTCTTTTGAGGACATCTGTTTTACACTGATAATACCAAGATGCAGTTCATTTTATTTGCTGTGTAGTTGAAAGCAGAATTCACATTATTTAAGGCCGCTTAATCCATGTTCTAAAAGTACAAAACAGAAGAAAAAAAGTATAACGAATGCTAAATACACAAATTTACTTCAGGACAGAGGTAACTTTAGTTGCCCTCCTTCAATTATTGTGTATACACTGAAGAAAATAAACTATGTGCCAAAGTCTCCTTTCAGCATCTCAAGTGTATTAATAGTGTAAATTGAAGGATGAAGCTTATGGTGCTGGAAGTCATTTTACCTAGAGAAAACAGAATCTGTGCTCTAACAAAACCTGGCATATCATGATTAGAGAACAGAGAGGGAGGTAGAAAGTAGGGGCAATCCTAATGTTCGTGCATCCGTTTAGATGATCTTGGTGGTACATACCTGCAGCAAAGCCTTAGGTCCTGCAGGGCAGGAGGTCAGCCTCTTCCTTCTCTGCCCTCTATTTTTTTTCTTTCTTCTCCTTGTTAAGTTGTATGTCAGCATCTCAGGACTATGAGGCTTAAAAAAAAAAAAGATGAAAATTGGTTTCCTTTCCATAAAATCATTAGTGTCCACTTGATTTAAGGTCTCTGCTCAATAAGTAGAAGCTGTGCTCTACACAGCCAAGGAGCTCTGAGTGCTACTGTACGCTATGTAAACAAACCTTGGTATGTAGTCTTTCAAAGCTCTGTTACAATTAAAATGTTTTATTTTGTTTTGTTTTTTGCTCCTAATTTTAGTATAAATTTAGTTTATTGGGTGAAATTGAAAATTTCCAAAAGAAAATCTCACCAAAATTGTCTTGTTTGCATACCGTCATATACACACCTTACAAACCTTAAAATCTACCAAATGCTATTTCAGATCAGAATCTGAAAGACTGATTTGGATGTATTCAAGTTCAGTGGTATAGTTAATTCTTCACAAGCTTTAACACTTTGTCTTCTCTGTCTTTGAATTAGTGCAGTGGTTTTCAACATGCAGTCCATGTAAAATGAATTGCTGGACAACTGCCATGGGGCCTGGGGAAGAAAGTTAGGATCTACACCATGCAATATGTATCCCTTATTTGTATACTGTTCAGCAGTCTGCAAGTGTGACATCATCAGTGAATGCTTTTTAAAGGCTCTATTGATTCAGAGAATCAAAGTGACAAAAAAGTAGTTCATTTAATAACTAACATATTACTAACAAATAAGTGCAAGTCTTTAAGGAACAAATTATATACCTAAAGATCTCCTTTGGCTTTCTAGGAATATTTCTATTTCATAAATAAGACATTTTTAAAACTTTCAGAGAAATTTAGAGAAATACCTATCCATCAACTGCCACTTACCTTTTGTCCTTGTGGTTTACATTGAAATTAATACATATGCTTACAACTTTATACTTTTTGCTTCCTTTGTCCTTATATGCTGAGACAAACTGTTGAAGTGGAAACAAAATTAGGGACTTCCATTTAGATGTATTAGTCACACAGTAAGATAATCAGCTAGATAGAGATGGCATCATAAAGTTGCTACCTTGGAGCATTTTTCCTAGTAGCCGCCATGTTGGAATAAAAATAGTACTCATGAGGGGGGTGGTGATTGACCAGATTTTAAAGTTGTGGTGTTTTTTTTTAATATTACATAATTAATGCCTGGCTCAGATTAACTGGATGCTGGTGATGGTAAGGTTATAATTAAAGAAGAAAATTTGAAGTAAACAAAAACAGCCCAATCTGCTGCCTGTTTTTGCCTAGAATAAGTAACTGGATAAGCTCTAGTCCTGCATGTGAATGGTATGACACTCTGCAGGATGTTCACAGTTTGAGCAGCACCAGACAAGAAGACCCAATTTCCTTGGGTGCAAGCAGGATGTGCCAGTGTTGCTGGGTGCCTCCCAGCAGCTCAGTACTGGTGCTGGGAATGTTCCTGTTGTCACCATCAGCAGGTGTTTGTGGCTGGTGGGATGGAGGTGGGATTGGTCTGTGGGTTCTGGCAGTGAGCACAGGAAGCATAAAGAGCTGAACAACATGCTGCCTCCCAGGAAGGGAAGGACAGTCCTTTGTGTATTGAGACCTGCCTGTTTATAGTGAGTGAGCTGAGGTTTAACCTCTGACTTTTAGCTGGTAATTTGCGAGAGTGCAAGATAGGAAATATTCTGTGTCAAAACTGATAAGGCCAACTCTTATGTCTGAAAAGGGTTTAAAGCTCACTTAGCTCTTGGCTCTTTTATTTAGGATCATTGAGCAGCTAGGAACCTAGGGCAGGTAGTGGTTAATTGCCCTCAGTGGAATATGATGTGGATGACAGTGATAATGATAGTCTGAACTGGCTGACAATCCCTACTAATAGGCAGAAAAAATGATGATAAATGTTTATAGAAAGCCTTATGGTTAACGTCTTGCTGACTTCCCACCTTCAGTCTTGAGCAGTTGGAGACTTCTTGCCCAGTTATTTTATACTGAACTTGATCTATATTTTTAATTGTATGTTATAACTATTTTTCTATGGCTTATTTTAATGGCTGTGAAGTACAGTAGGTACTTTAGTGTTAAGAGCAGTTGGTACTTAAGCACAAAGTGGTTGGAAGTGCTTTGTCCTACCTGCAATGAGCACGTGTCCAAATTCATAAGTATCAAAAGTGATACTTTTCCATATCTTTATTTGATTGAGATGTGTAGTTCCAGATTTCAACAGTTTGTTTCATATTTTTTAATGGTTTCTGGGAATGTGACTTTTGCAATTTCATTCCTACAAGTGTCTTTATACCCATGTAGTATATCAAAGGGGTTAGTAACTGTTCCAAGAATAGCTGATGTTTTCATCTCCCAGCAAGCGCCTGATAAAGAAGAAAAGTAGAAGAGTTTGAGTAGCCAGCAAAGAAAAATGAAGGGGTCACTAGCAGTAAGTCACGTGAGCAAGAAATGCAAATGTTCTCCACTGTTTCCCTAGTAGGTGGCCCAGGCTGTGGTTTCATGGCAGTCAGACATCATACTGACTATGGAGAGCCTGAGAAGTAGGTGGACACGAAAAGGCAAAGCAGCCTTTCAGAAGAAAGCATCATCTAGTGTGCACATTCACCTCATAACACAAGTACTGATATTTTGACTTAACAGTCTTAATTAATGTTCAGACAGAACTATCTCACCCGGATAGGACCATTTGTTGATCAGTTAAGTAATTTATTGGCAAATGATTTTGCGACATACAAATCCACTCAGGCCTGAATTAGTCAATGGGAGCTGTATAGCAAATAACAGAGAAGAAGTGTGCAAGCTTGGAGGTATCTCATTCTCTAAGAGCTGCAGATTTCTAAATATCAGTCAGAGCTTTTGCTTAAAACATAGTTATTCTGATGAAGTGGATTTCAATGGGGTTGCTTGCAGGGTAGGATGTTCTGGATGTTGCTGGTATGATGTAGAGGAATTACAAAACTTGGTACAAAACAAGTAGTAAGGAGATATTTTCCTTCTTCTCAAACAGGAGAGGAAATGATAGTTTTAGAGGCAAACTAGAAAATAAAAAGCTGTTTTTCCCCATCAGGATAATAAATAAATATATAGAGATAAATGAGTGTACCTGACTATGATTGCAGTTCCCAAGTACTACATGTCCCAGTACACAAAATTTCCCGCAACTATCATTTGCTTTGCAATCAAAGGCATTGTATACAACGCTGAAGTGGGGAGCGACAAAATGAGGTGGAAGAAAAGGAAGCTGTGAAAGCTTGAAAGTGTAATCTCTAGCTGTGCATTTCTCTCTGTAGCAGGAAATCATTTATCTGCAATGGCAATGTGTGATGCAAAGTGAGTCAGGAGCTTGACAGCTCACATCCCCTCAGAGGCAGAACAGCCAGAGGGCAAAATCCAGCACTGTCTGACCTGACCATGGTGCACCTCCACTTCTGTTCAGTGTGCACTTCAGTCTACTTGCATATTTCTGGAAATATTGATTACTGGGTATTACAGAATTTTTCATCAAGTTTATCTAAGTCTTGCGGATTATATGAGAGTGATAAAGGACCCAAGCTTTGAAATTGGATACCTCTGCACCAAGAAAAAGATGAATCTATCGTAAGAGGATTGTGACTTACAGGAATGGAGTTGTCCTTTTTACATTCTATTCTTTACACGAACAGAGCTGCAAGGCAGAGGATAACGTGTATAAGGAGCCGAAGGACACACATTTGAGTCTTGAAAGTGACTTGAACTACTATTGTCCTTATGTGCTTCAGCCCTGCACCTACAATCAAGTCTAGAAGTAGTAAGCTATAAAGAATAATATTAAAAAAAAAAAACTACCACTGCTTTCATTTCCACTCTTCTGCTTCTAGATTTGTTATTGGATGCACCTCCAAGGACTTACAAAGATATTTCAAAGTTAGACTTTGGTGGCTTGGTTTTTTTTAGATCAAGAATATGGTTTTGAATGATTTTTCCTATCGTTCTTAGGAAAAATTACCTAGATTTTAATTAAAAAAAAAAAACAAACACACACACCCATGGGCATTGTGTTGTTTGAGATCTAGAAGTGTAGATCCACAGCCTATCTGTAGCAGTAGTACTCCCAGAAAATTCATGCACATGTTAAGGCTTTCTGCAACAGCGGCCCTCGGTATAAGAAACAACTCCATGTTGGTAGTACTAAGAAAGGTGCACTTACTACCAAGGTAATGCAGGTAAAATTACATTTGGGTTATCCTTTAGTCAATTGCATCACAAATTACAGCAGGAGAGGAGCTGTGTCCTGTAGCTGATGTGTGCTTATTGTTGGAACTGTTGAACAAATATTGCTCAGTTACTCTTTAGGGATAATATTGCAGTCATTCATATAAGAGATTACTACTGCTCTTTAGGTACATGTTTTGATTCACATGAGTTAGGCAGAACTGAAAATATTTTCCCAGTTTTGGTCTTAAAAAAATAAGATGTAATCACAGGCAGAATTGTAAATAAGGGTCTATATCCATTGCTTAAAAAGTGTGCCAGGAGCAATCTCCATGTCCCTTTCCCTTACCTATTGGCAGTGCTGTTTGGGGTTTTGCTAGTATTCCCTTACTTCTGTTGCTGACTGTTGCCTGCTAGCAACCAGGCTATTTGGTGTCATGTTCCCCTTTGCTTCAGCATGCAGCAGAGTGCAGCCATGTCCCCCTGGACTCTCCAGTGAGATAATTTAGGAGAAAAGAGACCTTTCCACTCCTGCAAGTTCACTTGACATCTGTAGCAGTCTCAGTCTGGGGCTATCCCTTCTCCCAGACGAAAGGGACTTCCACTCATTTATCCTATTGGCTGTCTCCACTACCACAACTAAAGCTCTTTCTAGCTTTTTCAAGTTCTGACTGTACTAATGCTGCTGTAATGTGAGGAGTGTCTTTTTCTGTTTCTCCTCAGGCTGGAGGACTAATGTCATCCCTTTATATTTGGCATCATAAAGTCCACCTTGACCCACAGGTGCCGATCTCTTTGATCCAGGCAGAAGGATCGTTGCAGTTTGACTTGGTTCCTGCAGCTGCAAAGCTGTTATTATTCAAATAAGCTTGTAATTATAGCATCTTCATAAGCCATGCCCTTAATGGTAACAGGAAGAAAATACACTGAAGGAGACAGGAGGACTATAGGGCTCACCTTCTGTGGTGATCTCAGCCTTGAGTATGAGGATGCTTCTTTTACCACATGCTTTCATGGATGGAAACAGGATGTGAATCTTATCCTAGACCAAGAAATTGTTCTGAACACTTCTAGTGCTGAGGAAAAGAGTGCCCTGAAGCACTATTCAGGAATGACTACCTCTCAGAGCAACACTTCTGCATTTGTCAAAATCACAGAATCACAGATTTGCAGGGGCTGGAAAGGACGTTTAGAGATCATCTAGTCCAATCCCCCTGCCAAAGCAGGCCCCCTTGACCAGGTTGCACAGGTAGGTGTCCAGTTGGGTCTTGAACGTCTTCAGAGAAGGAAACTCCGCAACCTCTCTGGGCAGCCTGTTTCAATGCTAGGTTGGCTAAAAACTGGCTAAATTTTGCTAGATCTGTAGCAAAGCAATTTAAATAATAAAATAAACATTGATTGATTTCAACTGCTATTATCCAGAAGGAGAGATGCTAAATCTCTCCAAGATCTTCTTGGAAAAAGATATAGCACACTTACTATTACCTTATGGCATCGTTGCCTGAAGATCTTGTGAACCTCTTCTCTGTGAAGATTGCCATTTATCATCTCTGAGAGTGCTACCACACAGCCTCCATCCTCTGCATAATGTTGTTTAAACTACACCAACATTCCCCAAAGACTAAAGCTTGAGCTTTTTCAGAGATTTGAATTCAAAGCAAACACAGAGGTGGTAATATCTAAGCCATGACTTGACACTGTTAAGTATGGTATAAAATGCAGAAATGTCACCTCTGTGCCTCTCCTTCCATTTAGAAGCACCAAAACACTTTTCCTTCAGCAATAAATGCCATTTAAAGAATTATTAAGATTTTATATGTTCTGTTTGGCAAAGCGGATTAATTATTCTTCCTGCTTAGTTTCTACTCAGGCAATAAATCAAATGTCATGAAACTAGTTCTGCTCTTCCCTGTTTAGTTTAAAAGAAAAGAGAGAGACCTCTGCTTTTCACATACAGTGCCTAGATGATTATATTGGAATCATCTGAAGCAATATCAAATGTTTCAGTAGATTTTTGTTGTTCCATTAAAACCTGGTTTCTATTCCTTTAATTCCTGGTGCATGCAAACCAAAAACTGCGTCTGCTTTTTTTTTTTTCCTTGTTGTTTGTTCTTGTTTAAACAAGCATCAGTAGGAATGAAGGAGCTGTTTTCTCTGAGAAGAGTTTGGAAAAACAGGACAGACAGAGGTCATTTTTGTTCATCTGTGCATGTGAAATCTATTGCCTTTATCAGGATTTTGGTAATTTAATCTGCTTCTTATCCTATGGGTCTCCCAGATAGAAAGACGCTAACAATGTATCTTGCTTGAGCCTTTCAAGTGATCCTTGTGAAACACTTTCATTTGCAGTGTAATGAGAACTATCAGGTATTATTGTTAAGGGCTGCTTCAGTCCTAGCTGGATACCAATTCACCTCTCTGGGACTGAAGAATGGTGTATTTCACTCCATATCATTTGTTCATCTATGAAGAACAGACTTTGAAATACTCCTTTTCTCATCTTCATTTTTTGTTTAGCTGGAAGGATTGGCACTAGAAAAGCTCATTTCATGCAATAAGTAGTTCTTGAATTGATGGGGGGGGACAAAGGATATACTTTAAAATGAACAGCAACACAATTCTCTAGTTACCCAGACCACAACGTTAGGTCTATTGATGGAACACTGGAGCTGCTGGAGTCAAACTCCCATACAATCTCATGCAGGCAGGCTGCACTGACTCCAGCATACTCACCAAATAATTGTCAGCTAATTTGCAAGAAAAGCATATGATTGAACCTCTTTATTTCTCAGTTTCTGCCTATCTGCATCAGGGACATGATTTCTATCACAGTAACATCCAAATGTATTCTGGTCAATGCATTTTAGCTGTATGTAGGGTGATACCAACTCTATGCTCCATTAAGAAGCTGTCTCAGAAAGGTCCCATTCATTGTATGGGAGCACTGTGGGGGCAGCCAGAATGATTCTCAGGGTATCTGATTTTGGCTGTAACGTTAATTATGGTACTAATTTGAATGAGCAAGTTGCCAAGCTGTCCTCATCTCAATTACTTCATCTTTTGTTTGTTTGTTTTTTAAGTGCAGAATAAATAGTATATCTGCTGTGTTGATGAGAACTTCTATGCTTAGTTCCTAACTGTGCAAACAAATTCTGTACTCACCCAAAGAAAAATTGTAGCACCAGAAGTCAGCGTCACTGCCCTGTAACCCTCCCCTAGCTAACGCTGCCACAAAAAAAAAATAAAATAAATAAAACAAGTGATGAGAACCAGGCTGGGCAAGTTGTCATAGTGAAAAGGGGACAAAAATTAAAGCTGCCCTCCCCTGGCACTATCCCAACTGGAATGCAGCTTTGCAAACACCATCTGCTTTCTCCTGCAAATAAGCCTTTGCAGGGTGCAGCAGGTCTGGTATGGAGGAGATAAATTCTACCCATGTGCTTCACAGCCTCTGTGAGTCTGGGTTCAGCATCTTGAAAGCAAGTGTAAGCTATTATTAACTCAAAGTCATGTAACCAAACCTAGGACTTGAGCTCAGCTTGTTTCACCCTCGATTTGTGGCCATACAATGATATCAACAAATATCTTCTTTTCTTTGCAAGGTTTTCAATTTTACTTTTCAACCATATGTCACTCAGATATTTGCTAGGCGTTTTCTCACAAAAATACTCCATCCAAAATTGCAGACAGAGTATCAGAAAGATACAGAATTGCTGCTGAACTTCACAGGGGACAGTCAGGGTAGATATCAGGAAAAGATTCTTCGCCAGAGAGTGGTGGGCATGGAACAGGCTGCCAAGGGCAGTGGTCACAGAACCACGCTGTCAAAATTCAAGAAGCATTTGGATAATGCTCTCGGATATAAGATTTGGCTTTTGGGTGGGTCTTTGTGCAGCCAGGAGTTGGGCTCAGTGGTCCTTGTAGGTCTCTTCCAACTCCTGTGATTCTTTGAAAGAGCAAGAAAGTCCTTTTGATATCCCAGAGAACTCCTCAGTCCTCTGAGAAACTTTTGTTAGAGAAACATCAGGCAGATCTTAGAGTAGAAGTGGCAAGTGGCCACTGGCTTCCCATTTTCCTCATCATAGAAAAATAAATCCAGGGGTTATACTAAGCTTATACATTACTTCAGAAAACACTAGGGTCCAGCCCAGCACAAGTATAAACTTTTGCTAACTAAAAGCTAAAGGCAGTGATGTGTGAACTAGCCCTGAGGCTGGTGCGCTGCTTCAGAGTAATGCACATGGGCAACCACTGTAGTGTGTAATTTCTATCCTAGTAATAAATCAGTTGTGATCAATAGTAACGTGCTTGTTAGCAAACCTGTGGATGTTAATGGAGCTTCTTGAAATTCATGCAAGAGGTAGATGAATCAGATCCTCTGCCATTTCAGTATAGAATCTGAAACTGGTACAGCAGCTGCTGCTTTGACCTTGAGGCTTGTATCCCTTACAGGTTTTTGCCACACACGAGCTAGGTCCTGGAAGGATGCTAAATATCTCTCTGTGTTTTGCAGCTAAATGCTGTACTTTCTTCTTTGTCCATGACTGAAAATAACTGCGCGTTTTAGTTAACAAACCATAGATATAGTTCCAGTATCCACTCGAGTCTTTCTAATTCTTTTCTTTCCAAGAATATTTTTGAAGAAACAACATCATCCTAAGTAATTTCGTCAGTGACTAGGGATTCTCAAGCCATTCTCTGATTTCCAAAAATCATATTAAGTGTTGCCTCTTGTGTAATGAATAAGTGCTTATCTTTCCTGCCTCATATTCTTCCAAACCTGTGAACAGGCTCTGCTCTTTTGTCCCTTCTAATCTCAGGCTATCAAGAGAGCTTCTATTACTTCAAGGCTGATATTGCTTGAAGTACCTTGGCTTAATCCCACTTCCCTAAAGATTTAAAGGATTTTTTCTTCTTGGATCTGAAAAAATATCATTATTTAAAAATAATTTGGCATTAAAGCCCAGCTAAAAACTCTGACCTATTTCTCTTCTTTAAAGCTAATGTGTAAGAAGTGCTCTCTCAGATGAAAAAGGGGAAGAAAAAAAAAAGCACAAAACCCTATGACCTAAATCACAATTTTATTAAGTTCATATCCCATTACTATTTTTATTAAATGTTAAGAAAGTTCAGAAGACTTATCAATAACTAGAAGAAAATTGCTGTATCTAGACCTATAATTCTTTCTGGTATTGGAAGCAGAGATTAATTAAAGATGCAAGACTGAAAAATCCATTGGCATCAACAAAATCCTGAAGGTCAAATAGGTCAATTCTAATAGATAATCAGAGATCGCTTTTATTAGCTATTACTATTAGCTATTACATTATTAACTGAAAGGTCGTTTGCAATCTTTATGGAAGGAATTCCCTGTACATGTAATTAGTCAATTTAGCTAGCTCTTGTTCTTGGTCAGTTTTTTTCTGAAAATTTTTTTGATGGTTATTTTTCCTGCTCATAGAAGTTCCTTTTAAAATTTCATGTGTGCATTTCAATTAGGTATCATTATTCTTCACCACTGAATAATATAACAAAAACATTGTTTTTTATCAGTGTTTTTAAACACACTTTAACATCCTGTTCTGTGGTATAATTACCTATTAAATTCAATGTGACAGCTGAGAACTACCACATGCTGTAAACTTCCCATGCAGGCTTCTCCACCTGCTCCACCTTTTCCTTTATTCCTAAAGGAGCAGACCCTAGACACACATCATAGATTCATAGGATCATAGAATGGTTTGGGTTGGAAGGGAACTTAAAGCCTATCCAGTTTCAACCCCCTGATGTGGACAGGGCTGCCCCCCTCACCTCAGGCTGCCCAGGGCCCCATCCAACCTGGCTGTGAGTACCTCTAGGGATGGGGCACTCAGACTATCATCCACGGGGACCCCCAAGACCTTCTCTGCAGGAGTTCTTCCCCCTAGTCTGTACACATATGTGGAATACTTCTTAGATTTAATAGGAGGCACATATTTTAACCTAGGTCATATGGGATCTTTTTAAAGAGGAAGCAAAACAAGTGCACAGTTCTTCTGACGTGCCGCCATTTGCTCCATAGCCCAGTCAAAGCCAGTGGGATCTGGGTGAATTCTGCTTCTGATTAAAGCTGCAAACTTTGATACATACTAAATATAAATGGCACACACAAAGCACTTTGGAAGCAGCCAGCAGCTGCAGTCCCATGCTTCTGAAGAGCTGTATGACAGCAAAACAAGGCATGGATGCAGGAAAGGTGGCACGTTCATCACCCTGCAGACACTCAGCATGTCATGGGTTTTGCTCACTCAAGCGGCTTCACTGAAGCTCTGTGAGTTTACTCGCATATTCATGTTTAAACACAATTACCTTTTAGGCAGATGACTGACTGGGATTTCAAGTTTTCCAGCACTAAAATGCTAGGGGAAAAAAAGCTGCTATCAAATCATTCTGACACTGCAGTGAAAGCTAAATTTTTACGCTGCTTTCCTGGACCTTAAGAATGGGTACTGGGAGAAAGTGCAGAATGCCCCTTCTGAAGTAGAGGCCTGTTTTTCTTAAAGATACTTTTCTATTTCAAAATTATCAAAAATGAAGAAATGTATTGAAGAAGAATCTCCTAATAAAAAGGATTTGGTTTGGCAAACTGAAATTTTGAAGTAAAATGTTTTCTCCTTTTCTGCAATCTATAGAGAGAAATTAAAAATAGGATTTTTGTATGCCCAGCAAAAAGCAGAATTAATTACTACTTCTGTGTCTGATTTAAACAACAGTCATTCAGCAGCCTACATTTGAAGGCTTGTGATTTTGTTACAGGCCTGATATGTACCCAATACCTGTGAGAAAATACATGTTTCCATAAGCAGAAAGAGTTTTAAAAGTAAAAAATAAGAACGCTCATGCTAACTTATCACTTTGTAAACAGCTATTTACAATTTATAGTAACTGTATGGTCTCATTCAACATTTTTAGGTGTTTTTGATCCAACACATAGGTAGACTTCTGAGGAGTCCGTTCTCTCAGATTACTATATACATCTTGATTATTTTGTAAATGCATTTTATCTGTCCAGCATGACCTTCCCATCAGCACAGCCACCAATGTGTAAATTATTCTAGCTAAAAACAGCCTCCATGAAAGCTGCCTGCAGAGCTGAATGCCATTACTCTGATGTTTAAGTCCTGCCTGGGAATGCTGCTGCCATTTCCCACAATTTCCCATGGTAGATAGTATCTGTTATAGTTTTGTTGTTGTTGTTTGTTTTGTTTTGTGGTTTGCTAGTTTTGTTGGGTTTATTTTGTGTGTGGGGTTTTTTTTTGTTTGTTTTTTGGTTTTGTTTTGATTTTTTTTGCTTGTTTTGTTTTTTAATATATCTGGAGGAGAGCTACAGTTGGTGTTGAGAATGCATAAGGGTTTTGCTTTTTGGGTGTGTGACAGAGAATTCTCGGACAGTGGTGTGAACCAGTTATCGTCTGAAGGAACCTGCTGGTATTTGAGTTCAGTGTTCAAGTGAATCTATATTTTCTATACTACTCAGTTGCAGCAAAATGCTGCTAAGAGCACCACCAGCTGGCACTGGTGGCCAAGCACAGGGCACAGCTGAGCATCTCCAGCCACAGATCCAGGCCTGCTTCCAACTAGCTCACACAGCTCACTGACACAGCATGGCTTTATTCCCCATATTCAGACTTGGAAACTTTTCATTTCAGCCTTCTTCTGAGCACAGAAGGCATCTGGTATTGTATCTCCATCCAGTGAGATTCAGAGCTCTTCAGCCAGCAGCTTAGACCTGTAAGTACTTTTCCCTCACAAGTTCCATTGGGTTCCATCACATACGTTCTGTCTCCACCAGTCTTTCCAGGCACAAGCTGGCTTTGAACGCAACTGCTTTCCCCTGTTGCATAAATTTCCATGCCTTAATGTTTCCTAGGTTTTCCAGGCAGCTGTTTAATTCAGTCTCTCTTGGTGGCAACCAGAAGTGTCTGCAAAGAAATTGTTATTTGGCAAGAGAGCACAAGCAGGTGTCCTGCAGCATGAGGATACACATATTCCTGCTATCTTGTAGTCCTCCATGCACAGATAGAGCAGTGCTCTGTTAATCAGATCTGTTGCGATAGGACAAGGGGAAGTGGATAAATTTAGATTAGATATAGAGAAGAGGTTTTTACAATAAGGGTGGTGAGGCACTGGAACAGGTTAGTCAGAGAGGTAGTGGTTGTTCTGTCCTTGTAGACATTCAAGTTTAGGCTGGAGGGGACTCTGAGCACCTGACTGAGCTATACGTGTCCCTGTTCACTGCAGGGATGTTGGATTAGATGGCCTTTAAGGGTCCTTCCAACTCAAATGATTCTATGCTTCTACAAAATAAGCCTCAGACTGGGGAATAGGGATGCACAGGAGTTCAAGCAGCATTGCCAAGGCTAGACAGCAAGTTTGGAAAATAACAAGAGATGACGCTTTATAGGTCTGGCTCACAAGGAGGCCTGCATTTCCTCAACTATAGTCAGGGAAAAGGCTACAGGAAATGTGAACAGAGCAATTTTCATATATGTGATAGGGCAGTGCTGCGTGAAACTCAGGACCAGTTCCCCTACTCCATTACAAGGCAGTGAACCTCCTTCAGGATTGAGTCCACACTTTTGGCTCCAGTTACAGTATTAGCTGCAGGGTACAAGCAATGGGTGGCTGCAGGGAAATAGCAGGAAGGCCCCAGATGTGTCAATTTGTGATCCAGCTTGGTCATAATGCAGGTCGCATAAGCATCTGACAGTCAGGGCAGGAGATGATGATTCATATCTTGGAGGTACTCCTAGAATTATTGTGGGGAAGCTTAGTAGTATGGTCCTGTGACCCTCAGAGCTCTAGAGAGATCTTAAAACAAAGATCAGGAAATTTCATGGACGGGGGAAAAATAAAGTTCCTTTTGCAGGAAGGCATCTGTGTAAACAGGCAGGGCTCTGAAGGAAGGTTTTTCCTTTTTAATATTCTGTTTTGACAACATCCTATAAGAGATATTTAGTACCTTCACCTTAAACAAGATATGTGTTTTGGCAAGAGCTAATCCTGAGATTTCAGCAATGGAAACATTCCTGTGCAACCTCAGAATATGGGGTAGTAAGTCAGGAAAACATTCTGGTGCTCAACAGAAATAAGTATTTACAACGCAAAACACCACAGGGACATCCAATAAATACAGTTGTGGGAAAGTTAAAACAAGACTAAGAAAATGCTTGGTTATGTGTTATACTCACAGTCTCTAGTAAATGGGAAGCAATAGGAAAAGAAAACACTGGGAAAGTTCAAAATGAGTCCAAGTGTTTTCAGGGAATCACTGTATTGTCATCACGACTCCTGCATGGGTCTCACCTTAGACTGATGCTAAGAACACAGCCCAGAAGGATTAAACTTTATATGTGGCAAGAACATTTAAGACTGAAATACAAAATCTAGCAGAGATGACAAGTTATTGACAGAAAACTCTGGAGACCATTATTTGTTTAAGAACTAATAAAGTTGGATTTCACTGCAGAATACCAGCACCTGGATTCAGTGCTGGACTAGACAAAAGCACTGCAATCTGCCCTACTCTCTCTAAAATACAGGTGTCTCTGCACATGCAGAGCATAATGTGGTTAATAGTTTCTGATGGGTACAACAGCATTAGAGGAAGAAACTAATGATTAGCAAAGTAATATTTCTATCAGACCGGCCCCAGTTAGAGCCATCATCTAGCTATGGGACAGCCAGCTCTGAGCAAGTGGTGCTCTCATGCACCAGTGCTGGAGCTCCCTGCAAGCACCTCCACACCAGCACACTAACCTTGCTAACACAAGGGCAGGCCCATGGGCTACCTGCGACCAGCTGCTGTTCTGCCCACAACTCACTGCACAGATTGCTGCTGTGAGCACATGGATAAAAGCTGGTATTTCTTAGCAAGAAGCAACAATTATTATGCTTTTTGTGAGTGTGTGTGTTCAAGAGCCTGTATCCACTGTCTCGCTTTTGCTGAGGATTAGAAATTAGAGGAAAAAATTTAAGCAGTCTCCTGTACTATTTGCAGTATTTTATTTCCTCTCTGGCTGAAGTTGCAGCAGTGGCGTGTGAGCAGCATCTCCTGCAGATGCAGGGCTACTCACAGGCTTTGTGGGTTGGCCCCTAACTTGTTACTGCCAGGCACCTGCGCTCCTGGGCATAGGGCCAGCTGACTTCATAGCAGGCACTGCTCCCACCTGACAGATGGGGATTAATGTCTCCAGCCATGAGACCATGTACTCTGTGCTATCAAGTATTTGGGACGATGTTCCCAGCCGGTGTCATCCTAGCTGTGGTCTGTACTGAGTTTCTGCTGGTCCTTTTAGGACATTGTGCTGATCTGGTCCCAAACTAAATTCATTTCTAGAATGCTGGGAGTTTCTGATCTGAGAGTGGTCCTGTGGTCCTGTGGACAGGGAGGTGTTACAGCTAATGTGAGACACAGTGACAGAAATGCTGTGGCCAGTGGGAAAGGAAGGCATGTTGTAGTGTCCCCTCTCAGAGGTCAAAGTTCTGGGGTTGCTTGGGGCATCCCCCTACCTACTTGGCCTCAAGTTTACAACCGGGAATTAAGAAAAAAGTCACTCCAGGAATGGCCATATACCAAATTGGCACTGAAATTCAGCGTGCTGTTTTCAGTTCCAGCTGGCCTGCCCCAAGGCAAAGGCTGCACCAAAAGGTATTTGCTGTGCACTTGCGCACTATTTTGGGGGAGAAAAAGAAAAAAAGAAAAAAAAAAAATCTATCATCTGGTATTATTTTCCTGAAAGACTTGCAACCCAGTTTTTCAGTTTCATGCTCCTACAGGAGCAATAGCAGCTGTTTTTTCCTAACATCAATGTCTATACTGCAAGATCATCTCCAGTACTGCATCCGAAACTTCAGATTATTTGCTTGTTTGTGATAAGAAAGAGCAAGTATATTGCTTAGTGAGGTTCCAAGCTATATGAGGGAATTACAGCTACTGGAAATCTAATGCAGGCTTCTGGTTATCATGGCCATGTGTGCATTAGTGCTACAAAAGTACTGAAAGAGTTAAAGATTTAAAATTCTTGAAAGACTTTGGAGTGAAATTATCACATCTCTTTTCTCTTGGATGCAGAGAGGAGAAAGGTATATATTCTTCTGATGTAGGTCCTCAATCAATTGAATGTCATCAGGAAAAACAGATGGGGGCATTGTCTACACTGCACATGTTTATAGTTTGATAGCATTACAGACATTCTTTCATAATTTTAAAACAGTAATAAAATAAGCTTAGGTCCACCTTTGAAAATGTCTGAAACCAAATTTGATTTATGCTAATACATATCAGAATATCTGCATGCATATTTTCTGTAGAGCAAGATCCATTTAATAGTTTAAGATCCCACATTTTTCCTTTTTCTTTTGCCAAATGAGTTTTATGTTTTGCTGAGGCATTTGTTTCCCTCATCAGTTTATATCAGTTGTAAACTGTAAACATCAGACCCACCATTTTATCAAGAATAAAAATATAAGTATTCCCTCTCCAACAGTAGATTTTGAACTGTTGACCCCCATACTGGCACATTTCTCAAGTTGAAAACATATCCCTCCAAAAAATTTTAAGAGGAATTTTCAACATTCTTGACTCCAATAGGGTTTTTCCAAGTAAAATAAGTGTTGTCTTGCTAATGTTAGAAACTTGCCATTGATTTTCAAAAGGCAAAGATGGCCAGAGCACTGGCAGGGCACAGCTGGGACACAATTTCTTAAAGCAGGACCACACTAGCAAGCAATAGATAGCTTCTGACTCAGGAGTCCGGCCAATAGCACCCAGGCAGCCCCAGACACAGTGGGCATGGCTAAAAGTGACATGTAAGAAAATCTTCCAACCGTACGATATTTTAATGGCAGGAACTGCTGAACTGAAGCAATCGATCTGCACTGCATCCTTGCCAATTGGCTGTAGAAGCACAGCATGGCCCAGCAGGTTATCATTCAGTGATCAATGTCAAAGCCCATGTGTGAGCACCTCTCGTACAGACTCTTTTTCCTTTCACTTTCCAACCAATATGATGTGCTGTATGGCAAGATCATGGCTTTTCGCAACATGATTTTGGAAGGTGACTTGTGATAAGAAAGTTTATTTGCTGCCACGTGGTTTTCAGAAAATTATTATTTTTTATAATTGTTTTGTTTGCAGCTCCTTGGAAGGTTAAGGCTTTGCTGGAACAGGCGCTCCATCAGGTGTTTTTGATGAAAGTTGGCTGCAGGAGGCTAAAAGGATGTATTTTTCATGTGATATTGAAAATGTATAAAGCTTACTTAGCAATGAATACGGTTGATAAGAGCATGGTTTTGGATATGATATGAGTATGGCTATAAAAAGATTTAAAACTGATATTTGGCAGTGCTGCTTCCAGGAAATAAGAGGCTTGAAACCTAGCACTATTATTGCAGACGAGTTCTATGAATTTCTAAAATTTCTATTTATCAACTCCCTCATTCTGAGAGAATAATGCATAACAGTTCCAAATTAAGAAAATTTAGATGCTAAGCAATCTCCAGTGAGTTTATTTTTTTGTGTGTGTCTTTCTTTCAAGGAGATGAAATTATGTTTAATGTCTTGAAATGCTAAAGCATTGATGTTGAAATGAAAAAGTTAAGACATGCACTCATTGAATTTCCAAAAGCTACATTTTCTCATTCTTTGTGTTCTATAGAATATTTTTATCACAACCAGGCTATTTAGATGGATATTCAATAAAATATAAATAGAAAATACATCTATGTATGTAGCACGAACAACAACAAAAAAAGATGATAAGAATCTTAATATTGCCATTTCATGAATTTCTTTGATATTGAGATTTGATTTAATGTTATTTCAAGGTTTTCTTCCACTTCATTAGAAAAGCTGAAGTTCTGTGAGGAGGAAAACTTCTGTACACATGGAAGTATGTGTGTGCTTCAGAGCACAAAGTGTCCTTGAAATGTTCCCGCTGTGTTTTGCTGATCCTGTAGTTCTATGCTGTATCTGCCTAATTGGGATAAGGTCTCATTATCAATACTTTCCACCCAATTACACAGATTCCTACACTGGACACAGTGTCATGTTGTTGTTGCTAAAAGTAATCACTAATAGGAAGGAACAGTCAGTAAGAGAAATAAAGCCTGTTTTGCGATGTTAGCATCTTTTAAAAATATGCTAGAGATCTTGTGGAGATTACAGGGTGGCTTTTATCCTCTTCTGTAGTCCTTTAGGAACATTTTAGTATATTGTAGAAGTTTGTTTCCTGAAGAAGTGGAAATGCTTCAGTATCTCAGGGGCTCATACAGAGTCTTGCTATCTGGCTTCACCTTGAACAAAGCTCAGAAGGCAAGTGCAGGCTTGGCTTCATTCTTTTGAGTCCAGTCAGTAGTTTCTGTATTTGCAAATGGTAGCAAAAATCTTGGGTGAAAACCTAAACTGAATATACAGAAAAATATATTTACAGAGGTTGCTGCAAAGGAAGGTCAATTCAGAACTGATATGAAATTCACTTTTTCCATAAGAGAGCTTTTTAAATATTAAGTAATTTTTCCCAAGGAAAAAGAAATGTTTAATTTGTGTTTTAATAATGCTTTAATACAATCTCAGTGCAAGATGCTATTGAAACACTAACAATCACCAAAAAATTAGAGGTTGGCAAATAACTGAACACTGCATTACCATTTCAAAAAACGCAAGTGTCTGATGGCACTTTGGTTCTTGGGAGCCATCTCCAGAATTGAATAGAAGAGATGAGACTCCATCTTGAAGAGAATTTGAGCCCCTATCTCTTATTGTCAGTATGTTCTTTATAGTTACATTCATCCTATAAAATTACTACCTTTGAGAAGAACCCAGCTGTAGCTGGTATTTGCATTTTTTGTTCTTGCTGTTTCATGCTGCTATACTAATGATCAAATATACAAGTGATGCTCCAAAGGTAATGTTCCCTATGTTATTATGTTGGCCCGTGATGTCAGAGATAGATGTTGGTGGTATGACAGTAAAGGTTGAACCCTCCTACCAATATTCCATTGCATATTGTTGCTGTGTGATAGATGGCAGTAGAGGGGCATTCTACAGAACTGTGTCTGAAGTGGAAGTGCAGATGAAACAAAGTGTCACTGAATTCCTCTGTGCAGAAAAAATGGCACCTATTGACATTCATTGACACTTGCTGAACATTTATGAAGACTAAACAGTGGATGTCAGCAGGTTTTTGTAGAAGCAGTAGATAGTAGGCTTTTGATGACAGAATGAAAAAGCTAATTGATTAAAAAACATTGTGAATAGGTAATACTTATGTCATCAAATAGTTTTCTGCTAAGCCAAATTCCTAGACTACAAGCAAGGTTGTTACACTATCTGATTATCTTTCAAATTCAAAGATTATTAAGCAAATACATTGTAAAGGTTACATCAGTCTGTCAGGACAGTGCTAATGCCCATGGAGCCTTATCAGTGCATGTTAAAAGTCTGTGAGAAATTTTCAGAAGGGACACAGGTTTTCTGAGAAAATATAATGTTCCCTCTGTGAATATAGAATACATGCAGAAAATGTCTTATAAAAAGAAACATGTTTACAATTTGCAAAAACACAATAGTAACACTAAGACTACTTCAATATATTCCCTACGTCTTTGCAGCCTAATCAGAGTTGTCATTTAAAAAAAAAAAAAAAAGGAAAATTAAAAGCCGTCTTCTGCTGAGACCATATAAATAGATTTTAGTGAAAGACTGTAATTCAAGATTTGTAGCCAAGTGAGAAAACCTTTAAAGGATTGAGATCAAAACGTCTTCTGTGGTCGTACTGAATGCTTGTGGTCCTTAGTGGTAAAAGTAACATACAGTAGAAAAGCATATGTAATTTATTATTCATGTATTTTTATTTATTTTCTTTAGCGTAGGAAATGTAGGAAGAGGAAGCCTTAAAATTTCGTTCATCCTGGATCTTCTAATTAGAAATTACTTCCTTTAAAGTATTTTATCACATCTTCCTTCAAGCAAAACATAAAACGTCTTTGCTCATGTGAGCTCTCCTGTGTGACACTATTGAGAGACTGATCAAGCCAACACAGTTTTTGAAAACGAGGAGCTTGCAAGAGGGTGTGCTTTATGAGACAGCTGAATTCAGTGAACTCTGAATTTTTTATCAAGGATGTTTCTATAGTCCTTGTAGGATTATTTTACCTGAGGTATCATGACTGGCCCCCCAGTAATTATGTAACCTTATATCTAGATGGACAAATGGTGAATTAAAAAGTAAATTTGAAGGGTGCTACCACCATACTTCAGAACTAAGAGATTGAAAATAGTTCATTTTTCTCTTAAGCTAAGTGGTTGCAGATTGAAAACATCTCTTGAATACAGGTGGTCAAATGGCAACTGATGGCATGAAAACAGAATAAGTGAGAATAGTGAAAAAACAAGAACAGACTTTTGCCTGAGGGTGTGGAGTTGGGGGCAGAAATAGGCAGCAGAGCAGAAATATCACTGTATTTTGATCTTAGTACTTTCCAGGGTCAGAAATCTCTGTATCTTCAAATTTGCCTCTGTATCATATTTGCATGAATTACCAGGGTGAATAAAGAGTAGACCAGAAATAAATAAATAAATAAATAAAAAGGCATCGGTGATGACAGCAGATGTTGTTAATCCCCTTCCCTTTGCAGCTGAACAGGCTGTTTTTAATGGAAGACAGGTTCAGTGAAGTTTCTTTTAATGACAGATTTGGCTCCCACATGCGAGGAGTTACACTTCCTTTTGTAAACCAGGAGACCAGTTAAAGTTCCCAAGATCACACTGTAATCTTCAAAATATATCTTTCTAATTGCAAGTTAAGCAAATTAACACAATACTGACTCATGAATATTCATTGGTTCTCAGGGGACTCTGAAGAAAGACTATCTACAGGCCAGTAGCAATGTATGTTTTTGTTAATTGAAAGAAAAATAAATCTTTCTATCTTTCTACTTCACTGGTGTTTCTTCTGAAAAAGAGATTCAGGTCTATTTTCTTTTCTTTTCTGGAAAAGAAAGACACAGTACAGTAATTTCAAAGTTTTATATAATCAGGAATTTCTTTTTTCTCTGAAGCCCATCTTGCACTGTAACTGCCTGATCAACATACCTACATTAAAAAAAAAAAAAAAGCAACAGAACAAACAAAAAAAAAAAGGAGAAAATTTGATGTATTAGCTTTTTTAGGTTTTTTTTTCTTTTATTTACTTTTGCAGGTGCTTAAAAGTGCTAAAATACAGCTAATAACAGAAGTAACATTGCAGTCCTTAGATGATGAATAAGAAACTGCTGCTAAGTTGGTAAAACTGGCATTCAAAATACTGTATAACCACTTCTCTTCTTTGACTATTTTCCTCTTTCAAGTGTGTCTAGTTTTGCTTAAACTGAGTCAGTAAGAGGAGTAATAAAGCTTAAGTTAAGATGCACATACAACTGAAATACTGAAGTAAACCCCTGCCAAAAAAATGGAAAGATAGTAACTATCTCATCAGAATGCCATAGTGATATTGTCAGCCAATACCAATTTAATCCACAAACGTGTGTTACTTATTTATGTATTTATGTATTTATTTTAGGGGAAAGCAGGGACTAAAACGAGATGAATGGAAAAATTAATATGAGTAGAGATGCTTTCATCACCAGAGGCGTTTCTTCTCTTTTTTTGGTTGGAAATTTAAGCAGTGTCCCAGAGTTTTGGAATCTCAGTAGCACTGTACTAGTTGAAAAGAAGCAAAAAATAAGTAAGAAAAGATTGGAAACAGAGGTGAAAAAGAAAAGTGGATGCTTCATGTTCAGTGCTCAAACTGAGTGCATGGAGGAAATGCTGAAAATGTAGAAATGCAAAACGCTCTGTTTCTCCTGGATAGTATCTCTTTTCTATACACTAAAATTGTCTGAATTCTTGACTGAGTAGTTTCTAAAATGCATCACTTGACTGTTGAGAAGGTTTAATAAATTCAAGAATAAGCAAAGGACTGCAGAGTCTACCACAGAGAAGTTATGGATGGTGCATTTTTCTGTCACTAATTCATTACTCTCAGTGTTTCCTTACTGAGTCTGCAGGAGGTATTTGTGTTACCATCCAAGAAAACTTGTTTTTATATCCATGAGAACCTGTATTTAAAGACAGGTGTACAAGATTTCTTTGCCACTTTACCTTGCTCAAAAGCAAACATCCATAAATGTCACAATATCATAAATGTGAAAACTCCAAACTTGAAGTGTGAGGTTCACAATGCACTAGGATATATTTTAGTTCATAGAACCACTAAGCAAATTATTACATGGAATAAATCCTTATGATAAATGAATGTAAGGAGAAAGCTAGTTGAAACTGTGTATTTTCTTTTTACAGTTTTCTAAGCAGTGCGATCCTTAGCTGGTAGATAATAGGACTTAAAAATCCCCATATCTTAACTGTCCGTGAACCATGAGCATACTGCTGGCCTCTGTTACATTCTGTGCAGACCAGTTGTCCTCAGCCAACAAGTGAAGAAATAAGGTCAGTCTTTACCTAATTGAACTGATTAGTCGGTAGTGTTAGCAACAGTTTCAGAGCTAGCATGAAGAAGTCTAGAATACAGCAATAAAGAGAAGAAATAAGGGACACAAATAGATCTATTCTTCCTTTTTTTTCTTTTATATTCCTACAATTTTTCTTCTACTTCCCTTTTAAAATATCTAGATCTACATGTGGTTCTATTTGTTCCTCCCTTCATTGGATCAGGATGAAGTCCTGGGGTTTGGCTTTGTGATAGCCGTGTTTCAGTCAGTGCAGGTTGGTTGGTAAGGAGTGCTGGTTGCTACTGTCAGGGACAAAGCCTTAATTGGCAAAAAAAAAAAAAAAAAAAAGCCCTGTTGGCTGCATTTTCAGTAGTCAGGACAGCTCTCTGTGTTTCTAGGAATTGAACCTTGAGTGTGTCTGGGTGAAAGTATTAAAGAAGACATTTGGCAATTTTACTGAAATTATAAACTATGTATAAAACATTGATAACACTAATTGTTACTTGAGGGATTTATTAGCTAAAGTAGTTACACTTCTTGGGTATTCTGGATTAAAAACTTACTGACAAATCTTACTTGCACATAAACCTCAGGGGTTATGAAATCTTATTAATTGGGAAACTGTATGATACAGTTAAGCCATGAACATAACGAAGATGTTTCTAGCAAGACACTCCTGGGATACAGATTCCGTGCATTTCAATGAGTTGAAAACTTTCTCTAGCAAAGTCCATTCTCTGAGCAATTACAGTTTAATTCATACTGTTGAACTTCTTCAATCAACAAATACAAGCATGATGACATCATGAAGCAAATGAGTATATTAAAGATCAAGAAAAGACATATAATTATTCAAATAACTGAATTTGAGAGAGATGGTGGAAAAGCTATTCCATATGTTAAGACTCAAGGCATGAACCATTTTTTTCAGCAGATTAATTATTTAGTATCAGAAATTTTTAAATATTCAAGTGAAACACCTGTCAACATACAGGTGTGATATTCTGCTATTTTGTAGTATAAGCTGTGATTCCCAGGTAAAGCAATGCTGGCAGCCCTATCATCATTTGAATGTAATTGTGTGCTCTTCTCTGCTTGTGACAGATGAAGTCTGTGGTCACACCAAGACGCTACATATCTTGGCAGGTCTGCTGCTGGCTTTCTTCACACTGGGATTACTGTAGACTGGCTGCAATGAATGTGTTATTTTCCATTTGTTAACACATGGGGACTCCTAACTCAGACAACTGAGAAAAATACACTAATTTATATGATGATTACTCTTGTTTTCTCAGATGTAATCTGAAAGCGCACTCTCTTATCTTCACCTTCTCATGTGTGTTCATGCTTGGTCCTAAGATCAGCAACAATCACAGTACTAATTATATAATGCTTTCTTTGGCAGCAAGCAGAACAATTCACTTGGATTTTCTATTAGAGTAAATTCCAGACATGAAAATTAAGATAATCCATATTCCTTCTAGTAACACAGAAAAAGAGCAGAATGACAGCAAAATATAATGCTTATAGTTTTTTCTTTAATCAGAAAAAAAGTGATTTTCATAGCTGTTTATGACTTGAGTAGGTAAATCAAACTATTATGAGTAGGTAGGTCAATTTATTACAATTGAGCCCTATCAGGTTGGTGTTCACGAGCGTAGTGCTACACTGAGCTTCCCTAGAGAGCTGGTGCAGTGCCAGCTGAACTACTCAACTGAAAATGAGTTTTATACATGTGATGATCTGTTACCTCATGAGTAACAGCCTCATGAGTAACAGTAACAAAGTTCTGATAAAATGCAATTGTTTATTGGATTTGGCTCAACCAAAAGGACGCAACTGATTTAAGATATTAAAATGAAATTATAAAAAATGAACCCACATCTAAATCAATATCACCTCCTTGGTTTCACAGTGCAATAACTCTGTTTAATATCCCCAAGGCCACTTGATTTTGAGGTCATTAATAAGCTTTTTCTAAAGAGCTCCTAGGATTTTCCATCGGATTATTTTGCTAGAAATGGACCTGGTGACCATTACATATGCCTTCATCACCTTGAGGTTCATCCAGTGCAAGGAGAGATCCAGCCCTAACCTCAGCAGAGAAGTGGCTGGCCACAGGACAATAATGGGAATGCAAGAGTGAATGTGTTACACCAGACAAGGGTGAATTGGAAAAATGAGGGTTACAGTCCCAGAGTTCTGTAATAGATTTGTTCCTGGCCTTCATTGTGCTTTTTTTCAGCAAACAATTTCAATCTGAATTTTCTGTTCTTGCAAGATGGGCTGGGTCAATTACAAGGCACATTACAGCGATGCCATTGAATATCTGGATGGAGCTGAAATTGCCTTTTCTGAGCTGCTAATGACTAAGTGTCTTGGGCTATGATTTCACTACAAAAGCTTTGCTTTCTACGTGGCACCATAACAATTATAATCACTGCAGATATTCAGGCTGGTTCCTCTGATAAGAAGGGGGAGGGGAGAAAAGGCTTAATATGAGTCCCATAGTAGAGGCTTGCCTGGTTTTCCTTTGGTCTGAAAGCTTTAATTTGCTGACTCTTATCTCATGCTGAAAGACTCTTCTTTTTGTCAGGCTCTGGGGGCAGGGGATGATGACAGTTCTGAGGGAGTTGCCTGCAGGCATCATTTCTCAGAAGTTCTGGTTGCATTTTTACCTGTTGTTTTAGTGCCTATAACCAGGAGTTAAAAGAAACCCATGCCTCTTTGGAAGTGAAAAAAGTCTTGTCTCACACCTCTTACATGTTTTATTTTGCTTCTGTCTTCAGTGAGCCAAAAAGATATCTATATGCACACTGGAGTCCCTGAGTACAGTTCCCTGACTGGTTAAGTCTTACAGGTTTTCTTGGTGACTTCTACTGTAAATAGCCTCTGCAACCTCCACTTCAGTAGCTCTTCTACACTGGCAAAATTGGACTCTGCTGCTGTCTCCAATGATTTCAGGAGGTCTCCTGTTTTTTGGGTTTTTATGATCCCTTTAAGATTTGTATTGTGCTGAGATGTGGTGCGTGCACCTTGAGAATCAGCTTGAAGTCACCAAATTCCAGAGGGCAAGCACTGAGCGTAAGCAGTGGAGAACCACTGAAGCTTTCTCACTCTGTGTATTTAATTGAATTCCCTGCAAATCAAACTTCCTTCATCCTTACTCAGTAAGCTTCCAGCAGCTAGAATCTTTATTTGACTCATTTGAACTTGCTGGGTTACTTACATTGGCCCCTGGATCAGACTCAGTAGGCCTGGGAAAAGTTAATTTTACTTGTGAAAGAAACAAATACATCACCTCATGCTCTCCCTTTCTTGTCGGTTTAAGAGATCAGTTCTCTGTCTGATAGACTTCACAGGGAATGGGTTCCTGTGGCTGTTTCTAAAAGGCCTTAAATTCCTTTGCTGTCTAGAGGACTACCTGATCCATCTTGCCATCTCAGGGAAGGGGAAAGTAGGATAATTTTCTTAGCTCACTCTCATGTCATCAGTCATATTAATTTTTCTTAGTATGTATAGGGCTTCCTTTTTATTATAAACAGTTTTCTTTTCTCCTTCTTGTCTTTTCCCAGGATTTCAACTTATTCATACTCAATATTTGTACTTCATGTACACCGTGAAACAAATGAACAAACACTGGAATAGGCTTCATAGTGAGATGGTTCATGCCCTGTGCCTGTCATTGTTAAAGAGCTATTTGGACAATGTCCTTATTAATATGCTTTACCTTTTGCTTAGCCCTAAAGTGATTGGGTGATTGGGCTTGATTTTTGTACACCTCTTCTAACTGAGCTATTCTATTTTAACTCACCGTGAAGACTTCACTGTCATTTTTCTGAATAGTTACAGATCTGGACTATGACATAAGAGCTGATCCTGATATGCTTGCTATATTGCTCTCTAAGATAGACATGTGCATCATAACCTACTGTAATTAGTTTGGAAGAGATTATGAGAAAATGAAATCTTTACTCTGATGCCTGTTAGAAATGTTGCAAAAGCTGTATGGTTTGGTGGTTCCTCTGTTCCTAGTGAGATTTTTTCTGTAGTCCGATGTGCTCATCTTCTTTTGCTTTAACACATTTCATCCTTTTTTTTTTTTTTTTTTTTCGCCTTGTATCTCTATGCCAAACCTCAGCGTTTACTAAAGATCTGTATCTCACACTGAGCTCCATGATTGATTTCAGGAGATTCAGTTTGTTTCTTATCCTTGGAATGGCTTGGATTTCCTTATGGTTTAAAAGCTAAAATTTTTTGTTACTATTCATTTTCCATCACAAGCTACACTTATCCTTGTAATCCATCCCCTGGCCAAAGTCTAATCAGTATACTTATACCATATTTGTTTTTAACTGGTATCTGAGAGTGTCCTCAGTCGGCCTCCAAATGCATCACTTACACCTCTGACAGTGGTTTTCTCAAAGACTAACTTTAATCATTCATGTTTCTGATTACTTCCACCATGCATCGAGACCTGATCGTTTTCTTCTTTCCTTCAGCTAGCACTTATTGTCCACTGACTGTTATCACATCACTCTCCAGTACTCTCTCTGTCCCCAGCAGCTATGCTTGTTCATTGCATTGTTCTTCTAGAGTTCAGACAGTTAACTGTAACTGTAATTTTTCAGTCTATGCTATTATGTTTCAGCATTAAACGTACACCAATTTATTTTCTAAGCAGTTTTCCCTGGGTATAATATTAGAAGAAATGAGGCATTCTGTTCAGAAGCACTGTTAACCACCTGTGGAGGGAAAATTGCTAGTGCACATGGAATAAGAGAAAATCTGAGACTATGCAGTCAAACACCTGCTTCTTTCAAACGCATGTGTGGTCAGCAGCTCAGGTATCCCTGGAATAGAAAGTTTTTTTGTTCTTTTTTCCTCCCTCTTTTGACCAGTGTAACACAATCTGTACCACGTCGAGTTTGAAAGCAGGCACTGAACCCATAAATAGGATCTTTGCAGCAATGTTTGATGCTTGGGTAATTTAAGCAGAAGATAATAAGCACAGCCAATGCGATTTGGTTTCTTCATACATCTGCATCTCTGCTTCTGCAATACTGGAAAGTATGACTGTTTGACTTTGGAGCTTTTTGTGTGCCCTCACCTCATCATCTGAATTTGACTCCATGCATGTTGATTTCTCTGATATAAAGTCTTGGTCTTTTTTTTCATTTTGCAAGTTAAAACAACCACATCTTTATTTCATTGCATTCCACAGCTTTCACGAATAAATGTAGCCATCTGTGGCTGTAGACCAAATACATGCCTTTTCTACGGATACTATCATCAATATTAACACAACTAATCTTTAGCACAGCTTCATGCTTAATTCTAAATAAATTGAAATAGTTGTTGTGCATAGCTATCAAAATCCTTTAGCAGTCCATTTAGTAAAAGAGGTCTTACTGTCCTGGAGAGAGGAGAGAGGAGCATGAGAAGCGCCCACACTCTAAGGTGTTAAGTAGATCCCCACTGTAATCTGTTACATAATTCATATAGGCAATTGATAACAGCTTTATTTCCATGGCAGAACAAGAGATATGTCTTTAATAAAATTATTCTTGGATGATGCAGTCTAAACCTACGCTTATGTTAATCCATTGTGATCAGGTTAAATCACACTCTTCAGCTAACTTGGAAGAATGCATTGGATCTGGTATAATGGAACAGATTTTGAACATTGCTGTTGATTATGTTTGTTGATTCAGATAGGGCATTACTATAAGCAAATTCACCTTAACTGATATTCAATTAGGCAAGAGCTGTTAATTTGCTGACGATATTTCTGGGCTTATTCTCATCCTTAAAATGTTTACCTATCTTAGAGGCTAAACCATTTCTTGCAGATGCTCAAACCCAGCTATATATTTATGGAAGAATATTAGTAATGCATTACATGAAATTTCTCCAGTTTTTCTCACCAGCATCCCAGAAATAGAACATAAAATGCAACTCCTCTGCCAGAAAGAGGTCTAAAGCTAACTCTAAAGGAGTACAACCAGCAGTTAGAAACTCCCATGGTTTTGATCTTACCTGGTGTGTCTGCTTGTGTGACTTGTCACATCAAACAACAAGCTCTTGTCCAGAGCTCCATGGGACAAACAAGGTGAAGGTACCAGCTGCTGACTTGAAGTGAAATGGACTTTTGTAGAGAAGAGCTTTAGTGCCCATTCTTTATAAGCATAGGTCAGCTAAAATATGTTCAAGGCATTCATTTTGGCCAAGTGGTTTAGGCAAAATGAATGCACTGATTCAGAGATCAAAAACAGAGGGATAAAACATGGGCAGGATATTAGTATGCTTGTACCAAGAAAGTAGATACTATATATACAGTGTATGTATATGTGATATTTCTGACTTGCAAGACCTGTAGGACCTAAAATGAGTTATCATTTACTTAAAAGCAAGGAAACTGATGTGTAAAGGTGTTTCTGCTGAAATTTGAGAGTGCCACCATATATCACAGTCACAGCTCTAATGTGGAAAGACAGATAGATGACTTTCCTGTCATACAAAAGATAGCGTATAAATCTGCATGTTTGCAGCCTGAGAGCAGAAGTGTTTTATGAGGTTGTTCCCTTGTCTCCCTTTCAGGTATTTTCTGTTTCTGTCACTTTGCCCTTCCGTAAACTGTGAGTAAAGACTTTTCTTTGATATCAGTTGGGCTGCTGCTGTGTTAATTGAGGATGTTGCTATCTGACCCTTCAGCAGGAATCTGTTTTGTCTCTTCCCTGGTGCAGGTAAATGGGAGAGACCAGGAGAGCCAAGGGTAGAGGAGATTCCTGCTCTTCTCCAGGGCCTGATAAGCATGACCCAGCTGAGAAAGCATCCTTAACTAAGCAACTTACTGCATACCTGGAAGGTGCTTCAGCAATTCCAGATCTGATGGTGTGCATCAATAGCTTCTGGCTATCTTAGAAAATTTGTGTATCAGCATATTGCACTGACCTACCAAATGGAAAGTCCCTTAGAGAAACAGATAGTATTGTAACAGTCAAAATTTGGACAAACCAAATACTGACTGTTTCTTACTACAAAATGTAATTTAAAAGGAGCAAAACCAGCTATTTCCCATGAAATGCACTGAGGAACTTTTTAAAAACAGATTGCTTGCTTTTCCAAGGGCAAAATATGACCTTCAGAAACTGTGTGAGAGTAGGAGCAATTTGATTTCCATCAAAGGGTATAGCAGGCATATATAATGGCTTTAAACAGTGTTTGGATGCAAGAAGCAATATCTAGGTCTTTTGTGAATTAAGTCTGTACGGATTGACTGACATTCAGAATTTGATGCCTGACAAGTTGATAGCTCTGAAGCTGCTCTCTGCACATCAGCCAAAATGGGAGCAGAGACTGGAGTTTCATTCCAGTAGCCTGCAAAAAGAAGTGCTGAATGCTGTTACCTCCCGTCACCACACTGGCACTAAATGTATTAATAAAGATAGAGTTTTGGATCAAAGCCTGTTGTGCAGATATTATGTCAGAGGTGATATTGTCTAGTACGAAATGGACATTTTTGAGAAAATCAGTCTAAATGAGCTAAGTATTTCTTCAGCGTATAATCTTGAGCACTAAATTAGTGGTTGCTCTCACCAGTATTACCACTGGTTAAATGCTGACCTGGTGTTCTGATGACCATAGGATTCTCAGCACTTTATATATCCAGATCTATAGTAGACAACTGTATCTTCCCTATATGAACACACTGCTTTTATGAGGCATGTCCGTACACAGCACACTGAAGTAGGTACTTCATCGATTAGTTCAGCTGGTTCTTAATTGAAAAAAGTTGAAAGTGATTTTTTTTTTTTTTAATTTTATGAAATTATGAGTGCGTCTGGCCCTAAGAGAGTTGTTCTGTATGTTGCCAGTGAGGTTGTATTAAAGAAACACTACTGAGAATATCTTCAGATAGTGAGACAGGGTTGCAAGAGGTGTTAACAGGTGTTAACAATTCATCAGCACCACCTCTAATAATCTGGTAGCATCCAGCTGCACCACCTTTCTTTTGGTCTGTGTTAAGGGATATGAGGGATTTCATTTTCTCAGAGTTGAACTCCATTGTGCTGTTCTGCTGCCAAAAGCTGAAGGCTGTATTTGCAGAGGATATGTTAAGGTATGTATACTTTGGAATAGATTTAGAATTGGAATTTGATGAACTGATCATTGTAATGCTTTTTGTTTTTAATGTCTGGACTGATAATAAGTTTGCAATTCAGTTCCTAAATACAAAGCCTGTTTCAGAGAGCTGCTGAAAGCCCATAACTCCTACTGATCTCAATCTTTCGCATTTGATCAGTTTCCTAAAGTGTGACCTCTTTCATCTGGGAGCTTGTTGTTTGGCTCTCAACTTTCTAGTGTCAGTCTGCATTTATTAGCGTGTTAAAGAGTTTTTTATCAGTTCTTCCACTGAGATGCAGTATTGGTTCCATAACTAATAAGCAGATTTTGGACTCGTATTTTAAATCTGGGCATGCTTATAGTTGCTCTCTGTTTAGAGGCCAATAAATATTAACCGCTCCCAAATATTCTCACCTGATGAAATCAAATCTTATTTGCAGTGCAAAATCCATTGTAGACTACTGATTTTCTCACAATAATGGAAAAAGGCATGTTAACTTATTGAGAACCATTCAGCATGAGGAACTAGTGTAACTGGATGTATGATAAGATCTTTAATTTTTCTGGCACAAACAGTACCTTTTCTAGTTTTCAGCATCTGAGAAATCTTCCTGTTACCTGCCACCTTTGTTCTGATATAACTCCACACACTGTGCAGCAGCAGTTCTCTGTGGAGGATGAAGGTTGTATACCTTCCCCTTCTGCCTTGCAGTGAAAACACAGAGATCATTTCAAAGAGTTTCTTGAAGTGCTATACTTTCAGCACAGCACAGCTGAGTCTGCACAGAAGGGGCTGCTTCACTGACAAGGTGTGCTATGATTTTACCCAAGTATTGCTCTGGAGCAATCAGATAGCTGCACTTGGAAAATCCATTTCTCCCCATTCCTTGGCTTTGTGTTCCCTCAGGCAGTCCCAATATAAACTTCTTACTCACTTCACCATTATGAAAACCATTTTTCAAAATATCCCCTTTTACTTACTGACTGAAAAAAGATTCACGGTCTCCTTTTCATGAAGGACCATATGAGCTGACTTAAATCAGGCTTTGGTAGATCTCTGAACGGCAGGAGTAATTAAGTGCCTTTAGAGAAGTTTTAGTAATAACCAGTAACATCAAAGGATAGTAATAAACCAGAAAATAAACTAATAATTAAACTAATAAATCTTTTAAGCATCAGTGGATTAGAAACCCCTTTGAAATTAAGCATGTGCACTAGCCAACATCTAAATGGTGGACTTCGTCCAAGAAACTCTTATGATTCTGAACAGAAGATGTGCAAATGTCCGTTGCAGAGAGGGATTAGTCTTGGTGGTTTATGTGATAAGAAGTATACTCAAGGAGGCAATAGTGCTGCTGAGCTGCTCTCAGAGGTTTCCTGATCAAATCCTTCCAGCAGCTGCACTGTGCATTGCTGATTTCTCCTTTGAAGCTGTCTTTACTTATATGCCGCAACACGGTGGGTGCAGAGAGGGGGAGGTGCTGCAGCTCGGTGCACGTGTTTGCTTGCCTCACACTGCTCTCTTTGGTCATACCCAGAAGTTGACCTGGATTATGGTGGCCTACAGATATGAGCTTGATGAGAACAAAGTTGAGCCTGGATATATGGCAGCATACTAAAATGTTTCAGAGAAATATTCTCTAGAACTATAATTACAGTGAATTTTACAGCCATTTGATGTGATGAGGAGGATGAAAGCCTGACAGAAGTTACCATACAGTGTTCAGCAAAAAATCTCCAACTCTGTAGCAGGACTTTCATTTGTTATACTTGATTTTTGCAGTGCATGTTTTATAGATTTTATAAAAAGGATATTATGGTATTGGTATTCCAAAGTTGGCATTGTGTCTGAAAGTAAAATCTGTATGTTATGCAAGAATAAAAGGACAGGATAAATATTGCTAAGTGATGCTTAGAGAATGCAGTGCAGAACTGCAGTACACCCACACGCAAATAAAAATACTATCTGCTGGGAGTTCTTTATTGTGTTTAACAGAGAGCTATAAAGGCACATTTAAACAGCGATTTGTATCGCTATTTTATCTTCTGTTTATATCTCAGAATGTAGTCACAGCCTCACAAGCTCAGTTCTCTCTGATACTTGAATATACTGAAATAATTTTCCTGCAGTGTAATTTCAGAAATGAAATCAAGAGTCTTTTGACTTAGGATAACCTATCAGGATTATGTAGTTTGTTGTTCATGAATGACTGTAGATCTCAAAATAAAAAAAAAAAGTGGTGCCAGATTAACAAGCTATGCCGCACTTGACACTTGCTGGAAGCCAGGAGTGATATTTTGATATGTTTTGTTGAAAGACATCTAGATAAATTCAGGATAAAATTTTCCCCATAAACGAGCTGTTCCAAGGTACAGATTTAGTATGTAGCCTGGCCAATTTGTTCTTGTGAGTTACTTATTATAGAGCTCCTCAAAGAGAATCTTTGGTTTCTTTATGAGCCAAATGTGCTTTCCAATCTCTTCTGTGGTATCTCTAGAGCTTGCAGACCTTGAGAAGTAATTTTAGGATGGTCTAAGGAGTCTGGATGGAAATAAATCTGTCTGAAAACAATAAGTGGAGTTGTTCAGTTACATTTTCTGCTGTCTCTTTTTTGCTCCATCATTGAAAGACTGCAATCGCTTTCCATATCTGTATTCTCTACACATCATTTTGCAGTTTGTTGACTGTTTCTTCTCTTTGTGACTTCTCTATTTGCGGCATTTCTGCACCTTTTATGAAAGTCTGCAGGGTTTCGATATCAAGCTCAGGGAAGCTGATTTTGAACTGTAGGTTTTTCTCTCAGTGTCTCCTTTCAAAATATGGTCAGAGCATCAAGATGAGTTTGCAGTTCTGGTTATCATTCTTTCAGTTCAAAGTCTAAACTTCTTCAAAATGTACGTGTTTACACTGACACTTGTCTTACAAAGTTTGTCTTTGATCAGCCAGCGCTAATGTATTGAATATGACAGAAATAATCATAATTTTATTCAGCAGCTAGAATTGGCAGTTTAGAGGAGAAAAGAGGTGGATTTATGCCTTGTAAAAATCTACATACTTATACTGTATTTTGAATTTCATAAAGTGAGTATACCTGGGGAACAATGAATGAACAAAAATGTTGATGACTGCTTGAAAGAATATGGCAAATCAAGCTGTAAAACCTCTCAGAGGAAAATGTGCTAATACAAAATCGTTCTTTTTTAGCTATATTCATACTTTCGTGTGGTTTTGTGGCAGAAGGCTCGATTATCTTGTTCAATTTTTGGTGGTTATATCCACGCAGATTGAGGGTAATGAATAAAGATGATAACTAGAGCATATATACATTTGTTATTAGAAAATATTAAGAGACAGATACTCAAAGAAAATACGAAATTAAGAGTATGTCACAAATTACATAAGTTATTTTAAAGTAAGCTTCTAATAAATCTTTCAGATAAGAAAAAGAGTAGATCCATTCACAATCCTTCTTTCAAAAATTTAAAGCTCTTGAAAACTATGGGAAGTAGAACAAAGCTGTTGTCAAAACTGCAAAAGCCAATATCCTCTTATGGAATTTCTCAAGGAAGTTACTGATTGGAAACCAGAGTAGGAAAACACTTCAGGGACAAAATGTCATTTGTGTGGTTGTATGAAGCCTTAAAATAGGAGATTGGTGAGCAGAAGGTTAGGTCCATAGCTGGGATGAGATGACACTGCCACCAGCACGATACAGCTCATCCTGCTAGGTGGGTGGCTGCTGCATGTTGTCCCAGCTGGTTCCCAAATTGCTAACCTATGCTTCAGGCATGGGCACCTTTCTGGAAAAATTATCATGATTGCATGTGAGCAAAGAATAATGTGCTCTCTGTACTTCTGCAGCCCCTAAAGGAGAAGAAAATAATTGAATACCTGCCAGGGGAAGGATTTAAGTAGACAGTTAAGGTAAGCAGCTGTCTTTCAATATTTTTGGTAACTTAAAATGCATCTTCCATTAATTTTCCTGTCCTGTGTCCTTCAGCACTGCTTTTAAGAAAATGTTTAATTTAGTTTTGTTTTGCTAAAAAATCGCTGTTTTCTTGGTGTTTGCTGTCTTCCAAATGAGTGAGATGGGAGAGGCAGTGTAGCATGGCAGCTTGTGCAGTAGTCGTGTACAATCAGCTCTATCAGCAGCTGCCTCAGTTTCTGTCAGTATTCAATGAAACATAACCTTTGCTCCTATAAAAGTTTGAAAACCCTGAAGTGCTAGAGTCAACAGCCGTGGTAATGGCAGATTGTATGTGGTTTGTCAACACAAATAAGTAGCAGATCCTGAAGGCTGTATTGCAAGTGTTGCCTGGGAAACCTATGTACAGCATAATGGGTTTCTACTGCCCAGCACACAGGCAGGCTGTAGCATCTTAAATCTCAGATTTCATCCCAGTTCTCAGCCAAGGTAAGTAGAAGTGACCAGATACATCATCTTGACCAGGGAAACAGAGCTGCAGTGCATGTTCTTTGTATTTGCAATGCGTCTTGAATTGCACACAGACTGTTAAATCCCTTTTATTACAGTCAATCACATATGGATTTTTTTCTTCATGAATACTTAATGCAACATATAATTAGACATGGCAAGTGAGTGCCAGGTCTGGAATTAAGACTTGAGCTTTCCTGGCACTGACTGCAGTGCTGCTATGAGCAGCACCACAGGAAGGTTTGCAGGAGCTCATGGAGCAGGCAGCTGAGCTCCTTCATCTGCAAGCTGGCCACAGAAGCAGGTCTTACTGGATACCCTGAGGTCAATGCCCATGCTGGGATGGGAGCATTTGCTGCCAGGGTCCTGTCCCTGCTGTGTCACCACTAGGCAGGGCAGGTGTTAGTGATGTACCACTGAAACCAAAGCTGTGATTTTAGTGCTTCCTTGATTTATTTTTTTTGTGTCCATTATCCAGGTTATTCATTGCTGTGGGGAATTCCTGGGAGATAAATCTTGTAGTTAATCACAGACAAGAGAGAGTTGACCCTTGCTGGCTCTTCTACAATTGTAGGAATTTTGTTTGCTAAGCAGTAAGAAGAACTCCTGCTCATGGCCAGCTGTCATACTCATCAGTTTGTACATAGCTGCAATTTCAGGTGTCTCAGCTTCAGGATGGCCATATCTATCCTCAAATCCCTCAGAAGAAACAATGATGAGGAAAGCAAGAATACAAATCCTTGATCAGGAAAGGTTGGAGTGGGATTGTCCCCTACAAGATGGTGCTAATGCACTCATTTTTTCCATTTTTATTTCTTTGGATATGTAAAGTTGTCACAAATACTAGAAACAAAATCATAGAAATATGCACATAATATAAGTCAAATTTTCTCAAGCAAACCTATGCTAAAACTGGCTCAAGATATTAAGGTCTATTTTTGTACTATCATTGCTGTAACTAGGGCACCCATTCAACCCACCAAAGTCTATGGAGAACTGTGTCTCTGCACAATGCAGGTTGAGGTTTCCTTCTGTAGGAGTATTAAGCGGTTGTTCATCCATATGTGTCTGAGTTTGTCGTGGGATAAAAGATGACTTCATTGTATTTAAATGTGTAGAAATTTTTAAATAAACGCAGTTTTAGAATGGTAATTTACTTGGTAAGCTATTTGAAAGGTATTGCTTAGTGGCCTAAAAGATATTTTTAAAAATCAAATTATTTAAATATTTCTTTTAAAAAAAATTATGACAGTGCTTCCAAGGTTATAACAAATAACAGTATTTCTGACTTTATTTATTCTGATTTTATTCAGCTAGCAAGCTGTAATCAATTGCTAGCCATACATTCAGTGGGAAGCACACTGACAGGAGTCCTTGGCTTGTTAAAGAGAATGGAACTGGAGAAAGACATTCTTACAAATTACAGCCCCTTGCAAGTGGTGCTTCACTATGAAGAAATGCTTGTTAAATTCCAGCTGACTCAGGGTAACCTGTTTCAGGTCATGGCAATACATCATCAAGGTTTCAGGACTGCTGAAATGTATTATTTAAACAATGAAAACAATAATGTTACAATGTGTTACTGTGCTCAAAATGTCATATTCTGCACACAGCTGTGCTTAGAAGTACTTTCTGCAAGTGGAACATGTCAAAGCAAGGAAATTCCCAACCTTGTTTTTCTCTCTAAATTCAAACCATTCTGCACTTACAGAATGACCTGGAAAGTTAATCAGATCTATTAGCCGTGCACAATGCACAAATACACAAAGAGTGGTTCTTCTGCAGTTGCTTCTTCTCTAAAGGAAAAGACATTTTCACATTGCATTGTTGCTGTGACAATTTTGTTCTAATTATAACCGATCTGATTTGGATACCTGAATAGCTCTGCAACTACTAATTTTAATCAGATCTCTGCACACGGGGAGTCACAGACAAGGTAGTCAGCCCTGCTTCTATGCACTGCTGCTCAGAGGAAAAAAGGGATGGTTAAGTCAGGGGAATTACCCACAGGGCCAATTTGATCCACTGTTTTTACAGACAAAGTGAAGCACAGAATCAGTACAATAAATACAGAGATGTACAGGCTGGCATCTGTCATAATTTGGGAGCTACAGCTGTTTAAAATTGTAGGTTTTCAGTAGTAAGCTTCAGACATCACTACAACTATTATTATTTTACTAAGCCTAATCCTAGGGAGTATTTTAGGTGATAAAATGCTTCTCTTTGTTTATTCATTGCACCTGTACAGCACCCTGCATGCCAGCTGAGTTACAGTCCTTCTTTCTGCTTTTGGATTTGTTTGAGCAAAAAAACAAAGGTCTTTGATAAAGAAAGGCAAGGGTCTTGGTTAGGAAAGCAGCATATCTTCAGGTCTAGCTGAAAGTGAGGCCACCTGATGAGCTCTGAGCAGTATGGTGACTTCAAGGAGCGGGGGGGGGGGAAACAGTTCTACAATGTCTGAGCAAGATGTGGAGAAAAGATCTGGAAGTGAATAATAATGCAGCTCATTACCACCTAGCACTTATAAGATGCCCGCTGTGCATCCTCATTTTAAGGTACTTTAGGTCAAGAACTTAAGACATACGCTTCCCTAGTGAAGAACTGAAGCCACTGAAGCCCTAAAAAACATTACTGGGCTGATATGTTTACCCTCCCTCCCAAGTTTAAATTTGACTCCAGTACCAATAATGTAAGAAAGGACAAGTTATCTTTGTCTAATCAGTTTGTGCAATCAGAAATTTAGTTTTGTAGAAATATTAGTTGTCACCCTTAGTTTCAGATGCAGTAATGTGAAAATCACATCCTACCCCAGCCACATCAGGCCTTTTTCAAGGCTTGCCTTCTTTTGATAAAGGTCTCCTTAAAATTTTGAAGAGATTTTCCTTCTTAAACAATAAAAAAAAGAAATAGTTTTAACTATTTACTTTCCTCTAGTATTTGACAATGGTAATACTTTTATATGCAACATATCAATGTGAAATTGCTACATACATACATGCAGTTATTGTTCTGTGAAGATAATGAGTAAAACCTGAATACTTTAGTCATAGGTGGTTTATTTTTAAGCTGGAGAAAGAATTATGTTGTACAAATTTGTCAGTGTGAAAAAGCCAGTCAGACTGACCTGCTGGTTATACTGGAAGAAATAGTTGAGGTAGCTTCTTCTGAGCTAAACGCAGCTAAGGAGGGAGGCTTCTAAAACTTCTGCCATCCTTCCAAGTTTCTCTGCAGAGGGATCAATGTGATGCAGCAATCTCATCCACCAAGGGATGCAAACCAGGAGAAAAAAAGAAGAAAAAAAAGTGTTTTTGCATTATTACAGAATCCAGAACTGAAAAGAAAGGAAGAATTGCTAGGTTGTCTTGCCCTTCTTTTCTGATATGGAACAATCTGTCTCTTTTAAGAGAAATTTACTAGTCTCTGGTTCTTCCTTTAAGTACACTGTAGTTAAATGACTTCCTATAAATAATGGAATTGCAGGTATTGATTACTTTCACACTGCAGTAGCGTTGCATGCCATGGCTCTGGCTGCTGGCAGCATGCTGAACCCCATCAGTGCTCCTGCCATCCAAGCAGATCTTTACAGGAGAAATGGGCTTGCTAGAATGGAGATCTCACATACCTTGACCCTTTTGCAATTAGCTTATGAGGGATGCTTCTGCACCAGGCAAATTCAGAAGGACTCTGATGCAGCAGGCTGGGAAGCACGTAGGGGTGGCTGCATGGCCAAGGATAACATGCAGGACCTAGGAAGCAAGAGGTGGAGGACTGAAAGACTGCTTTCACTAGCATATCCTTCCCTCAAAGTTACTTATAGGCTATTTGCAGTTCTGTTAGTTTGGTTTGGTTTGAGTGGTGGTAAGTTGTTGTTGTAATTTTTATTTTTATTTTTATTTTTTTGCTGTTTGTTTGTTTCTCAGATGAATCTCTGAATTTGAGCATTGGCCAGATTCATAATGTATCCTTGAAAGCATTTTGTCCATGTACAGGAAAAAACTGCTTTGCCTTCTTTTCCAGAGTTTGAATGGAATTAATTCATTGCTAGAAGGATTTATTAGGCCATTAATTAGCTCCTTACAAATACCATGGTTCATTTATATTTCTGATTATGACACTGCCCTGTGTGGCATTTGAACTTCAGTGGTTCTGTAATTGCTTGCCTAAGCAGTTCATGTTGAGAATCCCTTCACACGTTCCTTGTGAGTCCAAACCTCTCCTCGCTATGAGACATAAGCACGTAAGGCTAAAAGGCAAGCCAAACATTGAAGCTTTCCTTCCAAACACACCATGGGTGAATGTTCTAATACGGAGAAGAAATGGTCTCAGGTGTAGCAACTCTGTATTTTATTAAAAGGGGAGAAAAAGAAAAAAAAAAGAAAAAGGAAAAAAAAGAAAAAAAGATAGAGAAAATGAGTAAGAGGAAAAATAAGAGGAAATATGACCACAAAATAATAAAGAAGCATCTCTGCAAAAACCTCTGAAAATACAAATCTGAGAATGCAATGCAGGAAACTTCTCTACTTGTAGTGAGAACAAACATTGAATCAATCTGACACATTTGTTTCACTTTTAATGTTTAGTGATGATTCTTTGTCTGGTGAGACTAGATCCAAATTCTACTCACAAATGAACACTTGTGTATCCCATGGCAGTGAAACTCTGAAAATGCAACATAAAAGTGGTACTTGTGCTCTACTCTGAGCATGGTTTTCCTGTATTCACAGGCTTCCGTCCCACCCTTTGCTGCTTTATTAAAGAGATGCTGAACAAGCTATTGTTAGAAAACAAAAATCCTGTGCTACAGAAGGATACACAGAAGTGCACAAATTCAAAATAAATGCTCCTTTCCATCAAATCCATTCAGATTCTGTGGCATGTGCTGTCATCAATGGCAATCAGGGTTTTGACTACACTATTAAGATGTCATGCTCTCCTCTCTGTTAGGGAAGAATGGGTAAAAAAATGTTAGCTGTTCTTTCCATCAGACCGGACATTTTTTGTATTTCGCAGATAGTTGCATTTGACAGGTCTTTAAATAAATGCAATTGGTGTTCACTTCTGGTTATGAACTGCCAACTTGTGCTTTTGCAGTTGTTTTTTGTGTCATTCTGTCATAACACCATACCAGTTTTCATACTATGGTTTACAGTCATTCATTCTCTGTCTCCAAATACTCATTTTTAGAAGGGCATTCAAAAAATTTCTTCAGAAGTTATGCTTAGAGTCAGTAACTATCTTCTTTTTAGCTGATGTGGTTATCAAAATTAGTATCATGAGTAATAGCAGCCTAAGAAATATTCTGGAAAGTGTTTGATGTTTTTATGTATTCAGTGTAATTTATTGTAAATACAGAACTTCATAATATATTAATGAAAAACTTTCATGATGTCTATTAAGAAAAACAAGTTGGATGTATCTTGGGGAAAAAAAAAAAAGATGAATTACTGTACAGTGATTTATTTTTGTGTGTGTGTGTTAAATATTCATGTCTTTGTTACCATCCTTGAGTATCTGAGTGCATATGCACAGGAATTTTTTTCATTTGGATGTAGGCAGTCATGCTATAAAGCCATATCAGGGTGATAGTCAAATAGCTGTGCTTTACCATTGCTTCATGGATGGGGTGCTAGGGCTGCTGAGGGACTGCTGTGCTGAATGCAGCTCCCAGGCAACTGCTGGGATGCAGATGTTTACAGAGACTTGTGGTGCCTCATCGCTTGTAGCAAATCTGTCACAGCTGTTTTGGGAGGAGGATGTAGTACTGCAGTGATTATTGGTTTAGCATTTTGTAGTGGTAAATGAACAGCACGTATCTATCTTAAGGGTGTGGATGAGAGCATCGATTGGGTCAGATAAACTGTTTCCTTTCTATGGATCCAGCTATAGTAGTTAGATCAATCCAAGATATCTTGCCTAGTTCTTACTGGTATTCTTCATGCTCTAAGGAAGATATGTTGCATCCTTGGTATTTATGTTTCCATCATTAATATTTGTTCTAGATAAGGGTATTATTGACCTGATACAGATTTGTCTCTATATTCCTTCTAATTATGATTTATGCTGTAGCAAAGTGTCTTATTTTTTTGTCATTTTTCTCCTTGAATATTGCTGTACACTGAGTTTTAAATCTTTTTTTTTTTTTAATATATGTATATTGAATTGTCTCCACCAAACTTCCACCATCAAATCTGTTTTTAATTAGAAATACCTGTACACTGTACTGCTCAAGTGATGCTGGTGGTAGGTTTGAGATCTTTCAAAGAAGATCAGTAAAATTATTTCTGTTAAGAGTCTTAAAGGTTTGATTGAATGGGCTTTGGTAGCCAGAACAAGACAAGTGCAGCACAGCCTGCCAGCAACTCAATGAGATCATTGGGTTATTTGAAAAAAATCAATATGTCAGTTTACGTGACTGAAGGTGTTAAGAAAAAAGCTAGATGCCACTGAATACTTTTAAAACACAACAGTAAAAATGTTACAGTCAAGATGGAGGTTTACCAAATAAGCCAACTATACTCAAGAATGTTATTAGTATGTCTGACTGTCACAGCTTGGTCTGCTGATATTGGCTACTTTATGGGCATATTTAGTATTAGTGTTTAGTGAATTCTGTGCAGCAATAATTTACTTGTATGTTCTATTGCTCACAACTAGAGCAATTTGCAGTCTTTGTTTAGGAGGCAGGGGGATCAATGAAGGAGTTTATTAAGATGTGGAAGAGAGGTTAAATTCTTTCCTGAGATTTCCAAGACAATATTCTCCTAAATTCAAAATCACTGCCACATGCCCAGCCCTCACCTCAGAACTTTGCCACTCTGACACAAACACTGTACTAAAGGCCATAATTTGCTGACCAGCTGCAACTCTTGCTGAAGTCAATGGAGGCTGCAGTGGTTAGGCTTCACTCAGATTCATAATCACTCGTGGCATTGAGAAAATAATGATCAGTGGAGGAATCATAAATTAGAAAACCTCTACGTTGTTGCTATTAATGGAGTTAATGATCCTTCAGATGAAATACTGTACAGTAAATATAGAATTGCTCTGCAACTGAGATAAAAGATGAGGATTGAATAAATGTTACTGTGGCCAAGAGACTGAATTCAATAAAATTAATATCCAGTGATTTGTTAAATGTAGATTCAAATGTGTTCCTTTTTATACAAAAGGCCAGCTTAGGCTTTCAACAGTCTTCAAATATAGCTCTTAAGCTTTCCTCTTAGCAAATCAATTTGCAGGTTTTGCAGTTCAAATTTACATTAAGAAGAAAAGGGCCAAATTGTGCTGTCATATATAGGTACAAATCTGTTTGATCCAAATCACTTCTCTCTGAATGGATTTCTTTGACTGAACAACTAATGCTGCAAATAATAAAGGAGTTTATAAATCTAATTAATGATCATATTACCACCGTTTTACTTCCACATTGTGTTAGAGAGTTGCTGCATTTCCTGGCTCTGGCACACTGTAAGGAGAGTCCTGCTTTCCCAGATGTACTGTTATCAGGCTAGAACTCAACCCTGCAGTTGACAACATCTTCAGCATGCATTCATTATTAATACAGGGAACCCAGTAATGATGTGAGCTTGCTGAATTAAAGGAAAAATCAAAGACATTTTACCTGTCAAGATGTTAGTTCTGAGCTCTCAGTTTATCTTGCAGTGGATGACAATGAATCACTGACTTCTGAAATAAGAGCATGAAGCTACCTTCATTATACTTAACCAGTCTGACAGCCTTAAATCTGTGCTCAGGGCAAATGGACCACTTCTTCAAACCCTGTATGTGATTTCCTGTGATAGGCACATTGTTTTACACTGCTCTGTTGCAGAATTGTGCATGCACTTATTAGCAGCATCTACCAATGATATAGGTATCTAATGGTCAGCATTAGGTGGAACACAAATAATGTTGCCCCCACAAAATGAAAGGTCAGATATTGAGAGCTTTGCTGGCCAGACTTGTGTTGCAGAGTTTGGCCTTAAACAAGTGGATGAGGCAGGGACTGCCAGAGCACTTCTGTTCCACTTGTATTGAGCCTCTTCCAGCAGCAAGGTACTGACTGTTGTTATTTGAAAAGCACTTTGCTCATTGCAGTATCTAAGAGGGACCAAAGCATGAGCGTCTTCATAGCCCTTCAGCAAAATGTATCCATCTCTTCTATCGCTTTCCTTTCTTATGTGCATAGAACATGAGAGGAGGTATCCTCTGCCTCAAACGCTGAGAAATTGAGCTTCTGGCAAACTGAGGAGGTGGGATAGCCTTGTCCCACAGCAAGCTGATCTCTGCCTAATTTCCAGTGTTCTGACAGTTCTGAGCACTGTCTTCAGGAGATCTCTGCTCATCCTTCATCCTCATGCCAAGAGCTTCCTATAAGCTGGATGAAGGCCTCCCAAAGATCTGTCTGACTGGGAGCACTGGGGGAAGGCACATTTTGGATTGAAGATGCTGAGACTGGTGCTGAGTAACTGGGCAGATGACTATAGCTTGTATACATCCTGAGTTCCAGTCCAGCCCTATGCATGAATTTAAAAATGCAGTTTTGTTGTCCCCAGTTCCCATAATTGTCTCTCATTTTATTTTGTTAGCATCAGTCAGAACTTGGAAAAAAAAAGCTGTTCAGGAAGGCTTCCAACTCTGCATGCATAATCTTCTGCTTTTGTATTCATCTGAGCTGTGCTTATACTATATTTCATCACAGAAGTGCTGGTGATTAAAAACACAATTAATTCCTTGCTAATTGAATATTTTCTGAGTAATTCACAAGCCTGGATAAATACCAACAGCAAACAACTATTTAGAACTGTTAGCCAGCAACTAAATGCATCAGAAATATTCGTTTGAATGGGCACGACTTTTGGCTCATATATGTAGAACAACATGCCCCAGTCTGTAGCCAGGGAGGTGTGAAGACCCGCACCTTTGGAGGCTGTATTACATGTGTAGGAGATGTTACTTAGACATCTCTTTGATATCTTCTGTTGTGGAGTTCTACTCCAGATCTGCCTGTGAGGAGCTGCATGTGACACCCAGTGGATCAGCAGACCCCTCCCTGCACCATTGCTGGTAGGAAGCAAAGGAAGGGAGCACAATGTTACACTGATCTTCCTACTTAGAGAGCATGTGAGCAGGTTGGAAAAAATTAAGTGAAATGTGGGTGCTGTTGGATGCTCACCATCTGTACATCAGATGCTAGGTTTGAAGAAGGGCCTGGATTCCTTGTGCTTTTTCATAAGGTTCAGTGTGAATCAAAGAGGAGCATTGTCAGGAGAGTGGGAAATCTGGAAATGGACCTCAGAGTCTGGAAGGAGCTAGACAAAAGCTGTTAGAAAATAGAGAAAACCTACCTGGACTATCTCCAAGGAGACTTGAGAATAAGAAGAGCAAAGTTATCTCAGTACATTGCTGGCACGAACTTGCGGCCTGGCAGTATGCCCAGCTTAGTGATGGCATCAGAACACCACTATGGTCCATCTGCAGTAAATTGAATGTTCACTCTGGCACAAAAATATGATGTGTCCTCCAGAAGGAACCACTGTTCTTTACCTGAGGTCTGCATTGCACAACAGATGCAGTAAAATGTCCTCATGCATCAGTGTGCCCAAGTGTGGGTTTCCTATGTGGCAGCACAAGACAGGAGATGTTTTCAGTTGCCCTGTTTGCTCTGAAACCAAGAGAAATGTTGTGTATTGACTGGTGATTTTTGTAGACAATGATTTTTGTTACCTCTGCATCTTGATTAGCCCAGAAAAACAAGATTCAACTTCTCCTTTGCCAAGAGCAAGAAAGGAGAAAATCCTTCTCTGCCTCCCTAGAAAAGCTAGCCTTTCCCATATCAATTGCTCAAACCCTTATCTTCCCAACTGACAGCTGTTGCGTGCTCTAGCACAACCAGTCTTGCAAGATTTGTAGATGATAGTAAAACCTTCTGAGGAGGCCATCCAGTAAAATTCTCACCATTGCTTAAAAAGAAAATCTGTGTATGTCCCTGTGATGAAATTTGGCAGCATAGAGTCAAGAAGGAGAGAAAGAAGTTTATTGGAAAATCCTATTTTATTTTGTATATAGTAAATATTTAAGCAATCCAAAGAGCATGTGATTTTAGGAATTGATCTCTATTGCATGCTTCAAATAAATCTCCAGCAGCATTGATAAAATCAGAAAATCATTTTTTTTAGTTTAAATTGTTTCAAAGCAAGGTAGTGGATTTTATTTTAGCCAATCAGTAACATGAAATTTCAATCATACTGCTGTGCTTGGAATCTAATATTTAGCTCTTTCACATCATTCGTTACCTCAGTGAGCCTTAAAGAACATTTTATGAAAAGACTTGCTTTTAAACCTTCCAAGGACAAATATTTCTTTAGTAGCATGTAATGAATTTAAAATATCCCGGAGAAAATACACTTGCTGGCTCTAATAACTGCATTACTTCCTCTGGGACATTAAACAACCAGTACCTCACAGTGGGTGAGATGGCAGATGCTTTCAGAAATTTTCCTTATTGTAAATATGACTCGCTCTGTCTCTTCTCTTTTGTTTTCATTTGTTGAGTGGCTGTAGCCTTTGTTACTCAAGTTCTGTGTAGGGATTTGGGGTTGTTCTGAGACTTGGCCAGGAGGCCTGAGTATACAGTTAGCCTGAGGGACAATTCCTAATTACTCAATGCCACTGCAAAAGAAGGAACAGATGGGAGATGCAATTCTCTGGTGCTGACACATCCAACTGTTTTGTCCTGCCCATCCCTATATGTTTGACTTCTAATCTTCCTCCTTCCCTTCCCACCTTCTCTTTTCCCTAATTTCCATTCCCACAGGGGTATTTTTTTCAACATTTTCATTTACAACAAACTACCAGGAATCTTCAAGTTTTGTTTCTCAAAGGGATAAAATTCGTGTGATGAGTGCACATAGTACAATGTATGTTCAATATGTGGAGTAGATCTGCTACTTGAGGACCCAGCTCCTGGCAGAGTTGGAGCTGTTGCATGTGTGACTTGTCCACAAGTTACTACTGCATCCAAACCCATCCATGCACACCCAAATGGGCAATGTCCTTTCTTTAAAACATCGGCATTGTGGCAAATCACCACTGCCAACAAAAGTGGTCATCGGAGATGGAAAGCAGGCTGCCTATAAGTATAGATCAGACTTTTTTTCCCTCACAAGACTGGGATTTGACCTGGCAATATCTGAATCTGACTTAGTTACCAAATCTGACCCAGATGGGCTACGTAGGAAGAAACTCTGTCTTTCTTCACACTTATGTATGTCCAGAAAGATTTTCATTCTCATAAGGAGAAATAAATTTATGTTCACAAAATGACATTTTCCAGATGATCTAAGTCAATGTTTAGATGTAAAAGTGATGAGAAGTTTCAGTGATTTTTTTTTTTTTTTTTTTCTTTATTTTTAAGAGGGCAAAGTAATTACAGGGGTGGCGGAGAATATTTTCTAATATTTTCTTTCTCAACTCTTTAAAGTCTACTGCTAGGAAAACCTCAGCACTGCAAACTCAAATGTTTTTTTTTCTGTATTGAACAAAATGTTTTTCAGCAGTAGGCAAGACTTTTGCTTATTCAGAGAGAAAAAACCCTTTGTAGGATCATCTGAAAACCACGTAACTGTGTGTTAACCAAAATGAGTTAAAACATTATACAGAATATCAGCACCCTGTTTCTCAGTAGAGATATCTATGCAAGATCTTTTCCAGTCTTGCTCAACATCTTCATCAATGACCTGGATGAAAGGGTAGATAGAGTCCACTCATGGCAAGTTTGCTGATGATACGAAGCTAGGATGAGTGTCTGACATACCAAAAGGCTGTGCTACTATCCAGCAAGTCCTGGATGGATTGGAGAGTTGAGCAGAGAAGAACCTTATTAGTTTCAATAAGGGCAAGTGCAGAATCCTGCACCACACGCATCAGTGTAGATTAGGGGCTAACCTGCTGGAAGAGAGGCCTGCAGTGAAGAACTTCATAGTTCCAGTGGACAGCAGGTTGGCCATGAGGCAGCAGTATGCCCTGGTGGATTAGAAGGCCAATGGTATCCTGGGGTGCATTAAAAAGAGTGTGTGCAGCAGGTCAAGGGTGGGGATCCTCCTCCTCTATTCTGCCCCAGTGAGGCCTCATCTGGAGTACTGTGTCCAATTGTGGGCTCCTCAGTTGAAAAAAGATAGGGATCTCCTAGAAGGAGGCCAGTGGAGAGTCACAAAGAGGGCCTGGAACATCTCTCGCACAAGGAAAGGCTGAGACACCTGGAACTGTTCAGCCTGAGGAAAAGAAGACAGATGGGGAGATCTTATGAATGCTTATAAATATCTAACAGTCTGGAGTCAAGAGAATGGGGGCAGGCTTTATTCAATGGTGCCTAGTGACAGAACAGGGGTCAATGGTCACAAACTGGAACATGGGAAGTTTCATCCAAACATGAGGAAAAACTTGTTTACTTTGGGAGTGATGGAGCACTGGAACAGGCTGCCCAGAGAGTTTGTGGAGTCTCCTTCTCTAGAGATATTCAGAACCTGGCTGGACATTTTCCTATTTAACCTACTGTAGAGAACCAGATGGACTAGGTAAGATTCAGAGGTCACTTCCAATCCTTACGATTGTGTGATTTTGTGAAATACTTAGTTATAAAAGAATAAATGGCATTCAAATACTGTGTTCAACAGTAACCTGTTTAAATTCACTCTAAATAATATATTGAAATCACTAGCTTGTAAAACTGGGCAAGTTGAATTCCAACCTAAAAATGCTCATCTTGCATCTAGTGCTGGAAATAGCTTTGCTTCTGAGATCATAGCTGCCACTTATCCATCAGCTTTTACTGGATGTTCAAATTTTATTTCTTTAGTTAAATTTTCGGGTTGAACATTATGTATGGGCTTACTTCATTTGATCAGGTATAGCCAAAGAGTTTAGCCAGTTTATGGCTAAATAACCCTCTCCTATCAAAGAAGAAATGAAATTCGCTGAATTAATATAAATTCCTTGAGGCAGTGGCTGTATCTGAGAAATACTAAGGGGAACCGATCCTGTTATATTATGATAGTTCAGAGACCTACAAGTATTACCCTTTTCAGTACAGGAAAATCTACATATTGTACATTTTAAGGTAAGTGAAATCTCTCTTTTTTTTTTTTTTTTTTTTTTGATGGATAGATGATGGGAATTATTGATGTGACTGCTTAACATGCTGTTCTCTTGGCAGACAGCCTAGCCTTTAGAAGGATAAATGAGAGCTCTCGTATGTTAGTGTGTTTTGCAAGTGTTCTCAAATCACATACAAACAGACTGACTCTTGCTCTGTAAGGTGCATGTAACAGCATTGATTTCAGTAGATGATGCTCATATCCAGCCAGTAGACCACCAGGCCCTTTGAACTCACTGCATGGTTAAGTAAGCTTTAGTCCTCAGAGGCTTTTTTCATCCACAGTCTTGAAGGAGTGGCTTTCATAGAAGGCATTTCTCTCTTGTAATGCTATTGGTTTCTGTGTTTAATTCTTAGATACTAAATATGCATTCTTATGTCAAATGATGCATCTCTTCTACAAGACTCCTCTCCTTGCTTCTTTTTTTGACAAGATGTACTAGGATACAAAGGAATCTAGCATTTCAAGTAGATGTGGTCCTTGAATACACCCATCCTCCTTCTGTATAAAAGAAAAATGTAATTTCAAATGCCATGGCTTGTGGAGAATAGAAAAGCCAAGGCTCCTGCTTCATCTGACCATGAATTTCTGCTATAAAAGAGAAGGAACATAGCTCCCCCTCAGTCTGTAAAAAGAAGACGGTTGATTCCTGCTCTGTCCCTGAAAACAATGATTTGAGCTCCATTGCCCCAGACATCCTTCCAGGCAACCCCTTTCAGCTAAGTCAGTCTAAAATATTCATTAAAAATAATTTATCTTTTAAAAGTAGCCTTGCTTGGTATGGAATGGAGAAAAGACTAATTGTTGCATGCTTTTGCTATTTCTCTGCTCTTTGTCTGTAGACTAGAACCTCTAGCTCAGAGCTCTAAGTTATATTTTGACAACTCACAGCCTACTTCCCTCCAAAATGACGTGGATGATCAGATAGGCTCTGTGCTGCTGAAGCTGCTGAAGGGAAACAAACAGCAGGATGCTGATTGCTGGCAGTTCCAACAAAGCAGCGATTCCTCAGAAAGTCAGGGGCGGAGGGACATCCATACTGTAAGGAGAGCTGGAATGCTGTATGTTTGGCTATGTAACATGACCAGGCACCACTTAGTACTAGAAGTACCCTTCAGGAGTGCACAGATCTTGTCTGAAGGTCAAACATAGATAAGAGAACACACCAGGCAAGGGCTTTTGCAGATTTGGGTTTGTTTCTTCCTGGTATAGATGAGCATTCTTTTGCAGATTTTTGCTTTTCAGTGCTACCTTTCTCCTTTAACATTTTTGGGCTTTTTTTTTTTTTTTTTTTTTTTTTTTGCAATGAAATCTTCACCTCAATTTCTGATTAACCAGTTAATTACCTAACTGTAGTGCTCTGTTAGTTTAGACCATGTGCTGTAGGCGTTCATGGCAACTAAACTCTGCTGGGAAGCTCAGTCTCATGTGTGGGTTTAATTAGAGATGCTTTGAGGGTGTTCTTAATGTTATTTGAGAACTCTGTGCATCATTTACTACACAGCCTCCAGCATCATTTCTGGGCTCAGCAAGGCTATAGTAGGAACAGTGCCCCATTTGCTTCTGTGGGAGGAAACTCACACACTCCTTATTCTGAAAATCATATTTAATGTTCTAGTACAGAAGTTAAGTGAAGCTATAGTTAATAAGAACCTCTCATGTACATATTAAGTTTTAAGGGGTATATTTTCCATTCATTTCACATACGATTACTCCTCTTTGACATTAAATGGAATTCAATATAAAGGCCAAAGAAATTGGTAAGTGGTGATGTAAATTGAAATAAATCTCTATTAAAATACAGCTTTTATAGAAAGAGTCATTCAAGCAGCACTGTTGCAACTTCCAACTATTCCGTGTCACTAAGAACTAAAGGATCCTTTGTACTGGTGTCATTACGTATTAGAATAGTAGCATCTTCTGTTGCTACAAGAAGGCATGAAATAAATATTATCAGCTAAGAGATTTACGTATCAAATATCGAAATTGGCTACATAAAGTTGCCTGGGCCCTATCACAAAATTACAGCCCACTGTAACAAATTTAGATAAGACAGCTTGAATGGAGTTGGCAGTACCTATGAAAGGTGATTGAAAAATTGATAAGAAAGATTTGCTAGCTCCTGCTTTGCAGTGAGCTGTGCTGGAAACAAGTTGTGAGAACCAGCCAGGTTTGACTGCTTCCTTACGCAACAGAAAGAAAATCCCTCTTTCTGTTGACAGACAGCTCAGTGCTCTGTCACTGCGGCTCAGCTGGAGCAGGCAGGGACAGGGGATGCTGAAGCACAGCTCTCTCCTCCCTGTGACCACATCAGGCAGCCTCACCAGAACCCCCCATCTGTGGATCTGCAGGGCCACGGACAGCATCAGCCCTCCCTCAAGGTAAGGCTTTGCGAGATCTGTCTCCGGGGAGAAAAGATATACTGTGTTTTACTATCTCCAAGTGATTCCTGCATTTACAAGGGTAGCTGTAGGATTTGTAGTTTATAAGAAATTTTCCTAAGTGGGATCGGTGCCCCAGTTTCCTTTGCCATGCAGCCATCCCAGTGGTCATTCAGCACCACAGAGAAATCAGAGTGGGGTTAGAAAGTGCTCCAGCTGGCCTCGATGCAGAGCCAAACACGGATTGCAGCTTCACTCATGCTCTCCTCTCTGAAAGTCCTGATTCTGCTCCTGCATGACCTAAAGGGTCAGCCTTCTTTCATCTGCAGGGTGCTGAGGCAGAGGAAACCAGCAGTGTCTGCCCTCGGAAGGGGCAGCTTAGCAGCTGCTGCCTCTGGTGTGCCTTGCTCTGCCCCGGGGTAGTTCTCCAGGCAACTCTTTGCTTTCCTTCTGCCTCAGGAGTCGCTCTCACAGAAGTTAACTTCAGGTTCTTCCTTTTGTCTTTGCTTATTCTAAGGTAAATCAGAGTGAGGTGCAAGCATTTGTGACTTGATGGAAATGAATGTAAAGGAGGCAATCTTGCATTTGTCATCATGTGATAACTATTTCATGTTAAATAGAAACCAATTAAATAGATGTAGAGGAGCACCAAAACATCTGGCTTTCACTGAGCACTGGGAGAAATGTGTTTGAAGGAGAACAATTCCACATGTTGGAAAGCAGCAGAGAAATGTAAGCATGAGGAGCTGGAGGAGGCAGAAGAAGGACTGTGGTATGCTATACTTTGAAATGTTTACAGCCATCAGACTGGGACTTCTTTTAACTGTTACAAGGTTTATGTTACTACATAAACGTAAGATACTGATTGTTGTCAAACTTTCTGAAGAATAAAAAAAGAAAGTGATGTTTTTCCTGGGATTAGAATATGGCGAGGTTTGAGCTCTCTACAATACAGTTCATGCTCTGGTTATTGTCATGTTGTTGTAGCATTCAGCACCTTTTTTGTGCTATGGCTGAACAGCCACCCTCTGATTGAGGAAAAATTTGCACCTTGTCTTTGCAGTCAGTATGGAACAGCACAGGGAGGCAGAAATAGGGGAAGCTGACTGTTTCCACTGCTTTGTGGGAAAGAGTAACTCATTAATTCATGAAAGTAGAGAAAAAATGTATTTTTATTTTCAGTGCAAGTGATTTCTGAAAGGACAAGTTATTTTTGTTAGCTGTATGGAACGGGGGAGAAGGGAAGTGTAGGATCTTAGTGCAGCAGGACTGTGCTGGTCAGCTACAGCAGTGCTGATGTGAGGACCAGAGGAAGTAAATCTGGGGAAAGTAAAGAGATATCTTGGTTAAAAAAAATATTTTGGAAAAGAAGCGTTCTGAATTGCCCTACAGATTCTTGAGAATGAGTGAGAAGCAAGGAGGAAATGGTAAAATATTGTCCTGGTTTGTCTGGTTTGTGGGGAGAGCAGCTATTCTTACTCCCTCACTTTGAATTTCCCAAAATAGAATAATATTTCCATTCTAAGTTCACTCCTTTGCTGTGCTTCAGAAGTACTGTGTATATTCTCATGTCATCAATTACGTTACTAACTGTTCCCATTTACTTCACTGGCTCCACAGTAATATTTGTGTTCACTTTACTTCATGGACACCTCTACATAAGGCAGTGTGTGCATCCTATGTGTTAAATCACAGCGCTGCAGAGCATGGTTTAGAGGGAAGACTCCCTGCCTATAGCAGGGGGTTGGAACTAGATGATCTTAAAGGTCCCTTCCAACCTAAACTATTCTTTGATTCTATGAAGATGGAGCTCTGGGAAGCAGTGCCCACCAGCACAGAGCATCCCAGGGTGAGGGGCTGAGCTCCGGCTGCCCATGAGCCTCAGCCCAGCAGTGCCAGCAGCCTCCGGTCCCCAGGGAAAGGCACTGGAAAGCACTGAGCCCACAGAAAGCGATTCCCAGAGTCACTGAGGGCTTTTTATCGCAAAAGCCAAGGGTAGTACAGATACATTGCTTGAAGAATAATAAGTTGACCTCTCTCAGGAAAGCAAATTTATGTTATCTTACATGAATGTAATTTATACAGTGTTTAAAAGACTGTAGCCTGGTGAATAATTCTTCAAATAAAGGACAAACTGTTTTCACCTGTTGAGCTGAAGTCTTTCTGAGAATCCTGGTTCTTTTTAATATGTATGTTTATTTTAAAAAAGCTTACACTAGAACTCATTTTGACATACCTATTTTTCAACATTCACTGAGTAATTCCGAGCACATGTCTCATTAAGGGTTCTTATGCAGTGCATGTATAGCTATGCATTGCTGTTTTGTCAGTGCCATAATATGCATACAGAGCACTACCTACTGGAAGCAGAAATGAAGTAAAATGTATTTTGGAAAACTTTCTGAAATTCAGATCTTTTATTTTTGCTTCCTATAGCGTTCCATTCTTTGTGCTTAACTGATGCTTCTGCATTTCAGCTCAGTGGGATGATGCATGTTGCACACTGTTTCTTATTCAGCCATCATAAAGGATCAGGCAACTACAAAAGTACTTTCCGTTTTTTTTTCTGAGGTTGTTTTTTTGGGTTGGTTGGTTGGTTTGTTTGTTTTTGTGGCATCTTTGGAGTGCACAGTGGTTCAGGTCTGGCAAGTCTTTCAGATAGAATTTAACTGTAGGTGAATCCAGAACTCCTCAACCTCGGTAGATCATGTTCTCATAATGTGATTTAGTGAGCATGCTCTAGCGTGCTCTGAGTGTGTATATTTGCCTTCCTTCACTGCTATTTGTACAGCTTCTTTTACATTTTTTGCCAGGATGACAGTGTTTGCATTTGGCCTACTTTGGTTATTATTAGATTTTTTCAGTGCCCAGTAATTGACTCTTTTCTGAGATGCTATGTAAGAGGCCTGGAGTCTTTTACATGTGTTATTTAAATATTTGATTTCTTCCATTGGTTTGTCTGCATGCTCTGTTTCCCTCTTCAGCAGCTTTCATAAAAATCTTCCAGTGTTTTCAAGCCCTGTGGCATTCTTGCTGACATGAAGCAGTAGGAGCTAGGGAGGAGATGTCTAGGAAACACTGATGAGCTACTATTGTGCTAAAGTTGAAACAGAGAGGGGAAAAAAAAAAAAAAAAAAGCATCTTTGATAGGGTTCAGACCTCCCAGCTCTTCAGTAACCTGGCAGGAAGGGACAGGATGATGCACTGCAGCCGTGCTATCAGCTGGATGAAATAATGAGGAATCAATATCTGAGCAGTGTTGTCAGCAGAGTATTTGCATCTTATGCCAGTTACAGTCACTGGTGATCACAGGAATGCCTCTATCGATACTAATAATGAATTTAAAAAGCTGTTCTCATGAAGTGAAGGGATTTATGCCAAGAAAGTAGATTAAGTGAAATGTCCTAAGTATTAGAGAAATGCTTGCATTTCATAATTGGGTTTGGAATCCAACCTGAGTGTTATTTGAATATGAAGATATTTTTGCCATTTGGAGGAAGGATAGCACTGGAGAAGAGAGAAGAAATCCAGAGTTATAGATTTCCTAATTATGAACAGACATTGTCAGACGCTGCAATCAATAAGATGCTCACTCACATTTCTGCATGACTGGAGCACACCGTGAGTTATCATAGTGTACATTTTTATTTAAACAGCTGTGCAGATGACCTTACAGCAGGGTCAAAGCTGGTGAGTCAAAGCATGCTGCAAGTGAAATTCAAAGAGATTCCTGACCAGCTGGTGAAATTATAGTTTCACGTGACTAAGCAACTTAAGATAAGTACTATAGCTGAGAATCAAAATGGATTATTTTTCCCCCAAGTGATTAAGCACAAGTTCTTCACACTGTAAAAATATTTCTCTGAGTTCATTCAAGCATCTAATCATCTCACTGGATCATAGCCAGAAGCTAACTGAACAAAGTTGTTCATGTGTAGGCTGGAAGCAATGGAAAAACTGTTGCTGGAATATTTTTTACAACGGATTATTGGAGTACCTCTCTTTAAATTTTGAAACCAAACTCACATGGCAGCACTCAACTACTGGGACACTAAACCATAAATACCTAGCAAGTACTCTAGGAAGCATTCTATGTGGGGGCAGAGGGAGAAATAAATAAATAAAAAAAATTAGCTAGCAGGTTCTTGTACATTTATTAGGTGATGAAAAGACTGACACATGGCAATCAACCCCAGACTCTTTCTGGCCCTGTTGGATACCCTACAGGCATTGTGCTCACAGGGATACTGAAGTTCTCCCAGCTCCAGTGTACCCATCAGATGGCATGTACTAAAAACCCAAACTTTCATTTTGGGGTGGATTTTGTTTAGTTTGATTTTGGGGGTATTTTTGGCTGCTCATTAAAATCCTTGAGAATGTGAATGGGATGGGCACTAGCAATTCTGTGGAATAGGAATTGTATCATAGATCTGAAAAACTGAAGCTGACATGATGATGCAAATATGAGTCACCTGTTTTCAATCCTCTAGATGTGTCCTACTCAGCAGTGATGCTGGTGATGATGCATAAATGTAATCTCAGTCACTAGAAATAAAACCTTCTTCAGTTCAGATGATACTACTAGCATTAAAATGTTGCTGTACCTAGGCTAGTAGAGATCCTACTTTAAAGGGCTTTTCTGACGAAGGGAAGCATTTAAGCCTATTCTGTTACATAGAACTTCAATACAGTGAATTCTCAGAAACACAGCAGTGCTGCGGGTTCTGTTCAGCCCAAAACTTCACTTAACAAAAATAACTTGTTCTTTAATAATTCTTCTAACTAAGGGAAGTGGAAAGCTAAGAAAAGAGCAGAGAGGAGAAAAAAAAATAACAACAACAAAAAGCCACTGAGGATTTGTGGGAAAAGGATGAGAACACAAGATGTGAGTTGTTTCAAAGACCAAGCCTGCTATCACCAAGTCAGCTAGCAGGGCACTTGTGATCTTAGTGAGAATTCAGCTGGCTCCAGAATAATTGAAGTGGACAGCCAGTATGGGACTGAAGCACATCTGCCTCATTCACAGAGGAGAACTGTTCAGGAAATTAATACTGTTGTGTAGTGTCTTTTAGGAATTAAGTAACTGTGATGGAGAAAACATGGATGTAAAAAGACAATTGTAAAGTAGAGAGGTTGTAAGCTAAAAGGAAACCATAGCTGGAACAAGTAGTTGCTATTTGTTCTTTATGGTTTGATTTGCATTATCTGACCGTTCAAGTTATTTGTTCACCAGTTACATTGTTCGCAAATTTAGGAAAATAGAATTTAGTTCTTCAAGGCACCAAAAACCGTAGCTTAAATAAAAGATTTAACTCCCCTGCTATTCTGTTGAGTTGGATACAGAACTGACAAATAACTTTGTAGTCACATGTATCTGGAGGCTAGTTCTAGCTATTCAGTGCCTGGGAACCTTATTGCTGCCCCTGATCTTGTAATGACCAAAAGGACCATGCTAAGAATTTAAACCTTGATATGTAGGGTAAAATTAGAGCCATCTTTCCATTCCCTTCAATGCTGTTGTCTAAATTCTGAGAGATTATGTTGCTTTGTGACATTTGAGAGACTTGATCAAAGTTCATACTATTTAATTTTCAGATGTTTCATCTCAGCTATCACCAGTGGTTACAACCATCACATTATTCACATTTGAGATTTAAATGTTTTTAAAAGGATTACACTTATTTGACAATTTGTTGGTTTGTTTGTTTTTTTACTTTTGAAGAAATATAAAATGAGCAAACATTAATAGAACTTCTGAACCATATGGGGAAGAAGAAAACAAATACAAAGAATCAAAAAATGTGCTGTGGACTTGTTTACCAAGCTATTCAGCTGTTTGTTTTAACATCTGAAAATGTAGTGTGTAACTTAATGCTGCTTACCTTCAGCTAATCTTCCTGCATACAAAGGATAACTAGAAAATAAAAATATTCTGCCTTTGAGATGTAGCTCGAGTGATATTTAGAAACATAGTAGCTTAAGGTATGTATCAGGAACTCCTAAGTTTTCTTTGCTCCGCTGTGCTATCTAAAAGCTTGTCTTCCAATTCAAGGTCTCAGTCTAAGATAGCATTAAAATTAACTTTGTTATTTATTGGCTGTTTCATTTTAAAAATATTTCTTTAACAACTCTTCTAGCAACCTGAATATTTGATGCAAAAACAGGAGAAAAAGTTAAGAGGTTATTCATAAAAGTTTCATTTTTAATAAAAAATAGAGACAGGATATAGGTGAAAAATAGTATTCACTAAAACGTTGAATAGACACTGAAAATTCTGATGATAAGGATGTGAGGATGGCAGGGAGGAACCGCACCCACAGCCTGGGTAGTGCAGCCTGGCACTGGCAGGGAGGTGGTTCACTCCTGAGGATGGATGGATACTATTTACAGATACTCCTGATTTTCAAAAAGCATCACTAGCTAATGAAGCTTGTGTCATGAATCGAGTGCCGTCTCATCACTTTTCATCAAAGATCAAAATGATTTTCTCAGAACTGCAGCATTTTTTGTGGTTATTTAACCTGTAGAAGTTAGAATAGTGTTGCACCATGCTGTCCCTTCCCAAAAATTTGTTACAGGGAAGCTGAAGCGCTTAACATTTAATTTTGGTCTGACAGTCTAAGGTATCTGGAGGCATTTTAAATAATAATATGATTAAAATATTCATATTAATTAAATAATATTATGAAAATATTTCTCCCACATAGTGAATTTTGGTGCAAACATGCTGAAAAACATCAGTGAATATATTGCTGTATGGTGACTATAGAATGGCACCTCTTTCACATACTCGCCGAGCATTAGCAGTGATCTCATCTCTATTTTTGCAGCTTTTATTCTGAAATTCTGAGGGAAGTTATTCTCTGATGTTGCTGAATTGGAAGATGTTCAGACATCTAATGCTGGAGATAGACATATGCTGTGTGAAGAGCCTGAGCAGGGAGATTTGCTCTGCAAAGCAGATCAGAATCTCGGCCTTGATAAAAGTGTGGTCGTACTCATGGCTGGCACCAAAGTGGTCATAAAGCCACCCTACAGCAGCCATGGAGAACGTGCTGTCTGGGTGAGCTGGATGGAGGCCAACCCCCCTTCTTTTTACTGTCTTCCTTCTTTCCACACCTCCTTTTATCCAGCTAATGGTTCATGGTGAGGAGTCAGAGAGGGTGGGCACAGGGCCAGGATAATGTCCCTGTTTGCCCCAGCAACATTCAGGCTGCAAAGCAAGCCTTGGCACTGCAAGTATAAATTGCAGAGACTTATCTGTAGCCAGGTCTGAGCAGAGCAGCTGGCCTAATGCTGCCCATTTGGCCTGTGTACACCAATGTGCTTACAAACAAGACCCAGTGATGGAAATTCTCTTGTATTCTCAGGATTTTTAACATTAAATTCACCAAGTCTTTACTTTTCCTTTTCCTACAGACAACAGTTAAGGAAACAATTGCTTTTTCCTCCATGCAAAGTTCGCTCTGTCTCACCTTTCATCTAGGCATAGTTATAATTTAAATCTGCCATGTTTCTGAGGTCCAGACTATCTATTTAAAAAATGCTGAATACATTCTTTAGCCAGGATTCCACAAACTGAAATTCCAAAAAAATAAATTCCATTTAGAAGCAAACAGAAAAAAATAACTTTTCCTAAAAGGTTGTCTAATTGTTTTTCTACTTACTGCCTATTGATTATGCCTCTATATTTCAAGTAATTCTTCATCTCATTATCTCTAAGCACTGCAATTATGGCCAATTATAATAATACATATGTTGTATAATTACATTATATCCACTGGTGACTGAAAATCTAAGCTGATATAACTGGATGCAGAGTCTGGACAAGGATATTTTGCTCTTCTGATGTAAGGCAGTCTCCCCAGTGTCATGTGAAAGAAAGTGTGCTTTTGCAGAACTGCTTTTCTTGTTGGAGATGAAAGATGCAGTGGGTAATATAGTAGCTATGGCAGTAGAGCAAACTTGAAAATCCTTGCTACCATCACAAAAGTAACTAAATGAATAAAGTTTTGTTGCTTGGCCATCAAGGATGATATTAGATTGTATCACCTTGAGATCTTATCCCTAAATGTAAGCCTTTTTGATAGTGGTTGAGAAAAGCTTAACTTCAGCTCCTTCGAATGAGAATTCAGAGGATCTGTTTCTCTGTCAGGAAGAGGATATTCGAGTTTTGTTAACCAGATGTCCTGGCAAAACTGGGTAACTGAATTGGAATGGAACTGACACTCTTTTTCTCCTCAGGACACAAAATTTCCTCAGACAGGGCTTTTCAGGACTGAGGAAACAATTGCTTCTATGACTGAAGTTTCTCTCTTCAGTGATTTTACCTAAACAAGATACACTATGTTTCTATGTGTTAGTGCGCAAGCATTACATTCTCTCACACTGCTATGTATCCGGGGAGGTCCATAACTAACCTGCTTATGTCAATGTGTGTCTATCTCAAGGGAAAAAAAAAACAAAAAAACAAAAAAACAAACCTAATTTAGCAGAAAACTTCTGTTCAACTACCCTGTGACTGGGGAGGATTAATGTTATCTGCTTTGTAGAATAATTAATGGCACCCAATGCCATTTTAGATGTCCAGAGTTTCCCATCAGGCCTTTGTCTGCTGCTTGGGAGCATGCTAGGTCTCCCCTGTGTGCTGCATCCCATTGCCAATCCCACAGAGAAGTCACGGATACCCTTGGATGTCTCAAATGTCAATGGACAAACACATTTGAGCAATTGAATATTACCTTCCCCCATGTGAAATGTGAAATATTTCGTTGCAACAATAAAAGCTGCTCCAAGGTACTGTCACTGGTGTGTTCCATCCCTAAGAAAGAAGTATTCAAGCCATTGTGAAGTCTGATGGAAACCTATAAGCAAATCTTATAAACCATTTTGTGCAACCTGGAATTGAAAACTTGAATCCTTAGCAGATTTGCTATTTGCTCCAGGAAGCAAAGAAATAATATGGTTACAAAACAATACAATTTCTAAAGTAAAACTTTTTTAAAAATATATAATTTAAAATAAGTAAAATCAAAAGCAGTTTCTTAGAAACCAAAATAATTTTGGTACTGTTATGATGTATTGTACTATGCATCAAAGATTTTTTGATGACACTGATAAAAATTAAGCTGGATCCTATGGAGCTGTGACAGTTTACGGCAAATGAGTTTTTGGTCTATGATAAATTATCTTCTTGGAATATTTTCTTATCTATTAAACTATCACATTCATGACTTCAGTAACAAAAGAGAATCTTTACATAAAATATCTCAAATTCAAGGTTAGCCAATGCAGTAAACTGAAATTGAATATGCATAAAGAATAAGTTTTAAAAATTTTGCTAAGTTTATATTTACAGCAGAAGAATAAGTAGCACACAGCATCCATATTTACACTTGTATCATTCATTTACAGTCATTTCAGTGGTACAGAACAAATTCAGTCAGCATCTGGCAAATTGTTGACAAGCTCCAAAGTTGTATTATTGTTGTTCAATAGGAAGGAGTGAGAGCAGCTTTACAGTTAGTTACTTTACAATCAGCGGATTTCAGCTGTCAATTTTCATGTTAGGTTCTATTCTTTTTATATATAAAACACAATGAAATTGCTATCTTCTCTCCAGTGGAGAGGTAGATAGCTGTGTAATAATGCTCGTTAGATGTTTAGCTTTGAATATTTTAAAATGTTGACCTAGCACTGCCTAGAGAATGTGGTTGGAGTGTGAAAGTGGGGCTTCATGATAGAAAAGGTGAGGGTGTTTTTAGATAAAATTTTAAATAAAAAATGTCGTAATCTGAAATCTTTAGAAGAAAAAAAAAATCTCCTGTAGAAGTTTTTGATTAATGAGTAACGTTTATACTTTTTAATGGAAAACTTGCACTGATTTCTGTCGATGACACTCTGTTATCCTAGCATCTTTGGCACATTGCTCATACAGCAATGCTTAGTTCTGTTGCAATCAGGTACAATAAATCATATTTGGAAAAGAATCTGTAAAGCAAATGTTCCTCTCAAGTAAAAATTTGAACATCTAGCATTCAGCTGGTAGTGGAGGCATGTTTCTCATTACTTACTGCACCTGCAATGTAAACTGCAGACTTCTTCAAAAGAAGCTCAGACCTGACACGGTGAAGGGTCTTTCACCCTTGTACTCTACTCTTTTAGAAACATGGTCTCCAGAGAAGCGTTTATAAAATATACCAATGATGTTAGAACTTTCTATGATACACTTGAGTCACCAAAAATAAAATAAGCTGCTATTTGAAGTAAGAAGAGTTCTCTACTGCTCTCTATGAAGTCAGAACCAAGATGCTGGGCTGAACTCAGCTGCCTCCTGCAAATTGAGGCCTGGAGTTACTTTGCAGTTTGCTCAGAATCAATTCTACAGCAAAATCTCTGGTTTGATGCATGCTATTGACAGGAAAGTAGTACGAAACTTGAAGAACTAATTAAAAATATATATATATAATTTATAGAGGAGCTAGAATGTCAACAAGTTCATAATAAACATTTTCCATGTGGTGCTTGTTCTTTTCACATGACTTACTATGATGTTTCTGGACTAACAGTTTAAAGCTTTCATAACTTCGAATATATCTACCAAAGTTTTACAGTCTGCTTGGAAGCTTTCTGCCTTTGGCATCCATTTTAAAAAGGAAACATAAATACAGAGACATGTCAAATATTTTTTAATCCCTAGCCTAATCCAAAGGTTATTTTCCTTGGTAAATGACTGCTGCTGCTGCCAAGTGCCCTGAACCAGGTTCTGTTTCTCTACCTTAGCAAAGCACTTAAACAAGTAGTTAGCTTCAAGCACAGAACTGGAGAACTGGCATCAAGGGGTTAACCCTGTTTGTAAATGATTTCTAAGTTATCTACCAGCTCCTTATAGGAGAGGAATTAGCTTCAAAATATACTTAGGCTTCTGTAGCTTCAAGGGCAGAAGTCACACAAATCGATAAGAATCAGTACTCTGTAGAACAGAGGTCAAAGTTAAGATAAGAAAATAGAAATTTTGGAACAGAAAAGGTACAGTAACTATGACCTTGTACAACATTATCAACAGAACAGATACTGTGGAAAATATTGCAAGTGTCAGATGCAATTACAGCAAATAAATCCAGGTGGTAGTTGATATTTTTATTTCAGTTTAGATGTAGCAATTCTTTTTTCCCAGGAGTTACTGTTTTTTTTTTCTGAATCACATTATTTGAGTGAGCTGACATGTCTGAAGTCAGCCATGAGAGAACTGCTAAGACTACTTAGATCCTGTGTTTTAGCAAGCAGCAGAGACAGGCAAAGTTAAATGCAACCAGGGAAGAAGCCAGGAAGGTGCTGTGTTGTCTATAGCAAATACAACAGATAAACGGAGTATGTTTATACTCAGCAGCAATTCGTTGGTAAAAGTTGTTTTGAGAGCTATTGTTAGCCTGCAGAGGCAGGTGGTTAAAGTGTACTGCAGGCAGCTGGGAAGATTTGTGCCCAGAAGGCCTTGAAACAAGAGATGACAGAATGTTAATGGAAACGGACAGATTTGATTCTTCTTGAGGTCATCTGCATCCTCAGCAATTCCACTTGTTTCCATTTTCCTTCACTAGGATTTAGCATCATCTTCTGGCTGCCTGAGTTGACTTTCAGTCCTGTATTTGCAACCTTGCAGAGCTTTAGCTGGATCTTGAACATCTTCATTCTATTGACTATAGCTCAACAAGATTTTATTTGGTGGGTTTTTGCACATTTGTATTTTTGCTAGGTAAGCTATGTATATTTTCAACACTGTGGAAAATGTGTATTTGTTAGATTTTACATGATCCTTTGGCATATCTATCTACTAAGCTCAAACTTCATCCTAAAAAGATGGTGAATTCCTAATACAGTCAGAGTTTACCCAGAAAAATCAATGTTGAAGAATGACAGCAGATAGTCTCATAAGTAGTATGACTTTGCCATGTGCTCAAGTATTTTTGGAGCCCAGACAGTACATTAAGATGTGACAGATTCATGTCGTTTATCTGGTGATTTATAAAGTTTGTTGGCTGATTTAATAGACTGCTAGAAAGCGTTGTTGTTCGACCAAGTAAAGAGAATCATAAAATGGTAATGAATGTTATGAAAGTTCATGAATATTTCATTTGGGGTCTCTCTCAGATGCCTGCTAGTTTATCTCAAGATCTAGGAACGTATGGCATATAAATCTGATGGAGGGTAGAGCTGCACAGCTCTCTGAGAGGCATGTTTGGTGAGAGCAATGTGTGTTTGAACAAGCATCTCAAAAGCACTGTATCTCGGTTAAGTTCTCTGTAACCAGCTATGAATTCTAAAGTATCTGGAATATTAAGCAACAGTCTTCTATTCATTCACTATTTGCACAGTTAGAAACAGCAGTTAGTGTCTCTCCAGCTTGTCATTTTTTCTAGCGACTTCTGAGAGTATTGGCTTACTGTAGCCTTGGACTGTATTTGAAAAGGCCAGATGGATTCCCACCACATCGAATATTTGATCTGTGTACAGATCAGAGCAATGTACAATGCAGATAGACATTCAGAGTAAAGAAATCTAGAACAAAGGCTTCATGTTTTCTATCTTTAACATCCTCAGGTGGGAGATGTATTCTCTATGCTACTTTAAATCCTGCTGGTTTATATTTATGTTCTAATCAATTTGTATTCTAATGTTTTATAGTAAAACCCAAACACTTTGGATTGAAATTGGTTTGTTTTGCCCCTAGAATCCGTATTTCACTGTCTTTCATACACATCAGCAAAATGGATCTGCCTTTTCATAGCAGTGCTGTCCTCCATCAGATGGACACTCTTCTGTTTCCATTTTGTTGCTAGTTTGTTAGCAATAAAACCACTTAGAGCAGCATGCTTATAGATTTATGGAGCCCAAAGAGCTGTACGGCACTAAGTAATGATATAACAGCTTCTGAGAGCAAGGTTAGCTGCTAATAGGAATTACTTGGAAAAGCTAAAAACAAATATGAAGGACTTGAAGGGGCTTATATAGGTAGTTCATAGGTTTTCTGACAGTGCTTATGTATGAAATGAGATTGAATGTCATGGTCCTAAGGCTGTGTGAGACCTCCTGTAGCATCTTTTACCTAATAAGTCCTTTTCGTATCTGTCCATTGGATCTAAGATTCAGCTTTATTTTTAGAACTGTGGATAAGTTTGTATCTGAGGATGAAAATGTGCTTTTTTTCACCAAATTAGAAAGAATCTGTCAGGACATATTCTCTGCTGCTAACTGTATCGTGGCACAACCACGTGCACCATCTAAGAAACAAGAACATGTGTATGGGACTGCTGAATCATGGCCTGAACCTCTGATTAATCACCTGAGGTGAGAAATGAGTCAGCCACGGGAGCACGGGTGAAGGCAATTCACCTGTGCTGCAGGAAGGGGTGGAGCCTGGCTGCATCTCTCCTAGACCCATTTAAGAGCTGACCACCAGTGGGGCTGGATTGCTTCTGGAGATCCACTCCACTGGAGTTTCCTCATGCAAGCCCAGGTTATGGGTGAGTGTACCTATCATTTCTGTTTCCTGCTTTGGTGTAATAACATCATAGCCAAGCTCTCTGTTATACCTTAACATCTGTATGTTTGTTAATCATACACTGCTATACCAAAACATTGGTATGCTCATTAGTTATACATACATGGGAGTGGTATTTCACAAAAACCACAGGGTCTCCACAGGTTGTCATGCAGCTTGAATCATCATTTGTGAAGGAAGTCAATTCAGCATTAAAACCTCTGTAGCATATATCACCATTTTCAGTAAAATAACTGACAATAATCTAGAAGTCTGTAAACTACTCTGCTTTTATGAAATAAATTGCTTGTGCAGTACAAAGAAAAATATATTTACCACAATTAATTATAATCAGCACAACTAACTGAGGTACAGTTCTGCGTAGGTAAGCCCGAAAACTACTTTGGGGATTATCACATCTTGGAAAGTAATGTACTGAGTAAACAGTATTAGAAATTTTATAGTGAGTTCTGAGATGACTTGATCTATGTTTTTAAGATGGATGAGGAAGTCAGAAAATATTTCTCAATAACTGCTTATTCAGTACTGGTTTGTGTCAAGAGCTGTTGTTTAAGCTAGAGGGAGAGAGATGCTGTCCTAGAAGATTTGACTTATGTTTACAGTAATTTGTTTGGCCAGTACTTATTACTTAATAATCAATCTTTACTATTACATTAATTCTAATTGGGATATGTGAAACATGCAGTGCATTGACCACATGATATCAGTTTACTTGCTGAATAATTTAAGCTATTTTCTTCTAATACCTTAAGCTGCAATGTCATTATTCTCAGGCTGTCCTAATATTCTAGTTATATTGATGTTATTTCACTTGTTATTACCTTCTTGACGTGAAATTGTTTTTCAAATATGGAAATCATACTCAGATATTTCTAGATGACAGAATTCGGCATTAGGTTATAATGTATTATAATAACAAAACAGTGCAACATAAAGCAAATGATTTGTTTTCTAATGTGCACTAGCCTTCATAGAAAGGAGACAAAAGATGCCAGAAGGGGAATTTTGGTCTGTGTATTTTTTGTATATTCTTATCTATTTTCCCAGAATGTGGGGAATAATCTTTCTGATAATACAGTAGAAACAAATGCACAACCATTAAATGGACAGTGTGATTTATCTGACTTCACACTGCTTTAGAAGCAGTATGTATCACTCTTGTGAGTTTTCTTCTGCTTAAAGAATTGTAAGAAATATGTCTTGCTATTACTTTTATTGATAAAACAGACCAAACCACCTTAATTCATTTTTCATCCAGAGTCTTTTATCACAGCGCGGTTGTGATTAGGATTCTGATCACCCAGTGTGCCACTCTGAGATTGAGAGGCTCTATCTGCTCATCTATTATTCTTCATGAAGCAAAGCTCTAGTGTACCATCTGTTTTCTTACTGAATCTTGCATGTAGCTGCAAAGAGCTGGTCACCAGAGATCGTGTCTGGCAAGCCTACTCTTGGTTTGCTTGAAGATAGCCAAGCATTCACTGCTATTGGCCTCTTTAAATTCCAGCTTAAATTAAACTGCTGCTCTCTGGTGTATTTTAATTTACATATTTGAACTGGTAGCGGGGTTGTGGGTTTTTTGTTGCTTTTTTTTTGTTTTTCTTTCTCTAACAAAAAATCAAATGTGAGGAAACCCCAAAGCTACAAGGAAACATGCTGCAGAAATTTTGTTGAGGGTGGATCGATCTTGTTTCTTAAAACTTGATCTACTAAAGATTGTTACATGTTGTTGATGCCTAATCGTTATGATGCAAGAAGAGGTAGTTCCTGGTGTGACCATGTTTAGATAATTGGGGTCGGGTAGCAGCAATTAACGGGATGTGTCTGAGTATTATCTCCAAGCAATTGTTCTTATTAACCAAGGCAATATAATCACCTTTATTTTTAGAAGAATGTAGGATTGGAAGGGGCCAGCTGAATCTCCCAGTCTGCATGTTGTCATTGCAATGTACAGTGTGGTGTGACTGCCCATAGGGCAGGGTGCTGAGCCCCATCGCCTGCCTGAGGTACTGCTGTCCCCTTCTGTACTGAGATACAGCTCTACTCACTACCACTGACTTTTCCCTGCCTTCCTGAGGCTTTCTTTTCTTTTAACTACGTGATACTATTGGAGCTTCACAACCTGCAGTATTTTATAATAGTCTGTGCTATTCCCCAAAGTACAATAAAAAGTAGCTTTTGAGGGTCCTCTTTTTGATCCATTATTTAGAGCCTGATTTGTGCTGTCTACAATCCCCACATCAGTGCCAGTGGTCCTGCAGTTCTGCAAATTCCCTTCAGGACTAGACTAAAGTCATAAATCCTTTTTTTAGGATGTATTTAGATATCATCATAGCACAATTTTTTACAATCTGCTCCTCTTACCTTGGATTTTGTTTTCATAGCAGAAAAGGACTGTCCTAAGGAAACAACTCTATTTCTTACTGACTTTCAGTTTCCAGATTAAATTTTTACTTGGCAACAAAACTTCTTTTCCCAAGATAATGGTTGCACAGCATTGGTCCTGGGCTCAGCTCAAGCAAACATTTGTGTTTGAACAAAACCTGGCTATTTTTCCCCATATGTTCAGTAGGACTCTGGGAACAGAGCCCGTACTGGGTCAGCAAGTCCTGAAGTCATTAGTTCTTTGCAGATTCTGCATCAAGGATTGTAGGTTATTAGACTGTGTCAGTAAAAAGGGAGTTTATTTTCATTCCTGTAAATGACAGCTTCATAACGTATGCACACTAGTGCAAACAATCTTTTCTTTTTCCCTCTTCACAGCTGGTGAGAAAACACTTTTTACCTTAAATATGCCAAGGCCTTTTTTTCACTTCCATTCAATTTATTTTGTGATATAAAATGTTCTGCCTGACACGGTAGGCCAATGATGTCACGTGGCAATCTGCTCGTGTAATTCATTCATAATGCTGTTGAGGCACACACTAATTGACAACACAAGTCAATGACAGGGTCTTTAGCCTGAGCAGCTTGCAGTCCAAGTGCCAATTATGTCATGTGGTGCAAATCCATGGAGTCACCTGTGTGCTACTGGCTATGCAAAGAGGTGATGCATGCTTTGTCTTTGCATTCCCAAGAAATCACATTCTTCTTTAAAATATCCCAGAAGGGATATTCACTCAACTTTGCTGAGTGAGAGAGTAAAAATGCATGTGAGCATGCAAGTTACACAGGAGGCAGTCTAGCTTTCCTTCCTGAAAACACTTTTCTGCAAGGCAGGTCTGGGTAGAGAGGGCATGAACACAAGATTTCTGGGTGGCTGCTAACTTTCTGTTCAGGAGGAGTATGGCAGTAGTGCATCCTTCTTTCCCTCTTCAGCTGCAGGTGCAGCTGCAATTGAGTCAGGAGCTCCATTCTCCCACTTGCATCTGTGAGCAGAGTCACAAGGCAACCTCAAAGAGCACTGACTGCAAAGCCCTACATCTCAATTAGCTGAGAGGTATTGGGGATCATGTCTCTTCAAATTGCATTGATTTGAGGCACAAAAAGAAAAATTCTGGGTTCACATGCATCCAGGGTACATGGGGGAGTGAATGTTTTTGCACATGAGTGCTTCACTTCTTCCTAAATCCCTCTCACTGAGTACAAAGTCCCTTGTTTTTAGGAAACACCTTCAACTTTCACAGCATTACTTCCATCAGTTTATTTTGCTGGTCACAAAATGTAGATAACTAAAAGTTTTAGGGCCAGATTCAGAGAAGAGCTAAGCCTGTGCAGCTCGCTTGGGGATTTGGATGCAAGCAGCTCTAGCAATAGGAAGCACCAGGCTTCACAGGCCTCCCAAAAACTCAAAGCCTTCAGGCAGGAGCCAGGAATCTGACTGCAGGGCATACAAACTATGATGCAGAATAAAACCCTACAGGGGGCAAAGCCTGGACGCTAGAAATAGTGTGACAGAAATTAGTCAACAAAAAGTTGAGATTTATTCAGGTATTAAAACAGCCAGCTCCCTGGGAAATAAACCAGTGCAAGAGGGGCAGATGGAACACAAGAAGCACGGTGATTGTCCCATCTAGCCATCTTCTACCCGCAGCACTGTACAGGGCTTTGCTGGAGTGAGGAAGTGTACGAAGGGAACCAAGTAACACTGCCCCTTTTACTGTCATGTCCAACTCTTGTCCCTGCTGCTGTGAACTTGTGATCAAAGGAAGACATTTCAGCTTAAGATGAGAATTTGTTGCTGCATTTCAGAGGGACTGATAAGGCTACAGGAAGTGGCCACTTGCTCTGTCCTAAGGCCTGTTAGTAAGCAAAGGTCTCAGAGGCATGAGCTGCTGTGTCTGCTTTTGCTGCTCTTCTCCTCTCTTTGTGGGTGTTTCTTTTTGTCATCACTCCAGAGGAACTGTTATCTTCCACACAGTATGAAAAAACTTAGTTTGATCTTATATAACGGGCTAAAATGATCGCTAGTGGAGGCTGTTTGCTGTGGAAATAGACAGCCTGGTCTCTCTTTGCTCAAAACCTTGAATGTTGCTGAACTGCTTCATATTGCAGGACGACAGGACCATGCTAATACTTCGACTGTCTGAACCTATTTATGCCTCTGAAATTATCCACATTGCACTGCAGTAACTGAGCGAATTTTTCTGCTGGAGCTCTGGAAGCGCACTGAAACCCCTCAGGCTGCAAGGTGCTGTAGGCAAGGAAGGTGGTACCTGTATTTCTGCATTTCCCCCTTATCTTCACCCTAACCCCTACACACCAGCTCTGGCTCTTCCTACATTATTAATTGTTGGGTTTTATTTTTAAATTACTATTATTCAGATATCAGAATTGTTGTTTTGATAAGTAGCGACATATATTATCTAAATTGATATAGCATGTTAGAAATAGTATGGGAGAAATCAATTGAAATAGATACCTGCTGCTTTCAATTCAGATGCCAAAACTCGTGTGACATAATGCCACTGGTCAGGGGAAGCAGACTGAGCTGCTAATGGCTGTTATCTGTGAAATGCAGCTACTGCCTTTCTGCAGATTGCTTAGGGGAAAAGTAGAGAACAGTGAATTCTCACACGTTTCAGACTTCCCTTTGACAAAAATAAATATGTTTGATTATTCAAATACATGCTGATTGAAAAACAGAATTTAAAGTAGATATTAAAAATGAAATAGAAGGATATCTTCATGCTTGGGGCCTAGAATATGAAAGGTTCAGATTCACGATCATTGCTGCACTAAAGACTTTGGCTCTGAGACTGGATAATTCTGTCAGGTCAGAGCCTCGAAGTGGCCAAGCTGCACTGCAATTGGCATGGCTGTATGAAGAGCTTTGAACAGCTCTTCAGGATCTGGATTTGGTCTCTCAGTATCAGTTTCCTACCTCTAAAAGAGCAAATAGCACTTTCCTGTTTCAAACCACATGCAACTGGTACATTGTTGTCACAGTACTTCTGTGGTGGAGCCCACAGCAGAACAAAGTCAGCACCACTGTAGATTGGATGTAGTAGTTAAATTTCTAATGTTGCTGTGCTTAATATCTCTGTTTCGTTTGAAATGTCAGCATAAAGGAATAGAAATAGCATATAGGAAGTAAAAATTTCTTAATTTTCTAATTCAAAGTAATTTGTACTCTAAAATACATTGTATTCAACTTCTGTATGAATTTGAATTTGTTTATGGCTGTTTAATACCACAGGAAATACAAATATGCTGAGTTTATGCATGCTTCTTGCCTAACTTGAGCAACTGAGAGTGGCAGCAGCTTGAAGCTGTCTTTCTTCTTGAAGTAAAACAATAAGTCAGAAAAGCAAAGTTTTCCCTGGTTGCACCTCTACATTCTGTGGTGATGACAAATCAGCATCTCTTAACATCCAGCTTTTATCATTAAATGTGTATGAGAGGAATGAATGAATTTAAGGAAAATAATGCAGTGGGTGCATACTCCATTTTATTTATTTAATATCTTAAATTATTAAAAAGACAGGTGCTGCTTGGCAGATACCTTGCATTATTGCATGAACTATCAACCAGCAAAAGGAGCAATGTGTTGACAGATATCTTGACCATGAATTGCAATTACAAAGACTGAACCATGAAGGATAGAAAAGAGTGAATTGTGTTGTACTTAGAGCTAGAGCAAGCAGAAGCCTGCAGATACATCATAGCAATTTAAACTGGCATTAATTATTTTAAAATTAATTCCTTTTTAGACAATAAATTTAGAAGATTACAAACTAGAGGACCTCTTTGCTAAATGGCACTTAACATTAGGGCAAACTACCCTGGTAGATGGTAATAAGCTGTAGTGCTTTTAATCCATAGGTCACTGACTTGATTCTGTCTCAAAATACTAATGATTAGTGGAAGGCCAAGGATCTCTTCACTGATCTAGACACAAGTTCAGAAAATGGCAGGAAGAATGCAAGTGAAAAGTGAGAGACAAAAGAGGAAAACAAAGAAAATGTAGTGTTGTTTTTTTTTTTTTAAACACTGCACCAGAGAATATATTCAAGACACCTACAAAATCTTCTCTGAGCCAAGGAACTGTCCTTTCTTACGCTGGGCTTTCTGTAAGAAATATGTTACATGGTTTTGAATTTGCTTTTCAAAGAATACATATGAATAGATTATTTAAAAAAAAAAAAGCATGATATTGCATCTTATCCCCTAACTCATGAGCAAAAGACTATGGTTTTAAGATTTATCTCAGTAGATTTAGGAACTATGATTCAATTTTTTTCATCTAATGATGTTATTTTTGTACATGATGCTGCTGTTAATTTTTTTTCCTGAGCATGGGCTACTGAACTAGAACTAACTAAGATGTGATTAAACAGCCTCTCTTCTAAGCTCCAACTCTGACTGAATAGGATCAATTCCAACACAATTGCTTTGTGCAGACTTCCACAGCTGAAGAAAAGCAATCTTATTTCCTGCTGCTTCCTATTGTGCTCCACTTTCAAGTATTGACTATGAGGAGATGTTCATATGGGAATTTATGTGTGCTGTAAATTTCTACTATACGTTTCTCTGCACAACATCCTCATGTAAATATTCCACATGGAATCAGCCCTTTAAATCTTTCTACTGACAGTTTACTGTTGCAAACCCTGGTGACATCTCCCTACTAGCCGTGGCTATCAGTGCCACATTCTTCCAACTCTTAGTAGAGAATCAAGATCAGTCACAGCCCTGTCTGTAACTCCACAGAAGAGTTTTGTCACTTTTAGAGATGAGAACTGTCTCTGTTTTGCAATTCAACGTGTTACTAGCATTGCCATTGCCCCAGCTGTACTTCGAAAGCCCTGTAGCTCTCATCAGACTCTCTTCTGAGCCATCTCTGAGTGTCTGCATCACAGTTACCCACACAGGGACTCCCTGCCTGCTTCTGCCCAGGGCTAGGCACTGATTCAGCAGTGCTTATCCTCTTTGCCCTGCTTGCAGCAGGCCAATAGAGCAGAGTTCCTATGTGAACGCTGCTTCTACAGAGCACACAGATGTTATCTTTTATCATAGAAGAAAAATATGTTGGTTTTTTTTATTCTTCTACCTTTACAATGCTCTCTTTTCCCTACTCTGTTTCTGACAAAGAATGATGAAGACTCAGTGTCATTATTTTTCTGCAGCCCCTTTTCCTAACACCTAGTTAGACCTGGTTCAGCTTTCCAGTTGCCTGTCCATTCCTGCTATAGAACTGATTTTGCTATCTATAATGAGTACTGCAAACTTAATAGCAGACAAATTGACATCCAGACTCTGTCTACGCCACCACAACTATGCTGTCAAATGTTATTCTGGCAGTTAGATTACCTACATGATACATTATTTTTCATTTTATTAACAGTGTTTTATGACATATTGAGTCTTGTGCAGCATGGTGGATTTGAGTATTGTCAAGAATCAAATTCCCACTGTAACTCCTGACTGTTTCATAAAATAAATTTCTCTTTAACAAGTTAAATACTAAGTACAAGTGTGGGAAGAGTCAAAGGTTTTCATTTAAATAGTATTTATTGATCTACCTGTGCTCCAACAAGTGAATCCAGCTGCACATAACGTACAAAAACCCCATCTGCTTCTTTCTGCTAAGGTTTATGAACACTCCATGCTTCTTTGTTCCAATAGCTTAGAATGTTATAGATCCACTAAAGGCTCAGTACTTTCAGATATGCTCTTGATTGACTGATCCTGAGTTTCTTAATTAGCCTTAAATGCAGAATTTTTTGTTAATTAAGCACCTGGATAGGGGCTCTAATTCAGTGAGGGGTTTCAGGACACTGTTCTGTGCACTTCCTGGGACATTTAGATGATTATTGTACAGGAGAACATTGCTCAACCACTTTGCTTTCTAGCTCATCACCATTATGCCCCCAGAGAATGGCACAGAGAACAAGGAGGGTTTTTTCTTACTCATTATTTTCCAAACCACTAGCTCCCTGGCAAGGATATTTACAAATCCAAGTCATTCATTGCAACTGCTAGATGAAAATGTGATCTAAAACTAGTGCCACACAAACAAAAGATAGATTTGGATACAACAGTTATTGTTAGAAAGTGCTGAATTATTGAACTCTGTTAGTGAAAGTGGTAAGGTCAAGGAAAGAGTTTGACAAGTCACACAGTGAAAGGAATGAGAATGTACTAAAGTTCTGTACATCTCATCTGAAAAAAAAGCTCAACCATTGGCTAGAAATCTCATTAGGCTGTATATTCTATTTTTAAAATAAGAGATATAACTTGAGTGTGCTGCTTTCAGAATATCATAAGACTAAATAAGCCATACCTATCTTTTTATGTTGCTATTCTGTTTAATACTGATACTGACAAAATCTTTCCGTATATATGATATTGACAAAACCTGTCCATATATATGATAGGGACAGGAGGCACAAAATGCCTTTTTCTATGTAACATTGCACCTCAGTAGTGTGTGCTTGTAAAAGAAAAGCTGAAACAGGCAGACTCAAAGTAAGTAATTCATGCCTCCTGTCTGAAGCACTTAATATTGGAAATCAGGAGCTGTCTGGGTCTATATGTCACAATACAAACGTCCACTTTGAGACTGAAGAGGCTAATCTGCACCCTCTAGTGATCCAAACTAGTTGAAACATTGGCAGCTACAAATTGCAAAATGACTTGGAGTGCTTCTCCCATAGTCAAGATCTTTATCGCTCTATTACTGTCTTAGGGCAAATAATCAAAAATGTCAGTAAAATTGAGAAGATTGTACTGTGTCTGGGAAGCCTGCATGGACCAGTGGTGCTGATTGCTCCCAGCTGGAGCTGAGCAGCAAGCAGCTGGGTTGGGTTGAAGGCAATTCTGTGCTGTTTGTTCTGTCTCTCCCCACCTGGAGTTCAGGTCGTGGGGATCCACGCACCCTCTGGCCACTGCTTTGCCCTGTGAGAGGGCTGTGCTGCCCAAGCTCCCTGTGGCTGTGCAGCAGGGCTGTAAGGATTAGCCCAGGGGAGCCTGGAGAGTGTGTTCCGAAAATAAAGGCAGTTACAGTAATCTGCTGTGGCAAGCACGCATGTGTGATAGACATGTACTGCAAGGCTAGTGATTTAACAGGATTAAATTCTGATCGGCATAGAGAAGATTGATCATAGTAATGAGAAGATGGGTAGGATACATGTGGCTCAACGGCAAACCGGCTCGAGGAAGAAAGTGATACAGTTCAGTATGCATTATGAAGGAATCTTGTTGGACCTCGGGCTTATTCGCTATATTAAGTGAGCAATATGTAAGAAAATTGGATAGGCTAGCATCCCCTTTTTAGGTAAGCATCTAATGCTTTACTGTGATATTTTATTCCTTTTTCAGTAGTAGGCATGAAATGAAGTGTTCAAAATAATATGGTCATAAAAGCAGATTTACAAATGGAGAGAAGAATCCCCAGCCCAGTAGCAAATGTTGTACCATGTAATGCAGCATTTGGTAAAGATTATCACGAAGCAATTTTCATGGCTGGATTCAAAATGTATGCTGTCAGTAGTCCTGCTCTCAGTAGCAATGAACCTTATAGGGAAATCATCTGAGAAAGAATAGGCCCCCAGTCAAGCTACAGGGCAACTCTCCAAAAGGGACAGCTTGCAGCATATGGAGGGAGTAAAGGAAACTACAGGGAGTTGGACTCCTGCAAAGTATAGTATAGGTGCTCGTTACTTAGAATTAAAGCAAATGAAGAAAGTAAGCTCAAGTAGCGAGCTCTGGGGAATTGTGAGGGAGCATAATTAAATTTTAGAGGAATGTTAATGTGCCGAACTAAGAGAAAGAAAAAAATTAAAGATTGGGGAAAAAATAGGTCAAGGGAGTAGGGAAATTGGTGAGCCAGACTGCGCCAAAGTTCTTCCTGACCTCCTGGCAGCCTTATGCTTGGTAAGGAGACATTGGTAGAAAGCAGGCAACACAACCAGCTGCAGCTCATACACACTTCCAGTGGAAAAAATTGGAAAATGGCATCTTCCAAACTACTCTTGCCAGTGTTCTTTTTCCTCTTCCTCTTCTTTTTCCTCTTCCTCTTCTTTTTCCTCTTCCTCTTCTTTTTCCTCTTCCTCTTCTTTTTCCTCTTCCTCTTCTTTTTCCTCTTCCTCTTCTTTTTCCTCTTCCTCTTCTTTTTCCTCTTCCTCTTCTTTTTCCTCTTCCTTTTCCTTCTTTATCTGTGCTGTTTTGTATTTCTAGAACTTGACTATTCTGCTATCTTTGCACTGATTAATTTCAGTTTTGATTGGCTGCTGTTTTGACTATATAATTATTATTTTTTTAACACAAAGAATGTGTAACTTTTAAACTTAGATAAAAATGCCGTCAGGAAATCCATGCATGATTTCAGGGAGTCTGAAAAGTCATTCATTTGACAAAATGAAAGTTAGGATGTTCTTCAAAATTTGCAAACTTCTTCTCTCGCTGTATTTTAGGATTTGTTGTGTTTAGGAGCAGTGCAGAGACCATCTTTTTTTTTTTTTTTTTAGTTCAAATCTTGAAACAGAAGCAGTAAATAACAATTTATCTGATGTTCATTATCTGATTAAAGAAATTGAGTCATGTAACAGTACAGAGGTTAAAAGATAGGGAGGATTAAAGGATGAGTGTAGCTAATTAAGGAACCAGCCCTGCAAGCAATTACATACATGGTTAACTTTAAGTACTTCAACATTAATAGGACTACTCACATGCTTAAGTTAAGCCCATGTGTTTGTGAGCTGGAGCCTAAAGACCATGTCCTGTGAGATGCTGAGGATATGCTATATATTGAAAGGGGTTGCCCTGGTTCTAGTGGAGCTGAGGATATTGTGCACTTTCCTGTAGCAGAGTTCAGCACAGGGTGGCACAAGCTACATGAGAAGAGGGTGTGGAAGGGGACAAAGATGCTTTTTACAGAAGACTTCCCAGATAGATAATCAACAGCATTTCTTTTCAGAAGCAATCTATTCTTAATAAGCTTCACAAGACTCATATTGAATTAATGTTTTTTTGTGCTATCAGAAGTAATACAGGTAGAGTGACTACAGGCATGTGCCAAGAGCTGTTGCTGTGAGTCTGCCATACAATCATTGCCTGTAGCCATGGCACAAGTGTTTTGACAGCTGAATAATTTGTGTCCCTGAGTATCTCATTAGAACAGGAAAAAAAACCCACAATATAAAACTTAGTACTTTCAAACTTACTTCAGGAAAAAAAAACTACAGTTCGTTTTTGTTTTGGTGTCTCAACAATAGAGAATTCCTGTTCAAAAATATATATTAAAAAAAAAAAAAAGAAAGGAATTCAGTCCAGTGGAGTACACTGTTACAGGGCATACCCACTTGTATCAAAAAGTGAAAGAGGAGATGGGACTTTACTTCCCTAGCTGCATTTGTGCAGCAGCATAAATTAAGCCATCTCATTCATACACGTGGTCCTTTTCAACCCAGGCCATTCTATGATTCGATGATTTGGCCTCATGTCAACATCACATTACAGCCCTACACAACCACAGCCTCACAATCAAAGCAAACAAATCATTCGGTGTATAAATGTGATCCAGACTATTGCTTAAGTTAGTGAATTTGTGAATTCCTGGGAGCTGTTAAAATCCTGGAAACACTAACAACTGCTCTTCAAATAGAAGTGCAGTGATTAACATTTGTGCTGACAAACATTTTTCATTTCTTACATTTACATGTAAGAATTGCTACATGTTTCGTATTATTTCTCCTCCCTTACTAAAGGTAGATTTAATTTGATTTCAGATTAAAGTCGTTATCTCTCCTGTACTGGTGATGTATCTTGATTTGAGAAAAGTGCAGAATCATTCATCGAGTAGGATTTCTTGACTTGGCCAGTTCAATTTTAAAGCACTTCTATCTGTAACTTCAACCAGCAGAGAGATCAAATGTAATTCGGTCACATCTTCTGACAGTCACAACTACCCACGCTAGCTGGGAAAATATCTCTCACATTGTGCTTGGTTTGCTGGTTCCTACAAAGGAGTGGCTGTGGAGATATTTTCTTCCTCTCTCTTTTTTTTTTTTTTTTTTTTTTTTTTCCCCTCTTTTCTTGATATGCCAAAAGAAAAGGGCTTGTTTGGCATAGTGTTCTAAAATCATTTATGGTCTTTCTGTATCATTTCCAGAGAAAGAAATAGCTGTTGACACTGATTTAGAAATTAGGATTAAACTGTCAGCATCATAACTGCCAACCAGTTGAGCAGATAGTAAAATGATGGAAAGTGAGAAGACAGCCTTATCTTAGGCAGAGTATATCTCAGCATTGTATAGTTTCTTCAGCTGGAATCCATAAAAATGATAGATTGTTGTGTTTGTGGGTTTGTTTAAAGAAAAAATTAAAGAAGCTAATTTTTTTTTTAACTGGGTACTGTAAAACTTCAATACTTATGTTCTTGCAGCTGTTCTCTTCACCAGAGACACTTCATTAGCAGTGGCAATTGTGATAATTTGTAAGAGGTGGGAGAAAATGTATGGAGGAGAGACTGGCTCGGCTGACTGGGCTGTCCAAGAAAATCCTCTCTGACATTTAAACAACTGATTACTGTCTGTGTCTCTGAAGAATCACTAGGAGCTACAGGAACAGTCCCTTCTCTTCTTCCACTCATTGTTCCACATTGGGAGGATTCCATAGCCGACCAACTGGGAGAGCTGAAATGCCAGCAGCAGTGCATGGCTGCTCAGTGTAATTTCCTACTTACTTCTAAGGTCTATCTTTTCACAGAGGAATTGTTCTCACATGAAGTAAGCATTCCATATCCTGGCATGAGTAGACGGTCTCAGCTACAGAACTTCTCCTCTAGGAGAATGTAAGGTGCCTTCCTCCTCAATTCTCATTAGCAAGATAACAGCTCATTATGGAAATGACTATTTTTCTTCCATTTTTGAGTATTTATGAGTAATTCCCAGCTCTCCCTATTGTGTTCTGTCCTTTTCATGCACTCTCCTATACAAGTTTTGACTGAAAAGCTTTCATAAAAAGTAGAAATCACTTTTTTTTTTTTTTTTTTTTTCCAGCAGTACCTTTTGTGTATTTAAAGCTGCTATGGTCATCATCAGTATGAAAAGGGCCAACATACACCCTTCTTTTCTTCAGTCATCTTGTCACTGTACTTTCCTCTTCTTCAAGCGGCATAATAATACACCGTGTGTTCTGCAATTGTGAGTTAAATTTGAAAGAAAGTTAAGTTCAAAAGCACAATTTCAGCATCCCTGAAAACAAGAAAGGATACTTTTTCCATCCCAAACTAAGGATTGGTAAAAATGATCATGTGTTTCTGTATTTCATTCTTATATAATTCACTCTTAAACTTGAAAATCTCCATCTGCCATGGGGCTCAGTGAAAGGGTAATACCTCAGAGTTAGTTTCCATGCATCTGAGAGGCCATTGTGGCTTCCTTTATCTTTGTTTAGTTTAGACACCTGAGGGTGGGTGAGTCCCAGAAGCTGTGAGCATCCATGCAGTAATCTCTGTCAGGCTCCTCTGGATCGGCCTCAACCAGAGCAATTTGCCAGCAGCCTTGGGCTGTAAAGCAGAAAGAACAATTTGGCCCTCTCCCTGCCCTGCAGTCACCCCTCTGAATTTCCAATGACAACTTCTGAAAGTCCTACATCTTCTTAAATGTCATATAATGCAACATTAAAGTTCGTATCCAGCTGTGCTCACTATTTCTTTTTACACCCTTCAGATCCGAATCTGTTGCTAACTGCACTTTCAACTTTTCACAGTTCTTGGTGCTTTTGAAGTGCCACAGTACCTGTGCTCCCCACAGCCTATTCCCTAACCTGCTGGGCACTGATATCAGGGACTGAGAGCTTCTTTGTCCCAAATCCACAAAGGAATATATCGGTTCTTTCTTTTTGCATTTCTGAGAGAGCTCTGTCCCTTGGCCTGTGCATTTCTTAGTTTACTCTTAATATTCAGTGGATTTTTCTACAGGCACTTAAAATTCACTCTTAACTTTCTTCACTGCAATCAACATTCACACAAGGAGACGTGCATGTGTCTTGAATTTTCATCTTATTAATACCCTTTGCTCCTTTACCATTTCAATTACCATTTTTTATAATATCATTTGCATAGTACCTTCACCCTAAAAAAGGCAGAAGTTTTTATTTTCTTAATGAGTAAAATAGAATCAGGGAGATTAGAAAGATATCTTTGCAGCTCAATACAACAATATGGTGTCCAGGTCTTGAGCTTAATTGCATTGGGAAAAATACTGTAAGCACGATGGATTGACATGTAAATCAAAGTGATATAATTCACAGATCTGAATCATGGATTCTTGATTTGTATAACTGCTTTTAATCTTGTTTTGCATTTGTGCCTTTCATTGTTATTCTAAGAATATTTGCTCTTGCTGGTGTGCATAATCAGACACATACATTCTCAACTGCACATGACCTTTATTCCAGCTGGGTATTTCTTACTAAGTACTGGTTACATAAGTTTTTTAAGCAGAAGATTTAACGCCAAACTCTGTGGTGGAAACTTACTTGCATTAGAAAATGATTAGAAATAGAAAAGTACATTTTCAATTTTAGTAGGTAAGAGATTTTTTGTTTGAATTTGTAGCAAGCTGAATGTATACTTATATTGCAAAAATTGAGAATTAAAATTATGCAACTGGTAAAACTTTTTATTTATGTATCTTTATTCATTTATTTAAAACTTATTTATTTTTATGTCTAACAGTATAATTTATTAAAACATTCAATAGTTTAGTATTAATGCATTAGTATTAACTACCCTTAGTGAATTGGAAGCTAGGTTCTTGTCACTACAAAATAGATTTTAGGATTTCAAATCTGCGGTAGAGGTTTAATGAGACATTTCAAAAGTGCACTAGCATTCAGGTGCCTGCTTCCAAAGAAATCAATGGACGCAAGGTGACCTGCAGATTGTCTTGAAAATTCCCAGAGGCATCTGTTTACAAATATTCTTAAAAACTCAAGCTGAAGGCTTTCAAATTTCTGAAACGAGTTCATCCTCACTTGCTCTATTCGTGGATTTTGCAATACCAAAATAGGCTGTCCCTTTTAATTAAAAATTATTATTATAAATATTATAAAATATTATTATATATTAATTATTCATTATTATGAATGAATTATTTGGAAAAGAAGCATGTGTTCTCTCTACTCTTGTCTAAATGCATCACAAAGTTATATGGTCAAAAGTTTTTCTGCAGTCCTAAAAATACTTACAGCTAAAAAAAAAAATCATCTGTAGAAAATATCTCTTTTTTTTCATTTTTTTAATGAAAGTGAGTATGGTGTGAATATACTTTTCATGATGGTGGGACTTTTCAGGATGGTGCTGGGCCAGCAAGGAGAGAGGATATGGGTCTACTGCAGCTGGAAAAGGGAAAATGGAAGTGATCCTCTGGAAGCCACGCCCTAAGTGGCCATCTCCACTGTCATGTAGGCTTGGCATGTCTGTGCCTCCAGTGTTCGTGCTGTAAGGCCTGGTTGCTGATCACAGCCAGTTGCAGCTTGTGTACCAGTCCATGCGTGTGTCAGGCCCAGCTAAGGACCAGCACGCTGCTCCCACATACAGCAAGCCAGGCCCTGACTTGGGGCACAGCATGGAGTTAGTGCTACCTGTGTGCTTTTGATGAATGATGGGGACATGCCAGTGGTGTGGGTGCCCTCTCACAAGTACAACAGTTTGATAATTGGAGACATGTTGGTTAAAGCTGCACAGGATATTTATTTGCCCAAGGTCGTGAGTTTTACCAGACTTCCTAACACACCCTTTCATGTACAGGAAGGTCACATTTCTGTGAAATGTTTCTCTTTTTTTGGCTCTGTCTAGAGTTCTATTGTAAAAGAAAAGTGTGTTTAAACTGTGTGCTATTTCTTCCACCAAAACAAAGGGTTGCAGGTCCTTGTAGCACTAATCTGTCTTTTTACAAATCAAAGTGAGTTTTCACCACAGCATGAGAAATTATGTCTTCCTTCTAAGAGCAGCTAATTAGAGACCACTAGACATGGCAAAGCCAAGCTCAGCCTCCTGCCTCCAGGCTCAGCTGCCTCCACAGAGTCTTGCTTCCAAAAGATAGTTTTACCATGACAAGGGATGTCTCAAAAACCCCATTCAACCTTTCATTGTACAGAGATTAGAAAGTGCTTGCTATTGAAGTACATTTTTATGATGTAAAAATTCTTATGCAATGTACAAAGAAGAGTTGACATTTCATGTTGACATACTAAGAATTATTATTTCAATTCTAACGTAATTTTTAATAACTTTCATTTTATATTACAGAATGATATTTTAAGCACTTTAAAAGAATTCATTTTTAATCAAAAGAAATGTTTAATTATGTTCTTTTCTCTTAGTATTTGGGTTTTTTTTTTCCTACTCTACATTCATCTACTTCTAGTGTGCTGCAAATGCAAACACTTGTTTTATTCCAGGTTAATCCATTACAGTATTTCATTTTGACAGATCTTTGGGCAAATCACAGTATCTGTTATTTATATACCTTGTCTGTTAAAGCAGTAAGTGATATTCACTGCTCATCACTCTAAGGACAAATTGAGGCCCTAATCCTGTAAAGACCTACCTATTTTTATGGGCAGAACTGCTTACTGAGCATAAAGTTAATCGTTTTAAGCTTGTAAAGCACTAGAGATCTTTGAATGGAAAGCATTAGAGATGTGTAAAGTAGTATTTTGACATTCAAACATTTCTCCCTTGCTCTGCCTTTTCCTTCTGAAAAAATAGGAGGTCCATTCAAAATGATTTTGAAAAAAAAAAAAAAGTTAGAATCTTAACTCTACTTTTTTCTTTTTTTTTTTCATTTTATTGTAGCAGTGTGTTCTTGATATTAGTTTTACTTCAGTTTGAAATAATGTGTCTGCTCAATTCAATTCAACTACAAATACTTTATTCTAATCCTTAGTTTTAAAATACCAAATGCATAGAAAGGAGAAGAGCAGTGCAAACATGTAGAAAATTATTCCTTTAATTCAAAAGATATTCTGAGTAAGGCTCTTTCTATAGCTGTGATAATTCCAATTGCTCTCCTATCTGTCCTGCTCAGAACACACTCTGAGAATTACCAACTAAACTGAATGACATTGTGCTCTTTGTTAGCTACCTTCTTTGCACCCTCTCCCACCTAAAGTGACTAGGATTGTGCGTCTGCTGTAGGCTTCACTAAACATAGTAGCTTAGGTGATGCTTTTCACTCACTTTGCATAAGGAAAAAGAAAATTATATACTATCCTGGGAGTTTTTTAAATTCAAACTAGTGAGATAGAATGAGTTTTTAGCTAAATCTCAGTTCTGCCTCAACCAGATCCTGGAAAAATAAGAATGGGAAATGTTAAACAGAGCTTCCACAACTCCATATGACCATAACCTGCCTAATTCTTTCTCTTTTGGCTCTATTTCTTTTGCTCTCATCTGCCCACTGCCCACTGTATTTTGGCAGCACTTTCTCAGCATTCAATCAGGGAGAGATTCAGACATACCAGCACACTGCTGCTTTGCTAGGAGCTGGCATGAGGCGTAAGGTGAGATAAAGCATGATACCTGATAGACACATCATTTGTGGAGGTACAGAACAGTTGTTAACTAAATGTATTATTCCCATTCTGGACAAGGAAGAAATAGAAGCTAAGATAAAAAGCATTCATCCAATTGTGAAGTCTGAGAGCCATTAGAAGCTGTGAGACAGCCAGCTGTAAATCCGTGTCACTGCGCTGTAAAATCAGCTGGACTTTGGCATAGGCAGTATCAGGCAGGTTCTGCAATCCCAGTGTTTCACTTGTGCAAAACAAATCTTGTAGGGAAGCTTCAGTACATCTCAGGGCAAAACTCTTCAATTTTGGCCATAAGGCAGGACTTTAGGTTTAAGTTTATGTTGGAATCGCTGATCATTATTGGGGCATTCAAAGGTTAAATTGAGCTCTATCAACTGAGATCCACAGCATGGCTCTGAAGGCTTGTCTTTATTTGCCTGTGCAGCTATGCCAGACTAGTGTGGCTGGCAGAAGCCCCAGTACAGATTCAAGACATGCTGACAGAAGGAATTTTTTGGCTGGAGCTGCACCACATTCCTGAATCGCATAAGCAAAGACAGCATTTTTCTGCTGACGTAGCTGAGCACGTAGAAGAGGTCTGCCAGCACAGCCAAGAGAATTAGAAATGAAAATTTATTTTTGTATTTAAAAATAAGTATGTATCGCAATGTATCCAGAAATCTCAGAAATCTGAAGCCAAAAATGCTCTAGAACTACAAAGGAAATTAAAAATTAAATATTACAATTTAAATATCTCATTATTTGTAGTAATGGAGAAGCACAGATCATGATTTATGATTTCTCATAAGTAGCAGCATTGCAATTTGATTCATGTGTGACCTCCTGTGCCCTGGAACCAATGAAGTCAGTATGGTTGTGTGGATACGTCTCCTTCCTTTGAATGGGTCAGGATGTGAACTGCATAAAATAGTCATGTACAGGTACAAACAATTTACTCTTTTCTGGTAAATTTCAAGAACTAGAAGGAGTGTTGGTACCTCCTCTCTTAAATACATTCAGAATTGTTTGTTAATCAACAAGGACTTTTTAAATTAAAAATTAATGGCATAAAAATAGCTTGTCATAGGCGAGCAAACAGAAAAAACATCTTTGTGTAAGTCCACAAAACATCACTAGCAACAATACTAGTAACATTATCTCATCTGAGAAGATTGAGGTATTTTAGCAACTAAAGGAGAAATGCAGACATACAGCTCACTCATTCATATAAATAAATACATTCCTTGATTTATTAATGAAGATAAAAATCCTGTTGAATTGCTTATTAAGCAGAGCTTCAATATCTTTTGTGTCTATAAGTGCATGTACTTTAAAGAGTTAGAAAGTCAATATATGAAAGATGAAAACATTACTCACTAGTCTGTCACAGCAGGGTGACCAAGTCTGCTCCTGTTGGAGCTGTCATTGCCATTACTACCTGATAAAGGTATATTCAGAGACTGATATAAATGTCTGCATGAAATAATTTACTATAATTGACAAATGAAAATAAAAGTATTAATTAGTAATCACATGCATCAAGGTTCTGCTGAAAATACCAATCTTTCAGTTTAGGGTACATTTTAAATTTACTGTGTATGAAAATATCTATCTAAACCAGTTTTGTCACTGATGTAAACCCAGGATATCTTCAAGTTAGTTAACACTATTATTGAATTGTGTACCCAGTTTAATCTAAAAGTTAAAAAATGTTTTTTTTCCCACATAGGTTGAGTAGCATGCTTCGGTGCCAATAAGGCACTCAGAGCCAGCTATAGGTTAAAACAATTGAGAGATTTTTAAGTCCAGCTTCACTTACTCAGAATAGAAACATTTTTAGTTGAAACTTTTGTTAAGAATTGTTTTATTTGTTTTGGGTTTGTTGTTTTTTCCTCCATACTATGTTTCAGCAGTAAGTATTTCAATCATTTTAAATGAGGAAAGATTGAAATACTGCTGCCATTTTATTATGTAGTTCATATAAAATATAAGCAACTACAGCACTGATGTCATTGGACGTAATAGATGTTGCAGACTTGAGATTCTCCTAGGCAGTTCCGTATTTGTAACATTGTCCTACATCTTGTATAAAGAATTGAACACAGAGGACACTGTGAGGAAATTGTTGTCATAATAATAATTTTTCAATAGTACTTCACCTAATTTTATATAAAGATATATTTGAGCAAAGAGTCAGGTGAATATAAAGATGTCTAATAGACTATATCTGTGGATTCCAGTTTGTGAATTTCTGAGTGTGTGTGATTGTATGTAATACATGGTATATTTACCATCTATGTAGATATTCAAATTAAGTATTCCTTAAGGGAGTGGAGTGCACTAGTTACTGGCATTTAACATCATCACGCATCAGCTCCAAGCAAGTTTAAAACAAAAAAAAACAGTGTATCAGAAGAGAAAAAAAGAAGCAGCAGAAGAGGCCCGAGCAGAAGGCAGTTTGCCCCAAGTTTTGCTGACTGATGATTGAAAAAGTACCATCCATTCCTAGCAGTATGTCAGGAAGCCTGCTGTTAGCACTGTAACACATTGCGTCCCGCGTGACCCAAACCATTAGTACTTATGTGATGCACTACAGCTATAGGCATACTGGTGGAAATGTCGAGCCAACGAGTTTCAAAACTTTTGTCTAGTAGAGTCACTTTTTTCTTTTTTTCTACATCTCCATATCATCAATATTGATGAACTCGTGAAAAATGTAAATTAATGAACATGTAATGTCTTCAAATAATTTAGACATAAATTTATGAACATATTGAAATGTACTTAGAGCACCATCTACTGGGAAATCTGAATTAATGAATGTAGCTTTCCTATCTCCTAGGGCAAAAGTACACTTATGTAAAAAGAAAAATACTCTTGTGGAGATGGCTAACGGTAAGCAAAGCTTTCTTTGAAATTAAGTTCTGTGTTGCTATCAAATGCAAAAGGCAAACTTAGACTGAAATAAAAATTGCGCAGACTTTTAGAAAATAATTACCCACAAATTGATATCATTAAGTAAAGCAAATTCACATACCACATAAGAAAACTTTACACTTGCAGCTTTAAAGCTTTGTTAGCAATGTCATGGTAGCCCTAACCTGGAAAAATTTTTATTCCCCGATTGAAGGTCTAAATTTTATTCTTGACCGGTGTTTGTACTATGTATAATGCTTTGATATAGCAGTGTTCTGACTGAGGAAATCTTTTTTGGGGGGAGCTTAGAGCTAGAATGTGGCTTGGGGCAAGAAAGCCTTTAGGAAAAGAATTCAATATGTCAGAAGATGGCAACAATCTCAAAACATAAAATAAAATACTGTGGAACAGTAATATTATAATTCACAAAGAATAATTAGAAGGAGGTTACATGCTAATTAGTTTGGAGTTTACATCCCCTTGCTTATTGTGGGTTTTTTGTTTGGTTGGTTTTGATTTGTTTCGTTTTGTTCTTTGCAGTTTCTGATTCCTATTCTGCCGTTCTCGTTCCAGCAAAACACAGTGAACAACACAGCATACTTTGTTTAACTGAAGATCGTAGTCTGATCTTTTCCAAATGGGTTATTTTAACACTTCTGATGTGGTGAAAAGGAACGTGGAATGATATTTATTTTTACTGTTACATGCAAATAATTTTCCTTTACGCAACCTTGCAATAAGAATATTCCTTGTAAAAGCAGGCATTTAAGCAAGAAAAGAGCCTGAATTTATATACAAACTCCTAAGCTTAGCAGGCCTATTTTTAACAGACTAAGACAAGATGCAGGTCAGTGCAAGCTGCAGATACATTTGAAGGCAGATCCAGTGTGAAAAAATTATGGATTTAGGCAGGCAAAGTTATAAATTATGGACTTCAGATTTCTTGCCATGTGTTACAATTAAAAATTGTCAAGGTACTAATGTTTTTAAAATAATCTTTGCATATGGAATATCTGCCTTTCCTGACATGCTCTGGCACATAACAGATTCCCACTGTAAAACAGCAGCACGGAACTCAGAAGATGCCTACTGCCAACAACAAAATTAGCAAATCCTGCCATGTCTAACAATCAGTGTCAGATGTAACCATCCTCATCCTTCCTACACCCACCCAACTGAATTCAGTATGATTGTCACAGGTAGGAGCATTTATATACTTGAAAATACTGACTTTATAGGTCTCACAGCCATGAGCTTCAACAGATTGCCTCTCTCTGTGATATTGGTGGTTTGCACAAAAGTATTTAACCAGCATGATGACACTGAAGGAGAGGGCACCAGACTAACAGTGTAAGCAGTTAAAGGAAGAGAAGGAACAAATGAGACTACTGACATCCGAAGTGCTGTGACATCACAGAAATGTTTATTTTAAATTCAGTAGGCTTTGGAGTAGGTTCTTCAGATCAAGTTGGTTCTGAACTAAGATACAATAGATATTCTGGAGCTTGGTTTTTGGAGTAGTATCTACAAAATACCTGAACGTTGTGAGATGAATGTACTGCCTCTATGCCCAGCACTCCAGAAAACCAGAGAAGGGCTGGGGGAAAAGATATGGAATTAAATCTATCTTTGAGTTAATTCTGATCAGAAAGAAATGGAGGGGATGTAAAATATCTGACTTGGAAATACTTCCATGAAAGACAGCACACTGTTTGCTGATTCAGTTTCTGTGCAAACTTCCTCATTCTCTGTACCAAAGATCTCAAGTCTATTAATCAATGTTATCTTTGTAGAGAATGGGAGGAGGCTCAGTTGAATTTGAGGCTGGAGTGAAAAAACCAGCACTAAGGATACTGGGAGGACTGCTACTGCCTGTGCACTTTGGGATGCAAAGATCAATTCTTCCTGTACCTGGAGGACTGCCTGCAGGGACAACTGTCCTATTGTATCTAAAATTAAAAGGTATAGGAAGATATTAGGAAGGGAAGAGTTAGCAAGAGATACTGAAACACAAACATAAAGTTTGACAAATTGAATGAAAATTCATAAATAGACAGTAGGAGAGGGGGAAAAAAAGGAGTCTGTACAATGGGAGGGCTGAGGAAAGTTCAAAGAAAACAGTAGCTTAACCTTGGTAACCCACTCACATTGGAAGGGCAAAGAACATCATTTAACATTTCTTAGGTTTCAGAATTCATTGTACTTTGAAAGAATACTTGATAAATTATTTAGGCAGTTTCAACTGAGATTGGAAAAATCCCAGCCTGTCAGAAGCCAGGTTAAAAAAGGTTGGTGCTGTATAAATAATTTACTTCTCTGGGGAGGAAAATACCATACAAATGCTAGTGTCAAAATAGAGAGGACTAAACCTGCTGAAGCTCGCTAGCCAGACAGTGAATTTAAGCCAGTGCTACAAGCTAAGTACTCTCATTTAAAAGCAGAGACTATGCCAAACCTATAGTTATCAAAAGAAGGTCAACATTAAAGAGTGTATAACAATTGCTGCTTTTATACATTCACCCTTTTAAAGCATTGAACATACCCCAGTTTTAAAAAATATCTGGTGAAAGCTTCTTTTTATGATGATTTCTCATGGCAAATGACTAAAGCAAAGCAAGCTTGTCATATTAGTGTTGGATGTTACTTAATTCATTGGCTTTATTTCTGTAAAGCAGGCACCTTCCAGCTTTGTCACTGCTCTCAGCAGATACTTTCTGTACCAGTCAGAATTACTTGACATTTCAAGGGAACTAGATTGTTTGGTTTTTTTTTCTTTATACAGTGAATAATTATTATTCAGCATGCTTATTATAGTACTTTCTAAGACTAATCACCGTAGTAACAGGAAAGTAATTTATATATAGTCTATTACAGGTTTTATATCTGTATGTACGAGTGCAGAATTTGGCAACAACAAAACCCTTCTGCATTGGCACACCTGCACTACGTAATTTGCTATGTAATTTCACTTGAGTAAAAGACATTGTTCTGTGAAGGGCTTCTGTCCCCATTCCTCGTGCATATCTACAGAAAGTGAGGTGACTGACAAACTGGGAGGTCCCCAAATGCAACCTTTACTTTTATTACTTATAGCTCCTACAAGAGCACTCAGACAAATTGCTTCTCTGCCTACAACTTAATTGTAGCTGATAAGGTCTTTGATAAAGCTAGCCAGGTCTAGACTAGAAGTCAAAGATACCATGTTGCAAATTCAAAATAGGAATATATCAGTAATTTTCTGTGCAGTCAAAACTGTCAGCTGGAAAGGATAATGAACAATAATCTGAGATGTCTGACTGACATGTATCGGGCCCATCTCAGATTTGTGCCTAGCAAGAGAAAATAAATGCTGTAGATCTGCTAGATGATGGAATAAAGTTCTGTGGAAAGGAGATTAGTTCAATCAAAATCTCCATAAAATTATTTATTGTGTGCCTATACATAACACTGGAATTCCACTTGTTTGTCTCCAGTCCGATTAGCTCACTAGTCACAGCTTAATGCTATTTTCGGAAGGTGCTCCCAAGAATTATCAGATATTTTTCTCTCATTGTGTACTGATTTGTGAAATCTGCTAGGATATTTGTGTATCAAAGCTTCTATGCAACATCTTGATGCAAGTTGTTAGTTATTATGTGATCCTATTAGAAATAGATGTCTTTGGGCTTGATTTTCAAAGTATCACCACTGTGAGAGAGCATGCCAGGGCAGCATACTCCATTATTTGGCTGACCTGTGAGGGAGGCTGAGGGGGAGCAGAATCAAGACTTTATTAATTCCTGAGAACTTGAAAGCATATGGCCCACAATGTGGTCAACAACCCCTATGGGCATGGCTATGATGCAGCCTTTTGTACCCCAACACTAGACACATAACGATTTCTACCTACCTTCAGTGTCCTTGCTATGTTCCACAGATTCACGTAGATTCAGTTTGTAGTATCAATGTGAAGAAATTTCCTCAGTTTTGACCTACAAGCCCCAGTCATTCTTCAGAGCTGTAGTAATGATCTTCCTTCTTGCATATGGGGCTTATGACAGGCACATGAGCTACTCTCTTTTCAGCCACCGTCCAGTGACTCCTCTGGAATATTTCAGGGAATTTGGGTTATAGCAAAGGCAATCATTTGTTATCTTGATTCTTGTCAGCTATGAAGTATTCAGCAAAGATACAAAATTGTCACCCGAAATGAATGTCCCTGAAACACAGGCTTTAATTTGTTATCTTTATACTTCAAATCTATTAACTGAAGGAGTTTAATAAAGAGGTGATAAAAGAAATGGCAGCTTTCTCTTTAGCATTCAGAATTAGTGTTTTTACATAGCTAGTAAGCAGAACTTGTGTAACAGATACATTCAAGTTGTCACAGATGAAGAAAATGAGCAGTCTTTTAGCAGCAGCAGGATGATATGGCAGGCAGCATAACAGCCTTGAATGTCATACAGAATTTGTAGTAGGGAGTTAAACCAGGAAAAGGAAAGTTGTCCAGTTCAAGATACTCCCCCCCCCCCCCCCCCTCCCAAAATGCAATTTAAGAAAAACGGATTGAATTCGCCCATTTTCAAAGAATGAGCTAAGTTACTTCCAACATACTGCAAAGCTGAGCTGATACTTTGAAAACTTAGGAAAAACATAAAAATAAAAGAAGTGAACTTCTGAAAAATAAACAAATTCTTAATATTTATTGTTGATCTCATCTGAATAAACTTTTATTCTCAGCTTGTTGTAGATGAATGAGTTTATCAAAGCACTTACACCAGGGTAATAATTGATTTCAGGCTTGGGTAAGCCCATTGATCTCAACTAAGTTTCTTCAGATTTAGGCTGATTTAGCCAAGATCAGTCTGTGACCTGTGTGTAAGGTGACACACAATTGTCTGAGTGTTCTTCTCTTCGCATTCAGGATCCAAAGGCACATTACTGACAGTCACATGCTAATAAGACAGGAGAATGAAAGGCAACCGAGGAAGGAAGAAATAATTGAGAACAAATCTTCCATAATTCTGGGATAAAAGTGAATAGTATTTAGACAGAGATGGATCTGACATGCATACTATATATAGACCTAAACTTTTATTCTCATGATTTCAATTTTTTTTCAGAGTTAAAAAAAAAATGAGTTACCCAAATATTAATTCTTCTGTCTCCCACTGAACATTGCTTTTATGTAAATGTGCTCACCTTCTTCACAGTTATGCTTTGCTTTTTTTCTTTGAAAAACTTCTTTGAAAAATGTTATTACAACCTTGAAAATGAATGGAAAATGTTTATATTTCTTGATTTGTTGCTATATGTTCTTTCGTAAGCATATCTGAAATTTTTGAAATTTTATATAATTTCTTTGCGAACAAAAAATGAAGTTGCCACCTGCTGGCCAAGCCTTCTCTTCTGTGACATACAGATGATGGCAAGTGACTAACATGACCAGTAAACACAACATGAAACATTGACAGATTATATATGCATAGCTGTTAAAGGAGTATCATGGAAGGAGGAACATTTCTTGGTAGAGTAAATTTAGAGAAAGCCCTACAAAGTTCAAGCCAATCCTACAAAGTTCTTTCTGCCACCTTTCAATCCTTTCCATCCTGTGTTCATTTAATTGTATTTTACTTTGTCATAAAGCAGTAATATCATCCAGCAATCCCAGCTCTCTGTGCACTGGTGACTAGGTGATGCCATGCTTTTGATGTAAGGAGTGGGATCTGAATTACTTTATACTATTCTGAAGATTTTTTAAGACACTGTAGTCTTTCAGCTTGTAAATAAAAAGAGCCTTCTGTGCTTTTTAAAGAACACACATTTTCCATACTCACAATGTTTCCTGTTTGTTGACTGAAATATAATTGAGATAGCACTTGAGAAGACTTGACTTTCTGAAAACCCCACCATCCCTGCAGAAGGGCTTTGGCTTGATTTTAAGTAAATATTTCTGGTTTTGTTCAGTATTAGGATGCTACTCACTTTAATGCATCTTCTTTTACTAAAATTAAAAAAAAAGTTTTGCAAGTGTACAAGTCAATGCTGTTTGAAGAGAATGCATTGTAACATTATCTCTGCATCCTTTTTATATTATAAAAGTGCTGACAGCACTTTGATGTAGAAAGGATGAGATACTAATCAGAGGGACTGCTATGAAAGGAGCATCGTGGTTTAAGCTGGAACTGTGCAGAGAAACACAGTGCAACGACAGCTTCACACAACATCTAATTTGATTTGTTCTTTGCACCATAGCAGAATCATTAAACTACAGCCATCTGTTAATGATCAGGCAGTCTTCTGAGCAGAGGTCACCTTTCTCCCATATTTCATAAGATTCACTCCACACCAGTTATAAACCCAACCATTAACTCCTTCTCTTCCATAGCATTTTCTTTGGCGAGTTTACGGTCACGTAGAAAAACAGGAGAAAAAGTAATGCCTTTTGCAATTGACCAGAAGAAATTTAATGGAGAAATTAGAGTTATTCCCATGCACTATACAGCTATACATCACATAAATCTCCCGTGTATAGAATACAGCTATACATCAGAGACTAATCTTCATTCCAAGAATGCTCCCAGGACTGAAAGCATGGTTCTATTCCTGGGAATCTGAAAGCATATGGGAATACTATGAGTCATTTATTGTATGCGTGTTTTATGGTACTTTCTCTGTCTTGTATTTATCTTCATTCACACTGATCTGTGTAACTCAGAAATAACCACATCTGGCTGACTGCAGGCTCGATCTAAACAATATCATCTAGTTTACTGCTTTATTCCTTTGGCATAGATCTTGCAACATAAACCTTTTATACTTATCTGTCAATCTGTAGGGTTCTGTCTAGTGTCCTAATAGAGCTCCAAGCAGTGTTTCTGACCTCTGAAGCTCTCAGTGGTCTAGGACCTGGAAACAGCCCACAGGTTGAAAGGACAGGGAGAGTCTGTCTGGAAAACCAAGGAGTTCCTCCTTCCCATTTTATAGACTTTATTTTTTCACAGCTTTACAGGCTAGCTGCCATGTAAGGCAGATGCTGCAATTCTCATTTTAAATTGAAATAGCTGACATTGGTTTGGAGCTAATTGATAGGAATTTTTTTTAATCTATTGTATCTGTCCATGTATTTATATTTATTTGAAGTGATCTTTTGAGGTCAACCAGCCAATGTTTGGGGAACCGGAGGTTTGTTTCTGCTACAGAAACAAATGTAGGTGTTAATGTCAAGTATTTGCTAATGCATTAAAATCAGTTCTTCATTGAAAAATGTGGATTTTTTTTCAAGTGGCATAGTCTTCTGTTTTTGTGGTCTTAGCCACTGCCCCCCCCTCCCCCCCCCCCCCCACACACACACACCATGCTCTCTCTGAATGTTAAGGCTCAGTGACAAACTATCATTTCTTAATTTCCAAATTCTGCTTTAAAAAATCTGCCCTTAAGTATGATGGATTTGTTAAATGCTATGAGGACAATTCCTCAATTTTTCAGCAGTTGTGGTGCTGTCCACAAATGTTTGTGTGTTATTTATTAAAAGCTGTGATAATTCACCAGGTTATAACTTCAGGTTATTACAATGACCTGACTCTGTGAGATTTTGAGGATATTCACGATTATTTCCATGTGTATTTCACATATTTTAAGAAAGAATGGCTAATAGGCTTGCTGTCTGTACTTTTACGATCACACTGTAGCTTAAGCTTTTCCTTGTTAATTCTCTTTGTTCTTCCCCTTTCACACCATCTTTCTTCTCTGCTCATCCACAAAGCAACAAACAAACAAACACTGCTTCCTGCTGTATCCTGGACTGCTGCCAGCCATCCTGATGTCAACTGGCAAATGATAAAACCAGCCCAGCAATAAGGAAACTTGCAAAGAAAAACAGCAAAGATGCAGCCCTGGCAAAGAGCACATCCTTTGGTCCTCCAAAATGCCAGCAAAGCTGTTCTCATCATCAGAGGTCTCCATATGGGAAATATTAGAAGAACTGTCATTTAGCAAACTCTCTATTATTGAGCATAAAATAAGGAAAACAAAATGAACTGTGTTTCATCTGCCTTTCAAACCAACATCTCTGGAAACAATTCTATGAAGACTTTAGAGATTATCAGTGAATAACTAATTGACTTAATCATCTTAAATTGACCCTCCCTAAATAAGAGCTCTTGGGGGCACTGTTTCCTCAAGAAAATAGGGGAGAAAAGCCAAGAAAAACCAGATGTTTCTGTTCTCAGAATTTAATTTCCAACAGCGATACACAGTGATACGGTGGAGGATGACACACAAGCGATAGAAGGATTATCAGCAAGTTGTGAAGCTATGAAAACCACTCAGATTCAAAAATGAATGTTATCTAAATAAAGCTTTTAGTAAGAGAAGCTGGGAAGCAGTGGAACAATGTATTTGGTAACTTATGAAAGGATTTCCAAAAGTAACCACTCATTATATCTGCTTGCATGAGGTGGGGAAAAAAATCCATCCTGTTGCTAACAAGTGCTGTGGTAGAAAATAACAGCTATTCTATTAGGGAGCACTAGGAAAAAAAAAGCAGGAATACATTTCAGTTCCTAGAGTATCTGTGCCTGAAAGAAGGTTCTAACAAGAACTGAATAACAGGCCACCTATTAATTACTATGCAAGCGAATTAACTATGATCCAATGCTTCAAACAAACAAGCAAAAAACCCTCCACGTACTATTGCATACTGACCAAAAAAAGATCAATTTTTATTTTTATTTTTATTTTTATTTTTTGTGAAATGTCCATTTTCAAAGAAAGACTAACTTCAAATTTTAAGATCGTATCAAATGAGATTTTTTTTTTAAATGACATCTGCAAAGTAAGCTCGGTGTAAAGCTGAGTCACAGCAGTCATGTACAGGACTCCTCCTCCAGGTAAGAATTAAAGAACATGTTTTCATAAAGCTGAATAATTATATTCTTTTTGACCTATTCTCTTTTTTAGAACTGCTGAATCTTACGTGTGTTGAATGAGGTATTTGCACTTGTTTTCTGTGAAGCTAATTGAGGAGACTGCCTGTCCTTGCTTTAACCTACTATCTCTGTTGTGAAGTCATTTTGCCTCATAAACCCCATGGAGATATGAGACACAAGGCCAGTTTTTTTCTACAGCAGCCCCACTTTGTTCAGAAATATTGCCAAGGCTTATTTGGAAGCCTTTACTAGAGAGAATATGAGCATTTGTACTTTGTGAAGATTGCAAGGACTCAGCACAAAGTAGAAAGTATGGTTAATATAATATAATGAATATGTTGTCTCCCTTCAAATTTAGTATGTTAGGAGAAATACCATTAGGATATCTATGTATATATATATATTAATCAGCTATTAAAACGTAGTGTGACTAGGCATTGATACAGTTATTGCTTAGTTGGTTCTTAGCTTTCTATGTGACATTCCTTTGAGTGTTATGGGGTTCTGTCCATGTCTGTGCATATTTAGACACACAGCAAATCTCTTATGGTATTCCTATTAACAAATATTTTTGTTACTTGTATAAAGTCTTCATGAAAATAATAATGCTTTCAGTTTGGCATTACTCTCAGTTTTGTATATTTGCTCTGGTTCTCACAGACCTTCTAATCTGCAGGACACCATGAGATGAAATCATGAAATAACAATAAAGAGCCATATGTCATAGGAATAGCAGTGCCCATGTTATGAACAAGCATTGCTGAAATACAAATCACATCACACAGAGTCTGAGTTAATTAAGTCAGGCACCTACTGTTTGCCTATAGTTTCAATAGCTATTAATTTGAAGGTCTGCTATAGTACTAAGAAAAATTAATTAACAAACGTAACATTTTGTGACATGATGAAGATATTTCTAAGGGGGTTCATATAGTGACTTTTTCTGAAGAACAGTTTTCTAAGTAAAATTTCAGAGCATCAAAACTTTGACATTGTTTACATTATTTTGAACACATAATTTTTCCATTTTCTGTGAAACAGTATTTCCAGATATGTTGCAATTTGCTTTACTATTTTAAATACTTTTTTTTTTTTTTTTTTTTCTCAAGGAATTTGATTGTACTTTAATGAACCTTTGGTTAAAGGAAGCAGCTCGCAATTCAACCATATTAAATTTATAGTTGATATTCAATGGTAGTAAGATCCCTACTTCTAAAAAGAATCTAAACATCTTAACTTAGTGGAGAACATATAGGACATGTCTGGAAAATGTTTGTTCAAGTACATTAGAAACTGCCCTATGACAATAAAAATTCCTTAAATTTTCTTTCAGGATGTTTTTAAAATGGGACATATATTCTGATATTCAGAATACCCACAAATACACTGTCCATAAAGATGTTGCCACTTTCCAGGGAAGTGTGTTCTCTGTATAGATGGTTATCTATAAAACCTTTCCAACACTCTTCCTTCAAGGTCTACATTTTGCTGTAACGTCTGCTGGCTTGTTGGGATTTGTTGTGGTTTTTTTTTGTTGTTTTGTTATTGGAGCTTTTTTCTTTTTTGATTTTTTTTGTTTGTTTGTTGTTTGTTGTGCTTTTTTGTGGTGTTTTTTTTTTTTTGGGGGGGGGGCATTGTTTGTTTGCTTTTTTCTGCTTTCAGGGTTTTTTTGTTTGTTTATTGGATTGGGTTTTTGTTGTTCTGTTGTTGCCATCTTCTTTTATTCTTAACTCCCTGGGATCACTTCTACCCTGAACACTCTTGTTGGTCTCACATAGAGAAAAGCTGCTTTTTATTGTAAATCAAATGTATCACTTCAAAGAAAAGATGTTGGCATCACATTTTGTACAGAGCCTAGCACTTAATGCAACATTGGGTGGCTGTTAAGAGAGGAATTAAATACATTAACACAAAGACACCTAAGTTTAGAATGTCATTGCTTCTTTTCTTGTTACTATACTTTTCTGGCTTCTTTTTTTTCTTTTTTTTTTTCCTTCTTTTTTAGATTACTGCTCTTTATATAACGAAGTTCTTTGTGAAATACTGCAGGTGGGCTTCCAGCATTGTTACTCTGTTTCAATTCAGAAAAGAATATCTTTCCAAACAACCTTCTAAAAGGAGCTCCCGTGGCTGGACGTGCTGCAAATCCCAGAGCTCCAACGGGTGTTGCAGTGTCCTCTCAAGATCTGACTGATCTGTGAGGACATCAGGACCAACAGATTTATCAAAACAATGAAGAAATTCTGAACTAATTAGTGCACAGGTTTTTAATGTTTCAGGCCCACCAAATACAAGGTAAACTATATATTGCCAGGTCCTTCCCAGTGTATTATGATGATACTATCTGTGCTGAAGTATTTATGCTTCAGTATCACACGAGATTCCTTGCAAGCAGTCAGACAGTATCTCTCCTTCTCTATCACCAAGGAGATGAAAGATGAACGCCACATTCAAATGTTCGGTAGCTGAGACATAGTTGTGCTAACTTGTCTTTCACTGGCTTGAGTGGTTGCTGTGTCCTGAAATAATCAGATAAAGTAGAGCAGGGAGGCAATAGAAGGAAGAGAGAATAATCTGCTTTCTTCTAGGTTTAATTTAACTGCTGAAAGAGATAAACTACGGGAAAATCATCTATTTCCATTTCTAGTTTGGAAAAGTTGAAGAAAGGTCTAGCTATCTAGCAAGTTTTAGGAGCATGCAACAGATAGTTAATTTGTCCTTAACACAGGAAAATATTATAACATACATGGAATATTTTTGTTTTGGTATCTTTACATTCATATTCTATTTAAAGAGTAAAATTTGGATAAAGTTATACATCGAGAGCTAAGTAAGGAAGCTTTGTATGTTTATTAGAGAACGTGGACAGAAAGCCCCAAAGCACTGAGCAGCAGGTTAAGTAACACAATGACCTGGTTAAGGCAGGGAGGGTAAAAAGAAGGTGCCATCGTGTCCTGTAGCTTTCAGGGCACAAATCCACCTCCGGGCACTGAGCCTGGTGTCCCCACGAGAGGGCTCTGCTGCCACAGCTCTGCGGAACAGCAGAGACTGCTTTCATTAAAGGACTGGAGATGGAAAAGTACTTCACAAGGGTTTAACAAAAGGAATCAAAACATAACTGAATGAGTGTTAGGTGCTAAAAATGGATTTTTGTTGCTAAAGAAGACAAAGTTTCCAAATGTTTATACAGTTCAATTGATCGTATAGCCTCAACGTTTTAAACAGATTTATTCCACCTGCAGGGCATTTGCTGTAATGTAACACTTTGGTTTGGTGAACACTCCTCACTGTGGAAAAGCACCGGTGTTCCTCTGAGGTATGTAAGTACCAAGTGCAAGTAAGGAAATGAAAACACCACATACACCTGGGAGAGCTGTACCTTCAGCACTCCTTCTGCCACCAGTCCACACCACTACATAGGAATGCACTTCTTTGACTAATATGAGAAACAGCTGAGAGAACATCATTAAAAATAATAGAAGACATATGTGATGTATTTTCACACCGTGGAAGCTGCGTGGAAGTTTGCAGCCTGCTCATCTCTTCCTGTTGAGACTATGGGAATAGCTGTGTTTTGACAAGGATTCAAAACAAGCTGGGAATGTGTTGGTACCTTCATGGACAAAAGAGTATTTCTCTATGTCACCCATTTTTATTACCAAAATGAGGTATCATTCAGGAAATATTGTAAATCCATGACCCTAGAATGGTTTTAGGTTGGAAGGGACCTTTAAGATCATCTAGTTCCAAACCCCCTGCTGTGGATAGGAATGCTACCTAGTATGTATTGAAAAGTAATGGTGAGCAAAGACATTAAATCTCTCTGAAGCGGTTTTGTATATGTGATGTCAGAGATTGTTTCTTTCTTTATCCTGCCCTTTTTCACATTCAAATTTGTAACAACCAGCATTAATGCTGTCATCATCCCCTAACACACCCTGCCAAAAAAAAAAAAGAGAGAGAAAGAGAAGGAAAGAAAGGTAGCAGAAGGGCTTGCACAGCTACATCCTGCTCTAAACAAATTCATGTTTGCTTTTCATCCCCTCTTCGTTGGCTTGGCTCAGTTAACTTATCTGACCTTGCACTGAAACTGCAGAGGATGCAATTTCTTGTGTTACTGAGGTGTGGAGCAACAGCCTGGAGCTGGTGCGTAGTAGCAGCTATCTGAAAGTACAGTCTGAGCCTTGCACAAAGTTGTAATTCTGCAGCATGCTAAAGGTCACACCGATTATCTTTAATGGGAATTAGTTGTGTATAAATGTTGTATTCCAAATGAAGCTGGTAGGAAAATCATTTTGTGATTAATTAATAAAGTACTATTAACTACAAATAGTGTTTGCACTAAGAATCAAATATTAGAGTAAGCTATTGGAGCTACTACAGTTGCTTTTTCAATGAGCATCTACATGCAAACTTTTATTCCTTATGTGTAGAAGAATAGGAACTGATGGAGTGCTCATCCCAGGTGAGGAGCCAGCCCAGGGAGTGCAGCATGAGGTAATTTTTAACGTGTGTCATTTTGAGCACAATGTCAAAAACTGCCATGGGAAAACAACTTGAATATGTTTCCCGTGGCTTACTAATGGAGTGTTCATGCACAACATTAAGCTGCTGAATATGAATTTGTTGGGCACATTATCTTTTCTCCCTTTGTGCAAGTTTCAAAGATATAATTATGTTTGGCTTAATTGCTATTAGTCTCAGTTGAATTATCACTGTTTTCTGTGTTTCTATATTTACCATATGTAGAAATTAATATTTTAACTTTGACTCATACAGTATTTAATTTTGTATTAATTGCATGTTATTTTAAGGTCTGAGCTATTGTTTTACTCAGATTTAACAAAAGAAAAAAGAAAAAGAGAGAGAGGGAGAAGCATTCTATATGTTCATTATAGCTGTCTCAAATATACTTACAGGCACTTGACATCAGTTAATTCAGATACCAGAAGCAACATGGTATTGTTAGCCCATCCGCAGTGCTTGATGAAACATGGTAGCAGAACTAGCTAGTTTAGAGCTAACTTCAGCTTGTGCATCTCTATTGCACTTGCACTGGGCAGTAGACACAGTCTGAGATATCTGGGAAATGCATATTGTTGTTCTTGTGGTTTTGTTGTTCTTGTGTTTTTTTATTTGTTTGTTTGTTTGTTTGTTTCCTGAATGTGGGCAATCAGGGTTGCTACAGTTAGGTACATAGTTTCATACACTACAGTCATAGAGAACTGAGTGCTGTCCAAGTAATGAAGAGAACCACATGCAGAGCAAGGAGATGTGTAAGATATCAACCAAACGCAGATGCTTGAAGCCTTACTCCTTTCCAGAACTCAGAAATATGAGTCTTGACTCTGCTTCAGACTCTGTGCATTTAGGATCTCAAGCACAGGAACTTCAAAAAGACTGCCATGCAGTGTCCAAACTGCACTGCTGTCTGCCCCTTCAAAACTTTCCTTGGGAACTGGAGGCTTTGGACATAAATGTCTCTTCAGCTTCACGAAATTAATACCTATATCTCTTAAAATATGTCCCCAGATTAGAAGTCTAGACACTCTATAAAACTGAAACTCTACATAACACATTACAGAGAAGAGACTGGTGAAGAGGCCAGGAAAGCAATGAACGGAAGAGGGCTTTGCTCTGTAATTCAAATGCAAAAGCCTTAATCTAGGAAAGGACAAAGAGAAACCTCACTTCACTGATTCTTTTCAGAATTACACAGTCCTTTCCCTTTCAATGAATCTCTCTCCTGGCCCTTACTCTGCATTCTGTGTTTAAGCAGAGAAGCTGAACAGTGTAATTCATGAGAGGATGTGGTCTCTCCATGTCACTCAGCTGCTTTCACAACATAAGCTCATTCCTCAGGGGTAATCAGTTGTTTCCTGGTGGTTGCACCTCAAAGTAAACTGCTTATTTTCTAGTCTTGTCCTCAGACACCCTCTGAAGGGATGCTCAGCTCTCCCCATTTGCTCTCTCTCAGCACGTTCAGAGGGGACAGCCTGAGTCATGGTACATGTGCCATCAGCCACAGGAAACGCTTCTTGCGAGATGGTGCTGCCACATTGATGCCATATGCCTTTTTATTTGATGGCACCTGTTTACACAGCATGGGTCAGGAAGGAGATTACCTTTCAGCAGAATGGAAAGCCATAGAGAGTTCGTGGGTACGAGTCCCTGCCAGCAGGTGATGTTCTATTTACAGTGGGTTCATGGTACATCTAGTGAGAACACTTAACAATTCATATTGTCAGAGTTGTTATAACATCCAGATAACATGGTGTTTTCAGTCTCCTGTGTAGGCATTGCCACTGCAAATTCAAAAGCCGAGGAAATAAAATTCTGTGATTAAAAGCTAGAAGTAAGCAGAAAAATACTTCTGTACTTTTCCAATTATTTAAAATATCTTATCCCTGTGTTTGTTTTGATTAGGATTTTCTTAGAATGTTGATATTTTCTTAGGATCACAAAATGAAAGAGTTCACTTTTACGACTTTGTAAGTAAAAACAGCTGTTCTCACTGGAGGGCAGAGTAATTTTAACTGGCATGATGCACAATTTAAAGAAAGTACTCCTGACTTTTGGAAAAATGTGAGAACAAGCTTGTACTCACTTTGTAAACAATTCAAGTGTTTGAGAGCAAAGACTGCTATCTCAGTTTAAACTAAAGCAGTTTGAGTCAAAATGCTACATGCTGAATTATCTCAGGCATGGTCTGATACTCCCTTTCTCTGACTCTTCTGTGGGATCACAGTTTTTGGCAGGGCAGCTTAACTCTGAAACTGCTGCAGTAGATTAATCAAAATCCGATCAGCTTGTCAAAATGCTAAATAATGAGTTTCCCCTACTCACCACATCATGATGTTTGTATGTGTTTGTACGTGTATATGTTACATATATATAAACATATCCATATTATTGTACTCAGTGTGAGAATAAATACCAGGGAGGAATGATTCTTCCAAATTATAACATTTTATATAGCATTTCAAATTGTTTAGTGATGTAATGTCCTAATACCTCTGGAGATCATCTGACATGACAGAACCTGGTGGTAGAATCGGACCTTATTTAAAGTGACACATAATTATGGTTAATTAAGCTATAGAACTAAACATATTCTTTACTGTCAGAAAATATACAAGCAAAAAAGAAAAAAAAGCTATATGCAGTTAAGCAGTAAGGCCCCAGTCAAAGCCACTGTGCTAAGTCCAGAATGTTCATAAGGTCGCAGCTGTTAGGGCCCAGCTCTGCAAACTCACCAGCTTCTCACTGCACTTCCAGCAGGAGAAAACTGCTGTTGGATGCAGAGCATGTTGCAGTCATGATTTGCAAAGCGATCCTCAGGGCGCAATGAGGACATTGTTTTCATCACCGGGATTTGGAAAGGGTTTTACTTTAGTACAAATAGCCCTGTCCCAAAAGAATTCTCACAAAATAAATACTGTATTTCCAGATTAGTGAGAGTGAATAAAATGTGAAGTGTTCAACAAGCAAGCACAATTAATTTTTCATATTCTTCCTCATGAAGACTTCATCCCTGAGGGTCCTGAGACCCCCACTCAAAATGTGCAAGGAGGTGGGACCTTATGTTAACGATTTTGGGGGGGATATTGCATATTCATGCACTGATCAGGGAAGCTCTTGCATATATATCACAGGTAACGTATACAAGCTGAAGGTCTTTTGTTCCAGGTACACGCGGTTAGGGTGGAGATATCCCCTCACACATCTGACGTCGTAAATGCAGAATGCTTTTATTAAAGCGTTTATTCCCAAATTTCGGATGACAGCATCAACTTATTTCCTGTTGAAATAAGTGTTTCTGTTTGTTTGCTTGCTTAGTTTTTCCCGAACGCTCCGTACGACCATTTTAACCAAAATAGCGGACCGAAGCGCGCAGCAGTCGCCCTCAGCCGCCCGCCACCACCCGCCGCACAAGATGGCGGCCGCACACCGCCACCGCCGCACTGCGTTTCCCGTGGTGCAGCGCAGCCCGGCACCCCGCGCTGTGCGTCGCGCCGTCGCTGGGCGGTGCCTGAGCGCGTCGCGTTCGTTGCGTGTCGCGTTCCGCCGGAAGTGACGGCGTTGGCAGCGGTACGCGGCGGCGGGCGGTAGGTGCGGAGTGGGGGGTTGCGGCCGCTTGGCGAGGTCCAGGTGAGGCGGCGGGAGTTGTCCTCCGTTCTCTGCCCTTTTTCTCCCCCGCGAGGAGGCGGAGCCCCTGCCCGAGTCCCGCGGGTCGGGCGGTCACGGCCTGTGTGCCGGGCCGCGGCTTGGAGGGGGAGCGGGCGGAAGGGGCGGAAGCCGCGCGGCTGGGCCTGCGGCACGGCAATGTAAGGTTTGTGTTGTGCAATATAAAATCCTTGCTGTCGTCTGTGTATTGTAGATGAAACGTTCTGGGTGAACTGATCTCCGCTTTGAATTTTCTCGTTGCTGCGCGTTCAGTTTCGTATAAATAGCAGAAGTGGAGATGAAGAGCAGGGTGACACAAATAAACGTAAGTGCCCTGAAGCTTACACTGTGTATTATTCTCTTCTTGTTGGTGGCTAGATTCCAGTTGATGTTGTATTAAATAGAACGCTGATTGTAAGGCAGACAGCCGTTGACAACAGAGGTGTTACTGTTAAGGTAGTCGGTTACAGCGGCTGATGCATGCTGTCCTCATAGTGGAAGTTCTGAACGTTATTGGCATGTGGTAGAAAAAAAAAAAAAAAGTGGCTGAATGGTGGCTCAACTGAGAATGTAAGTGGTGGCAAACGGAGAAAAAGGGTGCTGAAACTTTAATGATGATGTGAAGAAGAAAAGATAAGGAAGTAGAAGTTACTGTGTCAGCTGCGTTTCTTAGCGTAGAAGTTGAATTTCACCTTTTAAAGGTTGTGGAGTACATTTCTGAGTGGCTGGGAGGGTGGGAGGGCTGATTTCTTGGCAAGCAATGAGAAAAAATGGGGTGCAGAAATACTACATCTGTTTTCACTAGAATTTTACTGAATTTGAGTGACATCTTCATTACTAGCTTTCTTGGGGCTTTTGTGTTCAACCCTGCCTGGGCTTCTTTGCTCCTAGTTACATTCCAGTCTTTCTCGCCAAAGTGGTTTTTGATAGGGATGCTCAAGGAATAGATAGATATGTCCTCATGTTTTCCTGACCAAGTGATTATAGAAGTGCTCTCTCACCTATCGAAATAAGCAACTTAGCCAGGCGGGTTGTTTGGGTGTTTCTGAAATGGTGTGGGAGGGATACTGTAACCTGTGGCAGGAAGCCTGGTTAGGAAGAGCTGAGGCAAATAAGTTATTCAGCAAAATAGTTACTTTTGGAAGGATACCTGAGAACTCCCACAGACAGACACATCAGTAACATTGTTTTACTCCTATGAATCCTTGTGTATGTTAGTCTACTTGGGCCAAGGCAAATGCTGTAGAGCTTATGAGAACTGATTATCCCCAAAAGATCCACCTTTTTCCATGTTGTTACTATCTATATTAAATTTATACATGTCAAATTTATGAATCTAGGAGTGATTCAGTGAGTTTAGAAATGATTAGAAAAAAATGAGAGTTTTTTTTAATTAAAAAAAAAAAGTAAAAAAAAGAATCCTCAGAAGAGGGAAGATACACTTGCCATTTGCCAAACAAGGACTGGTAGATGTCTGTAAACAGTGTTGTACATGATGCAACAAAGTGTAAAAGGATGTATGGATAAAGAAAACAGTAAAGGAACAAAGACAGACTGAAGGTCGATTTTTTGCCTAGTCTTTGACAGTAATCCATAGCAAATGCCTTGTAGAAGCAGAGTAAACCGTGAAAATACTCAGTCTCATCCAGTCTGTGATTTCTTTTAGTAACCTGTATGATTTTTCATCTGTATTTGGCCTCTTGAAATCATGGTAAAACTTAGCATCTAGAGTAATCCTGTAGCAGATGCTTAAGTATGTATTATTTAGAAGTAGCTCTCCTTGTGGTGAGTCTGACTGCTGTTAGCTTTATTTGATGAAGATTGCTTCTTATAAATATGTAGTGGGCTAAAGCAATCATATGCCTTGATGTCAAGATATATATAGAGAGAGAGATACATACATACACACACATATATAACATATATATATATATATATATATGTTCACACTAATTGTTTAATATCTTTGAAGTTGATTTTTTTTTCTCTTTTATTAAAGCATGGGTCCAGTCATGAAAAGAAAGAAAAATACAGTCCACGCCACAGAAGTTTGACTCCAGAAGACAGGTAGAAATTATTGCTTTATGTTCCCTGTGACTGTGTGTGTGTGTGTGTGTGTGTGTGTGTGTGTGTGTTTGTATATATACACACACACCTCCTAGGGAGAGAAAAATTAAACAACAAAGATGAGAACTGAATATAGAATGATTTTATACACTACCATAACAGCTGTGAGAAATAATTGCAGGTTTAATAAAATACTTGCATGTATACAAAGCAGTAGTTAAATAGATTTGTAATTAAGACTAAGTACTTTTAGCCTAAAATTCTCAGTTAAAATTTCAAGGATCTTGAAAATGGAAATTAGATACCACCTTCTTTTGTGGAACACTACAGATGTTTATAGCAAGATTATGGAAGCCAGCAAGAGATGTACAAGTATTGTTTTAAGCACAGCCTACTGATGCAGGAGATGAAGCATTAGCAGTTTACTTATATTTCATATTTGAATTGGAATAAAACATCTTGTACCAAAGGCAGTCATTTTTAGTGGCATCTTTTCTGTTTCATGCACCACCATCAAAAGTAGCCGAAATGAATAAATGCGTTTCAAGAAATGCGAAGTGTGGCATTTGCCTTTGGTATTTGATGTTACTGACATTTAGCATTTACTCCCACGTGGTAGGAGATGCTTCCTTTTAAGGTGATTCCATTGATTTCTTTATTTTCAATTTTTATTTTTTTGCTGGCTGGCAACAATTTATAAAGGGAAGGTCTTGTGTTTGAGTGATGCACATATTAAGAGTGGAGTGCAGAACTGGAATTGTTGGCGTGTATGTAACAGATTGCATTGCAAGTAGTTATTAATAGCATAGCTTTTCTAATCCTTTTACTGAGAATTTTGTGTCTTGGGTTGTGAATAGGGATGTAGAGCATGACAGGTCTCCATCTCCCAGAAGAAGAAGATATTCCGATGACAGCAGATATGATCAAGAATATTCAAGAAGGGAGTATTATGATGACAGATCTTCAGAAAGGTGAATACTAGGACCTGTTTTTCAATTCCTATGAAGGTACTTATTTTAAACAACAAAAGAGGAAAACAGCTTTTTTTTTTTTTTTCTTTTTTTTTTTTTTTAATCTTTTTAGAAGGATGGAGAGAGGGAGAGACAGATACTATGAAAAGTGGGAAGAAAGAGATTATGATCGAAGGAGGAAGAGAAGACTTTCTTCCCCTGATCATAGGAGTCCAGAGAGGTCAACAGCTCAGGGCTCAAATACTCATGAAGAGGCTGCTTCAAAGAAGAAGAAAGAAGAAGTGGATCCAATCCTTACTCGCACAGGTGGTGCATATATTCCACCTGCCAAGCTCAGGATGATGCAAGAACAAATTACTGATAAAAATAGGTGAGTGGAAGGTAACATTATATTCATCCTGAAAAACAAAACTATGAAGGGTTTTAAGGAAAGTTGTGGGACACTTTTTGAGATATCTTTCTAATCAGAAAAAAGATGAGAGCCATTTTCCTTAAGTCATCTTCTCTTTCCACCTGTCTCTGAGGAAAACAAAATGCTAGGCAATCAGCCAACAACAAAAATAACAAATCAGACTATGACCCTTTCCACTTCTGCTCTTAATGGAAAAGTAGGTTACAGAGCATAAACAGGCTTTTCTTTTTTCCTAATGCCATGAAAAGACAAACATTCTGAGTTATACCACATCTGTGGGGAATTATATTTTGGCGTGTCATATTGGTTTGGTGGGTTCGTAGTCATTTAATGTATAATTGTGAGCTAGTCTTTGCATTTGTGCTGTGAATATTTTCTTAGTTATTTTATTTAGTGTATTACATCTTCACATTTTTGTATGTATAACAGTGCTGCCACAAATTTATGCTTTACTAATTTGTGATGCCTTTGTAATAGCTTGGCATATCAGAGGATGAGTTGGGAAGCCTTGAAGAAGTCCATCAATGGTCTTGTCAATAAAGTAAACGTTTCTAATATAGACAACATTATTCATGAGCTGCTTCAGGAGAATATTGTTCGAGGAAGGTAAATGTTGAAATATTTAAGCCAATTTTTGTTTTTTTTTCTCTGTTAATATGTATATTGTTCATTCCTGCATCACTGTGTGTTTAGTGTATGGTTACTAGTCTGACTTTAAAGTTTAACTTAGGCTATATTTTCCTATGCAGAGGAGCTCCCTGCTTGAGGAAAAGGGGCTGGGAGCTGAGGGGTAGAGGAAGGAGTACATGCTTGGAAGAATAAGACAGTAGAGCAGATAGCATGTTTCCTTTTTATTTTAACTAAATCTACTGATTTTACTTGGATGACTTACAATTTACATATGCCTGTCTGTTTCTTTCTGTGTTCCTGGACTTTATCTGAAGTAAATATTTTCAGCCAAAACACTTTACTACAACTATCTGACTGATCTGTTTACCACCTTCATCATTGCCATTGTAATATGGATAAAAGGCTGTTGTGCTATTAGGTATTAGGTATTTCTGTGATTCTATCAGTTATAAATCATGGTGATTGTACAAGTAAATATGATCTTAACCAGACTAATTTAATTTGCATTTGTACAAATAAATATTATCTTAACCAGACTAATTTAATTTGCATTTGTAGCTAATAGTTTTAAAACCAAATATTCTGTTCCTTTACACACATACCAAATGAGTTCTATTCCATTTATTAACCCTGTAGTAAATAGTACTTTAAAGAATCACATTTTGAGGGTTTTTTTTTTTCCTCCTGGGCTTTGCAGTGAACAACTGTTTGAAAATGACCACATAGCATCTTTCTAACTATTCAAACAATGCAGTTCTTTTTAATGATACATAATGGGTGAAAACATTGTGTTTTATTATAATAATTAGATAATAAGAATAAAATTTTTCTATTTATTAAACTTGTATATTTGCAGGGGATTGCTGTCTAGATCCATTTTGCAAGCTCAGGGTGCCTCTCCAATTTTTACCCATGTTTATGCGGCTCTTGTGGCGATTATTAATTCAAAGTTTCCAAATATTGGTGAATTGATTCTCAAGAGGTTGATACTAAATTTTCGCAAAGGATATCGCAGAAATGATAAGGTATGTAAAAAATGTGAAGAAATAAAATGCTAAAACTTGTAATTCTGCTGAGTAATTTTGTACTGAGTGTATTCAAGTTAGGTATTTCAAAGGAGCACAGTCAAGACCTGTGGTTTGTTTGTATCATTATGCTTCACCTAACATGAGTACATTAAATAAAGCAGTATTTGTGTATGTATTGTGAAAGCTTGGCTACTGATTTCAGCTTGGAACTGTGATGTTATTTTTATATTTTACTTGGACGTATGCGGTCCTAATGGTAGAATAATTACCAGTATACCAAAATAGTTATTTTCATGGCTTAATTTAACTGAGAAGCACAAATTGATAGTATAGAATGTCTCAGTTACAAGTGTTTCTTCTTTGTAAGATGTTACAGTTTCCAGTTGTTTATTTCTTTTGCAGCAACTCTGTCTAACCTCTTCGAAGTTCGTTGCGCATTTGATGAATCAGAATGTGGTATGTTACTTTGTTTTCACTTGCTCATACTCTACATGGCTTTCTATTTATTTTAGCTTCAAGATAGCGGTAGCTCAAATGAATATACTTCCCCTTTTTCATAAGTTATGGGAAAACTGAGTTCAGATTTCCTGTCAGTGCTTGCTGTAAGTTGTTGGGACTTTTTAGAAAAGAGATTTCGTCTGGTAATGTGGCTGTGATGTTCTCATCTCTCGCCACTGCACTTAATGTCTCAGAAATTCCCAAAACTCTATGTATGTGTTTGGGATAGTATTCTGATAGAAAGCAAGTGGATTCCTGCAGATACTAAATGGAATTTTCTTGCAGCACTATAATCTCATACAAAGATCATTAAGTCTATAGGCAGGACCAGACTCAGTTGCATTTGAATCAAATTTGTATCTTTCCCTATTCCATCGTCTTCTGTGTTAGAAGTACCAGGATTTCTATCCCAGGTTTATAAGATACCTCTGTTTGAAACATGATTTCTTGCAGTTATTTTGAAAGGCTATGCAATGCTAAAACTAGTTTTAGTAAGCTAAGTATTATTTTATTTGATCTGTATAAATGCATCCTGTTGTTTTTTTCAGTAATGGTAAAATGTTTATTAGAATGTATTCACATTTCAAAAGTATAGTCATGTTCACTGTGAAGATAGTGTAAATATAAATAGCTAAATTGTGTATGAAATGTTGACTACTTCTTAATTAGATTTGTCCCGTGTTGCTTTCTTTGTGTGATTAAACAAGTGGTGTGACATCCTCAAAGAAATATTGTAAATTCAGGTTCTTTACTGATATTCTTTCTAAAGGCTCATGAGGTTTTATGTTTGGAAATGCTCACCTTGCTTCTTGAAAGGCCTACTGATGACAGTATTGAAGTAGCAATTGGATTTCTTAAGGAGAGTGGGCTCAAGCTAACAGAAGTTTCTCCTAGAGGTATTAATGGTAAGTACAATGAGCCAATATATTAGCCTTTTCTTGTTTGTGCTATATTCGGTCCTTGTCCATATTAAATATTTTGCTTTTTCCAAAGCAATCTTTGACCGTCTTCGACACATTCTCCATGAGTCTAAAATTGACATGCGTGTTCAGTACATGATAGAAGTCATGTTTGCTGTACGGAAGGATGGCTTCAAGGATCATCCAATCATTCCAGAGGGATTAGATCTAGTGGAAGAGGAAGATCAGTTTACTCATATGTTACCTTTAGAAGATGAATACAACCCAGAGGACGTTCTTAGTAAGTTGGAAATATTTTCCATGATTGTATTTCACACAAAAACAAACTGAAGATTTGGTATACAGTCTTATTTTCATTTCGTATTTTAAGGATTCGTTTTTATTTTAAAGATGTTTTCAAGATGGATCCCAACTTTATGGAAAATGAAGAGAAATACAAAGCACTCAAGAAAGGTAGGTGTGTGTACGTATGTTTTATACATAATGGGTGTATTTTATTACCCACTATATGTGCATGCTATATGTAAAATGTGTTTATGTACTTTGTGCATTTTGTATGCTATTTAGTTACCCAATTATTGTTACAAGTTTTATTGTTTAACGACGGGTGGCATTTGTTTCCCAGATAACTGCCTTTCAGTTCATCGTACTCCTTTCCAACATACTCCTGTCCCTTTCCTCAGTATTGTCCCTCCAGCTATGTTTTTAGTCACTTGTGACACACCTTCTTCGCCTGAGACATCCTTTCAATCTTAGATGTTAGATCAATTGTTGTTTTGTTTTTTTTTGATAACTGAACTATTATGTTCTGTACACCTTTAATCTGCTCTTTCAGAAATTCTTGATGAAGGTGACAGTGAATCTGAACCAGATCAGGAGGCTGGAAGTAGTGATGAAGAGGAAGATGAAGATGAAGAGGAGGATGAAGATGGTAAGTGTGTGACTGGCAACTTACTGGTAATTGTTTTGGAGTTTTGTCTTTTGTTTGATTGTTGAAATCTTTGTGTATACTTTTTTTTTTTGTAGGTTAAACTGTAAAGGAAAGCTTGACTTCTGTTGCACATTTTATAAAACTAAGAACACTACAATATCAAGGGAGGCTTTAATCTGCAATTATTCCCTGATCTAAGTGTTTAATACTAGCACGTAGCATAAGAGTGAAAATTTAAAAGGAAGTTTTCTGTATCTCTATTGTATCTCTAAATATTTACCTGTTACTCATAGATAAGGTGAACATTGATTTTAAAATCTTTACTTAGATAGAAATAAATATACAAACACAATACTGCCTAAGTCTTAAATATTTATACAAAAGGTATTTTTACACAGATGTGTTACAGATCTAATAAAAATAGATATGTTCTAAGAGATACATAGATATATAAAATACGACTTAATGTTTTGTTATTTCCAAACTGTGTTTCTTTCATAGGCCAGAAAGTTACTGTCCACGACAAGACAGAAATCAACCTGGTTTCCTTCCGTCGTACCATTTATCTTGCTATTCAATCAAGGTAAATATTATATAATTTATACACAATTGCATTTCTTTTGATGTGACTGAATTTTAATTCTCTCCTTTTTTTAAATCCTGCTTTAGCATAGTTTAAAAAAAAAATACCATATGGGACTTGATTTATAAAGTAGACAGTGGGTTCTTAAATCATCATTTCAAACAAAAATCTTTGTTATACAGTAATACATGTTAGTGCACTAGGACTTTTCTATGAATATTGCTGTAATCAAAATTGTTGAGTGAACAAAAGTCAGTGGTTTTCGGGTGTTTTAGTATAGTTGTGTATTGCACAGATAAGAAGAAATTTTTTTCTTTATTGCAGCTTAGACTTTGAAGAATGTGCTCACAAATTGCTGAAGATGGATTTTCCTGAAAGTCAAACAGTAAGCTTATTTTTTGTTGTTGCTATTAACGTGAAGTAGCTGTAGTAGTAGTAGAATCCTTACTTGTCTTGGGACCTAACTTGTGAGGCAAGTAAATGAATGATAACGTCTCCTCACAGCTGTTTTTCCTCAATATGTCTTCAAACCTTTAGAGCATGTAGGCTGACATATTTCTTAACGCATTTATCTTGTGTAACTGCTCCTTGCTGACAAACAGTTTAAAATATTTGTTTAAATAAAAACAAATAAAAAAGCCTGAAAAGATTTGTTGGTTGGAGTGTTGGAATGGTTATCCTATAACAAAAGTACTGTAGCTTGGAAGACATTTTCAGAACTCTGACTCTGAAAGAGAATGGAGTTGGAGATATTTTCAGGCAACTGTGGGGTTTGTCAGTAGGACTTGAGATACAGATTGGTATTAAAAGAATGAATCATGTCGTTGCTTTCAGTTTTTGGTGTTGTTTTTTTTTTCTTCTTAGTAATATTGCGTATTGATTTAAAGCAATTTGTGTATGGATGCTTAGTTGCAGTCTTGGAGATCATGAGATAGGTGTGTTCTCAAGTAAGGAAAATTGTTCTTTAGCCAGTAAACAATTCACATGAAAGTAATTTAAAAGATTCAGGTTGCTGCTATGTTTTTGTTTTATTTGATTCCTTAATTTGTGCATGAAATGATTCAACGCTGCCTAAATGCAATACTAAGCATTCATAGGATTCTGGCTTCCAGTGAAGCCATAACTTGAAGAATTCCTGAGTAGTGGGGGAAAAAATGCTGTATTGCAGAAAATCAATTCAGCTATAAAGAATAGAGAACAGTTGGGAATGCGCAAGCTACATTATACAGTGCAGACATAACTTGAGCACCACTGCTTTAGTAATTGGTCTGCTGACTGATTCTCAACTGCTGGTGTTTAATCCCATTGCTGTGTCTCAGCTATCGTCTGTTCTGTGGTCAAGAACTGCAAGGAGAAAATATATATTTAAAAGAAAAACCTACATTAATCAGAATCTGAATAGTGGAAAGAAATAGACTTTCCTACCACTTCAGTTCAGAAAACTAGGTATTTTGTGAGATTTGACTTAGTATTGGGCGTTAGGTTATTTTCTTCTGCTTTTTGTGTGTTGCCTTACTTGCAAATGAAAATAAGCAGATAAACAGAGATGAATTTAATGTGTTACTTCTCTCATACTTTATGTGGTGCTTTTACCAAGTGTTAATCCTGTGAAGTGCTTTGTAGAAATAGAGAGAAAAGTGTGAACTGTGAGAAATTTCATATTTCTACTATCAATCACAATTTATAAAATGTAAGAATATTACTGTATGCAAAAGAAATGGGGTAAATGTGTGTTTTTCTGCTGCATTGCAAAAATAGAAGTTATTAGTCATTCTTAATTTTGTAGGAAAGCTCTGAAAGGAACTTCCAGATCTAGTTCTGAGACTTATAAAATGATGGATGAATTAAATTTTGTAACAGTCTGTATATGGAACTACTAGTAGTCAAGCAAAATACAACGTTGACAACAGTACGGTAGCTTTTTACCAGCAGGATTTAATCTCTGGAGTGTTTCTACTGACTTTGATGTATTTTTAAAGAATGATGAGGGGATACAAAACATAATATCCTGTCAGCTGTCTGGTTATGTCTCTGGAGAGCACTACTTTGTTTTCCTAATGTTTCATCCCAGTATATTTTTTCCAGTCATTACTTAAGTGTTCAAATTTCTCTAATCATCACAGATTTTAATATCAACTTTTAACACTCTGAAAAAAGTTACATGCAGATTAATACAAATTTTTGTATTTGAATATTAAAATTTGTGGTGTTTAAATGATTGGCTGCAGTTAGCATAGCATTCTATTTAAAAAAAAAAGTTATGTGATCCATATAATTAGGGTTCTGTTGTAACTACTATTAATTAGATGCCTTTAAGTTAAATGCTGAAGAGTTCTTGTTGGCATTTTGTGTGTATGTACACATTGTTTTATGAAAAGAGAGAAACTGGTATCAACTGTATCAAACTGGTATCATTCATACTAGTTGCAAAAATTGCTGCAATTAATGGCTGAATACAACAGATGTAAATCTGCATCTTTTCATAAGATGCCACATCCTCTTTGTGCTGTTTTCGTTCCCTAATAATAATTACTTTTTATTTAACCTTAATCAAAGATGTGAGAGCTTTGACTCATATGAGCTTACAGCTCCTAAGCAGTGTTTTATAGTGGAGAAAGAAAAATGCAGTTTCCTGATCAGTGTGAGAGTGGAAAGGACAATCAGCTTTAGATACTGAAATTATAAAAGGATTTATGTACCTCAGATCTGTCCATGTGCTAAATGAATGGCAGGGCATTTCTGTCTGATTTAACCCTCTACTTCTAAACAAAAATTCTCTTATATCCAGTATCTTCTTAAATGAAGCCTTTATTGAAATTATTCTCACTACTTCCATAGTTGAAACAAGTCACAGGATGAATTTCTTTTAGCCATAAAGCTCCATGTCCCTCTGCCCTTTTTTTTGTTGTTTTTTTTTTTGTTGTTGTTCGGTTTTCCTTTAAATGAAAGTTCCATGAACCTGTTTTTCAGGAAGATGTTGGATCTTGCCCAGCATTTTTCCACATCTTGTGATTCCAAGCTTTAACCATTCTTAATACATTTCTGAAATGTTTTATAAACTCATGTTTGTTCTTGTAAGGAAATTGCCGCTTCGTTTGCATGTAGGAGAGGTGACGATGCCATGGTTGATTGATTGTTCTTCCATAAAACCTTTATGCTGGCCTCAGTTCTGATTTAAGGAGGACCCTGTAGAGTTCATTCTCCATGCCAGCCCCGCTATAAGTGGCAGTTATTACGAGGTGGACGTATTAGAGTTAATTCTAGTGTCATTCAGTGTGATTTCTACTCTTTAAAAATTGGAAAACTTGAAGATTTCATTGCAAAATTTGTTTTCTAATTATGTTAAATGTGAATTTCTTCCTTTCAGAAGACTTTACCAAATAAAAACCAGCTTTCATTAATTTTGTCCGTAAGACTGTATTCCATAGTTTTGAGTAATGAATTGTGGAATGCTACCTGAAAACTACTAAGAGTATTTGGAACCTGAAGACAGACATGAATGACAGTTTTGAGACTAATTAAGTCTTAATTACTTTCTTGCAGGCAGTTGTCTCAAATCTTTATGTGCAGAGATTTCAGACATGATAGAGCAGGGCTGAATTCAAATTTAAATTTAGCAGTTTTTGTCAGTGGTTGAACTACAGATTGTGTCACATCAACTGCTTTGCGTCAGAAATGCTTAGTGCTCTACCAAACCTGTCGTGGGCCTGCCACACTGATCTAACTTGCAGAAGAGGTTTAAGGTTCAAATGGATCATCTATGAAGCAGAACAACCTAACAATGCTTTTTGCCATTACAATATAGGTGCGACTCAGTGTTGATGGGAATGCTGGCAATCTTTATTTATTCTTTAGTAAGTTGTTGTGCTGTGGCTTGACATTGAGACATTTTTCATTCTGCTATGAACTGAAATGCTTTTTCAGAAATAAAGAATGCCTTTGAGCACAAAAATCATCCACTTCTAATTTGCATAGTTAATTTTTAGTCTCTAGCTACATATTCCCTCTTCTCAGAATACTCATCACCTTTTCCTTTTATTTCATGCCCTCTTTTTTTGACTGAGAAGTTTCTCTACCTCTGTGTTCTATTCTCCATTTAAAAATAACTTTGCACAATTTTCTGTTGCAAGCTTACAAGCAGTTTTCTTCCCCAGCTTTCAACTTTTGATCTCAGACCTCAGTTGGATTTACAAAAACACTCAAGAAAAGCAAGCCTCTCTTTTTTTTATTTTTATTTTTTTTAACTGTAAAGAATATATTTCAAATCTTCGTGGTTTTTTGTTGTTTTTTTTTTTTTATAATAAATGAGAATTTGGTATTCTGAATACTTAAATACTACTTCCTAATGCTGAGGAACAGAACAAACATACCGATGGGAATCAAATCCACAGCAAAAAAAAAAAAAAAAAAAAAAAAACAATAAAAGCCATTGTTAAAGCTCAAAAAACCCTTTTCTTTGAATGCATTGTCTTGTTTTTTTGGGTTGGTTTGTTGGTTTTTTTTTTTTTTTTTTTTAGACCCAACTGAAGTGTGCAGATCAAAAGTTGAAGAGCTTTGTTGTAGTCTGTACTACAGCCTGTGACAAGCTGTTCTAAACAAGCTTTTCAGTTTCTGCTTTGGGCATATGTTTGATCTTGGCAGAGAGAACTACTTCTGTTCTTAAAATGCTGTTATTATCCGTGTTAAAATGGTGTGAATCCAATGCACTGCCAAAGAAGAAAATTTAAGTTAAAACTGTAATAGAGGAATGCGGTATTACCAGTTCTTCTGGCTTCAAGACTCTTACAGGGGAAAAAAAAAAAAAAAAAAAGCCCGATAAAAAATGTCAGAAATAGGCTTTTCACTTTTCTTTCCCTTACCAGGTTTTGTTACCTCTGCTCTTGAAAGAGAGTGTGTTTCAGTTTCTGATGCTTTTAGTTGAAAGAAAATGATTTCTGAATCTTCATGGTATTTCAGATCTAGACAGGAGTGGCAAGTACTTACCTGGAGAATTGCTCCTTCTTTAGTAAAACGTGTGTGTGGAATGCATTTTGGTTTGGATTTTTTTTTTTTTTTTTGGAAAGATTTAACTGCTTACAGAATACTTAGTTAAAATGGACTGAAGCATCATTCAAGCTGAGCTCATACAGGATTCTTATTCTTCAGTCTTTCTCAGGGAGAAAAAATATATTGTTCTTGCTCTTCATGAATTTGGGTAAAACAGAGAAAGGCTTTGGTTTGTTCTTCCCATTGATTGTGATGTAAACTGAATTTTTATACAGCAACACTTGGAACTTTGCTAAACTAAATTAGGGCCTCTTCTATAACAATATCTGACCTTCAGTGTAACTATACAAAAACAAAAATAATGGGTCACTGGATTTATTTCTTTTACTTGATATGAGAATTTTTTTTAAGCACAGCCTTGAAAGAATTATGCATGCATTTGACACATTTTCATTTTTACAGGATGGAGTCACACTTCCTCAAAACAGTCCTACTTTGGGGTAGGGGGGTTGAGAGTGTCTCACTTATGCTATTTCTTGATTTAGTTTTGAAGATAACAAGAGTACTTATTTTGACTTGACATTCAGTGAAAACATAGTCCAGGAAGCTGGTATGGAGAGGGATGATCTTAACTTGATCAAGTCAATGATTTCAAAGATTCATTGGTTTACTTTTGTCAAATGTGGGGCATCCCAGCTGGTTGGTTTGGCAGCTGCACCTTGGTAATTCACAGCCTTGCTAATGTCTGTAATACACGATCATCTTTAAGTCTTTCCATGCCATTCCCTGTCTTTTGTAGAAGGACTTTTATTTTATTTATTTGTTTATTTTGTGGAGCCTTCAATTTATTTCAGACTTGTGTTGAAATAGGACTTGGTTTGCTTGCAGTTTCCTCTGAGAGACAGTAACTAATATAGGACATAGTGATGGTTTTTTTTCAAGTGTTTGGCTGTCTTTTTACAGTCCGTAGGATCCTAGGAATGCTTCTAACGGTCCTTTGATTTACAGTGTATTCTTTCAGTATGTGGGATGGATAGGTTAGGTTATGTGCCCTGTGAACTGATGTGCAAAGTATTCCATGGTGTGTAGATGATAAATTGTTTCTCAGCTTCAGGTCTGTTCCTAAGGTGACTTGAAAAGGTATCGAGGAGGGAAAGAATGATCAGTGTTACAAGTAGGCTTGTGTTTGTTTGAGATGGGTCCACACTTCCACTAGAAATTTGATTTTGTGATGTTTTGTGAGTGAAGTGTTGATCTGAATGCTTGTTTATACTAGGTTACTATCTGATTATTTTACACTAATTGAAGTTCTTAAGAGTTATGTTGTATTTTTTATCCAGTTTTTACACATATAAGATCCTCAGAAGACTAAGTGCAAAAAAAAAAAAAAAAAAACCTGCTTCTAAACACTGCATTACATTTAAAATATAAAATTTTAATAGATGAGGTCTTGTTCTGTGGCTTTACTGTGTGCACCACGCAGTGCCATTGACATCAGTATAATCCCCCAAGTTACATCAGAAACGCACCTATAACTGCAGAATGTGGATCTTGAGATAAAATCTGAAAAATGCCCTTTATGTTTATCTTCTTTCTTCCTTTCTCTCCAGTTAGTATGTAAATTACATATTTAAAAATGCAAGCAGTTTCTGAACAGAGTTAAGTAGGTGGGAATGAATGAGGTGCTTTGTTTGACCTGAGGTTTCTGTCATGACCTGAATAGGGATTTCTCGTTTAGGCTTTGGGATCACGGAGGAACTGAACATTTGCAGGAGAAAATAACTAATTGTGTAGCTGGATTATTCAAAGTATCTCTTGGAAATAAATAGTAACAGATTAAGGGGAACTTCTAAACCATGTGTGTATGGAATGAAGTCCCAGAAACCTAACTTACATTTTAAAATGTGCTTTTTAAAATACATGAAATCTATTAGAAGGTGCCAGCATTTGACTTGTTGATCTTTTGAATGAGAAAATGCTAGCTTTTTTTTTTCCCAACTCTCTGAAGTGCCTAGGCTTAAATTCTTTTTTTTTTTTTTCAATAGGATATATGCATTTTATAACTGTGGTAGGTGTTGTTTTTACTAAAATGTTTCCAATAAATATAAAAAATATAAAAGTTTCCTTTAACTGCATATCTTTATCATTAATAAAAATGTTAATGATGTAAAAACAGTTGATTTCATTATCTAGCTGTGAAGCTCATTGCCCTATCTGTGTTTATTTTGGTATACACTGCCATCTACAAAATAAAAATATAGAAGAGAAGAGGAGGTGATATTTTGTGTTACTAGTACCTGGTGTTAGCTAGAGTTCTGGCTAGGCTCTGATCTTGCAAGCTTCTGTGTATGCATTTAAGCTGTGAAGATGGAATTGCTCACATCACCTCAGTGGCATTACTTAATTTTTGTACACGTACCTTTCAGGCTGAAAGGAAGCGTATGCTGTGTGGCTTTCAATGTATTGTTTTACTAGAGCCTTCCATGTGTGCTGCAGGTTTGTAGCAGGAAGCAGATTTAAAGCAGCACAATTAAATACATGTGTATCCTTATGCAGTTTTTTCTTCCTACATAAAATCCTGTAGGTCTAATTGTCTTCTGATGAGTATGTTGAACTTTAATCATACAATTCTCTAAACATAAAACAGAGGCTTAAAAAAAAAAAAAGAATGTAGGCAAAGGGATAATGGAAGTTGAAGAATAACTGTCAGCTGACCTAATAGAGGACAGACTTGGAGGCAGCATGGGAGCTGCCAAAAGCATTACGTGCAGTTTGCCAGACCACCTGCTACTGAAGCACCTTCTATCCCTTCGCCAGCCTTGGCTCTGTGCAATAATTCTGAGAACTGAGGGAAGGAAGAGAGAGGTGCTGGAAAAAATAGGCATATGTGAGTTGCGTGCACTACAATATGCAATGGTAGGGAAAACTTAAAGGTAGTAAAATAAACTTCAGCTGAAATAAAATAGTAAAGAATGAGGAACAGCATCTGTGAAAACACTGCAACAATGTATAAAAACAAGATGCTGATTTTAAATAATTTCATAGTGGTGTAAGCCAGCCTTACTAGTTTTGTTTCCAGCATATTCGTTCCTTCAATTCATTACATGATAATAGAAACACACGTACTAGCATGGGGACTTCTATGTTTTAAAAAGCACCAGTAGCCTGTGGATAAGGGATATCTCATGGTTGCTTTATATTGTATACAGCTTGTATAGTCAGTGGAGGAGCAGAACTGCATGGCTGGCAAGGGAGGAGAGGGGAAACGTCATCACTGCCAGCTAGGGAAGGAGGAGCAAAGCAGCCTCCTTGGAGGACAGCTGTGGGTCAACTTAGAAATAGTAGTGGCTCTTACAGAAGGAATTCATAGCAAGAAGTAAGGGAGAATGAATGAAAAAGAAAAAGGAAAAAAAAACATAGTGTATGAAACACTGAATCAGAAAGGAGTGAGAAAACTGAGTTACTTTAACTTCTCTTTCTGAAGTTATGTACCCTTATGTGTGAAGCTGGTTTAATGTAGAGTAGCGAGGGTATGCTTGTTCTTTAAAATAGTAATGCTGGCTTAAAAAAGAAGATAATCTCCCTGCAAGACTGTGCTTAAGTCTGTCCAACCCATTATCTTGCTTGAACAGGAATTGTCAAATGAGAACTTGGAGAAATGCAGTGTATATAGAGAAGTCTTTCTCCTTATTTTCCATTTCAGCAGTTTTGGGAAGTGGCATTTTTCTGTAATACAGTATTGAGTTAAAGATCTTCACAAAAGATAATTCACTCATTCTGTATTGGACATCAGATATTTTTGAAGTATTTATGTACTTCATGACAAGATAGCTATACTTAATATCTGACCAAATCTGGATACTTGCTTGGCATTGTATGGAAAGCTTTGACCAGCTCAGTATACAAAGTGTCTTCAAAACTGGGAAGCGCTTGTTACATTCTTTAAAGGAAATGCTGCAGTAAAGCCCAAAAGCTTTCCTCACCTTAATCATCTTTAGAAGCATTAGCACTGGAAGCAACAAAATGAGTTAACTAACCTTTTAAAGCTATAATTGAAGCTAGAATTGTTTTGTGAACTTGTCACATCTCTCAAAAAATAATTAAATCATTTTCAAGTTTGTTAATTTTTAATCTGAAAGACAGTTACTCTAGACCTAACCTTGAGTTGTTTTGATAACACTGGCAAGAATGTCTATGGGCAAAGCTATTTTCATGCATGTGGTTATTCATAGATACCCTCCTAGAAATCATTGTAATATTTAATTAAAATGTTAAAATATTTAATTACTGTAAACCACAGGGGATACCAATGTTGTAATTGCATTTAAGATGAGGAAAAGAAGTAATTTGTTTTTCAAATCTTGCTGACTTGTAATGGCATCAGCACTTTACCCCTTTTTATTGTTTAAAAACTGATTACCTGAAGCATTACTGTAAAACAGGATAATATAAAAAGTTAATATGCATTTTAATATATCAAGCTAACCCAGTGTGACAGTGTTGAAAAGAATGCTTTTAAACAAACTAGGTTTCTCTTTGATACGTTGTTGCCTTGGTATTTGGAAGGGATTATTTCTTCTTGTTAAACGTGGTTGGCTTGCTGTTTGTTCCGAGCACAGTTTGTGATGGGCAAAATGTTTTGTATCACAAGCTTAGTGGAAAGTTTATTTAAAGTTTTTTTAAATAATCATGAAAGATACATGACTGATACTCTAAAACCTATTTGGGAATGTCATAAATTGATTTATGCTGTGAGGTTGGTCATATGGAAAAGTATACAATAATTGGGGGAAAACTGCAATACAGTATTTGATCTCTTCTAATTCACATATAAGAATATTTGCTTTGGTTGTATCAGTGACTGTGCCCTAAGCCGTGCCATAAGCCATGCCACTATCTGCTCAGTTTATGTAGTCAGGAGAACAACATTTATGTGTATCCATAGCTGTTGCTACTGGAGGGTGATACAATAATTAACTTGGAGTGATTATATTGGGAAATGAGCAGAAAGGAGGACAGATATCTTTTCTTCCAAAAAGGCTGTCTTTTATGGAGTGGGAGGGAACTGGTTGTTTTGGGTAGTTGGCAGCTAGTATCTTCTGTGGGACTGCCATAGCTGATGCTTGCGTATGTTCACATGCATTTGGAGAGGAGAGAGATGGAAGGCACGCTGTCACGGGTGGGTGGGTCGGTGGGTGTGTGTGTAAAAAAAAAAAAAAAAAAAAAAAAAAAAAAAAAAAAAAAAAAGCTTTGGGAGGCCAATCTGCCTTTACTTCCTGCATTCTCTCCTAGCCAAGCTCTCTTCCTGAGTTAGAAAAGAAGCCTAGGTAGATCAGTTTGCCAAGGCTTAAGTTAGTCTTCTGAGTTATTTTTGTTGCTTTTGAAAAAGGTTATTTAAAAATAAGATTTCAGAGTGGTAAAAGAGCTCTTCCTGGTTTTATGCTTTTTTTGCATTTATTTTATGCTCCTCTCACTCCTTTAAAAAAAAAAAAAAAAGCAACTGCTTTTTTTATTTCATTCTTTCTAGCAGTAGGATTTAAAAATGTCTGAGCTTAAATTACTAGATGGTTATTTTGTGACTAAAAAAACACCTGTAAAATTATACCCGCTACATAGAGAAACGTTAGAGTTTAAAATTGAACTAATTATTTTAGGATTTGTGTAAAGATGTATACAGATTTCATCCATGAGTTATCTGCTCCTACTTACAAAGGTAGGCATATACGTGCGTCTGTCTAGTTTCCATGTCTGGCGTTTTGTTATAGAGATGACCAATACTTGCTAAGGTACCAGTTATTCTGGGGTCTCCTGTGATGTAATTAAATATGGATTTCCTTGTCTATGTTTTCTCTAGATGCAGGGATTTAGTGCTGTTTTCTGCTCTGTGGTAAAGACAGTTAGTAAAGTAGTTTTAACTGTTGTTATTAGATTATACATTGAATTGGCTCAAAATCATTAAAAAACATTAGCTTAAGCATAAGAGAAAATACAAATGCCAAAAGTTCAGATATAGACCTTGAGATAACTTCAGAAACACAAGAAATTTGGAAAACTACTGTTTTTACCAATGAAGTTATGTAAATAGTCTTGCTTCACAGCTGGCATCCATGTAAGTGTTTCTTCAATATTTTGATACTTAGTGATGATGTTTGTACTGCTACAACAAATTTACCTAGAGAAAATGTTGTTTTCTCTGAAATCAGAAAGAACTCTGCAACATGATACTTGACTGCTGCGCTCAGCAAAGAACATACGAGAAATTCTTTGGGTTACTGGCAGGGGTGAGTCCTAATTTCAGATTTTACACTCGATGGTAGATAATTTCTTTTGGTTTACTCTTGTCAAACCAATTTTAATAGAGAAGTAAAACTAATAGTCTTTATTATACTGAAAATGATTATGTTAATTGATTGAATTAGCATCTGGATCTTAACAAGCACAGTGAATGCCAAATGAGAACTCATTTTCTCCTTTTAATGCTTTTTGGCCTCCCATTTTTCCATTACAGTAGAAAAGTAAATTGGAGGCCAAGGCATTGATATTAAAAGAAGTTAAAAGTGTTGTGAGCTACTGGAAAAATCCTTTTCTTAGTGCTAACAGTTGACTTTAGAGACTCTTCTTTCAGCTGCTTAGTAGATTTTATTTATAAGACAAAGCAATAATTGCTGTCCTGGTTTTCCCTGTTTTGTTGTCTTTCAGTAAACAGCTAGCATCCTGGGTTTTTGTTGTTGTCTTCATTTTTCTCAAAGTAACTTCAAATTTAGTCACGGATAGTTACCTAAGCTCTTCCTATCTCTTACATTGGTAGAGCTGACTCGCTGAGTCAAATAGTTGTCGTAAGAGTAAGCAGTTCTGATGAAAGGAAGTGTTTACTTCCATTTGTAGGTTTTTTTTAATTCGGTATTTGAGGAAATATTTCTGCTGACATTATTATGAAGCACTAGCCATTTGAATGTGCATGTTGAAAAGCTGTAGAATATAACTGCTAATTTCTGTGTTCATTGAAGTGTTTATGTCCAAAGTGTCTTGCCTCTAGCTGTGTTCCCTGCTGCCTCTCTGGTCTTAAATACCCAGTCAGTGATGTCATGAAAAAAAGTAGTATTTGAGGGGTTAGTGAGAATATTGGATGTATGGAAGTAAAATAAATTGCTGAATCATTTGCTGTAGGTCAAAATTGTTAATTACTACTTTGCAATGCAGATGAGTTAATGCTCTGACAAACTGCTGGAAGCAATCAATTGTATCTGTTTGGAGATGTTTTCTCTAAGTATTAGTTTAACATAAGGTCTTGTGATAAATATTAGCAGCATTACATTTACATTGCATAAGTCATTTATACATGTTATTTGCATGTTTAATATTTTGCTTAATCTGGTTGTTTAAATTGTAAAATACTCTTTCAGCGTTTCTGCATGTTAAAAAAAGAATATATGGAATCCTTTGAAGCTATTTTCAAGGAACAGTATGATACCATTCATCGTTTGGAAACAAACAAATTAAGGAATGTTGCCAAGATGTTTGCTCATCTGCTGTACACTGATTCCATTCCCTGGAGTGTGAGTAGAACTGGCTATTGTCAAAGGTTTTTTATTTAATTATTAATCTATAGTAATTCAGAAATAAGTAATAAATTGGTTTTAGTATTCATTCGATGTTTTGGAAGTATTGGCACTTGTAGCAAACAGAATTATTTTATATGTTTTCTGAGATACACCACTGAACATCCTATCCTATTTCTGTCTCCCACAGTTCTTCATTAGTGGCTCTCAGCTGTTATTTTACAGAGCTGAGCTGGAATTGGTTGATTAAAATGTACAATTTTTAACTAATCAGCAGTGTAATTAGCTGTCTCTCAAAAAATAAGTGTAAAGAAATCTTCTAAAATTAACTTCACAGAGAAAATTTTCAAGCTTTTTATATGAAACTTTAGAAATAATTACAATTCTCTTTTCCTACACTTTTATTCTTGTTAGATAATGTAATCTAATTGACATTCTTCAGGCACACACAAATTAATCCAAATATTTCACCTCTTTAGAACATCCATTTCAAATCTTTAATTTTCCAGGAGTTCTCACACCTGTTTTTCTTCCATTGACTTTTCTTGGACAGGATAAATCCTGAAACAATTGCTACTTTAAAAATGATCAGAAATTTCTTGTTAGAACAGACCTTTCAAGGAAGAAAAGTTCTTGACTGGGAATTAGTGTGCATTGGTGAACAAAAATAAACAAACAGTCTTTGCTTGTTATTTCAGGAGGCTAAAGGGTTTTAAGGCTAAGTTTGAACATACTTTCATTTGTGTGTGGTTTTTTTTTTTCATAAACATTTTCAGGTTCTGGAGTGTATAATACTGAGTGAAGAAACAACCACATCCTCCAGTAGGATTTTTGTCAAAATATTCTTTCAGGAGCTTAGTGAATATATGGGACTTCCAAATTTGAATGCAAGATTAAAGGACATGTAAGTTGAAGTTTTATTTTAAAAACAGTACATTGAATTAATTCATCAGAAAGAGTACAGATAAAACCTCTGTTTTCAAATTAAACCACATCTGTGGTTTTATAGCTGCAATATTCAAGAATAAGTTGTATGTTAACTTTACTCATTAGAGACTTAGAGTCCCATTAAACTGAATGCTACCATTGACAAGTTCAGCTATGTGCATGAATATTTATCTGAAAACTGTATTTTTTTTTCCAAAGACAGTACAACTTGTATAAGAATGTATCAAGTGCAACTCTGTTAATTTCATTGTTTTATCAGCAGTAATGAAAGTTGCTATGGCTGCTTGTTCTGACAAAGTTTAGGAGAAAAGGACATGATTCTAGTTTTTCTAGGGTTAGTTGCCTGTCCTTGAGTACAGTGTCAATAGCATTATTTTAAGTATTTGTGTTTTTTTAACATACTGTGTTCTGGCAGTGTTCATCTTGGTCACTAAAGCTACTTCCCATTAGTTGGGTTGTCTGTTAAACAAACTTAATAGATGCTTTAGCTCATCTAAGCTTGAATTTAAACCATCTTAGGGCCATGTTTAATTTGATCTTTGTCCTTTATGTTGATCAGGTAATATCCTTTACTGTCACTAGCTACTCTATTTTCACAAGTCTATTCAGGGCTTCGCAAAATCAGGCTCTTCATACTGTCAGGTTATGACAATGCATTATTAGACTCTCAGAAGTATTTTGTTAATATACATCTCAGATATAAACAAGGAAAGTGTTGAAAAATGCATGAAGAGAATTTTCACTGTGCTATGTAATATAGTTCCTTTTTAAGTCTATTAATGTCAGTGAGAATTAGTGCTAAACTGGCATACTGATTATTTTAGATGTTTGTTTTCAACAGAACACTGCAGCCTTTCTTTGAGGGATTGCTGCCTCGGGATAACCCAAGGAACACTCGTTTTGCCATCAATTTCTTCACTTCTATTGGCCTTGGAGGACTTACGTGAGGAACAGTTTTGATTATTTGATTTAATACTTGCTTTCCTTCCCTGCCTCTCAGTGGCTTTTTTTTTTTTTTTTTTGATGATGTTGTTATTGTTGTTCCTTAGAGATGAATTACGGGAGCATCTGAAAAATGCACCAAAAATGATAATGACTCAGAAACAAGATGTTGAGTCATCAGATTCATCTTCATCTTCAGAAACAGACTCTTCTTCAGATTCTGATTCTGACAGCAGTAGCAGTAGCTCAGAGTCATCCAGCAGCAGTGACTCTTCATCTAGCAGTAGCGACAGCAGTGACTCAGGTATTTAAACACTAGCTATAACTATTTATTCACCTGTTGTTTACTTCTATGCTTCTGTTTACTGTTATTGCCACAAACTAGCTCTAGACAGTGTTGCTGTGGTTTATAAATATTTTTTTTTTATTTACATGTTTTTAAAATACTACTTTTTGCTCATATAAACTTATTTCAGAAAACAGAAAATCTTAGTTCCATTTTTTCCATGATTTAAATACATGAGGAACTTTGTTTCTTGAGGAAGAGTTTCTTACACAGTTGATACCTGTTGCACAGAGCTGTCTTTTCAGTCTAGTGGAGAATAGAGGGGCTAGTATTAATATCTCTATGGGATGCTTAGTGGGGAACTCTGGGGACTAACATCCAATTCTTTTTTCTACTGCTTAGTTGAGTGAACTTGATGCTCCTAGTATCCTCTTCTGTAAATATGTACCCTGTTATGAATCAGACACATCATTGGTCAGTTCTAGCAATGAGTTTTGTTTTATTCTATTTCTTATTCTTCATTTCTAACTCTTCCTCTGGAAGAGTTTGTGTGTTGATATAGTGAGGGTTCTCGCCTTGAGGGAAATCTTCAAGGATGAATCAGCTTTTGCTGATAACTTAGTATTATGTAGTTTCGTGTTGCAATCATTATTTAGCATCTTATGCCATCCTGTTGTAGAGCCTTCCCTTCTCTTTGACATAAAGTGTCGTAAACATTGCTTAATCTGTAAAGTACTTGCTAGTATGAATTACTGTGTACAGTCTCTCCTATATAACATGAGCAGATGATAACACAGCGTGACTTTCTGTAGTTCAGAAGCTTGTTGATTCAAAATTAATTTGATTTATTATGTGACTCAGAAATGAAAAAGCAGATTAATAAAATAAAAGCAGTGTGAACTGCTCGTGTCTGGAAATGCATTTCTGTCCTCTTGCAATGTTCCTCTACAAAATCTGATTTGCATTTCATCGTAAAGCTATCACATTAATGACAGCAAAGCACTAGAGGAGGGCGCAGTCAAATAGGGTCAAAGAAGGCGTTAGTTCAGCAAAGAGCCAGATGGTTCCTGCATAGACAGCTGCAGCTCTGCTGAGCTGCTTGATAGGAACCAGAGAGGTAAGTCCTTAGTGACAAACCAACTGAGTCTGCAGTCTGATAGTGTGAGCACTTGATTTTTGTAATCTTAAGACCTTCTCTTTTACTATTTGTCCTTCCTTCATCAGGGAATACGGTCATTAAACTTGTATTTTTTTATCTTAGTAGCCCAGTTTTGCTTTTTCTCTGATTTTTATGTACTTAAATATCATGTATGGGATACTAATTTGAGATAACTATATACTTATAAGCCTGTCCCACGCTTATACAAAATGAAGGTTACTGGTTATAGCTTGATTTTTAAAAAGCTGCAAACAGAGGGAAGGCTTCTTTATCTTGGTAGAGTTGGGAAAAAAAAGAAAAGCATACTGTTCTAAAATGTAACCAAAGTGATCTGTCATTGCATGTTATCAGGGTGCCAGGAAGCCAGATGAGCCAGCTTCTGTAGAATTCAGATATTTGATGTACTATTAAATCAATTTATGGCTACAGTATTTTCAAAAGGTGGTTAGAAACAGTTAAATATGTGATACTGTAGCTCATATAATAACCATTGTTAACTGTAAATGACTGCAACTTAGTATTCACAGTTTGCTTATAATGCTTTGTCTCATCTGTTGGGAGAAATCTGCAGATTGTTAACAAAGAGCAAACAGGAAGAGTAAAGTCTTCCTCTGAGACAAATACTGCTGCACATTCAGAAATACAGATGTTGGTTCATATGGAGGCTGCTTCTGAGATAGTTATACATTATTTTCAAGAGCCAAGTTTTATTAGACAATTAATTCTATTAATTAAAAGCAAATATTTACTGGTTTAAAGCAGCTACACTCTCTTTGCTTTGCTTTCACTCAGTACCTGTGGCATAACTAAAATATCCGTATATGTATTTTTAAGGACTACCAGGCTTTTAATCAAAACATCCTCCTCTTAAACTTCTTGTTAACTTTACATTGTTCTTTAGCATTCATGATGATTTCACTTTTCGCTTGAAACAAGTATGTAGACCCAGTTTAAACTGGGGACTTTTTAAAGTTCTATAGGTGTTAATGTAATATTATTTCCTGTGGTTCCTAGTATCAGTAGTCTGTGGCCTTTCTTCTTAGGGTTCTGAAGCTGATCTTAAATTGTTGACAAGCTGGCACTATCATTCCTGAAAACATGCCAGAGTCATTGTTATGTTGCTGCAGTACCACAAAGTTTCTGAAGCTATTTCATCCTGCTTTTCTTTCTTAGGATAGTGTTAAGAGTTTTTACCCCATCTGCTATTTTTAAACTCCTTGACTGATAAGCTTTTCCAGAAAGTAATTGGTGAAGTAAACAATTTGAAGATAATGGATGGTCTGGAAAAGGTGACCTTTCAGAAAGAAATTTTCAGAGAGTTTTGATGTATGGCTTTACATCCTGTGTCTGGTCCTTCTGTATCAAGTCAGTAAAAAGGTGATGATGTGTAGAGGCTCTCAGAATTCAGGCGTCACTTGCAGATAGGTAAAGGATAAAAGCCCTGCAAGTATCACACCTACAAATGAGTAGAGGAGGGGGGAAGCTTGGTTGTTGGAGTTTTGTCAGTACATAGCACTTAAAATCTGAAGGCATGTCTTTCATGACCTACATGTTATGTCATATTCCTGTTTAGCATGTTACTCTTTTGGTATGAGTTACTTCATTTATATGACTGCTTAGTAATGTTTTCCTTTCAAGTGCAGGTTTGTTTGTATGTTCTGTAAGTTGAGCAAGAAGTTTGGTTTTGGTGTTTGTTAGAGCTAAAGTGGAATGATGTGTCATGTTCTTGATAACTGTGTAGTCATGGTAAATAGAATGAAATGTGGAAAACTATTCCATGAGGTCATATTTTCTTGTTTTTACTGTTTTGGATGTGGTGTAGCCTTGCCTGTTGTTCACGTGAGGTTTATGGGTTTGGAACAGTAGAGATGCTGACAAATGCTGAAGCTTAGAGGAATAATGTAGCTCTGGGCTTAGTTAGCTCATACTTCAAGGGAAAATTTCTCTTCATATTAAAAATAGTCAGAACCCGCCAGTTAAAAGAATGGGTAGATTTTGTATGAAATGCTTGGTTGAGGGGAGAGATACAAGCAAAGCTGATATTTTTGTAACCTCTGGCCAGATACATAACAACAAAAGTTGGAGTGTTTTTGCATAAAAGTATTTCTTTATAACTCTTGGTATACTTTAATAGAACAAATAGTTGATTAAAATAGAACCTTATTCCCATAATTTGTTGTAATTTCAGATGCTTCCAAAGCTAAAAGAAGGAGAACACAAAAGAAAAATAGAGAATCTGATAAAGCTTCCCGGAAAAAACAAGAAAGGAAAAGGAAATCGCTTGAGAAGAAAGTGGGAAGGAGATGGCAAGAGGACAAAAGTGACAGTGAGAGCAAGTCAGAAAGAAATCACCGAAATATGAGAGAAGCACACAGGAGGGATGACACATCAAAATATCATCACAGAGATGAGTCTGATGGCAGAGACAATTACGAAGCACATAGGAGAGATGATGTATCAAAATACCATCACAGGGATGAGTCTAATGGCAGAGATGATTACCATAGTGGAAGGGATAGGAACAACGAGAGAAGTAAGGATCTAGAAAATAAACACAGCAATTCAAAACTGAAGAAAGCAGAAAGAAGAGCTTCTTTTTCTGATGATGAAAGTTACAGACATGGGAGCAGAGATAATGGACATCGGAGTAGAAAAAGAGAAAGATCTAGGTCTGGAGAGAGATCCTATAACAAGTCAAGTCCAAGGGAGGAAGAAGACGACCACCGATACAGAAATGGCTCAGAGAGACTCAGGGAGAAGTACAGCCATTACACTGACCAGTACAGGGAATCAAGAAAATATGAGGATAGACGAAGGGAGAATTCCCCACACAGACGAAAATAATACCTAAACAGTTTGAAATAAGTGGGCATTTCTGAGCTGTTAAAACTGTATTTTAAAAAATGACGAAACTTTCTTTAAAAAAGATTTTGTACAAAGTGGTAGTTTGCATTTGTAAATTTTATCAGACTTTTTCAAATTTTCAGTACTGCTTTTTTATAACTGTTGCTTTAAGTCTTTCTGTTAAATTCATCCTCTGGGAAGATGAAGTTGTTTATTTTGTGAATAAAACAGTTAAGATCTCAGTGAAATGGGTGTTTTTTGTCACTTAATTTCAAGTATTTGTAACTTTATAGTATAAAACGTTTGGGTTTTAACTTTGGCTAATTGCAGATCAGAGATGCTGAAGCTAACGTAAGAATCTCAGATTATACTATAGGTGATGCTTGGGAAGGCTTTTTAAAAGGAGTTACATCAGCATAAGCACTACATGCATTCTACAGTTATATATTCTTCCATCTTCATAAATGTGGAATAAGATTGACCAAATTTTTTCAGGAAAACCTTTGTTTATTTTTTCAAGAGTTAAAAATTGGAAACACAATTGTTATTTAAAATGTCACTTTGAAAGTGTGTCAACTTGTTCTGTGTTACTTTTCACAATGTTTTTTAATGTTATAACATCCTAAGCTTGTGATCTACACTTGTGATCTTACAGAGAGGAAAAAATGTTTTGGACTGTGAATGTGATTTAAAGTCTGTGTTGACTTCAGGTGTAGCTCTGAGGGAAATGTTTAAGGAATGTCCTTCCTGGTATACTTTAAAAAAAAAAAAGTGGAACAAAAGATTTCAAATCTTCTTCACTTTGAATTGTATGGCTTGAAATGCTCAAGCTTACTGGAAGCAAAGTTTTACCAAAACAAACAAACAAACAAAAAAAACTCAGCAGTTTATAATATAGAGGTAGTTCTATCTAGAGTCATTTGAAGAACTAGCTCAACATTCATTGTTTGACTTATGAATCAGAATCGTGGTTAAGATTAAATATCATCACTAAAAAAGACAAATACAGAAAGTCTTTTGATATGAAATAGTAACGTGGCCATGGTCAGTAGAAAAGACAGAAATAACAGTTATGTATAACTCAACTGTTAGTGCCGTAAAACCATATTTTTCACTTTGCAAAATGAACATAATTGCTGGGCACGAGAAAATATGCAGATTTCATTTGTGCATTGTATTTCATTATATGTAGAACATTATAAAAAATACATTTGATCTGTTTTTTAACAGAAAACAGAGCAATTCCTAAGGAACTAGACTAGTTTGGGGTAAATCTTGTCACAACGTTTTTCTAAGAAAAATGATGCTTTGGATTTCTGTTCTGTGTTTAACAGAATTTATTTCTGCCAGTTTTCATGCTCTGAAATGTTTTCAAAGATACTAACAGAGAAAATAAAGATACACTGCAGAAAAAAATGAAAGTTTCTGTTGCATTGCACCACACAGCTATAAATGCTTTAGTGGCACCATGAGGAATGTCTTATTTAAATTGTGATGTGGTTTTGTTTCTGTTCCCAATGCACTTCTCATTTTCCAAGGGAGTTGTGCATTTTTGGTAGTATACTTTAATTCCTAGAAAAGTTAATTTGAACTAATTCTTTTTTAGAAAGATTAGTGCTAGTAATTATTGTCTGTTTCTTAGTTGTCTACTAACAGTATTAAAAATTACCTGTATTTCATAATTGTTGTATTGTACAAGCTTAGCTAATTTATCAAGAGTAACCCTTCTTTTACTGTACTGTAGGTTTAATAGCATCAATTTCATGAACCTGTAGCTTTTGAGATATTCTGTACAAATTACAAGGCTTGTGAATTACATCTGTAATAAATGGAGATGCCTTAAAACAAAGCATCGTTTGCTTAAAACAAACAAATTCATTTGATCTGAGACTGCTGATCAGGAAATGCCAAAGTAAACAGCACCTCCAAATTGTTGTGTCACTTTATACTAGCTAGTAGAAGTATTGTGCTCTCCAAGGACAGGGAAAGGGAGAGAAGTGAGATGAGGACTTGAGCTGAGCTCTCGGCTATGTATACGGCTTCTTGGTGATTTTTCTTTTTTATTCCCAGAAACATTAACAGATGCTTAATAGAATGAACTATCAATAATAGACCTGATTTTTGCAATAACTGCCGCCAGCCGTTCAGCATTAGCAAAGCAGTAACAGTCAGCAGTACTTCTAACACATGGCTGGAAGTAGGTGGGTGCCCAGAAGCAGGGCTGCTCTGCAGAGACTAGAAGTGTCCCCAGCTCTGACCTTGGTCAGCACACAGAGCAAGTTCCCAGTTACTAGCAGGCTCAGTGCTTCCTGAGGCAGAGGCTCCTTGTGCATCCCAACAAGGCCTCACCCACAAACTGGCCTCATTCTTTTAGTGCTTTTGCAGGGAGAACTGCAGCACCCTGTGACAGGAGTTCCAGTATTTACCTGTACAGTACGTGTGAAAGTAGGTCTCTTTCATAGCTTCTGCTTGATCACTTTTGTTTGATACCTTCTGATTTCTTCTATGAATAGCATTGTGCAATTGCTTGCCATCTTGTTTGTGATTTTACAGACCTAAATCTGTACATTGTCATTTCTTTTCCAGTAGTTTAAAATTAATCTGATTAATCTCTCTCCGTTTGAGACTGCTCCACAGTCACAATCATTTTTCCTGATATGTATTTATTTATTTATTTTAATTCTGTGTAGTATTTGTTTTTTTGGAGTGTAGGAACGAGTTGATTTGATTTCAGTCTATCCTCTCAACTGCTGTAGAGTTGAATGATCCACTCTAGTGCTGGTTTTCTTTAGCTAGCTGTAGCTGTAGCGTATGCACAGCAATGAAGGAACTCGTGCCTGTAGCTGGTGTTGGAGCACTACACTGTGTTTTGAGCAGCAGTTTCAGCTGAAAGACTTCAACAACAGATTCTGTTGTATTCTTAACTCTTGTGCTCGGTTGTAATTCCTTGTTACTTAGAAGCAGGATTGATTTAGCCTATCCATAGCTTTCTGTGGGTGGGTCTGGTTATGGCTGTGCTATCAGCAGTCACCCAATGCCAGCACAGAGCCTGCTGGGCTGCTTGGGTAATGTGTGCAGAGCTGCTTCAATCTACTAAGCTGCAGGGAGGTCATAAGCCCTCCTCACCCAGGGAAGAGGGAAGATGTTATGTCAAAATATTTAAACAGTCTCATTATGTAAACTGCCACAATACCATCTTTTAGTATGAGAGCAGTCAGATAAATTTGGGGCCAAAACTGTCTACTCATTTAGTTAACAGGCATTTAAAAAATATTTTAACTGTAGTTACTGAAATGATTTTAGTTGATATTTAAGAAATATTGCATCTTCTAATTGTATATAGTTCACTGCAGTCCTGCATGGAAATGTGAATTTGACTTCAGAAACATTTGTCTTATGGCATTGCTCATGTTAAGTTCCCAAATAGATTATATGCATATCAAACATTAGATTTAATTCTGAAAATTACTCATACTACTAATTAGATTTAGATGGTACATTATTTTTACTTATGAGTACGCTGTTTAGTTACTGAAAGCTTTAATGATGTGTCAACCTAACACAATAAGTGAGCTAGAGTTGGTTGGTTTTTAAGCCCTGGGAGCGATTTAAGTGCCTCTATATCTTAAAGTTTGCACTTTTTTATGATTATAAAGATGCTAGGTGATCTTCATTGACTGATCTTAAACACCTTTGAATTGGGAATGGATAAGGAAATGTGACCACCAGAAGGCTCATTGTCTTGGATAATCTAAAAAAGCAAGAATCTATTGCACTAGCAAAGAGAATTGACTCCAGGTACTCAAACAACACACACACAACACAGACACTTGTCCTTCAGTGTGTTTTCAATTAGACAAACTAGTATTTTTTAAAAAGCTTTCTTAGTCAACATGTATATATACATTTTAAATAAATCATGAAGTCAAAATGCAAAAACGAAGTATTTCAGTTAAGAATGAATGACATGTATTTTCCAGGTTAAAAGTGGCATGGGCAAAATACTGCTTTATATATTGGAAAAACAAGGTCACTTGAGAGGTGCTTTGCTTTTTATATTTAATTTTCTCTTGTGTGTTTTCCTACAGCCAGTCTATAATTTGGCTGTTAGTGGAGTCAGGGATTTTCTTTTCTCGTCTATTCCTTATGACTATCATCAAGCATTTTCTTCTTTAACAACAAAAAGGGGAGGAAGATGACAAATTAGAAACTTACAGTGTCCTGGTAAACTATTTTGTTAAGTCGTAAACACAGAAGTCCATTGAGGGGAAAAAAAAAAAATAACCTGCCACAAACTGATGCTATTTTTAAAGTTTGTTCCTGGTATGTTCTCTTTTTTTCCATTATGGTGTATAACAACGCTTGCACTGGCTCTGATTTCAGCTCCTGCAGACAGCTTGCTTGTTCTCAACCCAGATGGATGTGGGATGTTCACCCCACCAGAGGCCCACAGGACCAGGCCATGGCAGAACATGAAGGCCACAGTCAGCCCAGTGTCACAGGGGGTCTTGGCCTGGCACAGAGTGGATATATCCATGCAGCCTGCTCTCTGACAGCTTGGGTGAGGACTTGACTGGTGGGTGATAACCTGCCTTCCAACTGGGACCTTTCTGGATATTCTGCATCTTGTTTGGCAGGCGTGCAGGCAACTTTAGGGGCTCTGTGGGAGGAAGGAGTGCTGAAGTGAGGTCTACTTCAAATGGGACCTGTGCTTTAATGGCTGCTTCCTTCGTTCAGACCAAGAGGTTGTCAGATCTGCAGGCAAACATGCTCTGAGGAGGTTCACAGGATGTCTTCTGTTGCTGCACATGGTGCTGTGAGACACAGCAGTGCTTAAGAAATTGGAGTTGATCAGTAATTGGAATGAGAAACTGAAAGTTAACAACTATTCCCCCAACGAAAGTTGGGGAAAAATGCCCCTTTTGAAGCTTTGTTGCTTCCTGCCCTCTTTTCCCCACACCAGAAAGACCTTTGTTCTACTTCCTTGTAGAAGAGAGATGGTGACCAGCCTGATTTGATCCCTGTTCCATTTGAAATGGCAACTCTTTGAGATGCCATCCAGAAGCACCTCCCAGCCCACTGTTCACTCCTCCATTTGTGTGACTGTGGCTATGGAAGGAAGCACAGCAATCGGTCAGCAGCTGTGCCCACTGCAGGGAAGGCTGTGGTCATGGCATTCCTCAGGCTAAATCCAGCCCTGTGCACACCCAGTTGGTTTACTTCATTTTTGTAGAGCAATTCTTTCCTCTCAATTCATTTTTAGTGTTTTTTGCAGAGAGGCAGACACACTGGAAAAGTGTTTTGGTTTTGTGCATATGCATGAATGCACACACCTGCATACAAAGCCTTCTATTTTCATTCCCTCTACAAGAGTCTAAGATTAGTTTCTTGTAAAGTTAATACAGGTCAAAGCAATAAATTTCAGCTACTTATTCTCTGTGGAATAATTTTCATTACTATATTGTCTGAATAGCTCCCAAATAGTTTTTTTTTTTTTTTTTCACCTATACGTTGTTAAACAGTACAAAATATTGATATTCTTAATGTTATGAAGTCTAGCAGGAGAAAAAAATATATTAGTTTGATACATTAGTTAATGATTTGTAGTGATGAATGGTGCAGTGTAATGCTGCAAAAGTGGAAAATTGTGTGTTTTTATAATGACAGGCACTTCCAAAGGTGATATTACAGATATCAGCATTGTTGGTGTGTATTTTGGTGTCACGTTCTGATATTTTATATACATGCAATTGTACTTTCCACTCCAGGAGTACTTTAAGTCTCAGCTCAACGAGAGCAGCCAGGAGGAGGCCAGCGGATGGTGGTCCTGTGGTCTATGAGCTGGGGTAGAGCACCACCTGCTCTCAGTGCTCTGAGCTCTAGGCAATCCTCACCATGGGTGCGTGTATAATCAAAAGCTTTCTTCATTTCACAGCATTTATGGGAAGGCTTTTTTTCCATAATTACAGTTTTACTGTAGTTTATGAAGAAAATGCAGCGTGAAGACCAATCCTTTTGATGATCTGTAGATCAGTTAAAGGAGGGCAAGTTTCAAGGTTAGCTGTACGGCAGCTGTCATCAATCTGTGAAATTACCATTTTGAATGACAAGCTTAATTTACATTTGAACCCTAGCATTGGCTTTCACTCCATCTTCTTCCTAATGACTCCGGCCTCCTAGTTCTGTTAAAGCCACTGTACTTTTTGTTTTACAAAAGGGGATTAAACAGGAAAGGTAGGATGGCTTCCATTTCCAAAAGGCCCCTTTATTTTTTTTATGGGGTGTGCTCCACTCCAATATTATGAATTGGGTGTGAAATCTTCAGGTCATTGTCAGTTAACACTGATGCCACAAATCTTGCAGAGTGTTATTATGGAATCATCTACATCGTTAAGAGAAAAAAAAAGCTGCCCTCTATTTTAAATGTATTGTTTTCATTTTCATCAAGCGTCTCTCTTGTTATGAGATAGTGTAAGAAGTGCTCGTTTACTACTCCATATAATATTCATTATTGCCAGTGTCCTGCGCTAAGTGCTGTTTTGTTATCTGTTCTGTAAACACTTTTTCATAGCTCCCCTTCAGAGAGACAGCCTTCATCACCTCCCACTGCTTTCATTCTTCTCCCTTCTTGCCCAGGCCTTTGTGATTCTGCAGCCAACAACCGGGCATCCCGCTTGTTGGGACCATACCACTTCCATCCAATACAGTGGTGTATTTTCAGTGTTACTTGTTGCTTTTCCTTGGAGCAATCTGCATGCTTGTTATTGCTAGTCACTGTGCTGTTGACCAGAGACATTCATTGTTCTGGATCTGTTTCACTGTTTATCTTTTGCCACACAGAATACTGAGCACATCTTTATGTATTTCACATTCTAGCAGCATGTTTGAAAGTCATGCTTCACCTCTTTCCTCACAAATGATTAGTTTCTTCAAGAAGACTTTAGTTTTGTTAAAAATTGGTTAGTTCATCTGCTGCAGGGCTTGTTGAAGGCTTTTCTAAAGTCTAGATTAAGTATATTATTATTTGCAAGTCCTCTCCTATATCTTCTGGAGATTCTTACAGCTTAATAACAGGTAAAATAATGTGTGTTTTTTTTAATTGTTAATGCATATTTATCGTGTTACTAAAAATTAGATTAATAATTTCCTTAAGATTTTTGGTACAATTTATACAACTGATAGCTTGAATTAGATGATTAAATAGTTTTGGAAAAGATGAAAACATTTATGAGGACTTGATTCAAGGATTTTAAACAAATTTTAGAAGACATTTAAAGGGAAAGGTATTAAAATAGAGACTCTGCATGGAAGTCTTCTTGTCTTGGCTTCAGGTAGACGCACTGTTTTGTTTGGAACTGCTTCAGAAGTAGCTGGAGTTTAATTTGTTACATCCCAAAGACCAAAATAAGCAGTCAGATAGAATATTTTATTTAATGATGACCTTCTTAAACCCTCTAGGTGACTAGTTCAGTGGCGAGCAAATATTATAGAATCACTGTTCCTACAGTAGGTGACAAAAGCAGGAGGAAGTGTGATCAGACCCTCTGAGTGTGTTAATTTATTGCTATGCCATGTGTTATTACACACACAGAGATGCAGTGCAGGGAGCATATCACACACAGAAAGACCAGACTATGGCTAAAGTACAGATCTCTTTGGCTTGCTCACCACCTGCCTTTATTGGAAGGCACTTGATGGAGCCCTGCTCCATGCCCTCCTGCTGGATGGACAGACAGAAGGACGAGGCAAGGGGACAGACCAGCAGCTGAGGGAAGCACGAAACACATTTAGAACCCCAAGAGAAAGGTGTTCCCCCCAAACTACAGCCTAATTTCAAGAGATAAGATAGAAGATTTGCCAGAAAGCACTCTAGTTATTACTTGCAGAATTAGGTAAGGCACAGAACAATGATTCACATCTTTGCCCTCCCAAACTTCTGCAGTTTAGGAAGAATGGTGGGGAGATATTAATAAATAGGAAGGGAGCACCTAGTACTAGATTCACACACAGCCCACACGCTCATCAGCTGGCAGCAAGGGACAGACCCAGCCTCTGGCCACCCACCAGCCATGGCTGCCTGTATGGGGCTGCTGAATCACGGCCTGAACCTTTGATTGATCACCTGAGGCGAGCAATGAGTCAGCCACGGGAGCACAGGTGAAGGCAATTCACCTGTGCTGCAGGAAGGGGTGGAGCCTGGCTCCACCTCTCCTAGACCCATTTAAGAGCTGACTGCCAGTGGGGAAGGATCTCTCTGGAGATCTGCTCCATCAGGAGTTCATCTTTCAAGCTCAGGACAGGGTGAGTGACTTTCTCTCATTTCTCCAATGTAAATTATATTAGCCAAGCTCCTGGATATATATATATATATATATACACATACATACCATCTGTATATCCATTGATTAAACACTGCCCATGGGCAGAGGCAAAGCAGGCAGCCACAAAGGGCTCTTGAGAAAAATTACTTTTTCTTGCTCATGTTAACATTCATCATTCTACTGCAAAGGCAGACAGAAGACAAGTTTTTGTGGCCCGCCCTTCTCTGTACTGTCTGCTGTTGAGCAGATTTTAAGTTTCCAAAGGAACGAGTGAAGGTTCAGCAGTTTTGTGACACGATAGGCTGTCAGTAGAGACACCCGTGTCGTACACAGTCTCATTTGCTGACTTGAAACAGCCTGTCTGTTCCATCCAGTTGCTAGATTGCCACGTGTTTCCTAAAGAACCTATTTCCTGCACCTACTGGGAAAAGTATGAAAAGTTGTCCCTAATGATCGAAAAACTGTAAGACAGAGGGACTTTGTGTAGGTGTAGCTCAGAGAACAGCACTTTATCTTCCTCTCAGTCTGAGCTGAGAATTCATTCATTTCTACAGTATGTTTCAAATAGGAATTTGTTACAAGCAAATGAGTCTGCCTTGTATATTGCTTCTTTCCTAGTTGCACATGCTGTACAAATGTCAGAAACCGTATGCTCTTCATATATCTGGACTGTTTGTTTGTGCACAGAAGGTTGTTTTTCATTTCTGCTGAGCTCTGCTGCAGCTATGATTGCTGATGTCCTTATCAACTTAGTCATTCATTTCACTTTTACAATGAGAGGAAGAGGAGAAGTGCACATTAACCATCTGGTAAAATAGCCTGTGAGTTAATAGCTTGTTGACCTGGAGTCATTCACATTCCATTCAATTTAATTCTTAGCATAATTATGAACGCTGATAAAATGTAATATATACTCGATAGTTTTGTAGGAAAAAAACAATTGTCACTGTGCACTGAGATATTCTCTTTCCCTCGTGGAAAGCAGAGCGTTGTTAGTTTTCCCTGGAGCTTCCCTCAAATGGGCAAGGCAGGAGCTCAGGGAAAATTATTCCCCCTTTCTGGCACAAGCAGTAAATCTGGTACTAAAATCTGTAGATCTTCTGTAATAGCTCTTGAAAAGCCACCAGAGATCCCTCTGCTCCATCACTGTCCCTGGGACTGCTGCTGTGGTTCCTTACACCCTGTCGCTGGCTCACACACCACCCAGGAGACAGATTTGTTCTGCAGCCCCAGAGGCTTCATGGCATAGAAACACCAGGATATTTTTTGCTGGCTGCGAGGCAGCGCAGTGCCTGGCACGTGCTATGTAAGATTCCCTCGGGCTGCCATGCCCTGCAGCGATCCCTGGCCATGGGATAGCTCAGCCCTTAGGCTGGGGCAGTGATGGGAAAGTTATCCTCATGGGAAGTGTCCCGGAGCGCTCACTGCTCCAGCCGCTGCGCTGCACAGTGCTCAGGACAGGGCTTCCTTTCTAAGAGCTCAGTGCCCATTCTGCTTTTTCTTCTTACAGTTCTGAAGCTATGCTTTTTTGGGACACGTGAAGCCTCCCTCTTAAAGAAAAGAGATCTCACAGTAGAGCAGATTGTGCCACATGCATGAGGTACAGTGTGCTCCTTTGAGGTTACAGCCGATGTCATTTGGTTTGGTGGATACTATTTTGGTGACTGCTCTTTTTTGGAACTGTGTAATCATATGGAGGCAGCTTTTGATCTTTTAGCATATAATTAAACTATCTATTGCTGTCTCTTTCTACAGAATGACTGAGTGAATGAATGAAAGAAAATGTGCTGGGGGAAAAAAAAAAAACAAGCCGACAAACAAAGAAAAGCCTAACAACCCTATTTTCTCTGCTGGTTTACAAACCCTGAGAAAATCAAATGTAGAACCAAACGTTGTTCAGATTTCTATTTTGTCAGAGTTAATCTCCTCCTAATGTCTTAATGTACCCATACAGACATTCTAAGGAAAGATTCAGTATTTTAAAATTGTTATGGGACTTAAAATAAAGTATTGTAGGGGTATCATTTTATAAGTCTGCCTGGTTCTATGTTTAATAGGTAACTATTTAATTATACAGTGTATTTTTTAATATGTAATGTAATTACAAGGCTGTGTATTGAAATTAATTCTTAAAATGAAGAACTCATCTAAGTTTTCCAAATTTATTTTATTGTAAAATTCAGCAACTGCAATATTAGTCTTTAATAAATAAGATAACGCAGTCTGAACACTGCATGAAATCCCTATGTATTTCCAAAATTCTATGTCCACATAATATATCCATCCTTCCTATTGATTAAGCAGAAGTAACTTCCTGAGATTCAATTAAATATATGTATGCAGGTGGATAACCTATGAAAACATTAAATCCAAATTATCTATCTCTCCTTTTTAGCCACTTTCATGCTATTCTTATAGCACAAGCATTCTCTTGCAGGTGCTCAAGTACCGTGCCCTGCAGAGCGATCTGTGTGATTCATCCGGAGGCTCTGAAACATTCACTCCATTGGTCCAATTTCCCACATATCTGCTGAAATTAGTCAAGCACAGTTGCAGCTTGTCCTTTAAATGTTCTTATACCTGGTCTGCATTCACATTTTGTATAGATGAAACTATTTAACTTTTAGTAAAATACAATGAACTTATCTTTTGATAGGAAAAGCAGAAGGGAGAGGAGGTGAAGAAACCATTTTAATATGGGAACAAATTTCCGCATGAGAAAAAAGTCTCAATATGAACCCGCTTTGGTGGTGGGGGAGGAAAAAAAGCAACTAAGAACACAGCTTTTGAATACAACTTTTCAGACAGTGTCCAGTAACACAGGCAATGCTGGTTCAAGCTTCTGACGTGGACTTTTGCATCATTAGATCTGATGCATATGTACATAGGCTATAATAATATACTTGCAGAGCCTTCCCATACTGTATTAAGAATATCAACACAATGCACCAGATAGATATGTCTTTTTCCATACACTGACTTTCATGGTGCGCTATACCAGTTTGGTTAGGTATTATCACTGGTAAGTAATATCATGTGTGCTGCCAAATGGGCACCAGTAGGCTTGTTTGAGATACAGACAGAACTGCAATTAGAGCCAAATCCTGTTTGTGACACTAGAGAAATTTTTTCCATGGATTCATTAGAAGGAGTATTTTTGGTCCTGATTGGCATACCAAAATTTCATATTGAATAGTATTAATTTAAATATTTGCAGTCAGAGATGTGAGGCATTTTCCTAATGCTTTCTTGTATTCTCATCTTTCAGAGAATGGTCATCATAGAATCAGAATGGCCTGGGTTGAGAAGGACCACAATGATCATCTAGTTTCAACCCCCTGCTATGTGCAGGGTCGCCGACCACCGGACCAGGCTGCCCAGAGCCACATCCAGCCTGGCCTTGAATGCCTCCAGGGATGGGGCATCCATAACCTCCCTGGGCAACCTGTTCCTGTGTGTCACCGCCCTCTGTGTGAAAATGGTCCTGAGGCTGTTGTACAAAAGGATCCCATCGTTCACCACCACACTTATTTTATCCCAGACTAACTCTTCCAAAGAAAGCTCTGGCTATGTAGAGAATTAAAGATTACTCTTATCCCCAGTACATATTTTTAATCCACAGCACAAGATAGAAGATGACTGGTTTCCCATGTGTTCTAAACCACCAGCATTTACAGTGGATTTTGTATCTCATAGTTTTCTATCTGGGGACAGTGACAAAATTATGCTATATGTGCTTAGCTTGTTGTCTGTCCTTGAAGAAGCAGATCTCTGAGAGATGAGACTGTACTTTAGCTGAAGAATGGTCTTTTCAATTCAGTTCTTCTCAGAGCTATAGCTCACTGCATAATTTTTATATTAATAAAAAAATTCCAGAACATGACAATATGTGATGTATCCTCCTTGGTTGTGACAGTGACACCAAAGACAAATGTACTAACTCAAGTTCCTTTTCCTCTATTATTCTCACAGTTCCTAATCTCCTACTTATATGCTGTGCAGATAGTATTCTTTTTAAAAACAGATGGGAGCTCAGGAGGTGTCTCCGATCTTTCACCTGTACTTCAAAAGAGAAAATGCAAAGCTCTTATTTGTAAATCCCTGGTGATTTTTAATGGAGGCTGCTTTAGGAACACTGAGGGAAAGAAATATTCTAATTGGTTTTGTTTTTCAGTTGAAGAACAGTTCGTTTCCATGTTAAATGAAGTAGTGAAAACAAATAGTATGCCATCTGGCTAGCCTACCTGGATACTTTACCAGGAGGTTTTCAGATGTTCCCTCTGCTGGTTTTCAGCATCTTAAGTTCTATATTACTAATGTACTATATTATTAATGTATTTTCCTTACCTACTTGTTCTTCCCCGTCTAGGAGTTAACTTATTCCCTGAATTACAATTTGAAGCATCTGAAACTCTTGAATATATTTTTCCTGGGTATTGTTGGAGTTAGTTATTTTCCAAATTACAATCTCTCCAGTGTTTCCAGCATTCGCAGTAAATTGCTTATGCAGAGGAATAGGCTTCCATGTTATCTGTGAAGCTGATATTCTCCAGGGACAGGATAACATTGAATAGTCTTTATATGTATCAGTGAGACCTCATTCTCGGAACAGATTGTGACTGAAAGGAAGGCTTTAGCTGCTTTTACAGTGCCATGGTAAGATGTCATATGTTTTTGTTTAGACTAGTTTTTTTTTCTGCTCCAGTTTCTCATAGGAAGCACATACTGCAAAAGGATTTAACAGGGCTGGGAAAGTAATGAATTACAGATGTGAATATTTCATTAAAATATTTAATGCTGATTCGTGATTTTTATACTGTTTTTAACTTAGCAAAAAACACAAATACTTGTTCATAAGTTATTTTGAAAAGCATTGTGACTATGTAAACGAAACCAGAATGTTTTGTGAAGAAGCGTTTATGGTTATCCTGACAACAGTTTGTCATCTATTATTGATATTGAATGTGCACAGCCAACCCTAGGATAACTCGCAGATGTGACTTTCTAGGCACTCTGTAGACAGATAACAAACAATTTCTGGTGCCAAAAACCTTATGGTCAAAATCAGTATAATTTTACTCAACTTGTAACCGGGAAATAAGAGCTATATCGTGGGAATTAACCAACCTGTCACATAGTACTAATGGCACAGTTATGCATGATTGAATGGTTTGAAGGTAATTAATGGAGTGAAGTATAATCATATGCACAATTTCTCACATAAATTTAAATAATGCAGATAAGTTAGAATCCCTTTCCCAGGCTAAATTCATCAGCTACTGAGCATTCTAGTTTAGAGGGAGCAGACATGAGTTGAAAAAGAGAATGCCTTTGAGCAGCTAAGAGGACAACTGGGACCCTTAAACACCAAGCATTTGGAAGTAGGTGGGGAAAATAAAAAGAGTACCAAAGAGGTAATAGCAAGTTGCAGAAAGCATCTCAGGTAACAAGGGGTCCATCAGATTTAAATGCAAGGTAGAAAAGAACAACATTTATAATTACCTTACTTGAAAAATAAAAATAGATTGGTGAGGAAGTAGCAAGGTGGCTAAGCAGCCATTTTATTTGTTTTTATGGGGGAGGCAGATGGAGATCTGACTGAATCTGGGATTGTATCCCCGGAGGCAGTAGCAAGGAAACTAGAAAATATACAGGCATATAAGATATCTCATTATAAAACATCAGTGTCCCTTGGAGGAACCTAAACTCAATATATATACAACTGTGCTTTTTACAATTGAGTAAGAAAATCAATAAAGCTCCAAAAATCTTAAATAAATACATACTTGATCAAGCGACTCAAAAGAACTTCACTGAAAACCAAATGACAAGGAAGAAAGACCTGCATGCCAATGGGAAGAGCTCTGTCTTTTGAAGTAAAGTTGTGAGAATTCAGTGGGGTCTTCCCAGGGACATAAATTCAGGATTGCAGACTGTACTTTAGTTGTAAGTAAATCAATTTTTTCACTATATGAAAAACATTGAGGTCTCAGAGAGTATCCAGAGAAGGGCTGATGAGGGGTCTGCAGCACGAATCTTATGGGGTGCATCTGAGGAAACTGGATTGTTCAGTCTGGAAGACACTCAGGAGAGACCCAATCACTCTTTACAATGACCTGAAAGGAACTTGTGGCGAGGTGGGTATTAGATTCTTGAATGGCCTCCGTTGCACCAGGGGAGGTTCAGGTTGGATATTAGGAAAAACTTATTTTCCAAAAGAGTGGTTAGGCATTGGAACAGACTGCCCATGGAGGTGGTTGAGTCACCGTCCCTGGAGGTGTTCAAGAAACATTCAGTGTGGTACTAACGAACATGGTTTAATGGGTAACATCAGGGGTAGGTGGAGAGTTGGACTAGATGATCTTAGAGATCTTTTTCAACTTTAATTCTATAATCTTAAGGTGAAAAGCAAACACTTTTCCTTTAAGTTTATAATCAAATCTATGTGGCAAGAATGCTATTGCTGCCTTTGAAGGGATAGAGTGCAAAGCAAATACAAGTCTGCCCACAGTCAGTTGCAATCAAGACAAAATGAGTTTAGAGAGTCAAGGCCAATTACCCTGGGAAAGAAGACATGCTGAGGTAATCACTAAGAAACTTTTCCCATTATAAGAAGAGTTAGTAGTTAATGAAGGGGAAATACTGACCTGACTCTACCTGTGTTTCTCTGCTTCTACAGATGGTTTCCCAGTTTCTGAAACCTCTTTAACTGAAACATTTCTCACAAGGGCTAACATTGATAAGGTTACTGGAAGAGGCAGATGAAAAGAAGCATTGGAAATGCTTGAATGTTTCTGCAGAAGAAGACCTATGGAATGTGCCTTAGAAGAATTTCTGCTTGTTGTTGTTGCTCCTTTCACTTTATTGTTCTTTCCATATTGGCCTTAAGAGATGACCAAAGACGCAAATCTCCATCTGCAGCATTAGGACACTAATTTCATATTTTGCAGAGACCATCAGTAATATAAAGCCTACATTCATACCTGTTGTGGTTAGATACAGCTTTTCTTCTAAACAAATGAGAATAAAATTTCTTGCACCTTAATTCTCATAAAAAGTACAATGTTCAAGTGAAGGAAGGCTTTCTCACAATAAATAGGCCTTTGATATGTATAAAATAGATCAGTGTTTTGAGCTCACCAGTTGCCTTGTTTTTCTGGAGAAAAGAGAAAATTTCTTGGCCTATACCTCTTGCAGGGTAAGTCATACCATGAGGGCTGCTCTAAGTCTTCCAGTAGTGACCTGTCCCCATAATCTGATTCAGAACAGTGTTGGCCTTTAATATTGTCACATAATATTTAATATAATAGTTAAGTTTGACAGGAGATTTTTCCCAGCTCTTGGGATTACCCCACTGATTTTGGGTTGCAGGCATCCCTCAGAGACTTGCTTACATGCACCATTCTACATGAATCTAGACCTCTCAGTGACAAGCTCAGGTCAATCTATTTTCAATAATTGATGTATTATAAAAAAAAAAAATGTGGTAAAGAGCAATGGGTTATACAGAGGAAGGCTTAGATGAAATACTTTGTAAAGGTCCTTACAATTATGGGTTAAACGTTAGTGTTTCTGACAAGAATAGTTCAAAGGCAGAGCCAAGATATACTTTCACACAAACTGTTCCAAGCCATACACAATTATCTGTCTACCATTACATCTCCCTGTAGGAGGCTGATGGTTACCATTCACTGAAATGTCATTTAAAAAAAATCATAAGTCTACTAAATGGAAATGCATTTGCTCTGAAGAATGTTCCAGTATTCACACGGGTTCTTAAACATTTTCATCTTAACAGCGAGTATGATACATGGCCATTGTAGACCACCTTCCAATTTAAGATTGAATAACATCTCTATGGCAACCACAACCACTGCTTACATAGAAAAATAATATTTCATGAACATAATATTCGTTGTTCGTTACAATAGGACTTAACAGCTGGATACGAAGAGAAAAATTCTGATTTTTTTTAAGCCTGATAGATTTTGAGCTTTTCAATTGTATTTTGGAAACTATTACTTGATACTCTATCAAGTTTGTTTTGGAATGGACTAAAAGATAAATATTAACATGTTGGATATTACTAGTGTGCAGTCACACAGGACATTCCTTTGGTGGATCATCCTTGATGGATAATCTGTGTCTGACTTACCCTCACCCGCCAGCCTCCAACTCCTGAGCCGAGTTACTGCAGGGGAGGGGTACACCAGCAGCTCCTCCACCAGCGTCCCAGTGTGACCAGTTTGAGCACTAGGTTCTTCCCATTGTGTCATCCATCCTTCCACGTGGGACTCAGACAAACTCAGAATTTCTGGGCAAACACACAAACAAAAGAAGCTGTTCTCAGCTTCCCTTTCTCACTGTAGGACGCATCAGAAAATGTTTCAAGGCCACCAGCTGTTTCTGGTTAGAGTTCAGATCTCTGCTCTGCGAGGAGTTTGTGAGAGGTAACGGACCAGAGGAAGGGCTATTTACTTCAGATTTCATGTTCTAACAGGACGGCTACTTCAAACTCGGAAAAATTCTTGAATTATGAAAGAGCCCATTGAACACAGGAGCACAAACAAGGTATGAGGCAATTCAGAACGGTATTAAGCGTTCTCCAAGAGCTGAGAAAAGACCCAGCAAGCAGGTTTTCTCCAACCCACGCTCAACGTTTTTGTTTAGCAGAGGAATTAAGCACCGGAGATCCCCCCCACCCTCCGGTCCGCCCGCACCTGAGCGGCTGAGGCGGGGCGGGCCGCCGGACGCATGCGCTGGGGCGGTGGCAGCGGGCGAACCGCCGGGGTCCGGCGGAGTTGGGACGTGTGCCCTCCGCTCGGGAAGAGCCGGACTGCCGCACCCGCCGGCACCGCGCCGCTCGCCTAACGCCGGCTGCCGAGGTAAGGGCGGGCGCGGTGGGGACCTTGCTCAATGTCACGGCGGGATGGGGATGGGGCTGCTGCGGGCGGAGCGCAGCGCAGCGCAGGTGAGGAGCGGGGGCCGGCCGGGCTTCCCCGCTCCTCCGCGGCGTTTCCCGCAACCACGGGTCTGAGCGGGGAGAGCGCGAGGCGAGCCCTAAGTAGGTCAGCGCTGAGCGCGTGGCGGTTCCGCGTCTCGGGGTGCGGGCTGTGCCGTGCCCGGGGCGGGACGGAGATCCGCTATCCTCGCTCGCGTAGTTCAGTGGGCAGGCGGACTTCTTTAGCGAAGACGGAACTGACCTCTGTCAAGGAGCCGTCCCGGTGAGCTAGCGGCCGGTGCGGGCTTTCGGCAGCACAGGTGTCTCCGTCGCGAGCCCCGCGGTGCCGGGTGGGTGCGCGCACAGCCGCGAGCGCCCTCGTGCCGGGGAAGCGGCAGAACTTTCCTGCCCACGCGGCAGTGCTGCGGGATGAGCGCCTCGCGGGGCTCGATGTGGGCACGAGGTTTTAGCTTTGAGCACGAGCTGCGTGAGGAAGCCGGGACGTTAGGTAGTTCTAAAGCTCTGCAAAGTTGAAATACATCTTAAAAGTGAGCGTCTAACTGCAGCAAGCAGCTGCTTACTGGGAAAGAGGTAGCAGAAATAGTATTGCTTGCATCCTCTTTGCTGCCGTATCAGTGATGTCTTGTGCAAGGTGTAAAACCAGCCCTGTTACTGTCCAGAACCCGCACGTTTTCATGCCTGAATGCAACACGACTCAGCAGTGCAGTAGCTGCACCAGAAGGCCACATGTCACTGTGCTCACGGTGCGAGCACGGACCTGAGAGCGGCTGGCACTGGCACGCGGGGTGTGCGCTCCGCTGTGCGGGGCAGCGCCGTGCGCCTCAGCAAGCGGCAGCCCCCCCACCTGCCAGCCGGCCTGCCTGCCCGGTGCGCGGGACCGGCGAAGGGAGAGCGCTGCCTGCGTGCAGAGCTTAGCCGGCCCTGGGAGGGTCTGCCTGGGTGATGCCGGCTTCTCCTTTCCCAAATGAGTTCTCTTGCTGTTCTCTCCAACTCACCGGGTCAGTGTGCTGCTTAGAGGGAGGAGCGAGGAGAGGTGGTTTGTTCTTTTTCTGCGTTTTGAGTGCTAAGGTGTTTTTCCATGGCTGCAAATTCATTCTGAGCCCTTCTGGTGTTTAGGATCTTTACATGGCTTTTCCATAACTCGCGCTTTATGCAGTGAGCAGGGTTTGGTGGCGGCTGCCAGGCAGACATGAAATGGAATTGTGAAATTGGTCACACAAACATATTTTTTTTCTATTATTTGTTTAAATAATCTATAAAGTTGTAAGAAATTAAAAAGGAAACAATCTTCTTACATGATAATTTCATAAAGGTACCAAATTCCTGTGCTTTTCCCTGATGAGTAATATGAAGGATGCTTGCTGAAACTCAGAAGTGTTAACTAAACTGAGGTAGTATCAGGGGATTTTGTGATCTCACCTCCTTATACCTCGGCTGGAGCTGTCCCAGCCCCTCTGTTCTGTGCTGGTCTCTGCCACCAAAGGCAATGGCTGTATCACACCAGCTCAGTCTCTCCCAAGCAACTGCTCTTAGCTGTTCCTATCTCATTCCCCTCTTGGATTTCTTCAGTGAAGTTTTAATTGAGAAGATGTCTTCCTACTTGACTACGTTTGTTCAGGGATAACGTGGCAGAAGAGCAGGAAAAAGCCCTGCAGAGGATGATAATCTTTCAGGGGAGTGTATGCTTGTTAGCTAATTAGTGGGGAAGTCCTTAAATTTCAGACAGCAATGAGGATTGCTGCATAAAACCTAACAGATGCTGAAGTGTCACTGCTGTCCTTGCTCTTCAGGTTATCACAAGGGACTGTGGTTCGTGAGCATTTGCTCTATGAATTTAAAAATCTATGAGATGAGACGGTAGTGTTGATTTAAAAATGAACATATGGAACAGCTGTGGCTGTCTCAAACCTTAAAATGTCTGTCAGGCTGCGCTGGGCTGTACCAAAAGTTGAGTGCAGTGTTTGCTCTAGTGTGCTGAGATATGCTGCAAAGCTTAAATCATTTGTAGTTAAGAGGAAGAAAAGATGATCACAGTTTGGATAGCTTGCATTCTGAAGTTCTGTTATCAGTTTGTTTTAAAAACATCAGCATTCCTTCAGTGTGAACTTGTAGCAGACCAAAAGTTACAGAACTGAAGTATTTCATTTCATTCACAAAATGGTAATACCTAATGTCTGTCAGCCATCGTGGTACAAATGCGAAGCTCTTACCAGATGTGAGCCTGTATTGCCTCTGACACAGTGAAGGTAGAAGTAGGTGCCTAAATGCTAAGATATCCCAGTAGTTTTAAGGGAAATGTACCCAAATGTCTAGACCACACAGGCATCTCGTTCCCTCAGGCTGGTGAATTCACAGCAAGCTGAAGGAATTACAGGAACTTCACTCCCCTGTGTGATCCTAACATCCCACTAGCTGCATAGGTTGGTGGGTTTGCCCCAGAAGCTCTGCTTGCCAAGCTCTACAGAGGCACTGCAGGAATTAAAGGACTATTTTCTATTCCAGTTTTGCTCACAAGTGTAAAATGCACAGATTCTCTTCAGAGATAAAATTCCTCTTTGTACTGCAGCTCCAGAGAGTGCATTTAATCTTTCTATGGGAAGTTGGCTTTTGTATTTTCTTAACAAATGAAAATGTTTTTAAAGCAAAATGCTTTTAGATGCCTTCTTTTAAACACTTTGAAAAGTTCTGTTGTAAAGATTTTACTTAATGTTTTTCATAAAATAATCTGTTTTCTGTTTTTGTGCAATGCACAGGGCGAGTCAGGGAATTAAGGCAAAAATGAAGTCTGCATAGTGCAGTCATTTGACTGCGTTCTACCTTGTTGGAGAAAGTGCTGAAAAACAGTATCTGGTGTTCTAGTACAATTCTTGGCATCAGTGGCACGTTGGTAAACTGCAGGATAACAAAGCACCGAGTGTTTTATTTCAGTATAATGTGTTTTTAATGACAGGAGGTCAGGGTCTTACTGTGCCTCTCCCAATCCTTCCAAAACCACTGAAAAAAAACCCAACTCTTTTTTCTTTTGCAATTCATCTCATTTGTTGAAGATAAACTGATGTATTTCCACAGTGATGATTCATGCCCGTTAACCTCCACAGCTTTATTGTGTTTCCTTTACAGATGAGTGTTCTCATCAGATTGTCCACAGTAGTTCTTTTGAATATCTCTACATTGTGAAGTGTAAAATCTTCACATGTATGTCGTGCATTCTACATGCAACTGTGATTTTTCTCACGTATGAGCTAAAGCTGACATTGCTTTCTATAAACATATTCACTGATGTGTTAAAAATTCATTAGAGAACTTGATCTGCTAAGGCTTGTAAAAATAGAAGCCTTGTAAACCAATCTAATTGTATCAGTGCAGTTCCAATCCTTTTCTTATCAATATTGGCACCTCACTATTTTGCTGCTGTTTCTCTGCCAGGCAGATCTTTTAAGGACAGGTGGTGCTAATGCACATCTAGTTCAATTGCACTGTTTACGTTACTGATGATTGTTTGCGTATGAGTATATTAGGCTGTTATGGGAACATCAAAAATGCTTAATTCCTTGGGATTACTCTCTATCACTTTGTTTGTTGGCAACAATGTTTTTTAGTCTTAAACATCTATAATGTGGAATTTAAGGGGGAGAGGTAGCAAAAAAAAATTTTTTTTTTTTTGACTTGTGCTTGTACTTATTCAGACACCTAAAGTCCTTTTTTCCTTGTGTTCACCTTTTCATTTACATAGCTTTCTTTGTTTAGGACCCATTTTGTATGTTTTAAAATGTCACAAGTCGGTCTCAAACAGTGAGACTGCGTAAGTAGGTTTCAGTTTACAAATTGACAAATGCACATTCTTCTGTGGCAGAATGTAGATATGCATAATTGCATCTCTTGATTCATGATTCTCCAGACCTTTTCCAGGCTGTTTTTTTTTTGATGACAGGTGATGGGTTGTTGTATTGGTAAAGTGCTTTTATTCTGGAGTATGTTGGACAATGTTTCATTACTCTTAGTTTCCTATTGGAGATCTATCTATTTGCTGCAGAGATGCCAAAATGAGAGGGCTTGGGGCATCCCATTTGAATATAGTAGACTATCAGGTCTCTTTAGTCCTTTGACTAAATTTGATACAACTTCAAAGATTAATTAGTTTTTTTTCTTCCCCCCATTTTGAATCACGCTGTACTAATGCTGTTTGTCATGCCATTGATCCTTAAGCTATAATGTGATTTTTATGCAACTTGACTTGCTTTTTCAGTGTTTGTTTCTATCACAACTGTGAGGTCTGAAAATGACTTTATTTTTCCAAGTCAGGGAAAGAAAATAACTTTAAGCATAGAGATTCATTACCAGGACTTATCCCTGAGAAGATGAGTTTGGATAGGGTATAAAGTAAATGCTCTCAAACTATCTGTACTCTGCCCTGGTCAGCCAGGTTTCTAAAGAAAGTATTAGAACCTCCTAATGGGATTTTATAATGGAAATGCTAATAGAAGGCAGCAGAAGAGTACCTAGTCTCTATCTTTGCATGACTGCATATGACAAAGAAAAAAATTGCTTAATCTTTCTTCCTTTGGCTACCAGCTAATAATTGGATGGTGAATCTTTGACTTGGAATTGCGAATGTGTGTGCCTACATGCACGTCATCTGTCTTTTAAAATGAAATTATTTAATACATGTTACTAATTAAGAAAACCCCTTATAAATCAGTGTCAAAGCTTTACAGGTGAAGATTCTGCCTTTGTCTGTTCTTGCAGTCTCTTCTGCAGCGCAGGGGTACTCTATGCCAGAGCTGAGTGTTGCTGAGGCTGGGGGCCTCTGCATTGTCAATGCCTTCTGATGCTTCACCTGCTAATCAGCAAAACAAGCATACCTTTATTGTAGACATCACTGTTGCAACATAGAACTTGGAAAGTTAACTATTGGAAAATTAGGAAGCATGAGAAATGTTGTCTGTGTGCCTGTTGCATACAACCGTGAATCATTTTTGCTTTCTTTCTGTGGGACTTCCACCAGGCTGTGTTAGCAGGATAAGTAATGCTGGGTTAGTGATACAAAAAAAAAAAAACATTTGCAATGCTTCTGGGAGGAGAACGGGGGGCCTTCCCCCTGAGTAGATGGGGAGCTAACACAGAAAGGTCAGCAGCAGTGTCAGATGCTCAGCTGGGGAGTTGAGAGAGCTGGCATGCCAGTGCTCAGAGTGATGCAGCGCATGTTTGTGGCAATGCTTGTGTTGCCTTGCATTATAGTGTGAGTGTTCAGCATGTCTGTAAACTAGAGTGCTGTTGTCAAGCTGGGCTCCCGGGGCAGGCATGCCCAGTTAGTGATGGAGGAAGGCTTGACTTCAGTGACTTAGCATTGCTAGCAGCTCTGTGGAAGAGGTCCTGCTACAGATTCTGCATTGCAGTATTGAGAAAATCTCTTGTGATCCCCAGCTTTTGTTTTCTTTGTTTATTTTTTCTTTCCCTCCGTCTTCTGCACCAAATAGTGTGATTTTCAAGGGGTAATGGTTTTTATGACCTTGATTCAGTGTCTTGATTCCTTTTCACTTTGTGAGAAGAGGAAATATGATGTTGTAACTTAAAGAGCTCAGTATGAATATGTATTCTTTATTTTTAAAAAGTGAACTTTAAAACCTCTAAATTCAATTCCAAGGAATATTTTTGATAAGTTTTGTGTCATTCATAAGCACTTTTCAAATGTTTAGATACAGAGCATAGCTTCTGGAAGTTATGAAATGGCTGGTGCAAGGGAGAAATGAACTTCATAGTACTGTATTAGAGCATAAGAGCTGAGGCTTGATGAGCTTTGTCTGATTTTTTTTTTTTTAATTATTTTTATTCTTAACTGGTATTTACTGAGATGCAATCAGATCCTATTCTGGAAAACTTTGGCATGTTCTTTCAGACAGTATGTTCCTTTCAAAAGCAGCAGAATCATATTATAGATATAAGGTTTGGGGCAGCTGAAGTGGAATGATGACCCTTCCAATCCTATAGGTAATACGGAAGAATATGAATTGCTTTAGTATGAGTAGGGATGTTTGCTGCTATTGTCTTGTTCTATATGGTACTCAGCTGCTTCAAATTAATGCTTTTGGAAATGCATGACTTTTTTTTTTTAAGGTAGAAAATCTCTTCTCATAGAAGTACTTGAGACTACTATAGCTTTACTAGTCCGGCTGCAGCAAATCTGATGCTGCTGTATGTGAGACCTCTTCACTGCAGGCAGGTGGCAGATTCTTTTGAGAAACTGATATTCTTAAAAGGCTGTGCAACAGCCACCCCCACTGGCAATTTCTTTCTCTTTCAACAAGATTTGAGGAAGCATTTCAAATCAAATTCTGCTGTCTCACCTCAGCATGTGGATTAGTCTCTCCAAGCCAAGAGTAGTGCAAAAATAGCTTAAGAAACCAGAAAATGGAGCTTTAGGAACTTCAGCAAACATCAAAGACAGTTGTGCTGATGATCAGAAATAACAAACATTGACAGAACTAATGTCATAATTTGATTATATTGTCAACGCTGTTGTAATACCATATGCTAACTCTGTAAATATGATGGCTCCCAACTCCTTCGTAATTACAGTTTATTGCCTAAGTCATATAGGATTGGGAGGAAGAGCGAGACATGCAAAGAAGGAATGCTGTAATGCTTCTTTTAACCCTTTCAGTTCACATTTGCCAAAATTTCTGCATGTGACTTAGCGGAACTTTCTTTTTGTAGCACAAAAGCATGAAAAACCTTTGCCCTTGGAGAAACCCCGTGGGTCTCTTATGTTATTTCTAGCTCTCAAGGGCTTTTCACCTTTCTTCCCCAACTGTAAATCAGAATATTGATCAAGTTTCTGTGCAGTAGTTTTGTGAGAAAGGATTTTAATTTCTTTCTTTACAATTCATATGGGCATCTAAGTCTTGACGGGGACAAGAAAACTTCCCCCTTCTTCAGAGGAAGAGCTTTATCCTAATCTGATTTAGAGAACGTTTTAAAAAAATAAATGCCTGTGCTTGTTTTAAGCACCAGATGACACGACACAGAGGGCAGCAAGGAGTCTGTGGCCGACAGGAGCGCGTGGGGTTTAAAATCTCTGCGTGCGGCTCCACAGTCTCTTCCCACCCAGAGGCTTATTTAACCATGTGGTTATGATAACTGTAGGGTCTGTAAAGAGGAATTTGGAGTCAACAGCTTGTCTCATGCTGAGCATTGGGGGTCATGGCAGACTTGCTTTCATGCTGTATAAGTACATTTGTAATATTAACGTGGATTTGTATGGAATGACTCTGTTTTTGCAGAGCTGGAGAGCACGTGTTCTGTGTGATGCTGCATCCAAGTTTTTGAATGCTTTTGATAATATATGTTCAACTATTCTAAGTGCTGGATCCACGGCTGTCACCTATTTTTATGTTGCTCTTGTCATGCTTCCTCTTCCTTCTTGGCAGATTGTAAGAATCCTCAAATTATTTTCATGTTGGTGACTTACTGTAACAAACAAATATACTTTTAAATTTCTGTAAGGTTGAAGTTGCTGGCATTGAACCAAAGGATTATCTTGTGCTGTTTAAACTGACGATTTCAGCTTGCACTTGAGTGGAATCAAAGGAACCTGCAAAGCAAGTTGGGCGTTGCAGGCTGCAAAGCTTCTATCACTTGTTGCCACTGCTCCCGACCCTGGCATGTCTCCTGTCCTCCCATCAGGCAGCCTGATGCATTGGGCTCTGCCCTCTCCTTCAGGTAGTGGCACTTCTTGACTTTTCTGATTTCCTGCCCCTGCAATGCCTTGCCTGCCCTTAGCATTTGACCATATCCCTCTCCCTCATTGCAGCCTATCTCTAAAAGTTAGGGCAGGCACAGACTCACTGGAATATCTGAGTAAAATATGAATCCTTTGATGGATGCTTGCCGTATCTTTAATAAAAATGTCTTTAGCCCTTCTTCCATTCACTCAATCCTGAATTAAAACTATTTTAAAAACATTTTCCATACGCTTTTCTTCAGCATAATAATAATAATAATAAATAAAAGCACTTTATTTTTAAGGTTTAGTTGTGAAATCCGTGTATGCTTTAGGATGGAAAAACATTTGATCTTTCTTATTTTAAGGTGTTGGTGGGAAACCAAATTCTTGAAAACAAGTTGTAAGTCTGCTATATAAGCACTTGAATATGCCTTGCAGGAAGGCATTATTGTGATTGATGAATGTATTTATTTAAAAAAAAAAACTCCTAAATGAGTTTCTTTTGTAGCTTCAATCATTACATCATTAAAAAGAAAATGGAGAATAAATGGAGAATAAAACGCATATCCATACCTATATAAAAATCCCTTGGAGAAAATGCTTTTTGATTTAGAGGATCATCCTCATGCTCTATTTTCATGTGATCATGGGATAATAGGTTTCTTGCTCCCTAACAGAGGCTCTAGGTACTACAGTAATATTATGTGTGCTTAAAAGGGCTGTAATCTTCTTTTATTTCAGTTAATATGTCTATAACAGATTTCCCTCTAACCTTCAAAGAAAATGTATCATGTAATTGCATTGAATGAGAGATCTGGTGCAAGGAATTTATTTTTCTGAGAAACCATAGCTTGTTGGCAAAGAAAACCTGTAAATACTCTGAAGCGTTCACAGGTAAAGTTAACTGCTAGATTTAGGTGCATTTGATTAATGCTTTGCATTAGTGTATGTATAGATTTCTTGGATTGTGTATTTTTTAAAAAGCATAGGAGCTTGGTCTTATAGAAACAAATTGACTATGCTCAAAGACTGTAAACAAAGCTGCACCTCAACCAGTGTGCAAGACAGAGTTGAGTGTTATTAAAAAAGAAACAAAAGCCTTACTCAGAGTTTCATGGGTTTCTATGCTAAGAAATTAAGTATTTATCATACAGCAATGGCCATTTCTTAGGGGAGGGATCTTGTAGTATCTTTCAATATTTGAGAATATTTTACAGAAAATATGGCCAACCTTAAAGCTCTCTAATGCGCAACAATGCAAAATTATATGCTTAGGTGACCTGTTAATTAGTTCTCATTCTGTCTCATACGATTTATAGCTCTCTGACTCCTAGGTAAAAATGATGTATGACTTAATGGGGTGGAAATCTAGACTGGGTTCACACCTTCAATTGTTTAATGCTTTCTCTAGCTAGGTGACTAGTGTGATGGGAGGAGAAGGCAGCTGTAAGCATCTTCTCATTTATTATGACAAGGACAGAAAAGCCCATGCTCCTGTGACTTATGGTTGTTTGCTTCCTTGTCACATATTCGATTCACTGGAGCGAGGAGGGAATGTGGCTCTTCCATAAAACACAAACATAGCAGCTAAGAACAGAAATACGTGTGATCTTTCCTGCTCAAACTTACTTTAATGCAGCCATCCCATATATTCTCAATTTAGCTCTAACTTTTTCATAGTATGAGAGAATTATTATTCCACTGATAAAGAGGAAAACCCTCTACAAGCGAGCAATTTTTGTTAGCTTAGGGGTTTTGAAGAAGCTTTTATTTATTTATTTCCCATCCCCAAATGGCTTTTTTTGTCTACTTTGGTATATTTTATGTGCAAAGCAGTTATTGTGTGTTATGTTACTCTTAGGCATGAAGTTTCTCTAATGATGTTAATTTTGGAATATTTGTCTTTACAACATCTTTTGTACAGTGAATTTGATTTTTTTTTGAAATGCAATACTGTAAACTCAGAATGGTTAATTCTGAATTTTTACTAGATTTAATGGTTGTGATAAGTCTGTAAATGAATACAGCCTTTTCCAGCACTTTTGAAGTTTGTTACTTCCCCTGGAATATCCACAACAAGCTGTGATTTCTGCTAGGCTTTTCTGGAGGTGTGTTGTGCCCAGGGTAAGGAGTGTATGTGCCATTCACAAAGTAACCCTACATATGCTTGCTGATAGCATGGATAGTTTTGCAGTGCAGTGCCTCTTGTGATCTGTCTTGCTGAACTAGATGATCTGCATCACTCCTTTTAAATCTGTATGTTTTTTTTTTTTTTTTAAGTTATTGCATCAGGCTTGCTTCTTGACTGTAAAGTTTTGGCAGTGGTGGTGGTCCCTAGGTCCCCATGTGGGTGTTCATTCATTTGTCACTACAAGATAGGCTAAGGTCACCACTGAGAGCTGCTCTGTGTGTGAGTGGGACACTGGGGGGGGGAAAAAAGGACTTTCTCTTTCTAGTTTAGTCCAGCAACTAGGAAAGAGGCTTTGCTGATACGAAATATAGGCACTTGAGCTAATGTACTGTAAGTAAATGTATTTAGATTTATGTAAGGTACTAGCTATGATGCTGCTAACATCTTCTAAATTAAAATCTTATTCTAAATTTTCCTTAGGAATGATTTATCCAATTCTCAAGTATACTTCTCTCTCCTTAACATGTCTCCTTGACATACAATCAATCGCCTTTCTGAAGGCAATGTTTTATAAGAAATTGGAATGTTAGTTACCCATTTTTCTGGGTAAAAAAAAAAAAACACTTTTCATGTATGTGAATACAATACACAGGGTTACACAGATAATACTTCTGTGTAGTTAAATGTTTGTGTACCTGCTCTCACCAGTTAGTTATTAATGAACTTTGGGATTCTTCTTCCCAACACCAGTGTTTGTGAAGGTACAGGCACTGATGTACCTGGCTCCTGTCATGCAGATGTTCTTGTGTCTGTGGGTCCTCCTTTCTGAGGGAGTTTGTCACATGGGCACTGATCCACCTGTGTGAGATCAGAGCCTAAGCGTATTACTGGCAAATGTAATTGGATGTTGGACTTGTGTTGCAGTGCAATTTCTTTCAAGTGTCACCCAAGATTAACTGAAGAACACGAATGATAGAGGACATTTTAACTGCTGAATCCTTGGAAAATCGTTCCAGAGAGGAGGATGTTTTAAATCATGAGCTGGGGACTGTGGGCCATTACCACATATAATACCTTGCTCAATATAAAGTTCTAAAATGTTCCTCATTGCTTAGTTTACTTTAAATATTATTTCCTGTGAAATAATTTGATTAAAGAGTAGTGTATACACATTGATATGATTACTAACTGCTGGTTTTATATGCGTAGTGTGTTGTTTTTTTTTTTTTTTCTGATGAATCTTGTCTATATAAAAATGGCAGAACAAGCATCTAAAAAGCAGGGTCTGTGTGATGAAATATTTCCCAGCTTGAATGAAATACTTCCACTAAAACTGCAGACACTGAATGCTGTACTAGCAGTGTTTAGGCTTACAGTGTTTTAGGAACCTTGGGATTAGTGTTTATCTGTCCCATAAAGGATACGAATCATTTAGATTAGAAGTAATCTGATTGTATTGAAGTACAAATTATAGCACAAATGCCATTCAAGTGGGTTAAGTGACCAGGGTTGGTAAACACCATATGACTGCTGATTGGTCAGAGAAAGAGTATTAACTGAAAGATAATGATGGATTTTAATCCAAATCTCTAAAGCACAACAGCTGTAGTTCCCAAATGAGTTCTCTCTCTGACAGAGTTCTAGGACACTGGTTTATGTTTCCAACTATTTATCTTGCACAAGAATTAATTTGGAATATAATTTGTTACTCCAGTATGGAATATAGATATTCCATATGGCTTTCTTTGATTAAATTTCTATTTCATTTTCCGTTAGCAAGATCACTGTGATTTCTTCAATGTCCATAAAAAACATAATATTTTTCTTTCCCTGTACTGCAGTACCTAGTCTGAATTAGTTAAGGAAAATCAGCTAATGTTCTTCCTTGTTCATGTTTTTTATCAGTAAGAAGTTAAATGATTGCACAGTTTCAGGTTCTCTGTTAGAGAGAATCTTCCCTTAGAGTTTGTGCATACCCTGAAATAAGCATGTTCATTAAAGGAATTGGATGATTGACTGAAAAAAGGAAAGTAATCTAGCTTTGTGATTCTCTGATCCATCTGTCTGGATTGGGAAAGTCAGCAGCCGAGAAATCAAATGGTCCTAAATTACTGTTTACAGTCCAAGCATTCAGGCATTGGAAAAAGAATTAAGGTCCTTTAGAATGATGCTGTTACAGATTATCAATGTTTGTATCTGGAAAATGTAGGTGGCTAGTTTCTCTCCTGTTCAGGATTCCTTCAGATCATCTGGGTAATGTAGCATTGAGAGCTGTGTTTTGTCCTTTCTGTGTAGTCTCAACTCCAGAAGCTCATGTAATGTTGCAAGTGTAAGTAGGTATGAGCCCTGTCCTTTTGGTTCGCAGCATAACTCAAAAGGAAGTTTGGAAGCCTCTTCCTGGTGCAGAAGTTATTGGTGGACTTAGCAGAACTGAGAAGATGTTCAGTGCATGTTTACAGGAGCCCTTGATCATCTTTGTTATAACAGTCTGAAATGCCTTTAGAAAACCATGACAAAGAACTTGTGGCCTGCCTCTTCTTGGATTTGGATTCTGTGAAGTCTCTTATCTTAATTTGTTCTCATATTAACGCAGTAGGCACTGCTTACAGTTTAGTATGTAGTAATGTTCTCATTAAAAGATGAATAAAACAGGCTTCCAGTAAATGGAAACCAAATTGCAGTTGTTTTTTTTTTTTTTAAGGAAAAAAGCTGAATATTGGTTTGTGCATCCAGATAAGACTATTATGGTGCTGTTTTATGGAGAGGGTAATGTGAGATGAAGTGACAAGGTACCTATATATATTTTATATGTGTGTGCTTCCATATGCTTGGCCCAACAATAGTAATATTGTATTGTTCCTGCTCAGGGAGATGTGCACAAACTTGGGCAGGGTGGGCCAACCTGTTAAATTTTGTTGCTAGTGTTGAAAGAGTATATCTTACAAATGTTGACACTTGGTATGTGGTTAATCCATAGGTGATCAGCTGTATACATTATTTGGCCATTGGCATTTATGAAGCTGAGGAAACTCAAGGGTAAGCATGGGCTTGCTGCTGTTCTTCACACACTCCAATTGTTTCTGGGGATCTTTGCAGTATGAGGAATGTAAGGTTGGACTACAAGTATGTGGTGAAAAACTAAATAAAATGCAAATGGTGTCTGACCAATAACTCTAATGCTGGATCAAGACAAATTTGCAGTAGAATCTTGAGTATCTTCAGAAGCCAGGGCGTTTAGATTGATCAGTATTAGTAGTATTACTGCAGTTGAAGGTTTTGCTGTACTTGGGTTGAGTTTGCTCTTATTATGCTTCTTTACTGCTTGATGTTTGGTTTTGTGGTTGCTTTATTTTTAAGGCTGTTGTTTGTTTTCCCTCTTCTCACTCTTTTCTTTTTAAAAATCTATTGATTTTTTTCATATATCAAAGAAGAGAGGGTGAAGTTGAGGATACAGCCCAATTTCCTGAAAAATATTTGTTGATCTTCTCTAGCTCAGTTAGAACTGCCATCTGAGCCAAAGCCCCAGTTAAACCATTTGCAGGATTGAGGAGACTTGGGCAATATTAGCATAGTTCAAGAACAGTCTCTGAATAGTAGACCTCATTGGTTTAAAGGGCTCAGAATCCAAAACTGTCACCTCACTCCTTAGTGTCAAGTTTGATTCTTACTTTAAATTTAGGGGAAATGTGAAACTTGGAAGTTGCTTCTATAATATTCAGAGTTGTAAAATTTTCCATATTTTCATTTGTGAAAGTACTCAAACAGTATATAAGGATTCTATTTAGTGGCTATGCAGTTTCTGAACAATAAGAATGGCAACTAAATGGATTAATTTCCAGTAGAAACTCTGTCTACTAAACGGGATTTTCTAGGGGGGGGATACTTTTATATTTTTTTTTCTGGAAACTATATCTGTAATATCCTTCGCAGGTGTATTTTGTCATGTCTCTGAACTCCGAGTTGCTTTCCCATGTGATTTCCTGTGGAAAAATGACAATTTGTTTCTGTTGATGGTAGAACTGGGCTTTGTCTGTGTATCGTAGGTAAAAGGCCAATAAATATTTTAAAACAACGAAGTGTTATTTAATTAGTGGTTTGTTTACTGGCTGAATCAGCCATTTAGCATAAGTGGAATGAATTATGATAGCTGCAGAGATGGCTGCAGAAAGTTATTCTGATAAGGGAAAGGGAGATCCTAGTTTTTATGGGGAGTCTTCCTTAGTATAAAGGATAATGGAAGGGGGAGGTTGAATATAGGGGAAGAGAACACACTTGCTTTTGCTGTATTTAAAAAAAAAAGTAAATGTTATTTGTTTCCTTGCCCGCATTGAGGAAAGAGGAACTTTAAACCCACAGTTAGCACTGTCCCAGAACAAGTGTCAGGATATATCACCCATGAACAGTTTATATGACCAAGGACAGATGTGATTATTGGTGACTTGCAACTTTGGAGCATCTTACTAGTATGAATGGTGGGAGCTAAAGTCCCAGTATAGGAGAAGTAGACATGGTGCTGAATGATAAAGGCTAGGGTATAAGAGGACTAAATTTGAAGGTCTTTTTAAAGCCCCGTGTTTACAGCAATAAACACAGCAGCAGTACAGGACTTATCAAGTTCCTGACTAAGGGAGCTGCGACACTCCTGGTTAGCTGCCAGAAATAATGCCAGCTCCAAACATTCAAAAAATCCTTTGCTGGATTCTAGAAGAAAAATGAAATAGATTTCTCTTTAATTCCCTTCTAGTTTTTGAGTCTTCAGAGTTCATGTTTCCAGTCTTCTCTGAAGGATTAGAGGGATATTTAAAAAAAAAAAAAATCTACAGTCACCAGAGGGTTTTTATAACTGCATGAACTAGGCTTAAGAGAAATGCTTAATGCTGCAAGATAAGAATTTTGAGAGCTAGCAGCTATGGACTTGATTAGTGGAGTGTCATAAGAGAGATTTCAAATTAATAAATTAGTTTTTCTTAAGTAAAACTTTCCAAGTGTTTGGTGTTTCAAAATGTCACATTGATGATGTCAGCATAGGAGGCGTATTCAGCCAGCTGGATTTTTTTAAAAGCAATAAAGCAGTATTTAAAACTGTTTCATAGCAGAAATTGTGTTCGATTCCCTAGCATCAGTTCTTTAGCAAAGCACAGATGGACTAGATAAGTTGCTATGAACGAATAAGGTCCTCATCCGTTGGGTGATCTACCAGAGCAATTGTTTATCACAAGGATGTATTGCATTATGAAGTCTACTGTTCCATACGTTTCTTAATAAGTGTTCACAAAGTTGAGAAAACACCAAACATCTCCAAGGAATGAGACTGGATGAGGGAGAGATTTACTGAAACAGGGTATAAGAGTCAGCTTTACTGCAATCTTAAAGTTGCAAAAGGCTTTGAAAAGTGAATGACTGGAGGGAAATATCTCATGAGACTAAATTGGGCTTTTGAAAAGGTAACTTCAGCTGTAAGCTGTAAAGTGAAAGCAGCTTGTTGTGCACCTCAGCATTTTCAAGTGCAAAAAATAAATATTCTGCTCATGCTTCCATCTTTCTGGGGGTTATATTTATTCAGAGGAGATTAACGGCCAATTTTCAGTGTGACTGCCTTCATCAGAAATTTATCCCTTTTCAAAATGACGTTTTTATGGGAGCAGAATTTCTGTGAGAGTTCAGATTCCAGTGTGATAGAAGAATGTTTATATCCTTAAAGAGATTCCAGAACTGTGTTCTTGGCAGGATGGCAGTTTAAGATGAGAGCAGGCTGTGTAATTTTGTCACATCTTTTTGTGTTAAGTAACTTTATTGTGGTATTGCATTTTAATTGCTCTGTGGTTACATGGGCATCTCTTAATCTGGGTGCTTTACAGGTAGATGCAATAATACGCATAGATTGGTATTTGTGGTTCCTGCAGTAGAGGAAACAGTCTAATATGATTTAAACTGGTGCAGGACTGATGGTTGTACAAACAGTAATTTGAAAGTATAAGGAAACTTTGTCTGAGAGCATGGTGAAACTTCACCTTGTGCCCCTTGTTGCCTTTGGTTGCTCTTGTGGATGGAGAGAAATGGCGAAGACTTCTCTTTGCATGTACTCATCCAGATTTTCTATCTTTAGTTGTCCTCCATCTTTTCTGGAGAACTAATCTGCAGCCTGGAGGCAACTGTTCTGTGGATTTTGCACTTCTGCCTCTGTCCCAAGATGCTGGAAGTGCTGTGCTTGTGCAGGCTGGAGCTGTTTGCCTCAGTCTTTGCTGCCAGGCTCCCAGGAGCATGCCAGTGGGCGCAGCTGAGCTGGCGTGGGCTGTGGCCCCAGGGGCTCTGACTGCCCAGGCCCCTGCAGAGACCTCTGCACCCCTGATTTCATTACTGTGCAGTACTGGACCTTAGTGCTCCTTCTCCACTGTTCTTCTGGTGTCCTGTTCTTCTGGTGTTAACTTGCAGGCAGTTTGGATGTGTTTTGAAATTCCAGTTCCTAAGGGGTGAGCTGAAGCAGTAATTGTTTCTCCATAATTGTGAATAAGTGGTATAACTTTTGTGCAAGGATTAATTCCCTGCTTCGGTGAGAGGTTTTCAGGCTATTGGCTTAGGTATGCTGGGGAAAACAAACAAACAACAACAACCCTCCCCCCCCTCCAAAATAAATAAATAAATAAAAACAACCCCACAAACTGATGGATGTATTTATTTGCTCCACTTCTTTAGATTTTTATTTATTAGCATAGAAAAAGAGATTTAATGAGGTGATTGAAGGTGTAGCATTATTTTATGTAGCTTGAGAGTTTAATGGTCCATGATTGGGGAGATTACTGTATTCTGTTAACCATCCATAAGTAGATGTGACAGGTGAAGGGAGTAAGGGGAACTACATGTGATTTGTAAAGCAGGCAGAAGAGGTCACACTGGTTCTTCTTTTTAATTGTCCTTATTTTCTCATATGTGTATATAGTGTGATGGCATATGAACAGGAGAATGAGATGAATCTACGGATGTATGGGAGTAGGGAAAGAGCAGGAAAGAGATCCTATGGTGTAGGAAAGCTGTCCAAACAGCAGCAGAAGAGAAATACAAGGAAAGGAGTCAGAAAAAACATCCATTCAGCAAGAAGGAAAATGTCTAAAAACATAAAATAAAATTCTTCAGGCCAAAGAAGTCTTTAAGTTCTGCAGGACTTAATCGTGTTTTCTGGTCTCAATTTCCCTCCAGTTTTCTCAATGCTTGTGGGCTGCATGAGCCTTCTGCCACTGACGACAGTGAAAATCCTTTGCTGCTCTCAGGGTGTTAGGGGTGGGCCCAGCAATGCCTTGTAACTCGCTCTTGAGATTTACTGTGTGTCTGTTACAGCACAACTTACCCTTCTTCTGCTGAGCATTTCAAGAGCTACTGCCTCCTGACCCATCTAATCTAAAATAAACTTAAACTAACCTAGCAGGTCTCAAAAACTTGACAGCAGATGGCACATGCTTTTGTTTAGCCCTGCATATAAAATCTTGGTGGGTGGTAACTGCCTTAGGACAAAATCAGCATCCCACCAGTCACCATCTGGGATGGCAGATGATATGTGGGACTGTCATGAATAAGCATTCTGATGTTTGTAAATGTCCGAAGGAAGACACAGCTTGTTAGCATTTGCAGTTGGTATGTAGTCAGCACTGCAAAAACCTCACGTTATGCAGTATTCAGCACAAAGAGAATTTGTCTATCTTGGGTCCATCTCCGTCATATGGGTGAGTATAAGGTGATGATTCTTCCACAGTTTTAGCTTTGATGGTGAACTTGCATGGGACTTCTGGCAGACTTTTAGTCATTGTTGGTGCTTCTGTGATAAGAATAGCTCTTCTGATTCTTAGATACAGTGTCAGAGGTAATGTTTAGATGACTCATTTTGGATCATACCTGATGTTGATAATGAGCATAAATTTGTGGTATAAAACACGTTCTTGTTCTGGCAGTATAGGTTTAGTTAATAGGTGAAGGAAGGGGACAATTTGGACCCAAAAGTGTAAAATGACTTTGAAAGAGCACAGATTTTTCTGCTGTAGATGTGCATCTGTTTGTCTGTGCATCATCCATCTGTGAGAAGGAGAAAATAGGAGTAGACAAGGGTGATCCACAAGAATACACATGTGCAGCTTCCCTCATTCAGCCTTTTTGTGGCTCTATGCACTGAACTAGTTTGAGAAATACTATTTAGATCAGTTGTGTTTAGACCTCTTGTTATTTATGTGACAAGATCTTTATGCAGGTTATTTTAGATGGTAAAGCCAATTGAGTATGAAGCTCTAGGATGTGCTGAGTATAAACATCTTGGAGAGAAGGAAATCTGTGCATCTGCCATGTAACTACTGTGGTTAAGGCATCTGGTTTTTAAGCATTAAAGCATGTTTTATTTGCACTTGGTCTGTGTATCTGCTGAAAGTTTGACAAGATAGTATTTTCTTTAGAGATTCAAACAGCTGACCTGACTGTTCTTTTTGCAGTACTTCCAGTTCCTTGATGCAGAATATTAAAATGGTGTGGGGTTTGAAATGTTTGTGCAGTTTAATGCTGTTGGAATTGCCAGTCGTTCTTTGATATACAGCTTTTGGGGGATGAGAGTAATATACTATCTGAGTCTCTTCAGATGTTTTCACTTAAGTACAATATCTAAATAATATACTGATGAATGATTAAAAACAAAACAAAACAAAATCCCATGTGAATCTTAATTCAAGGAGTACTTTCCAGCTTAAAAGTAAGATGTAAACACTACATTAAAGGTATGTCCAAAAGCTTTTCAATCCCAATTAATGCAACAGTATGATCACATTTGCTGGAATGTAAAGGAATGAGGAGGATTTATCTTTCAAATTTGTATATGCAAGTGCTATCAAACAGGTTCTTTGAAGAATTGAAGGGAGAGTGGTGTGGATTATCTGCAGCCTGGAAGCATATGCATACACTATTTCTGGATCGAGGTGTGAAATACCAGTGAAAACAGTAGAAAGCTGCCTCAGTCTTTATGAATTGAAGTGCTTATTTTAGTGTGGAATAGGGTAGATAGTCAGAATGGATTTCTGCAAGCAGCAATTACTAAAAGCTGGAGATGACCGACAGTTTGAGGTTACCAGACATCTGCGCAAGCCCAAGTGGAATTTGAGCAGTCTCATATCTTTATCAATGCCAGGGATCTCTCTGTGCTTTGTGTCAGCACAAAATATGATTGTTTGTGGCTCTTTTAAACAAGGAAAATGGAAAGTGAAACAATATGTTCAAAGCAGAGCCAACTTGAACCTTTTCCATTCCTGCAGATGATTTCAAGATAGATGATCCCTTCAGGGCTGTCACTTCACCAGCTGGGTGGTTCTCTTGACTATAAATCTGAACTTGTTAATAATACAAAACGTGTGTCTTTACCTTTATACTTAAAGGACACATAGCTTTCAATATATTTTCAGTTCCAAACAAGAATCAGTATTTTACTTGGCAGGTGACTGTCTATTTAGGATGACTCACCTGGGGCCATCTCTTGAGAAGCATCTTAGGACTGGTCTTCATGGCCACAGGCCATGCTTGCTGTTCTGAGCAGGGTTTTCTCTCCCTCATATTTTTTAGTTCAGTCAAGCAAGCTGATGTGTCTGTCTCATGTTATTTTTTTCACGTTGCTTGGTCTTTGTTCATGCTCAGTTATTAATTCCACATAGACCTCAAAGCCTTTGCTCTTGTGTCCAAGAGCTTTTTCACGATATTATCACGCTTTATCCTGAATTAGTGATTTTTCATTGCAAATTATACTCAGCTTCTAGTATTGTCAGACTTGTGCTATATGAACATGAAGGCTGTCCACTCTGCCTGCTTTTCTGTTAAGGCTTCCTTTTATGGTAGGTGAATTCTTAGTATTTTTAAGAAAGGTAGGAAATGATTTTTGTTCTCTGAGACCAAAGCTTTACACGCTCCTCAAATGTGATAATGCTCGGGCAAGATAAAGTAACAGCCAGGTACAAGCACCCTGTGGGAATCTCCCATTATGTCAGTGGATTTTGATCTTTATTCCCGCAAGTTCATGCCTAAAACTTTTTTTTCGTAATAAAAATAGATGCTTCAGTGGAAACGCTTCTATTTTGTAATAACTTTCTAGTTACTTAAAAGTGATTTACTTTACATAGAGGTATTAATTTTTGCTTAAAAACACATTCTAACACGTCCTAGATCAATTTGTACTTAAAAAAAAAAAAAAGCAGTTATTTGAATATGATATTGAAGGCAGATTCAAATTAAACATTCTTTATTATTTTTCATTCATAAGTTTGTTTTCTGATCTTTAAAGTTGTAAAATATGGTTAATTAGCAAACAATACAAATTGTTCAATTTAGATTTTCTTTTTTCTGTGGATGAACACAAGAAGAATCCTTCAAATTTTAGGTGAAATATTTGGAAAGATGCAAGAATACAACAGTACAACTTTGTAGAATTCTTAAGATATACAAAATGATCTTTGAAAATTCTTAGATAATATGATGCAATATATTTCGATAAATTGGCAATTAATAAAATGTTCCCACGTTTTAACTAAGATTGTGAAAACAAGCAAAATTGGGAGTACATTCAGGAAAATGCTTGAACACCTCATTTGAACTTGACAAAATTCAGCAGTTTTATGATTTTGATCTACTTTTATGGTGGTGATGTTGCATCCTACTTTTAATTTTGTGGCTTTGTTTGTGTTTGTTTGTTTTTTTACTGGCTGCTTGGCATTTTGGCATGTGAGATATTTTAACCCTGGCTTAGTTTGACAAGGAAGTAATTCAAGATCTCTGGTCTATTTTATTTTTTTTCCTTTCTTCCTGAGTATTGCTTTAGAATTTCAGAATATTTGTGGTTTAGGGCTTTGATAAAAGATTAGAGTTCCTGAATGAAATAAGATCTAAATATGAACTGATAATGACCATCAGTGATGTTGGGTTAAAGGAAACTGAATAGCTGCTTTCCTGGCAGATCTACTCTCTCATAGACTTACAAACATGGAGGGAGCAAGCAAAAGCCCTGTGCAACTATAGGCTGGATGTTTGAGTAGATACATGTTCTTCCTCAATCAGATAAAAATTCTTAATAAATCACATATTAATCTAATGTAATATGTGATTGTATAGTGACAGATTCCCAAGAAGTAGGTAACAACTTATTCATCATTAAGCAAAATTGGATTATAGTGATACAGCAAAACCATTTACTCTTCATGAATCACAATCCAAGATTGCTGCCTAGACTCCACACTTGATTAGCCTTCTTGGCAATAGTCAGATATATTATTTCAGGGCAGGATGCATCTCTTTGGCAAATAAGATGTATAAATCTATTCTTGTTAATATTAAGAAAGACAGAAAATCTATAAGTAAAGATTTCCTAAAGAGGAAAGCTTGTAATTAGAAGATGCTACATTCATGGACAGATGCAAATGCAGTCAGTCTAGGATAGTCTAAATCCGGAGTGATTTTCTTTACTCCAGTTCAGCTGAGCTCTCAGTCCAGTACCGCAGGTCTAATTTTAGGTTTCCTTGAAGTGGACAGTTTCAGGGCTGGTAGAACAAAGCAAAATACTAGCTACTTGAACGTTTTCCATTTTATGAATTACCTTGTACTGAACAGCTAATGTTTGTGTTGAGAAACAACCATCTGTTTTTGTAGTTGAAAGAGAATCTTGTTCAAATGTTAAATACTCTGAAATGTGTTAGTGTAGAGGCTGTCAGCCATTTGTTATGCTACACCATTCGAAACTTTGCTTGTACGGGAATAGCAAACTGACTTCTAATTGCCACTGATTAAATCAGTATGAAAAAAAACTTGCTGGCTAAGGCCGTATTTAACTGTTTGGTTGATGTGCATGATCTACTGCTTATTCTTTAAGTGATGCAAGGAATAAAAATGAATTAACTCCTCTGAACCATCCAGTTTTTACTGTAGCTTTGAAACAAAACATGGTGTGCTTTGTGAGCAGTTGAAAGAAATAATGAAGAGTTGGTGGGTCGTAGAATTTGGGATAGTAAATAGCTTGACAGGTGGGGACACTGCAGAATGTGATGCCTCCTTGAGGAATTTCAGAACAAGACAAAGATAAAACATGGCATCTTATATTTTGATTTGTATCAGAAGAAAGAGGAACACGCTTTAAGAAAGGAAATTGGTCCTTTAAACATATGGGAGATTTTTCAAGGTTGGCTTTAAAATAGTCTCTAGTGCTTTTTAACACTGTAGGATACTGAGCACAAGGCACTATGCATATGCTGTTCACCACAGTATCCCAATAGAACTTGTTGCCCAGATGGTGCAAACCATATGCCTCTCCATAGTTTATCTATGTTTGGGAAATACTGTCTGAAAATCTAAGAAAGGTCGTAAGACTTCTCCAAAGCTGTTTTAGTGAGTTTCTTTTAGGCAGTACTCCGGATATATTTGAACTGTTTGGGGTTTTTGTTGTTTGTTTCTTTTGAGTGTTTTATGGCAGCATTGAGGAACTATGCTCCAGTGTGAGATCCCAGCTTAGGCACAGAAACTTGGCTCTTCCATTTGCATACATAGCTTTTCCTCATGAGAAGTACTTACGAAGCATACAGCACAAGGCTGTCTTGATTCTCACATTTGTTTTTTCTCCCCGCTTTTCTGAATGAACCTTATTGAAAATGTAACAACGTAGAAAGCCAATTTTTATATTTCCTCCATAACTCATTTGACTGTTTCGAAAGGCTAACAAAGAAGAAAATTCTCTTTGCTCTATGTGAGTGGTTAAAGTAAGTTTTTTGTTTTGCTTACCTGGCAGAGATCCATGCAGGGCTGGTATTCTAATCATATTTCCAGCATAGTGGTTCTTTGAAGTATGAACTAATTAGGAATGGGCATTGCAAAAGTTTAGACCAGTGCTTAGGAAAAGAATGCTTTGTGTAACCATTACTAATTCATTAGGATAACCAAAAGCTTATTTCCTTTGAGTAAAGATTTGCACATTCTCACCTACAGCAGTATGCTATATATAATACTTCTTTGTAGCTCCTCGGAAAGCACAATTCTGCTTAAAAGTAAATTAGCTAAATTGAAAGGCTAATTGCCTTGGGCTTCAAGTATAAAGAAGGTTCATGCTTAGATTTCTTTCCCAGCTGAAAGAGGCTGAGAAGATGTGGTTTCAGAAATCCAAACAGGGTATCTCATGACAACTAAGAATTTTAATGTGGTGTCATAAATCACTAATTTATTCTTGCTGTGGTATTGCTTGCAGAATCTATTCGGACAGATCTGCTCTGTACACAGGATGAAGCGTGATGGGGAAAAGTGTTTCGTCTGTAACAACTTAGTCAAATATCTAAAAGCTGTTATGTGAGGAAGCAGTTTGAGAATGACTTTGATCAGAGTAAAATGGAGTATATCTGGTTTGAAATAGAAGAACTTAATGTCATAGAATATCCTGAGTTGGAGGGAACCCAAAAACTTGGTTCTGCAAGAGAAAGGAGCAGAATTACAAGTACGCGTAGAAGATGAATGTGTCATATGGTCCCTTTATGAACCTAGATTTTCTGGATCAGTTGGATGTTTTGAAATGAATACAGATGTTCTTCATTTCCTGCTTTTTTTCTTGTCTTTAAGTTCTCACTTTTCAATTTTTAATTGGGTCTAGTTCTCTAAGTAATTGAGTAAATACTGCTACAATGATATGGCACTATCTTTGTAACGCGTGAGTCACTTCAGGGTGATTCATGGTGTTGTGCTCCCTGATGGAGTATTTTAATTTGTGCTTGGCATTTATTGACTGCTGTTGAGACTTAACAAATAGCAGACTGTATCCAGGCTTTACAAAAGTGGGAAACAAATGACACCTGCTAGTCTTAAATAAAATCATTAATGACTTATACACTAAATAATAAAGTTTAAAATATATGTTGATTTTTGAACTATAGGCAGTTGCTTTTAAAGTGAAGCTCCTCTGTTGCCTTACACAGAGCAGAGAACTTAAGACCCAGATTCAGGTGAAAGGAGGACAATGTCAGTATGGAGCTGAGGCAATTTGTAGAACTTGTAATAATAGCTGAACAAAGGTGAATTAAACTGTTTTTAGGACCCAATCCCTGTGATCAACTTTGTCTAGGAAAGGTGTCAAAAATGTTGGTCTCTTGAAAGATAAAAATGAAATAGCTCTCTGGAATGACAGTCCTGTACGTAATTGTGTTTTTATTATTTCTGGGGAGAGGGGCATGAGGGCTGAACATGGTGCAGCTTTAAAAGCTCACAGTTGTTTTTATATTGGTGTCCGAGTTATAGAGCTTGTGGAGATTCAGTTTGTTATGTGTTTGGAATAACAATTTTTGTGTCTTTTAAGTGAACATTACTCATGTACAGGTGCTGCTCTGGAAGTAATGCCTCCTATTTCAATATGTTGGCCCACAACAACAGAGGTGAACATTGGAGATATGGTAGTAGAGGCTGAACCGTCTCAACAGTATTCCATTACACTTTTTTTGCCCTGTGACAGATGGCAGCGGTCTGACAAAATGGCATCTGACATGGAAATGCGTATGAAGCAATGGTGTGTCATTGAATTCCTCCATGTGGAAAAATGGGCACCCACTGACCTTCATTGACTCTTGCTGAACATTTATGGAGACCAAATAGTGGAAGTGAGTGCAGTGAGGCGGTGGGCGGTACGTTTCGGCAGTGGTGACAGTGAGATGAAAGGCAAGACATGTCCCGGACAGCCATGCAGATTTTTATGAGCACAGCATGCAGGCTTCTGTTCATTGCTGGCAAAAATGCATAGCTGATGGTGATGATTATATTGAAAAATACTGTTTTGTAGCTGAGCATTTGCTCTATCAAACAGTGTTATTGTTACTTGTATCTGTTCTACTTGCCATGGAAACGAATAGGAAGCATTACTTTTGGAGCAAACTATGTAGATTGGCAGTATTGTGCATGTGGTAGGGAAAGCATATTTGCATTATAGAAAAGTTTTGCTCATTTAAATTGATGTTTAAAGCTGAGCTAGATGTAGGATTAGCTCTCATAAAACTCATTAGGAGACGCTGTATGTAAATATGTATAAATACATTTTCTAACCACGGACTCAATCATTTTGTTTGAAAACCACGCATTCTTTAAGATTCCATAAAATGTTTAATATAGAACTCTTATTTTCAAATAAATTTTTATGTAGAATTAAATGTGAACATAAACAGCTGGTAAATTTGACCAGACTATCTCAGATGTACTGATACATTGTTGTATTTTGCCCTTACGATAATTCCCATTATTTCTCACTTGTAATGAATTTGTATTTTTTTATTTAGTCTTAAACCTAATTCTAAATACTTCAAAATCCCATACATAACAATTACTTTAAATGGGCTTTTTTGATTTTTGCAGAGTACAACGATCGTATAACTTCTCTTAATTCTCAGCTCACTGACTGTAGTCTCAAGTAGCTGCTTCTGTTACATGATAACATTAGTGAGCTGTGCAAAAGCTCGAGGAGCTAAACGGCCCCATTTCCTATCTGATTCTTGGTGAGTGAGAATAAATACTATCCAGAACTCTCAGAATCTCTTTAGTGAAAGGCTGCTTTTTTCTTAATGGGGAAAAAAATCTTCCTAGTCACTTGAATTTATGCAAGCATCTGGCAAATGTAGAGGTTAGGAAGAATGCACAAGTTATGTTTATGAGGTTGGTTTTGTGTAAGTTCTTGTACAAGTTTCTTTCATAAAAGCGCAAAGCATTCAGGTAACCTTTCTTTAGAAGTCAATCTCCTCAGACATGCATCTGCATTCATGTTAAGATTCTTACGCTGACTCAGTGCCAACTGTACTTATATTTTAAAGCTAGCACATTTCAGCAGAGATTTTTGAAGGTGTTTTTCCATCCCAAATTTTAAAGAAGAAAGGAGATAGAATTTGAAGAAAGATAGGACCTTTCAGATGATAGTCTTTTTTGAGTGTGTGGGTTTTTTGTTGGTTTGGGTTTTTTGCTTTTATATATATATCTCTCACAGAAACTGATCAGTTATGGTAGAAGATACATTGTTGTATTAAAGGTACTTCTATAAGTTCTTAGTGGATATTTGCCACCATTGCTTTCACTTCAGAAGAGACTGGGCAAGGGTATTAAAATGGCATTTTAAAGATGCCAATTACTTCACAGGACCCACAGAAATGGCTGAGAGTTGACCGGTGTTCTCTGAGAGTAATTTAAGAGAGGAAAGAAAAATGTTTTGTGACTGTGCCTTCATGTTTGCCGTGTGTTGAACCATTCTTGGCTGCAGGACAGGTTGGGAAGGTGCCTGGATCAGTTTCTAGAGGTGGTGCAGTTCCCCAGCTAGTCCCAGAAGCCACTGCTGTGCTTGTTCAGTGCATGCATGGAATCTTCTTGGCTCTTCACAGCAGGCAGGAGCATGGCTTTGCCTCTGATTATGTCACACCTTATTTGAAGTGCTTTGCTGTACCAAATGTTCAGGTCTCACATTCCAGGAAGAGGAAAGCTGGGATTGCAGCATGGGAACAGACTTGAGGGCTGGTTCACTCCGGTCTCTGGCTGCACGTACAGGTCCTCTCCAGCCTCAGACCCGTCAGAGCGTGTAGGTATGTGTGTTCCTACAGCCAAGCTGGAGATGCTTGGTGAAGGTACTGGTTCTGAAGTGCTCTGCTAACGCTGCTCCCTGCTGCTGTGGCGAGGTTATCAAGTTGCTTTTATTTTAGACAACTATAAGCAGTCAGTTATTTCAAAATTTCAGTTGTGATTTTTAATTCTTAAGTGGTAACAAGATGTTGCTTTCTGTATTTCTCACTTGTTCTTTAATAATGTAGCCAAGATGGTGTTTTGTACTAAAAGCAAGTTTAAAACTGTTCTGTTTATGTATTATTTTTTTTTTTTTAGTTCTCTTTTTTTGTGTGTGTGTGAAGATGGATTTTCTTGCTGGACTGGCTGCTGGGATGTTGCCTTAGGGTCTAGATGCAGTGTTCAAGTCCTTGCTACGCTGTTGCTTTTTCTGGGTGTGTCTGCACAAAAAAACAGTCTGGGTCACCTTGGAAATGCATTTTTGAGGAACTCTTCTAATTTTTCCCCACTCACTTTGCTTTGGTGCATCTTGCATAGCAGTCTCAGACTTTGCCAACTGAAAGGCTTCATTGTTTTGGGTGAAACTAAACTGGACTGTGCAGGCTGGAACTGTATGCATCCCATGTTCCAGTGACAGCAGCCTAATTCAGTGCCATTCTGCTGTTTCCCAAAGTACCCCCTTGTCAGATTGCAGTGCTGCTGGAGGCACTCCACTCCCTCTGTCTGCACCGAGCATCTGTCCCTCTGAGCCCTGTCACTTCTCAATGCAGATATGAGCCTCTGCCACTTTTAAATGGATTTACACTAATGGAGTTTTGTAAAAAGCTTAAAGTTTACTGAATTATTGAAATAATTGTTGAATTACATATTGAATCACTACTTGCGTTCTGCCATCGCAGTTATGAAATCTCTGACAAGCCGAATTTTTTTTGTTACCTGTTTCATTATTAAATCTTTTTTTCTAATGTTAGTAGAGCTTAAAAAAAAAAAAAACAAACAGCATAATATAATTTATTTTTTTTTTCCCCATAGCTTCTTACTTCAGGGAATAAAAACAGAGCAGCAGTGTAAAAATAAAATAATAGAAATCAGAAAACAAAAGGCACAGGGGGAAGTTATTTATGGTTTAAAAATGCATTGAAAAGTAACAAATACCAAAGCTCTGAGCAGATTAAATTTTCAGATGAAAATGTCATCTAAGCTCAGTGGAGTGGAGGATCTTGGTTGTTTGCCTTGAAATATGATACTTATGCTTAAATGATTTAGTGTGGCAGCCTAGGTTTTCAGGATCCACTCCTATGTGTTTTTAAAAGAAATTAGGTACCTGGAACCTGCAGTAATGTCTTTTAGTTTTAATATTTGATGTACGTCTTAATGAATGTACTCCTTGTATTTTTTGTTTATTTGATGACAGTACTGGGAGCTGTGTGAAATGGATACATGACTACAAACTGTTGACTTAGAATACTGGAAGAATGACTCATGACTGGGGAGGAGTTTGTACAAATACTAGCATTTTAAGCATGGGCTAGAGTAAGGAATGTGATGAAGTACTCCATCCCTCCGTATAAACAATCCTTTAAAAAACCTTAAACAAACCACTTGTGTACCTACAGACTCTCACACATCTATATATTCATATATATTTTATATTTCTATCTTGTGGGAACAAAACAAAGAACAGATTCTTTGTCCAATGTAGTTCATTTACTGTGATGAGGACTTACTCCGTAGGGACAAATGCATGTTTCGGACTCTTGAGTTTTTGTCCAGGGACTGCCATTTGCTATATATTTGCTTAGTCCCACAAGATGAACTTTGAGCTGGCATTTTTCTATGTAATAGTTGTAATAGTGAAGGAGTTGAGAGTCAGTTATAGACATCTAAACAGATTTATCTGTCATAGGAGACTTAATGCTTGTATGAAGTTTTGGGTGCAAATAATAGTGGAAAGTGTTCATTATTCTCGTTCAAACATTTTACTGTCTTCTAAATAATGATGAAAGAAACTCAACTCATTAGTTGAGTAATTGTACTTGGGGCAGCAGTTAATACTATGGGCACAGCAAAGTCAAAAGCTCTGGAACCGGTTTGTAATGAGATAGAGGAAATGTATTTCCAGTGTGTCCAGAGAAGGGCAACGAAGATGGTAAAAGGTCTGGAGCAAAAGTCTTGTAATGAGCAGCTGAAGAAACTGAAATTGTTCAGTCTGGAGAAGAGGAGGTTCAGGGAGCTCTTACTGCTCTCTACTATGACCTCTCTACTATGAAAGGAGGTTGTGGTTAAGTTAAGTCAGCCTTTTCTCCTGGTAACTAATGATAGGATGAGGGAGATTGACTTCAAGTTATATCAGGGGAGGTTCATATTGGATATTACGAAAACTTCTCAGAAAGATTGGTCAGGCACTGGAATGGAATGCCCAGGGAGGTGGTGGAGTCACTGTCCCTGGAGGTATCCAAGAGATGTGTGGATGTGGTACCCAGGAATATGGTTCAATGGACAATATAGGTGGTGTGTAGGCAGTCAGGCTAGATGATTTTTTGAGATCTTTTCCAACCCTAATGATTCTATACGAAGATCTTAACTTCTGCTGGGGATGTAATTATGAACCTGCTTTAAATCAGAGAGCTTGCAGAACAGAGCAATGAGTTGTGAGTTGTCACTGGGTGTGGACCCAGCTTCTTATTTCTTGCCTCTGAGGTGTGTCATAAATGCACTCATTTCTCCATGAAGAGATGCTTCTACAACGTGGAACCTTACGTATTGGAATTGGTGGCTAGTTTTACTGCATTTTGAAAACAAAAATACTGATTTGGTATTAAGCATTACTAGTTGACTTCAAGTAACACTTTTCTTTTTGTTTTGTAGGTATGAAGCGTCCATTAAGTCCTGACCGTGTCTTTGAAGATGGGATTATGAATCAGCCAGCTGTTCTACGGAGTTCTGAAGAAAAAGGATTGAAAAATGACAGACAGGACTATCAACTAGGCAAAGAAAAAAAGAAGATACTATTTTCGTTCTGCGAAGTGTGCAATATACAGCTGAATTCTGCTGCACAAGCTCAAGTTCATTACAATGGCAAGTCTCACCTGAAAAGAGTGAAGCAGCTAAATAATGGAAAGCTCCCTACAAGTGCAGCTCCTGGCACCTTATTTGCAAGTACAAGCACAGGTACCTGATCAGTAAGAAATGTTGCATTTTGGACAAGAAATTTAAGGAAGGTTTTAAGATCTACCTTCCCCACCCAGCATATATTAATATATTATATTAATGTATTTTGTTCATGTTGAGAATTGTTGGTGTAATTCTTCTCCTGTGAAGCTGATTTTATTTAAGCAGTATTATGTCAGTGCATGATTAATGACTGGGTTGGGCCTTACGTAGTTGAGATTATGGCATATTTAAAAGTAGTTGTCCTGGCTTCAAAGGGTAATGCATTTGTCATCCATGTTTTTTCCCAAAAAACAAAGTTCTGGAAGGATATGTATGTGCAGGAGAAACTTTTAAAGAAATATATTGGTAGGAAAGGAGAACTGCAACTTTCAACAGCCTGGTCCTTTTGCTTTTACTGATCTGAGTTTTAATTACTCTAATTCAAGTGAAGTAATTTGAAGCAATACCTTTTTATTAACAGGACAAAACATAAGTCCTTTGTTCGTAGTGTTTTGCCCATGCAATATGAGAAGTTGCAAAGTATGTTACATTAAAAAAAAAACCAAACAAAAAACCCACAACCTTTTTCTTTTCTCTTTGTTAGACTTGACTCATATATACTATGAGAAAAATGTATTATTTATCTTCTTCTCTAAGTGTATAGAAGGTTGAACTCATTGAATAATTTGAACTTCTACAGTTGTAAGGAAAACGATATTGTGACTTTCCTTCCATTTTCGTAAGGGATCCTGGTTGGTATGCCAGATGGTCTTTGCTTTGATGTTCAGTGTGTAAGGATTTTGCTGCAGGATTATCCTTTGTCTGTGATGTTCCAAAAACACTGAAGAAAATTTGTTAGAGCACTTTAAGGATGCTTTTCTTACTCATATTTGAAATAGATACTTTTCCCCCCTTCCATTTACTTTGTTAAACAACATTTGGGTGGTTGGGTTTTTATTTTGTTTTAAATTCTGTAGCGTGCAAAAGGGCTGAGGTTGATCTTAAAGAGCTCGTTTCACATTAATAGAGGTAGAGCAAATCATACTCGATTCTGAGACAAGTAAATATGAGTATACTGCAGTGAATTTTAAGTTTGGTGGAACACACACTTTGGGGCTACTATATGGCACAGGAATTAAAACTGTTTCGTTGTGTTTTTTTTTTTTTTAGCAATATGCTTTGTTCATCTTTGTTCATTTATCTCTGTATTAGACCACGTGCTACTTATTTAGTACCTTACTAGTCTACCCATTGTATTTGAAATAGGTATGCTTTTTTCATAGCTGAAGCTGTTTCATAGCTGTTAGTGTCATAAGCATTTAGAAGAAAAAACGTCTTGCATAGACAGCTTAATGCGATGCTTAAGAGACACTAGAGGAACAGCATTTACCAAAATGTCATTCTCAAAGAACACCTTTCAAAAATAAGTAGAAATTAATTTTCTTATAAATTGATATTATCCAGGCTCGGTTTTAATCCATGTCCTCTGGAGTGTTATTATCCCTTGTAATGGGAGTCTGCCTTTCCCATTTCTTTGGCTAACACTGTAAACAACTAATTGTGCAGATGGTAAGAGAACAATTCTGTTCATCTCACCTCACCACGAACAGACTTGATTCCACGTGCAAAGAAAGCAAATAGCCCTTCTCATGCTTCACTGTTACAACTACATACCCTTCTGCTGAACCAGTTAGTGAGCATTTGCAGCTTTCTACAAAGGTTCCTGCTAATCTGTGGTGAGGTTTTTCCTCTGCTTTCATAAGATGAATGTAGAATAAATAAATATAAATAAATAAAATATTAAAAAGGTGATTGGGATTACATGTGCCTGTAAATGTATGTTCAAATACAGAGATCAAGATTACAGACCTGTCTGTTTTGAGCCTGTGCAACAGAACTGATCCATCCAAGTGCCATCTCCAGCCTCACTGGCTGTTGGGGGGCTTTCTTCAAAGCACAGATGGACACAAAGGAATCATGAGGTGTATTTTCATATTCTTTCTTTTGAGGTCCCCTTTGTGACAAGCGGTCTCAGGATGCATCCTTTTAATTTTTAGCCTCCAGTGTGTTTTACATACATAACCTCAAATTTTGCTCATAACTTTAAGTTATGTAATAGTCCTTCGGAAAAATTTCCTAACACTAGGGACTTGGAATTTCTTGGCAATAATACTGTACAGTATATAGATGATAGGATTTATGTGTTTGGACATAAAATATTCCGTAACTTAAAAGCTAATTCTTAAAGGCGAATTTGTCATAGAATTTCAAAAGATGTTATCCACCATTACTGGAGTTTACACACAATTTTACTAGTTGTGCTCTACCTGCACGTCTGCCTCTCCACAGCAATTAAAAATTAAAAGCAAAGATCAAAAGCTGCTTTTCTCTTTCTTGCACAAATTGCAAAATTGATCGACTCAAGAAATGAACTGACTGAAAAGAGCAGGCCTTGGTGATTTGATGCACTTACCTGACGACACCCTTTCTTTAGCTTGGAGTTAGAAGCTGGGTGCCTGAAGAGAAGCCCGTGCTCCCTGAAAGGCGCTGTGTCGACTGCAGTCCGCTCGCCTCCCGCCAGCGGCCGGCCGCCGAGGGCACGGACCGGGGCGTGCAGCGGTGCCCGCGCCCAGCAGGTGGGGCTGCAGCCTGCGCCGTGCTCGGCACCAGTGCGTGCTGCCGCTGCCTTCGGCCTGGCCGTGCAACCGGCGTGCCGAGCGATCATCAGCCTTTTGTTAAGGTGTGCTGCGGCGGGGTTTTAAACGGTGTCGTTCTGTTCGTCTCAGTTTTCCCCTGAGGAACACACGCTCCGGTCCTCACTCGTTGGGTGTCCTGGGCCCGTCTGGGCACTGGAGGAGAGCAAGGCAGGATGGAGAAGTCAGGTTTTTTATTGTTTTTTTTTTTTTCCTTTTTTGGCAGCAGAAATTAGCGCTGCTTTGCCATCTTGTGTGATGCTGCGTTATGTGGGAAGTCTGGGCATCCTTTCAAGGCAATGGAGGCTTACAGCTAAAACACTGAATCGTGTCAAACCTTTTGGCTTGCCTGAGTGGCTTTGAGTGAAGAGGAGCTGTCTTGGGTTGCAGATAAAATATACAATATAGTTTAAGTAACAGAACTTACTTTTTTTTGACATTTTTAAAACAAAACATAAAAATTAAAAATTAGGGCAACAAAAACATAAAACTAGCAGGTTGGATGCACATGCTTTACAGGATCTATGGCCTAGATAGGTAACTTGAATACTGGGTTCCCAAACTAAGTATCTTGAGTTAGGTAGTGCCTTCAGCTGTGCCAGATGACAAGGGCCTTCTTCGAGATCTCATTTAAACTAATAACTGATTTTTCTAAATACCTGACTTGGGGGGAGGGAGGAAGACTAGTGGTAAATTTCAGGAAATGCTTCTGAGAATATTTCAGGTAGACTTGCATGCAGAGGCATATACTTACCCTAGTAAATGTGTGTCTCTTTTACAGAACGGTGAAGGAAATCACCTTGACAGGGCATGAGTTCAGTGCAACTTCACAGGATCAGTGATGAGAATCAGAAACCATGGGTTAAGTGATGGTCTGTTACAATCAAAGGAAACTGCAGTGCATTACTCTTATTTCAGTGGAGTGTTTTCCTGTTTTTCTGATTGCCAGCAGAACCAGATCCTGAATGGACAGCTTTGCATGTAGGTTTGAATCCTGAGCTGGACCCAGACTTACTTTCTGCCGTGTAGATTAGTTGCCATCTGAAGTGCTTTGTGCCAGCTCAACAGTGAACAGAATTTTTGCTTGCTTTAAGCTTCTTGAACTGGACCCTAAAATACCTTGTCTGCATGTATCTGACATTCTTCTGGAAGAAAAAAATAAGCAAACAAGGATAATCTAAGTTTTATTACAGAATGTGTTTATTACTCATTCTAGTGAATACTCAGAAATGCTAAGCAGCAACCAACAGTATCTTGAGAAATTGAAGCTATATCTTCCACAGCTCTTGCATATGAAGCTATGGAAGTAGTGTGCAAGTCTACATAGGGTAATGGGAAAGCACTATGGGTTTATTTGTTGTTGTGTTGTGCCCCAAGCTTTTCTAGAACTTGAGTAAGGCCAGCCTTCTCTTCTTCTTCTGCCTTCTCTCTCTGCTGCCTACAGCCCTCCTGGGAAGCCATGGAAAGATGCTGCTCTGGAGACACAAAGTGAAGTGATATCAGGGAGTGTTCTTCTGCTGTCCCTGTGAGGAAAGGGAGTTGCCCGCCTCTTTGCTGTCCACCTCTGGGCAAAATCTGTCTATTTGGCAGAACCAAAGATTAGAGTCTCACAATAAGAAGAAAATTTTTAAAAATTGTATTAGAGGAAGGTAATAAAGAGGTTATACTCTTGTAATGTAACTTAAATTTTTGAGTTGTTGAGAAACCTAGTGTTTCACTTCTCACTGCAATGTAAATTGACTACTTTCCTTATTCAGTGTTCTTCTGAACAAGGCTGTAGTTGGTATACTGCTCCACGTTGTTTCTGTCATTTGAATATCTCCCGCAATTTACTTAGGAAATATGTGCTGTTAAGTTAACAGCAACATGAAATGCATTTATGTGGAATGGCTGCTATTTTTCTTATGGTTAGTGTAATTAGTTGCCTGAAATTAAGGGGAGTTTAGATTGTTTTTATGCTCTTGATACTCTTTACAAAATGTTGATGAGTGTGAATATCAAGGGACAGAGCTGATATAATATTTTGCTCTGTCTTTGAGTAGTTGCATTGTGAAAGTACAGGTAAAGATTAAAAAAAATACAGTGGGACTGTTATTGGTGATCTTCAAGAAAATAGTTGGAGATCTTATTTTTTTCATTGAAATGGGCTCTTTTTTTTCTGTTATTTGTTTAAGTGATGATACAAAATTAAGGAAAAAAAGAACATGTTTTTTGAAGTGATCAATGTACTCAATGTACCATCAGAACAATTATCCACCTGTAGTCCCCATGTCATCCTCTTGGAGGCAGTGAGTACATGAATGACACTTGTAAGCAGATTTGGTATGTGACTAGTCTGGTGGAAAAAATGCGGAGGGATTTGTTGTAGGTGGTGTGGGGAAAGGTTTCCAAATGGAATTGGTTACAACCATTGCCACTTGTTGCATTAGTCCCTAGCACGTGAGTGTGTGTAAGTATAGTCCTGTATCAAAAATCTCTGCAGAAGACTCGTCTTTGCTGACGGTTTATAATCTCTCTTGGGGGCAATTATGTTGTGGTAAAGAACTGACATTCAAGACGTCCAAGAATCAGATGTAGAGTTCAAAAAAGTGGTTTCTCTAAGTGTGGATTTATCAGTTTTATTCAGTGTGTCTTTCCAACAATGATTGAGTACAGAAATGAATGAAATAAAAAAATAATAAGCTAACTTTTTTTTTTTTACTATTTTTATCTTTCAAAAGTAAATCAGATATTCTTTATAGTAAGTATCTTCATCTGGGAACAGAGCCAGCCAAAATTTCTTTCATAGCTGTATCATGACACAGTAGTATGTTTGGATAACTGTACAGGTATTGTAATAAAAACCTCTGTGTCCTTCTATTTCTTTTTAAACTTGATTCATGATTACATCTGATTCTTATTACGCTGTGTATTTAAAATCTTTGAGAGTGTGAGTGTGCACAGTGGCACATGCCCTCTTACCTTTTTTGGGAAAGAAAACATATGAAGTTGAAGTACCTGAAAAGACAAAAGGATTTACACAGTGGGAAGGCTCTGTGGGAGTAGGAAGAGCATGAATTTAATAAGCCATGGAGATTTTTCATAGTAAGTAATGAAAAATTATTATTGTTTTCGAAAGGCAAAGGTATAGGTTGTATAATGTCATGTTTTTAGTAGCTGTTTTGTTTTTTTTTTTTTTAAGGAGGATGAATACTTAATCTGCCAGTCTGTACAGATGGGTCAGTATTCTGAAATTCCTCTAGACATTTATGATTCTCTTTAGCAGATATCGTATTTGTATAAATCTGATAGGCTTTGTCAGTTATGTGGTTAAAGAGTACTTATTTGTTCATCTGCATAATTGGAAATTAATCTTATTTAGAAAAGCTGTAAGGAATCATTAATTTTTATTGCCAGATTTTTCCCAGTAGCAAACCACCACAGTACAGGCTACAGCTTCTCCTCTGTCTCGTGCTCATTGTAGAAGAGACAGAGCTATTTTTAACATTTACACAGGCTAGATAAATGATTCCTCGTTCTGTGTGGTTTGGAGCTGGATCTGTGGAGCGTTTCATAATCATACCCTTTTTATGGTTTGTTTGAATTTGATCACTGGCTGATTTCATGCATTGATAATGACTGCTTAGGTTGCCTGTTTCTCAGCATAAATTCACCTCAGACTTCTACTTTGACAGTGCTCTGTGTTTCCGTCCGCATGAAGATACAGAACTGAAATTGCTTTGCTTTCTTTACAAATGACTCAGAGTGTGCTTGTCCTTCCCTAAAATGTTGCCAGCGTGTGAAGGATTTTCAATGAGCAGTGCTATAAGGCAGCATCTGGGAAGGTTTGGAGCTGCACTGGTGTGCCAGTGCACTGTGACAGAGGAGCAGGGCTGAAGCCAAGGCTCTGTAGCACTGTAGATCGTATTGGTTGCATACTGGAAGTTTTGTTTATGTCACTTAGTTCCTTTTGAGCTCATTAAATACTACTGCCATAATGTGGAGTGGACTTCCCAGTAGAGGTGAGTATGATTTTTTTTTTTTAAATTAAACTTCACTGAATTGCCTTGTGATGCGATATTAGTAGTGAATGCTTACGTGTTCAGCAGTATTTCTGTACTCATGTTGTTTGTATATTAGTTACTCCAGTGGAAATGTTAAGAAAAATGACAATATATATCATACATAAATTCTTCTCTTATTTCAATATTCAGAGTAACACTAAATGTGTGGCAGGCTCCCATTCCTTGCTTGCTGCTTGCAGAGGGCATCTTTTCACTAGGTGACTTCCTATGTGTTTTAAGTGTTTCTGAAACATGTTAGTGGTGCTGTATTATTGCTATAGGAAGGAACTAATTAACAGTGTGACTAAATACCCCTTGCAAGAGCTTGCTTTTTGGCTTGTTAAATCTCAAATTATAATTAAATGCAAAGCACAAGAGCTGTTGGATTCTTCAGATAAGCTATGAAAGTGAAGAAGGAAATAAATTGTATACTGGATTTGACATGTTGTCTATGTCTGTCATTGTTAATATTAAAAGTTATGACCTGTCATGCCCAGGATAGCATCCGATAATTCATTTACACTGACAGCTTGCTTTGAGAAGGGTATAAAATGACTGTCGCTTCTCCCTAATCAGTTAAATTTGAGATTTAGTGCAGTAAGTTTTACTTAAGGGAACAGATGCTGTGCTGAAGGTAGTCTGTGAAGTTGTGGTAATAAATCTTTAAGCTTGACAGAAGCATTATTGAAAACTGAATGAACTTTGTACCTGTTCAAAAAAAAAAAAAAGTTTGAGAATTTATCTATAGCAGAGCACTTAAAAAATTAAATTCATTAAGCACTGTTGTTGTGCTAATATGTTGCGTTCTGAGACCTGCTATGATTTGATTTGATCTTTTGATAGTAAGTATTTTAGTTAAAGAAGGGAAGAAGCTGAAAAATACTTATTAATGTTTTTCCTGCTTGCTAAAAATGTCTGTGCTTTCTGTGTAAAGACTGCTGTGTTTTTGTTGTTTTTTTTTTTTTACAAGGAACTAGGACAGCTCATGCATTTTCCTGCTAAATATATTTATGAGGCAGCTGTTTTATAGCTTTCAGCTCTAAAGTTATAGATAAGTGTGTATTTGTTTGACAGAAGATTCGAGAATTTCCATTTGCTGCCAGTACATGTAAAGCTTGGCTAAGCAGACTGCATCAGGAGCACACACCATTTGTATTAGCCAATCTGTCTTTGCAAGTCCCAGGGCCACTATCTTGCTAGAAGCCACTGTGTGCTTTTGAAAGCATGAAATTAGTTTTATACTGAGCACATGGTTTCTCATTTAGCAGTTCTTTTTATGGTAATGGTCAATTTCTGGTTCAGTGCCAGAATTTTGGTGTTCTGTCAAAGCTGATAGCTTTTGCTAAGGTGTTCTTTGGAGATAACCTCCCCTCTCCCCTCCCTCCCCCTCTACAAGAAAGAAAAACATACACACAGAAAACCAGTAGACAAAACCAACAACAAAAGCAGGTGAGGGGGGGAGTCTAGGGAGAGTCTAGGGAGATCCTAATAAAGGAAAATTGTTCCCAGTGACTATTAATGTTTCAGTTAGCATTTTGGAGTTGTTTGGTAGTTTTTCATATAACATTCCTAAGCATATTTTTATTCGTGATGTAAAAATATTAAACTGATTGTCACCTTCTTAAGATTCATACAGAATTTTTGAATCACTTTGCAATAAGCTTCTATTGTGACATGGAAAATTACTGCCCCCTGATGATATCTTACTCTGTGTGTTTATTCAGTGATCAAAGACAAAGTGCACTTGACACATGTCTGTGAGGCACCCTAAACATCCAGGGGAGTCATTCTAGAATGCAACTATAGAATGTGTTACAGGGTCTATCTGGAAACTTTTAGAAGTTGCTGTAAGTTGTTAGTAAATACTTTTTTTTTTTTAACCCTTTTGTAAAGCATATAATCTGTAAATTGATTAGGCAGCTGTTTTTTAACCTGTATTTCATTCTTAAAATCATATAATAATTTGAGTTGGAAGGGACCCTAAACGGTAATCTAGTCTAATTCCCCTGCAATGAGCAGGGACATCTGCTGCTAGATCAGGTTGCTCAGAGCCCTGTCCAGCGTGACCTTGAAAGTCTCCAGGTACAGGGCATGCACAACTTCTGTGGACAACCTGCGCTAGTGCCTCACTACCCTTAGCACAAAAAACTTTTTCTTTATATGCAGTCTAAACCTTCCCTTGTCCTGTCACCACAGACCCTGTGAAAAAGCCTGTCACCTTTCTTACAGCCTCCCTTTTGATAGTGAAAGACTGCTCTCAGATCTCCCCGAGTCTTCTCTTCTCTATGCTGAACAGCCCCAGCTCTCTCAACATGTCTTCATAGGGGAGTTGGATTGTTTCTGTGGCCCTCCTCTGTGTGTCCTCTAACAGGTCTATGTTGTTCCTTTCTGAGGACTCCAATATGGACACAGCACTCCAGGTGAGCTCTGGCCAGTGCAGAGTAGTAGAGGGGTAGGGTCACCTTCTTCCACCTGCTGGCCACGTTTCTTGTGATGCAGTCCTGGATAGGATTGGCTTTCTGGCTTATGAGAGTACATTTCTGGTTCATGTCCAGCTTCCCATCCACCACTACTCCCAAGTCCTTTTCAGCAGGTTTGTGCTCAGTTTTTTTCATCCCTCAACTTGTATTGATAGTGATGATTGCCATGACCTAGATGGCTTTGTTGAATGTGTTGAGGTTTTCCTGGGCCCACTGCTAGAGCCTGTCTAGGCTTCCATAAGTTGTCCCACCTGCACCATGCAGCTTTGTGTCATCTGCAGCTTGGTGAGAGTGCTCTTGATCCCATGTTGACATCATTGATGGAGGTATTCCTGAAGGACATGACTCATCGCTGATCTCCATAGAGACATGGAGCTATTGACCATCAGTCTCTGAGTACAGTCTTGCAACCAATTCCTCGTCCATCAAACAGTTCAACTAATCAAATCCGTAGATTTCCAATTTGGAGAGAAGAATGTTGTGAGGGATGGTGTCAAAGGCCTTGCTGAAGTCCAGAACAATGACATCAATGGCTCTTCTTTCTGATGCGTTTATGCTGTTGTTGAAAGCCTCTAGGCTGATCAGGAAGGACTTGCCCTTGGTGAAGCCATGCTGATTGTCTCATATCACCTCTTTCTATTCTGCATACCTTAACACAGCTTCCAGGAGGATCTATTCTGTTATCTTCTTCAGCACAGATGTGAGACTGAATCATGGAAGAACATTCTACCTCTGCCAGATTAAAAATTGTTCCCTTAATAGCAGCTACTCATAGTGAAAAATGAAGGTGATTAATATTGTACTGTTAGGCTTCACTTGGATTACTTTATCCAGTTTACATTAATCTCTGTTGTATACTAGGAAACTTTAAACTGTGCTGCTTTTGGTAAGAGTTTTCATAATTCTGATTTGATCCTACAATGAGCAATTTTTATGATGTAACTCTTTTTCTTGCCAAGTTGTGTCAACTGGGGACAAAATCTGTGTTTTGTGTGGAAGGCCTAGTGGGCTCTAGAACTGATGGGTGTCATCTCTAAGTACTGAGGAAAAATCCTGATCAGCTATTAGTATACCTTTTTTTGGGAAAGAAGCTGGAGGTCAACCTGCTAAGAGGTAAACTGAAGTGGATGTAGCAGTTCTTGATTATTCCATCATCATGGAGGAAGAAGTGGAATCTCTGGAGAATGCTACTAAAAATCTCATTGGAAGGTAGCAGAACATCAGTTCAACAAAGCCCCTTTCTCAAAGTCATGGTTTTTGGAGCATCCTGTAGTCATGAAGTTGATGCAAACTGACAGCTTGTTTTTTATGCAGCTTGAAAAAAGATGGTTGCTGTCATTTTAGGACCTTTGAATAAATACGTGCTTGCTGTCATTTTAGGACTTCTGAATAAATTTGCTTGCTATCCTCCAGCACATGTTTAAAGGCTACCAGGCAGAAAACATCATTACAAACATTTGGAAAATGACGTGTGACATGTCACTACCATAGCATATAAAACTTGTTTTATTTCTTTAAGTACTTTAGCTGGAATGCCTTTCCTTATCCTTTTATTCTTTGTGAGATTCTTTTTTATGTGCTTTTTATAGCTATAAATATATGCTTGTCACATTTCAAGCTGGCTAGTTCTTTGTTCCAAGACTTTGTTGCATGTAAGGTACGTTTAGCTCCAGAGATATTGCATCTTCTTCCAAGTGTCTTTACTGCTGTGTATTTCTCTTCCTGTCATTTCACATTGGTACATAACGAGAGAAGCAAGATCCAGAATACTAGTTAAACTGGACAGAGCTTCCTAGTAGGGAACTCTACATCTTCAAGAGAGCATTTCTGTTTCAGATTGATGATTTTCACATGGCACCATAATTTCTTCTTCTTTAGAAGATCCTTTAGAAGACATAAATGTTAAAGCATGGGGTCTTTATTATTCGAGTGTTCTGGGGATAGCAGCTTCACTACTGCACGTTTACTTACAAGAAGATCTTGAAAAAGAGGATGCTGTAAGCTAAAAGGAAAAAATAACTGGGGAAGTGGTTTAGAGTTGTAAGCTATTCTGTGTTGATGATTTGACTTTGTGATTTGAGACTAGGCAAGCTCTGTTTAGAAATCTTGGATTTGTCTTCTTCAGTGAAGGTCATTAATGATTCCTGCCAAGAGAGCAGAGTAAGCTGACACTGCAGCAGTCCTGTCGAAGCCTACTGCTGAAGCTGGAGTTTCGGCATGTTGTTCCCTGCCGATAAGCTAGAGAGCCAGGCAGGAGTTGAGATGTTCTGGAAGCCTCACCCAGAATGTTCAGCCAAGAAGCTGTGCTTTTTTCTATATGCTTTCTGTTTTGTTGGATTCTGAGCAGTGCTCATAATGTGCCTTTCAAGAGAAAATGAACCGAATAACTTTCCTTTCATGTAGGTTTTTTGTTCCTGTTTTCTTTTCTGATGGGAGGAAAGCAGAGTACTTTTTGATCTGTAAGGACGATAAAAGGTTGCTTCTGTATTGACCAGCAGCTGGGCAGATGAAAGGCTATATTCATTAGCCTTGGGTAGCTCTTGGACCTACCCTGAGCAGAGCTTTTTTTTGTGCATGATCAGTGCAGACCTTCAAATTAATGATCAGTGCTTTTTCAAATTAAGAGATGGTACTTATCGAATTCTTAAGGTGTGTCGTAGGAGCTGAGTGAAAAAATACACTGTGAAAGCTTGATGGGCAAACATTTCTTGCTAGGCAGTGTGAAAATGTCAAACTTCTGGCTAGATGAGAGTTCTTGGAGTGATGTGTTTTGTAACATCATGTAGTAGTTTCTGCAGTATCTCTGAACAGCATATAAGACCTATGCTCTGATCAGTACATGGGCTTGAAGTCCTGTTCTTGAAGGATTGGAGGTAAACAGCTGTTTACACATGCAGGGAATTCTGAGTTGTCTGTGTGTCGTTTTGGTTTGTTTCTCCCTTGTGTTAGAGTTGTTCAGTTGGATGCTATTTATGTTCCTACTGAGCCAGAGGAAGAGACAGAGAACAGGTCCCTAGTGTGCTGGTTAGAACCTTTTCTTGAGCTGAGAATCTATCTAGGAACTCTCCTCTGCTCTTTTAAAAATAAATTATATATGTAAAAAACATACGTAGAAATTAGCAGCCTATGTGGTTTTCTGTCAAATAATTTAATGCAGGACAGTGGTACCATTGTTTCCCTTGTGCTCTCTTTAAGCATTCATCAACAACATAATTCAGAATTTATCAGCTGGAATCTTGTGAATTTCGCTCAGGGAACTCCATTTCCTTTCTTTCTTAAGAAGAAATCCACAAAGGGTGTTCCTAAAATTGTTCTTCATTTTGCTCAACTTGGATTTTAAATTTTTGTATATGGGCATTCAACTTCTCACTCAGCATAGAGTGTTCGTAATGATGGCATCCCGAATTATTGTGTTTCATAAAAGGTAGAATGAAATCATGGTCCTGGGAGTCAGTAGAAAAGGAGTCTCTCTTTTTTTTTTTTTTTTAATCAGCAGAACAGACTGAAGAGGACCGTGGAGAAAATAAAGAGGTGAGGAAGATTTCTAGGCTTTGGAGTGGCACATCTGGATAAAAAGTCACAGAAATCACTTCATCAAGAAAATGCAGACTAGTTGGAAAGAACTGAAGTTTTATTGTTAGGAATTGCAATTAGTGTACTGTGGCCAAGTTTGTTAGCAACAAGGCTGGAGCCTGGTGTGTCTCTAGTAAGGTTCTGGATAGTAACAATCCCCATTGTATTAAACAGTCACTGTAATGTCCTCTTTTTATTTATTTTTTTAAAGAAACATAAGTAGCACTTGGCACTTGGCATGCCCAGACTGCTGAAAATAAGATACAAGTTGCTGTGGCTAGTAAGCAGGGCACAGGCTTCATAAATTCAAAGCTGAAATACCAGAAACTTATTTGCTTAGGATTAAATCATCATGGAAGCATTCTGAGCTTTTTTTGTTGTGATATGGTTAACAGGAATGTTTATCTGAAACTTGTAACACCAGATTTTTTGTTAAGAACTATTGACAGAAACAAGATCTGGCAGAAACAACTAAAAATATTTTTGTTGCTTCTTCATTTTGTTTATCATTTGCTAGCATTTGCTCATTTTAGTGATTTTTTTTTTTTTTTATTTTTTTTTTCCTTTCTAGCAAGTATTTCTCTTTGCAAGAAAGATTTTTGCTCTTCCTTATTTCCTCCTTCCTCTGGAGAGACAAGTGAAAACACTTTGTTGTAGAGATTACTTAATATTACTTGAATGGGGTAAAATATTTTGGTTGACATTGTTCTCTCTGTTACATGGCAGACTTCTGTACTGAAGCCATTCTTACTGCATGGTACCTATGCAGTTGGTATCATTTTGTGGGAAATGTTTTTGAATTAGATAATCAGTAAAGCTTAAAATCCAAATTAATAAAGTAATAATTTAGGAACTCGTTGAATTGCCTGTAATCTAGTTATGATTTGTAAGGGAATATTTACTCATAAATATTTGGATGGAAAAGCTATAGATCAAAATGCTTTATAAATTCCTAAATTCTAGTAAATGTTCATTGCAAATAGGCAGTATTTGATACTTGCAGTTTTCACATTGTTCACCATCAGTTATTCAGTAGAGGCAGAAATATTCTGCTGCTTTTATCTATATCAAGATACCCAATAGCAAAGCAGAGTGAGAAAAACAAGAAAATAAATTAGAAAAAAATTTTAGTGTTTTGTGTTGCTTTGTATTTGAATAAATATATTGTATTTCACCTTTTTATCTGTGCTTATAAACAAAATTTAATGTACAGTTCCTTTATCTTTAAAAGTCCGTTTTATGCCTAATAGGCATGTTATTAAATTGAACAGCATTCAAAAGCCGTTAAGAATGGCTTTCTAAATAATAATTTTATCAGATGATTTAACTTCTATTATTATTATTATTATTATTATTTTCAAGTAAAAATTCTAGCTGCCTTCACTGAAAGAAGAACGAAAAGATTTGTGGAGTTCTTTGATCGCTAGCTTACGTATGCCTGCATAGTGGTCTTTTATATACAAGAAATACATTTGGAGGACTGTTAATTTATTGAAGACCAAGCATCACTCTGAAATTTACAGTCCCATTTGAAGTTAAGGCTATAGATTTCAGTCACACTTTACGTCAAGATTCCAATGGCAGAAGGAAAAAGCAGATTTTAGTAAAGCTCCTGTCTGTTGTGCTTAATTGCTCTGGACTCCTACCGTGGCAAAGACAGGCCTTGCTTATAATCATAACTTGTATCTTTTTTTTGCTTAAATACTTAGTAGATTATGGAATGACAGAATTTTTTTAGAGTCAATGTAGTAATTTTTCCATTTTTACATTTTTACCCAAGTTACTTTAGGTGTTTTAAATAGCTAAGATAGAAATGCAGATGACAATAGTTGTCATGAATTAATTGAATAACTAAGGAGTGGAGAGCAAGAGTGCGTTCTTTCTGCTGGTTGCTGATTAGCAGCCAGTTCAGCTACTCTGAGTCTGATTCCTGCTGCAGCAGAGGTTTTCATTCTCAAGACTGACAGCTGCATACTGCACAGAAGGGAGCTGATCCAGCCCTTCTGAAACAGGATATGCCTCATTTGTTCAACACTGATCTCTCTGTGGCAAAGACACTGCTTGAGAAATGTCAGGGATTTGGAAAGATTGGGTGAGGTGCCTGTGTGCAAGATAGAGCATGCACTGAACTTGGGTGAAAAAATAGCAATTTTTAGTGTCCTTAATGGTCACAAAACATGTAGCTAGAAATGTGTTGTAAAATGCTCCACAATAGCAATTCTTGATGAGTGGTGTTAATCTGTAAGAAAACCGTAAATACACTACTTCATCTGAAACTGAAATTTTTTTACTCATACATTATTTTTTAAACCACCTGTTGAATGAACATGTAGTTTATTGCTTGCTGTTAGAGTTCTAGTAGACATTGTTTTGCAAATTCAACATTTCAGGCGTTAAATACGTGTAAGAGTGACGTCAGTAATGGTGTAGAGAGACAGTGGTGGACTGCTTGAAGAACCACTTACGGTTTTTCTTTACTTCTTTTTTTTCTTTTTTCCTCTTTGTCCTTGCTGCTGAATGCTCAAGGAACATGCTTGTGCCATTGTGATGGGGAACAATTTGCTGCCAGAGTGAAGTAAAGTCTGAAGGGACATCTACTAATTAACTGAAAATAATGAGAACAATCTTTCTGTTACACAGATCAAAGTGAACTTGTTACCAGGATGTTTGGAAGCCAAGGATTTTGTAAGCTACGTATGGTCTAGCCTCATTCTCTTGCTATAAACAAATTCAGAATCAAACTCATATCCACTGAGTTTGGAAGATTTTGAGGACCAAAGGAATCACCAAGTCCTAATCTCCTTAATTCTTTTAATTCCTTCTTTATGAGAAATTTCTCTCTCTAGTATGCAACTCTGTGGTGTTAAATAACTGCAATTGAACTAGAACATGTTATTTAGAGAAACATCCAAGTTCAATTTAAGGACTTCAGGACTTGATAAATTCAGTTGTTATACTGCTGAACTGTTTAAATTATCCATTAACTTAACTGCTGAGAATTGCATTTTAATACTAATCTGAATTTTCTGTATTACAAGCCTGGAGTTGTCTTCTTTTACTGTTGGATATGTCTCCTTTTCTGTCTAGGTAGCTTGGGCAAGTCCATTGCTGTTTGTATTAAGTGTGCTATTGCAAACACAAATTGTAACAGCTGGAAGAAGCATCTCTTACCTTTTCTTTCAAAAACTTGAGTCATAGCAGTGATCTCAGGAACTCCCCTAGTGAATCAGAATTACAACTTTGCCTCCTCAGTAGCAGAATGGTGAGTCCTGGCTTTTTAAGTCTTCACAATGTACTCTTACCAGTGGTAGATACTCTTTCATCTAGAACTGAATGCGTAAAGCTCTCTTTCTTAGTATCAGGTTAGGAGTTATCAATATCAGGTCAGTGCTACCAGTATTTCTCCAGATTTTTCTGGACTTCTACTTTCCTTGCTCTACTGCAGTGAGTTTTCAGCTGGCAAGATCAAACTTTTCTCAGAGAGCACTTGTGAAGGGACAGTTGTTTTCCAGGCTGAATCAACTGCATGTGATATAGCTGGCTCTCTTAGTTCTTCTGTAAAAATTAGCCCCAATTTCTAACACCGTATGTTAAATATAGAGACAGTTTTGTAGCTTGATATTGTCCCGGATAGCATTTACATATGATTGTGCAGTGATTTCTAGCACTTAAACATGTTACAACTATTGGTTGCTTTTTTTGTGTGTGTGTGGATCTTAATATCAAAGGGGACTTTAGTTGGAGTTCCTTCTATCACATGTAACATTTCACGTAAGTTTCTCAGTATTAGTTCCAAAGACTTTCACTTATCTAAAGTGTATTTTCAATAAACACAAAAAACAGGAAATACCATATCTTCTACCTATTTTCTTAGTTTTTATAAAGACATGGCATGTGACTTACTGGGCAGAATCTTTCCTATATTTTATAAAGTCGTTTTGGAACTGTCTGCCCACAATCCAATCATGTAAATAATTTCATGGAATCTTTTTCATTTCATCACTACTAGTACCTGGAATGCTTGCCAGATACTCCTTGGTATTTTCCCATTTCATTGTTAGGAAAAATATCACACCATGTGATATTCAGGCTATTATCCTTGGGATGTCTTCAGCTCATTCGTAGCACGCTCATAGCACCTACATCCATCCATCGATCCATACACAAAGCTTTCTTTCTGTAGTTTGTGGGAGGGGTGGAAGCACAGCGTAAGCATATTAATTTATTTGGATGACTAATTCCTTCCTGTTTTACTTTAAATAGTGCTTAGAATTTAGTTGCACAGAACCTCCTGGACAACGCTTTCCTGTTAACAGGCTTATTCTTAAGCCTGTGACTGTAAAGCATGATGCTAATCTTTCTAAATTTTGCAAATTGATGTTCAGGATTTCTGACTCTAATGAAATTGCTGCCAGAATATGGTATTTTTCTGTTAGCAAAATTTCTCCCAAAGAAATGGAAGTGAAAAAGCTCTATACATTTAGATTTTGTTGTGAATTTATTTGATTTCTCTATCGCTTGTAAACTCAACCTTTTAGTGTAATAAGCTGCCGATTATCTAATCAGGGTGTTAGGGTGATCTCTGATCTGTATGTATCTGTATGTGTGCCTCTATTCAGAGCGGAAGGCTTTTGAGTGTGCAGGCCACTGATAAATCCAAAAAATGTTTCAGTTGAGTGTTTTAAGAAAGAAAAATCACAGCTATGGTTGTATTAGAAAAGGAAGTAATTTTGCAGCAGTTTCTACTGTAGGGACACTCAAACTAAAATAGAAACAGACTTCTCTCTTCTGTATGCCATTCAGTGTCTGGTATAAATTGCTCACTTCTGAATTGTCTATGTTTTTCCTGCTACATGAGCCCTACCTCTAGTTCCGTGTAGTTACACCAAGCCAGTTACTTTTCTTCCATAACAATGTCTTACATTCTTGTAGTCCAAACTGAAAACAGTGTTTTATTTTCATGCAATCACATAGAAATAACTCCTCCCCTTTTCTTACATTTGTGTCAAATTTCAGAACTGATTTTTTTTCTCAACTGTGAAGTCAAAATATGGAGTGCTTCCATGTGATTTATGTTCTTTTAGCTCTAGAATTAACTTAAGTTTAACATGTATAAACTTTTTTAATAATAAATAACTGCTCTGATTTTTTTTTTTATGTTTTAATGTTTTTAATGACAAACCTAATGTTGCCTGTTACACTTCATGTTTCAGCTTTGAAAGAATCAGTACTTTGAAATACATAGTGTTGGAAGTTGCTAGTAACTGCTGAACGAAAGGATTTACTTTTTTTGGTAAATAAAACATAGCAAGTGAGAATTTGGAAGGAAAAGTATTTTCATCTCAGGTAATGAGATTGGCTCAGTTTCCTTAAAAATGACAACGAGCAGAAGTGTTTTTCCTCTTCTTTGTCATCCACCATCCACAAGTACATCTGAGGTTTCTGGTCTTTGGCTTTAACTGCTGTTAAGTTTTCATTATAAATGTGCCACCCACTAGAGCAAAAGGCCCGTCAGCAAATATTTATTAATGTTATCTTCTCCCAGACACATTTGCATAGTAATTTCTTGCTAGATTTCCATGCTTCTAGTTGTCAAATCTATTCTGTTTCTTGTCAGCTTCACCATAGGGTTTGAAAATGGTAATAAGAATTGGTGGGGATGCGAAGCATGGAGGACTAATAAAATGTCTTTAAAAACAAAAGTCAGAATTGATATTGTGAGTAATAATGAAGAATACCTGTCAGTGAATATCGAATAAGGGGAATGTCCATGTGGAGGTATTATGTATCTTGATTTCAAAAATATATAATTGTTCTTATTTCCTTGTAAGGGGAAAGAGTCACCCCTACATCCTCCCCCATTCCACCCTCTCTCCCTTCCCCTCCTCCCCCCCCCCCCCCCCCCCCCGAAAAAAAAGAAAGAAAAAAAAAAAAGAGAATAAAAAAGAAAAACGCACGCGACAATGACAAAATATTTAGGTTACTTTCTGATATGTTTCTTATTGTTATTATCTTCAGAATTGTCATGGCAGAGGACCTGCTGCTATCATCTCTGTAAAGGAGAAGCATTTCAATTCAGAGCTGCTTGTCTTCTAAGCCATCACAATCAACTGTGTGGTGCTTTGAATTGCAGGCGCTTCTTATAATCCATTGTTGCGTTATGCTTGACTTGTGTAAAATTATGAGAAAAAACATTTACTTTCCAAATTTTAAGATCTACTTTGAAACAGTGCGTGAAGGCATTGGAAAAAAAAATCTAGAAACAATCACTCTTCTTCACAGCAAAAAAATCATTTGATTTATGATGAGATCTCTTCCTACCTTGGGCTATAATGCCTAGGAAATGTTGCTCTCACCTAGGTTTTCAGCATCCTGATTCCAGGTCCTCAGTTATACAAGCAGAGTCCAGATTTCATACTTACTGTATCTTAAACTTGTTATTCTTCAGAAGAAATAGAAACCTATAGTTGCATAAGTTTGGAGGGTTTTTTAAATGCGGGTTTGCAAAGTAGTCATCACAATCTGTCTGTGTATACTGCCTGCTCATTCTTCTAATCTGTCAAGTGTTTTTAAACTACTTCTTGATCATAAGATGCTGGGATGGTGTTAAACATTTGGTTCAAATATCTCAATGTAAGGATCTATGAGAGACTCGGAGTGGCTGCTGATAAGTCTGCACGGTCTGTCTGGGATGCCACAGTAATCCGAAGGAGCTTGTAGTATGATGATTTCCTTCAAGTTTGCAACCTCTTCCTCGGTGCTCAAGGGAGGGATCACTGAATGGCCAATTTCAAACTGCTGGATGAGTGAAATTTAATATGTGAAGGTTGTTTTCTGAAGTGTGCAACAGAACCATTTTCAAAAGTTACGTTTTTAGTATATATTTTCTTGACTTTTAAAGCATGTCAGATTCGCGAGCAAAACTTGTATGTTGATTTGTTTGTTTTCAGTGCTACTTGAACAAAGGAAAGGCATGTTGATAGGATAAGTGAAATAATATCTTTAAATGGGTTGGAGATCTATAAATGAAACTGGACTTTACAGAAATATCATGATTGTTATTTTTTATTTTCCCATTAGTGATCTATCCCAGCCTTGCGCCACTGTCTTGGAAAGATTGAACTTTTTTTTCCATCTCATATCTCATCTGGTTTTAAGCTGAGTAATCCTGCTTATGAAAAACATAAATGACTACTCTTCTTTGTTAGATGGCTGTGTGATCTTCTACAGATTTGTGAAATAGGCTAGAATATATATTTGGCATTGCTCCAGGTAGCAAGCACTTGGAGTATGCTGGGACAGTTCTTCAGGAAACATGCTGCTTGCAGGAACAGGGCTCACGTTTCCATTGGCTCAAAAAGTAGAAACATCAGCTGGAGTCATTATCATTGTCTTTAGGGGTGCCTGTAGCTGATCTGCTTACTTTCCCAGAATGAGCCACTGAAGCCAGTAAATAAGGCAATAAAATATAGGTACTAAATCTTACACGCCAGGAGAAAATAAGATCTAAATGATTCTGAGAAGGACACAGTTCTTTCAAATGTTAGGAGATTGAGTTGTGTGGAAAGGGTATGGATAAAGAAAATCTGTGCTGTTTTTATGGGAGATGGTAAAGACTGTATTGCAGCAAACTTTCTTAAATGCTTTTAAACAGTTCAATAATGAATAAAACAGAAAAGGGAAGCAAGTCCTAAACAGTGTCTTTGTTTTCACTTTCAGTACATGAACGTGACTAAAGGAAATACCTGAGTGCAAGAACATATCCCAAGGAGATATTGGAAATAAGCAGAGTGTACAGTATTACAGAGCTTAAAAATAAGAAATCAAGTTCTGCATGCAGTTCTATGGGCATATGGAATTGATTCAAGGCATATTTCTTCATAAATGAGCTTTCAAGGGTAAAGACATGACCTAATAAATTGTTGAAACTATTGTTCAAAGCATGATTTGATTTTCAGAACGATTTGATTTTTAGTCTTTTATCCAGTAGGTTAAAATAGCAGTGTTTCAATTTATATTTTTATAAGGATAGATATGCTCATGTGCAATATACACATATTTAAAATCCAAAAATAGATAAAGATAATTCCCGAGCACAGAACTGAGGCAGGCAGAGAAGTACTGTGCTAGTAATCTAAGCAGCGATAGATGATTACATTGAATTGCAATTAGTTCAGAGTTGCAAATATTCATAATCAAGGCATAAGCTGTTTGTTTCTCTTTTCAGTGTATTTTCTTTTATGCTTCAGCATAGCATATACTGGGGAATTCAGGACTGCAGTGTTGTCTTGCAGGAGCAGAAATATATGTGCCAGTTCAAATCACTGAGGTATATGTCTGCCTTACGTGTCTTTCATAAAATAATTGCAACATTTTAATTACTGCAGTTCAAAGACGTGGCAAGCTTTTTTTCAGGAGGAACATCTGGAAGTATGCATTTCTATCTTATCCCTAGTGTTCAAGATCAGGTTGCATGGAGTCCTGGGCTAGTGGGTGACAACCCTGCTCACAATAGGGAAGCTGGTGATTGTTAAGGTTCCTTCCAGCCCAGCAGAAAGTCAATAATTTGTATCTTTGACTCTAATTTTATTGCATTTCTATGGTATCCTTAGAATATTTTTTCCTCCTTTTGTGTGTTGCAACCATAAATAAGACTAAAATTTTATTTGTCTGCCAACCCAGAATTATTTGCTAGTTACCTATGAGTTGTTGATATGGAAGCTAAAGAAGCGTGTGTAAAACTTTGTTCTGTTCATTCTATTACACACTTTATGAACAGTTGTTATAATGAATGGGCATCAAGTATGATGTCTCAAAATTACTTTGAGAAGTGGTGAGCATTTGTGTGTAATTCTTACTTAAACAGGAGTGAACTGCAAGGAAGGAAAATTTTATGAAGCAAATATATAATCATATATATGATGTATATTGGGATGTGTGTGGGGAGAAGGATTTAGGTACAACAAATCTGAGCACCCTTATCTTGTGCTTGCAACATTGGGTGTTTTTTTTTTTTTATAATTATTTTGTTGTTGTTGGGTTGTTTTTGTTTTTTTTTTTTTTAATTCTACAAATGTATGGACTTTGTCAACCACTACATTTGCTCTAATTTTTGTCAGCTGAGAATAATGATGTAACTGTGGCTGTTGACAGCTTGGACATATTGTTAGGAAGATTTCTTCCAGAGTGTATTCCCTGTGAATGAAGGTGTCTTTTACCGAGGGAGCAGATATTTGCTGACAGTTCTTGGGTTGTATTTATGCTCTGAAGGACTAAGCTGGTCTTTATTTGCAACTGCCTTCACTGTTTACTATATTAAAGATTTGTCTGCCTCTCCAAGTGTAAGAGATTGCAGAGGAGAGAGCTAAGGAGGAACAACATGGATCCTTGAAATAAACTGGGTCTACCTGATCACCCTCCTTTTCTTGTGCAGATGATTAAAACTGCATCTCTTTCCAGTGCAGTGAGTTGAACTTTCTGTCTAGATTACTTGTTTTGAATTGGAATTTGAACATGGCATATTTCACAAAAGGAAGCTGATTTTTTTTTTCTTCTTTTCCATGTGTTGAAAACACAAGCTTGGTAAGCTGATTTGGCATTAGTAGTAAGTGTTACTGTCTACTCCTCTCATGCTTTTTCTATCATACTAAGCTTAGTCTGACAATGGCTGTGGAAGGGTATGCAAAATTAGCATTGGCACCGTGGTGGCACTGTCCCTAGTGTTGGGGACACTGGTGGTTTTAATCTGTTTGTAGGGAATCCTGCTATTCTGAGTTTGTTAAAGATGATGGGTTGGTCTTGTTTACATAGCTTGTTTGTATCTTTAACATGTCCTGTGTAGTTGCCTTCAGATATTCTGTCATTCTGTTATCTTCTCAACTTAGCAACTGATCAAAGTAGAATTACCACTTGCAAAATTAGATCTGTGAAGAAATGTTCCATTGTAGCTTCATGAAACTCAAGCTGAATCATAGTGTCATATGAAAGTATTGTGCACAGTTTAGCTGTTGCACAAGAATAAATTCTAGGTTATGCCAACTGCTAATATTAATTAGTCTTTAAATTCTGTCTCTGAGGCAGAGTTGCAAATCGTGCCATAGAAATCCGTAGAATTTTGCCTTTGAACCTTTGAGACCTGGGAGTTTTTTTTTTTTTGAAGTTCTCTGTTGCCAAGCTGCTTTGTACTGAGTGCTCTTCAGAGAATGTTTTTTTGGCTCACTTGTTTTCTGCTCCAGAAATGTGTTCCTGATTTTCTTATTTGAGATGGTCATGTACAAAGAATTGAGGAGCTTGAAGTTTTTGCTTTTGGCCTGACTGGACTGTCTTTACACACATGTGGAAAGCATTAAGCTATCATGGTATATGAATATTAAATTGGCAAAAACCTGTATAATATTCCAAAATTATGCTTTGTGGATGAATTGGGTCTTGACTTGAAAATCAGTAGCTGTTTTTATTTGTGATAGACCATAGGAATGACTAATGATAATTACAAAAGAAAACTTGACGCTACAGGGCAAGTTGGCTTACAATCTGTGTTTTTAAAAAAAGACACAACCCCCCACTCCCCCCCCCCCAAAAAAAAAATCCCTGTTTTTCTTGCATGATAATATGAATCTCAATTCATCTGTTAATATGGAGTGCACTTTTTTCATTAAATTACAGCTTTATGTTATTGTTGGGGGAAGGGAGGGAAATGGTATTAATTGAAAACATCTTGACAGTTCATATCAGCAGTGTGAATATTAAAATTAGTACAGCCAGGAATACTCAAGTTCATCCTGTGCATATCTGCTTAATGGTTAAACTAAGTGGCATAAATCTTTCAGCAAGGATTAGCATGGCAAGGTTTGCAATGTAGCAGAAAGCACTTCAACGTATGTTTAAGTTTATGAGTAACTGTCTTGAATCTTTCTAATTAAAACATAGGTTTCTCTGCAGTTACTCAAAGGCAGTAAAAACCACTGCAACCTCTGATATCCTGGAGTCTTACCACTGGTACTGGCACTATTGGGATTGTAGATTTCAGTAAGATCAAATGCTGAGGCATGTTTTGTGAGATGAGTCAAGTTCTCCATCTGGTTTTGGCAAATCCTGAATAAGATGTGAAAAATTTTATGTTCAATGTGTCATAGTTAAAGACTTCTTGGAACAGGTGCCACTTTATTTGAATTCAGATTATATCATTTTTTTTGTGATTTTTTTTTTCTATTTTTGTGACTTTGGTAGATAAACTTGCATTTATAAGTAATGCTACAATGTGATTTTATTGAAACATGCTGCAGTCAACAACTATATGAAGAGGTATTGATGTGATAAAGCTATACACAATTGATTGAGAATGGCTTCTAATGTGTTTCTACATTCTATTTTCATTTCCCAAAGTTGATAAAATAAATAAAGGTTAAAGTAGATGAATTTCTATGGTAGATTGGATTTGGGGTTTTTAAGATCTAACAACACTTACTCTATCAGCAGTGCTATTCAAATTCAGGCAAGGTGTTCTGTTACTTAGCTTAATTCAAGATTTGAATTTAGCTGATAAACTTCTCAGTTTTTACGTAGCTTTATTCTTTAGTGCCAGACTCTTAGTTGTACACAATTTTGTCTTGAATAATTTCAAAAGAAAAAAAGAACTTCTGTGCTGAAGTTCTCATTTTATGTTGAAATAACAAATTTCAAATCGGCTCTGAGTTGATGTGATAGAAGTATGCAGCATTGCTGCATGCTTTTGTTTATTGTTGCACACATATCAATGTATACTAAAATTACAATGCGTAAGAAACTGCGTGCTTCCTAGAATATCTCCCATTAATCTTTTTTTTCATTAATGCCATTCACATTTATCATAATAAGTATACATTTCTTAGATTTATAGCATTTTGAGATTTGTTTATTTGTATTTAAACCAAGTACATTCAAAAGCTTCAAGTCTTTACAATATTTGATATGTGGTTATTTTGAAAATTTCATTTTGTTTAAGAACATTTGCAGGTCTTATGAATTACGGTACTGAAGTTTAAGTCAGTGCTTCGGTAAGATTTATGCATTCAGTGAATGTGTGGCTTATCAGAATTTTGTAAGACAGAAGAATTTCTGAACATTATCCTTAAAATAAGTAAATAAACAACACTTTAATCCAGGTTAACCAAAGGGAAGTGGGGAGTGTAAGAGGCTCTGTATGTTGCTATTCTGCTTAATTATCATCTGTGTTTGAGGTACAAATATGAGAAGGGTTTTTTCATTCATTTCCTGTATTCATAACTAAGGCTCAAGAATAATAGGTTTGCCATTTTCTTTTCCTAGCCAGCACACAACATGTACATGTGTCTGAATAAGAACAAATAGCTGTATTTCTTCTAAAAGAAAAAGAAAATGCATATTCAAGATTTTATATCATTTCAGTGGTATCCAAATAACTATTTTGTTATTGCAACTCTTGCAGTTGTTGCTATTGAAAACCAATTTAATCCTGGATAATGCAGTATTGGTATTTTTCACGCTATACTTTCCTATATAAATTAAATGTCAGTCAATTCATACGCGTTATGCTTTGTTTTTATTTGAAATTCCAGAGTTTATTAGTACATGCATAGAATAACTGTGGGCCACCAGGCTTTAATGGGATGTGCACTGAACACAGCTGTACAGCAGTGCAGTCCTCCTTGATGTGTGGAATGGTGCTCTAGACAAAACCAGAACACTGACAACTTACAAAGCAAACTACAGGTTAAACTGCAACCAGGGTAAATATTTGAATAAAGAACGTGGAGAAGGAAGTGCTGTAGGGACATCATAGCAATATCTGAAAAGAGCCCGGAAGGACAATCCCATTGATTTTATTCTTATCATGATGACCTTGTAGTTTGCACTAATGACTCTTGACTGAAGAGTTTGGGGTTAGTTCTGTTTGTCTCCATTCAAGGAGAAAGAAAATTAATGTAGAGCTGGAAAAAAAAAAAAAAAGGCAGACTAATATTTAGTTTGTTCTCCAGATCTTTAATATATATTTTTATTTTGCATGGGTGTAGGAACAATGAAAATTTATTCCTATAATTTGGACAAGACTGAAATGTAGTTCATCTGCATTAAGTTATATATATTTTTTAATGATCTCAAAGTCATCTGGAACTATAACAAACCTAATAACTCTTACTGAACAGAAATTCTTGGTGAAGCTGAATTTTGAAGAGGAGGAGGGAAAGAGGGAGTGAGCTCAGATTGATCTAAAAGCCAGGCTGCTTCTCACCAAGTCATTCATGGTGTGGCTTCTGTGGCAGAATATGTATCTGCAGATCTGCATAAACATTTATCTAGCAAGGAACCTGTTCCACTTTGGGAAAGTAGGGCTGCAGAATCATCTGAGGGAATGATCTTTGTGACAGGTCGTTAATTGACTTTAAAATTGTCACAGTTTCTGTAACTTCAGAGATAAAAATGAGCATGCTGTATATCTTGTAGCTGACATTAAGATACATTTAAATTTTCAGTCCCCACATGGCACACCAAACTTCACTTCCGTACATAATGTTGTTAATAGAAAGCTGATCACTGGGCATTTTATTGCTGATAAGGTTGTAGCTCTCTCGTAAGTGTTAACAATCAAAGCAGCCTGCATAAAATCAAGAAACACTAAGCGATAATGTAATTAAAATTTCCCAAACAATTTTATTTAAAATTCATGATAAGGAAAAATAAAATAGATCTCATACTTTCAGCATAATTATGGACTTTGCCTATGACTGTGGTATGAAAATGTTCTTAAATTTTACACTTACCTTCTCTAGAATTGACGTTAGATGAGCAGAATTTTCATTTGGCTACTCCTTCATTAAGCAAAAGCAGCTCTAATTCCCAAGCATATAATGAGAAAAGAGCAGGATTTACCCATTTTTGAGGGTGTTCCCTGAAGGAATGCTCTTTGTGATGAGCAGAAATTATGTCAAAGCGCAAAGTGTTAAAGCCAAAAAGTTGAGGGGGGAATAAAAAACAACCAAACAACAACAGAAACTACCTAATTGATAATTGCAGAAATGTAATAAGGTTTTGATGAGGTTTGTGTTTTGAATATAAATTATGCAAATATGTCTGCTTTTGGGAATTGAGTCCTAGTATCCTCTTCAGTAAGGTGGCTAAGCATGCTTAGGCATGTTCTCTCTTGCACAGGCATGGAATAGAAATAATAAAGAAAGCAATACAAAACAAAACCACACAAACAAAAAAACAACCCCAGAGCAACAAAACTAATCAAGCAAAATGAACAAACAAAGCCTTTATGGAAGGTATTAATGGGGGAAAAAGCCATAAGCTTCTTCATAAAAAGCTTCTTCATGAAAGTGCCATTTATTACAAGCAATATTAAAACTCTGTTTTAATAATTATCAGAAAATACTTGATCTCTTGCATGCTATTGCAGCAGAGATGTTTGAAAGAATCTGATCAACCTTTAACTGGTTTATTTCTTGAAGATGTCTGAGCAGCTGTGTCTACATTTTAAGCTAAATTCTGTTGATGGGCAAACCTGTTATATCCTGAACTAATATTGAGCAGAATTTATTTCTGTTTTTTTTTTCCACTTAAGTGTTAATGACATTAAACAGAACCGAAGTGGCAGATGTGATTATAGCAAATATCCAACACTATAAACAGTTTTTTTGTCCCCCCCAACATTCTGCATCTAAGGATTACCAAGTTGATGTGTATTTCTGCTGTCCTTAATGAATCCAATGCTTTGCTTATGAACATTTAATATAAAATTATTCACTAACAATTATACAATGTCTCTAGTTTGTCTTTCAGTAAATTGTTCAGATGAATAGAAATAATTTGGCATTATTGTACAGGTGTTTTTTTTTTCCTGTTGCTTCTCTTATAATACTGTGGTTGCTCAAACCTCTCTTGGGTATCTTGGTAAGATACCCCAGGAAGGACATTTTCTTTGAACTGCATTTCATTAAGTTCTGCTGGAGTTCTGACTGTTTACTCTCTGCTTGATTTTTTTTTTTTTTTTTTGGTCATATGGCTATTAAACAAAAAATTGACACAATAAAAACACCTCAGAGCAATTTTGTTGCTGCAAATTGGCCGAAAAAATTTGCAATGACTTCATTAAATATGATAGCAGTTATTTGGGCACATCCTGTTCCACGTTATATGCTAGTGATGTATGTGTGATGTGTGTTATAGCACCCTGTGTGTCTACAGCTCCCAGCTGCATGGGATCATGACTAGTTTGGAGTACAATAAAGTGACACTGCATTAAGCAAGAATAAGTCAGAGATGTTTTTCCTTGAAGTTGAGCTCATCTCAAGCTAGTGCAATCCATCAGCTTGCTTGTCCTAGTTCCTCCTCTGTTCACAATTTTGTCATTATCTCCTGATTCTGTTAGTAACAATATATAGTAATTCATCCTCTGATTTGTTCAAAATTTCAGCAGCATGGATTGTTAGAGTACTTAATCTGTTTTTCAGACATTTTGGTTGGGAGGAGGAATGCTTTTCCCTGCATAGAAAGAGATAAAACCAGTTATGAAGATTTTGAGGTACAGCTGCCATTTTATTACGGTCTGTCTTGTTATGATACTTTATATGAATGCATATAGGAGAGAAAATTGTTTATGTAAGAAGTGTAATATTGAAGTAATAAAGTTCATACAAGTGTGGTAGGGAAGAGGAAAGAAACTGACATAATTTATTATACTGAAAATTGATATAGCTTTTTTTCCTGGAGAATTACATTTTTGCTGGGGGACACAGAAGTGGAACATACAAGATGAATAAAAGATCTAGCACTTTACTTTGCTATTTGTGAATCTATACAGTAAACTTCATGAAAGACATTAGTCTTACGTGAGGTGGTAATGATCCCTCTTCCAGGTTAGTACTGAATGCAGCAAACGGCTCCTTTGAGGAAGAGGAGTACAGGGTTGGCAATGTTAGGTCCAATTGCAGGGGATTATACTCCATAAACACTTTTCTGTCCATATCATAATGAGAGAATAAAACCTGGAAGCCACTGTGTTGCGTTTTTTTGTTCATTTCTTCTCCTGTTTCAGTATCTGAAACTGAAACCTAGAATGTTGTTTCATATTTGCTTTTCCAAAACTTGACTTTTGCATGTTTTATTTCTATAATTTGAATATAAAAGTGGAGTTCCAGTATTATGTTTGCATGGTAGTTTCAGAAAATACTTGGATCAATAAAGGTCTTGAAAAAACCTCTTAACTGGATCATTCTTGGACTTTTAAAATTTTATTTTCCGAGTTGTAAATCACGATATTTTGCATAGTGCTCATTTAGTCATAAGAACAGTATTTTTTTCTAAAGCATCTGTATCAAAAGCAGACTCTTGAATGGTTTGTTATTGCCTTCAGGGATGTTGACAGAATTAGTTAGCAGCATGGATGGGAATTTTCTCTTCCATTGTGAGATAGCTTGTTGATTTCGTACTATTGAATTGTATGCCTAGGTGTCCTGTCTATTACCAGCCAAAATTGCTCATCTCCTATGGACTGTGCTATATACAGTGACTGTGACATGGAATTTAAACAAGAAACAATGTACATGCAGAACTGTGGAAGTCATTGGAGTGCTGCTATGGCTGTTTTGAAGAAGGGCAAACAGGAGCTAAGTTCTCTGATAATGGTTTATATTAGTTTACTTTTTTAGTACACTTTTTGGCATCAACAGCAGATGTATTTATATTATAAACTTTATTGTGACATATTGCAAAATTGGTTAAGATTAAGCATACTTTTGGTTTGTTGGTTTTTTGTTTTTTTGTTTTTTGTTTTTTTTTTTTTACATACTGAGATCTCAAGAAGTGGTTGGAATGACCAGGGCTAGTTATACTGTTCTTCAATCTTTCTGTTTGGAGTCACAAGAAGTATTTTCAGATATGAATGCTCTTTTATTCCTTTATTTATACATTGGGTTTTACTGATAATCTGTCCTCAAAATAGAGATATGAAGCTGCAAGATATTTTGATGCCAGTCTTCATTTAACAGTATAATTGGTCAGCTTTCCCACTGAAAATAAAAGGTTATATGAAGGATTGAGACAAAGCTGCTCTGGCATTTCTTTGCATCTCAAATTTTCACTCAGATCTAAATCTGGCTCTGGTACAGAAGCAACACTTGTCTCGTTAGTAAGTTTTCCTCTTGTCAGGATCCAGTAATGCTGACTGATACAAATGGGTGTGAACTATCAGGGACATGTGTGACTGTTCAAAGTTGTTTAAAAATAAAATACTGAGGTACTGTTTAGCAGATGTCTTATTGTAGAAATATGAATATTTTGCAGTTCTGTTATTATTATTTGATGTTTATTTACTTTGACAGGAAATGGTTTCTTGGCTGCAGGTCCAATTTATTCCTGAAGAGTACAAATATATTCTGTAAGGACTACTTTCACATTTCAGGAGGGACCCTTCTGTTCTTTGTGATGTGTTTGAGAATGGTTTCTCTATGCTGGTCAACCCCATGGAGAGCAAATATGCTTTGTGACAAGATTATATTAGTCTATCATCTTCTCTCTGTTTTTGAAGGAGTTAAAAAAGATATTTTAAATTCCTGTCCTTCTTTCTGAAATAGTTATTTTCTTTTAAACAAATATACCTACTTTTAATGACTTGAGATATCAGCTGAAACACTAATTTACCTGGGTGTCCTTCTTTAGCCTTTCTCTAGAGATCTTAAGATAAGAAACCAAAGTCAGTTTTTGTTAATGAATTTCTCTCTAGCAGTGAATTTTTGGAAGAACCTTGTAGATAAAGGTGATATTTATATCTATAGAGAGTAGAACTGAGAAGAGGAAATCTTAGTGAGTTATCCCAAGGTCAACCATTTCTGCTCATCTTCCCTTAAGTCTCTGCTTAGCTTTTGGGTGCCAGTTAAATTTTCTTTTGAAACTGATAAGGTGAAAGAAGATATGACATGCTCAGCAAAGTAAAGAACAAGGGGAAAATGCAAGAACAGTGAATGCTCTTCTTAAATAAGTGCATGTAGATTGGGAGTGGTAGAGCTTCTTTCCTCTGCTGCCCTTCTCTAAGATCAGGCACTTAGATTGTAGTGCAGTCAGCAGCCTCAGTAAATCCATTTCCAGACAGCTGTTTTTTGCAAGAGGAAGTGAAAATGAGATTTAAAAAAAAAATATATATATATATATATATATACAATCCACCATTATTCATACCTCTGAAAAGAGGTAGTGTGACTTAGCCTTGCAGGCTGCTCTGTGCAGCCCTATTTCTGAATGCTTGTGTCTCCTCTGTGCACGGGGGAGTATCCTGTGTAAGTACAGACCCACCTGAGTAGTGACCTGAACTTGCGGTAAAGCAGAGCAGAGCCCAGAAGAGCAGGGCTGAGCTACAGGAAGTCACTACGTGAATCAGAAAGTTTGAGGAGAGGAGAAGCTTGTGAGTTTTCAGGCCCAGATTTGTATGCTGAAGGACTCTTAACTCCTAGGGCAAATTGTAGGGCAAATTTAATGACAAGTGAAAATAAGGCTTAAGTGTTCCTCCGTCATGCTTGTAGGTAGGTGCTAGCTCCATCTTCTGCCCAGTATAGCATTTAACAGATCAGTAAATTAGGAAAATATTAGTCAAAATAATTAGTCAAAGTTTACTCTTTTGATATTTGTATTTTAGGTAGCAACAGTACTGAAATAACTCAATGAAATTTAGATGGGGAAAAAAATGAATATGCATGTATAGTATTTAAAGAAAAAAAAGTGGTACGTATGTGCTTTCCATATAACAGTTAAAAACTCAATTATGTTTTTATGGGCATAAATCTGTCCTGTCATGCATTGCAATGTGTTGGGTATGTGCCAAAGAGGTGGCAGACTGCAGTGCTAATCTGTTGAAGTACATACAAATTTATGTTAAGAAAATCACTGAAAGCGTATGCTGTTCTGATGGGGCAAACTCTGATGGCTAATTAGGTTGCTTAAATTTATAACAGGTGTCTGGAATGACCTTACTTACTGGTGCCAGTACTTTAAGCTTCAGAGCTTAGATTAGCTGAGTGAATACTTCTGGTAAAGGAAGAGGATCCTATGTGAGCGGGTTGTCCCAAAGGGATAAAACTGGTATGTCTCTGACTCACTGGTAGAAATATCATCGCTAAATGCACGTGGTAAAAGATAGCTAAGGTATCAATAAGAAGCTTAGAGGTTAACACTGTGACATTAGTGCTTTATCCAGACTGGAAAGAGAGGTTGTCATCTGTATACTGAGAATAACCTTCTAGGCAAAAAAACACGATGTGATTCAGAGATAATATTTCAGAATGAAGTAATCACGCTAAGATGTCCCTGCAGTTTTGGGCTGGTAGCACCGTACCTTACACAAAAACCATGTGATGTTTGAGAAGTGTTGGCTTTGAATGTTATAGAGTGTGGAATGGAATTTTCCATCAAAAATGTAATGACAGAGGTCTACCTGTGAGCCCAGGGCTGTGGTGCCATTCCTGGAGGTAGAAGGGAGGCAGGGTTTTTTCTGCTCCCATCCTGGAAATACAGCCTAGAAATTTTCAGCCAACCTTCTGTACATCCTACACTTGTTCATACACAGCTCTAGGAGCGTATGTTTGTATTTGTAGTAGATATAAATACCTATGGAGTCTTGCAGACTTCCAAACAACGGTGCGCATCTGTGAACATGCAAACCTTTTGGGATGGATTTTAACAGGTACAAATCTGCTTCTTGTTCTGATGCATTGGTACAGATGCCATCTCCGCAAAGCCCGTGCATAATTTGATGGCTTTGTAGAAAGAGAAGATTGGCTGCCAAGAGAAATTAACTCTGTGTCTTGTTTCAGTTATGCACTTTAATTGGCTTTCGCACCTAAAGCTGAAATAAAAAGGAGCTATTATTTGTCACCATGCTCAGGGGGAGACTAGTCTCCTTGTAGAGTAGCACGCATCTGCCTGTTTCAGAGGGAATTCTTTACAACAGACCCTGTCCCAGTGTCCAGGCATTTAGCTCCCCTTAGTGCAGAATCTCCCTCACAGTGCAGAGCTCTGGATCTGCTTATCAGGCACGTTTTCCACTTCCAAAATACGCCAGTGTGGATTCTGCTATCCTGATGACTCTTCCTTGCAGCTTTCTCCCATTCTGTAATCTATAGAGTGGCTGTGCTGATGCAGCAGTGTGTGTGCACTCCAGCTAGCCCTGCAGTGGGTGTCCTTGCTCTGCAGAAATACTTTAGAGTTCTAGTGTGAGACATAGTGCAAACACAGAAACATTATGAACGAGTAAAAGGATTCTGTGCACAAGAAGAATGAACAAAGAGGCCAGTATTGTACCTGCCCAGAGGTACAAATGATTAATGGAAAGACCAAGAGAAGGAAAACTGAGAAAGTAGCAAATAAAGAGAAAGGACTGAAGGGAAGGGGCTTTGGGGAATGTGCCTTTCTAATTTGAAGAGGCTGTGTGAGAGAAGACCAGACCCAATATGCAGTCACAGAACAGACATTTCCCTTTGCATTTAAAGAGAGGTGGAAGTTGTGTTTCTCAGCTTGTGCCAGTGAAGCAACTCAGCTGCTGGAAGCAGGAGGCGTTTCTCTGCACCTGTTTTACAATTAGAGCTTAACACAAGTGCTGAGTGAGTTGCACTGTGTCATAGTTGAACCATGCCAAAAAGCCCAAATTATGATGAGACTGTTCGGCCTTTTCACACTGTATTTTATCAGAAGTGTTTTCATCTGTGGGAATTTCCTGTTGTGCCCTTCCATTAAATGAAGGTGTTCATTTGGAGAAAAAAGGAAGTTGAGCAGAAACTGGCATTAATGTCTCATAAGTTTGCTGATAAGTTCCCTAACGAGTGTACCTGTGAATCAGAATGGTAGTTCTTTGCACAGTTCCATTTCTTTTCTTATTTTTCTTGTGTCAGGATGTTGTTATTCTCATTCCACAGCACTCAAACATCAGAAGGCAACTGTAGGCCATGGCTAGCACAGATTTGAGCGAGCCTCTGTTATTGTTTACTCTGAGTATCACATTTAAAAAAAAAAAAAAAAACACCTTCTGGCCAAAAATATGGACTTTAAATTAATCAATATGACTTATGTTTTTTAAAATTTATATGAAACAAATCCGTGCATCAGCTTGAAATAGTCATTAAAGTGGGATTAATAGGGTTTAAACTATCAGTCCTTATTATAATATACCCAGATGTGTTGTTCATTCTTTTGGCTTGATTCTCTCACTAAAACTGCCTTTATACTTCCTGACTATGTTGAACTTTTTAGCATATTAGTCCTTGCAAACAGTATGCTTGTTTCTCTCTTTCTCTTTTTTTTAATTCTGAAGCCTCTTACAGTCATTCACAGGATTTGAATGTATTTTCAATGTAAATGCTCAAAATAACTGTCCTAAACTTCCTTTTTTGTGTCAGTACAAATGTCCTCATTTTTTATCATCAATCTGACATTTTTGAGTACAACCTTCTCTGACACCTTTGATGATTGGTTTACTGAAGTTTGTTATCCCTTAACAATAGAGAGAAGCATGCTGATTGATTCTTATTTATTTTATTTATGTATTTCTTTTTATCAGCATGCTCCTCTCCCAGAACCCCTACAATATTTTCAGTTTTCTGGCGTCAAAAAGACTGTGTCTCTCAAAGTACTTACAGAGTTCCTTTCCAATGCATTCACAATAGCAGTCGAATACCTCCAGTAGGCAATATAAGGTCTCTTAGTGGTATCATCACATACCACTGTGAGCTTCCCCCTGTAGCATTGTTGGAAGTTCTTTTAGTAGCCCAAATCCATGTCCACTGCTCTTTTCTTTTTCTCTGAAAGCTTTCATGCTTTTTTTTTTTTCCAAATGCCGTTTCCCAGCCTGAATTGCACCATAATCAAGAGGGCACTTGTTCCTCAGTGACAAAGCACTTTGTCAATGGCATAGCACTGTTACACCTTTTGTTTCATTTGTTTTTCTTCTGATTTGTTGTCTTTTTTTTTTTCTTTTAATGTTGTCATCGCTTTATAAAAATGCTGACTGTGTTGCAGGAGCAATGTCACTGTTATCTGTTTTGATGGGATAACTATTTTCCAGCCCTAATAAAAATGTCTGAATAGGTCTTTTTTTTTAATTATTTTTATTTTTTAAAGCAACAGAAAAGAATGTGCTTAGTAGAGATGATTTGCTATTGTATAGCAGAAAATATCACGGGCATTTTTGGACAAAGTCACGGATGCTTTAATTCAATGCATAAGAATCTAGATGTTCTTGTCATCTGTATCCTTTTTTGGTTCTGCATGCTTACATTGTAATCTCTCAGGTCAGGATTTTTTTCTTAGCATGTGCATACAGCACTCAGTACTGCAGAGCTTAATGTCACTTAACACCTCAGCATTATTGTAATACATAAAAATCATCAAGGGATGTTTTATAGAACTTTTTAGGTTAGCTTGCAGCCAGTTAAGATCTGTGATTCTCCTTTATTCACATTATTTATGAACTCTTTATCATTAGCGTTAAGATGAGCGTATATGTGCATTTTGGAAGCAAAAGCTGGAGTAGATAAACACATGATTTAAAACTTGTTTTCAAACATAATTTCTTATGTTCTAAACTTTTTCTGAAGATTACACAAATCTAATGCAAACAAACTTGGAGAACTAGAAGGTGATACATCTATCAGAATCAGTGATCACTGCAAAAAGGAGGCATTAAGGATCTGATGTGTTGCATGGAACAGTTTCTGTTGTCCAGTGTTTGATAACCAAAGATCCAAAGCAGAAAGTAAATTTGTCATTTTCATTTTCTGACTGCAGTGAAGTAATTACTTACTGGGGTCATCCCAAAACATGTGCTCTTTTCTGAACCTTATAATAATGAACTTTCACCCCAGGTCAGATTCTCATCTGTGCTTGATATTGTCTTCTGCCTGTTCCTATGTCTGTATGGTAGGATAACACTATTATACCACTCTTCTGACTTCTGTTTTTCTCATTTAAACCAAGGTGACTTTTAGGCACTGCATAAAATGCACTGGATTAAAATACTGCTCAAGTGCAGCCAGCAGAAAGCCCAGTTTGTGGGACAAGGCTGCAGTGTTGCCTACTGATACTACCTTTGCTTTCAGTCCTGCATTGAGTTTTCAAAACAAATCATGAGTGATTTGGCACTTCTTAGCAGAATTTGGATTATTGGTGTGAATCCTTTATTATTAGAGACAGAATATTTGTGATATTTTTCACTGAAAACAGGTCTTTTTTTCATACACTAGCCTCTGGTTTAAGTCAGCTTCTCTGGAGAGTGCATGTACTTCATTAGTGTGCGTTGCAGTATTCCATCTATCCATCATGCATTCACTAGGATATTCATTATATTCATTTTAGTTGAGATGTTAACAGTAACACTTCTGTACAACATATGTTAAAATGTTTGATAGACAGAGATGAAGATTAAGAATCACGATGAGTAGTACAATAGTAGAACAGTCAAAACTGTACTGAATCTTGTCTTCAGTTAATACTGCATATAGTAACTGTAGCCATTTTTCTCTTTTGTGAAAATCTGCTGCAACGCTTCTGTATGGAGGTAGCAAATGTACTGAAGTTACAACCATGAGAATGAGTATAACAAGCCCAAAGAGTTGTTCATGCACAAGAGGAAAGAACTAAGCCTAAGGGATCCAAACATGGTCACACAGAGAAGCCTCTTATGGGTTGGACAGTAGGATGCCATTATCACAGTATGATGTTAATTTCTGTGGAAGTTGTAAGCACTAAGTTTTGAACATCTGGAAGATTGCGTAGCTCAGTGCTTGAGCTGGAAATAAAGGGTGCTTGCATATACTGTTTGTTTTTCTTCAGTTGCATCCTGACAGGACAGTTCTTGAAGTCCCTAAGCATCAGTCAGAATAGAAGCCTGTTACGCTGTTGCCTGCTAGGGAGACTTCTCTGCATAAAAGCAATCTGAGAGTTGAGAGGTAGGAAGAATGGGAGTTTCATACCAGTTCTGTATAGGTATTGGTGGATTCTAAGACACTTTTGTTATTAAAACTTACCAGTGAGCTGTAGTAGAGAACCTATTGCAAATGCTAAAACTCTCATTTCTTCAGCAGTGACATGAAAGAGATGCCAGGAAAACATAGGATATGTGTGGAAATATTAACTTCAGTAAAAAGATGACACTGGAGGAGTTTATCAGATGAGGTGTCTGTCATCTCCTCATCCTTGGGTTATGGGAGCTGCTTGTGAGCAAGGCTGAGTGCACTCACCCTCAGCTCCTCAACAGCTGCTTGTCTGCTTGCTTTTCAGCAGTCTCAGTGTGCATGCTCTTGCCAACCCCCTTTAGTTTAATGAGGTTTGTGGTAGCAGGTACCAGGTTGCAGTGAATGTTGTACCACGTTATCTTCTGGAAGGTCATCGCCGGATAGCTAGATGGGGAAAAAATATGTTCATTTTTATTGTATTGCATTTACCTTTGTTCTTTGCCTTTTATGTTTCATTGGTCCCTAATGGTTTTGCTGTACTTTCAGCTCTGCCCCTCTGCCTTTCACTAACCTGTAACAACATTTTACCCTGCCTTTCATCCCATTCTTCTCTCACATAATATGCTGTGGTTTTTTTATATCCTTTTTTTCCCCCTAATTTATTTCCTCTGCATTCTCCTGTTACTCTCTTTTTCTTTCAGCACCTTTTCTAGCTTTTATTGATTATTTAGCTCTTTAGCACTATCTATAATGCAACAGCTGCCTGACTGCTTCAAGCTGCTACTTGGAAGGATGGTGTTCTCTGGCCTTCTTCTTCACCTCATCCTTTCTGCTGGGTTCACGCTAGCACTTTGCATGCCCTCAGCCCATGAGGCTGGCATGCTGGGAATATGGGGAAGCTGTGGCTGGACCAACACTGATTACATACTATTGAAGGGGCTCAGGCATGAAAATAATCCACAGACCTCCACAGTCTCAGGACAGTGGGCTTACTAGGAGTAGAATGGTGTTAACATTCGTTTTAAATGAAAAGAAGACTTGGAGTTAAAACTCTGATCATCTGTGTTCTGGAAATTGCTTGGTTAATGTGAGCTGGAAAAGCAGACTAAAATCCTAAAACTGTGAGTGATTAGTGAGTCATGAGAACGTCATCTGCAACTGAAGACTGGTCTTCTGTGAGGCAAGCTGTGGTTTGCTGTTGATGGAAACAAAGCTACAGTGTACCAAACAACTATGTGGTCAAACCTGAGAGTACTAGTGGATTGTAATGGTGTTCACAAGAAACTATCAAGTATTGCCAAGAGAGAGACATTACAGACACTGAACAAGTGGAGGGAATGGAGGAAGCATGCCTGCTGGTTCGGGGCCATGTAGCCCCTGCCATTTTGTCTTACTGTAACGCAGAGATATACTGTGTGCTTATGGAACATATGAAACACTTCTGTGGTTTAAAGTGTAAATTTTTCTATTTTTTCTTGAAAGCCTCCAGATTTCACAGAAAATACAAGTAGTGGTAGTATTGTCAGCGTGAGAGAAACATAGTATTTACTTGGAAATACTGGTCATCTTGCTAAGTCATTTGAGTCTATATAAAATCCACATAAAATTTCATAGAGGTTTGGTGCTGCCAATCCCAAGTACGCAATGAGAATGAGTCACATCTTCCAAGATGACAAGATTTGCTTAAAAATCAGAAGGGGTTTATTTTTAATTGGGTTTCATTTTTATTTGTCTTTTTTATGTCAGAACTGATTCATTTTTTCCACTGTTTTTCTGTGATCATTACTGCTAGTAATGCCCCTTCCCTTGGTTAAAAAATAAAAATAAAAAATAGGATGGGACTCTTAACAAGGGTACCAAATAATTCAGGATGTGTAACAAAATAGAGTAGGTCCTGCCAAGTCATGTTGGCAGGTTATTATCGAAGTAATGTCCTTTTTAGAAGACAGGATAGGGAGTGGGAGAACGTAGAAAATACTAAGAAGCTTAAGCTGAAGTTTCATGTGTGCTACTTTGAGCGACCAATAATCCCACCCTAGAGAAGGCCGTTGTCACTGGAATGTTTTATGGACTGTATCCAAATTAATGTTTGGAAGGTTTTCTTCAGTATTTCTAGGTTGGAGGAAATTTCTTCCAATTGGTAGTATGCTTTTGAAAATCCTATTCTTCCTCTCCTTCCATCCTTCAACTTTTCTAAAACCAAATGAGGAAATCAAGAAAATCTTTCCTCTCTCTGCATCTAAGGTAAAACACTGAGGTAGAAGAGCTGCGCATAGATCTTCTTTCATTATTCTCCATTTGTCTATGAGGAGCTGCTGGACATTGTGATATAAATTTGTGCAGTTGGAGTAAAGATCTTTTCCTAATGCTCTTTGGTTTCTTGGTGAGGTGTTGTGTTTGTTTTGATAAGGTTCTTTTTATCAAGCATGTTTACTGGGATGGTCTTAGTAAAATTCTTTTGAGGCATCAGAAGTTCTACGCAAACCTCAGTTGTATTGAGTGTACTGGCACACCCCGAGGTGAGATCCAGAACAGGGACACCTCTTTCCATTAGGAATTTATGATTCGGGTCTCAGATTTCAGATGACTCAAAAGTCTTTGGCTTTTGCAGTGAGAAGAAACTTCTCTGCACAGCAGAAGCTGATTTTGACTGTGTGGAGCCAGTTTGTCATGGGTGTCAGTGCACAGTAAGTACTTACTGTGATAGCTGTAGCATTCTAAGCACTTATATTTCATGTTCAAATTAGCATTGGAGGTGATTTTTGAGGTATTTTAAAAAGATTTTAAAAAGTCCCAAACCTCCTTGCTGTTGGTATTTCTTTAAAGGAAGTATTTCATATCTAATGAGACAAATTCAGGTAATGTAATCAGACACAGTGGAAAGAAAAATCAGTCGTTCACTTCTACAGAAGTAAAATGTAGCCTACCATTTATATACTTAGTTGTGTGGAACAGAACACCCTATGTAATACAGGAGTTCTGTAGAGAGTTTTTGCCTTGCTCAAAGATGGGCAATGAGCTAAAACCGATTTCAGGACAGCTATACAAAAATATCTCACTTTAAAACTTCGTTGTAGGGACTACTTGCTGTTTTTTTTCCCTGTGGTTTTGTTACCTCACATCAAGGTGGCACCAGCAGGCGATGCCTCTGCTTCACTTTGGTGTAGTCTGAAGAGGTGTCATTCACCAATGAGAGTGAAGTAAAATATTCCAGTAGCTTTATGGGGCAAGGCACATTTCTCAGCAACTTGAATTCAAGCCCTACTCAGAACTCGAACAGAGTCAAATAGGAGTTTGCAGGAACATTTCCTTTGCTAGATCTATTGTGCAGAGCTTTCTATTCTGCAGAACTAACTGTAGATGAGAAACATGCTCCTGGGTAAGTAATTCCATGCAGAGGTTGAAATCTGTCTCTCACCTAGCTGCATAACTGAACGCTGTATGCTTGCTCCAGCTGTACGGAAGGGGAAACACATGTAGTGTTTTGCTGATTTGTTTTTAATAGCAGTGCATTAGTGAAAGATGTAATTGTTTTCTGTAGTTTAGGAGCTGAGCAGCTGAATTAGGAAATACTAGCTTGTGAGTACCTGTGATCTATTTTTCTAGATCCTTTCTTTAGGTAAACTTCATCAAAAAGTTACAAATGTCAAAATCAGCATTTGAACTTTCTCTCTTTTTTTTTCCCCCTGTTCAGATGGTAATCATGACATTTTCTGAAGGAAAGCTATGAATGAAAATTCTTATTAGTAAGCCCAATGGAAGAATGTATTTCTTAAATATTGAAATGAGTTTGTTTCTTCCTTGTGAGCATGCTGATAGTTGACTCTAAAAAATTTAATGCTTGATTTTTGAATGTCTTTAATTTCCTTTAAGCATTATGCTGCTAAATCCTGTTGATGGATGCTGTGTTATTTATGGTTGTTGAAACTATTATATAGTAGTAACATTTGAAAATAGGGAACGCGTTCTTATGTACTTGAAAGAGCAATTGTTGAGCTTATGAAATGTTAATGCATCACAGGTTTCACTGTACTGCTTAGCAGCGATATTAAAAATGTGCATGGTGCTTTCAGAAAGTTCTCAGGATGTCTTATTAAGGTCAAAAGCAGATAAATGCTGTCCTTTTCAAAGTCCTGCTTGTAGTTAGGAGATTAGCTTGTAGAAAACACTTTTATTTTGTACAAGGCAACCTTGTCTGGAGGAATGTCATTGGTATTTTTTTCAGATGTCAAAATAAATACTGACAAAATGCTCATTTGCTGTGAATTGAATGTTATAAAACAGCCACTGCTCTGTCTGACTGTCCTTTGACAAATTCAATTTCATCAGCTTTCGTTGTTTTTAGAATAACATAGTTTGTTTATTTCTGTACCAAAAAAACACATCATCCATTTACCATCATTTTTGGTTGTCACCTTGTTTTAACATTCTAAAAACAAATGTCCTCTGGAAATATTTTTAAGGGCTTATGACTGGTGTAGTATTTAGCTTAGTCCAGTTAAATTGTATGGATTTCAGCAAAATTAGTTGCATATTTGCAGGTGCTTCAGGCTGTAAATACAGCGTGGAAAACTCCTGTACTTGGAAACTCCTGTACTGTAAATAATCTGAATTTTGGCAAGGGTTGAGCAAGATAAATGTTGCCAGATGAGGGAATACTTCTCACCCTTGCTGGTAGCAGAGATGCTCTGACCCAGCTTCCTGCGAAACTGGTATGGAGCTCAGAGCCATGGGGGCAAGAAGCAGTGGTGGGAGCAGAAAAGGACATCTGAACAGGGCTCTGAGCATCTGATGGGTGTCTGGATAGTAAGTGCAATCCAGAAGTACAGAAATACTCCGCTATCATCTTTCCTCCTACAAGTAATTTAAATATCTCTCTCTGTGTGATAAAACCAGTGTTACTACTAAGGAAGTTGTTCAGTGTGGGCACTGGTGGTGGGCAGCATGGACATAAAATTTGCATCATAACTTTGTATTTAGATAGGTGAATATCCCACATGTATGAACTGATTTCTACAAGCAGATACTTAGTTCTGTTCAGTACTTGAACATTTAGCCTTTGGGGAAAAGTTGTTTTTATGTGCCGTAATGCTAAGCTGCTTCCAGCAAACTTTAAAATCATTGCATTCTGTAGTTGTAGAGAACATTGAGATCTTTTGGAGTGACTTATTCAAATATCCTTATAGCTGATGGTGTACTGTTTTTTGAATAAATTCTGGATTCATCTTAAGCTGTTTCTATCCAGTACTGCTTTAAAGAAACAGGAAAATATAATAATTTCATCACTTAAAGCAGCTTAAATCTTCAGGGAAAAAAGGGTTACTGCTTAAATTTCAGATGAAAGGAGCGTTTTGTGAATTCATCTGTGTCATGTATTCATACCTGAATTAAAATGAGCCATGATGTACTGCAGTTTCTCTGGAATGTTACATAAACTTCCCTGTTCTGAACCATGCAGAGGTTTGAAATGTGCAAACAGAACTGAAAGACGCTTTGCAGTAGTTTCTCCACAAGCAGGAAGCCTGATATTTACACTACAATCAATGCAGTAGTGGACACAAAGACAAGCAGTCCTCTCTCCTACAAAACTTGGTTTAACTGGTAAAAAGGTAGGAGCCATGAGAACAACTTTCTTTTTAGTTAAAGATGGTTACGGTTAGGGATGAGTTTGGATTGAATTCTGCAGAACCTTGTTTGCTGAGATTTGAGGTTGTGCAACTAAAACAAGGGATTGTTTGGAAGTATATTTGGAACAGATTCCTTCTGTTTAATTCCTGAGATTTTGATCAGATCTTTCATTCTCACTTTTGTGAGACTGTAGATTAGTCAAGGAAAAATCTGGTCCTGGAATGGCTTTCCGTGGCATAGTTAGTTTCTTCTATGTGATACACTTAAGGCTCCCTATAATCCTTCATTGTGATGTTTATTTCTATTGGTGCTGGCTGCCTTTGGGGGCACATTCTGCCTTAGTGGTGGCAGGTGGGCAAGAGGAAGCAGGAAAACAGCTGATCTCAGAGCAGCCAGAAAGGAACAAGAAGGGATAGGAATCAGTATATTGTTTCTATATTATAGTCTGAGCTGCAGGACAAATAATATTACCTGACAAAATCAGCTGAAAATTTCCTCTTGAATTGGAAAGTTACTGAATCCAGGAGCTCTTATGAGGAAGCTGAACTTGTCTTGGTTCCTCTTTTTTCTAACATCCTTATTGTGAAGACTGAAAAATGCTGTACTCTAGGTAGGAATGATTGCCAGCGGCATTGTGCTATGTGTGAAGAATGAGTGAAAGAGAGAAGTTGTGGCAGTATATTAAAGATGAAGTGGACAATCTGAGGAGATTCTTCCAAATCTTGATTGTCAGCAGAAATATGAAAAATCCTCCCAAAAGTTTTAAGAATCTTTCACAATGGACATTATCAGGTAATCTTAACTTGGTGATGTCTACCAGTTTTTCTTCATATATGCCCTCTGGTGTATTTATAATAGTTGTTTTTGAACAACTGTTAATTCTGAAGAGAATTAAAACTAATGGATTGACTGTAGAGTACTGAAAAATGTGATTTTATGATAAAAATTACCCTCTGACCCCCTAGTTACTCTGAATGTGTTGCATACTCTTATAATGCAAGCCAGTGAGTGAAGTTTGGCTTATGCTATGAAACCCAATTTAATTTTCTAGTCTTTACAATTGAACTCTGTTTTATTAGGTGATTTTATTAATGGTAATTACAGATGAGAAATGAAGCTCTGACTTGCACTTTTGAAAAGGCAGAGACCTCTCTGGGCACAGATCCAATTCAGTGTCCGATGTTCCGTGATAAAGCAGATTCCTTCACTTGAAGAGGCAGTAATTGATGTAACAGTGACAAATGCAGTTATCTGTAAGATATGATATATCTCACCAGCATTTATGAGGTACTTTTTGTTATTTTCAAAAACTGACAATTATCCAATTCAGGTCTTCATATCTATGTAGAGCTCTGTTTGGTATTGCTTTCTTGTCTAGCATCACATTTGTATGGATGTGCTTGTGTGGTACTAGAAAAAAAGAGAAAGTATATTGGAATTTTCATGTTTAGCTAAATTATTTTCTAAGTATTTTTTATTTTTTTCCTCTCCTTGTAGTGCTTTATTCTAAACTGAAGGCGATAGCTTAAAAAAATCAGATTGTTCTTTCTAAATTTTATTGGGAACTTGAAGAAAGAGAGCTTTCGGAATGGAGAAATAAGATTTCTTTTTGAACTCTTCATCTTTGTGATTCTACAACAATACATGTATTGTTAAATGTCAAGGCACTTGCTCTACATAACAGAATGCCTCAGCTCATCTCATTGTATTTTGCTCCTCATTACCTGCATTTCTTGTTGTTGCCCATGAAAGTATATGGTTGTACGTTTTAATATTACAGAAAACCACAATATTCCTTACCAACTTGGATAGTGTCTGAGCTAAGCTTACAGAGTATGTTAATTGAAAAAAGGTTAAGCAACATACCAAAGTAACATGCCCTACTCCTCTCCCCACCAAAAAAAAAAAAAACACCAAACAACTTCTATAGTATCACTCATTTTAGAATGCGCTGGAATTCATTTATTGTTGTAAACAATAAAAAAGAAATACAATAAATCTTTGTATATAACATATTATTGCTAAAGTAGAATTATGAATATTTTAGACTCTGGAGGTTTAAATTACTTATACATCGTTCCTGACCACTTAGGGATAGTCAGTGTTTTTAGGCAAGTTGTTCTTGCTGAAGTGTATCAAAAGGCCTTTGCTTCTTGTTGATCCAAGTCACTGTTTTATGAATACTGCACTTTAGCCTCTTTGCTTTGATGACATTGGAAGAGACTGTAACTGCTGCAGCTTATTCAAGGGACTGGCAGCCTGGAAAAGTTCAGTGGGATGTACTTATTTTTGCATTGAGTCAATATGTTTTTTTGATTGGGATGTGAAATGTAATGAAGATAGAGAATTTATCTCATTTCCAATATGTAGAAGATATTCCTGCAAGGCTTGGCTAATACAGTAAACAATATTACATGTTAGTAGATTCAAAGTAGACTACTATTGATATCAAATGTTGCTCATCAGTAATATTTATAGATCTGGATCTTAGAAATCGTAGGATCATAGAATGAGTTGGAAGGGATCTTGAAGATAAACTAGTTCTGACTCCCTGGCATAGGGAGGGCTGCCAACCACCAGATCAGGACCCATCCAACTGGGCCTTGAATGCCTCCAGGGATGGGGTACCCACAGCTTCTCTAGTCAGCCTGTGCGAGGGCCTCACCACTCTCTGAGTGAAAAATTTCTTCCTAATGTCTAATCTAAATCTCCCCTCTTCTAGTTTAAAGCCATTATCCCCTTATCCTGTTACTGTGCTCCCTTGCAGAGTCCCTCTCCAGCTCTCTTGTAAACTCCCTTTAGGTACTGGAAAGCCACTATAAGGCCTCCACAATAAAGACCTGGATGGGTAGTGATCTAATATTAAGTCCTGAGCCTCTACATCTTCATGTTAAGAATGAGCAACAACAGCAACAAAAAAGCAGACTCTATTAGTACAGTAACAGTACAGGTTTTCTTTTTAAGCTTTTTTTTTTTCTACTCTGCTTTTCTTACTGACCAAATTCCAGTTTATACTTGTCATCGTAATCAGATTTGTTGCTTACATGGAATTTTACAGTATTATTCAGCAGGTATTATAATTAAGTTGTTCTAAACCATACATGGTAAGGTTGTGGCCATTTTCAAATGTCATGAATATTGTATAGAAGACTGTCAGTTTGTTGATATCAACAGCTGTTCTTTAGTGACTTGAGTTACCATATATTATTGTTTGTCATCATGTTGTGGTAATAGTAATAGGTCTAAAAATAGCTCTGAAAAGTTCTTTGAAAGGCTACTGCCAACCTCCTGACATGACAGTTAGTAGCAAAGTAGCCCTGCAGTCTACGTGAGTTATGTCCTGATGCAGAGCCAAAGTACTGCATGTATGAGTAAATCATAGAAAAACTGGGACTGACAGCAAAGATTAATTTGTCCCATTTAGTGGACAAATGTTAATTTAGCTATAAGATATCAATGTAGGAACTATAAAGATTTAATCACAAAAAGAAGACTGTGAGTCCAAAAGAAGTAACAATAACCTCATAATAGTTCATGAATTTGTCATGAAAGAAAATGTCCAGAGATAGTTTTTCATGTATTTATTGTCTCCCTTCCCATGTTCTTGCAAAAGAAAGAAGCTTCATTTACTTTAATCCAAGTGCTAGACTGTTTTCTCTCAGGTAATCCCAGAATTCTATGACTAAAGGGAAGAAAGTGTTTATTTATTAATAGGATATTTGTTAGGGATATGTACTTTACAGCTTAGCTATCAATCTTTGGGTAGGAGTGAATCAGTAGCAGGGGCTAACAAGAAAATCTACTTGACTAGATATATATTTTGAGAGAATCGTCTCTTTGTAAAGAATTTTTTTTTTTTAAACTGTACTGCGAAGTTAAGCCACTGAGCTCTACAAGATGTTTATCCAATATAATTCATTACCATTAAACTGTTAGCTTCTAATTCTGGTTTTGTTGGGAAATTCTGCCACTCACTGCAGAGGAATGAAGAGTTGGTCTGAAGTTATTTCTGACATGCTTAAAAAAATAAGGCTAATCAGCTTCCCTATGGTGTATCAGGTGCCTGTGCTGCAGAACAGTCTGGTGTGGGACGTAGGCTTCATCTGGAATGATCTTCTGAGTGGTGCATTCAAATTTTTGCTGTTTTGTTTGTTTCCCTGAAGGAAATCCTGTGACACTAGTGAAAATCTTATGGACGTGAGCATTTGTGAGAATAGCAGTAGGCTCAGAAATCCACAAGATATGATTTTTGTCTAATTTAAAGGTAAAGTTAAATATATATATATATATATATATATATATATATTTAATTTTATATATTATATATATAAAATTATATATATATTATATATAATTATATATAATATATATAATTATATATTATATATATAATTATATATATTATATATATAATTATATATATAATATATATAATTATATATTATATATATAATTATATATATTATATATTTTATATAATTATATAATTATAATATATATAATATAAATAAATATTATATATAAATATAATATATATATATATTTATATATTAAATATAATATTATATATATATATATAAGGGAGGTCACTTTCTGTTTCTTTCTGTAGCTTGAATGCCAAGAAGGCCACCAGGAGTGATGAGTGGTTTCTGATTAAGTACAACTCTAGCTGTAGAAAGAAATTTATCAGATTTCATTGAATGCAATGTATAGTAAATGATATACTTTAAATTCAGCAATTGTAAAAATTACAAGGTCACTTCATGGCTCCATGCTTTTTAAATTTTAAAATTATGGTAACTATCACATTAAAAATACATTTGATAGCTTAATACTAGACATAATACTGAAACACAAATGAAACTGGTCTCAAAACAGCTGAAAACAGGCTCCACTCACCATCTTCATTATTTTCTGATCTTTTTGTGGAAGCACTAAGCTTGTCTTTCCTACCTTTCTCCTTTTTCTTTATTGGTCAGGTTGTCTTGCTGGTTTTCCCAATATTCATCCTTAGGAATACCATTCATTTCTTTCCTCCATCTCATCACTCATAATTATGCTCCAGAGTAACAAACGAAGGAACATTCTTTGCTTACAGAATTTCCTTTTCAAATGTGTGTGCTGCAAGTACGCTACACTACATATGCTAATTTTCTTCTAAATCAATCCTAGAAATAGCAGTAGAAACAGTGCTCTGTTGTTGTGATTAGAGGTCATACTAACATAAATAAAATTTTGAATTTCAAAGTTGTCTGAGATTTCAGACATTTTAGAGTATCTAGGAAACTCATAAATACCTCTTGAATGCTGCTTTCCCTGTGACTGATTTAGGTGATTGTTCCTGTCCTAGTTGCTGGGCTCATAAACATGACACATGGTGTTCTGTCACTTGGTTATTCATGGTTTTTTGTATACAGTAACCTTGCAGTTACTTCTAGTGGTATATTCTGTGCATGCATGGTGCTTTGAATTCTTCTTAGATTGCATGAAAGTTCTTTAAGCCAAATGCTTGCTTGGAGCAGCTGTAAAGGAGTGTCAGCTTCCTCTTTTAGCTGTCTGCTGGTGGGACACTAATAAGAGTGTCATTTTACTTTTTGAATTCTTGTTCAAGTTTGAACATTGATACATCGTATGAGATAATGAAAGGACTAGGATCCTATTACAACTTAATAACAGTGAAACGAACAAGCAAACAAAAATAACAGACTAGCAGGTTTTTTTTTGTTTTTTTTTTTTTCATATCCTGGAATCCAATTAAATTGAAAATGAAGACTTCTTCAAAATCACTATAATAAGCCCTAGTATTTCAGAGGCATGTTACAAGGCCTAAGTAGTTCTTTGAGTTAAAAGAAGCAATCAGTTTTTGGGGAATTGAAGAGTTTGCTAATTACATTTAAAAAAAGAAAAACAACACAAAAAACTTTCTAATACTTGGTCTACATAGAAATTGTTCATCCACATTTAACATGCTGAGTCTGTAAGCATAGGGATTTACTTTGCCTCTTAGTTGAAGGGCTAGTTGTAAGATTTGGAAAATCCTTCTGTTACAGCTATTTGAGGAGTGCTTTGAGAGGTAGTTATGCAACTCTAACAAAAATGATCTTAGCACTGTCTTTGCTTTTTGAAATTAAACAAAGGAAATACTTCTACATGAAAGAGAGGAATTCCTACTTTTAAATCCAAACATTGGGGATTGAAATCCTAAGCCCTCAGAGCAATAAAAATGTAAGAAATATTAAGAAGCATAAAAAAGTTATTATAATGTCAGTATTGTATATGCAACTGTGAGTCATCCAGTACTTAAAAATTATATAATACTGCCAATTACACATACAAATCCAGGGAGAATTTTAAGACCTTTCGTAAGAATTTTAAAAACCCTCTTGATACTGTCATACCCTAAGAAACCGGGAACATTAATCCATTGCTTGATGCTGACCTCTGAGAAAATACACGAAGTCCTAATAGATTGCGTCTGGAATACTTATCACCACCATGAGAAACAGAAGGATGAGAAATGGACTTAGTGGAAGGCAGCAGGGTTTCTTAATCTGTGGTGTTGCAAGGCCGTTGCATGGATGCTCTAACAGCTGTACCAAGCTCTGCACAAACCCGTGGCTCTGAGCAGCAGTATGGCTCCTTGCTGCCAGACCCCACAGGGGAAAGGTTTCCCAGGTCCATGTACCCTCACACCATAGAGAAATTCATTTCACTGAGTAAGGCACAGTGAGAAAGTACTAACTCAGGAAGATACAGGTGAGGTCTGTCCTTTTTGTTTTTATTGCTGGAAATTTCTCAGTTATCTGTGAGTGTGTTTGCCGTTTTCTTCATTGTTCTTCATTTTCTTGACTTGTTTGGATCCTTTCTGATACTTTCTACTTTTGAACTCCACTTGTGTTGTCATAACTGCTTTTCTTTTTCTGTACTTGAGTAGTCTGAGTACCCTTCTCCCACTACCCAAGTTAGCCCAGTTATTGGCCTTCTTTTTAAATATATTTAATAAAGAAGTATAGGAGCTGAAATCTTAGACAAACTCTTCCACTCAAAGACAGCTGTCTATAACTTATCTCAGAGCATTAATTTTCTGGTTTTTTTCTTCAAATTTAGTTGTCATTACTGATCTGAAAGCAAAACTCACACTTCATCTGAGAAAATCGTCTCTTTCTTTTCTCACTTTTGAATTTTACCTTGTTTCATAATGAGTGAACTTCTTTCCCTTCCATTCAGACTTGGATTAAGGTGTACAAGGACCAGAAACTACATCATTTTGTTGGTGAATTTATCCTCTATGTGCATCGCTAACCTAAGAAATGTGAAGCTGGGCTTGGCAACTTGTCAGGAACAATGTTCTGGACTCCTATTTTTCTGCCTGGAGCCTTAAGCCAGCATGTTGGCTTTGGCTTCTTGGGATCCAGCAGCTGCTGCAGTGTTGAGAGGTGATGCCCAAGTCCTGGTCCTCTGCAAACCCCTCTGGGTGCTCTCCCAAAAGGGATAACACATGCTGGTTTTGGGTTGGTGATGTCTCTAAACAAATTGTTATGAAGGTTGTTCCTTTCTTGCCCAGTATCTGCCAAGATGACTTGTGTGAGCTGTGCAATCCCTCTCTAAATGGAACAGGACCTGCTTAGGAAAAACCAAGGTTGTACAGTGGAACTCCTAAGAGTGGGCCAGCAGCATGTGGGAAGTTCAGTCTCACCATCTTTTTGATAAAGGCACTCTTATGTTTTCATTTTTCTTTGTAGTTGTGATTGTTTGCATTGTATCCTTTAGATCTTAGGATTGCAGACAGGTGTCTGAGATGAAGTTAAGCAACTGTAATAACAATTTATTTCCCCATTGTCTTTCCTCTTCGCCCTCAAGTAGAGTAGTATTTGTTCTAAAGAACTAAAAAGCAATGGTATTCCAGAATTTTATTTCCACATTGAACATCATTGCTGTAGATCAGAGAATTTGTAAAACTAGGATCAATGTTTCTAATTGGTTTGTCAATAGAAGGTTCTCATTCAGCTGTAAACTCCCAAGCTAGAGAAACAAGCCTCTGCTGTCGGAGCATGCATGTTCTTTCATATATTAACATTAAATTCTCTGAGCTCCAAAGTCAACTCAAGGCTTCTTAACGAAAGCAGATCTTGTCCAACACAAATAAAGGATGATAATCCCCAGTTTGAAGTGTTCTTCCTGGTGTCAGCAGCATATGTCCTGGCACAGGGGGAGGAGAGCTGATGAAAGCTGTGGATTTGCAGGACGCTCTGAAAGTTGGGGGAGCAAGGAGTGGGTGTCAGGGCTGTGGGGAACAAGGCATGGAGGACAGAGACAGCACAATTACAGGAAAAGGTATAAAGGTGTCTTTCAGCGAGGATATCTGGTAAAGAAAGAGAAATAAATGTTTTTTCCAGCCTTTCTCCTCATTATCTCCTACCGCCTCTTCTAAAATACTTCCTCCTGACTGCTATCTTTGCACATCATGGGAAGGGGCAAGTCAGTCCTCAGACTTCATGAGGAAGAAGATCGAGGAGTCAGTGCTGCTCCTGTTGTTGGGAAAGGATCAGGCTGCAGTCCCAGGGAGCAGGGATTGTGTTCCTTCTGCCTTTGGGGTGTCAGGAAAGGGGACACATTGCCAAGTACTGGCTGTCAGTTGGGTGGGAGGGAAAGTTCTTGTATAGGAAAATATTCATTCAGCTGTCAGTGACAGCTGCATGTGTTGGCTACTGATTGCCGCTGATATGCTATATGAAACCAGCAATATTCTTCTGCTTATAAGATCTACAAAAAATTCTCAGACTAACTAGCAACAAGATTTTAGGTCGAAGAGGCTTCAGGTGATTCTCATTTTGATCCCTTGTACTCAGTCTGCTCAGGAGCTGCAGGAAGTGGGAGGAATTGTATTTCTAGGACAGGAATCTGAAAGGAGCCAAGTATCCAATGGCTGGGCATGCACAGTTCACATCAGTTGTACAGTTATGTGCGTTTAGGGATTATGGGCAGAGAGCAGCAGGACTCAGCTGTTTGAGCTTCTAGACGTGCTCTGTATAGGAAGGGATGTGCTAGATGAAAAACAGGACTGTGTGACTAGGGGAATTAATTCAAAGAGGATCCTTGATTTGTGTTTTTTTGTAGCTTGTGTTGTGTCTCTCTTGATGGAACAGCAATTTACTTGAGTTTGTGAGGAAGATGAAATATGGAACTTCCTTATTCCTTCCCATTTTGAGATTACTTGCAGCACAGAGGAAACTGGAGAGAAAGTAAGGTAAGCTTTGTACAGCGACTGTCCTACTCTTGAGGATACTGGGCAGGAGGCAAGTTCTGCTGTGCTGATGCCTCGTGCCACAGCAAGGAGGTAATCTCCTCTACATCGGTTCATTGACAGTAGGATTGGGGTGGGTAGGAAGAAACACAACTGTTTTTTTTGTCTCGTCTCTTTTTATTTTTAGCAAGGCTTTGATTCAAAATTTACGGTTTATAATATCTTCCATCAAACCCTGAGACTCCATGTTGGCGAGTAGAACCTTATTTCTAAAGAATAAGTATTTCTTAAGCTTTAACATTGCTATTCAGTTGTTCTTTTGTCTCCATGGCAACTTTAAAAGTAACAACAAAGCAGTAGGTGGTGATGTCAGCCAAAAATGTGACTGTTGATAGCAACAAAATGGATGCCAATGTGGGGTCACATGCAGCAGTAATAGATATGCCACCTATGGCAGAAGTATTGCATATGACATTTTAAAGTGTACCAGAAAGTAAGGTTAGTTCAACTTGCAGATATTATACATTGTGCGTAAGGTATTGTTTCAAAGTTCAGCAGGGAACTGTGGTTTACCTTCTGTAATGGCATGAGTTGCATGCTCATTGTATACACAACGTGTGCCATCTTGTGATGAGATCTCAAGGTTTCTGCTCAGTTTGTTGCTGGAATAGAGAATAAGGCTCCTAAAGAAGGTAGAAGTTAAAAGTTATTGTTCTCATCTGGCTTCAGTGCTGATCTGAAAAATGAAGCATATAGAAAAAAGGCAATGCTTTTCTTTCAAGTAAAATAAAACGGGACAAGGAGAAATGATAATCAGATTTTGATCTTAACCTTGTGATTCCAGAAGCTTGGGTGTTTTACTGATACATAGAAAGAAAATCATTTCTGGAGAAAGAACCATGAGAAAATTGGACTGCAACTAGTGCTGGAAACCAGCTCAGAAGGGAATGATTGTAAGAAAGGTGCTTGATGTTAGAGCTGAGAGAACTGGAATTAATTTCCATGTAGTTGTACATGGAGAGGTACTGAATGAGCATATCTGTTCTTAAACAAATGTTGTGACAGACGAATTAGTGAAAAGGAAACCATATCCTTTTAAGTAGTATCTAGCATTTGACAAGTCTCTTTGAAGTACTGGTGAGTTGTACTGTTTCACATTGTACCGTGAAAATTCTGCCCTTTAATATATATGAATGCTGTCAATATAGCACGTAACAAAATACCTTCTGGAGTCTTAAATTATCTGGATTTGAATGCTGCTTTCTCCAGATTAGTGTATCATGTTAGCGCTCTGCATTTTGTGAAGGTGTCACTTCAGTTCTTGAATGTAGGGTTTCCTGATTGTTTGAGCTGTTTGTTATCAAAGCAGGCTTTTCTGCTCTACGGGAAAGGTGGACGGTGGAGACTGCACCCAGCTGTTTCTTGGAGCCTGACTTGATGGCATCAACTAGCCCTCTCTGCACATGGATAAACAGAACAGCTTCAATCAGTGACACTGTGCAATACCATCTGCTTTAGACTGCAGAGAACTGGGCAGGTATAGATTGCTCATGGCTCCAGTTACATCTTCCTTTCCCTTCTTAGTATAGGCAACATGAATATATTTTAAAATTCGTTTTAATCAAATAATGTTTGCAGTATGAAACACATCCAGCTCTCACCGTCTCCTTGCCTCATGAGGGAAAGTGTGTTTCTTGCTTGTTTTCTTTCTTGTTGGTGTGCGGTATTTTGTTGTTATTGCTGTTTTGCGGTATGTTGAGATGAAAAAAATTCAGGGCTGTCAATGTCTCATCTTCTGCTCAACAAGCTCTGTTTCCTTATTTGTTTTCATTTGTCTCAGTTGCAAAATCTTTCTGAGCAGCTTTTGGTTTTGAAAGTCTGGGTAAACCTGAAGCATGTATGTAACTCAAATGAAATAATCAGTATTTTAAAGTTACCAGTCATGTTAGACTTTCTTAAAACTCTAATCAAAGTGTAACTCTAAGCCACATAGTCCAGGACTGTCAGCTGAAGGGCATTGCAAGGAAATTCAGAAGTGGCAAGATTTCTGTCATTTTTACTTTCAGCCTATGGGGGTTGGACATCAGGGTAAAGAGCTGCCACCTACTCGTTCCTCTGGCAGGTGTGTTCAGCTGTTTGAGAGCAGTAAGAGAGAGGAGGCAGAATGGGGGGAATCCAAATGAGATTGAACATAGGCAAACCTGCTCCCCTGCTTTTGATGAGATTAATTGAGATGAGCTGATGGAAGTATGAGACTATTTTTGCAAGGGCACTTAATAAAATTACTTTTATTTCCATGAGAGATGGGAAAACAACTGTACCTGAGATTGGCAGGCTCCATTTGCAGAGAGATAATAACCAAAGTAGTAGCAGCTTCTCTACCTGTTTTGCTTCCTAAACAAGACAAGTAGATATGTATTAGTGCCAAGAATGCCTGCACATCTGTCGTGTGTGTGCCTGGAGCAACTGAGGCCTCTGGCTGCAGGCTGGCCCCAAGCCGAGCAGCGCTGGTTTTAAATCACTATCACTTCGTGCTCAGTGCTGTGCTTGGTCTCACAGTGACATTTTACATCCCGTTGCAGTCCTATCCTCTTTGTTTGAATTTTCCAGGGAGCATTTCCCTTCTCACATGTTCTGTATTAAATCTGATTCCCTACCAAATTTGCTCAGCCTATAAACAAAGTTTTCTTTTTCCTAAATCCAGTTTTCTTCTGAAGTCGAAGGTAGCAAATGATTCATTTTCCTATGGTGTGTCACCAATGGACCTTTTTTTTTCTTTGCAAGTCAAATATGTGTTTATACTTTTGTCACTAACTTTATCAGTGTGAGCAAAACTTTGAGAAGTGGGTTTCCAGACTTTCAGTGAAAGACAGACCACATGTCTGTATTGCTTTCACCATAGTTAGGGCAGATCTCTCATTATCTAGTTGCTATTGAAGGGTGAACTTTAAAATGCCAAGACAGTATTTGTAACTCCATCAATTAATCTGTATAGTTAGTAAATATAACCAATCTTATTATTTTCCTGTGTTTTCTTTCATGTAATTGAAGTTCTAGGCTATAAGCAAGATCTTGATACTTGTCCCTCTGTAATATTTGCAGGGTAAATAGCAAGCCTACCTAGTCTGGCTGACCCTTCTTTTAAAGTAGAGACGCATTATGGATTTTTGTTGTTTATAATGGATGCCTCTTTATAACTCATGACCTTTCAAACATCTGATTTTTTTTTCTTTTATTTTTGAGCTACGCACATGCAAAGAAAATGCACTAAATCCTATGGAGTCACTAGAAGACTCTTTTCTCCTGCCTGCTTTTAACTTGAATTATTTTCTCTGTGTCCTGAGTGCTTTTTTTAGTGGTGTACAGCTTGACTGATGCCGTAGATTTAAGGTAGAATTCTTACAAATTATTAGAAGGTTTCATTTTATGTACATAGATTGGCTGAACTCTTGACATTCTGTCTAGCTCTATTTTGTAGTAATGGAGTTTTAATCAAAATGATTTGACATATCCAGAAGTAATGGCTGAAATTTGTTAGTCACCCTGGAAAAAATATAAATTCTTGGACAGGTATCTTCTTTTGTTGCAACTAACACAAATCCTAATGTTCCTAAATGAAAGCTCTCTCTGCTTTCACTGGTATAGCTCTCAACATTTTGTATGGAAGCAGATCGTTATGGTGGATGTCAGAGTATGACAACTAGCAGCTGTCATAGTGTGTTATCATGAACTTAGAAGTGCTTTGTGGAAAATTAAAATTTGAAATGAGGCAGAACTTATGCTTAGGAATAAACTTGTGATTTTTTTATTTACTGCTCAGATAAGAAGTCCTGCTCATGACTGTGGTGCTTGTTTATTCTTGATATGAAAATGAATGTCCCATGAACAAAAGTTCCCAGTTCCATTACTCTGTGGAACTTTCCATTTCATGTACAGCGGTAGCAGGACTCTATACAAATTTGACAAAAATAGTATTTATACAAAGTGGAAAATTCCACCTTCAGTATGAGAGGGAATCTTAGCAACCTTCTTTTCCCAGAATTTGCAGTGACTATTGAGCACTATTAAAACGTTCAGTTGTCAACAACAAGATCCGGCAGAAAAGTAAATATGGAAAGCTTTTCTACTTTAATTGTCTGCAGGAGTTGGTACATAACTCTTAGGATGATTCTTGTACAGTGTTTATATTGTTCTCTGCATGTAAACTGAAGAAAAATGCAAATACCACAGAAAAACACATGAAAATTTCAGGCAGAAATAAGTGCTCCTATTTCCCACTGAACTGAAAACTTTTTCTCTGTGAAAAGAAAAAAGACATATTCTACATGCTATTTTGTCAGGCTTTTAGCAATCTTGTTTCAGCAGAAAGGGCCCACTTTTTTGCTGTAGACTGAACAGGATAAAATCCACTGCACCTAGGGCATCCTTCATGCTTATTGTATATGTTTGTGCTTTAGTTTGCTTCTGTTCAATTTCTTTGTGTTGATTTCTCATCGAGAAATTTGATAAAACTATCTGAAAGAACAGCCCCCTTAAAATCAATTAAGACCATGTTTATACTTAATTAAAAGAAAAAAAAGTATATTACACTAGCTGTAAATATCTTTGTCTCAACTTGTCTTTAATGGATGCATTCACAGTACACACTGCTGGTCATCTAAGCCTCTTCTCATCCATAAGACATTGCTTCTGCTATACATACAACATTGTTTTTTTTATTCAGTCTGGATATCGTCTTGTGTGCTGTTGAGATTCCTAGATTCTCTGGGGAGGTTATTTTCAGAGTCTGCTTCAGCTCATAAAGAGTGCCACCTGAGCACTAAGTATGACTCAGAACAGTGTTGGTGTTAAGAAACTTCCCCTGATGTTCAAACCTGGTGAGTTTCATTGCCTTCTTTTCCAGTTATATCCTTTTCCTTCAATTCTCTCTAATCTCCAAACTTTCACAACTCTTTGCTAGTCTTTCAATTAGCCTGCATTGCCCCTTGCCTCTCTCAGTTGTGCATTGTTACTATCTCACTGTTTGTATTTGCTAGACTTTCTGGAGCTTGCTTCTTACATGCATCACTTCAATTTGTAAATCTTTTTTACCTGAAGATGTGCCTGCTACTTAACATAATAAGCATCGTCAAAAGTGCCAAAAGTTGTCATTATAAAAAAACTTTTCAGTGTCCAGGATATTTTTATTTTCTGCAGTTTTTGTGTTATTTTGTCTTATTTGTGTTCTGCACTGCAGCCTGCTGGATTAATCAATCTATAATCTATCCCAGCACACGAAGAGCAGTTGGTTTTAAATTTATTTACAAATTTCTTCTGTTGTTATTTTTGAATATGCACATACAGGAATAGAAATATTGAAAAAAGCTCATCCTACCCAAACCCCTGTTGTTATAGGCATGGAGATTTACAGTCACAAAACTAGTTGAAATTTTTCTCTTCTGACCGTGCTGGAATCCAGGTGCTCTTATGATTTCTTCATATTCCCAGCTTAAGTTCATTCTTCCTTTCCTTTGTCATGGGTGCCAAGATTTAAACATGGTGCTGCATGTGGGACCCCACCCCATAAGATGAGCACTTCTCAGTTGACATTGGAAATGAATTTAGAATGGATCATTAGACATATTTCCTCATTTTTATTGTAGAATCTTCATTGTTGCAATCAGTGCTATTAAATCGGGGGAAGGGGAGGGATGTTTTTCTTTCTATTCTTGCAGCAGTGCTGCCTAAAGACAAAAGTTTTTGTTTGTTTTTAATTCAGTTGTTGGTCACTGACTTCTATTCAAATGTACTCTCCATAAGGATTTTAAAGTATGCTACATACGTTTCTGCTTTCAGTAATAGAAAAGACATCTGAGGATTAAATTTCACCTTGCATGACTCATTTTTGTCTTGTGCAACTTTCTGAAGTGTTTAATAGAACATGTTTGAAATTCATGTGCTGGGAAAAAGTGCAGTAGAAGTAGGCATTTCTGCATAAGGTGTAAATTGTCTTTGCAAAATCTGTAGTTAAGTAGTCTCTCACTTAAAGCAAAGCGAAGTAACAAAAAAAAATGAATACATGCTGCTTCTTTAGGGGGTAGGTGTAGAATACTTCTCTGTATTGTAAACATTCTGTTACTGAAAAATAGATTTGTTCTTTCCTGTTCTCTTCCCCACTCTGACTACTACACTTTCTTAAGTACTTAAGGATTTTTACTTAGTTTTATTTTTGAAGCTTTTAGCAGAAATGCTAAGTCAGGGCTTGAACCAGTGATTGAGCACGTGGTGGGAAGGCAGGGCCAACCCAGGGGAGCTCAGGTGTATGCAGTGCACTGAGTGACCAGAAGGGGTGGAGCCAGGATCCACCTCTTCCCAGACCTCATTTAAGGGTTGGCAGTGGAAGCAAGGGTATCTCCCTGTCTATTCTGCAGCCTTTTGAAGGTAAGCTTTCTTTTTTTCGTGTGCCTGTTGTATTTGAGCAAATTCTCCCTTACAGTCTAGGATGTTGCGGCTTTGCTGCCATTGCTGCGCTTTCTATTGGGTTACAAAGCTACTTGAGCTATCATGATCTTTCTAATTAGAGCACATAAAAGCGTATTAATGGCAAATTCATTTCCCTGATTTCCTCCTGTGCTGGAAGACATATACTATAGTTAAAGACATCTTTCACACAAACTTGAACATCAAATCTATCCAAAGAACAGCTTTGAAAATTCTGGAAAACAATGCAAACTCCAAGGGTGTACATACCATCAGTGGAGGTGGAGGAGGGTTGTTTATGCCAACTGTTCAGGATGTCCATGCTGAAAGTACGGGCTCATTCTCGTAGGTGATTGACCTCCAGTGAGTTCTTCTAAAAACACCAATTCAGAGCCTACTTCTTAATCATCCCCAGCTCCTGGATTAGCGTCTTGGATTGGATTCTGCTGATGGAGTGTATTCTGCAGCATGGCTTCACTCAGATGGGCTGTTCTGCTGCAGAAACATATGGCATATTTTAAACCCGTTGTGGAATGCAGACAACTGTGAAGCCATGACTGCTGTATCCACAGGAATGTTTGAACCTGGACCTTTGCTAAGGAACTAGTCTTTCATCCCTGTCTTTGCAAACTTCTCTTGCCCAATTCAGCATGCTTCTGTGACAGTTATGTGCAAGATGGGTGCAGTGTGTCGTGCAGAATGTGTGGTGATAGGAGGGTGGGCTGTGATCCTTTCCCCAGGCTGTTGGCTATTCTGGCCCCCTCACGGCACATGCTGCGGTCTGTGTGGTGTGATAATTATTTGCCTCTTTCCATTTGCTGTTCCACATATTTACTAGTTGTGCTGTTCCACATACTTATTGGGTTTCTTTGTGGAGCAACTTCGGGACAACATTAGTCTACGAAGGGCGTGTAGAAGTTTTTGTTAATATAGTATCAGTCTGATAACAAATACCTTGGTCGCTCCTTTTATTATTCCTTTGCACTGTGAAACTCTGTAGCATATGATCTGGCAGCTGTTGTGTCTACGCAGCGCCCCTCCTGGCGATGTTAATCGGCCAGCTCTCACACTTGCACTGCTGCTAATCCCAGTGAGGCTGTGTACTTAAAAGGAACGATAATGGATTCACACCAGGGTGACAGATGCAAGCTTGGACCATTTGCTGGAGTTCTGTGCATTGCACATTGTATCTCCAGGGCTATAAGTTTTTCCAGCAATTTAGTTTCCCCTGTTTTTTTTCACAATAGCAAATACATGCATTAAAAGGGAAAAGCACAGAGGTATGATTTTTGGGTTTCTTGGTATCTAATGTGCATTGCCTTCAGTATGCAAGTTTTGTTATTTCAGTCTAACCAACAAATAAGTATGAAGCAAGGGAAAATCTGCATGGCAGTCAAGAGAATTGAGAAAAAAGGTTTATGTGTGAATTCAAAGCTCAGTGATTGGTAACACAGTCACATTCTTAAAACAGAAGAAGTTCAGGATGGAGGAGAAAGAATGTAAAGATGTGCATTGCTCTCATCTTAGAATTATAGGCTTGATATTTACCTTACTACATAGCCAGGGGTTAGGAAAGAAATGGACAAGAGAAATACTTCTACCTTTTCCTGGAAGTAGGCTGAAGCTTGTATGCTGCAACATCTGCCTAGTTAATTAGAATTGAGGAAACAAAAAATTAAGGATTATAACTTTTAAAGTCAGAGTGAAATATTACTCTTTAAGATAGTGAAAACTTGTTATAGAAATGAGATAAGGTTATATTCTTTATAGGCTTAAGAACAGAATAGTCATATTGCCTGACTTTCCTTCGTGGTAAATCACGCAGCTTTTATCACATATACTGAAAGAGTTTGGAAGTTCTTTTAAAGACTTCTTAGTATAAGCACCAGTGCAGACTATCAGAAAGCATAGCAGGGAAAGCTGGACTAAATGTAAGCTCTTTCTGAGAAGCACAAGGACCCTATGTGGAGATAGGAAAGGGGTAGTTCAAATTATAGAGGGTGAAAGAAGAAGAGTAATGTGAATGTAAAGGACAAAATTAAAAAAAAAAAATAAAAGCAAGAAATAAACTTTGATGCTTCTGTCTCAAGAAATTGTTCTGTAAATGCACTTGCAGTACTTACAGAATGGCAAGGAGAAGGATGGATTGTTATTCTGTAAATGCCAAAAAAAGCAAAGAAGATGGGATTATGTGGTGTTCTTGCATGGCTGGTGTTAAAAAGAGTGATTCTGTTAACTTGGCCATCATTTTACTGCAAATGATGAAAAGTGAGATTGCTATGTAAGAACAAGTTAGTGTTTTGGTGAACTGGGATCTTAAATGTTCTGACAAATGCTGCATAAGGATACTTGCATTAATGGAAATCTCAGAGCTGTTACTGTTGTGAAGACACTGGGAAGTCCCAGAGCACTAAAAAAGACCTGATGGTTTCACGGTGTTTTTGGAAGAGGAGAAGGGCCAAGTGAGTTCAAGAACCGATCTATTATTTTCTCTTTGAAGAAGCAGACGAATAAGTTTATGCTAAAGCATACAAAAGGGAGCAGGAGCTGAGCAATAACTAGAAGGGCAGGTGAGCAGGGCTCATAACTCTGTGAATGCAGGTGAGGGTTGCTGTGTAGCACAAGCTGAAAGTGATATAACACTGCCCTGTTAGATGGATGCTATCCTTAGGGAGAGAACCAGAAACACAGTGTGACAGGCATGAAAGGTCTGCTATGCTGCCAGGAAGCTGAGGGCCAGTTCGGTTGAGTCTGGGCATGGATGAGAGACATCAGTGCTCACAACATTCTTTATTTTTCTTTTTGTCCACCCCCATCTCACTGCTTTCTTTGGATGGCTGTTGGTTCAGTTTGACCAGCTCGAAGGTCTAGGTGACAGCGTATTTCTCTTTTCTTGGTTTGTTGCTGGTTTGTTTATAAATGCTGGGACTCCCTGTGCCAGCTTAAGGGAGAAGCTGGGAGTGGAGTGGAGTGGAGGGGTGATGGGGCTGCCCAGCCTGCTCATGTGTGGTCATGGGTAGAGATGCAAGCTGCATGGCAGTCTTCATAAATCTGCTTTCATGCTTTTTTGACATTGAATCCCACCTTCCCACCAAAGAAGTTTTCTTCTTTAGAGCAACCTGATTAATTTTACAGAAACATTTTCTTAAATACAGCTTTTTATTTTATTTCTTGGGTCTCTGAATGTAACTGAGGGGAGAGTTGCCCAAGTTCATGTCATACAGTCTTTGAAAACAGAACAGCATTGAAACTCTGTGACCCAGCTCAGGCAGGCCTGGTGCACTGCTGCTTTCAAAACAATGTTCCTACTCAAATGGCAGTTACTAATTACACTAATTAATGTTCAGTAAGGCCACTGATGTGATGATTTGTGCTACCAAATCTGTTAGTTATAAATCTGTTGCCTTTATTTCTGCTCAGACTAGATACTATGTACTATAGTTTTATGATTTTTTAGATTTTTTACTTATTCTCTAAGTCAGGACTGATGAATAAATATAGTAGTGTACCTTAATACAGCAGAATCAGGATTTGAGGGCTCTGATCTTCTGAATCTCATGACCCTTCAGTGTCTCCGTAACCCTGCTCTCCAAGATCCTCTTTTATGAACTTTTTCAAAAACTCGAGCAAGACATCATCTCTTTTAAAAATAATAATATGAAAGAAGAATTTATTTAAAAGATACAGCTCTGCAGCAGACAGCTAGCCTTCTAAAGCTGTAATTCCTAAGCTTAGTTTTAAGAACAATAATAGGAAATGAGCTGCTGAAATGCCGCTTGTCAGTCTTTTAGGTTATATTTGATCTGGTGATGTCAATAGTAGGCTGCCTTCCCTCTGGAGTCAAGTTGCAAACAGTGTCCTCGAGGGTAATTAAAGCTAAGCATACAATTACAGCAGCCCTGATTTGTTTGGACTTGTTGGTTGCCCACTGTCTCGCAGCACCTAGCATTACAAACGCACCGTGCCGAACTGCAAGGACTATTTATCTCTGAGTCTCATGCTGGGTATGTTTAAATGCTGCAGTGGAGGTGGGCTGTAGCCCTAGGCACTAAGGTAAGCATCGTGACACCACTTAGCAGCGGGAAGCCTTTATGGGACAACTCGGTCTGTTTTATGCCTTTGTTTTGCTGAAATGATTCACGGTTGAGTGGTCTCAGTGAAAACTCTGCGGCTTCTGAATACTGTAAGTTTCTGGTGATCTGTAGCATTTTTCTTCCATTTAAAAGTGGCCTAAACTTTGGTCAGCAATGCAACTCTTGTCCTCTTTTCACGTTCTGAAGTACCGTTGTTGTGTTTTTAGGTGTGAGAAGTACTAGTGTGTCTGGCTCCTGGTTTCTTGAGTAGGGTGACATGTCTGCTTTTTGTTTAGTATAACAGGATGCTGGTAATTCCTAGAGCTCAAGAAGCAGAGTTTTGACATGCCCGTTGCTTTGGCTTGTAGAAGTGTGGGCTCTGAGCAGAGAGGGGTACAGCAGGGCATCTGATGAAAAGAGAAGTGAAGTCCTTCAGGAAATCCTCTGAGACTTTCTTTAGTTAGAGCACCAAGGAGAGCTGGACAAGTTAAGGAGAGAGAAACATTTTCCCTTCTATAGTGTTAACTAGGAAATTATGAAGTTGTTTTTTGTTTTCTTTAAACTACTTCTAAGACATAAGGGATTTTCTTCAATATTGTAAAAAAGGATTGTTATATCATTTATACTACACACAATTTAGTAAATCTGCCTAGTAGTGTTACCAATTTGACCTTTTTTGGACAGATGCTTTTATGCAGCATGCCCTGTGCTTTGTCAGAGCAGTTAAAATTCAGTGTTTATTGTAGGCTACGTGGACAATATTATGAAAGCTTTAAATTCCACCTTTCTTCCCTGTCTCATTGCCTCATAGTCTTTCTCTCTTGGAATATGGTTCTTCTAAAAGTAACTACCATAGTATGAAAATGATAGCAAATAAAAGGGAGAGCATGACTGAAATTGTGACTCTTTGGGTAGATGGGAGATGCTTTGAATGTTCAAATTCCTTTTGAATTTTCTAAAACACTGAATACCTTTATTTAAAACAACAACAACACACCTTAATTTCGTTCAGTAGTGAGCCTGGTTTCCACAGCAAACAGTTTAAAGAGCCCAAATGACCTGTTTGTAGTTTTTTATCTGAAGGACATTTAGGGAGCTGTGTCAATAGAAGTACTTGGAGAAAGAAAACAAGAAACAATTTAGGTAGCTGAATGTTCTAGAGGTGATTGTGTAATAGGTGGGAAAAGCAAATGAAGCGTTAAATTCTCTGAGCTAAGAGCTCTTTTAAGAGAGTTAGAAATTGTGTAAAGGGGTTAAATGATTAGACACAGGTGTGACAATGCATATGGATCTGGATCCCCTATTGTATTTGTTGCTGAGCTGCTTTGTTGGAGTATTAAAGTGGAATAAGGAGAAAGAACCCAACTGCAGACATAAAATGATTTAATATAAAACTGCAGACATTACCCCAACTGCAGAAGATAAACTGTGATGGCTTTGAGCAATAACAAAACGGTCATCCAGCAGCGCTCCCTCTGGTTGCCATGTTTGTTACCAGTGGATAGCAACTCAGGGCCTCCAAAAGAAAAGACCATACTGAGGCTGTGTATGGATTGGTGTTGGAATTCAGGATAAAAAAAAGGTTGGATTTTGGGAAATCAGATTATATGAGAAGTGCAGAGGAGGGAACTTGCTCTTTAGTAAGCTAACTGCAACTAGTTTTCATCCCAATATAAGGGAACTTACAAGATAGTGTAAACTGGGTTGTTTCTGCAGATGTTCCTTGATAGAGGCACTTCATTAAATGTGTTAAGTCAAAAGACAATTCTATACTCTTTCCTGATACTTTTTCCATACTCTAGGTAAAAGTATTTGTCTTTAATGGGTTGCTTGTCATCAAATCTCAGTCCCTACAGATTCCTGAAGAGGAAAAAGCAGTTGCTTTTATACTGATATTGCAGTAAGCTGATGGTGCATGTTGGTTGCTGTGCCTGTGTGTTAATCAGAGAGGGGATGGAGTGCAGTGCTTCATCCTGGGGCACGTGCAGGCCTGATGCATCAAGAATGTGTTTTTAAAAAAAAAAAGTCAACACAAAGGCTGAAATGGAAGTTGTCTCATGGTCCAGGCAAGACTGTGGCTTCAGTAGGTTTGTGGTGATGTTATGTTTTTTATTGAGGATAGCAGCAGAAAAGCAAAAAAAATTCTCTCTCACTTATTTTGTGTTGGGGAAGTGGAAAAGGCAAGGGGAGGCACCTGCTGTGAAAAAATGAAGAGGAAAAAAAAAGTGATCTTTAGGTTTTCAGAAAGATACGTTAATATGGATGGCAAGCGAATGGAGAGCTGAAAAAGACACAGCTGTTTTTTTTGTCATACTTGGATGACGTCATAAGAGCAAGCCACTCTAAAGCAGCACTTCCCAGAACCAAGCAGGAGCAGAGGAAGCACAGAGCTGATCCAGCTGTGGGCACCCGAGGGAGGGGGCTGAGCAACACAGGGGTTCCCAGCACAAAGAAACTGGAGTAGATTGTAAAGCTCCAGCTGACTTCAGTGCATGCAAAAGTACTGCATTTATTAATAGCTGTCACTGTTTGTTTAGAATAAAATCTGACTTACTAAACTAAATGATGTTAAGAGGTAATGTGCTACTCTGCTTTCCAGTTGAAAAATTCACCTTGATTGGTTTAGAAGTTTAGCAGAAGAGAGTTAGCTCTTTTAAAAACTAATGACAAATATTTCTATAGTATCTATAGGTATTAAGATTGTTGTTCTACTGCAGCCAGAATGTTTCTTCTGAATATAGTAAAGGATATTCCTTAATTTGTCTAATAATTAGGCTTTGCAAGAAGCCAGCACCAACAGCCATGCTTTGATGGCAGTATAATGCTTCTAGAATTCATTTCTGTACTGCAGAATGTGCGTGGAATAAGGTAGCACAGATGCTGTAAAATTTAAGCTGAGCATTACACAAGCTTTTCCTTTCTCAGCTTACAAGAGTACAGGGAAGAGGGGCAGCTAATGGAGAAAGAGGGCAGAGGTGTGAGTCACATGTTCTGCCAACCTGAGGAGGGACAGGGCTCTTCCAAATGTTAGGAGCTGATAATTGCAACACAGTTATTTAAGGAAAATGCAGGGTAGTCTGTTCCGTTTCTAATAATTGGACTTACCTGCTCATTCCATCTGTTCTGCTGTCTTTTACACAAAGCCCACAGGGATTCCAGTTGTTATTTCAAACTGTTATAAATGCAGTACAACTGCAAGGAGAGTAAGATTTTCTTGATCTATTTTGATGTACTTGTCTTTAAAGTAGTGTGTGAAATTAGACATTTCAGTTTTTTCTATGCCCTCACTGTGTGTAAACATCAATATTTGTTCTTTATGATTCTGATGTGCTAACTGTAGAGATTAGGGGAAAAAATATTTCTATTGAAAATTAATAATATTATAATAGAGGTTTCAAATATCAGCTTTTCCATTATTCCTTTCGTATCAAGTACATGCATGGACTACAATATGTAGTCTACATTGTCATTATTGAAATGAACATCCTTTAATCATAAAGCATTGGAAATGGAGAGCAATTAGAGAAATATTAAAAATTCATAGACATTAAAGTGATTCAAGGTCAGTCCCCAGTATTTTATTGAGAAGTGATCTGGTCTAATGACAACTTGCTTGCTTTGCATGTTTGTTTTTATTTTACAATCCTTTTGAAAAAATACTTGCAACACATAGCTATACTTTTCTGATTGTAAATGAGCTATGTATAATTATCAATACTAGGTAAGTAAATAATAGCTGGCTTTTTGGATTTATGAAATGGCAGAAAATCCATTCGTTCAGCAGCATCAGGTTTCAATTAATTTTTGGTACTGATCTAACTGGTGGAATCCTACATGTATTTGAAAAGTAGAAATATTTTATTTCACAGTATCTGATTTTTTTACAAAAGGATAATACTGAATTCTGTCAGCATGTCTTGATAATACATTTATTTTGAAATAATAATGGAAATACTAAATTCTAGCATACTGGAAATCAGAGTTATTTCTATAATCTGACTTGGTTTAGATAAATAATACTTGAGCATGAAGAGCATGAACTGTACTATAGGTAATTTTGTATGTTGCAGTGAAGTTGCGTTAAATCCCTCTGGGGTTTTTGGAGCAACCACTGAAAAAATAAACTCAGACTGGAATGAAAATATTTGAGTCATTTCATATCCAAATGTTGTTCTGTGAGATTAGACCTGAGCTAATGCTTTCTCATAATTTCTTTCTCATAATTTGTGTTAAGATGCTTGGTGCAGAGTGGCTCTTAATGCTGTTGAATAGCCATCAGCTCTACACCAGCTCTTGCTGCCTTTCCTTGTAGCTTCAAAAAAAAAACCAAACCCAACCACCACCAACAAAAAAAACAGATTTGAGAATTGTACCCATTGTTAGTTGCCAGACATGTATGACTCGTGCTATTTAAGCTGGTTAATGAGTCCGTGCAAGGTCTGACTGTTCCCTCAGTTTCTGAATAACATCTAAGTATGAATTCAGTGCACTCCCCAGGCTTTAAAAGATTCATGAGTAGCTAGCTCTGGTGATAACCATATCAACCTCAAAGGACCTGCATCCTCATTCATTAATGAGTTAGTTTGTGTGTTGCCCTGGGGATGCAGAAGTTCTTAGCATTTTTCCTATTGTCAAAGAGGGGCTGTGCCTTTATCTCATATATACCAGGGTTCTACTTCAGCGTATTTTTTAAAAGTAAGTTGCACTGTCTGGGTAGTGAATATTTCATATAATTGTGTTAATTTGCCAATTAGGAAACTATTGAATGAGCGGCTTTATCTCTCCTTTACTGCTTCACTTTCAACAGACTAAAATCCCTATCAGAAGTCTCAGTTATCATAATTCCACATTACAAGAAAGCACTATTTGTTCTACTGAATTCTGGAAAGAAACTACTGATGTGCTATGTTTATTTACCTTGTTTTGTATTTAAGAGGAGAGTTTGTTTTAACGTTCATAAATATTAATGATACTATAGAATAGCTTTTACTTAAAACATTTTTATATCAGCACCTGTTTTTCAGAAAATCAAAATTACTTCACATAGGCTTAATGTTGTTTTAGCAGTTTATCTTAAGCATGATCAGGAACACATGGCACTCTGTAATGCTCGTGTATAGCTTATCTAAAATAACTAAACCAGAAAGTTCCTGAATCTTTTGAACCGATAACATTTTGTAGCAAAAAAGATTAATATTTATATTGTTCAGTATAGGGAGTAATGTTAGTGCTGTGATTACAGATGTCATGTACATACTTAAACTAGAAGATATGATTATTTGCAATCAACCAGTCTTAGCTGTCATTTACAGTGAAAAAGTCCCAGTGAACGTGCCTGGAGAACATGGAATGGGGGCATCAGATCCTAGGCAAGATTTCTGATGACGTTTTTTATGGGGTTCGTTTCTCTGGCTAGGAGTTGCTTCTATTTCTTTAAAACACATAATCTGATTGTGCCAATATTCCCCATAAAACTGTATAAAAGCAAGTGTTGGGTTTGTTTGTTTTATGTTTTTTGCAAAGCACAGACAATAGAACTGAAGAGAGTTTTATTCGATACAAAAGCCTAGGTACTAGCTCTGGGCTCTAAGCTGTTTATAAAACTGTTTTTGAGTCTCATGCTGAATAAGTATTTCTGACAATATTCAAAACTTGCACTGACAAAATTAATAAACTGTACTGAAAGCTGTGGAGACCCAGAAAAAGATTATGCATGCAAAATTCTCCCAAAACTGTTCCCTGAAATGTTTCAAACATGTCCTGTCTGGTCTTAAGTCTTCTGGAGTGTTGAAGGAAAAGACTGTAAATTGAGATGACAGTGTGAAGTCTAAAAGCAGGATGACTGTGCTTAGTGTGGTTGCAGTAGGTAATGAATTCAGTCAGTATGAGCAAAACCAAAGGGACAAGTTGTCTTCCCCTCTTGAAAGGATACCTTTGGCTCAAAGCAGTGCCAGCAAAATGCTACTTTAAAAAGGTCGAGGGAGGAGAGACCCCAGAACTCGCCCATTCCCTTAGATGGAATCTAAGAACAATTGTCTGGGTGAGACTACTGTGCACTGATCTAGGAGGTCATGGCTCTGCATAGCCAAAAAGGGTCAGATAATTCAAGCCAGCATGGCCTGTCCCTGTACTGACACTTCTTAACTGTAACTATTGTAGGTAGTGGTGGATGTTAACAGGTGAGATCCCATTGATCTCCTAATACTGTGTTGGGTCGCATGTTAAAGGTGACCATGTGCAATCTCAAATGGATGCAGATTGTCAATGGGACGCTTTCATTCAGTCTCAACTGCACATCAATTACTCTCCCATTGTTCCTGTCTTGAGTTTGGATTACTTGGATCCAAGCAATAAAGAAATGTAGAAACATCTCAAGGTGATGAAAGAAAAGAGGGAATGGGTTATGGCTTTGGATTTCTCTGTAGCGGCCTTTAGTGAATGCTTTTCAAGAATATGCTTTCAGGTTTGAGCAGTTGTGCTCTTTTGTTTTGCTGAAATCAGCACGTCTCTTGCTTGGAAAGGATGAGCAATGACAAGACATGATGATGTGTGCCTCTGACACGACTGTGCTCCTGCACAAAATAAGATATTTTGAGTCATCTGCTCACATAAAATCTTGCTTTCCCCCTCTTATATACAACACTGAAAAAGACCAGTTGAGGATTTGGCAGTCTTTTGCTTGCATGCCTTGTGCAGAGGTAACTCCTGCAGTGGCACTCAGAGTTGAAGGTATTTTCTTTTACTTAATTTTTTTTTTAAAAAGAGATAAAATAATGTTTATAAATTTCAAACTTGAAATGAATAAATGAATTTACAAGAAATATCAGTTATTTATGCCAAAGATTCACAAGTATTTTAAACAATCTGTTTTTGACGTGGTAAATTGTCTTTATCATTAAAATGCTAATGAAATTGTAAACATCTGTTAAATTTATGATGATAATGAAGCTTGTCAGCTCCATCCTTCTTGTGCCAGCATTCCAGCTTAGCTCAGGTCTGCATACAGACATGGTGGTAAGAATCTACTTGGCATTTGGAGTAATACCAGTGGAAAGTGGGTTCTATCCTATTTAACAGGATGATTGCCATGAAGTGCTCCCTCCTGTAGTTTGAGTTGTCTTTACCTAGTCATTCTTCCAGAGGTTTTCAAATGCGGTTCTGAAAATAAAGCTTCTGACCAATTGGACCACTGGTATTTGTTTGGCAGTAGCAGTAGCAAACTGCAAAACAGAAGTGAACAAATTTCTTGTTATCAGTGCCTCCACTAATCAGTCCAGTAGGTGTGTACATTTTCCATTCCATATGGACTCTGAATGTATCCTAGTCTGAACATATATTGTTCTGGTAGCAGAAGCACCATGATTTGCAAAGCTGAGGGCAGATTTCAGTAGTGTTTGAAGTGGTCTATGCCCAGATGAGGAATACAAAGAAGATTGCTATTTTATTGGATGCTGACTATTTTCTAATTTAAAAAAAAATTTATGACAACATTTTTCTATACCTCTGTTAAAGACAGCATCAGAAACTCAGCTTAACTCTAATTTTAAACTTCAGTGACAAGTTAACTATGTTGTTGCTATTTGTTGGGTGTTTTTTTTTCTGTAAAATATAGTTAAAATAACCATAGCTTCATATGCAAAGAGAGATGGGTCTTTCATTAACTCTGGATCTTAATTGCTTCTGAACTTCAAAAAGAAATTTGTAGAAGTTTGACTGCACTCTGTGGACTTTAGGTAATTGAATACAGTATAGCTGCTGTTTGAGTACAGCTCAAACCTAAATTATGTAAAGCTACTGTTTCAGAGCAAGCTAGTAGAAATAATCGTCATTTTTGCAGTTGAAGATATTTTCTACGGCTAAATCCTCTGAGACACTGCTTTCTTGTTGATGCGTTTCTATTTTCATTTTTTTTCATTATGGATATGAAGTAGGAACTATGGGCATCTTAGGCAGCCTTTAGCTTTTTGACATCTGTGACTCCACTTGATGAATAAGCTTTGTCTTAATTAACTGAGCCCAAGTCATCAAGTTGCAGGGGCAGAACACAGAGTTTAACTGACCTAAAGACTTGAAACAAAGCTTACATTTATGAAAGTATTGAGATAGCAGAAGAGAGAAAATATTTTCCAATAGTGTATCTCAAACATACTTTTCCTTTCTTGTGCAGGTCAGTTGAGAGGGTGTCCAGTTCTCTCTCCACAGTTGTCAATGACCCACCTTTCTACTGTCCTCACCCTTTGTAGAAGAAACAGAGAATAGATTATAACCTGCTGCTCATCTGCTAGACTAGAATATAGCATTTATTATGCTGCAGCTGTGATCAAATTGTCTGTGTTTCCAGCACCTACAGAATTTGAGCTCAGGGCTAGTTCTTAGTGTCTGGCTATTTAGTAAATTCATGCAGACCCATCTGGCTTCTGAGCTCTGCTTCTCTCTCAGATACCAGAGAATGGGTTTGAAATCATGTCCATGGAGGCAGGATGATGAGATGAAGAAAGAGGAAAATTTCTCTGTGTTGGATTTTGCATGTCCTTAACAGAGAGAAAGGGAGATGTTTAATGGAGGACTGGTTCTGCAGCAGCCCACATGGATTGCCTGGCATCTTGCAAACAGATACAAACAATTTGATTTTGTGGGAGAAGAGAGGGAAAACTGTCTGGTTTGCTTTTCCTCCTCCCTCCCCCTTCTGACTGTGTTTAAAAAAAACTCAGGCAACTTCTGTGAGAAAAAGCTTAGTTACTGTGTCGGCTCTGCTTGAGACCAAAGAAGCTCCCCAGAGGACTGTTATGCTCCTGGCTGATGTGCTGGCCACTGTGAGCAGGAGAGGGAGGTAATGATGGAGAAACTCTGTTGGGGGGGGCCTGGGGGAAAGGCAGAGAATGACTCAACCTCCTGTAAAGACCAGAGAGACTTGTGTTCCAGTCTCTGCTCCAGTCTGTGTTGAATTATTTATTTGACCCAGGAAGGAGAATCTGAATTTTTTTTTCCTCATTCTCTATTTCAGGAGGAAAATATTGTTTGAAATTGATTTTGTATGATTTCAGGGAAAATAAAACACTCCATAGGCAGAGCTGGAAGCAGTGTGCTAGGCACACCATTGTGTGGATAGAGCAGATAGCTAGTTGTAAACGAATGTTTGGACATCTGTGCCTTTGTGGTCCTTTGGGGCCTTGTTGAGGGGGTGATGCTCAAGTGTAACAACTCCAGCAAGTACATTCCTGCAAAGCCCATGTTTGGAGGAAAAGTGCTAGGCTCCAATTAGGAAAACGTTTTTCATTATATGTAAAGAATTGATTTTGTGTGTGTTGCTTGCTGATTATTTAATTGTTTGTTTTCTAATATTTGTATTGCTATGTAATACAAAAGGCATTCTTTTAAATCTTAAGTGAAAGGATGTTTGTGCAGTACCTGATAGCTACAGAGGCCATCAGAAGAAGGAAAAACAAACTTGTTATTTGGAAACAGACCTCTGGATTTCAGCTCTCGTGTACTGCCTGCGCTAGCTGATCTAATAGGCAACCAGGAATTGCAAAAGCATCTGACTTCCATGGGCTCCCATCCTGGTCTTTTTGGCACAGAAGAAGTGTTCAGCTTTAGGAGGGATTTATTCTACCTGCCAGGGTGATTTAAACACCATATGTCTCCTCTTCAGCGTCCGAGCATCCATGGCCATAGGAGAGCACTCTGCTTCATCTGTAGAATGTGGAAATAGGTTTCTTTTAATGATATTAACTCCTGCAGAGCTACTTTATTACCTCCATGCGCTATTTGTTCGTGGAGATTGTGTCAGCAAGAGATAGCTATGCTGTGTGTAGTGCGGAAAGGAGAATACTATGAATTGCTGGTTTTGTTTGCTCTTGGCAGGCACTACTGCACTTCCCACCCTTGTGCGTGCACCTACCTTGATGATGCAGCCTTCTCTGGATATCAAACCCTTTATGTCCTTCCCTGTGGACAGCAGCTCTGCTGTTGGATTCTTCCCAAATTTTAACACAGTAAGTAAAGGTGCTTCTGCATTTAGTTTCAGTGTAATGCTTTCCAAGTCAGTTCTAACATCCAGTATTGAAGTTGACATACAGAACTCTGTGCTGTGTTGGTTACTGCTCCCTTGTGTGACGATCTCATGCTGTTCGCAACCTTTTTGCTGTACATGGGCCCCAGACCTGGCCTGTGGGATTGTTGTTAGCACACTGAAAAAGCCCCATGGTTGAGTTTTAATGAGCGGTGGAATAATATTGAGCTTTTGCCAGAAACAAACACAAAAAAAAAGACCTGATGTTAAAGGGAAGAAACGGAGTGACAGGTAAGCCTCAGATGCTCTGTTGACTCCATTGACTTAAACACATCGAATGTACCAAAGCCACCATTTTGCATGCTGCCACTCCTGTTTGTGTGTGTGGAGATAATTCAGCGTAGAGTGAGTTGGCAACCAGTTAGTTAACTTCAACAGGAAGAACATTGCTGCTGGTCATTTCTGCTGAGTCAGTGAATGGGATTTGTTGATCCATGACTGGCCCCTGAACTGTAGAGCACTGTGACTGTCACAGCTGTGGGGAAGGGGGGCAACTGCCATCACCCACAGGCTGCGGTCAGCTGAACCACCACTACTCTCTTCCTTTGCTAACTGGCCTTCTGTTTCAAGTGAGTACAGCCACAGGATTTATTTTTCTTCCTCACTTGCAAGTAAATCTTGTGCTACAGCACATGGTGCTGTGCAATATTTGTGAGCTAATATATCAGCCAGCTTCTCTCAAATGTCAGCAGCCTAACATGAGATTGTACATGCGTAGTGATCTGGGGGGTACAAGCACATGCAAGCATACAAAGAGAGGAAAGATACAAATCCAGGTATGTTAAAAGAGCAGGAGACAAAACTCAATACAATTTTAGAATTCTAAAATAGGAGTGTCTCATCTTCTGGACACGATGCAATTCACATTCATTATCTCTCATCTATACATTTGAGAATTTAGTTATTGATTTGTCTGTTTTCCAGTTGCACTGGTATTATAGCTGAGCTTTTTCACAGAACTGTATGTAACATCTCACAGAAACTTTTCTTTGAGGATGCTGTAGTTGTAGTCAACCATTATTTGCTTTTGGTGGTAGTATTGAATTTCTGACTTGCAGTAGCCTCTAGAGGCAGATTAATTTCGATATTTAGGCTGTTTTTGTTTATAAACACTACCTTACATTTATCTAGATTACATTCAATTTGCCTGTTTTCTAGAGTCTTTATCTTTCACACCTGTCACTTCTCTCCAAAACTCTGTGGGTTTTAAAAGAGAACCCTGTGGCCAGTGGCAAATATTTCCTCCCTTGAAATTCTTGGTAATTATTCAAAATCACACTGTTATGCACCACAGATACCACATTTTTAAATTCCTCCTTTTGGAGGAACAATATTTAAGTACTATGCTATTTCTAATTCATGGACTTTGCCATTTATCTTGTAGATATTGATTTTCCTTAATAGTCTTTTATGATGGACTTTAAAGCTCATTGGAAAACTAAATTATTTATGGTTATCTTCTGACAGGCACAGTGAACACCAGCTGTCACACATATCTTTTCTTTTTAACTTAGTGCAACCTTTGCAAATAGGTTTAATGCTTACACTTTTTTTTTCCACAGTGAATACAAATAGGCAAGTGGAGATAATGTAAAAATTGTCAAAATCACTTTTCCAAATCAAATTCAAACAGAATCAAAACCTACCCGACCCCTCATTTGTGTATCTTCACAAGTGCCTTCTTATTTCTTCCTGTGCAAAGGCAGAGCATTAGAAGAACACCTTTGCCCTTCTGCCTGCCCCCAAAACCATCAATTGCCCTACAGATTAATCTTTCATGAGAGACTTTGTCAGGGACTGTAGATGGTGACACTCGTGGTGCACAGCACCAAGTCTCTTTCCCTTTGGTAGGGCTGAGAAGAATGCAAGCATATGCCAATATTCATCTTTATGCATATTCACATTTCAGTGAAATTTTTCAGAGAAAAAGAAATGTCTCAATGTCTTTTTTGCATCAGAGATTTTTTCTTTTAAGCTCTATCAGAAGTTGGTTTCTAATGAAATCTTAAGAGTTTAACAGTAGGAAAACTGAGGTAAATTATATTAACTAGAAACCTGTTTAAAGGAGCACCCTCCAATGTTTCCAAAGTCAGTTCTCTTCTAGATGGAAACATATAAATCTCAGGTAAGCCCTTTTTTATATCATTAACAGTTTTCAATTCTGAAAACACCTGTGGCAATATGGTTGAAACGTTGGTGTCCCCATTTTGTTTGTGAATGTATTCTGATTGCTTGATTCTCTCTGCATGGTATGCTCTTAGTCAAAAGCCGAGAAGACTTATTCTTTTTTGAAAGGAAAGACTACCCCAGGTGTAACTTACTTTCTTGATGCAATTGTGAGATTTACTTTAAGATGTCTCTACTTTGTTTCTCATGAAAACAATAGTATTTATCTATTTGTATTCCAAGTAAATTTTTGTTTGTTCTTTGGGACTTGCTTATTATATAGGACAAATTTGGGAGGGAATGCTTGTGCTGATTCTTTTGGATGCATTCCTTTATTCCTTAGGGAGGCCTTTTTGTTTGAATGGACCAGCTTCTGAGTGCAGAACGAAGGACTCCAAGCAGTGAGGTTTTGCAGAACAGGTGCTCTGCTCTTTCTGGCCTTCTTAGAGCACCCACAAATTGTTTTTATCGGAGCAGAGCAGGTCCAGACTGTCACTGCCTGAACACTGCTGCACAAAAGAACACTCTCAGAAGCATTGCAGCAGCAGATCCAAAGGGGACAGAATGCTAGTTCTGGCACCACATTTTGTAAGCTCTTGCTCAATTACTCCTACCTCTCTGCCTAAAATGCAGAATTTTAATCCAATTTTGAACTGATATTACTTAAAATAGTTTTGTTTGTTGCAGAAGTTGATCCAACTTCATAGGACGTTCCCAGTCTTACCTCCAATTTGGAAAGCATGCTGTGTAAAAGGGTATTGATAAACACAGTTATTTAGCATGCAAAAATGACTTCAGTGCTTCCTTACCATGTAACTCCTTGTTTGTTGATTACATTTTAAGATCTGTGAGACTTCAAAGTCAAATACATACAGTTAGTAAAAATCAAAATTAACGTTACTGTGCAGTTTTAATTAGGTCCCTCCACTGTGCGTCTATTATAGTGTAATCTTGAATTTTACACGCCCTGGCTTTTACCACATGGCTTTATCCTTTGTATTCTTCTTCTTCCTGATTCATTTTCTTATGTCATTCATCTTGTGGACCGAATGAGAAAAAAATGCATTGTGGTTACATTACAGACGATTATCACTATACATGTGCTAAAGTAAGAAAGAAAGAAATTATCTCACAAAGCAAACTGATTGTTGCCTGCATCTGTCTTTAAGGAATATATAGGCCTCAGAAAAAGAAATATCTGAAAGCTATACGTTCTACCTTGCCATGAAATGCGAGCAGCACTGCATAATTCAAATTGAGTCAAAACAGTACAGCCAGGGACCTGTCAGTGTGCGCAAAAGTGGTATCAGCAACTTCTGAGATTCTATCTTCATAGAAAATAATCAGCAATTCTTATGCTTCCTTCCAAGTTTGTTATGGCCTCAGGGGTAATCAAAGATTACACTATCTTTTGTAGCATTCACATTAGCAAGATACGTCCCATCTAGCTAGACCAGAATTGGTTTTGAAATGCCCATTTGTACTCTCATCATGGTTAACGTGACCCTGTCGCTGCTTCAGTGCCTGTTCTTCAAGCAAAAGGCTCTGCTGAGTCTTTGCATTAGACTTGAGGTCTCTACTGCAAAGTGAATGAGAAGTATTTCACATCTGCCAGGGAAAGTGAGCCAGCTGGAATGGGCTACAGGAAGAGAAGGAGGAGCTGACTGGTAATATGGTCAGATATCTCTGTCTTTTCTCCACCATTAACCTCGCCTGGACTAAGTATCCTTGGCCTGTCCCCAAGAGTACCGGCAGAGACTAATTTTCTCTTTCCTCTCCTGCATTTTCAATTATGTCCCTCATTTTCAGTTTCTACCTCTTTAGTTCTCATTTGCTCTCCCTGAAATTTGAAGGACCCCTAATCAAGCAAATCAGAACACAGTGCCTTGTATTGATGGCTCCTTGCCCCACACGAGGAGCCTCTCCTGCTTCTGGTCTGCGCTGAACTACGCCAGCTTTCAGTTCCCCTTGCAGAATCTGAATATCAGCCCTTTAGTGCTCTGCTGCCATGCCAGAGCATGCTCCAGAGCTCAGCCTTGTGCACAGGAGGAGTGGACTAGAGGTGCAGTCAGATGACAGATGTGCCAGCTGATTGCCTACAGTCCCCTGTTCCCGTGCAGCCTGTCCATGGGCTCTCAGTTCCCCTTCTCCCCTCTGTACAGTGCCAAGGGAGCAGGGCCTGCTCTGTTTACCTCCCTCAGAAATGTTCCAGAGAACATGTGAAATTTCATAACAGCAATACCTTTCTGATTGGATATTAGGAAAAATTTCTTCTCAGGAAGTGTGGTGAGGCACTGGAACAGGCTACCCAGAGAAGTGGTGGGGTCACCATCCTTGGAGGTGTTCGAGAAAAGGGATGTGGCACTGAGAGCCATGGGTTAAGGGGCATGGTGGTGATAAGTTGATTGTTGGATAATCTTAGTGGTCTTTTCCAACCTTAATGATTCTATGAATATATGACTTATCCTCATTGACTGACAACACAGAAATTTAAGCAATTAACTTAAGAGTTGTGGAGTAGCTGAATGTTTTGTTTTAAACCAGGAGGTGACAATATTTTTCTTACTGACATCTTAGTAGCCTCCTTATAGTTAGTGCAGGCACACAGAGCGCTTCAAATTTTCCTCTGCTCCTTTGTGGAGCACTTAGAAAGAAACTCTCCTCCTTCACTTTTAGTTTTTCTGGAATCTGCATAGTTTGTGTTTTCCAGATCTTAGTTGGAATCACTGAACTACAACATGAAGAATTAGCCTGGTACGTGTTACTAACAGGGAGGAAAAAGAGACCATGTTTTCTGAGGTATTTACTGGTGAGGAGGGCAGAGGCTCGGGAATTCCACAGTAAAGCCTGAACAATGGAGACTTGTGCATATGCATAATTTCAGCAGCCTTATTCCTTACAGAACTGCAGTTTCTGCAGAGGAGTCCTAGCAGTTTCTGCATTCAAATTCCAGATCCTCCAGAATATCTAGCGCTTGGCTGCATGTTTCATCTGCCTTCCTAGAAAGCTGGGAATTCGTCTCTGTGACACCTCTGCCATTATTTTTTTCTTCCCCCAGTCAGCACAGGGAATGGCTAAAAAGCCTTGGTCATCATTGAATTCCTTACTTAAGTTAGTAGTGTCTTTATAGCACGAGGAAGTCCTACTTAAAGGGAGGGGATTGTTAGCCTTAAATATTTTAGGTGTCAGACCAGTGAAGGATATTTTGCAAATAAGCTGTGACTAAAACATCTGTTCTCACAGCACACAGTCACAAAATTGCAATCTAAGACTTACATATTGCACCACTATATTTATAAAGATCTCTGTAGTTTCTAATTACAAGGTCTCTTATCCTAAGAAAAACTCTAGAGCAGCTTAATAAAAATCTGAATTCCTGAAGTGTCAGATGAATGCAGAAGCACCTACTCATGTGGCTTGCTGGCTGCTCAGTGTTCCTGCCCTCACTCACAGCTGCCTCGAAATCTCCAGGAGAAAGAAAGGATTATTGAATTCATTATTAGCTAATAAATGATAAGAATTTAGCTGGGAGTTAATGCCTGTTGCACTCTCTGAATGTGGATATAGCTGCTGGCCTTTCAATTTAGATATGCTCTTTTTTATGACAATTTAGAAATAGCACATTGCAATTTCAAGTCATAGCATGAGGCCTGTCTTCTGTTAACGTGCCTGAGAAGAGCTGCTGATGCCCAGCTCTGAGGCAGTGACCAACCCATTTCAGCTGCCAGAGTGAGGCTGATTCCAAGAGCTGGGCTTTCAGCCCACTCTGCTCTGATCACAGCATGTCTGGTCCCACAGCGGAGATATACAAAGCTCAGATGCTTCCCCAAGTGAAGGGTATGGAAAGAGAATGGCCTTTCTTGTTCATGTATTAGAAAAGACTGGTTTCTCCTTCAGTCTGCTTTGCATCTCATTCACCTAGATTTAAAAATAAAAACGAACAGATTATGATTCTGTGTTGTTTCAGGGCAGGTTTGATGAGAAATATCTTCTTTTAGCGACTCAACCAAACATTGAGGTTTTTTTTTTTTAATCAAAAAAATTGTAAAGGCTGTTTATGTCGTGTGTGGTACTGATCAAAACACCCTGAAGCCAGAAACAGCGTTATTGATTTTTATATGAAGAAAGCCTATTATTTGTTACTGTGGAGAGCAGATGACAGTTGTCAGCTAACATTAAGAAATTTTCAGTTTTGACTCATTTCTCATTTATATTCATCCATTTTATACACTTATTCAAATGCATACGTACATATAACTTACCCCCTTTTTAAATATACATTTTTAATATGTGAAAAGTAACAGTACTATTTCATTTTGGAAGGCTAAGCTTCTGTGTCCTTATTCTCTCCTGTTCACAGTATCGATTGAGGCTATGTATTTGCCTCTAAACTCTCTTAGCAGGGTTCAGATGTGTAGAGGAAATTAAGACCTACCTAACAGGATACTTCTCAGTTTCAAGTGATATTGCTGTTCTGGAACAGGCGGGAAGCAAGCAAACTGCTAGCAAAACCTGAAGCAGACCTCCAAGAAGAAAAGAGTGAGGTTTAAGGGCATCCTCAAAGAAGAAAGCAAAAATCTGAAATCTTGCTAACCTCACACATTATTTAAGCTTTTCTGACTGCTACATCTTAAGCTTGAGTTTTTTGGTAGGATTCTATTGGAAAGTAATGTTTCCTATTATTTTACCAATTCAGATTATTTTATTGTCAGGTGGCAATAGTGTAAAAAGAATAGTTTTGCTCTCAGAGTGTGTTACTAGTTTTACTGCATCTGAAGGCAATATATATTTCTGATGGTGTTGAAAAACTTAACACAGCCAAGTGTTCTGAATAATAGCAGCAGCCTTAATAATAAGTAGCAGTTACAGAGCATCTTCCATCAGATGATTTTGAATAGCTGTAAACATGTTATTTAGACCTTTCAGCTTTTTTTGTGAGGTTGAAAATATTTTTATCCCTGTTTTACAGATGAATAATAAAAGTACAGTTAAAACTGGAAGCCAGCAGAGTCACAAAGGGATGGAAAATTGTCATATTGCTAAAGTATTTTTTTAGCCATTGGGTTCATACTTCATTCTTTTTCTCAAATTTGGTCTGTCGCTATTTTAAGAGTTACATCTATTATAAACAGAAACTTCCTAAGTACTTCATTGTCCAATAGCATATTTGGAAACTCAGTCCTTTTATGTATCTGTATCATCATTGTGATAAGATCAGATTCAGAAGTTTTCACTTGTGTAATTAATTGTGCCTCACCAATTTATTCTGTGAGTTAAGCCTTTCCAAAGGCATCAAATATTTTAATATTTTTTTCACAGTAATTTCTAAAACAGCAGTGGCATTTCATTTTTGGAGAAGTCTTTTTAAGGCTCTCCTAATTATGGTTTTCTCAACCAGAGTTTATTTTTAATGTGCAGTAAATATATCCATGGGTGAAGAGAAGGAAGGGCAGAGGGGATAGTCATAGCAGTGAAAAAAATGAATTAAAAGATATTTTCTCAGTTCCGTTTTGATCTCTATGCATATGCATGTTATGTGGGGAGAAGAGAAGGGGAGAAATTAGAGTATTCACGTTACTTCTTTAATTTTGAATTTCTTGATTTAAAATAGAAGATGCAGTGATGGAGTGAACAGAAGATCAGAAGAAACCTGGTTTTAAGTTAGACAGTATAAATGTTTTTATTTTTGTTTATGTTGGTCTAAGCCACTATTTTGCTCTGGCTTAGGAGAAATAAAATTCTGCCAATAAGGCCAGAGTTCATCCTTGGCCTCATGAACTTGGTCAGATGAGTTCTTGCAAGTTAAATTTTCGAAGTGAAAACCTGACTGAAAGCAGCCTCTGCTTCAGCACAGGGCTCCCAGCTGTGGAGCTGCAGCTGACTGCTTCTCTTCGACGAGGTTAAAATACAACAAAATTGTTTGCGTTAGCTCACCAGATGGATAAATGAGCCTGTCAGTGAAGATGTAGAGCTGTGCTTTCCAAACTGATGCTGAAGCAAGAAGATTAATGCATTTATTGGTTTAAAAAAAAAAAAAAAAAGATTTAATTAAGTAGGTAAAGAGAGAGTATATTTGAGCATACTGTTGTCACTTCTAGAGCCTATACTTCAGTGACTTATTGAAAATCTGAAGAGGAGTCAGAGGAAAAACTAACAAATGAATCAAGGCTTTTATAATGAGAGGCTTAAGGAATTCAGCTTACTTGGTTTATCAAAGAGAAGGTTAAATGCTGATCTGATTGCAGCGTACAAGTACCTATGCATGCAGGCATTAGAGTGCCCTTTAATCTAATTGAGTGAGACACAACTAGATGGAGTAACAGGCAAAGCAAGGTGTGGATGTTAGCTGTGGGAATACTCCATCATTATCATCACTTCCCCTGTGATGTTATAGATTTATCTTAGTTGGAAACTCTTTAATCAAAGTGTGGTATGTTCGTTCCCTCTGCCCCCTCTAAAATTTAAGCTCGTGGTTGACCACAAATTATCAGACTTCGTCACAGGAAAGGCTGAAGCTCTCTAGTCTGTAAAATTGTCATGCATTTTTTTAAGAAATCAGATGTAATGGCTTCTTCTAAGCTAAAACAAGTCTTTAAATAACTGTAGACAGTGCTTTCAGTATTCTTTGTGATTGCAGATACAAGCACAGAATAAAGAGTTGTCCTTTTTCATTTTCCTGTGTGAGCTAGACTTTAAAGGGGAACATACAAGAAGGTAGTACTCTAGGGGACTCTGCATTATGCCATGGGAGTGGGCATAAGGAAGAGGAACACAACTGCTGCTGTCAGGAGACAGAAAATCAATGTCCCAAGTCCTGGGTTCCAGCCCTGAAGCTCTGTTGGCAGAAATAATGTAGAATTTTCAAAAATAAAATTAGTTCGACAGTAACCTCTAAAAGGAAATTGATGGAGCTGAATTTATTAATATTTCATCTCTCTTAAGACATAAAAGGCTGTTCCCAGCTCTGGGTGCCCTTTTAATCGTCTTGTACTAAAAATGATGTTGAAATGTAAACTCCAAAGGTTTCTCTTTCCTTTTTTTTTTCCTTTTTTTTTTTTTTTTTAATACTAACTTATTTCAACAACTCTTCATGGATATCTGCAGTATCTGACATGTTAGCAAGTGAATTACAGCAGAATTTTTGTTTTGCTTTAAAATGCCTTCGGGCTGATTTCTTTGACTAGTGATAGTGTGCAGAGGTCACGGCTCTCACAACCACTATTTTCCTTGGGGAAGCTGGAGCTTGCTGCCAAATTGATCGAGATGTGGAGGGACAAACAGTGACAAGTTGTATTCAGAGAGGTTTGTGGTCAGGGTACAGTGTTCCTGTGTTTTGGAAACCATGTAGGAGGGAAGGGAGATTAGTCCCTGAGGTCAGACTTGTCCTCAGTGGATGCAAGAAGTGAAAGCTTATGTATTTCTGCACTTGCGGAAAGGCATCTACTCAGACCTTTTTTTTTTTTTTTTTTTTTTTTTTTCCATTTTAAAGAGAGAGGGAGGGAGCAGATACTCTTGATAAAGTCATAGACTCATTCCAACCTGTGTAAGTTTGGGTTTTACTTGAGTAAGATCCAAATTTTATACTGTATGCAAATACCTAATGTGCAAGAAAGTAAGAGAGACTGTAGTTTGTTAATCAACAGAAAGTGTTAAAAGCAACTCTTGCTTACACCACAGGATTATGGCAAAAGAATATTATGTTGTATTCTAATATTATGTGTTCTAATTACATATTTGTCTCTGAATCAGCTGTGGGCAATCTGCAAAGTGTTCTCCCCTGTCTCAGTTACCATTTTGTGATAGCACAAGGAGAAATGATTTCAAAGAGTCCAGGTCAGGCTGAACAAGGCTCTGAGCAGTTGTAGGTGTCTCTGTTCATTGCAGGGGTGTGGGACCAGATGGCCTTTAAGGATTCCTTCCAACTCAAGTGATTCTATGATCGTTTACGTCTCCCTGATTTTTTTTGACTTTCCAAATATTGCAGTGAGTGAGGTGGTGTTTGTTTGCATGCTTGCTGTATAGAGGTACATCTCTGGGATGCACTCTGTGCTAGGTGAGCAGGGCTGAAATGCAGGCAGCATTGGCAGGGTTCCTGTAAGAAAAGTCAGTGGTATGCATCAGCAGAGCTGCCTTGAGTGTTCCTAGTAATGCAAAAAAGCAAGGAAATGTGAAACAGCATAGTGTTCACTTGAACAGTATATTGCCATGAGTATTAGTCCAATGAGAAATATTGTCTCTGTTGTGACGAAAACAGCACAAGCATGGAAAGAACAGACTTCTACCAGTCTGGGTTTGCCAAGCATGTCTAACATTGCACCACAACATTTTTGGTTTTACAGAGGGCATTTTAAATATGTGCTCTGTTGAGTATGGCTGTTTATTTCCGTAACTGCATTAGTCTCATGATGTGCACCATTGTGGTAGAAGGCTGTGTATATATGGCAGAATTTATGGTGAGCTTCAGTGAATCACCGTTCTGCATGATGGCAACCTGCTCAGCTTTCCTGACATCTGGAGCACAAACACAGAATGAGCCAATGTCCGCACATGGCCTTCTGACCAAGAAGGACATTAGGAAGGCCTAATCTGCAGAATGTTTACTGATGTTTGCCTGGGTGCTTGCTTATAATAATAATTTTTAAAAAGACACACACGTAAGTAGATTGTCAAGCAGTTTGGAAAAATCCCAGAACTTTAGTTGCTGTCTTGTATTGGTAATTTATATTTGCCACTGTTTGCTTGCCTTGATTGCCAGAGGGAAGCACTGGATTATAATGTCAGTTTTTTTCCACATATGGTTGAAAATTTTGCTTTATGAGAGTAGAACAGCATAGTATGCCTTAAGGCTGCTCTCAGTGTTTGTACAGAAGTTTCTTAATGACCAGTGGTTAAGCGATGCTCCATTAAATCTCTTACAGCCACCTCTTGATATTCTGTTACACATGCTTCTCAACAGACAACTCTAGGTAGGACCTGAGAGTTGTTACGATAAGAAGTAACTGAACATAGGCCATAAATTCCCAGTCACAATGTTAAACTTCACTTTGATTTGGAGATCCCAGGGTTCCAGTGCCGTGAAACAGAGGCTTTATTGCTGCTGTTACGATAGCTGTTATGATGCTGTTATTGATAGCTTTAGCATACAGATTTTTGTTGGAATGGTTGCAGTAGCATGTCTGATACTTGTTTAGTGTGAATTAATGGCTAAGTGGACCAGGAATAGAATGAAAGCATAGGAGTCATGAGGTAGAAAAGGTAATTTAGCACTGCTGCTTTATCATTAGGCTGCCTGTAACCTCCTGGATACTAGGCAAGACTTCCGCTTCCGCTCAGATAAAACTTCAGCTCGGATAAATTGGGATTTATTCAATCTTTTAAACTGGAGATTGCACCTGAGTAGAAATTAATGAAAATATTCAGGGTTTGCAATACCATAAAAACCATCTTTTCTTGCAAAATAGTGTGAACTTTTTTTTTTTTTAAAAAAAAAAGGCCTAGAAATAATACCTAGCTTATCTGTTGGTTTTTGTTTGTTTTTCTCACTAAGACTTGAGACTGTGATTGTGATAGGTAATTCCATGAAAAACTCATTTCAGACTTCATTACTGATCCACCCTGAGTATGGCATATGGTTCTAATCCATCTCTTCAAAATGCTTCATGGAATCTGTAGAATTAAGAAGTACAACAAAGACTCCAAAGAATGGGACAGCTTCCATGTGTAGAATGATCAAGTAATGCACAGTTAACTTGATATGTGGTACAGGTCATAGAAAATTGAGTTGTATGGAACTAGGCTTAATGAAAAATAACTCTTCCTTGGCACAGCAGGTTGTAGGAAATGGAGCTTGGTGCAAAGTATGAGTTTTTCCTGATATTCAGGAGATGACTATGAAAGCGTATGGAAGAGAAGGTCATTGGGATTTGCCAAATGCATGGAAAAGCATTCCTGGTTCAGCAATACTTATATTGGGAAATATGAAAATATTTGAGGGAAAGGCATGTATGTTCACGCTGTTCTTATTCTCTTGCTAACTAAATATGGCTGTTTGGAGGCGCAAAAGGATAGGCTCGGGGGAGGTGCAGTAGAGTTGAGCGTTTCTATCATTTTGGATTGTATGTTACTGCACTAGCATTTCTGAAGTCATTACCACCAACCTCAGTGGATGTAGACATCTCTCACATTTGCATGTTGTGAAATTGGAAAACAGAAGAAGAAAGAGGTGATTACTGCTGAAACCTGTCCAGATTCTGTTAATCTTTGTTCACTGTAATGGTTCAGGTGGCTTTGTAAGGAGACTCAATGCAAAATAGTAGTATATGTAATTTTGTTGGAAAGATGTCTTAAATTTAACTTTTTGTTAAATGAACTGTAGTAGGAAAACAAGACTAAAAAGTTGTTAAACTTGGTTATTGCTACCAGAACCATTTATTTATTAATTGATTCTTACTCCGTAACAGAAATAGCATAGTGCAAAATTTTATTATTTGTGGTGGCTGTTTAGTTGCAGTTATTATTTCTAGAATAAACCTATTTTACAGAATTGCTTTTTAAATACCGGTGCTCCCAACTGCGCCAAGTGTACTGCGTCATTTCCTAATATATACCTCAATAAATAATTTGCTCCCTCTCTCCCTGCAATGAGGAGGATAATTTTGTTTAGAGATCTGAGATCAGCTTACCCTGCAGCATTAATCATCTAACATAGATACTTTTTAATTTTTCCAGCATCCTGTAATCCACCCTAGTTTCTGATATATTTAAAAGCTATTAATTGTTAATGTTGTGCTTCTTGAATTCTAATTGTGACCAGGCAACGTGCGGGGCTCAGGTTTGGGCAGGATCAGTAACCGCTCCCAGGGGAGCCCAAGTGGCACTGCCTGGAAGAAGCGTGAGCCAAGCTATTTGGGAGCTTGTCCTTGTGCTGTGCATCTGTTTGAATCTAGGACTTTGTACACAGTCTGCCTTGTGTGCTTTTGAACTGATGACTGCTAATGCTAGCGCTGTGGATTGCTATCTGGTACGCACAGAGGAGTCATTGAGTATTGCTGCTTTTTTTTTTTTTATGGGACTGCAGACGCTAGTGGGTATTTTGGCTATTTCTTCTCACTGATCTCAGACACTTCAAAGGTTGAGGTACTTTTCAGCATTACTGTCTTGTTCTAGTTGGCTTGATCTACCAATTGCTAGTTAAGTTGAAAAGCAACGCATATACTCTATTTAAAGAAAAAATTTCTATTCTCTAATGATACAGCAGTATTTTAATATATGGATTTTATATTATTGACTGGCAGATCTATAATAAAATTAATGCTGAAAAACTTTTAATCTGCATGTGTAATTGTCTAGTATTGTGCAGGGGAATGCAATAAGTGGTACCAATGAGAAACTGATTTTTTTTGTTATGATAAACTTGGGACTGTTACTTTTATTCTAGAAGTAGTTGAAACAAGGAATAAGGATATTAATTTTGGTTTTCATTTTAGACTTTATCATGTTAATTGCAACAACACATTTTCATTTATAAATCAGTAGTTCATTCAAAATGGCTTTTTTACATTTGTAATTATTTCTCTTAATATTTTACCTTGTTGGCGATGGCAAGGAAATCCAGAATTAAGGACAGAAGCTGATTAGAAGTTATATCCAGAAAATTCGTTAGTAATAACATTTACAAAATGATATGTTTGGCTTAAGAGGAATCTGGCAAGAAATCTGTCTAGCTTCAGTCCAAAAAAAAAAAAAAAAAAAAAAAAAGGGTTGAATGTTAGATAACAAATTATTAGAGATATAATGCTATAAAGTAGTTTCTTAAATTTGTGAGCTTCTACATGTGCATACATGTAGAGAAGGTCCTCATCAGTGCAGGTTTCTCTGGAAGCATGATGTTGTACCAAAGGAAAACTACAATCTTGATCCTCAGGTTTGGAAACTCTGGAAGCAGCAGCTAACTTTCTATTATTATTCTTTATCTAATAAAGCATTATCTTGAACTTTTCTTGCTTTATTTTGTATGTCAGCTTAGTATCAAATCGGTGATGTGTATCATCCAAGATTACACAGCCGGGTTTTTTAAGACAGTGTGGTTTGTTTTCTTAAGACAATGCTGTTAAGGAAAAATCATCACTGTGGCTGCAAGACAGGCTTCAGAAAAATACGTATTATAGCAAATTGAACTATTATCTCTTGTGGTTTAAAAGCAAGCTTGGGAAATAAGCATTTATCTTTTTGTATGGATTGCCATTTTCCCTCTCTTGTTTTCAGAATTCATTTCACATGTTAAATAAGTGTAGAAGACTGCACAGAGGCTTGTTGGATGATGGAGGTTGGAGGGGACCTCAGAAGTCACCTGCTCCAGCCTCCTGCTCTGAGCAGTGCAGCTAGGAGATCAGTCCAGTTATACTTTATGTGGATTGAAACAGTGTTTGAACCAATAAATTTGACTTAATAAGTTCATTTTATTTTTTATCCATACTGCATCATGAATATTAGACTTAATTGAGGCCTCAGTGCAGTAGCAGTTATAACTTCCAGTGCTGTTCCTATCTTCCCATGTTCACAGAGCTCTCTGTCCTTGAGGATATTTTAAACTGGTGACTACCAGCAGTCCTGATATTTAGCATAGATATAATCATTTCCAGTTTGTGAAAATGTTCAGGCAAATTTACAATTAATATATTCAGTGCTTCATTTAATTCAATTTTTCCAGTATCAAAATGTTTTCTGAACTGTGGTGACTGGTACCCTTTCCTGGGGCCAACACACTCTGCCTACTCCTCTGAATTTGTTTTTTCATGGGGTCTGTCATCAGTTCTGCATATGGAAGTGTTGGAGAATTGTCATCATTTTCCTGGCAGGCAAAATTCCTAATGGAACCTGCAAAGGACCTCATCTCACAAAGACGTCTCCAAGAGGAGAGAGATAAATGACCCTGACTTTTTTAGGGGGCAGAAGTATTTTTCAATTATGCCTGTTGAATCACCAGGTGATACAGGCAGGCTTTCAGGAGACTCTCTGCAACTGAGATGTGACTGAAGCCTTGAGAGCATGGAGGATGTGCAGGATTTGGGAAGGGAACTTTTGGTAACCTGAGAGTGGCAGCAACAGTGGAGCTTCTTTTTTTTTTTTTTTTTTAATTGGATCTTTGACATTCTTGAGCATGTCAAATCTAATTATCTCTTCTTATTTATCTCCGAATTTAAACAATAGGCTTCCAGCATAAAGTTGGTATGTTTTTTTTCTTTTACTATATACTGTGAGAAGTTGTAAATGGATTCTTGTTTGTTCTCTAGATGGATCCTGTGCAAAAAGCAGTCATAAACCATACGTTTGGAGTGTCCATTCCCCCAAAGAAGAAGCAAGTCATTTCCTGTAATGTCTGCCAGCTTCGCTTTAACTCTGATGTGAGTACTGGCTATTTCCTTTTTTTTATTATTCAAAATAGGTTTAATTAATTCAAGCTTCTTTTCTCCAAGTTGATAGTTATTGTTCTGCATACATTCTGCCGAAACTTCTGATATTTTGCCCACTTAGAGATAGAAGTCTGGCAGTGACTGTTGCCATACACCTTTGTCCTAGTACCTGAGGAGCAGGCTGCGCTTTTTCTCAAGTTCAAGATGCTAATTTCTTAAACATGTCAACCATGTACTGAAATGTTACTAGAGCAGCACATCTGTGTAGCCCATGTCACATCTACTGGCTGTATCCCATTGGACAGTCCAGTAAAATTCAAGAGGGAGCAGACAGAAACACTGTGTTCTCTTCATACCATACCATTCAAATGACATCTTTTTCCTGTTGTTCCTATGTTCTTTCTGATAACGTCTCTGGATTTTTTAATAAAGTCACCTTTCCAGTAACTTTCAGTTGTAACCATTTTGAGTATTTACTTCTAGCTGTCTTTTGAGAATGATAAAGTTCAAAGAAGCTGCTTTCTGAAGTGTAATTCAAAAGGAAAAAAAAAAAAAATGCAAAAGAACACGTTGGCCGATATGCCTAAAACGTATATCCAACTAGTTTTTACCCAGACTATGTGAAAAATAAATAAAATCAAGAATGTTGACAAGTTTAAAAAAAAAAAAAAAAAGTGTGTTTTAGAAAACTATGAGCTTTGGCACAACATATGTGTTCTCAGAGACTTTACAAATGTTCTTAGACTAATAGAAATTTAAAGACTCAGATATTTTATTGCTGTTAAATGTAAGAAGTACTTAAATGATGCATGAATATTAGATATTTTGCTATTGTAAGAAATAGTTTAAAGGAAGCTCCTCGGGGCTGTTGAGGTCTTGGTGCTCCTAAACATTCTCAATAAAGGCCTATAAAGTCAGTATCTATTGCTCTGGTTTTCTCTTGCCTCTACCATTGCCTTTTGAAGAGGTTTGTAATGTTATTTCCCCAGTTTGACTTTCTTGTCTAGCCTGGCATGGATTTTGAAGCATTGCTTCCTACCTTCAAATTGACTGCTGAATCAAAAATCTATCATCTTCTAACAAGCTTATTAAACTTTCTTTGAAGTTGCGATATCTACTTAGTTGACAAATTTCAAAGTCATTTTTTTTATTTAATTAATTTTTGTTTCCTTTTTAAGGTTAAGGTTTAGGTTTAAAAAAATCTTTCTGCTCTGATTCCTGATCAAAATACTCAATTTAACTGATTAAAACAAGGAACCAGTACAGTTTTTAAAAATGTGTGGGCTCTGTGGATCTGAATCTTGCTTCTGAGTAGGATCTTATTTCCTCTCTGAGAGGATGGCTCAGCTTGTTTCTGCTCTTCCCTCTCCTTCTAAGGAGTCCCTCTTGATGGCAGGTCCTGTCACTAGAGGATTTCACGCTGACATTCAGATGGTCAGACAGTACTTCAAGGCAGACAGATTGAATCACAACTCAGTGACAGATGAAAAAAGAGCTGAAATATGATATCATTTTGTACATCTGCCAACTGAGTAATTTTTCCGAACTTACTTGCTTACAAGGTAGAACAAAAAGTTCATATCATATTCTGCTTCCAACTGTGGCATCACTGTAGCATGTCAGATTATAGTCTTGTTTCCCCTTTTGAAGTGGCTGTATTCACAGTGTTGTGCTCCTTACTTTTTAAACATATCTAATACACACAGTTCTAGCTGTTAGAAGATAGCATAACTCTTTTGTAATGGATGGTTTTATGAATGCATGAAGCATCATGACCATGCCAGTGGTAGTGATAAAAAGCAGTTCCTTTCTAGAGCAGTTCTTCCATAACAGTATGTTCATAAACAACCTGGAAACTTGATTTTAAAATGTACTGAGACTCTAGTGGAGTTATTAATACTAGAAAATACTTGAATATAAAATAAAGCTTCACAAACATTTCATCACCAGAACATACAAGAATATTTGGAGAACAAGTTTTAGAATTGAAACACTATTCTATTCAAAGCTGTCCAACCTTTCATTAGATTATTCAGTATCTCATGGTAAGCTTACATGAGATTTTGAATCTTTCCTCCAGTTCAATCTTCTAACCTTGTGTTATTTGTCTACATGTGCTATCTTTTCAACCCTCTGCCCAACCCCCAAGTGTGAGAATTTATTTTACTTAAATATCACTTCTCCCCTGCTCCTGTAAAAATCTGCAGTCACAGTGTTTGGTAACGTTAGCGTCTTTTCAGTTCAGATCTTCAGACTCTTTTGTAATTCCTTGACAAAGTTTTTGGTATCTTTCTTTACATGCACAAATGCAAGTGATTTCTCGTAGCTGTTACTCCTTGAAAGGATGATGCAATTTCTTATATTTATGCGAAAAGCAGTCATGTTTTTTGACTATCATATCTACTGAATCTTTCAGTGGATCAGTTCCACTCTGCAACTTGCTAAGAATGTTTTGAAATCCATCCTGGTGGCAAAAAATAAATATGATAACGTGCATCAAATCTTTGAGCATAGCACACTATAGAAGATTTGCAGTTCATCCACTTCAGTTTCAGTTTCTTTGTCTGTCTCCACAAAGCTGATGTGCTCCTTGTACACGATGGACACATTGTTTCTTTGAACTTCCTTTGACCTAAATTATGCAAGCAAATAAAACAAAAACAACCAAAAAGTGACTGTTAGTTTTATTTTACTAAATGAATTTCATTTTCATGGTGTTTGAAGTTCCTGACCTGATCCTAGTATTGATTTGTCTATTACATGAATAATGTACAAACCAATGGAAATCTGTCTGTGAGAAGAATGCTGGTTTCCTTGCCTGTAATCTTGCATTCACACTGTTGGTACTCACTGTTCTGGATAAGTATACCAACATAATTCTTACTTAGTCAATTTATATTTGTCAAACCTTCCGTTAAGTTTGTGTAGTAAATTGCAAAGGTTTCAGATTTCTTCTGCTGCTGTGTCTGCAGTGAGAGTGTTCTGCCATCAGATCCGGAGGAGGGATCTGCAGTTTTCCTTGGCAGGAGGTAAAGTCTAACATCAGGGTTGGAAAATATTTTAAAATAAGTTGTCTTCGTTCTGGGAGTAAATATATCTAATATAGAGGTGATGCCGCCTTTATCTTGAGAAGTAAAATTTGCTAAGATTATTACTTTTCTCCCAACATATTATAATATGAAGAAAAGTTATGAGTTCTGCACTACTGGCCCCTCATCTGGTTTCTTCTTCACAATCAGATTGGATTACTTTTTGTTCTTAATCAAGTGTTGTTTGTATTTGTGTTTCAAAGAAGTAAAACCTGAACAGCAAAAATAGATCCCTGCAAGGCTATGGTCAGCCTTTTTTGTTTGTTTGTTTCTTTGCATAAAATAATTAATTATTAGGAAACAATCCTGTGCATATGCAAATAGAGATGACTGAAACAAGGCGTACGGTAAATAGTTGAAGTACTTATAAAATGATTGAGGTGAGTCCAAACTGTGAACTGTTTACCTAAAGAGTTGAAAACCAAAGAGTTTAGTTTCAATGTTTTACAAATAGAGTAACTGACAGCTTTTAAACTTACGGAGGATTCAAAAGGAGACATTACATGGTAGGGCATGGTTTAGTAAAACAGAATAAGAAGAATAGATCTTTGATCATTCGTTACTTAAGCTTTTTAATTTGTGTGAGGGTATAAAGAAAATGTGAACTAACAACTTCTGATGGTATGGAAATATTTTTTTGATGTGATTTGTGTAGAAAATATGAAAAAGAAAATGTAGTCAGTCTCTTTCTAGAATGTTGTAAGTTGGCCTATGTACTGTTATAGGAAGGTTGTGTGCATTGTCGATGAGTGTCAGTGTGACTCAGTGTCCGCCTTGTTCTTTTTTCCATTATCTCTGCTGTACACCATTAAAAGGCAGAGGCTACATGCTTTACTTGTACAACATTTATGCAAATTCACTTGTGCAGTTGGGAAATGTTCATGATTAGCACCTTTAGAAATGAATACTATTAACGTTGCCAATGGGCAGACAATTGAGTTAAGAAACATCATGTCTTTCTCAATTAAGGGAGATCAAATTTACATACCTGTGTTTCTATTTGCATAGATTTAAGCACTCTGTATTATTTCATAAAACCTAACAAGTTGTTTTCAGTTACAGTTTTTGTAGAGAGATACCCAAGTATTTGTCACATGCTATAGGACTATGTAGAAGTACTTATTTTGGTAAAATCTGGCAGTTAAACCATGTCACAGCACTCTTGGCACCATCATGTGACATAGTGGGCCTACTGTTTCTGGTAGTCCAGATTTACACTAATATATTAAAGAAAATTGGCAAGGGTGAAATATAGAAGCACATCAAAATTTCTGTGTATTGATATGTAGAAACATTTAAAGAAGTGTTTTGAGCTAGTTTAATTGAGGACTGTAGCCTAATGCATTTGGTTTTGTTTTGAATTTTCAGAAAGGTAAAAACAAGTAAATTAAAGTGTCATGCAATAGTATGTTAATAAAATCAAGCATTTTGCTTTGAATAATTTTGATTTAGTATTTTTAAAAGCAGAATTGGTTTGAAGATACTTTGAGGGAGAAATTACTTGAGAGAGACAGTAGACTGACAAACTTTGACTGTGGAATGTACAAAACTGTTATTGTGGAAAACGATTCTGGATTCCATTCTGAAATAAGAATTTGAAATAAAAGCCTTATTTTTCCGAGGAAAATACAGCTTTGGAATGTCTTCAGATTTCCTGTTGGATCAGGAATAGTAACCTTCTCCAAAGGAGCTTGTTGAAGGAGGCATTCGATGTGATGCCATCCCTTCCTAGAATTCATTGGCCATAGCTTGGAAGCTCACTGTGGTTTAACTTAGCAGGTGACTAAGCACCACACAGTCATTCACTCACTCCCATCCCCCGAGTGAAGTGGGGGAGGGGATAGAAAAAATAAAGTAGAACTTGTAGGTTCTATTTGCAAGACAGATTTAAACTGTTTACTGAGATGGAAAATGAAGAGAGCAGGGAAAAAAGAACGTTAATAGTAATGATAATTATATAAAAAACAGCTGATGCACAGTGCAATTGCTCACCGCCCACTGACTGATGCCCAGGGAGTCGTTAAGATGTAGCTGCCTACCCAACCAACTCTTCACAGTTTTTCAAGGTTTTTTTGTGCCTATCATATGAAATGGCCTTTGCCCAGTTTTGGTCAATTGTTCAGGTTCTGTTCCCTACCAAGTCCTTTGCCACTCAGCTCTTCCCCTGCTGGCAGAACAGCATGAGAAGTTCCTGCACTTTGAGGTAAGGGACTTGGAATTTATTTGTAAGGTTAACACTGAGCTGATATCAGTGAGGCTGCTTCATCAATTAGCCATTAATAATTGTGGTCGGATTTGCTCCAGTATATTAGAACAAACATAGATGTTTGTATCTCTGCATCAAAATGTCAGTTAACAACATTTTTATTGTTCATGATGATGAAACAGCATGTGTTCCAGGGCTGTAAATTCTAGTGTATCAGTAGAATTCAAGCTCTAGTTTGGTGTTCTGTCCAGCTCAGAAAAATTGGGAAATATCTCCATTATATTCACTGCCACCAGAGACCAGAGACCATTTAGCAGAAGGGAGAGAATCCTCTTTGTGAAGCAGATTGTGGTAGTGAGTCAGACTTTGCTCTTGCATAAAGGCCACCAGAGCAAGGGATGCAGCTGCAATCCACCAAAAGGAAATGAGATGTGCTGAAAAAGATCTAGCCTAGCTTTTCAAAAATAGGGTTTTCCCCTTATGAATCCTGGGACTCCTTTCAAACCTGTGATTATATCTATATGGACTATGGATAAGCTTTGCTAAACAGGTTTTCATATTAACTGTGTAGGTATGATTTATTGAGTTATTTATGTTGCAGACATTCTAGCAGAAACTAAAAGCAACTTGTGTAAGGTTTGCCATGTCTTTATGGGACTCATAACAGGGTCCAAGTAGCAACAGGGCATGGGGAAGATGGCTGCTGCTGTCTCCCAGAGATTTCTTCTCTACTTACTCTTGGCTTGCTCTTCTACTTCTCTTTGGCACATCTCCCACAGCTGTTGTGTGGCACTGAGTCACTCTAGCAGCTGTGGAGCTTAGGCCAGGCTGTGCTGAGCTGTCTATTTTTCTCTGCTCTAGCAACTGGCACTGTCACCTGCAAGAGAAGCATCAGTCAAGTTGCAAGGATACCTGTTAGGCTTTGGCAAAAACTTTTTCTCCATACTTAAAAAAATCAATAAAATTCTCTCTGCTCTTCTCCTCCATTATTTGTTTCAATTGTCCACATTTTTTGGAGCTTGGGCACTAGCTAATATTGTTGGTGCTAATCTAGTCACTTTCCGTTTGTACTCCAAACTGAAATATGTTACACTAGCAGTCTGCGTGATTTGTTTGTTTGCTGGTGTTTGTTATTTTTGTTTTTTTTTTTTTAAAGTCACCTGTTGATTGCTTCTAAATGAAATATCTGCTTCTCTGTGTCCAGTGTCCTCATCTGTAGGAAGCCAGTGGATACCACATTGTTGATACGATATCCTTTCATTGACATAAGTGTGTGTCTGCACAGCTTATTGCGCTTTGTGATTGATGGCTCTAAGTTGGCACTGCCTTTTGACATAGCCTGTAATAAAGACTCAGAAATGAAGTCAAAATGCCTTGCAGGAAGATGCAACAGTTGGGCATTAAAAAATGCTGACAGTCAACTTATTATTGTGTATATTTAGCTAATAAAAATGATGCAATAATAGTGATCATCTTTTAAAAAAAAAAAAAAAAAGCCAGAAGGCAACTTTTTAAAGTTGATAGTGTTGCCAAATCTTATCTTTGCAAATTTGAATGGATGTCAAAAAGGTAATGTGCAAAATAATCAATAGCATCAAATAAAAATCTACAGAACTGTCACCAGCTTTTGTCAAATGTTTTACATTTTTTCTTATAAATAAAACTATTGGAGCTAATGCTCAGGGTTTGGAGCATAGCAGAGCAGGTAGGGGGGTAATTAAAAGCATAAATCTCAGGAGCTTGTGAAGGCAATTTTCTGTTTTGAAGACAGATCTGACAAAATGATGAAAGTTGTTAGCTTCATCATGACAGAAATACTGCGTGATTACAGGGTGCAGAGCTATAACATGCTGAAAGTTCTGTTCCAAACCAACTATTTAATAAAGCAGCTAAGTTTGACTAGTTGCTTTCTTATGATCTGACCAATTTTCACCACTTTTCCATTTTTTCCATTTCATAGTAATCTACCTTAATATTTGGAGCAATTTAGTTTCACAAAGCTACTGAGAGCTGAATTTCAAAAATAACACGCAGCTTTGGTGTAACAAAAGTATGACTACTTCAGTTTCACAGATTACTTCAATTACATCTATTCTTAACATCAATTGCATCTACACTTAATATCAGTTAAAATTATTCAGCACAGGTGCATCGTGTTGTCATTGAAGAGATCTGATAGGTTCATATTTCTTCTCTACGCAGTAATAAATTCAGTTAATTAGCCATTCATACCCCAGATAGGTTCTCAGACTCAGTCAGTTGTGAACTGTCAAAATGAATAGTGCTGATTTCAAATATTCTGTCACTCCCTGCTCCTGACAGGGCAATTTCTGTCATCTTTTGTACTGTAGCCGCAACTGAATTTTAAAGGTTTCTTGAAGGTAATATGGCAATCAATGACTCTATGAGCTGCGTGTTTCCTAGTTTTCTTTCTCTTTATATGTATCTCTAAACATTTATATATGTAACTTTTAGCAAAGCTACTGATGGTATTATATGCTAATCATATTCACACATTCCAAGAAAGCATGCTTACATGTAAAGATGAAGATTTGCATTGCTGATGTTTTCTTAGATGGAATCTCATATGTGAGGCAGTGCATTATGGCTATGTATTGTACATAGACTTACAGACAAACATGCTGATGCTTAGATTTAAAACTTAGTTGATACTCAAAAGCAGAAATTCACAACAAATTTTAGTTTTTGAATAAAATCTAACGTGTGTCTCATTGGAAAATGTGTGTAAGAAAGGAAAGGCTTCAACCAAGTCATTAATCTTACAGCATTCTAAGTTTGCTAAAAATGTAATAATATCCCAGAATCATAGTATCCTTAGAGTTGAAAGGGACCTCTGAAGTTTAGGCCAACTGCCCTACAAATGAATAGGGATACCACAGCTAGATCCTTCTCAGCGAGCTAGAAAGCATTTGGTTAAACAACGATCATAGTAATGAGAGTTTAAAATTTTGGTTTGTGAGATGTTTAGTTCTTAGAATATAAGAAATAAATGTAACAATTTGTTTGAAATAAAGCATTAATTATGCTAGTACTGTTGAATTGTGACACAATGACAGAATTATTTCACTTCATTGATCTATTCCTACTGTAAATATACACTGGAATAAATCACTGTGCAGCTGAAAAGCATCATGAGTACGAGTATTGCGACATCACTTGAGGTTACTTATTTTGGCTTTTAGAGCTCTCGTTTTCTCATTTTTAATTTTGTTTGTTATTTTATTGGAGTTTATGTTAAAACTGGTAAGTTCCCTTTTATGTAACATGTGTCTTTTAAACCTTCTGTGTGCATAACTTCTAGACTGTCAGAGCAAATGGAAATGAATGTTCAGTTTCTTTTATAAGCTGAAAAAAAATGAAAGAAATTCTGTTGTGGCTTTTTCCAAAGATATGTTTAATATTTCAGTCACACATATTACAGAAGCCCATAACTTGTAATATATTGCTGTATTGTGCCAGAAACAGGCTTTTAATGGGATTTGGAGAAAATAGGTTTGCATATAATGCGGTGCAAATATCTTATAAAAGTAGGGTTAGTTATGCCCGGGACATTAATAATCAGAATAATTGGTACCAAGAATAATCATAACATGCTTTCTAATTTCAGATTGCCATGGATGCCCTTTTCTTTTGTTTACTATTACTCTAGGAATTTATAGAAAGTAATCGTTTTTTGTAAGAATTAGAGGAAATTCTGTTCAATGTTGTTTCCACATTTTCATTACCAAAAGCAACAGAATCAAATGATTTATTTCATAGTGGGTAATAAGCAAGCTCTGATTTGCCGATACCTTTGAAAACATTACTTCAGCACCTCAAGGGATGCTCCTCTGACTTTGTTTGAAAAGAGTATATTTTCATGCACAGAAAATGTGTTGTAAGAGCCTAAGAACCAAAGCGTTAATGAAATCCAGTGGCTGGAACCTGAGACTAGACAAATTCAGTGTAAAAATTAATAGAATGTGCTTGAAAAAATTTACAAAAGGTAACTTTTCTGCCCACCACCCAAAAAAGAAAGGCTAATTCAAGCAGCCTGGGAAGACTGACATTTTTGGACACTATGCTTAAGTGGTCACAGCAGCACTTTTGGGCCATATAACGTACAACCATGGATTTGTTAGTGCAAAGATAATAATTATGCAATTTAAATGAAAGGTGAGACCATGTGGCACAATCCAGGGGGCTTTGTTTTGTGTTTATGGAAGTCTTAATTTTAATTCTGCTTGGGCTTGTTTGTTTTCAACAGGTCTCATGTACACTATGTGAGGATTGAATGAAGGGAATCAAAGACTATCGTAGGTTCTGACTGATATTGCTGACACTATTATTGCAAATATCAGCAGAAAGGCTTATTATCAAGGATTTGACTGACTAAGCCTTTCTCTTGAGTGCACCTATGTCTCCTGTGTCGTAGCTTTGGCCCCAGACAGTACATGGTCCTATCAACAGCACAGTGCACACGGAGCAGAGTTCAGTTATTTAAAGGGACATCATCAACTTGTCATCAACTTTAGAGTGCTCCAGTGGAGACCTTTGTCCTTGCTGTTATTGAAAATTAAAAGTATAATAGAAAGGGTATACACACCCCTTAATTTTGAGCTTTGACTTCTGTACATATGTACAAGCCTGTGAATAGTTTATTTAACTTTTTTTATGCTTGATGCTCCTTCTAGCTCATCATGTAGCAACAGCAAAGTGCAGAAAAATGGACAAAGCTTGGCAAAAGTGGAGAGAGGCAGGGTGGTGGCACTTTGCTCCTGTTCCTACTTAAGGTGCATCACACTAACAGGATGCAAACAATCTGCACTCCTCTACCTTGCTCAGAGTTGAGGAGCTCCAACCCAGAAGTTGACAAGTGTCCCTTTAAGTAGTGCATGTAGTAGTAGTGATATAGCTGTGTAGCTTTTCTTTATAATCCTTGAATTGCGTTTGTACGTGTCTTAAATTCCAAAGGTTTTAAAACAATCATAGAAGTTAATAGCAAGTGATGAATAGAGCCTCTACTGTTTTTATAATGAAGATTGAAAATAGTCTCAATTTCAAAGGAATTCAAAGTAAAGTTTATCTAGGAGCTTTTCTTACCAAATGCTTGTGTACTGCAATCTGTTTTAAAAATATATAGTCACAACATGTCACTATGCACGCTGTCCTTTTGAAGTAGAAAGCACTGTTTCACAAGGTGTATAATTACAAAGCTTCAGTGTGTAAGAACTTCAGCCTCTGTTTTAACTGCAGTTCTCCACTAGTTTTAATGGTACATATAGTTTTTGTGAAGATTCCACCAAACTGTCTATTGTTGTCTAGTCCAGCTGTTTCTACTGCTCACTTATGCTCTTCCATACAATAAAACGTTTATTACATGCTGTCCCACGGTGACTGTACTGTAATGCCTATTTCTACTGATCTTATGACAACTTCCTTGTTATGGCAGCACTCTTTCTAACATCTGAGATGTTTGGATCCCATAATTGCTTTTTATAAAGCATGTAATTTGTTTCATTTAACACAATGAACTAAATAACATAAAAAGTGTTTTTGCATGGACTAGCAAAAGTTTCCTTGCACTGATGTTGTTATATGCCAGGTGCCAAGGTGTGGTCATCTTGCTACATGAAGCATGCTTTCTCCAAGCATTTTACTTTGAAATATACTACAATATTAACTTGTATAGTTAATATGTAACCTTCAATAGAGGCACCTAGTAAGAAAAACATAATGTTTGGAAATGGGAAAAATGCAGTGTTGAATAGTATGATGGAAAATGTTACGAAAATAGATGGTGTTTTGTATGAAACTGTGTCAAGAAACGCATTGAAAGGCATTAGTGGAAATGTCCAGACATTGAGGTTGGATTAAGTTTGTAGTGCCTAGGCTTTGCAGCTAATGAAGTAGCCTGACTTGTCAAGGTAGTTACAGACTGTCAGGAAGAATAATGGGGGACTTAAAATCAGTGAACAAGCATTTGTTTATGTGTATTTAGTGGTGCAATTTCAAAAACACTAAGCTAGTTTTTGTAGATAGTTTTACGACAAAGGTGAGGTGAACATTGCATCTTGGTATTTATTTCTGCGGTTCTATCTGGGCAGACCAAGAAGAGTACGTACATTCAGTGCTTCAGTGCAGGAAAAGAAAAGAAGGAAAAAGAGCTTCTCTACTTCCTGTTCTTCATGTTCCCCTTTTCTATGTCTTTGGGGAGGAAAAAAAAAAAAAGGATACACACACATACATATGCACGAGGCAATTTATAGAACAATCAAGACTGATAAATATTTCAGTTCGTGTGTTTCATTTGGATCTATTGAAGCTTGTAGGTATGGTGTTTCTTGTTTTTATCCCTTTCTGCTTGATCTAATAGTCAATTCATAATGTTGTTAATGCTTGTTTCAGTTGCTGTTAGTGTAACGATGGAAGTACTTTGACTTCTTTGCTAGATCAAACAGAAAGAAATGGATTTTTTAATCATGTTACAGGATGATACATGTTTCTAAGTACAAGCAATAAAGACTAGGGAACAGTTCATAAAAATTGAGTAGCGTCTTCTTCAGCTGGGCATGTTTACATTTGTATAGCTCTTTAAATCTTTAAGCAGCATGGAAGCAAAGAATTAGATTAGAAGTAGCAGAGCTGTATCTAATCCTGATGCCTTTTTTTCCAACTTCACAAAAGCATGTACTGTTCATTAAAATCCTGTTGTATGAACATATGAGAAATTATATATAGGAGAAATGTTACTATAAAGCTACTGTAATTTTTCAGCTGGAATAATATGGTGCCTACTATTGAAAGTGTCACTTTTCTGCCTTATCATCCATTGTGTTATACAAAAGTATAGATAAAAGTGAGCCTGATTTGTTCTCCTTTGTAGAGCCAGGCCGAGGCCCACTACAAAGGAAGTAAGCATGCCAAGAAGGTGAAAGCACTAGAGGCAACGAAAAATAAACCAAAAGTTGGGTCTTCCAAGGACAGCGCAAAGGCTAACCCAAGCTGCTCCACGCCAGTCACAACCAACATCTCTGACAAATCAGGTCAATGAATGCTTTTTGTTCTATCCATTCTTTTTCTCCTTTTGTAGATGTGTGTATGAAGGAATCTTATTGCATGATGCTGATCCATATCTTGTCCTTTCCAAACTGTTTGTTATATTTTCTTGTATGGAATTGATTAGTTTTGATGTTACAAAGGCTTTTTTTTTCCCCCCATCTGAATGCTGACATTTGGTGAGTTAATGTTCTCTTGTCAAATTTACTCATATAAACTATTATTCATGTGGCAGTAGTAATGGATGTGGGTGGGTGTCAAGTCTGAGATGTGTGTATTTAGCTGAGGCACAAGAAATTTCTCTAAAAAATTTTTCCCTTCTGAATACAGTAATACTGCTCCTGTAAGAAACACACCCACAGAAAGGCGGTGAAGCCTCATGACACAGCTATTTCCTGATTTCCACAGCTTGTTAGTGCTTTAACATCTTTTTTCTTTCCCCCTCATGTCAGTAATCTGAGGAAGATCAGTAACACTAATTGCAGTGCAGTTGTTTGAGCCCCTTTCAGCTCTGTCAGTGTTGTGTTACCAGGTGAAACAAGAGAATTTCCTGAACTCGCTGACAGTCTGAAATATTGCACTAGTCATCCAGGAGAGAACACCTAATGTGGGTTAACCAACTGTTGGTCTGATCAGCTGGTTGTGTGTGATAAGTTTGCTGCTGCTTTGATAGCCACTTATCCATTTATCTTTGACAGATCTGAACTTGACTCAGATTCCATAGAATAATTGGCAGAAAAGTTCTCTATCAGAACTAAAGAAACGGGGGGAAAAACACCCAAATTTCCATAACATGACTATTTGTTTCCTTGTTTTCTCCATACCAGCAAAACTGTCTTTGGGTCCTTAGTAGTGCTGATGGGTGCCAAATTTTGGGATGATTCACCTAGAAAATCACACTTTAGATTTGAGTGAGATAACATGAATCCAGTAATATATCCAGGGAAACAAGCCAAGTTTCTGTAAAACAGTAGCAAACTACTGTCTGCTTTAAATAAAATGTGCATTATCGAATGTGAAGAGATTTAAAATATTTGATAAATATTTTACTCTCTGTACCGTTATAAATAGCTTGAGTTAAAACAGTTTACTATTCCAGGTGTAAACTGTAAAATCTCAGACAACTCTTTAGGAAGATTTCCATTAAAACTTCAGAGGAATTAACATGTTGCAATACATACTGTGAGCACATAGCTGTGTTATGTGCTGCCCTACTTGTGTCAAGTAACACAATTTGCATCCTTGTTACCAACCCCCTTGTCTTTCTTTCCAAATATTTTCTGTAAGTCTAGCGCTGTCTTACATGTCTCTTAGGCCAGACTGCAAGGTCTGTCCCAGATTTAATTTTCTTCTATGTGGAATGTATCTAAAGTCTTTCACATCTTTGTGTTCACTTTTTGAGAGGAGATAAAATGATGTAGCCAACAATAGGGGAAACCTGTTCCTGATATTGCAATATTTTTCCTGTTTTGACATTATGTTGTTATATGCTATTAATTACTTGACAAAAATTAAACAGATTGCCATCTGTTAGATTATACAACCGCAAGTGTTTCTACATTCAAAATAAATCATAGTGGCTGTTCAGTGTGATGCTGTTTTCCAGCCTGGGGAAGGACAGACTGCTTGAAGGAACTAAATCCCATCACTGCTGAAACTGTTGTTTAACCACTATAAGAATTGTTATGTTCTTAAAAAAAAGAGAAGTGTTCTTAAAAAAAAAAGGTCATTCTTGGTGTCCTTTTCTTGAACATGGAAGGAGAGGATGAGAAACTGAAAAGGAAAAAGAGTTTTAAGTTTGTGTTCCTTTGTTACGTGTTGCACTTGTGCTGGTATTTATGAAGAATGGGTAGGGAGTAGCATAGTGCGTTGACAAGCTCAGTTTACTATTATGTTATGTATGTCTGCTAATAAAAGGACACAATAGGCATGACTCACAGCTTTTCTGATGTGCTGTCATTTTGAGTGACATGTTGATGTCTGCCCTGGAGCTCTCTAGACTGAACAGTTGCTATATGTTGAGCTGAAATGTCAAGTTTGCTGCAAAGCCACATCTTTTGTGGGTCAGACACAACTGTTTTGGATGTCATGCTATTTTTCAGAAGTAGTAGATCCAGAAAAATAACTTCACCATTAGCTCAGCTTGTGTGATGAATCTATCAGCTGTTCCTTTCAATGTGGGAAGTGTGGCTGGTGGTAGAGCTACAGCAGTTTAATTTATATTTAAGGTGTTTTGAGGGGTTCTGAGGAGGATGTGGCTTCCTGCAGGTAGAACTTGCCTCAGCCAGAGGTACTCTGGAACCTGGTCAGAGTATGATGATGCCCCATTTCTATGAGAGTGGTGGTCTCTGATGCTGCTAACAGTACAATACGATTTAAATAACTTTTGTAAATTGATCATCAACAATCATGTAATGATAAAGCTGTAGTACACTGATGCTGAGTTTACTGCACCCTCAGGTAAGTGGGTATGTTTATGGTTTGGACTGCACTGCTTGTGACACTGCCAACTTTTTTGTTGGTGCTTTGAAGCATAGTTACAAGGCAGCAGCATTAATAGGACTGGGAGCTGCTCTTTCATGTTGGGCAAAGATTACCTTCCTTCCCTGTGGAATGCCAGGATTTCAGGATGGCTTCACACAGAAGTATGCATGTATGAGGAAGACCCCATTAAGTGGTTAGTGAAGTCCTTTAGACTGAAAGGTATTACTGTGTTGTACGCAGACGCGTTAAATTTACATATGCACGTATATGTATTTCCAGTAGAATGCACAGCTTTGGAAAAGGGCATGGGCAGCAACAAATACGTAGCAGGGTTTAGAATATGCTGAGTACATTTTAAATGTGGCTCTGAGGATGTAACAGAAGCTGGGGTCCATGATCCCAGCCTAGTATCATCTGTTGTGAGCAGATATGCTTACAGTGATATGTCTGTCAGGAATATATATGGTAATATAATGGACTGAAATGTCACTATTTACTTATCAAACAAATACGAAGTCTTTGATCATACTTCTAAATCAAAATAAATTGTTCAAAGTGAAGCAGACAGATGATGCATTATTACTTCCTTTGCATTTTGCTTTGATATAAAACTCAGAAAGTAAATGCAACTGTTTTAACCTTCTCAAAAGTCAAAACCAGGATAGAAAAATAAGACCTTTTTCTGTCTTTGAGCCATTCTAGATATAATCTGTTTCCCATGTGCCAGTGAGAGCTGTTTGTGAAATGATAGAGATGCACATTTCAAGTTCAGTTCTCATTCAAGTAAGATCTTCAGGCTCTGCTACCTGGGTTGTGTTACAATTGATTCCTTTGGATGGTCTTTGAAAAGTCCTTTTTGTTCAGCTTGTATATCTGCAGTATTAGGCATGCAACCAGGCTGAATTCTGGACCTGTTTCAAATTCTGACTCCTCTCACTATAGCTTTGTTCTGTAAGTGCATCTCAGGGCAACTCAGCGTCAAGTTCACAGTGTCGTGACAAAGCATGAGCAGTCCTGTGCTGATCTGCAGTGTATGGTGAGGACAGCAGTGATGTCGTGTAACTGGAATGCTGCTGTTTGATCCAGCTGGGGCTCTTAGGAATTACCCCAGTTATTTCAGCCTGCTAGAGTTGCCCAGTGAGTTAGCTCATGTTTTGAAAACAGCCTAGACATGTTGATCAACAGAAGTGCTACTTTGTCTTGTAGACATATAGTAATAAATTGGCTTATATTAGGTAGGACTGGCAGCTCCAAGCTTTATTAAAAAAGTTGACCTTGAGGACTTGTCTAAGGTTTATAATTCATTAAGGGCTTCTCTATGGGAGCTTTGACGATAAAACTGATATTTTTTTCCCTTTTATTCCTAATAGTAGAGTGCAACATGTTGAATCACATTTACTCAGGCATATTACAATGGATTGGATTTCCTCAGTGTCCCAGTTACTGGTGCTGTTTATTCATCAGCTGCAAATGAGGTGTAATGTCCCAAGGGAGGCTTTAGTTCATATTTCACAAGCCCACCATCAGGACACTCCCTTAGTCATGTTGCTTGAGTTGCTTATTTTAAAATTCTTCCTGCCAGTTCTCAAATTCTTAACTTTTCCATGTGCTTCTCTGTACTTTGAGTAGTCATTCTGCAGTTTGGTGTTGATGAACTCCTGAGAGCTCCTGGAGGACTCAAGGTCTTTCTTCACTCAGCCTGTCATAATGCTAACTCTCACAAATCTAAATCCCCATCTCAACTGAAAATGACTACAGGCGCCATTAACAGAAAAATAAGCTCTGTGACTGACACAACAGATGAGTTGTTGCAATGCCTGTTCAAACTGAGAGAGGTCAATTTTTTCTTTCTTTAGTCATTATATCAATCAGAAGGTCGCGTAAGCTGGAGATCGCTTTGTAGGAACTGTAAGCCTTTTCTCCTGCCATAATATAAAAGCAGAAGTTTTGCATTAAAAAATACATTGTAAAATTAAATAAGACTTTTTTGGAGTACTCTGATGTGTACTAGAACACTCACGTGTCCTGTATCGACAATGTAATGTACTGTTATTACTTCTTCCAGTTATAAAAAATTGGAATTTTGTTGAATAGTTTGTTAATAGGCATTCTTAAAATCATGCATGTTTTCCTTACTTTGGGTAGAGAGAAGGACAAACATTAGGCTAAATGAGACTGATTCTGCTAATGTAGCTGGACTTTGAGGCACAGCCTCTTAGCTACTGTTTTTTTAGTTAGATATCTACAATCATTTAAGGAATTAACTTATATTCATTGAATCTCTCAGCAGCTCTTTTCTTACGTCAGACATCTGTTTTTCTTGTTTGTTTGTTCTGTTAATGATGCCTGATGAATATCCAAAGATTATTTTGAATGGTAATGGAATGATAAATGAATATAGATTGTCACAACTTGCTAGCTTATGATAGAACAAATTTGTGTATTTCCGCAGAGAACATAATGTCATAGAAGATGGCACAATGACCAACTATTTTGTGATGTCATTCTTTCTAATGGTTGTTTTTGCAACATATTACAAGAGATCTTGAGTCTTCAGGTGAGAAAGTGGAAGAAGGAGAAAAGTGAGGCTAAAAAGTAGCAGCTAGTAAAAAGCAGGTGTAGGACTGAAACACTGATGTCACTCATCTTCTTTGCTGTGTTGTGCTAGGAAGAATGATGATCTTGAGGCATCTGTAAAGGTGAGAGGTGTAGATTGGGATTTTGTAAAATTTCCAAAAGAAAGAAATGATATATCCTTTCTGGTGTCCTCGAGATGGTGTTGTTCTGTTGGTAAATGACTACTATTTGTATAGGAAACTTGCATTTGTGAACCAAGCACAAAGTTTGTTCTTGGATGACTAACGAATTCAAATCAAGGGAAGTTCTCTTAATCTGAGATGGACTGAAATGAGGCCTTTAAATTTGTTAGGAAGGAAAACTCCAAATAAAGACAGCTCCTGGTTGTGTTGTTTTTGTTTTTTTTAACACACCTGGGAGGCAGTAGCTTTATTTGTACTTAATATTTTCTTATTAAAGAAATATATTGCTGAAGAATTAAGGCCGTGCTTCTGATGCTTTTTCACGTAATCAGGGAATGAATAGCAGAATATGTAGCTTTTTCACATAATCAGGGAATAAATAGCAGAATACTGGTGATTGCTCATGCAGTTAGGAGTGGAATAGAATTTTATCTGTGTCTAGTTTGCCAGAGTAAGAAGTTTTATTGTCTCTAAAATTTGAGAGTGAAAGGTCTTTCAGTGACTTTAGTTTTCAAATATAAAATAATATGTTGGATTCAAGGCTGTCACTTCAGGATATTTTGGTTCAGCTTCTAAACCAGATAATTGTTCTATTTCAGAACAATTTTTTCTGGAAAACATGTACATAGACATAAGTGAGGAAAACAGTCTCACCAGTGGCTTTTTTCTGTATTTCTCACCAACTGTTATTAAATAGTTAAAGGAAAAGAGTGTAATCTAAGTGTAATCTAGTAGCAATTTTCACACGTAGATTTTTTTTTTTGGTAAGTATTATTTTTACTTATATTTGTCTTCATTTTTGTAACGTGCAAGCAGCATTTAGAACATGATGTCCAAATGCTTGTTCAGAAATTCAGAATCAAAACCAAAGCAAAGTTGCCTGTGGCTGACTTTTGAAAATCTTCCGTATTACACTTCTGGCTATAATTATACAGCCATTGCATTACTGAATTGGTGTGAGAAAGATGCTACACTTCCTGTAGCATAAAATGGTCAATAGGTTGTGTTTTATTTCCTTATCCCTTATTTTCAAGGAGAGTGAAAATACGTCTGTGTCTTTTAAGCAAATTATATACAATTTATTGGATAAATCTTGAAAGCATGACTGAATACTTGCAGTCCTCAGGCAGACCTGCCACTGAAATCAGTGAGAATGCACAATTATAGATGTAATTTAACTAAAATGAAGATGAGTGTTTCATAGTTGGCTTCAGTGGCAGTTCTGTCTGGGCAAGTACTGAATCAGTAGTTCAGACACAGGCCTGTGAGAATGCACTTGCATGCAGAATGTCAGCTCTTCTTGATTCATTTATTTAGACACCCATAAATTTTGTATTGAATTCCAAAGCACTTTAGCAGATGTGGGTAGAATTTCAAGATTATTTAAGCACAAAGTGCAAGTGAAATGTATTTCTAGTAATATATTTTTGGTTCACAGGTGGAGGACGTAACTTTAATTTTATAGTTAAAGAGATGATCCAAAGTATTTTTAGGACGTGAGGGATACCTAGGTAGAATATGCTAAGTTTGTTATAGTCCTTGAGTATTATTTTTCTAAAAATGCTTATACTGTTAAAAGGTTAAAAAGACTAAGCAGTACTGTGGAAAAGCTTGCATTCCTGTACCAGTAAAATAAACGTGTCAGTCTGTAATGGGAATATAAAATATTTACTGAACAATAGATGTCTGGTGTCAGAGAAAGGTATGTTCTATCAGCTAAAAGATTTGTTGTAGCGTAGACAAGAGTAACATTTTGTAATAACATCGTATACCATATTTCTGACTTCGCCCAAATTGTGTAAAAATTTTCCAAGTTTGTTTTAAATTTTTCCATCCCAGCCAATACAGACTGGCATGGCTTAGAAAAGATGAAAGCTTAAAATAATTTTAAAATAAATTTGGCTTGGCAAGGAGCAACATTACCCAGGAATGCAAAGCTGCAGGACATTCTCACTTTAAGAATACTTCCTGAGCAGAGGGATTTTTGTAATGTGAGCTCTCCTTGTTGAGATGTAACTTTTACATAGTTACTTTGATTTATGGTTTTTTTTTATGTGTGTGCCAGCATCTGGAAAAATAGCCACAAATATGCGAAGAATTGACTAAAAACTGTAGGTGAAACAGTAGGATCATTTCAAAGGCACCCAGTAGTTGGAACACTGGCTTCCCTCTGTTCGAGATGTTTGGGTAGGTATAGAAACAAATTCTGCGAGGCAAGATTTTGCACTTTCAGACACACATGGGCTTTTGAATATTTTCTTATTCTCCGTCCCTTTCCATAAGAATTATGCCCATCTCAAATTTCAAAACCAAAACTTGATAATGTTGCATTTTTAATCCAATTAGTTGCAAATATTTCTGTTACCTGAAAAAGGGACAAGTTCCTTTGTAAGTGTCTTTACTATGCCAGTTCAGAAATAAAATATCCAAGAAATTAAGTATCAACATCACTGTTGTACCATAGCCAAGCAAGCAATACTTCTGAAATGAAAATGATACTTCAGCTCAGCCAGTTGGAGAGTAGTGATGCAGTTAATCAAATAATCAGTCTAGCTACAGACCTCGCTCAATATTGCAGAGCCATCCAGACATTTCCTGATGTAGCTTCAGTATCTCGACAAAATATGTTGTAGCTTATTTCAGTGCACATTTGTGCCTGAAATGAAAAGCTTTGTATTTATAGCTTCCATTTGTTTCTCATCTTTGTATAGAAACAAAATTGGTTTTCTTTAGAATGTGTCAAACAGATTTATTTCATGTAACAACCTTTCGTTATGTGAAACCTAGTCATTTTTCAGATGGGCCTCAGGTACAAGGAAGAGCATTTTATGAGAACTAAAGGTAATCAGTGGGTTAACAAATTCACTGTGCCATCTGATTTGCATGTAGGTTTGCAGTGGAATTTTTCTAGAACAGAGCCCTACGGGTTTTTCTGCCTCATTTCTCAGTAGACCGCACAACTGGTGAGATAGTAGGTATTTTGTCTGGCAGCCATTAGAGTCTCATTATTCAGCAACTGTAGAAATAAAACAAAAAAAGATTTCAAAATCCTTTATCAAAGTTAGCTTACTCTTTTAATGAGTGGCAAGAAATAGTCTAATGCTCTTTGTTGTTGGGTTTTTTGGGGGCTGTTTTTTTTGGGGGGGGGAGGGGGGGGGGTTTGAGCAATGAGTGGTGAGGTGCAGGACAAAATGTCTGCAAATGCTGTTAAGGTTATGACCTCTAGTGACTTAATTGCTTTCCTGCTATTGCTTTCATGGCATATATTACTCATAGTGCTCATATTTTTCCTCATAAAAAGGATAATTAATTGTTTAAATGCATGCTTTATTCCTTTATAACAGTGTGAGCCAGCAGATGATAAGACTTTCTGTGAAGAACGATGGCTTGATGCTTGCTTTTTTCACTGGAGCTATTGTCTGCCTTTCTATTCAGTAGAGTTTTTCTGCTGATGTACTGAGGAAGGCCCTTCTTGTCCTTCTATTAATTCTGTCATTGATCTTCTTCTCCCTCTGTATCTTATTTCAAGTCAAACAGAACTACAGCAACTATTGTTTCTAGTGTGTTGACATATGGATCGTCTTCCTTTGCACAAACCTATATCCCAGGGTAGATCCTAGAGTTTGTTTATCTTTCATGTACAACGTGAGTAAATAAGTTTTTCCCACCTTCATTTTATTTTCTCATGGCTTTGGTGTTTTTTTTTTTTGTTGTTGTTGTTTGTTTTTTAACTTTTTTATTACTTTAATCCAGTCTTGTAACCTGTCTGACTGTGATCTCTCTACTTTCAAGATTTTCTCTTAAATGCTTTGAATTTTATTGCAGTATTTCTGTGGTGCAGTTTCTAATGTCCAGTCCTTTCTTCCTTTAACTGTTTCTTGCTTATATTTTTCATGATTTTCCATTTTCACAATAGCATTATTTTCCCTGTCTTTAACAAATGCAGCTGAGTTAAAGTCGAGTGTGCTCAGAACCAATGCTTCAGGGATTCTCCTGGGATTCTCCAAAGTGAAAAAAGCAGTAGATCTTCTATGTTATTTCACTTTTTTCTCCCCAAGCTAAAACTACTGATTTTCTCTATCCAAACTCTTTATGTCCTTCACTTTTGGAGTTCTATATAAGACTGTGTTCTTGCTGTAATGTGCTTTCAAGATGCTAACTTGCACCTACCACCCCTTAGCTGCTGCAACCAGCTTTGCACCTTTTCTGGTCCTTCTGTTTGTGAAGATCATCCTACCAGCCGCTGCCAAACTTATTTTTGCTACAGCCACCTCTGAATTTTATATATATATATATATATATATATATATATATATATATATATGTACATTAAATATATGTATATAAATATATATGTATGTGTCTGTGATAGACAGAAAAGCAGAAGAAAGCTTGTGAGAAGTTAGGCTGCCACAATGATGCCTCTGTTGATGACCTGTTGCTCTTTCTCTTGTATCTGTCTGTCTTCAGCTGCGATCTCTGCCCTTAAGCTGCAAATCATTTGGTCTGGGGACTGTCTTATTGTTGTATGTGTAGAAAGCTTAGAACAGCAAGGTCAAATAATGGGTTGCAGTAATATCAACTATTTTCAGCATTTCCAATGGCTGTATTTAATATAGTGTAGGAAGAAACTAAGTGTCACTTCTTATTTTTTCTATCATACGTGCCAAGCATCCAAAATACTAAGTTTTAACTGGGTTATAATTGTATCTTTAAATTGATACATTTTTACTCTATCTTTATGGATGCCGATTTAACTACAGCGATGAGCTTTTCAACAAAGTTCCTTATATTATATGGTTGTAATTAGCGTAACTGATTTTACCTTTGGTACACACTTGATCAGGGAGAGAATGTTTATACAAGCTTGACAATATGATTGATTTCCTCTTCCCATTCTGCAATCACTGAATGCTTCATAGGTTGTTTAATGCAGCCCAATATTCATAGTCATATTCAGAGTTATTGAGATTACAGGCAGTACCTGAGAATTGGTTTCCCTTCATACAGCTCCACTGGCTTGGGAGATATGCCTGCTTTACCTTACAGTCCTAATTAGTCTCAGAAATCAGCACTTTGGACCAGTACCAGTGCCCAGAAAAACAACACAAATGAACTCACGGCTGTTGTAAGACAATATTTGTGCCACACTTCTAGTGACAGCATAAAGCTACTAAGGGTCAGTGCTGTGAAACCCATAAATAAAACACAAACACATCCTCTCAAAAATAACTTTTGGTTTTACGTACAAATGTTGTAGTCAGAAATTAATATAAGGTGTTAGGCTCATCAAACTGCCTGTGTTTTTAACAGTTGTTCTTTTGGTAGAGATGCAAAGCACTGCAAACATGCCTGATAGCACCAAAGGCATTGCAACTTACCATGCATCATCTGCTCTCTGGTAGCATGACATTAACAACCATAAAGTGATCAAGTTGTACTTTATTTTCTTCATGCGCAACTTGCTACTTAAGCTGTTGTGAAACAGAAGTTTATTGGAAATAAACATTTTGTGTATCTTCAGTAATAAAAACCATGCAGGTGAGCATATTATAGGATGTAAGTAGCAATTACAAATAGTGATACAGAAAACCTCTATACTACAGAATAGCTATTTGAATTTCTTAGTTTATACATGGAATATAGAATTCTGCTTTCTTAATTTTTGTTAGGAATCTCAATTTAGAATCTGAATTTTGAGTTACTTTTTCATTTTTAAGAACACCTACATTTTTATCACAAAATCCGAACTGGAACTTCTCTGTAATGTGCACAGAAATCATCACTCTTATACGAGAGAAAAAGAAGGTGGTTTCTGAACAGGAAAAAGCAAGACTTACTGGCACATTTTAGTATGACAAGAGATGATTTTAAGATACAAACTGATATTGTACAAATACATATGCTATAATATTATGAACTCTTGACATGAATCACGAACACAATGAACTCTCTTAAAAAAAATACCTTGTAAACCAAGCTGCTAAATGTTAAAAGGAAAAAAAAAACCTCTTTGCTTTCTGCGTGGCATTCATCAGTGATTGATCTCTGCGTGGGGCAGAGTGTTCACCCACTATTGCCAGGAACCAAGAGAGGAAACTGCTGCACAAAGGCAAAGCAGGCTGTATCACAGGGAAGAAAAGTGTATGGCAGTGGTTTTACCCCTTCACACACTTAGCTGGAGTAGATTTCAGTGTTAACAGTAGGGTCATAAACTACTGTTGCAATAGCAACAGCAGGGAGAGCAGCACGACCTACAAAGGAGGAGGGTACATCACTTGGGCTGGTCATGCACTGAGAAGGAGCTGGAATCTGTAAGGTGTGAGCCTGTCAGATGTTATCCTATGCGATTGTCTGGCCTGGACGCAAAAAGCTGAAATGAGGCGCTGCTAATGAGATAAATAAGTCTTGAATTTTAGCGTGATGCTGGTGCACGTGTGAGGCAAACAACCACAAATGCATGAGAGCAACTTCAAAGTGGAATTGAAACAATGTAAGTAGGCAACAAGAGCATTGATATTACTGAGCCCAAAGCAATACTTAATTAGCTGCTTTACTTTTTCCTTGGGCTCTCTTTCAAAATAAATGCAGGCTTCAGAAAGAGCTCAAAATGAATCACTGATTTACTTCTCCTGAGTCCTGAGGAAAAGGGAGACTTAATTTAAAGAGAGGCATTTAGCACAAATGAAATATGATCCTTCTGCTCGGAAAACAAGCATAGTCCAATACAGTGCAGCAGCACAGGTTAGACGTTCAATAGCCCCTTGCACGTTTGTTGGGCAGGATGCACCCACTCGTGCTGGTATGGCCTCTGCCCAGCTCTGCTGAGCTCAATGGGGTTGGCCTAGGTGGAAACTGGTGCAAATTTGGGCCCTTGCTCACTAACACTGGCCTGCAGAAGTAGCAAAAATACTCTGCTTCTACAGCCACATTGAACCGGCCCCATGTATTTTGTACAGTGAGCACAGTCTGGAAGCATGTGTATGTGTGCAGGCATAAACTGCCTCTTCTATGATTTCTGCTTGGAGATGTAATTTAATATAAGTACGGTAAGAATGGACTTCTTCCTGCTTTGTATTTACATCTGATCTGCATTTCCTGCGCTTTGCACGTTTAAATACTTAGTAGGCATTTCTATCCCAAACAAAACCGTAGGTAATGGTGTTTTGAGTTCTGTAGACTGAAAACAGTAAGCTATTATCCAAAGCCCATCTGGGGAAGCGCAATTTTCTGATTTAGAAAGCAGAAAAAAGGAACAATTCTGGTCCCAGTGCAGAGATAAATAGGCACTTCTCAGTATACTTTCTGTAGGATTTAAACTGCCTAATAACATCACTGTTACGATTTTTGAAGATATTCTGCATTAAGCACTCAGAACGGTGGAAGGAAACATCAATTCATGAAGGGGCATGTGTCTCTCCATGTACACATATAGTCACATGGATGAGCTGATGATGTCAGGAGGCTCTCCCAGTGATTCTATTACATGAGCTGCAGTTCTTTTCAAAAGCTGAGATGCTGACAGTATTTTGCATAGCTGAACGCTGTTAATTTCCTTCCACTTCTCCAGAATTTTCTTGACAGGAGATCATGCATTATATACTCTAGAATTTTTTTGTATTACCGAGAGTGAAAGCACTGTAAATCTTGGGAATATTTTAAATATTGAATGACTTTTCATCAGCAGACAGTTGAGGCTCGGAACTGAACATCCCTTAATGTGAAGAGAAGTGGGAAATGAAGTCTAGAACTTTTCAATCAGCTGTCAGCTTTGGCAATGGGAAGCTGTCACTGACAGTGATCAGTGGCCTCTGTGAACTAGGTCTTATCCTCATTGTTTAGGATCGTACTCCACAGGTGCCTGATGGCAAAATCCAGAGCTATATTCTCTTATTCCAAGTCCTGTCTTATTCTTTTATGGCCTGAAATGCAAAATACTAAGGACCTTCCTTTGCTGGATTCAGGCCCCCACACCTCTGGATGGGATGTCACATGCAGTCTGGCAGAGTATTTTGTAGAACAAGTCTGTTTTTCTGTAATTTGTGCTCACAAACGGCAGCAGTTCAGCATGTTTCCGTAGTAGATATTAGCATGATTGGGAACTTTCCATACTGAAATCTGTTTAATTTAGAATGTCAGCGGATGTGATTTATCAAAACTCTGTTTTATGAATACTCACGGATCACACTATGTTTGAGGGTTTTGCAGATGTAACTGATTACTATAGTGATGTTAAAGCTAAATAGTCTATAAGCTGTGATTTAACATCACTTTCTTCTGTCATACTTTATCAATCAAAATACCTTCAGAATCTCTTTATCATAAGTTCAATCCCAATAGTAGACTTCATACTTGATCATTTTATATGTCTTATATAGTTCATATTGTGCAATTTCAAAGTATTTTTATAGCTATTTAAGAATATATTCAATTCTGGTTTTAGAATTTCCTTTCTCCCAGTTTTTAATAATTAAAAATTGATGTACATAAATGCACTTCTGGGAAAACTGCCAAAATCTGTGGCTTGAGTATCAAAATGCCTGTTCATAGTTGTTATGCACTTTCAAGGGTTTGTTGCAGGGAGTACATTCTTTTTTTTTTTTTTTTTTTTTTCAGAAGTCTTGGTTGCACAGTCTTGGCCAGATGCATGGAGTGATGTTACTTACTGAGTCCAGTGTCTGTATGCATAAATTGCAAGGTCCCATATTTTATAATGACAGAGTGTGCAAAATAATCTGTTTTTTAGATTGATTCAACACTTTTAAAACTGTGCTATAGGTTTCATACAGGATCAGAGTAGTTTTTAATAGTTTGCTGTTATGTAGGTGTTGTACTTCTGTGATAAAAATTGGTTACTGTTGCAGATACTGAATGCGTAAAAGTATTCTTTTCAATCTGAAAGATGCTGAAAGTGTCATGGCTTAATAAGGAGAAAATGTGGTGTAACTCAAGGCAGAGTCTAGCAGTGATCATAAAGAAAGATTAAGGACGTTACTTCAGCTCACCAAAACCATTTAAATATTAATGAATAAGTAATGGGTAAATGAGTAAGAAATGCTCTTCTCATTCCTTTCCAGATTTTTTTTCTCTCAAGTAGAGGTAACAGTCATCATATAGACTTGCAGAAGTGATAGTAATGTCAAGTTTGTGTGTTTCTCACAAGAGATTAGGTATTTTTAGATATAAATATAAGCAATGAGTAAGAAAAAAAAAAAAGGCAATGGAAATGGAGCTATATGAGTTTCTAATTTGTTCTGACAAAACAAGAAATCTTAATTTTGGCAAGATGCTCATCTGCATCGTCACTTTCTATGCTTTGCCCCATTTATTATGAATTGTGCCCACTTTTTGCTTCTGCTGCAAGTGATCAAACTATGAGTAATCCTAAATGTAGAGCTAGCTCTTGGTATTGCATTAATTTCTCATACACTGAGATGTCAGGGCTAATCTTGGTTGGTCTCTAGCAAAATTAGATCTCTAGTACCCTTCCACATACTAAAAAAAAAAAAAAAACAAAAAAAATCTTAAAAATTCAGGTCGTCCAGTGCCAGTGTTATTTACTAAAGTTGGAAATTTGTTATCTTTTGTTCTGCTGATGTAGCAGTTTGCTCAGACAGACAACATGTTGCAACCTCGGACAACCATTTCATGCATCTGTATTGTCAGTGCTGCCCATATCACAAGTGTTGTTTTTTCCCACTTCCATTCCCTGTTCATTATTAGTGAGCTTATACCAGTACAGCTCGTGGGCACAAGGACTTCAGCTGAATAGAGTTCAATGAGCTCTTGTAAGATATCACATAGGCAAGGAGCATTTGAATATTGGCTCCGGCACAGAGTGCCTCTTCAGGCACAGTTTAGACATTTAATCTCTCTGTCTTGCAGTCACCATCTGCAGAATGAAGTAATACTTGCCTACCTGTCTCACAGGAACATGAGTTATTGATTCATGGTTGTGAAGTGACACAGGAAGACAATAAATGCACATTGGAGCCATGGTATCTCTGGACATATGGGGAATTGTTTGAAATATCTAAAAATATTAACAGCTGTGCTTATGTGTATAGTGTTGTACCATACTGAAATCCTCTAGCTCAGAGGAGGGATATCACTGTCAAGACAGAGCTGGAGTCTTTCAGTGTCCTCCCAGTGACTTTGAGAAATTCGAGCTATTCCAAAGGCAATATATTGCTTTTCAGGAGCATTTTTGCAATCTCTGGTACAAAGCCTTGCATGTTTTTGTGTACTCTCAGCCTTTAACCCAGGCTGCCTTGGAGATTCCTCAGGTTGTTTGCAGCTGGCCAAACCTGCAGCGTGACAGCAGCTGCTGTGAATTTGCTTAAGTCACTGGTATTCATTGGTAGCCTTAAAACCAAGAAAGTCAGCCCTTTCATCAAATGACATACATTCTGTGGTTGAATTTTAACAAGATTTCAAGGATGCTACTGGCCTGTCTAGAGTTAGATGAATTAGGCCCCTGTTGCGGTAGGTTCACTAAAACCATGGGATTATTATTGCATGATTGAATAATTATTGCACAGCATATTTTTGACATAGATATTTTCCTTCTTTTAGAAGATAAAGGAAAAGTGAAATCCAATGGTGCAAGTCAGCATTCCAGTACAGAAGTGGGTGCTTTTCTTTCCAAAACTGGAGTGGCAGCAGTGGCACCTGTAACATCTGCAGCATCCTCCAACAGCACTAATGGGGCTCCCAGCACAGCCTCTGAATCAGAAGAGGAAAAAGCCAAAAAACTACTTTACTGTTCATTATGCAAAGTAGCTGTGAATTCCCTGTCACAACTAGAAGCACACAATACAGGTGAGTGTATACAGAACGTGAGTTGTGTGCTATTTTTGAAAAGGTCAACGTAACAAGATGTTTTTCTGGCACTGTGGTAGCCTTAGTTTACTGGAATCTTTAGTTAAAACTTACAATGGCAAGTTACAAAAACTTTTCTGGTAATGGTAATTTGATGTGTTTGATATTTCATTAAAGCTCTCTGTACATTTTTAGAGCACTTCTTCATGTACTCTATAAGCTTTTTAAATCCTTACAGTTCATGTTACCTAGTCATATTCCATCATACCTCTGTAGCATGAGGGATTCTAAAATGTGAACGGCGTATCTCTTTCATATTTCAGCTACCTCTGCTGTCTTTTCCCGGCACAATATTCAGTAACTTATGTTATTTGATATTTTTCCTATTTTTAGGATGGGTTCCTTAGATTTCCTAGATATCCTAGAATCTTTGGATCGTTAAGTATTAACTGTGCTGTCCTCATTCCTTGGATAAATCTTTTTAAAGGCCACAAGCAACAACTCGTAATGTACTCTGGCTACTCTGTGGTGTGCTGGTGATGTAAAGCTTGTTAACAAACCATTTAAACCAATTTTGCAGCTGTAATCCTTTCTTGAAATGGCCAAAGCAGACACTTCTTCCAAATCCAAGGATACTTATTGCAATCTCCAGCACCTCCTCTGCTGACAAGCTGTGGAAATAACTGTGCGCCTAGACACTCTCATTTTACACTTTTCTGGATGGCCCCACAGTCACTATTCTATTTTAATTATTAAAATTATTTTAAGTATGTGCTGCTCTTAAATACAGCAGAAGTCAGTATAGATTTACTTTCTTTAAGACACCTCTGCTAGAGAAATTGTCATGATGGCCTAAAAGATGAATCCAGAAAACTCACGTCTCTGTTTGTATAGAATTCCTCTACATTTCAAATCTCTGGGTGATCCAGACCTCCAGAATCACATAGATTCAGGGGAATTCCTTCAAGATCAGCTTTTTCTTGTTGACCATTTATCAATTCCCACAGTTCAAGCCAAGGATTGAATTTTAACCCCCAGTCCACAGAAAATTAGTCTAACAAAGACAAGGCTTTGTACAGTGTCTTTTCTTGAACACATAAGCAGTAATGTGGCTGCTGGCTTAGTCTTGGATTCCTGTTGCAAGGCAGATTTTGATTGATCACTCCTGGATCATACCCTTTTCCCGCTGTGCTCCACTAGCTCCTGGATTTTGTTAGAATAAGCAGAAACATGTGGGCCACGTGGCTACACACTGACCTCAAACGGAGGGTTGGTTGTCCAGCTCCCTTTCTGTACAAACACTTCTTTTGTTGTTGGGTTTCCGTTTGGATTGATGAAGTGGCAGCTATGCTGACCAAGAGTAACCATTATTAGTACTGATCTGTGGTGGTTTTGAGTATTCTGTCTTGAAGATAAATGTGGGACAAGAAGTGGCATGACTAATAGACACTGTTATATGATGCTGATCTAACTCACCTACATCTGCTTGCCCACTAGGCTCAAAACACAAGACGATGGTTGAGGCTCGGAATGGTGCTGGTCCCATCAAGTCTTACCCTAGACCCGGCTCCCGGCTGAAAGTGCAGAATGGCAGTAAAGGCTCAGGACTGCAGAACAAGACATTTCATTGTGAAATCTGCGATGTCCATGTTAACTCAGAAATTCAGCTTAAACAGGTAGCTTGCGTGTGCCTGAGGCTTCTTCATGAATTTTAGTTCCATTGCAATATTATAGGTGGTATATAGGTCTGTGTTTTCCCATAAAATGAACTTGCTTTTCATGAGCCCACATCTATTTCTAAAAGTCCCTCACATAACTGTTTCAGCTGGAGAAAAAATGAGTTTGCGAGTCATAAAGCAGAAAGCAGAGGTGGAAAAATTGTTGGTAGCACTGGATAGCACAGTAGATCTAGTTTAAAAGTTTGCTGAAACTCAATAGAGGATGTTAACTTTGCTCTCCCAATAGGAAGAAATCCTGGGTTGGGGTTCCTGGATTCCTATTATGATACTGCTTTAATCAGTTGGGATTTTTTTTTTTTTTTTTACATCTTTGAGTCCAAGAAGGAGAATGTGACGTGAATCTGTTGGCTTAGGACAGTCAGTGAGACAGTAATACCATAGATAAGTCTGAACTGTGTAGTGATGTTATCATTAGCACTGGAATATCAGAACAACTGCATGAAAACACAGCTCTGTTCCAACCAAGCCAATTAGACCTGGGTTCAGAGCAATGCAATACAAATTTGTTTTTTCTGATAGCCAGACTGGAATTTCCAATTGGATGCTGCTTTGCACTGGAGACATGTCCTTTCATCCATGGTTATTTCAGTTATCTCTAAGGCAGTATTAAATTGCGTGGTGTAGAACTATCCCTAGGAACCGGTTCTTCCTTCAGTTAATATTGAATTATTTATGCAAACGGACAGCATCAAAGACACTGAAGTTCACCTGATTCTGAATATCCCTATGACCTAGTGATTACAGCTCTGCCTGATTCAAAGCTTATCAAGTAGAAAAAGGAAGTACTAACCAAAATATCAGTAATTTGCAGAGCCTGTCTTGGATCACAGAATTTGCTGTATTTGATTAGTTTCTGATGCTCTGTTTGATGTGCTCCAAACTGTTTTGTTTAATTTAGCAAAACTCATCTTCGTTCTCTGTAAAGAACCTACTTTATCTTACAAACAGGAGGTTAGATGTACCCTGCTGATAAATCAGTCTCAAACTCAAAACTGAGAAATGTTTAAACAGCTAATTAAATGTGGGGATGTTCATTTCAGCACATTTCCAGCCGAAGACATAAGGACAGAGTTGCAGGAAAGCCTATGAAACCTAAATACAGTCCTTACAACAAACTGCAGCGCAGCCCAAGTATTCTAGCAGTAAGTATTTTTATTTCTCATCACTATGTGAATTTGTGACCTTGGGGACTCCCACCACACAGAGATGGGAACATGACAGACCTGACAGTGGCGCAGACTTTCTGCCCTTGCAGGCAGATTCTGTGCTAGGATCAGATTTGAAGATACTTATGTATGCTGTCTGCCCTGTCTGAGGCACACAGACGACACTGGGAGTGTTATTTACTGCTAGGAAGGAGGGAATAATCAGTGGAATGCAGAATGAACTATGTGCCCCATGGAAAGGTATTAGCTCTGCGGTGTTGGTGCTCTACTTGAAGTCTGAAACATATATATTCTGTCATTCTCAGCACCAGAGATAACCCTTAGTTATGATGGATGCAGTCAGTGAAAAGGACATTTGATGTTAAGCTACAAAAATACTAATGCTCATTCTCTCTATGCTGCAAAACAGAGTGCTCTGCAGATGTATTATGGTGCTGCAAGTGAGTTATCAGTGTTTAGGAGAATTGATTGCCTATCTGTGTGCTCGAGCAGTGTCTTTCACTGGCTATCAAAACAGATCTCTCACCTCTATGCCCCCAGCTGTCCCCATCTTGCACCCACCTGCATTTCCGAGGATTCCCCAAGCTGGTTCTGCCAGTCTGATGCATCCCAAGTTCAGGCTGGCTGTGGCACAGAGCACAGACTGTATGTTTATTTACTCATGACTCAGCCTGTATTTTATTCATTAGGGAAAAATGCATGCCATCTATGATGCAAAAACAATGTATAGGCTGGAAAGGGAGACATGCAAATGTGTGTGTGCAAGAGTAAACGTGAAAAGTCTTTAAAAGCTGAGCTGTGAGTGTGTTTTTGTAATTGTACAGAGGCAAGTGAAAATGCTGAAAGCTTTCTCCAAGTCTCCCCATTCAGCAATATTTCCCACTTTTGTAGGTCATAAAAAAAATGTTTTTATGGTATTGATCTTTAAAATGTACGGATGTAGATAAGAACAGCTCTGCATCAGCAGACAAAAAAGCTGAATTAATATTAGTTTCCGAGCTTGGCCACTGTACTTTTCTACAATTCATTTTTGCAAGTGAAAAGCTTGACTTTTTAAATTGAAGTCTTAAGTCGGGTTTTTTAAATATTTCTCACACAGAAATGACCTATATGATTTATTGTTGCTCACTTGAAATTATGCTTCCTTCTAAACACCAGTCTGACTGCTCTACAGTAGAGATCTGTGCACCATGAGTACGTAGTGGTTGCCTTGGTTGGCTTGGCAGTGAGGAGCTGTGAGGTTGATGCTCCTGAACAGCCGACACCAGGCTCTGTGTGCTGGGGTTTATTCTTCCCCTGTGAAAATGGGCATGTGGAGAACTGGACTGACACTGCCTTTTGTTTGCTTTACTCTAGGCAAAGCTTGCATTCCAGAAAGACATGATCAAGCCACTGGCCCCTGCGTTTCTTTCCTCACCACTGGCTGCTGCAGTGTCATCGGCGCTGTCACTCCCAGCCCGCCCTGCGGCCTCCCTCTTCCAGGCGCCTGCCATCCCCCCAGCCCTCCTCAGGCCTGGCCACGGGCCCATTCGTGCTACACCCGCCTCCATCCTTTTTGCACCATACTGAGTCTGGTGTTAAAGGGAGATAGCTATGGCCAGTAGGAAGGGTGAAAGAATAGCGAGAAAAGGGTCTTTTGAAATGCCACCTGGCGTGACGTCTCAACCATCTTCACCATAAAGCTCATTGCTGATGGTACATCGTTTTGAAATCTAGACAACTCTTTCTTGGTCTCTCTCTCCCTCTTAATCCAAATAGAGAGTGATTTACTAAAAACTTAATTGCTCATAAAATTGTATCATTAGAGATTAATGCATCTATTATTATTTTTTGCAATGTGTATGCCGCACCTTGGAAACAAGGAACATAAAATATTTTCCTGACAGACTTGAAAACTAGGGTCTTCCTTGCTCGCAACTAAGTACATAGCTCTCTGAAAACCACAGGGGTGAAATCTAGTGTGGAAAAAGGTAAGTGAGCCAAGTGCTTGATCAAGGGTAACATCTCCAAATGAACTGCGTCCTTTTCTTTTCAATGTGCTCTCTTGTTGACAGGGATTGTGTATGTCCTAGGCCCCAGTACTGGTGTATCTTGTGTAGTACTAAAGATGTACTGCGTCTGATTTTAAGATTTTTAGTTTCTGTGCAGTTGTTTGAAAGCAATGCAGCGCTGAAGCTTTTTTTAAATATTTTTCTTTTGTGTCAGACCTTATTTAGAGAGATTAAAACTAGAAAGCCATATAACACATAGTTAAGATTACTACTTGTTTACTTCTTTAAATTATTTTTGTTGTTTCTTTGCTGATGTTGCTAAGCAATGTTTAAAGAGGAAAAAAAAAAAAAGCTTTTCAATTGCACATTACCACAACTCATATGCATTGTTCAAGACAACAATGGATTCGTGTAATTGTACGTAAATATCCTTTTTTTCCATTTCTACCTAGTTTCCTTCATAATGATGCTGCATAATGTTGTGGCTCCCTAATGCAATAATGTACAGAACATTAAATATTTATAATTGACTGTCTTATCTGTTTACTGAATATATTGCAGTAATAGCCCACCTCTCTTCTTACCTCCCCAGCCCTTTTATAAAGGTGATATCAATATGCAGTACTCAGATTGAAGTCATTATGTGACAACGGGGACAACAGGTGGAAGAAAGGAAATTATATATATATATATACACATATATATATATAAAATTAACTTTTAGAGCATCTTTATCTGCGATCCATAATAGTAAAATGTCTGTGTATTTTTTTAAATGTATCTTTTCAATAAAATAATAAGAAAAATGAACATGTTTCATGTGTTTATTTGTTGATACAGAAAAAAACTCTTGGGACAAACGAATTTAGCTAAAGGAGTCTTTAGGAGCAAGTAAAGTATTAGAGTTGTAATAAAGTATAATTACCGAACCTGTATCTACTTCCTTTGTGTCCTAATTTCTTTTTGTTGCTCAATCCTGTTACAGCCTTTACTGGAGCTTTTTGTAGTGAGGTTGTTAATATTCAGTATATCAGAGAGTCAGAAAGAAGCAGGAGAATCAACTGGGTCATTATGGCTTTCCTTATTGCCCCCTCTTCCTCCTTCGTATGCTGTGACATGGTTGTGCTACCTCTTGATGAGGTTAAGGATTAGCTTTAAAGCCAGCCTGGGCGTATCTGGGGCTGTGTGCAGGTTGCTTTGCAGCCAGCGTTTGCTCTGAGGCATGGCAGAGCAGGCAGCTGCTTGCCACAGCAGGCTGTGGAAGGCAGGTGTTTGGGAGAGCTTTGAAAGCTTGATCTGTCACACAAAAATCCTTTCTTTGGTAGTACAAAGTGAAAAGTAAGGAGTGCATGAGTAAAAAGAGTTAGCTGTTGGGCTGTTGGGATTAACACAAAGCCACCAGGGTCATTACGAGCCCACAAAGGCAAAGGAGTAAAAATGTCAGATACACTATAGAGTTTACAATCAACATATACCTCACAGTTGCAATGTACTAGAGAGCATTTCCTGCAAGTGTAATTCTGCCCAATTTCCATTATTCTGAGGAGCAGTCAGCTGTGCTGTGAGAGGATAACAGGCTGAAAAATCACCTACAACTGGATAAGAAGGGGAGTCTGGGCTTTTACCATCCTCTGGGGAGGCAGCTATGGTTGTGTTAGTCCTGTGGATGGTGACAAGGTGGTGCAGCAGCGTTCCTCTGTGTGCATCTGTGTGTCTGATTTTGTAACCCAGGTTCAGATGCAGTCAGGTTTGGTCACCCAGTCCCTCCAGAGGGGCTGTTTGCATAAGGAGCTGACCTCTGTTCACTCATGGTGAGTTTACAGGGCTGTGTATTTCAGCTAGATGATCAGGAAACAGCAGTTGTCTGTTATTAAAACATTATTTTTTTTTTCTGCTTTTTATAACCTACTACTGATGATTAGAAATTGAAAGCTATTACAATTTTCTCCCAAATAAATTGTTCCCATATAAAATGCAGAAAGCATTTTATTTGGAGGGAACCAGTCAATGATATGTGGATTTGTTGGACAGCTGATTATTTCAAGGAACTTCCTACTTGGAAGAAGTATCTAGGTGACTAAGAGTGACTGTGTCTTGTCATCCAGCAACAAGCAGATGCAATGCAAGAAGCTAAAGGACTGCAGTTGTGACACAAGGAAGATTCACATATTAAAACCCTTTGCATCCTTTGTTGTGCTGACTTCTGTTTGCCACCAAAGTTTTGTCTGTGATGCATAGAATTGAGCTTGTGAGATAATTCTAAGAAGATGAATAGCAAACCCTCCCCCTTGTGCCTACTGGGATTCTGGGTTTCAGAAATGAGCATTAAATGAGAAAAAAATGTGTATCATACTTGTTCAGAGGCTGTCAGCTGCTTTTTTGATCTGTTAAGATGTTTTCTCCTGAGATGCAATATCACAAACAGCTGGCCATGAAATTCATGGACTTGTTTAACAAAGAACTAGTTCTGAAATGAAATATTTGCAATGCAGTTACCATTTTGAAGGAATACAGTGAAAGCACAAATCACAAACTGACTGTTATGGTAACAGGGTCTGATTCGTTCATGCATTGGTTACTGTTCATTGCCGGAATGATCATGGTGTGGTGTGGCTGCAAGCTTTTCCTGTGAAAGAAGTCAAGTTTGGGCCATCAGAATAAGGCTTGTAGTGGACTGTACCCACCGGGTTCAGTCCCTGGTGCTGCCAAATAAATATTTCCTATAAGAAAGAGATAATTTTGTTAAAAATTAAATTACTCTTTTTTTTTTACTCCCTCTTTACATTTTATTCTCTGAAAAGTTTTTCGAAGCTACCTTTGTCTGAAAAAAATGACATGGTTTTTTGAGCACTCCAGGAAGTATTTCATTATCTTTATGCATCTGACAACAGCACGGCGAGCCCTACTGTGTTTTTTTCTGAACAGTCACCTTGAATAAGTAAGGTACTGCACTATTTATTCATGCTTGATTTGAGAGTAACTCTCCCACAGCTGGTCATTATGATTTTTTTAAACTCTGGCTACTGTATCCTTTAAACTGATTTTTATTTGTTTACCATTGTTTCAAGTGGCATCCTAAGCATCCTTAAGTATGTATTGGAATGAGCAGCATTCATCGAATCATAGAATGGTTTAGGTTGGAGGGGACTTCAAAGATTATCCAGTTCCAACCTCCTGCCATGGCAAAGCTGCCCCCCACCAGCTCAGGCTGTGCAAGGCCCCATCCAACCTGGCCTTGAATGCCTCCATGGATGGGGTATCCACAAGTTCTCTATAATTCTAAAACGTTTTCATGTTTGGAAGATAACGTAATATTGACTTAGAAATGCTTCTGTTTGGTTTAGTATCTTATTCATCTTTATTTTTATTGCTAGAGCGCTGTGCTACATACTGTGCAGACCTGTACATACAGACAATATATTGTGAACCTGCATGTGTTGCAGCATGCCAACAGCGAACTCCTATCAAGCAGGAGGAGTGGAGGAGTACCAAGCTGGCTGTCTTTGAAATATTGTCATTGAGAGAGGTCTCCAGAGCCTGGAAAGGGGACAGTGTTATAGCCATCCTCAAAAGAGTGAAGAAAGGAGGATCCAAGCTTGTGAAAACGGATAGGTCACTGGGTCTAGCCAATGTGGATTTTCTGTGCCTGGCAGCCTAATGCTACAGGTGATGAGGTGACTGAGTGTGTGGACAAGGAGAGAGAGCAGAGGTGCACTGCTCTGGCGTCAATTAGGCACAATGCACTCTTCAGCAGCCTCTGTGACAGGATGGAGAGCACCCTCAGCATGTGTGGGCAGCCTCGAGCGGTGCCTGCTTTTCTGGGCAGCCTGCTGAAGGCAAGGCTGCCATCCAGAGGGATCACTGCGAGCTGGAGAAATGGTCGGAAGCTGGCGAGATGCTGGACCCCTGCCATCCTACAATCTGGGGCCACTCCCCAGAGAGTGGCTGTGCAGGACAGAGCCCGGGCCACCCCAATGCTGTGGTGGCCAAACGGAGCACAAGTCTGCAGTGCACCCTTGTGGCAGAAGAGCCTCACTGAACGCTGCGCTGCCTTAGCAAAGCCGTGGCCAGCGGGGCGGAGGACGTGGCAACTCCACTCTGCTCGTCGTTTTTGAAGTTGCACCTGGTGTCGGGTGTCCGGTCTGCGGCCTCTGATAGGAGAGAGATGTTGGGTCATCTTCAGAAGACCCCACCGTCGTAAATCGTTCAAGAATGCTGAAAGGTGTAAGGTCTTCTGCTGAGAGTTCAGAAGTAAGCATTGCATTCTACAGCAAGTAGAAGCTGCTGGGAAATTTGTGATACTTAATTCAAATTGAGCATTTGTAATGTCATGGGGACAGGCTATGGAATTCTGAACAAACAAAGGCAAGCATCTTGCCTGTTGTAGGCTGAATGGGAGCTAAGAGGAGAAGGTATGGCGAAAGGTGAGTCAAAGAGGTAGGATGGAGAAATGAGTTCTGCTGCAGGTTTGTGGCTGGGTTTTGGAGGACCTGAGGTTGGATATTTTAGGCCATCAAAGGCCTGCAGTAACTGCAGTGTGGTGTATTACAGATCTCAGTGAGTTTTGCCAAAACAATTACGTTTTCCCATAGGAGTCATTTGTTTAAATGATCTGAAGTCCTTTAACATGAAATAGTCCTTTAAAATGAAATGTTCTGATGAAAAAATTCTCAGTTTGGTTGCATCTTATGTTTACAGACAAGCAACTTCAATTGGTTCATCACTGGTCTAGTATTAAACATGGAGGTTGGTGGCCCTGCCTGTCGCAAGGGGGTGGAAGCTTCATGATCCTTGAGGTCCGTTCCAACCCGGGCCATTCTTTGATCAAGTACCACAACTAACAACTTTCCTGCATTTATCTCTGGATACATGTGTTCTGGTTCAATGTGCTGCTTCATTTTTGAATCATGTATTTCTTTTACACCCTATCAGACTTAGAAAAAAAATATATTAAAAATGGTCTTTTTTTTTTTTTTTAGACATGGACTATTATTGAAGGATGTGTTGGCAGTGTACTAAAACAGCAGCAAGAGGATGGATTGTAATAGACAGTGAGACCCCTGCTAGCTGAATCTGATGAATATACACTGGCTTATGCAAGGAAGATGCTGAATTTAAAAAGTCTGTTTGCAATTGCAGTAGAAGGGTTACAGAAGCTGGAAACAGCTTTCTGTGCCTGGAGAACTGGCCAACAAAATCCACAGGACGTGGATGTACTGTCAAATGTAAATCCACCACTCAAAAATTCTCTCTCTGAAAACAAATTCAGATCTGTACAACCATGCAAACAGAAATGATTTCTGTCTTCCCCTTAAATGAATGTAGCCAAATATTGTGATTTTATTGCACAAGTCAACAGAACAAAACTGAAAGGCAGAGTTCAAACTTTAGCAGCTTAGTTATTCTTCACTGGTTATTTGGTGGGGGAGGGAGGGGGAAGGTGCTTGAGTGCCTCCACTGTCTGAAGCCTTCCTGCCTAGATATACTGAGGAGAGGAACAGATGCAGCTGGATTCATGCCCTTGCAAGTGCCAGGATGGCCTCGTCTGGCCCTGTGAAGTCACTCACATCAGAATGGGGCTTGACAAGTTCAGGTCAGTCTTATGTAAAGTGGTTTGTCCATGTTGGTGTTGGGAGTCATGCTGCTCAGGAGGTGTTAGCTGCTGAGAGCTGTTTCCCCAGGCCAGCTGCAGCCAGCGTCACCAGGACACCCAGGCTTCTTTTTCAAAGACTTTGGTTTATACTTCAGATGTGGAATGTGATTTTGGCTGTTTTAAATGCTCAGTATGCACAGCAGCCAACTTGTACTGTCAGAGCAGTAAATCTGAGCCCAGGTTTTACGGATACATCAGTCAGTAAGCACCCCCTAGCACTGCAGACCCCCAAATGGTTCTTTTCCAGCTAGGAATATTTCCACTTATTTTCCTCAGAATTTTATTCTTCTTTCAGTAACTCCCATGCTCAAAAAGATACCATTTTTGGTTAAAACTTCTCCACAGATCCATCCAACTCACTTTTCTGTTCAGACACTTCCTCCGCTTCAGCTGTAAGGGGAGGTTTTCCTGCTGTTCAAGGACTGATTTCTGCCAGCCAAGCTCTTGCTATCCTATGTCACAAGCTACCACAGCACTGTCCTGTCTAGCCTTCTGATTAAATCAGCTGACTCTTTGATCCTCTCTCTCAAGCTCCTTCCCTGACCACATTAAACCACATCACTTGTTTCTCCAGCCCCCTATCAGTCTCCTAAGTCCCAGTTCTCATGGTCAGCCAAGATGTCAGTTCCCTCTTCCATTTCTTGACTGAAGTCCATCTAAATTTTCTAGCAAGTGCTGGTGAGGTTTTTCCATTCTGCCCTTGAACTTGAAAGCAGCTCCCTAAGTTATGAAGTCACCAAACAGATCATCTTCAAAATCCTGCCTACAGCCCACTCACAGCAGCAAAAACCCATCACCCAAATGAAAGAACCACCACAACACCTGCAGGGAGGGTAAAGCTGTCAGAAGATTTTGGAAAATCTGACTGGAACTCAGATTTTAGCAAGTAAGAACACGTAAGAATAGGGGACAGCACAGTCATGACCCTTCTTATTTCATCTGTCTAAGCTCTGTCAGCCTTGACTGTACTAAGCACATTTTCTGGCAGATCTGCTGCTTGCCTTGAAAGGTCAGTGATGCCTGCAAATGCTTCTTTTTTGCAATATTTTATTTCTTTGGGAAGGTAGGTGGTAGTTTCATTCAAAAATAATTCAACTGTGCCAAATCAGGTTTTCACATACAATTTGAATTTTAAAACATTCTCTAACATCTGCAGAAGCTGAATGAGAATTTTCAGTGCCTGACTTCACCAGAGATGCTCTGAGACCACCACAGTTGAGTAGTGTGAGTCCACCCATTGCCAAATGGGACAAAGGAAAGGGAAGGAATTCTGTTATAAGAGCAAATCCAATCTTGCTTTTCTTGTCTGTGTAACTCCTTATGTGATCCCACAGAGGCATGCTCCTGTTCAGAAGGCAGTCCACCTTCCCACCTTTTCTCAGCAATGCAGGGAAGAGGATACATGAGGCATCCCTCGTGATAGATCTTCTGTTCTTAATTTCCTTTCCTGCTGACCTGTACCAGAGGGACAAGAGATCTACCTCCTTTTGCCTACCTGCCCTACTGAGGCATGGCTCCCTTCACATCTTGAAAAGTTGATCCTCTGGAACACATCGAGCCCGTGCTCACTTCTTTCTTGGCATACAGATGCCTTAGCAAAACTCATCAGTGTAAGATTTACCCGTGACTTTCACAGGTGAGTGTTTGCTGATGAATTATTCAGTCCACAAGAAAAAAGAGAGAGGAACAGGAACACAATGTCTATTTTACACCTGTTTGGACTTCATTAGTGAGTGCTTTCTGCTTGTGACAGCTACCAAACTGTAAATCTCACACTCTTGCTCTTTGCTGAAGCTAAACTGACTCCAGCTATATTCCCTTCATTCTTTGTTATCCATCTTTGGAATACATTAGGGGTGGGGGGAACATGCAAGGATGGATACTCTTTGCCACCTGAGCTCTTTGTTCTGCCAGATCTGGCACCAGGTGCATGAATCAGCTTCAGTGGTTGTTCTCTGTAAATGATTTAGTGCAGAAAATATTGATTAGTGGTAGTAAAGGCAGCAGAACTGTTCAAATCAAAAGGGTGAGTGATAAGAATTACATCCACATTTTCAAAAGCAGAAGTTAATTTTAAAGGCTACAACTTGCTGTTCCCTCTCTGGGATGAAATAGTGAGGAAATGCCCTTGTGCTCTCTAAACCATTGGAGCTGGCCTGCTCAACAGCCCTGGGACATGCGGGAAATAAAAGCAATGAACAATTTTAGCCTCCACTTTTAAAAGAAATTCATCTTAAAATTTTTATCCTCTAGCAACTACTAGCCATGTTCCAGGATAATGCTCCAGTAGCACAGAAAAGAACTGTGGGCTGGTAGGAGATACAGTGCACTCGCACACACTTAAGGAGGAAAGTGTACTTGCAAAGGTGTATTTTCAGACTGACAGTGCTTGTTTTATATTGTAAGTAATCAAGAATTCAGTTATGATTAGCAATGCACTTATATGTTATTACTCAAAAATATGTGACTAAAGAGTTAAACCAGAAGGCTGCTTGGTAGATCTTATGAAGTGAGCCATCAAGGAGAGTACTCAGTGCCAAGAAATTCATTAGGCCACTGTAGCCAATTATACTGGCATCTCTCTTTCTGCACACTGTGGTGTGATCACCTATAAAACGGCACAGTAACAGCACACTAAAAGCCTGAAACTTTTTTTTCAGTATTTTTATTGCTGGAACTAAAATTTAAACATCCAATTTTGATTATGTGACTTGAAAAATACAGAAGTAATCTATTCATTTTCCACAAGGTACATTTACATTTACTGACAACACCTTAAGACTCAGCAAATATTTCAAGTCAAGGAGTTAGAAGAAAGCAATGAAAAACCTGGCTGATGATGGTTACTTCTATTTATAAGTTTATTGGGTGTGTTTACTCTCAAGAAGGCATTCAACTGTATACTACACTTCTGTAGTAGCATAGAACATTCCTAACGAATGTAAAACTTTAAGACTACTAGAATTTATTGAGCATTTCTGAAACTTCTGTAAAAATGTTGGTGAGCGCAAAAACCAATACATTTCCTTATTGAAATGAGAGAGAAAGAACATCTCTTACCCTGATTCATTGGCATTGTTTGGCTGTGGCTTAAGGAAGAAACAAATAAACAAACAAAAGCTATTTCATGTTGTTCCTCAGGAGAAAGCTGGATTAGAATATTCCCTAGAGCCAGAAATCTAAAGATGTGCAGCACAGTTGAAATTGTACCACTGGGATTGCAAAAGTAAATCACCCTTTGCAGATCCCATCTAACACAGCACCTCCTGCATAGCAGCAGCAATATCCTCTGGAAGCAGCCTCTGATCTCTCTGCCAAGTCCTGGCCCCAAGTGCTTGCTCATGTAGGAAAAAGTAGGTATCTGGTCACTTAGCCACAACATTCTGAGGCACCCAAAATTCCAGGTGGCATTTCGTGCCCCTTGTATTCTTGGGTCCAAGAAATAAGTGCCTCAGAGAGGATGTAAATGTGTATACCTCTCTCAATATGTATGTGATTTGCCAATTAGACTCATTAGCCAGTGCATAATTATGCCTAATTTGACAGCACTTCTGAACTTGCTCCATTAAGAAAATTTAAACTAATATAACTTGTGTTCTCTAAGACATAAAGAATCTGACCTTAAATGAGCTGAATACAAAATTGCCCGGTGACTGATTATTCAATTTAATTATTTTTACTTTAGAAGTTAAATGTGACACTTTGCAGGCTACTGAATCTAGGTCAAATAGCTGAGGTACTAATAATAAGCAGTTCTGTGAAATCTATGAGTTCCATTGAATGGTAAATCCAGCCTGTAGGATCCTGCAAAGGCTTTGTTCTGTGCGAGTCTCACACAAAACTAAGCCAGAGTTGCTCAGATTGCCGTAGACGGTCAAAACTCATCTAGAATCACTCTTCCCCAGTGTGTGTGCCTCCTCTGTGAGCATTGCAGGTGCAGGAATAGTGGGGGGTCTGAAGGCTGAAGTTCGCCCCATCCTTGTTTAATTCATTTTCTTTCTATCCCTGAAGAAAGAGGCCTTGCTCACCACATCATGTAGCTAAAAGCAAAGATGCGAGCACTTCCCTTGGATCCAAGAAGAAAGCCTGCTTTTCTGAAAGACACTGGGAGCTCTGTTTCTGTTCTTCACTGCAGCATGGTCTGTGATGTGATAATAGCTGACATGAACACCTTGAGCTGGGTGTGCTTCTTCCCCACACACACAGTAAGTCCAGCCGTCCCCATGGGAATTCAGGGCGGGTTTATTTCTGTGCACAAGGGTTTTGTGCCAGGGATCTAATGAGCAGCCCTGATACCTGCCTGCAATTTATTCAAGCTTCTGGCCCAGATGGCTTAAAAAATAAATACAAGGCAAAATGCTCTGCACAGCAAAATAATATAGAAATGAAGAGCTGGAAAAAAAAAATGACATAAAAGGGGAATTAAAATAATGATTAGTCAAAACAGCAAATAAAATCTTGTTGGAAATGTAAAGATTTGGGGAAGCTGAGATGGAGGACAAAGGTGAAGTATTGCATTTTACTAGAAAAAAATAAACTGATTTATAAACTACACAATATGTATATATATTTAAGTGAAGTCTGAATAAATAGAATCATAGAATCATAAAATGGACAGGATTGAAAAGGACCACAATGATCATCTAGTTTCAACCTCCCTGCTATGTGCAGGATCGCCAACCATTAGACCCGGCTGCCAATACATTCTGTCTAGTGCCTCTTCTGTTCATGCTTTTTTGTTTCTCCTTGTAGAGGCAGTATAATTGGGAGTGCTGATGTCTCGTTTACTCCCCAGAACAGCCTGACACAAGGAGCAGAAGGCTTTGTCCAGGTGTGCTAGGAGCACTGTAACCAGGGAGCTGGTGCCAAGTACCCATGTGTGGATATTTGGTGCTGCTTGCATCTTGTAGCTCTGATGCGAAACAGAGGAAGGCAAGGGGAAATAAGAATTGTGGCTTTCTGATTCCTGTGTGGATGTATTGGCAGTGAATGAGGATTTCCGTTTTCTTTTCCCCGTAATTCCTAAATCACATAGCAGAGCAGTGGTACTGCTGGTTGGCCTGGTGACACCTGGTGGCAAATGGGGAAAGTGCGGCAGGGAGAGGACATTAGGGTCGCTGACACTGAAAGAAAGTGAGATCTGGGGGTAGCATAACGTGAGCTACGGGCTGACAGCAAAAAGTAGGAAATAATATATTGAGAATGGGATAGAGAAGCTTAACAACATTATTTTAAGTAGCAAAAACAGCTCTGATAAATGTATTTATTATGTATCTTTTATAAAATATGCCATATAAAGAAACTCTTATGGTCTCTCTGGGATCATGTACTATCTATTTAGAAGCAACTGCAGATAGCAATAAGATGAGACCAATTAGTTTATCTAAGTAAAGATGTCTCCTTGGATACCATTCAAGCCACTTCAAACACTGTTCATGCAATAAAACTGGGAACATGAGCTTCAGGATAACAAACAGGGTGTCCCAGATCATCATTTGTGAAGTGAATCTGGTGAGGAAAAGCTCCTGTCTCAGGGCAGAGGTAGTGAAGTCTGTAAAAGTCTGTGTGCACCTCGCAGGAGGGTAGGGAGCCAGCCCTCAGCGGGGAGGAGATTGTGACCTTTGTGAGCTAAAGGATGCTCCCATTTCTCTCTTATTACTTCTAGTTCCCATACAATGCCTGCCAATAGATTGCATAAATAGGAGTTGTTTACACAGAAGAGAAGGTGTTCGTAACCCTGTTCTATCATCCTCTCCATCTCCTGTGTTATGTCGCGTAATGGAAACACGAGTTGCTCTGAGCCTGCTATACTTACAGCTGAGGGCACAACTGAATTACTACTTTGAGATTCCTCAGTCAATTGAATGCTCATTTAAAAATGTAATCGCTCACTTTGTGAAGAAGCAGTGAAATTAAATGGTTGACTTTCTTTGTGTTACACCTCTGAAAACTGCATGACTGACTCCTCTTCCCCCATTCCATTTTTCCTGTTGCCTTAATTTGAATGATAGGCTGTTGATTTTTGCGTTTTGCTTTCATTTGTTTTGAGTTTGTTTTAAAGAGGGTAAACTCTTCCTCTAAATTATGGGTCTTGAGTTGCAATATCTAATTATCTGAGGGCACCACTATTAATAGGACTTGCACACAGCCACACAGAGCTCCATTTTTCTGTCAGAATGTCCTCATTTTCACTTGCAGTATCTCAGTTAGAGGTCGGCAATTGCTTCACTTCCAGAACGCTACTAGAAAAGAAAGTAAGAAGGAAAATTTCTTTCTCTAAATTCTCAGTAATTTTGCTCCTGTTAGGAAAATATCTCAAGATGTAGAAGTCCAGTTTGAGGTCCATTTGTCATATTTAAAATTTGTCTTGCTAATGTGTTTTTTTCTTCGTTTCAAATTAAGTGATTAAGTAGATCAAACAAAAATACTAGTGAAGAAGAAATGAAATATCAATGCATTCACAATATGCAAGTGAAGACTGTGAACAAATGCTGCCAAGCTCTAGTATGGGCAGGATGGAAAAGCTGTAGCCAAAGCAGGAGTTATTGGTGCTTACAGGTAAGAAGAAGCAGGTATTTCCACTTTCTAAGAAGTCGTTGTTGAGCCCCATACCTGACCAAGCCTCAGTGACAATCCTGGATTTAGTGCTCTCACATATAGGATAAAGAAGAGTCTCTGTGTTGGCATGTGTAGCAGGGACAGGATATGCAAGGTTATATGGCCCAAGGGCTGAATTAGCCCTTCGTGTTGCTGGACACTGGAGATGCTCACAGTGCAATCTATATATGAATCATAGAATTACAAAATCATTATGGTTGGGAAAGGCCTCAAAGATCAACTAGTCTAACCATTCACATACCATCAGTATTGCCCATTAAAACATCTCCTGAAGTACTACATCTACCTATTTTTGAACACCTCCAGGGACAGTGACTCCACTGCACCCTTGGGCAGCCCAGCCCATTTCAGTGTCAAACCTCTCTTTCACAGAATTTTTTCCTAATATCCAACCTGAATCTCCCTGGCACAACTTAAGGCCATTCCCTCTATCCTACCTGGGAAGCTGACCTCCACCTCGCCACAACCTTCTTTGAGGCAGTGGTAAGGTTTTCCCTGAGACTTCTCTTCTGAACAATTCCAGTTCTTGCAGATGCTCCTCGAAGATTTATGCTCCAGGTCCTTCATAGCTTTGTTGCCCTTCCCTGGACACACTCCAGGGCCTCGATATCTTTCTTGTAGTAAGGGGCCCAAAACTGAACACAGCACTTGAGGTATAGCCTCATCAGAGCTTCAATACAGGGGGATGATCACCTCCCTGCTCCTGCTGGCTGCACTTTTTCTGATACAAGCCAGGATGCCATTGGCCTTCTTGGCCGCCTGGGCACACTGCTGGCTCATGTTTAGCCAAGAGCTGACCAACACACCCAGATCCTTTTTCTCCATGCAGCTTTTCAGCTACTCTGCCCCTAGCCTGCTACATTGCCTTGGGTTGTTGTGACTAAAGTGCAGGATTCTACACTCAATCTTGTTGAACTTCATCCCATTGGCCGCAGCCCAGGGATCCAGTAGGAGACACAGGCCAGGAGCCATCCTCAGCAGCCCCTGCAAAATGCATACTTACAGGCAAAGTCTGTGAAAGGCTACAGCAGAAGAGAAGAAATACCGTGCTTGCCACATTGGCTGAGGCTAGCAGAACAGGTAATAAGCTTAAATTTGAGGAAGGAAGATTTAAATTAGACATTAGGGGAAAAAAAATCTCATGGCTTGAGTGAGTAAGCATTGGCATTGATTTCCTAGTCTTTGTTCTTAAAACCTACAACAGAGATTTCGCAACCTCTCAGCAAACTTTTGCCAAAAATGACTCACTGCAGAGTAATGTGTTGACTGGTACCTCAAGATCCCTTGCCATACATTTTTTAATAGTCTGTATAAGCACAGTTCATTGATTCACTGATTTGTTCAATCATTTGACAACTTAGACCCAGTAATTAAATCAGAAGTCCTATATCAGCCACTAGTGTGGTTGTATTACAGAATGCTTTGATGCATTTTTACTAATTGGCTGCTTCTGTATTATTATTTAGTGCAAGTTACCTTGCAGCTTGACTCATAGAGAATATTTAAGGGCAAGTACTGAGAAATAATTAATGCTGTCAAGCATACTCTGCAGAAAAAAAAAAAAAAAAAGAAAAAAAAAAAGCAAGCAGAAACTAAGAGCACTGAGTGAAATATTAGCTGCTTTTTCCCCTAAAGACTCCACAGTTTAAGATTTTCATAGTAGCACCTGTTTGCATGACAACCAGGGTTTGTGGTCTTCTTGTAAGATCAATGTGTTCCTATGAAGTGCACCCTTTTTCCCTGGAAAATCCTAGTTATTCAAGATTTTGGAGAACCAGAGTTAATAGTACCTCTAGCAGCCTTTCTGTTGCTTTTCCTGCCACGCACATGGCTGTGCAGAATGGATATGGATGGATAATGGCAGTGACCCCTGAGACAACTTGCTAACAGATACAGGAGTCACCTGCTGTCAAAAGTCACCTTTATTTTGTCTCCAGGGGTGATAGTAACAGCTGGCTAGCTCATGTTATGAAAAACATCAGGAAAACCACTTGGGCACATTTTTAAGAATCTCAGTTCCACTTTCCCACTATCACTAAATTAATGAAGATGTCCTCACTGCTTGTTTGGTAGCTGCTAGAAGAGTTTGTTACAAACACATTTCTCCGCCCCCACCATAGGTCTGTCTGATGGATAGGGAAACGTAAACTGGGAAATAAACATTTATGATGTATAGTTGCTCACATTCTTTTATTTATGGATTGTTCAGTGCAGATGCCTATCACAACAGTAAAACTGAGCTAGATTTCAGCATTTATGATTCATCTGCCACAGAAGGCTTAAATCACCCATCTGCTAAATGAAATGGCTCTGCACTAAATTATGGAGTCTTTATAAATGTCAGTCTTGCAGAGAAAAGAAATTTATGTTACACAGTTTTGGAACTGACCAAAAAGGCTATCTTGAATCCAAGGGACCTATTAACTATCTCTTGAGTACTAGCTGCAAAATTGAGAATAACTGGCACTGAAGAGTAGCTGCTGGAGCTACTGTTTTTTCAAGAAGACCATGGGGTTCACCAGCCATCCCATATGGCTATATACCAAAGGGTTTCCAAAAGTCACTTTTGTTTTGTGAAATGCAGTGTCTGTCATGCATAAAGTGAAAAGTGCTACATTAGAGCACAACATATTCATGAATGGCAATCAGGTATTTCTTATGAGTCTCTATTCTTTTAGGTCCTTCATCAGCGTGCAGGTGAAAGGATGACTACATGGATCTACTGACATGAGACAGATAAATAAAGTACTTTCTTAACTTAGACACCAACAACATAGGAAAATGGTTGAAAATTGTTCTGAGGCTAACATAGCAGGCCTTCTCACTTTTAATGTATGGTGCTGAGGAGGCAAAACTTCTTCCGTGTGAGACCCAAGCATCCATTATCAGCTTTTGTGTGCCAATAAATCACTCATCTACACCAGCATTTTTCTCTGGTACTTGTATTGCAAGTTGTGTTAGCCAACAACTGGGCATCTGCTGTGCTTTTTATTGCTCGCACTCAGAAACAATGGTCTTGCCCCAGAAAGTCTACAGTTTAACTACATGATGAAATATATATGTGTATATACATAATAGAAATAGATATGGTATTTCCCCATTCTGTGAATTGTTGTATTATGATTACATCTCTCTTCTACAGAAATATCAGTCCGCTTTTGTCCATCCACCTTGAGAGATAAATGTTCTTCCTGTGGCTTCTACAGTAATCAAATCTTGTCATCTTTATCCCTCAGTTCAGATTGGTGCTCTTAGAAGTTATTCATTCTTAGACTTTTTCTGTAATTCCTCAGGTTATTTCAGCGTGTACTGGTCCTTAGTCTGGGTAGATGTTTTCTTTAACCCAGCAACTTGTATTCACTTGTTTACAGAGTCCTCTCACTAAGCTTTCTAGCACCATACTAACAATTCTTTACTATTTTGTTGCTTTTTATCTCTTACAATGTACGCCATTGTGAATTCTCACTTGCTTGTGATAAATAATTTCTTAATTATTTCTGCCTCACTGAGACTGTGAACCATATATCATGTTCTCTATTTTTTCAGATCTGAAGAGGCTCTTTCATCTTTCAAAACAGGGGTTCTGCATCAAAATGAGGTTTATTTCAATATTTGATTGTCCAAAGACCAGATCCTCTTCCCTTACCACCATTCCAAGCAGCCCTTCATTTGAAAATAAAGTCCACTTAGAGTCCACTTAAGATACCAGAGAGGAACGGTTTTCTATCAGGATCTTAATTACCCCTTCAGCTAGATATTTACTAAACAAAGCAGAGCTGCTGCATTTTTGTAGTGCAGTTTTTGACAGGTAGTTTTATGAGACGTTTCATGGCATTGAAATGGCATGAGATCTCTAACGTTTCACCCAGGTGCAGTGCCTGTGGCAAGATAATGGTAGGATCAGTGCACTGTCTTTTATAGATGTTAATGCTATGTTGTCATGTTGCTTTTTGTAGTGGTTTTTATTTGTTTGTTATATTTTCCTGTGGTACTGCCATAGGAAAACAAGGAAGTTTCCAGTTACTCAAGAAAAAAAACCTGCCTGATCAACCCTCCTGTTTCTGGTGCTTTCACTCCTCCATGGAGAGTTCTTTTTGTTCTGCCCATGTCTGAGTGAGAGTAGCATCAACATGTGCTACAGAGATCTCTTGAGCAGAGGGTTAAAAATTGGGATTTAGTGGATTTGTTATTTTTTTAATCACTGTTGGTTCTACTACTCTGAAGCCAGGCTGGTATAAAGAGAAAGACATCATTCTTGTTCTAAAGACTTTTTGAAAACTAAGACTTACAAGAAGAATTTTTGTGGCTGGACGCCTGCCTGAATGCCTGACAGCCTCTGTGCCATATGAAAAGTTGGCTTTTGAAGACAGTTTCTGTTAGAAGTGCAGTCAGGGATTGTTAGAAATGAAATAGCACATCTGCAATTTAAAGAGTTGCCCTTCTGCTGATTCCTTGGGAAATAATCTCATTTAAGTTTGTGTTTGGGTTTTGGTCTAAGTCAAGCTGTTCAGGCACATTTCTCACTGTGATAGTTCACATGCAATTTCAGTTTTCTTGACTTAATGAAGCTGAAATCACATAATTATTGTTGAATGTAAATATTTCCTGGGTAGTAAAGCTCTACTAGATTTTTATACCTTTAGTTGGTAACTAACAATCACAAAAAGCTGCAACGTCATTTGTTTATCTTGCTTATTTTGGCTTCGGAAGCAAAGAGCACAGAGAAAGATTGGCCTGACTGAAGAAAGACTATTCCACATTAGTGCCAGTGTAGAAATTAGCTTTGGCTGCTACTTGCTACAGTTGTTTCTCTAGAAGGTAGGCATGAAGGTCTGTCTTCTTCCCAAGGGCTCCATAGAGAAGTTTGGGGTTTTTTTGCAGAGCAGTTCGGATAAGCCAGCTCTGGTCTGTTTTCTTCCCATCCTCAAGTTCTGGGTGCTGTCAGTGGGGCTTACAGACAGTGGGCTTTCAAGAAGCAGGATTCCTGCATTCTCTGCAGCATGGTGCAGCCAGCCCAATATGGTCACGTGTAGCTACGAACCTGGCTCACTGCCTTAAAAGGTCACTTCCATCCCTTCCTAATGGTAGAGGCCAGCGTGCTCAGCTCATAGCTCACAAAAGCTGCTCACCAAGTTACTTGCTCCATAAGTCAGTCTCTCTGATGTGGTGAATCACTGAAGGGAAAGAAGTGAATCTAAAATAGGGAAGTTTAACAAAGTGTTATATCCTTCCCTTAATTAAAGGTTTGGAGTGAGGCAAGTAGATGGAAAGAAGAGATAATGAACTTCTCTCTTTATCTGCAGCTGGTTTTCCTTCCCCCTTTAATCTTGGCTCTAAATACAACTGGCAGAATCAGAGCCTGAACTGCATGCCTCCTGTGAGCCCAGGGAGACACCTGGTCCCTACAAGGGGCTGTACTTTATTTATCTGCTTAGGTGGATCTCTATTTCTGTTTTCTTTGAATTGCGTACAATTGAATTTCAGGCCTCCCAGAATTCATATAAAAATGATAATTTAGTTCCAAGTAACAAAAAGGAAAATAGAAATTCTATTAAAAAAAAAAGAAAAAGAAAAAAGAACAAGAAAGCCTTCACATATTATCCTACAGGAAGGACAGCAAATGTGTGATATGAATAAAGATGCAAAGGTAAGAAAGATCTCTCTTTTGAGTGGCAAGATGTCTCAGGACTGAGATCACCACAGTTCAGGGCAGAGAGGAGGTGATCAGCCCTGCCCAGCTGGCAGCAAGGCTCTCATGTTGGCAATGGCTATAGAGATCAAGCAATCGCTTTTCAGCCCTATACTGCCACTATGACAATTCTCACCATGTTCAAAAGGACTGAATAAAGAGATGAGTACGCACTGATTTTCCTCATCTGAGCCCCTTGAAAATTTTGTGTCTTCAGCCAAGCTTCTGCAATCCTCTGCTTGCTTTAAGTCACAACTCTATATGGCTTCTGATATGTGACTTATCATATTCACAGGCAGGAGAGACTGTTTTGGTAGTGACAGACTGAGCTAAGCAGCAAGCAGACGTTGATATGGCTACTTCTTAGTTAAGAGGATCTTCCTATCAAGCGCAGGTGAATGCATGGAGCAGGCTGCTTGCACAGAGCCAAATGAGCAGCTCTTATGCTGCTCAGTGTCAGGAAATAAAGTACGTCCTTGCTTGGGAATGCTCAGTAACTGTGAGGGGGAAATCATATTCTGCTGAAACTGGAGATGTGCTATGTCACAGGTGCTCTGTATTGAAACATGGGGATTCCATGAATCTGTGAAGGGTTTTTTGCTCAGGCAGGAGCTTGTGGGCACATGCACAGAACACTTGAATTGCACAAAGCAACAAACCTGTGTAGGTCATGTTTCCTTCAGATTAGTGGCCTCACCCCAAGCAGTCAGAGCAAAGAAGTGGCCTCAGTGTTTCATCTACCCCTCATGCTGCCTCCGTACACTTAACAGGGCCTGCAGCCTGTTCTGCTCTGCTGAAGCCTCTTCCTAGCTCTGACAACCATGGCTCCTCCTATGCTGGATAAAGGAAGTGATCTCCTTGAGAAAGATCAAACACTGGACAAAAAAAAAAAAAAAATTAAAAATTAAAAATTAAAATATATAACCAATAAAGCATTTGTTGTACAAGCAAAGCATGTCAAGACAAGAAATCAGAGGAAAACTGACTTCAGAAAAGGGACACAGCAGTTGAGGTCCAGTTGGGCTCTCTACAAATGCTGGGTGCTTGACTGAAAATTAATGAAGTCTCAGTGCAGAATCCCCTCTCTTTCTTTGATCTTAGAAAGATCCTTTTATTTCTTCTGCATTTGACAAGAAAAACTTGTTTTATAGAAACGAAAAATACCATGGTGGCAGACCTCCTACAGCTTTCCTAAAGCTGTAGGAAAAAAGTTGGATTTTTTGTTCCAGTTTTTTTACTGAAAAAATATCATACTAAAAGAATTTTATTTTAATGGACTTTTTTGTCCTGAAATGGTTTACCTGCAAGCAAATATGAAAACAAGACCCACTGGGCTTTTGGATTTTATTGGCAAAAAAGGTATTTAAGTGGGAAATATCAAGTAAAACAGGAAAATAGTATTTTCTTTCGATCAATATTTTCTATAGAAAATGTTCAATAAATTATAATTATCAGTATATTTGCTCAAATGTAGCATAAAACCCAATGAAATAATTAAATACAGAAGTGAATGTCAGTTTCTAATATTTTATACTTAAGACATTTATTGCCTTAGAATGTAATATATAGCATCTTGATGAAACCCTGCTCTCTTGCAGAGAAAGCTACAGTGCTAAATTTTCAAAACTATCATAAACGTAATTACCTCCTGCTGAGATTCTAAATGCTTATTCATAGCACCATTACTCTCAGTAATTAAGTCTGTAATTTCCTTCAGACTCTGATTCGTTCCTTCCTAAATCGTAAAAGCCAGGCCAAAGAGGTTCTGTTTGATTGATCAAGGTATATAAATTTCATTAAGTTTGCTCCATGCCAGAATGTACATTATATCTTCACTTATTAAATGCATCAAAGCAGTTTTTAAATCCTGCTGGAGGTGGTAGGGAGCAGTGAGGAAGGGGGTTGACCCAGTCAAGGAAGGCAGTGTGTCTGTTTATGGGATCTATCTGTCCTAGTGATTTTAAATGATTGTTAGCTAGTTAGGGCAGGATGCACTGATGTTTGTCTCCTCTGTCTTCTGCAGCAGCCCCTTTCCAATCCAGAAGGAAGGTGCATGATGTTCTGGCTGAGTACAGAGCTGGGCTCCATTGCAAAATTTTTCTTTTCTCTGCCTCTTTCTGTCTGTAATATAATACAGGTAAGAGAACACGGTCATAAGATAATGCTTCTTAATGGTAGGCAAATCTGAACTAGATTGATCCTTGATTTGAAAAGCAGAGGCTGGGTTAAAGCTGTGCAAGAATTGCTGGTTCATACAGCAAAACCATATCCTGCTCATTATACGTGTTGAATTTTAAAACACTATTTGCCTTTTTTTTTTTTTAATTCAACTCAATTTGCTTCCAATTTTTCTCTTTTACATGATTTCTTTTTTTGGTTCTGTCAGGAAAGAAAAATCTTACTGGTTGCTAAGTAACTGAAGCAGTATTGCTGCAGATGTGCAATGGGCGTATCTGTTACTACGGTGCTCTATAGTTTTTAAGTGAAAAATATTTTTTGGTAAAATGAATGTGATTTTGAAAATAATGATGGCCTGATAAAAGAGGCGGATTCTTCTCCCAGATGTTTCCAGTCATGTATGCATTATACCAGCTGACTGTAGAAAATGTTTATGGGGGACTAGATTTGTCTACAGTGTTACTCTCAGAAGTTTCATGGAAAGGTTGTGCAGGTGGCTAACAGGACAAAATGAAGTCCCATTTATTCATTTGCTTAGGTTCTGATAGACAGCATGTACTGAGTGAGTATCACAATCGTCCTTTTTGAAATTGTTTCACTGAGTGCTGCAGACCTCTTTGGGCCCTAGGATCAGAGAACCCCACAGCAAGATGGATTCCTCTGTTCACAGCCATGGCACCAGCCATTGCACATGGCATTTTCCAACTGGTTCATACCAGTGGCACAACAGCCACCTCTGCACTGTCTGCTCCTCTGTGTCAGAGCGTTGTGTTGATGGGCATGCGGGATAAGAGCTGAAATCCTACTGATCATTCATCTGCGAGAAAAATACCAGCACATATATATAATAGAGAATGAGTGCCCTACTGATAGATTTCATCTTAGCATTTACTAATTTTGGCATATTAGATTTTGTACCTGCAGCAGAGTTTGAATGTAGATCTTTTAGCAGTAATTATATCTAGGTAGACTCTTCTTAGCGTGGGAGGAGCAAAATAGCTGTTGACATTAATCAAGATGAATACACGGCATTTTAAAAATGTGTATATGGCATTAGTATTTATTTTATTGTAGCTCAATCAGGAGGGTTCAATCTATTTCGCTGATTTTTTGTGTGTGTGAGTGGATGCTGGGTTTTTTTTTCTGTTTAGTTTAATCAAATGTGTCTGTTAAAAGTAGGATGTGGCATTTGGATTTCTTTTAGCATATGCTTGCAGGAGATTGATTTTTGCCTGTGTTTGCAGAGAGTGAAGGAGTTTGCCCATGTAATCTCCAAAAAGGTCAAATCTTGACTTAATAAATGTATGATTCAGGAACATAAAGCTTGTTCTTTAGGACATTGCATTAATATTTATTGAGGTCTGGATACTACAAAGACCTTCTAATTAGCTTCAGACTCTTTTGTGCATTGGTTAAACTGGCTTAAATCCAGTTTTGCTCAAGAGGGATTAAATTGCTCCCATTATGATAAATCTGCTAAGCAGGGGACTCATATTCCCATTACATCCTATGGCTCACATTAGATGAAAGTTTTTTCTTTCTGCCCCAACTAACAGCTACTGGTAGTCAGCATTTTTAATATATAGATAAAAGTATTTCCAAGGAAAAGCATCCTCTAATGCTGACTGTGGAGTGACAACCGGGAGAACTCTCAGATATATCTGTCCAAATGTTAGCTGCAGAGAAAAATGCAGATGGCTGCCCTACTGAGACAACTACGGGAAAGCAGTGCTGGCACTTAGAGCAGAGAGTCCAAGCAGAGGACTGCTAGGCACAGCTATCATTGCAGTGTTGCATAGGCAAGGGAGGATTTCTCTATGTATTATGCAAGACAGCATGGTACAAACTTCATCAGGCTGAACTAAGACAGTAAATCCCCAAGACTTGGTCTGGATGAGTTAGCTGTATTTGTATAGCACTGGCCCCAGCTACATATAGTCTGCTTCTGGACCCAGTATAGTTGTTTTTCTTAATACCTCTAACCATAGAGCAAGTAAGTAGGAAAAGATTAGACAAAACAACTAGTAATCTTAATGTTTTTGAGGAGAGGGAAGAGAATGTACACAGTGTAACAGCCGAAACTGCCCTTGTAGAAAAACTCCAGTGAGTTAGCTTAAGATCTTGCTGTTGAGAGATTACTCCTTATGCTGAGGGAAGAAGCCACAGAGTTTGAAAAAATCGAGTTTTTTTTTCTAAAAAAGAAAAAATCATATGGCACAAAGGACACTAAGCAGAATCACCAGAATTACCCAGGGGTTTTTGTTTGTTTGTTTGTTTCAAAGAAGAGTAGAGAATTCTATTCACAAGCATACCATTGAAAGTTGCAAATCAATGGGGGAGTAAGAGTGTTCAGTCAGCCTAGGATGCCCCAGGTGATGCTGTTGCTTGACATTAGGAGTGGGGAGGGGGATCAAGGTGGAGGGGATGCGGAGGAGAGGGTTCACATTCTGTGGGAGCACTGAAGCAGGGAAAGAAAAGTAAGCACATATAAATGTCAGTGGAAAAGGAAGAGTGCACTCAGACTTAACTTCAGTAGAACAGTGTAAATCTTACAGGCACTCTCTGGACCAGCACAGTAAAAGGTAGGTACTGGTGGGACTTCCCTGACCTTGAATCAACAGAAACTTCTTTGTTTTCAATAAGCATGTAGAATCAGCTAACAGCTGGTCAGCTGAAGATCTTTTCATCTCTGTGCAGTGCTGTCAGCATTGTGGTAAGTCCGGAGGCATAACGAGATTTTAAAAAATGTTGTGATGTGGCTGTGGCAATCTTTAGTCCTGTAATTTTTTTTTTTTTTCCCCTATGACAGCTATTATTCTAAAATAGAAAAATATCACTTCATAAAACCTCATCTAAGCCCCATCATTAGGATTCTCATTTCCAGGTGAATGGGAGAATAATGTGCAGAGAGCTAACCTATCTGCATAAACTATTTACTCAGAGTTCCTGATGGGGTGAAAGCGTAGAGAATAAGTACTCTCTGCTCTTAGTTATTGGCACACAGAGAAAAGTCAGCCATCAGAAAGCTTCATCTGCATCAACTCTCACTTCAGCACTCCCTCACTGATGATTCTGAGACATCGTAACAGAAAGCAGATTAAAAACTGGTTTGGAGGTTTGGATATTGAAGCTGAACTTAATGTAGCATTCAATTTGAAGTCCTTCTCCCGAGCCTCTCTATACAAAGTGAAGATCCTTTCAGAAGCTGAAGAGAAAAATAGAAAATTTGGATTACAATCATAGAATGGCTTGGGTTGGAAAGGACCTTAAAGATCATCTAGTTCCAACTTCCTGCTGTGGACAGGGCTGCCACCCACCAGATCAGGCTGCCGAGCACCGCATCCAACCTAGCATGGAATCCCTCCAGGGATGGGGCACCCACAGCTTCTGTGGGCAGCCTGTTAGCTATCCTGAGGGCCTTCTTCTTTCCAGAGCTAAGTTGAGCTGCAGTGACCAGTCAGCTGTCCTGAACAACAGAGTAGGTAGTGATCCCAAGAGGCTGAGCCACTGGGAGTGTTCAAAACAAGAACCATCACTGTGCCAGAGAAATGATGGCTGGCCACTTGTACGCTCGCTGTGCGAGTAAGGAATCAAAATAATGACCTACCTCTCATACTAGCTTAAGGGAATAAATTATGCATCATCAGAAACACACTGCTGGAGGCAGTGTTCAGGTTGAAGCTGTGTTTCTCTAATAATAGTAATCTTTCTCTTGCTCCCTACTACAACCATACAAGAATCCAGTGCTTGGAAGAGTGGAATAATTTTCAAGGGCTCTCAGGGGATAGATAAGTGGTTCCAGAAATTCTAGCTGATGGCAGGAACTAAAGATATATGCCAAAAATCCCAAAATACACTGAACCAGTCTTTTTCTGATTATTCCAATCAGCTAAGAGTGGGCTTACAAGCTGTGAAGCTTTTAGTTCTTGCTACTACATGCTCACAGGCACAATGGCATTCTGTTGAATTGTATCCAGAAAATTAATTATTCTTCTGAAGGATTTTGGCTTTCTCTATGGACTGTCTCCTTTCCTTTCCTTTTCCTTTTTTTTTCTTTCCTCCTTTTTTTTTTCCCTTTTTTTTTCATTAGAGAAATCTTTTTCCTTTGTTTAACAAATAGGTGCAGTGGGGAAATACTTGCCTGGGAAATTCCTGCAGGGAATGAGATGCACAAAGATCTTGATGCTGCTGCAGTCCAAGATAAATAGGACATTTTAATACTCTTAGCAAATGAAAATACAAATCACAGAAAAGTAGAGGAGGCAAAAAAATATTCCCTGGCCTGAGCAATCAGGGAAAGAGAGTGACTGGGAGGTGTCTGACAAGCACATTATTTGCAGTCTCTTGCTAATTGAGTGTTATCTGCATTGCTTGAGGCTGTCATTCCATGACCAAATGTATCTGCAGAAATGCCAGTAGTTTCAGAGAGATGATGCACTTACCAGAGAAAATTGTGAGCACTGTAGGGAGACTATAAGCAAATAATAACTGATTGAAGGGATATCCAGGAGGACTCCTTGCACTTATCAGGAAACAGTCCTTAAAACTTAATCAACAGTGTGCTGTTGAATTATCAGTTACAGCCCAAGAATCTAATTGGAGTTATCTCTGTACACGTGAGTTCCACTTATCATCAATGTGCTGTGCCTCCCTGCCAGGTAACAAGAGCGCTGCCACCTAAGGAAGGAGATTTAGGTGAGGAACAAAGGCAGAGAGCAGAGAAGGAGATATTCCTAAAGGGACCTGGGAGACACATCAGAAGCTTAGGGAGAGAAAAAAAGGAGAAAGGACATAGTGTCAGAGAAGAATAGATATGGAATTGATGAGAGCAGATATCTGAGAAAAGATGTGGGGAAAAAAAAAAAAAGGAATATGTGAAGGAAAAATTGTGCAATAGAAGGAAAGTTTGAATCATAGAGGAATAGAGATAATTTTGCAGAGGAAAATTAGAGAATAATTCCCTTTAACAGATATGGCTTAACAAGCCTTCTGATGCATGTAAGCTTACTCCTTGCAGGCTGTAGAAAATCTTATGTATATTTTTAACCTTTTCAAAGGCAATATCATATCTGTTAATGTTTACTTTCAACTTGAGATCAGAACACATTGTTTCTCTCCACTGTCCTAGCTTTGGGGAAAAAAATATGATTTGATGAAGATGGAGCAATAAAATGACTGCAGCAAATAAATTCTCCTCCTAATTTTTATTATGTGGATATCTAATCAGACTTTTGAAAAATAGAACTCCAAATAGTCCAAATTATCCAAGGTCAGATTTACGTTGAAGCATTTCGCTGCTCACAATGCCACTTGTCAGTGTCAGATCCCCCAATGCATTGCAGAGCTTGTGATGCCTTTGCTGCGGGTTATTTATTGAACCCCCATAGTCAGTGCAGTGCTGGTGATGCTGCTCCTGCTGCAGACATGCAGGTCTTCTCCAACCACACCAGTGCAACTGTTTTCAACAGCATTCATGGCTGCAGAAGAGCAAGGAGGATAACTGAAATCCTGTGGGTATTTAAAATAATTCAGCCCTGCTTTATTCAGTGAAGACTGTCATGCTTTATCTGTTAGGATCCAAGCAGAAATTGCTGTTTGAATAGAATGTGGGGGGAAAGAGAAATAGATTAAAAGCCTCTTTTGACACATAGCACCTCTTTCACAGTGCTGGACAGCAATGTGAGGGTGCAGAGAAAGGGATTTTGCTACTTCCTACCTTTCTGTCTCCTCTGGTTTCCCAACAAGCTAATTTGGAAGGTTTGGCGACCTTCAGAGATGCATGTATGCCAAATTGACAATAACAATGAATCAAAAATGGGATGATTTGATTTAACAGGGTTATTCTTCCCTGAATTATGGGCTCATTCCTTTGTACACTTAAATAAATTAGGTACACTTAAGGTAAATTATCTCACCCTTGAAGACTCTTGTCAGGTACTCTTGGTGAAGAGTTGTTTAGAAGATGACTTCAACCATGCGTTCATATAGATGTGTTCAGTGCTGTAAAAACTTCAGCAGAAACATCTCCAAGATAAATTGCTAATAAAAATAGGAAAGTACTCCTGTTCCAGTGATGTTGTATATTAAAAAACAAAACAAAAAACCAAGCCCACAAACTCTGGCATGAAAAGTCAAAAAATCTACAAGTGATAATAATTTCTAAAGCGATAATGAGGAACAATTATTTCAGTGCCAGGAAGAATGAGGGAAAGAGTTGTGTATATGTAACAGCTTTAGAGCTGATGAACACTGAGAAGAAGAGAGGGATCCAAAAGGCACCTGTCAGAGATTTGAGGCATTTTGTGTTATCTAATATTCTGAATTGAGGAGACAGGTATAATTGCCTTGGAAGCAGATCATGGTTTGGTATCTGCAGGGATGAAAACAAGAGAAAAGAAAGAGTATGTTGCGGTTCAGGTGTATCTGCCTTGAAGCTCCGGCTGGTTAAAATGACATGGGAATACACACACACAATTCAGCTCAGAAAGAATTGCCCTGTTCCTGTAAATGCAGCAGAAAGTGTCCATTAAAAGAAATGAAATGTAATGATAAGCTCTGCCTTCTATTATGACAAAACTGACTTCCTTAATCTACGCTGCAATTTATGTTCTTACAAGGCTTCAGTCAAGCCATTTATCTCCCATTTTGCTGTTTCAATAAAGAGCCAGAAACATCAGCAGCAATCTTTTCTCATTTTAGACAAATGCAATCTTGATGGCCATGGTCTGAAGGGCAGAGCTGCCCTCACTCCAGAGAAGGAGGAGGATTATGTGGACTTCTGGTGGCAGGACAGGAACAAAAGGTGGACTCCAAGCTGCACAGCTTGCTGCCAGTGGTGCAAGTGTAATATTTCTCTATATAACAAGCAGATATATCTGCTTGCGAAGGCAAGTGGTGGGGGGCAGAGCAGCACAGAGCCCACTGGGACCTGCAGAGCTCCAGGAACAGGCCTTGCTCCTCAGCAGCATGGGCACCATGTTCCCCCAACAGCCATAATATGATAGAGGTGTTACTGTAAGATGACAAAAATAGCACAGCACTGGAAACACAAGAGGGGAAATTTAAATAATTACTTGCAGTTCTGGGATGGAGCGGTTACTCACTGTATACTACCTTATCTCCTTGTTTCTGATTTTTCTTCCTCTTTCATGAAATATTGTTGTAATACTTAAGTTCATCTGTCACCTACAAGTGGGAATAATTAGCTCATTTTGGCTTATATTTCCAAGGTTCAGGTATATACTTAAGCTGCTCTTTATTTGAAATTCCTGAAGTATCAAGCAAGCTCTTTTTGCTGTCAGCATAAGCCTGACAGAGGACTGTATTCCCTAATCTTCTTAAATGTAGTACTTCCTGAAGTATTTTGCAGTTCAGATTTTGATACTAAGCCCTAGTTATATATTCCTATATGAGAACATAACTTGTTCTTTCTCACAAAAGCAAAGTTTCTCCTATCCACAGCCTCTGCTTATTTTACACATGGACCCTGACGGCAGAACTGTGTGTCTTGCATTGTGGTGTTCATCAAGATGTCCCCTTGTAAAGTCATATTTCTGTAATGGCCTCTTCCATGTCCTAATTTCACAGCCAAGTATGCTTATATGTTATTTAGATCACCATACTTTTCTAGCCCATTTTCCAATGTCGAAGTTTCTAAGTAATCATCTGTTACTTCAAATAATATAAAAATAGAATGTCATTACCATTAAGCACCGACTGCAAGGATTTAATTTAAAACTGTTCCTCCTTTCCCTGACTGAAGAAATGGCTCTGCGATCATTTTTAACCTTTCATCAGCGTAATTGCCGAATAATTAACAATGGTTAAATGATGAGAACCTGGGAGATTTGAAAATTATTACTGAAGTATATACTTCACTGGAGTAATGACCTACATGAATATTTCAAAATAAAAGCATTGTATATTTGGCAGCAGGAGCAGCACTTAGTCTTGTCATGTGCTTGTGCCTTATGCTTATGTCACCTATAGCCATGCAGGGATAAAGACCCATCTCAATGAAAAATTATAGTTCTCCAAGGTTACTTTTTAGTACTTTGCAATGTCTTCATTTTCTTTAATACAAATTACTTATTCTACAGAACAAGTAGTGGAAAGCAACATAAAGACTCTATAATCCCTTTCTATTTTTGTCGCAGATCCTGCTTCCTTCCTTCTGCTAGCAGAGCAGATTAGTCTGCTGAGTTGGTTCTGCAGTTTCTCAATTTTTCTCAATATGATCCATGTGTTGATTTTGGATATGCTTGTTATGCACCCTTTAGTAGCTGACAGTCGTCAGCCTATCCATCCTGTCCCATCCCTGTGAGTCATCAGGATTTACTCACTCCCCTTCCCCTGCTTACCTGGGTATACCCAGAAGCTGCACACAGCCGGACTGGGATCCTGGAGACCTGCTAATCCAGGTGCCATCAGCACGTCCTTTCCTGCCCTTCATTCCAGGCACTCTACTCACAGCCCTCTTAACATTTTTACTCCAACTCTCTGCATAATAAAGGTAAGAATGGGGGAAGGTGCTGGAGATATTTATTGGTGTCCAGAGATCAAGAGCAGGGGAAAGCATGGGAGCATGAAATGTGCAGCATAAATCTATCAGTAGCATGGCTGCTCCCAAAAGGAATACTTTATTTTAAAGTTCAGGTACTTAATCAGTGCAAACAGTGTTGTGATGACACTATTAGGAATCCCAAGTAAAGCTGCTCTTTGTCTTTTTTTTTTTTTTTTTTTTTTTTTTTGTAAGATCACAGAAAGTTCTGTGTGACTTACGCTCCCCTTTTTAAGGGTGTGGATATATCTCACATCTAATCACATCCCTGCATCTCCACTTTCTGCAATATTCTTCTCTCCCATTGCATCATGTACTTTCAGGTGGATGTGATCCCGCAGCCAGCAGCTGATGCAACTGCCCTTTGAGTTGCAGTACCCTCTGGTTTCCCTCTCAAAAGCCACTTCTTCCTCTATCCATGCTTTCATCTACTGCTGTTCCATTCAAAGTAGTGGCAGAGAGTGCATTTTATCTTGTTTTTCTGCTAATCATTCCAAGGTACATTGCTCAAGTACCAGTAGTGCCTATACAGCCCCAGTAATCCTTCACTCCTGCCGCTTATTTATGCCCTTGAGCTGTTTAAATCAGGAGCACCTGGCTGGAAACAAAGGCAAGGGGCTGTGGGAGGGTTTTCACAAACAGATGTGATGTCTATTGCTTCAGCTATATCCCCACCACTTCCTCGTGGAGTGTTTATCACGAGGGTGTTCAGCAGCCTTCGCCTTTGTTTGACACCTGCTCAAAAAAGCTGCTGAATGCCAGGGTCCATCAGAGCCCCGCAGCCCATCAGTGCCTGCTTTTGAAAATGCTAGTTGAACACTAACGCAGCGGTTGTGATCCTCTGTGGGAAAATGCTCTAAATGCAAATTTTAATCAATGTTATTTCCTCATAAATCAGTCCCTCCCGCTCCCTAATTATCAGCACCAGGCTCTGAATTGCTATCCTACTTCTCATGTTGAGGTCCAGATTGAAAGTGATATCATCCTATGCCACACAGGAGGATTATCGTACTGCTGCTCTGCTGGGGATGGAAGCAGCCAACGTGAAGCCGATTATCACACTTTCCTCTCTCCTGCAAACAAGGTTTCGCTCAGGTTTTTTTGTTCGTATAAAAAATAATATAACAAGAATCTCCACACAATGCTTCTGTAGTATTGACTTTCACAGCTGTTTTTCAGAAGTGCCAAAATGAAAATGGAGTCAGGCTAATTTTGTTATGCAGTTCATAACTAATGTGACCACACCTGCTCTTTCCCTTCCCTTCAGTGCTACTGTCTTTGCTGCCTCCTGCTTTCACTGAACAACTGAAAGCTTCTAGATCAATAAAAAGTGAGTGAGTTTTTACCAGAACAGCTTACAAATATCTGAGCTTTCAGAACCACTGCAATGTCATCCCTCCCCAGCAAAACAGATGTGAAAATATTTGGCAAGCAAGTGCCAAATTCTGCTTTGTTATGTATAAATGGAATGAAAAAGGAAGCATGATTTCTGCATTTGAATTGCATGCAACCTGTTTCCTTTACCAATAAGTAGAGCTTATATATACTTTTAGTAATATAAAAGCTGTTACATGCTTTTATTAGGTTGTTTTGTTTTTGTGTGGTTGGGTGTAACCTCATTATACTTTACTGTCTATATAGAATTCATTATTGAAGATATTTATTGCTAGTAAAACAGTAAATGAAAATGAGAATAATATAACATTAAAAAAGTCTTTTTAATGCAACAACTGGTTTGCACATTTTAGGGAAAAGAAAAAAAAAGATTCTTTAAATGGGAAGTCTTCGATTTTTGCAAGGCCTTGAGAAAAAAAACCCTTTCCTTTTGCATTTAAACCTGAAATTAGAAATGCAGATTATATATTTACAGGATTGTGCAGCAGCTCAGCACTCAAGATACCATAGTTTATCAGTGACTTTTAAAGGCATGCTCTGCCAAGGAAGCCTGAAAATGTAATTGAAAAAATGCATAGCAGACACAGACAAAAATAAGTATATTGATGAATATGCAGAATAGAAAAACTTGAAACTTACTAAAGGCTGAAAAGTTGAGTTATAATCTGAGTTAACCTCAAAATAAAATGCTGTCCTTTATCAACTATAGCAACAACAGAAAGACTCTGGGCTTTCATTTGCTTTTTGTTTTCTTCTCTGCTGCAGATTAGCTGCTGCAAATGTTTGAAGCTGTGGGTCTGTGTTGCACTCTGTGAGAGAAGCAGAAATGCTGTGCATTTGTGGCTGTGACCTGGGAAGCATCCAGCACACTAGCTCTGAGAATGGAGCTGTGTTTGTGAGGGGTAATCTGGGGCTGGTCTCTGATGTCTGCTTTATACATAACAGGAATCTGAAGGTTTGTTGGTTTGACAAAAAAAAACCTTGTTGGTTTTAGCTGTTTCCTGCAGCTAAAAGCTCTTTTTGTGGTACTCCAAAGGACTTCTGGTAATTAGAAATCTGATTTTTAATCTTTCCTATTGCTGATGTATTTACATGGTTTATAGGTGATCTAAAGTCTAAACCATGGCTCTGATAATGGAGTCATGGAAATGTCTGAAATGAGCAGGGCTTCTTGTTGGCAGATCCGAGAAGTGCACTCCAATGCAACTATTCTAATTCTTCAGATATTCTACTCAAAAAAGCAACTTCACATGCATGGGTAGTTACCTCGGATTGTCAATAGAAGAGAAGTAATTATATTTGTGGGGCTTAGCAGGACTGGAACAAGAATTATTAAAAGGTTTTTCTTTCTTATTCTATCAAAAATAGTTTAATTTCTTACAATGAATTGAAAATTAGAAAGAATGAAGAAAAAAGTCATATGTGGCAGCCTGGGGATTTGTCATCAGTTTACAAATTCTGACTGATTTCAGCAAGCCTGGAGGCCAAGAAGGGATTTGGTGTGAGCTGATGAGGATGATGAAGGCTGAGGGGAATGCTGGTAATGGCAGCCACCAGCAGGCATAAGGATGTGGGAAGGATTGATAGATGGCCTGTGTGGCACAGAAGCCAGTGAAACAGGTGGGCCCTACTTTGCCTAATGAGGGTTTTAAAGCACACTACCTCTGACTGCACAAGCTCTGTACTCTCAAGAATTTTAAGTGGGAAGGTGTATTAGGACAGTTTGCTATAATGTCAAGATATTGAACACTCTGAATCATTCTTGTCAGTCCTGAAAAATCTAAATATTTGTAGTTTTTTCCAATGAACTGTAATAGTTTTTTATAGTTATTTGTTGCTTGTTTGTTTGCCATCCAAAGGGACCCTGACAAACTTGAAAGTTGGGCCCTTGTAAATCTAATTAGATTCCACAACACCAAGTGCAAGATGTTGCATTTGGGCCAGGGCAATCACAGATATGTGTAAAGAAGAGCTTCTTAAGAGAAGACCTGCTGCAAAGGAGTTAGGAGTCCTGGTAAATGAAATACTTATCAGTAGCCAGTAGTGTGTGCTTGCAGCTTGGAAGGCCAACTGTATTCTGGGCTCCATCAAAAGACAGATGGCCAGTAGGTTAAAGACTGCTCCCCTCTACTCTGCCTTCATGAGGCCCCATTTGGAGTACTGTGTCTAGGTCAGGGGCCCCCAGTACAGGAAAGATGTGGAGCTTTTGGAGAGGGTAGAGAAGGGCTACAAGGATGATCAGTAAGCTGGAGAACCTCTCCTATGAAGAGAATCTGAGAGAGATGGGCTTGTTCAGTCTGGAAAAGAGAAGGCTCTGGGGAGACCTCAGTGCAGCCTTACAATATTTAAAGGGAGATTACAAACAGGAAGAAAAACAACTTTTAAAAGATGTAGATATTGATAGGACAAATTCTATCATAGGACAGATTCTATGATTCTATTCTATGACAAGGGGGAAGTTTTAAACTTAAGGAGAGAAGATTTAGATTAGATGTCAGGGGAAAGTTTTTCACAAAGAGGGCAGTGGAACGCTGACACAGGCTGTCCAAAGGTTTTGGATCCCCATCCCTGCAGGGAGGCGTTCAAGAACAATCTGAATGGGGTCCTGAGCAATTCAGTCTGGTGCTTGGTCCAGTGGTTGGCAACCCTGCCTGCAGCAGGAGGTTGAAACTAGATGATCTTTGAGGTTCCTTCCAACACAAACCATTCTATGGCTGTACGAATAGGGCAGGAAACTGGAAACAAAATATTTGTTTTTAGCATAAAAGGCAAAAAGAAGTCTGGATTCAGTCACTAATTATAGCCAGAGGACAGACAAGTTTTCTTATGGGTAAAGTGTAGAAGATGGTCACAATCAATTATAAAAAGATTTATAAAATGAATGAAAAACAATTATTTCATAGAATAATGTGAATCAACCAGAATCCTTGCAAAATGGGTAAGGAAATAGTCCCACAGCCCTGCCGTTATTGAGTTGTCTCAAATACATCTGTATTTGGAATATACTTCTGATTCATTTAAATCAAACGTTTCAAAAATCTTGAAGTGTAAGGCCAAGTAGAATTAAATAATAACAGTCCGAAATAGTTTAAATCTCTTAGAAAATAATGCATCTGCTGAAGTAGCACAGAGCTGGAGGAGCCTTCAGTCCAGGTGACCATTTCATTCAGGATAAATATCTTTCTTCATCTCAAAACACAACTTTGCAAAACCTGAAAAGGAACGATACTGCCATAGTTTTGCTGAAAGGCCTTAGTGTGATGTTGCAAATAGATGTTCCTTTTCCACGCAGCCTGAAGACAAACCCAGCAGCCTGAATAGCTCACCATAAAAGGATGCAGAAGTCAGACAGATCAGCTGGCCAGGTGTGCATGATGGGCATGGGCTGGAGGGAGCTCCGCTGCAGGGCCACTGCTGTGTGCTCAGCTCTGGGCAGAAGGAGGATAATGCTCAGACAGCTTCCTTTGGTGAAAAAACATAATCTTTGCTTAAAATATGAAATACTTACTGAAGCAATAAAGTACATCAATACTTGTCATCGCAGTATGTGTACACTCAAAAAGATAAATTTTAAATTTCATACGTAATACAAATACAGAAATGGTTTTTTGCGCAACCCTGCCCTAGGAATGGAGTTGCATACCTGTCTGTGAGCTGCCTCTGGCTGTGCTCCCTGAGATTTCTTTTGTCTGTGTGCACTGATAAGCTTCCTCACAGTTTGTGGCACTGAAAGTTATCAGGAGGAATTAATTCATTGGCTTTTCAACCTGCACGCTGGCTTATGGGGAGGATATGGAAGGTTGTAATGGCCTTTTCTTTAGGAAAAATCATCTGATAAAGTAATATATGCTATGACCCTGTAAAGAATTTTTTATCCTTCTCTTTCTTTACATACAGAAATGCATGTTACGTGTTGTGTAAAATTTTGTTACATGCCGTAATTCAATGCAGGACAACATTCTATGATAATCTTTCTTTTTGTGGAAGTTTTTAAGTGTTACCTTATTAAGTAAAGATTGCTGCATGACTTCGTTCTTCTCTGCCCTATTTTTCCCATCTCTCAGTATGAGCTGTTCTGAAATTATGTTCATGTACTAAAAGACAAAGTGCCAAGTACCTAATTTAGCACTCAACAGTTCCATCCAAATTTCAGCTGTTGTATAACACCAAAAACTGTAAAGATGAAAAACTTGAGAAATCCTTGCCTCAGACTAGAAAATGATCAGCACTTTGGATCAGATAGTATTATTGATATTCCACTGAAATAGTACCTTATCCTCAAAGTGGCCTGAATGACTTTAACAGCCTGCTTGTAAAATGCGTGACCAGTGAGTGAGATCAGTATTGCCATCTGATTCCCGGTGACCTCTGATGTGTGTGTGCAGAGAATTGATACAGAAAGCCCGAGGGTGACAAGCTGCTTGTGAGCTGGGCAAAGCGAGAACAAAACAAGTACCGATCAGTGGGATTTTAAAACGTTGCTGTGGATTAGAAACAAGTCCCACGGTTAGCCTGGGAGGTGTTCTGGATGTGTTTGAAAATCCTCACCATTCTGACTAAAGTTTCAGAAATATTTTAAGGTTATGAATCAACACTATTAATTACATTTGAGACCATTCTTTCGAAACACATTAGTTCACATACAGCAATTTTGATGAAGCAATGAAAAATAATTTCCACACTTTCCAAAATACGTTACTTCCCAATAACAGATGTAATTCTTTCCATTTGTAAAATCGTTATTTATTTAGCCACTGAATTCTCTCCTTGAGAAGCATTTCTAAGGCACAGGGTGAACACCAAATGCTGAGGAACAGAACCCAGTAGCAACAGTCTTGGTAAAACAACCACTCTTTGGTAACAAAGGTCGCATCTAAGGCTCCATAAATCCTTAATAAACATAATAAACTGTAAAGTCAGGAATCTGTAAGAACATCCATAGACTAGCAAACACATGATGATTGCAACCGGCTCCAGCACCTACTCCTAGAAATGAGTTTTCTCAGTGTGAAGAGCTCCAGCTTATTGCTTCTAAAAATAGCTCATATTTCTTATCCTCTTCCAGTTCATTGGCTCTCAATGATTGTGATTAGTGTCAGTATATGCCCTAGAAACCAACTGCTGTTTGTAAAGTCAGAAATACAAGAAGGAAGAGGGATCTATATAGGGAACGTATTTTGAATCCATAAATGTCCAGTTAACATAGGCAAATTTGTTACTTAGGCACTACAGAAAAGCATATTATGAAAACTCTCATTTTAATTTGTTCACTTTTCAAATGATCCTCATTTAGACTCCCAAGAGAAAACCACAGATTTTTATTCTCAGGATCACAGCAGTTAACTCCTCCTGGTCAGTACTGTGCCAGAATCCAGAATCGTCCAATATTGGGAATGAACACAAGTACAAAGCCCTCTTTGTCCTCCCTTCCCTAGGACTGCATGAAATACAAGCTACAGTATAGGATACCTCTTCCTTGATTTCTGACTTTTACCCCCATCTAACCTCCTTTACCTCAGAGACGTTTAACTATATACTGCTATTAGTTCACTTTGAAACTTAAAGAAAACAATGTGGTGGTACTGTATAAAGTCTTTTTGACAGGCTGATGCTAACAAATGCCATGACTAGGGTAAGCAAGCTGCAGGGAGTCATGATGCAATCAAACCTCGTGAGAAAAATCTCTGTTTGTTCTGTTTTCTTGTGCAAGCAGAAGGACACAGTGAGGTCCAAACAGAACATTAGGTGTTCTGTATGGGAGTCACTGAAAAGCACTGCTGACAATCACACTCTCTCTGTTACTTCTAGATTTAGCACTTCAGTCATATTTTTCAGAGTAGTTATGCCTCATGTGATACCTACTATGATGAGTACAGTGGTTCCTTTTATTCAACAAGCAGCACAGCACTAACCCCTGATCAGACTGAGCCAACCATCACCTGGGCATGCTGCAGACATCTTACCAAGCCTGCTCAGTGGGATGGCACAACCTGACAAGTAAGCTAGTCCTCATCTCCTTTCCAGCAGCTACAAAGGTGACCTGAGGCATGCCTGTCTCCTGCATTTGGTACCTTTTGTCTGAACAGACTGGATCAAGATCCATATCCTTGTTACTGCACAAAAAGACTCCAGCTGGAGCATTGGACAAATTTCCTGTCTAGAAAGGAAGACATTCCCCTTATGGTATGGAGTCTCAGGTTCTGCTGACAACCAGAAACTATTTCTCCTTCCCAAGCTGAAATAAATCCTTGAGGAAACTGTGTTCAAGAAATGTATGCAGCAGGACACTGACCACAGATAGCTTCATTTCCCATATAACCTTCTGACGTTTCTCTGGTACCTACACATGCAATATAGGTTTAACACTTTTATTTTTCACAAGAATGCCCTTATTTCCTCAGCAGAAAGAAATGGACAAGTTATGAAGCATTTTATAGGGAATAAAAAGTAATTAGACAAAGTAATAAGTCACTGCAGAGCTTGCTGCAGGACATACAATCCAACAGCCTATAATGGTACTTGGAAGGATACAGTAAGATCAGGATATGCTTTATTGTTTCCCCTGAGCACAAAAATTCATATGGAAAAAGACACAAAACCAGTTTATTCAGAGTCTTGCAAAGACTCATAGTGCTGTCTCATTAGAGACATGTCACTCATGCAAAGACCTTTGTAAAACGAAGGTTTTCACTTTTTCTAAAAAATTATTTCAGCAAGGAACTTGAGACAGCTATTTACAAGATTATTTGATACACCGCTTGTTAAGTACGAGCATAACAAAACACAGGTCCTTCAAAGCCTGCTTCCTCTGTAGAGTGCCAGCCATGCTGAGCGCTGAATGGAACTTCACTTGTTGGGTTACTGGGACTTGAATGTGGGATTCTACTAAGGACATGATTTAAGGCTTTGTTGCAGTTGCCTCAAAAAAAAAAAAAAAAAAAAAAAAAATCCTCTCTCCTCAGTTCAGGATTAAAAACTATTCACTGTGTTTAAAGTGGCACTAAATTTTTTTGTCCTAATTAGCAGGTGAATGTGGCTACCTTTAGAATTCAGTGAGCAGTAACATACTCAACCCTGTGTTGATCTTTTGTTTGTTTCTGTGATGTTCTGAATGTGCACCAAATGCTCGTATGTTTCTGTCAGTTTCAATTCTCAAGCCTTCCATTACTGATTATCAAAATAGGAGAGACTTTTCCCACTGTTTTGCCAACAAGACTCTGCCTACATGACAAACACACAGGGCTTTAAAGTAGGAGATGTCTGCTGCTCACTAGTGAATACAGTGATACCATCTTGCTGTGATCACAAAACTCCATAACAGGATCTCTCCAGTTTTTATTTTCAGTTCGTCAGTGCCAGCCTGTACAAATCCCATTCCATAAAGTTATTTTCTGATTTACAATATGCACAGTTTAGGAACTGCAATAGCCTGCAATCTGTATCTCTAGCCACTTAAGCTAGTTTACACTAATTTAACCTTCACAGCCATTTTTGAGCTACAGGTGAAAACAAGCGTCTATTTGCTGCGTGGAGATATGGAAGCAAACAACAAGCAAAGCAGCTTGCTTGTAAATCCTTGCAGCTGGGGGGTTTCCAGCCTGCCTGGTGCAAGGCTGCGTCCAGCAGCGCTACATGGAGCTAGAACAAAGCTGTGGGAAGCTGCTATGGGGTGCTGCACAGGATGGTCCTGTCACACCTGGTGGCACCTAGGGCCAATGTCACAGCGAGGAGCTGCTGTCCACTGGAAGCGTGTGGGAGTTGGTTTGGTTTTCCTTGGTGGCTGATTTTTCGGGAAGCACAGCAGCTGAAGCTGCAGGCAGTGACTGCATTGTGAGAGCACAGCACTGCCTGTAACAAAGGCTCTGTTGTGCTGGTACCCAGCAAAGCTCCCAAGGCTCAGGATGTTTTCAGCATATTTACTTCTATTCATGGGTGGGTAAATCTGGCATGCTTGCTGGAAAATAATAACATATACGATGGCTCGTTTTAATCAAATTGATCCTTGGTACAAAAATACACCGTGATTTCCTTTTACTGGTAGTTCACATGGCAAAGGCCATTATCTATGGCTCTGGGTTTCCGGAAGGACCTTAAACAAAACTGTTAATCTCAGATTGCCAAATCACTCAGCAGAGGACACATGGAAAAGAAGAGTCGGAAAACCTGTTACAACACGTTGGTGTTCAAACTAGCACAGCTCTAGCCATGGCATAGATTAGAGCAACTATTGGGTTGCTCTGTCTTAAAGCATTAAAGCTACTGTAGGCTGCTCCCCAGACTCTTGTCCCTCACTCAGTTTGTATAGCCAGGGTTGCCCAACCCATATGCAGAATCTGAGACTTAAATTTCACACAGGTAGTGATTGCCCAGCCTGTGTCAAGATCTCCCCACCAAAAGTTCCTGTCAATTCAGTGTCATCCACAAATTTACTCAGTATATGTTTGAGTGCAGCAACCATATCATTTAAGAGGACTGGCTCCAGAAAAGAAGCTCTGGGAAATCCCACTAGTGACTGGTTGCCAGCCTGGTATAACTCCATTTACAATCACGCTTTGAGTCTGACCTGTAACCCACAGCATGATACTGTACCATATCACACTATACTGTACCACATTGTACTATATCATACCATATCATACTCTATTGTACCACATTGTGCTATTGTAGTGGAAATGCTAAGTCAGTGCCTGAACCAGTGATTGATCTCCTGGTGGGAAGCAGGGCCAACTCAGGGGAGCTCAGGTGTATGCAATGCACTTGAGTAGCTGGAAGGAGTGCAGCTGGGATCCAGTCCTCCCCAGACCTCATTTAAGTGGTGGCAGTGGATGTAAGGGTATCTTCACTGGAGGTTCTTGCATACCTGCAGCCTTCTGAAGTTAAGGCAGTTTCTTTATTTTTATGCTTACAGCAGTCACATTTGAGCAAACTCACTTGTTGTAGCCTGGGACCTTGCTGCTCTGCTGTCATTGCTGTGCTTTCCATTGTGTAACAGTTGTATTGTGCTGTATCATACTATATTCTATTATAACTCACTAAATTGTACCATGCTGTGCTGCGTTATAATACGTTATTTTATAAACTCCAGAAGTATTCTATCTACTTCTTGTCTATGCAAAAAAGGTCCTTCCTCTTCTAAAACATCAGTCATTCAGTTGAGCCCTCTTCTCAAAATAGTGGGTGTGTACCACCAGTTATGCTCAGTGGCTCCTGGAACAAAGAAGTGGACCCCTAATCAAAGATCTCTCAAATGCATTTTTTGAAATTCAGCTGGACAAATGGGTGTGCAGCCTCAGTTTCTACCTCCATGAAGATACAGCAATGTATTTGCACCCATCTAACTTGTTTTTCAATAGTAGTGGAAACTACTCCTTTATTTCAAGACAATTAGTATAAAATTCTTTACATCTGGAATCTTATTCTGCTGAGACCATACTCAGATCTTAGCTGCTTCTGCAGAAACTTGGAACTGAGGTTGAGGGTTCAATGTGTTGACACTGTGGGCTGTCAACAAGGAAACCCATCTGCTCTCTGTGCTCATTACTATCCATGAAGGGTTTACCTGTTGTGAGCCCAAAGTGCATTCATCTGCGCTCTGATGTTCGTTGTTGTTCTTCCTTTTGTTTTGCTGTTGCAAATGTTCTGCCAGGAAAGAGAGACCCGAAAAAGCAGGCTGATGAGCCCTGTCTCTTTGATCACCTCTGGATATATTAATGATAACTCTCTGCTTTTAGCTCTTGGGCATCAGAGGGGCTGTGCTGTTGAGAGGAGGGATGGGTAAGGTCAGTGCCCCAGCCATGCTCTGCCCATGAGTCCTACCACAGGCAGCTGCGGGCTGGCAGGGAAGCTGGGCTTCCACAAAGCTGTTTAGAGGGGAGAAACCAAGCAGCTGTAGCCTCTGAGACAGTTCTTGTCTTTGGCATGAGATATAGTAAGTTATATTCAGTCATTCTGCAAATAGTAAGAGTAAAATGCCTGTTACAATAGAGTTTGCCACTTTTTTTGTTATTAAGTGCCATTATATAGTCCAGAAACAATGGGTTCAGCAGCAGCTTTAAGACTGACAGCAACCTGACCTTGGGCGGTTAGGTGGGAAGTGAGAGCAGAGTGTGGGCTGGTTTTCTTTGCAGTGTTTCTTTCCAAACTCCACATTTTCACTGGTATTGTTTTAGCCTTGCTTAAGTGTCAGGATGTTTGTCCAAGGCTGGATAAGGATGGGAAGTTATTAGTTGTGTGGTTACTGAGACCAGTGTCCAAGGGCCACAGGTGGAAGTAGCAGATAACACATCTGCCCAGGACATTACTAGTGATCTGTTCCACCTGCTGTCAGTTTGCCTTGAATTAAACACGTGCTCAGCACGCTGTCTGCAGACCGGATAGTTACAAAGTCACTGACAAGCAAGGCCTGCACGCTTTACAGCGACTCGTTTACGCGATTTTCGGAGAAGCGCTGCCGCTGGAACTCGAGCAGCCCCATCGCGGCGGCGCCGAGCGCGGCACGGAGCCCGGACCCCAGCTGGGAGGGGCGGGCTGCAGGCCGGCGGCGCGGCACCCCCTAGCGGGGCGGCGGCCGCGCATTGTCTCCCGGCGGGGTGGGGCTTCTCGTTGCCGTCTCTCGGCCGGGCCGGATCCCGCGCAGCTGCCGCGGCGGCTCCGACGGAGGGAGAGAGGCGTTTGCGTGTCCCGCAGGCGGGCGCCGAGGCGCGGGCGGAGGCGGGTCGGCGGCCCGTGGCCGCCGTCTCCTTGCCGACGGGGGAGGGGTCGGAGCCCTCGCCGGGGCGGCCGCCGCAGCCTGGCCGGAGCGGGCGGGACCCGACTCCGCCCCGCGTCCGCCCTGCCCGCCCGGGCACCCGGAGCGCCGCAGCCCGGTGAGTACGCGCCCGCGGGGGCTCTTCCCGTGCCGCGGCTGCGGCCCCGGCCCCGAGCACCGCGCAGGCCCGGCGGCCTGGCCGCGCTTTGTTCCCCGGCGGCTGCGGGTGCCCCGCTCCGTCGGGTGTCGATCGGCCGGCCGGCCGGCCGGGCGCGGAGTGGTGCGGTATCCCGGCCTCGCGGGGCGGCCCCGGCGGGGCAGAGCTCCGTCACCCGGGGGAGCCGGCGCAACAGGTCTGGGCTTTGTCCGTGCCGCCGCTACGGACGTGGCCGTAGCGGGGGGGCCGCCGGGCGGCCGGGGCCTGCCTTTGTGCGGGAGCGCCCGGCCTCTCGGGGCTGCCCGGAGCGGGTCAGCGGGAGCAGCCCCGGTACCAGCACCGCCTCGTGCCGGGCGCCGCGCGTGGAAGCGCTGCTGGTTCGGGAGAGCTGATTCACGGCTGCGACGCGGGCTGCTCGCGGCCCCGGTTGCCATTTCTTTGATTTTTGACAGGTCCATTGTCTGATGGTGTCTTGGCTTTGCTCCCCCCGTGATTGTAGCGTCTCGTGCTGCCCATTCATAGAGCCTTTCAGGCAGACGGTTATTGGTAGGAGATATTCTCTGAAGCGCTTTAAAATGCCGTGTATCCCTGTGCAGAAGCAACTACTTAAGAGTGAAGCAGATTGTTGCTGCGGTATGGTGTTGTTTTTTTTGTTTTTTTTTTTTTTTAATTTGCTGCATTTCTTACAGTGAGCACAATTGGCGATGCTTATGTGGATCGGTATCAGTGGCTGCTCCTGTCAGTGGCTCTTTCATCTCTGTCCCAAAGGAAATAGTGGCCCTCTGCGTTCCTGGTATTGCAGTGTCTGCATTATCCAAATGATTGGATACTGACTTTGTTCGCTCATTTAAATTCCTTGTGATGAAGAAGCACTGTTCGTTGTTTTGTTTTGTTTTTTTCTCTTCCTTTCCCCATTCTGTGATACTGTCTGTTAAGGTTTAGTGCACAGTAAATCACAAGTACTATGATTATATTCTAGGAACAGCTATGTCAATGAGCTCATGTAAGGGCTCTCGTATTTTGAATTTATGCATTTTTGCAGTCTTGATCTTGTTGTCCATTCCAACCATTTTGTTGTCAACTTAATGAAGGTAATGGGGAAGTGGACTTAGGAGCAGAACTGAAGCATGGTCAGAGAGGCCTGTGCTTTCCTGGAGGGTGCTGATCCTGCTTTGTTCTGTGGTCAAAAGCAAACAAACCTAGGGATAGTTGCAGTGCTCTTAGTGGTGGGTTTGGGGGTTTTGCACTATTCTTTCTATCATAAGTTGTTGCTTCTTGGGGAAATGTATAAAATCATCTCAGCCAACAGTTTTTTCCTAAAGTAACAATAGTTGATGTCTTATTTACAGTTTAGATATCTGTATCATCATTTTTTCTGCGGGGGGAGGGGGAGGAAAAAACAAGTTGAGAAAACTATTGCTGTCTGATAAGAAACAGTGCCCTGATGTCTCCTTGAGTTATAAACTGCAGTTATAAATTAGGTGTGGAATCACATTTCTCAGTGTAGCTTACACTAACAGGGAAAACATACACATCTTTGGTGTCGATTGCTGTTTTCTAGCAGTGTGAAAGAAAATGTATCAGATCAGTTTCAGGTCAGCATCAGCTTGCTGCTGTTTGGGAGGGACATGAGGGAGTGAACAGGACGTACATGTGGAATAGACAAAATGCGTCAGTGGTGAACTTAATTGTGATGCTATGCAACTGGCCAAGTCTGTAGGCTGGAGGAGGGACAATGAGTAGTCAGGAAATCTGCACTATTTTCAGTAGGCAGCTCCAGATCAAATGGGTGAAGCCTGCCCTGGGCGATGGTAGTGTTAGGGAATGATGTCTCTGAACTTTCACAGCACATCTTCCCAGGTCTCTTGAGCATCTGCTGTTGATACCTTCGTCCCTGATCTGAAGGTACATACTCTCACCTTCTTTCCGTCTTTTTGGTTTATCTCTGGAAAACTTCTGGTAATACCACTCTTGATGAATTTAAAACATGTTTTGTGGGAGAGTGTTGTAATGACTGCTGCAGCTTAGTTATCTGTATAACCTGTGAAAGGTATTTAGTGTATTGGCTTCACCTGTAATACTGTAAACACAGGTGTGCGTTGTTGGGTTTTATTATTGGGTGGTATTTAATCATCACTGCAAGTTCTTCTGCAAGTCTTAAAGAATTTGCTGAGGCTTTTCATTTGATGCTTATCTTTTAATCCGGCATTTTCCTAATACGGATGGGGACTTTTCCATCTTGAGTTCAAATTCTAATTCACTTAAATATATATATTATAGCAGGTGTTTGGTTTAGTTCATACGAATACCTTCATCTTTTCACAACAGCTTTTTTCCTTTAGCCCAAAACTCAATGTAGATTACCTCTGCCTGAAAGTGTACCATGAGGATTCTGGATCTTGTTACTTTCCCACTGCTTCCGGTGTTGCCTCAGGAGCATTGCCTGCTAATTATAAACAATGTTGATGTCTACCATATGTTTTGGTAGAAAATGCAGGATTCCTGCTGTCCCAGGCAACTTGAATGCCTAATTTTGCAAGTATTTGTGAACATATACTGGAAAAGCGGTTCCCTTATCACATAGCTTTGTATTAAAACCCTGCTTTCAGTCTCCAAGGGAATAAAGTTTTAGGATGAGTATTAATTTCTAAAAAAAAAAAAAAAAAAAAAGGCTGTTTTTTAATCTAGATTTGCAGAGTCCGGACTTCGGAGCTGCACCTTTAACCCTGAACAGAAAGTATTGTGTTCCAGTGCCAATGGTAAGATTGATCTGTTCCAAAACTAAGATTGTACAAATCTTTCTGTGGTTTACTTGGGTGTCATGGAGCTGGTGAATAACACTGTCTTGGAAAGTATCCTTGAAGCTGGTGTTGCACAGGCTTGCTTAAACTATTGCTGATGTCCTCTTGAACTCACCTACTTTTCTTGTTCATCTTGTCACATTGTAAAACCTTCAAAACCTGGTATGACAAAAGGGAAGCTTCAGATACTGAGGTTGTGCTCTGCAGTTTGGTTTGTGTTACAGTGTTTCACATAGCATCTCAGCAGCAGTGTTCTCAGTTGTGTGGATGATGCTTTTCATGTAAGACTGGAGATGAGCAAGTTCTAAAGAGAGCTGGATTGTAGGTGAGAGTAAGGAAGAAGTTTTAAAAGCATCAAAAGAAATTGTTGCTGTTCTGGTCTTGATAAGCTTATGTACACAAGAGAAATAAGACTTGAGCACCTTGAGTGAATGGGCAGAGAAATCCACTGGCAAGGCTTTGTATTTTTTAGACTGAGAATGAGAGATTTTTAAGTGAGGATCTCCTTATAGGAGGCTCTAAATTCAACAGGGAGGCAAGTGAAAATGAATATGGAGTGTTGTCTTCCCGTTTCTAAGTGGAAGATAAGCTGCAGCCTTTTTTAGGACCAACTAAAACTTGGAACATTGGGCAGAACGCCCAAAGGAAATGAGTTAAGAGATGATGAAGGTGTGACTTAGATCTTCATAGGAGCAATAATTCAAGGGAGGTAAAGGTAGTAGGCACATGCCAAGCTAAATTTCAACAGTACAGAGATGTGTTCTTAGAAAGATATCATGAGAGGATGAATGTAGACCAGACAAAAAAAAAAAAAAAAAAAGGTGTTGCATGGATAAGAGAGATTGATTTGATGTTAATGTATTATGTATGTGTTTGAACATGAGAAAATAAATGACCATTCTTAAGGGAGAGAGTTGAGAATGACATAATACATAAATGAAAGGTGCCATGGCTTATCTGCTTCTAGGTGGTGTTGAACACTCTGGTTTCTAATCTTTATGCTTTGAATCATATCGTAGAATCATAGAATGGCTTAGGTTGGAAGGGACCTCAAGAATCATCAAGCTCCAATCTCCTTGCCGCAGGCAGGGCTGCCAACCTTCAGATCTGGCATAGCATTTGCTGATTCTTTCATGTGATGTTCTAATTGAGCCCTAGAAAATAGTATCTGTGTGAAATGTATGAATGTGCTATGCCTTTGCAAGATACTCCAGATAGTGGCTTAAAGCTTGATTTTTTTTATTTTTTCATGTTCTCTAAAGCATTTGACCATCTATTTCTACTACCATATATAATGTTGTATCTTTTACTGTGAGGATGAGCAGTGCTGTGGTTACTGCAGGTGGTTGCTGTGGCTGATTTGATTGTGGTTTGGAGCTGAAATGTTCAGGATTTTTCACATGAGCACAGAAGCCAAAGACAGCTCTGCAAGTTGAGAGATTTATTTCTTTCATGCACAGTATCTAAAGGGCAGCATGGTTATTTTGTGTAGCAATGCATCTCTGTTGTTCTGACATATTTTGAAACTTGAAAATGTGCTGTTTATGGCCTGGATCTGGAATATCTCAATTTTCTATTTTCCTGTTTGGTTAAGATTAGCAAAGTCCTCAAATTGCTTATTTATTATGCAGGGATTTTAATTATTTTCCTCTTTGTCTAATCTGTGTGCTCTGCAGTGAGTTGAGGTGTGTGACATTACCTTATATATTACTTCAAAATACAGAGGCAACTGTTCAGGACGGTTCAAAGCCCACACACAATCTTTTTCCTTAACTGGGAATTTAATTTCAGATATCAAACCCAAAGTTTGAGAGATTTGTAAATAGTCTCACTGTTAGTGATTTGTTTTGGGTCAGTTTTCTCCACCTTAAAAGAGTAACTTTTTTTTTTTCCTGCTGTATTTCTGTGTTCCCCACTCAACTTTCTTCTCAAACAACTCCTTGGCCTCTGCCCCAGACTCTTTTTGGCTTTTACTTGAGAAGAGTGTTTCTTTTTGTTTCTGTGCAATTACAGTGTCATACTGTCCTGAGAAATGATTCTGAGGGACTGAGCCACACGAACTCATAACCAATGCCAAGTATGTGTATTGTTCTGAGGTTGTAGAACTAGATTGTTTTCTTATATAAATGTTATAAAAGGAACACAAAGTTCTAATCTGGCACCCTAGAGGAAAGTTATTTTTCATTTACTCTGAGCTGCCAACAGTTGCACTCATCAGTGCAGCTGTTTGTCCCTTGACTTCATCTTTTGATTTGGCTGCTTATGGAATTGTCCTATTCCTTTCTTCCTACTGTCTGGTTAGTTTTATAGAGTACCAAAGGCGTAAGAGCTCTCTATGATCTTTCATCATGAACTGGTTTAGGCCAATTCTTTAAAGTATTGGTTATAAGAGACTTATTTTGCCCAATTCTGACTGTTGTGGTGTGGTTTATTTTTTTTCCTTCAGTAGAGGAAGTGAGAGGAAGGAGGTGTATCTCACTTCATTCTGTTACTCAGTATTTTTTTGCTAAGTTAAACTGAGATTGTTTCAGTTGCAAGTGTTTGCAGTCTGATTTGTCTTGCTTCCACATGATTTGCAACTAAGTTCATTTTAAGAGCTGAACCTGTTTTTTTATGGGTGTTAAGGAAGCATCATGAGGAAGAAAAATGCTTGTGCTGTGCTTTGAACATTGTATTTCAGTTGACCTATTGCTATGTTCAAATAGCAAATGGGTGTAAGAAACCACCTCCCATATTGCATCATTTTGCTTATGCTGTGGTCACTCGGTGCTCTGAAGTGAGCTGGGACTCTTCCAGATGGCTGCAGCTCCTTGCTGCTTTGGCTGCCTGTTGCGAGGGAGGCAGTAAGGTCGATCAGATTCTGCTACTGCCTGTGCTAGCATCCTGAAAAGGAGGTTATGGAGTTCTATGGAAAGCCCTGTTGTTCGCTGCTCTCTGTAGATGGGCAGGAGAGGAAATAAGGGATCCATCCAAAACCTGACGAGCACTTTCTCTCGTTTGTTAGCTTAAAGCTGCTTGGATACTGCTGTAATTTAGCATATACTGTATGTTTGGCTAGGCCTGAGGCTGGAAAGGTTAGAAAACTGAAGCATGCAATAATTTCATATATCACATGTTGTGACATCATTACAGACTTCTGCTTTTCTGTGGGTTGGAGTTTGACTGCTGGCTGTGGACTTGACCTTTTGAATCCAGGGTAGTGCTGTTCCTTTGGAGTGTGCTAATTGCTGCAGTCCTGTGCTTGCCCTTGTGTGAGAAGCCTGGGGTGCAGGTATCCTGTGTTGCAAGTGTGGGTTATTAGCTATAGTGTTTCTGTGCTTTTCCTTCTCTTTTGCTCTGACATTTGCTTTAAGTCTGAAGAAAAGCTCCCGTTCTGTGAAATGAATGGTTGACTGAGATCAAAGTTAAAACTTAAGAGTACAATGCCTTTTTCTTCTCGGGTAGCATAGCTGCTCTTATTCTCGTGATTTCCATTTGCTTGCTCCCTATTCTTTAAGTTGCTCATCACTTCTTTTTTGCCACTCATCGTTTATTTCACTGCTTTCAGAATATTGGGGGGGATGGGGAGGGGAGGAAGAGGGGGAGCATGGGAATTGAATACCAAAGATGGATTAAATAGAGGAGGTAGTTATCCAAGACGGCACTTTCAAATTCAATTGTTAGATGAATGACCGTGTGTACAAGTTAGGACTTGAATATCCAGATGGAAAAAAAAAGTCAGGAGAAATTGAGTACTTTTTCCAGGCTTAAATTTGATATGACTGCCTTTGGATGGTAGCTTTGCACACAATTCACAGAATGTTTATCAAAAAGTTGGATATGTTTTTCAAGCTACACTGATCTGTTGTAGCAATTCACAAGTTGTTAGGAGTACTAATCACACCTGTTTAATAGAACTAACATTGTATAGTTGCATTTTACAAATAAACTTACATACTGATGAACTCTCATCAGTACATAGTTTTTATTTTCTAAATCCTTTGGTATGAATTATCATTTTAAGGAAGATTAGGAATATTCTCTTCATGTACAATTTGAAAATAGGCATTTGTGTGTGGTTTTTTTTTTTTTTTTTTTAACTATTTTGTTCAAGGGCTTCTAACACTAAAAAAATGCTGCTCCCAATGTGTTGGTTATCTGCTTTTGAGTACCGAAGCTGATGTTCATCTGTCAGCTTTATTGTTTGAATCTGTCCAGCTGAGCAACCCAGTTCAATTTGCTCTTTGATTAGAAACAAAGGTAATGATTGAATGTTTACAGCTTTCCCCCACCCCCCCACCCCCCCCCCCCTTTCTGGGTTGGTTTAGTGTGCTTCTCAAATTCCCCTTGGGTGTAGTGGGGGAGATCCTCTTGTGTTCTCTCTGCCACTATCCCATAGCTTTAATGGAAGATAGAATAATGATCTACGGTAACTCCGATATCTAGCTTTTTCTATCTTGCATATGGATTTTATTTTGTGTATGGATGAAGTTGTTTTAAGCTGATCCAGATTGTCTGGGCTAATGCTTTTTTTGGGTTGAAGTTAGCATCTGTGTGCTGGCTTCAGAGAACCAGAGAAGCTGTTAATTTTGAAGGCTTGCAATTCAGAAATTAATTTTAAAAGCTCAAAACTTCAGCCTATATGATCAATGTTTTTTTTCTTTTGGTTTTTCCAGTACTTCAGAATGTCTATTGTCATTTGTGCAATTGTTTGTGTCTGGACTTGCAAGCTGCTACAGTGCTGAATGTAGCTGCCCATCTGCTCCTTGGCTATTTATAGGCAAATCTATGGAACTCCTTATATTCTCTCAAGTCTTCAAAACATTAATGAATTAAACATCACAATGCTCTTTCAAAAAGGGAACTAATGCATAACATCTCCGTTTTACAGATGGAGAGATTGAATGAAGACTAAAAGGGATAAATGACTTGCTGAAAACCATATGTATATTTCATAGCAGGACAAGGAATGGAAACCAGATTATTTTTTTTTTTGAGCTTTCATCTTGTGTTTAGCAGATCAACTACTCTGTATTGCTGGATATGTGACGAGAAAATAATGCAATTACTAGTTTTCTGAAACTTGCAATAGGTACTCCTGAACAGACAGACTCATTTAAGGATCTACTTTGCACTTCAAATCTAATGAATTTGAGCAATTGGACCCCTCACAACAAAGATATCGAGGCCCTGGAGTATGTTGAGATAAGGGCAATGAAGTTGGTGAAGGATTGGGAGCATGAGTCTTATGAGGAGTGGGCTGAGGAGAATGGAAGGTTCAGGGGAAAATATTCGCTTTTACAGCGACTTAAAAGGAGGTTGTGGTGAGGCAATGGTCAGCCTTTTTTCCCAGGTGGCAGTGATAGGATGAGAGGGATTGCCCTCAAGTTGCACCATGCAAAGTTCAGGTTGGATATTAGGAAAAACTTCCCTGAAAGAGTGGTGAGGTATTGGAACAGGCTGCCTGGGAAAGTTGTTGAGTCACTGTCTCTGGAGAGGTTTAAGGAAAAAAGGGTAGGTTTAGTTCTTATGGACGTGGTGTAGTGTGCAGTATTGGTTGTGGGTGGGCTGTTTGACTAGTTGATCTTAAAGGTCTTTTCCAGCCTTAATGATTCTTTGATTCTATAATTGTGTACGTAGTAATTCTTCCTGATCCTGAATTCATTTTGATTGTTAATGGTTTCTCACCAGTGGCTCTCATTGGATTGCCTAGAGAGAAAACACGTTAATTGCAGTCAGGTTCTCTAGTGTGTTCAGGACATCTTACTTCCAGTCACCTAGTCAGTGCAAGCTCATGAACTTCATCTACCTTCTTAATAGTCTTTTCAAATGATTTTAAACAGCATCTGGTTATTTCTTAATTTTATAGTATGAAACTGAAGACATATAGTAGAAAAAGCAAATGATATCTTCATTCATCAGAAATGATGCTTTTTGACTTTGCAATGCACACAGCTTTTATTTTGAGTGCTTTCTGTGGTTTTTTTAGAAAGTATTTTTAGAATTTCAAATTGTCTTGGATCAAACACTGTGACTTTTCCCAGAGCTCAGAAATGATAGGGGATGCAGCCTGCCTAGTCACAATTTGATTTTGCATGGGAGTGCAGCCTGAAATATTTAATCTTCCGATATTTCTGTGCAAATATTCAAAAAAAGCAAATACATTGCTGAAGATGAACACAGGTGTATTGTTTTAAAAACCTGAAAGCCAAGGTCATTCTAAATGAGATCAGTGAGTTCTTCGCTGTAGTTCTTTCATTGTTAGCATGTTTCCTATATACAGAAATTTTATAATAGAGCCAATAAAAATACCACATCTCAAGCAGATTGGAGGTGGGCATGCAGCACTCTGGATTGTTTCTGATCTATAGCAAATGTATTTAATCTTTTTAACTTGTTTTGTTATCTGTAACACTTGAGGTTAGTCTCTGGTTGGGAAGTGATGAAATTCAGCCTCTTGTAGAAGTTCACTTTCTGTAAGTAAGGTCTCTTCTTTTCAGTGTTCTTGTGTTATTATTTTTCCCTTCTCTAGCTTTTTTTCTTTAAGTTCAAATGCTTTTTTTTTTTTTTTTTTAAATTGAGTAAATGCTGGGTTAGTTTCTTTCAGCTAGACACCATTACAGTATTGAAATCACGTCATTCTTTCCTGACCTTCCTTATTCTAAATTGAGAGCTTGATGGTCAGTTTAATACTGTCATCATGTCGTCTTCCAAATGTTAGTTATTTACAGGACTAAGTATACTTACGTGTGATTTTGCTTATCGATGTACCTTTGAATGCTGTCAGTGGAAAGTAAACACAGGATCTCTTAAAATTGTTTCTTTCCAGTAGAGAAATAGCATTTAGTTTCATTCATCCTGAGATTCTCTGGAGTGTTAAAGATAGTGAGAGGCAGTAAACCTTTCTTTAATCCTAAAGAGTTGTTTTTTTCCAGTGTGTTCAGACAGCTTGCTGTAGAGTTTTCTTCTGGATAGAGCATGTCAGAACTCTCATAGAAGAGAGGTAACTGCAGACTTCAGGAGTTTCTGGAACAAAGGGCAGGTGTTTAAATTACAATTCTGACTCACCTCCCTTCACTCTCAATGAACAGAATACTTCCTTTGGTTACAGGAAACATGGAACAAAAGAACTATTTTGATCCATGAACACTGCCAATATTGTGGCAGAAAACCATGTAACGAAATAAATTTGTTTTGCTAACAGCAAAGAAACATGCTCACTGGAGTCAGTAAGTTAACACTAGTATACGTGAAGGTGCGATGATTATGAAGTGTGAGTGTGGAAGTTTTGCTTTTGTTCTTGATTATAATAAAATCCATTTGTCGTAACTTTGATGTATAACTTAAGGTGGAAAGGGAAAAATCCTTACCAGGTGCATGTTCCGCATCTGAAAGAAAAAAGAATACTATCAAAGCTATTTAGCTACGTGCATGGTTTAGTTTCTAATGGGAAGGCCAGAATGATTGCTGGAGTCATTCTTGAGTTTTGTGTTCTGTGTAACGGCCCACAGTTTTTTGTCTGCAGCATACGGGAAGATTTAATAGGGTTCTTATCTGGGTACTTGTTTAAAGTGCAAGCTGCATTGAGCTGCAGTTTCCTGAAAGACAGAATTTCTGTTTGCTTCCTTCTGTAGTGTGGGAAGTGTGTTTTGTATGCATAAATAACAAAGTCACTTAAATAGGGAAATTTGGGCTAAGGGGTGGTAATGAACATTGTGAATCACCATGCATTAGAACAGGGAGGGAGGATTAAAAAAAGTGTTATTTCTGTTTCTTAGCTTAAAAAAAAAAAAAGTCAGTGGGTTTTTTGTTGGCAGTGAAGCTCATTGTTTCATCAAGAAAAGGAAAACTTAATGTATTTTACCTCGGGTGCCCTGTTTGAAGTTTTGTTCCTTCTTTTTTCTTTCCCCACTTCCCCTAGATCACTTACAATCTGGATTCTGTTAACTCTTTTTTCCAGGGAAAAAAGTTCTATTTGTGTACATGAATACAGAAGTACCCAGGCAGAGCTCCAGATCTCAATCTGAAGCCTTGAGCTTGGAATTAAAGAAAAAAAAAAAAAAAAAAAAAAAAAAGATCTTGGGCTTTTTTTTTTTTTTCTGGGACTTATCTTGAATTAGGTATTTTTTTTTTTTTTTGTGCAGAATTAGGTTTACCTTTTTCTTCATATGAGTTGATTCTTTTTGTAAATATGTGAGATCACTTTTAAGGGGTAGGGGAGGTGCGGAAAGGTAGGTTCAGGCATGTAACTGCGATTTTTGGAGACCTCAGGTTCCTCTCAGCTTTGCTGTTCTATGTCTGGTGTTTACTTCTCAGAAGTGGTCTGTAGGTTGTATTTACACCAGCTGTAGGGCAACAGCAGCAGTCTGAGCAGAACTTGGTGCCTACTGTCTCCCTTTGGTTTTAGAGTAAGAGGAGTTAAAGGGCTGCACCTAAAAACAAAATGCTGAAGTTTTCTAAAGACTTTGTGATAAATAAGGTATGATGGAATGTCTTGAAGGGTGAGCCTACTAGTATTCACAAGATGTTGTTCCTTGTAGGTTGGCACTGCAGAGCTTTCTCCAGGAGCTGTTCTCACTTTAGTTCCTTTGCTTGGTTCCTTTGTGACCAAAGACCACTCTGGGCTTTCCCTTCATTCACCCTGTGGCTTTACCAACACTGGGAACAGCTGAGCTCCCTCCCCGAGCACGGGTAGCCTGCTGGTCTGCCTGCTGTGGTAGGGACCTGAGTTACTTCCCAGAAACTGATGCCAATAACACACCAGTGTTATACATATTGTATCTTGTATGAGGTTAAATTGTGTAAATGTAACATTTACGTAAGTGTTTATTTGAGGAAGGTGGGGGAGCAGAAGTGCACCATCACAGTTTCTTTGATTTGTTCAGTTCATTTTCCTGGAACTAATTCCCTTTAAGGAGACATTTGGTTCAAGGCAAAGTGGAATCTAAAAAACAATAACAACAACAATAAAAAACCAACAATACCTACAACCTCCCAAACAGCCATGAAATAACCTGCCAGCAGCCCTCTCCAAAAGCCCAAGCCCATAAGAATCCTGAATTAGAGTTTAGCTCACTTCTGAGTTTTACAGGAGCGGGAATATGTTTCTTCATAAACTTCAGTTCAGAGATTTTCACGTGGGGATGTAAAAATAACCAATACTAACTTCAATGTTTTTTTTTCCTCCTCCTTAAGGTGTATGAGAAGGAAATTTGATTCATGTAAGGATTATGAGCTAATTTCATATATTCCTTAAAATAAGAAATGCTTAGGAGCTCTGGGTCTTGCTGTAGCTAAAAGGATAAAGTAAATAAGAACTTTCCCACTGGGTTGGTGATCATGAGTTACGCAGTAGGAGTTAATATAAAATAACAATCGCACCTTCAATGCTGCCTCAGGGGGAGCATCTTGATAAAATGAAGGATTCATGAAGCTTCCTCCTCGACCAGCATTCTATTTCTTTTCCTGGGTCTCTATTCTTTGTTTTGCATATGTGCTTAAAAGCTAGGGCAGTAAGTCCACACACTACCTGTGGAAGACGTTCATCTGGTGGTTGATGTAAATGTGTGACTTGTCTGAGTTCAGTGTGGGACTAGAAGTGGATTACAAGTGCATGATAACCATGTTGTATTGCTGTGCTTATTTGACTCCTATGTAATTAGGAGATGGTGAATATTTTTGTTTTTGTTAAAGAGAATGGGTAGTAGTTCTTCCAGGCTGAAAGTCTTCACAGTGTGATAAACATGTTCTATGACCAAATTGTTTGTTGCTTCCATATAGTATCACTATTTTGCTTGGTGTTGAACGGTACCAAGTAAATGGTGCAAGTACAGAAAGGAGTCTGACATTATTATATGGCATCAATAGTACTATATATGACAGCAATTCTAATCTGCAAATATAGATTCACAGACAGAAGTGTATGAAGTAGTAAATTGTCAGGGTTTGAACACAAGGAGAAGAGAAAGAGGAGGCCAGAGAAATTTTCTAGGAACTAATCTCTATCTGCACTTAGTACTCTGAATGAAAACAAAACTCAGTGGAAGGTGGCTAGTAGTAGCCCAATGTGTGCATATGTATAAATGTTATCTGTTATGTTGCTGGTATAAACCCCTTGACATGTCTTTTGCTCATATCCAATGATTTTTGAAATCTCATGTTGAAGTTTAAGCTGATTTAAGTTTCCAAGAGGATTTGGTCATTTCTTTGTATATTCTTGAAAAATGCAGCCATAATTTTTTGTGTATTCATATTTTCACATTTTACAAGTGTATTAACTTTTTTTTCCTTAGATATCTTGTATCCTTTCAGCATTCTACAGAACTTCATTTTCTGAAAGATTTCTGTTCTTTTGCAGCTTGTCATTTGCCAGTGCTCAGGCTGGAGTTTTTTTGAATGGCTGGGGCCCTAGTCAGGCTGCATCAAAGTCATTCTTTTTATTTATGTAAACTCACTGCATTTGATATGTCTGTCAGTATTACATCTTAATGTTCAGGACTGGCTCTTTACTAAATTCTGCTGCTTAATTTACTCAGTTGTAATCTGCAAATGTTTTTTTGTTTTTTCTATGCTTTTATTTCCTTGCTTTAATTATATCTTTTACCAATATATGTAATCATCTCTTAGCTGTACTAATACTAATAGTACTGTGTTTCAAATGCATGTCTTGGGATGTTATTGCTAAAACTTAGCATTTCATGCAACTGTTTAGAAGACATTCATCAGTAGAGTCACTTCTAATACATTTCCTCTATATAATTCTTGATTGTATTTTGCAACAGCAGAAGTATATGTTTGCTTAAACATTTTGAGTTTTGTTTCTGAAAGAGTAAACTAAGTACAACAGTTACCAACTTATGACCAGTAAAGGAAATGTTTCTCGAAGTGCTTTGAACTACAAATTAATGTCACGGGCTGAGTAACTTGCATGTCATTTTTGTGACGTTTACAAATGGGGGGAGAAAGTATTTCTTCAGTATGAAACCAGTTTCTGAAGAAGCAGTATGTTTGTTTTCGTGATTTTTCTTGTCTAATATGAGTGGGTTGTCTCAACTCTTTCACAGTTGGGTTTTATCTGTTTTCTTAAAGGTTTTTCTCTTGAAAGTTTGTCTAATTGGGGTGAATAATTGAATTATGATGCTGATCTTGGTGCAGGAGGAAGGGGAGGGTGTGATTGCTGACACTCAGGTGAAGTTTGTTACTAGGAAAGTGCTGTATGAGGTGCTCTGGGGCATAGCAAAAACATGACCTCAGGAATACTCACGGGCATGAGTTGCTGCTTTGTGCACCTGGAGGAGGAAGGAGATTGCAGTGCCGACATCCTGTTCATAGTCAATGAAACAACGATGTTTAATCACAATGAACTGCAGTTTTTTTACATAAAGTTGTACAAAGGAAGAGATTTGGGGACAAAAGGAGCAAAAAGCATTTCCATCTGTAGGTTAGACTTGTTTATTTTAACTGTTAGATTTCTTTTTCTTTAATTGAAGATCTACTAATGGCAGGGTAGTGACGGTGTCCTGATTCAAATGAAGCAAAAGTTATTTCATAGTAATATTCCTGGTGATGTAGGATGGACTGTGAAAATGTAGATGAGAGCACTAGTTTTATTCACATGTTCTATTTTATGTCTGAATGACCAAGCAAGTAGGTGATTTGTTTTTCTAACAGTACTTTGGATTCTGTTTTGTACTTTCTTCAGAGGAGAACGAGTGTTTTGGCCGGAGTGCTCTCTAGTGAAACATTTTGATTTGTTACCCCTCCTTTACAATTTCAACTTCTTGTGTTTCAGAGCTGTGAAAATTACCTGAAATAGAATGGAAGCGTCAGTAATATTACCCATTCTGAAGAAAAAATTGGCTTTTCTTTCAGGTACAGTTTCTATTTTCCTCAGTTGGTTTCTTTCTATATAATTTGGGTGAAATTTTTGTTTGCTTTCTTGTATTTATTCAATGTATGTAGCAGAAATATATTGCAGGTTAGCACTTATATCACATTTCAAAAGCATCTTTTTTTATCTAGTAGGCAACATGTTGTTGCTGGCATTTAGCACTTCATTACAGCATAGCTTGTGACTCTACTCCACAAAGTAGATGTCCTGAAGTTTCAGTTCAGAAGTAAAAGAATGACAGTTTAGCAGGCATCCAATAATAACCCTTTTTATTTTGAAAGTGATTTTAGAAATGCACGTGGTTAGTTTTAGGATTTTCTTTACCCTTGTCTTTTCTCCAACCTAGAAATAGATGATGATAATCAACACATTGTAATGTGTGGCTAATTCTGCTTCCAAGTAGTTAATTCAAACAAAGCTAGAACTACTGTTTTTCTTTTCATTCACAATTCTTGAATCTTGGATTAATTGTAATTCTAGCTTCTCCGGGCCACAGAAAAAAACAAAAGGGAATGCTTGGAAAGATGGATTTGAAAAGGGAAAGTACTTAACTTGCAGGGGACTTCACAATTTTAAAAATTGACAGATGTTGCAATAACTAAGTATTCTTCTGTTTTAGTTCATTTTAGCCCACCCCAATCACTCAAAGTGAAAATTGTTCCTTCTTAAATGTGATTTATTATGATTTGAATTTGCTTGCTGTCCCAGGAGATTTCAAATCAAACAACTCCTATTCAAAACAATAAATTCACATTATATTACAGCCTACAAAAGCAGGCAGCTTCCTCAGTAGTGATAGCAGATGCATAAAATGGTTGGTTGTTCAGGTTTATGCAGCAGGGAAGTTCTCATTAACTAGAGTGCCTTTGCACTTTGGTAAAGCTGCCTGATCCATTTTGAAATACAGATCATCTTAGTGAAAAGCAATTTACTGAGTGTCAGGAAAATGCTATCATGTTTTTTGAACTTTCATATTTCTAAATAGGTTTGACCTTTTGGAATTGTGTAGTATTAACAGATACTTTTAGTTTAATAAATGATAAAGATTCAGGCAGTAGTTCTATTAAGCATTATTCAGTGTAAGTAAAATAACTTCATAGACAAACCACTTTCTCCTGTCTCTTTTTAAAGCAAGTTTATTTCCTTTAGTTTCATAAGTAAGACTACCATGATTTTAAAATAAATATAAAAAAATGTTGTTTTAGTAAAGCCATTCCCTGGTGTTATTTGTATGATAAGGCTGCTTATAATGTGCATACAAATAATATTGGCCCTGCCTTTTTCTGGAAAAACAACCTAGTGGATTTGGAATTCATGTTGGTAGGTCATCATAAATGGCAGGAAGATAGGAGAGCTAATGACTCAGCAAAACAAACAAAAAACAAAAACCCAGCCTGTTTGGTGTAAAATCAGTTACAGTGTGTTTTAGTTTTCTTTGTTGCTTTAATTAGTTTGTGGGTTTTTTTTCCAGTTTATAAACTATGCCACTTCTGAGTTAGGTTACACAATGTGTTGATTTGCCCAGATTCTTTTCAGAATTAGTTCTAAACTTGAGAACTGAACTGAGGGTAGAGCTTTTTTGTAAAACAGGAGATTTCAAGTTCATTGTGCTCATAATCAGAAATCACAATTTGTTTTGGGTTTCTCTCTAAACATGGTCTTCTAACAGTGGTGGTTAATACTTATGGGATCTCTAATATTTAGAACATTAATAATTATACTGCTAAAAGAGCAATTTGTTTTACCATTAATTAAATACTTTAGTGTGTTAATACTGGCAAATGCTGCACTGTATCGATGACTAAAGTCCAGTTTCTCTTCCAGAATTTCCTTTAAAGATAGGATTTTATGTTAAAATGTTTTTTAGATGGATATATAGAAGTTATCTTTTCTATAAACCACAGGCTATCACTTTTCACTGAGCAAAATAATGAATTATAATTCCTACTCTGTCCTCAGTTTACATTACGACAGGTAGGCAGAACATTTACTTGATCTATGTGAGCAGGAACATTGCAGAAAAAATACTGTGCAGAATATAGTTGTTTGAATCTTTTCTGCTAATGTTTACAAGGTAAGGAGAGCAAAAAGCTTCGGTTAAGCAAGATGACATGTCATGAAACTGAATAGTTCTGCTAATTATTGCAGTCTCTGTGAAATGTCAAGACGTAGTTTGGTTGTTTATTTTGTGGGATCCGCAAATGCTATGTAGGTTGCTCTGGAAGTAATGCCTCCTATTTATTTCAGTGGAAAAGCAAGAGATAAAAGGCACAATAACACCATTTGATAAGACAAATTCTTAGCTACAAAACACTTTTTTGTCATCATCACCACCATTAGCTCTGCATTTTTGCCAGTGATGAATAAGAGCCTGCATGCCATGCTTGTAAAATTCTGCACCAATGGAGGTGATCCACAGTCACCACTGCTGAAACAGCTGCTTTACAGTGCTTTATATTCACTGTTTGGTTTTCATAAATATTCAGCGAGTGTCAGTGAATGTCACTGATTGCCGTTTTGTCTGAGGAATTCAATGATCCACCTTTGTTCCATATGTACTTCCATGTCAGACACCATTCTCTCATACTCCCCCTCTGCTACTATATGTCACATGGCAACAAAATGTAACAGGATTTTGGTGGGAAGGTTCAACCTCTACTGCCACGCTACCAACATCTGCCTCTGACATCATGGGCAAACATAATATAATAAGAGGCATTACTTTTGGAGCCCTCTTATTTAAATCTGGGTATACATGTGAGAATGTCTGAGCGTTTGGTATCTTTTGTGAGTAGACTTGAAGTGCCAGTTCTCAACTTTGATTTATAAGTCCTTGTTCAACACTGGAGCCTTTCATGTCTGTAAAAACAAACAAACAAAAAAAAACCCAAAAACGTGGACAACTGTTAACCATTAAGTGAATTTGTGGGCCTTCTGTTTGGCTCTTTTGTGTGAATCGGGGGGAAAAATGGAAGAGAGCAAGTCTCTTTCAGCTGTGAATCATCTATGGTAAGACTAACATGGTATAAATGTAAAAAGAAAATGTGTTTCTGCAATACTCTCCCCTCTGTGTATCTTCTCCTAAATGAACAATCTTAAGCCTGCACTTCAGGATCACTTCTAAGTTCTTGATGAGGAGGAGAGGTAGCATTAGATACCAGTTTTGCAAGTCTGGGGTGGCTGCTGTTGTTCCTGATTGAATTTTGGCTCCTGGAGGTTGGCCTGAGGCTGTTGTCGTGGTGTTCCTTTTAGAAATGCCTGCATAACTTCCTGTATTACTGCTTCTGCTGTCATGAACTTACTCCATTTGATCACCAACTTTTGTCCGTTCTGCATTTTGAGTCTTTATGGTTATTTATGACAGTGTTCTCTTATGTTTTACTGCGGCAGTTTTTCCTAGTTTGCCACTTTTCTATCTGTAACCTATTCTTGAATTTAGCTGTTGAATTTAGCTGTTCTGAATTGTTTAAACCAGTTTATTTTTTGAATCCTTAAAAACTGATGTCCTACTGCCTTTGAAAACATTTTTAAAATATTTTTTGGATAGGGAAAGACCAAATGATGCCTGACTGCTTGGGGGAAGGCTTAGTACTTCATTTTATTATTTTTCTTGTTAAGAAATGGTAGCTAAAAAGTCATTGTTCATGGCTCCTTAAGTATTATTTTACATCCTCAAAAATACTGCTTTTCTCTTAGTTGTTGGATTTAATGAGGGTTCATGAAGCAGTGTAGCAAGTAGGGAGAAATTCTTTTGTTCACTTCAAGCATTTGGATGAGAACGAATCTCTAGTTCATAAAGGACTAAGGATTTTTTTCTCTCCCTCCTTTTTCTTTCCTCTTTCCTAATTCCATTTTCAGGCTTCTGCCTGAAAAGGTTTTCTTCCTGAGACAGATAAGGATTGACAGTCTGTAAATAAGTTTTGTTTTATACAGTGGCTCACTGGATTCAGGAGAAAGGACAAACAGATAGATCCTTTCTCACCGTTAGTTAATGCTTCTGTTAGTAAATAATTAAATATTGTTTTCTGTTTTTCCAAGAATTCCTCCCCTCCCTTCTTTTTCCCCCTTCACCTGTGAAACAAACAACAATAAACCCACCACAGAAAAAAAGAGAAACACAACTGTTAGAATAGACTATCTAAGCAGTAGTTCTGAAGACATACAGTTTGCTCACCTGCATACCAGTAGATCTTTAATACTATATTATATATATATATAATATATATATAATACTATATTATATATATATATATCTTTTAATAATTAGGGGAGTTGGGATAAGTTTGGAAGCAAGGGAAAAAGCTATTGCAATTAAGATGCCAACATATGTTGTGTAAACAGACTATTTTCCATTATTTTGCTTACATCTCTAATGTTTTGGGAGGAATTCTTCTCTAATTATGTCGATGTAGGTGTATACATCTGCAAGCATTGCTGTGCTGTACCTGTGTGCTTTGTGTTACTGCTCCACAGTTGTTGTTACTCTTTAAGAAGCTGTGCTCTCTGTCCCTGACTTGCAGGGAAGCAAAACTGTGATATAATGGGTTTAACCACATGAACATTTGAGAGTAATTTTTTTTTTTCTCAGATCACAAATTCAGGGGCGGAGGGGGGGGGGGGGCGATCCTGGTAATTTTACTGAAAATAGTGAATATATGACTTAGGTAAGAGCTTCTTCAAATTCTGTGGAAAGATCCAGTACAGCTACTTTTGCCCTTTTACTGACTTTAGTTCTCTGCTTCAGAGGCTCAGCAGTGATGCCCCTCTGTAAGGTATGGTGTATATAGGGAGTCCTCTGCACACTTGAGTGGCTCCTTTCACACTATCAGATTTTCTGGGAGACCCTTCTGAGAGAATAAACGCACATATCAGGGCACTGTGTCAGTATTTATTTTTTGTGTGATCTTGATATATTTGGTTTATTTGTCTTCAGTTCCCATTGAAACTATGAGGGGGGGAAAAAGCTGCTCCAAATCCATTTTTCTTGTTGGTTGATAACCGTGTGACTCAAAGGTCAATCCTTTTGAGAAAAGACCCATAGAGAAAATCTCAGCTCTTTAAATATCCTCTTTTTTTTTTTTTTAAATAAAAAAGAAACTACTTTCCCAGAAACTTTCTGGATTAGCTGTGCAATCAAAAAAATGACATAAATCGCAGATGTAGCATGTTCTACTTAACTGCAGTACATCTGCCTAATGCTTGATTTTGATTGAAGTGAAAATGTGTGGCCGACACTTGCCATGTTTTGTTTCTGTTGCTGCCTGTGTAAAATGCATACAAAGATCAAAGCAAATGGCTTGAAGTATTTATCTTAATTGTGAGGTGACTGTTACATGCCTGTAAGTAGGTCAGGAAATCCATGGGCTTGATGCATGGATAATCAACTGTGAGCAGCCCGTGTGGAACAAGACTTCACTGTGTATAAGGGATGTTTCCAGCAGGTCTTGCCTTGCAGTTGAAGCAGCTAAGCTCGCTTACCTTAGAATCTTACTGGGTTTCTGACTGACTGGTTGTACAGATGATCTAGGAAATCTTTAAGTGAAAATGTAATCTACATGTGCAAAAATAATGCTTCTGTGAAACTGGAATTAGGACAGTGTTTATGTCAGGTCTACCAGATGAAAGGCTATGACCGATGCGGATGTGGTCTGTTCTCTGAAGCTTTGGTGATGCCTTAAGTATCAATGTGGTGAGTGGATCCTCACATCTAACTGGAAGAACATCATGAATAGTTTCCACAGCAACTTTAAATATTAGTTTTATGATGTGTTTTGAGACCATGTGACTACAAACTATTTCTCTTACTTCTAAGCCCTTACATTAACTTTCTAATGACTTTTTCATGCCCAAATAGGAGGGAAGGACAGAAGAAGTGGTCTCATTCTGACAATTCCATTATGCCTTGAGCAGACAAGTATGGATGAGTTGAGTGTCACGCTGGACTACCTGCTCAGTATCCCAAGGTGATTTCTAAGGCATTTGGCTCTCAGGGCTGCTTGGTTCTTTTAGTCCTGGAAAGGGTCATTTATTGTTTCTATTTGATATAATGCAAAATCTATTTTATGTAAATGATTGTTCAAAACATTATACAGTCTGGTTTATTTAGAAACATACATGTTCAAATGAACCTGGAGATCTACTAAGGCTTGCCTAAATTCTTTTATTCTGTATATCTAGCTTTGTGTTCTTCTATTTGTTGTACATATTTGTTAAGTATTTCATCACTCCTTTCATGGAATATCTTTATTTCTTTTAATGTCAGCGTGCTTAAATTGCTATGTAAATTAATGAGCCACTCTAATGAATTTCTTAAGCTTACAAAAGTAGCATTGCAATTTACAAATTTACCCAAAGTAAACAAAGCCTCCTCTTCTTTTTTTACTTTTCTACATGCATATTCTGTGTAACCTTAGACCTTAATTGTGCAGAGTTTTAAATAGTCTCCTCAAAGTTATCCAGCTTCAGTTAAATGTTGAAAGTTAAAATACCACCTAAGTGTGCTGAATTAAAATTCAAGTGTTTTGTCTTTCAGACCTGATTGTAAGATATTTTTGGTAAAGTTCTGCTTACGTGACCCTGTAAACTTATAGTGACAGTTTTTGTTGTTGTTGTTGTTTTTGTTTGTTTTTTTTTTAAGATCCAGAGGTCAATCTTTAGAGTTGCTTTGCATATATCTAGAAAAGAATGAAGTCCTTCGGCTAAATGTTTGCTTGTATCCCTCTAAGTATGTCTTTTGGAAATAAAGATTCAGTGCCATACCTGAAGGATGTTTAGTGCAGTTAGCTTGTTGGAAACTACAAATGCATTAAGAACGTAATTAAGTGATCCAACTTCTTTCTGTAGTTAAGATCATTTGGAGGGAAGAAAAAAAAAAAAAAGAGTTCTGGTTAGGGCGAGAAAAGCAAGCAATAAATTCAGTTTGTTTACAAATAAAGCATCAATGTGTATGTGTATATTGAACAGCATTGAAGTTGTGAAAGAGTTTTCCGAACAGCTTGTAAAGTGTTGGAAATCCCAAACTGTCATCCATGCAAGCCATCTCATTGACTTAAGGACTTGGCCACATTTATGGAACAGCTGTAGGCATTGTTGTTCTCACAAGCATTTATTATTCCTGTCTCACCCTGGTGTATGTCTTTTTTTTTTTTACATACATTAGTGTAAAAATAACTGAAAATTCAATGGAAGCACTCTTTGTACTCTATATAAACTGGGAGTCTGCTTGAATGCAAAGTTCAGAGTTCCTACTTCTAATATTTTGTTCGTCACTTATGTGGAAAAAATGATCTTTGTGGTGGCAGTATGGAAAGATTATTGTCATTTTCACTTGCACCTTGTGAAATGCATCTATTTTGGCCTAAGCACTTGCATTTTACACTCAGGAAAGAGTCACTCTGCTGTATTTGAAAAGGAGGAATATGGGAAAGGATGTTGCCTGAAACATTGTTTATGTCTAAGAAACATGAATTTTACTTATTCCTCCGAAGTATAAGCTAACCTAACATGTCTAACAATTGAGCATGCCTTACATTATAGCTATGTTTTGAAACTTACATTATGGTGTTGATGGATAACTGTGTCCAAGAATCTACATAGCTGTATTTTTCACTAGATTTAGAGCCAGAGTCATTGTGATATACTATTGTTGATGAGTTACACCTTTTTTTCTAAGTGCTTTTCCTTTTTAGTGAGAAGTGCAAAGCAAGAGGATTTACTGTGATAGTGGACGGCAGAAAATCTCAGTGGAATGTGGTGAAGACAGTTGTGTTAATGCTACAGGTAAATCCACTTTCAACATCAATAGCTGACACATTTGTTCTATAGATGTGAACCCAATAGCTGCATTACTTTAGGGGCGTTAATTTCTTCATTGAGAGACAGGCAGGCAGTTTACGAGCTTTTAATATCACAATATCTTTTCTTTGACAAAGAAACAATCTGAAGAGAGGATGATACGCTTCTGTCAAATCAGGGTCAAATTCCTTTCTTTCTCAACGCATGAGATTGTAACCTTTTTCCTGAAATAGAATTTTGGTTGAAAAAATACAGAATTATGCTCTTGGCATCATCAACCACGAGTAGTAAGCACATAAGCAGAGAACAGTTCATGCTGATAGTGCAGATAAGTAGGCTTTGATGCATTATGCAGTACCAATTAGCTTCCATTGGAATTAACAGTTGATTTTTGTTGCATTACTATAGTCCTAGTCACAAGTTAAGTCCTAGATGCTACTCGAAGTAGGGAGGAAAAAAGTGTCAATTACCAATTAAGGTTGCTCGTAACGATTTCTTCTTACCTTTTCAGAATATCATAGGATATATGATAAAGTTTTATTTCTGTAAGGAATATGGTCTATCTTCTGGTTCAGTGTTCAAATAAAAATGGAAGATACAGCACACTGAACTAGATTGAAGACGTTGAATTCTACTGCCTTTCCTGTCTTTACTGCTATTTATTGGAGTGATTTCCACAAAATTAGGCAAAGCCTTAAAAAGTGTCTACTTCCAATAGGGCAACTTTTTTGTGTGTGATTACTTTTTTTTTTTTATGTAGCAGATTGCATAAGTAGTAAGCCTTGTTATAAACTTTCTAAAAAGAGATACTATAAATAACATTTAATGAAACAAAAAATTTGTGTCTTTCTGTGCTGGTACAGCATGGACTAGTGGTTAGATTTTCTTTTCAGTTCTGACAGTATTTTGCTATGCGATCTATTGCAGACTGTGAGCCAGCTTAGGACATAGATGCAGCCAATCTTGTTTAATTTCTATCTGCGAATGTAACTTCTTGAGTAGCTGGTGGCACATAAGTAGAGATCAGTTCTGTGATACATGAAAGCTTGAATGTTTTACTGTTATTCCCTCCCCTAATTTGTTTTGCAGAATGTTGTTCCAGCTGAGGTATCACTTGTTTGTGTAGTAAAGCCAGATGAGTTTTGGGATAAGAAGGTTACACACTTCTGCTTTTGGAAGGAGAAAGATAGACTTGGCTTCGAGGTACGTATAACTTTTATCTGCTTCAGTCACAAATACCATTTCTGGAATTCTTTAGAATAATTGGATGCAAATGCATGGCTCCTTAAAAACAGTTTATTTCGGGTGCTTTATGGAGATCCCTAATAAAGCACTGTGGCTTTTTAGCTTTTTGCTTTTTTCTACTTGAAAGGAATATTAAATGAAGTCCCTAATTAGAAATCTGCTGCTGAGCAAGAGGATAAATCTGTATGACACATTTGGTTGATGCTTTGAGCAAGAAAATGTTATGAGGTTTAGTGTGAATTTTGTTCATGACTTCTGTAATAAATTGTGGTGTTGCATATTGTATAATGCTATTAAATGAAAAGTTGCCCTTTCTTGAAGAACATCTTGCTGCTGCATGAATATTCTTTAATCTTTGAGTTTTTGACATTTGTAATAGAGTTCACAGGGCCTTTCAGTTTTCCAAAGATAAGTTGGTAATATTATCACGTGGTTCAGTATGCACAAAAGATTACATAATGATGTTAGCAGTTCCATTCTTTTATCTTTTTGGGAGGTTACTGGAAACTCAGATTTTTGTTTTTGGAAAATTCTGTGTTATCAATCCTTCCAGGTGCTTTTGAAATGGATTTTGTTTGAACTACAGTAGATTTGTAGTACTTGCCAGTTACTGAAATGGAAACATGTTTTGTATGAGGCACTACAAGAGCATCTTTTGTTAAAAAGATTAAGTGTATTTTGGAGCCTTATCTAATTCTGGGTAGTTCTCTCTGATGTTAAGATTATGTTTTTGAATACCCATCTAGAAAAGTTAGTTCAGGGAATTTGGAAGATGCAGCTACTAAGTAAATCATATACTAAATTATATAATCCTAGAGATTTGATCATCTAGATAAATCATTGTTAATTCATAAGAATTTTAGTCTGTTAAGTCTTTTATCAAACTTTACCTAGAAGAGATAATTCCATTTTTTCTTCCAGAAACAATTCTTTGATGTCAAAGAGTTCTGAAGGACTGGGTCAGGGAGGATGGATTCTTTTTTTGTAATAAGTTTTAGTGTTTTAGCAGGAAGGAAATCTTACAAGTTTGTCTTTGGGCTATTTATCTAACAGAAGAAAAGATTGTATTTTCTTTTTGAGTAGTTCCTTAAAGACAGATTTGAAAAGTAATCTGTGTACAAAAGAATGTCTGAACAACCACTTCTGTGCTTGAGACAGCTAGATATTTATTAATAAAGGCAATGGCTGAATTTTTGCTACGGAAAGTAGCTTCAGCTATGGTAATCTCAACTTAAAATCAAATTCTCCTGGGTTTAACAAGTGTCTGTTTGCCTTCACTTGAATCCTCTGAAGGGACAGGCAAGGAGATGTGCTCAAAGTGTATTTGTCTTAAAGTTCAGTATGTAGCAGCTCAGTCATAGCCTACTTAATCAAAAATGTTGTTGTTTTTTTTTTTTTTCTTAGTGCAAAAGAAGATGAGTATGGTGATATTTATATGTTAGTCAATTGTTTGTACCACATCGCATTAGGAAAGAAACTGAACCAACCATCTGTACTCAGAGGGATGATTTAGGAGCTTATGTTTAGAAAGCAACTTAAGTTCACAAATACTCAGTTTCATGTGGATGTAGCTTAAATGCCCAAGCCCTATGCTGACAGGAATTCTTCAGCAGCTCCTATTACTGAATACAAACTTTTTTTTTACCTACCAGTGTGCATAGTCCTGGGAAGTCTTTGAAATTATGGTCTAAAATAATACGTTGATTGTGATATTGCTAGTTTGAAAGAAATCTTTCTAGATTCTTTTCAGGTTTTTCTTTAATATGATTCAGCTAGAATCTGTTTCTAGCCAAGTAGAATGGTTACAGAAAATATTTGGTAGTGAAGCAGGTATAATTTTAAATGATTGCACAGGGAGATATTCTTATTTACCTTCAAGAATTCAGTCAGTCATTAAATTTCATTACAGAATTATCATTTTATAAGTCATTTTATGAAGTGTGCATCCGTACTGACAGTATTTGCATTGTTGGCATAGATCATTAGAGTATTTTTGTTTTCTAAACTACATTTATATTACTAAACTGTAAACATTTCTCTCTGACATACAATCTTGATCTACAGTTCTCTTAATTAAATTTAAGAGCTCTGAAGATTTAGGAAGAGGAAAATAATTGAAATACTAAGTATACATTTCATACAACCATGGATCAAAATGTGTCAACTGTTTAAAAATGAAGTCAACCATGTATACCATTTTATGAGGGGAAAAAAAAAGTACATATCAACTGCACTCTTGTCAGAAGGAAAGCTTAAGATTTGTTCTTCTGGTTCCTTGTATCTTGGATTAATGCAGGGATGGAACAGAGATTTGTATGAGTAGAGGGTAATAAAGGGGCAGTTGCTCAATTCTTGTTGTGGTTAATAACATTTTGCTCTTGAGTTCCCTCCTAGTTTAGAAGCACTGAATGTCTGACTCACTGATGCAATGAGACTGCCTGCTTGTATGGAAGCTGCTGACAGCTTTGGGGCAGTTGAGCAGCTGTGCATATAGAGTCACTACAGATGTTGATGAAGAGGCCTATGTGATACTGTCCTAGCTCTACCTTGTTTCTTGCACTTGTTTAGTTTGTTTCTCTGTGCAGTAATTCATCTTCTTTAATAGCATCCTTCATTAAAGGACAGGGAAGGATGAGAGAGTAGTAGGAAAAATCTTGTAGTTTCCCAGATAATGAAGAATGGCCATTAGTAATAAGTAAGCCTTTGTTCTTCACTATTCATTAACTCTTGGTTATGTTACAAGCAAAACTGACTCATTAAAAATGCCCCTCCTCTGTGCTCCAAGTAGTCCTTGTGTTAGAGCTAGTAATGTATCTTTGCCCTCTTTTTGATTTGAGTACTGAGCGCTATGGAAGCCCCTTTACACAAAATTGCAGCTGTGTGTTTGTATATACTAGCGGTAAAACCAAAGCAATGCCTGACCTTTATTTTTCAGGGATGTTAGATTTGGATAACTATTAGTTAGAAAAACCAAGGCCGCTGTTGGACCAATAAAATCCTCCACACCCTACTTTGTGCTTCCTGGCCTGCCTTTTATACCTTGTTTAATACTGCCACATGAAGCCATCAGTCACCATGCTGTCATTTCAGTTGTAAGGCAAAGATTCTGTGCTTTAGGGTGAGGTGTGGTGGTAAAGAGTTGCAAAGCTCTGGGAGTAATTACAGGAACAAAAGGTTATTGAGTGTTGTAAGAAGTGCTTAAGAAAGCAACTGGGAAGTAACAAACATGATTAGATTTTTTTTTTTTTTTCTATATTGGTCTCCAATTCAAATAATGTAACTCTGAAGTAGATACCTTTTCCAGTCTAATGTTCTTTGTTGCCTGGTTATAGCAGTCCTTAATGTTCCAAAGTACAAAAACCCCAACCATTTTTTTACAGGTGGCTTTTTTCCCCTGTGATCTAGAGTTCTCTAATATGTTACCACAAAAGTTTTCCTATATTGTTCTTGAATTTTGAATATATAGTTACAATATGTATCTGCATATCCTCTCAGTTCTCAACTTAGAAATTAATTTTGGCACACTTAGCCCCATTTTATTTCTTATCAATAATAGTAATAGGCAGAATGTTATTCCAGAGAATAAATGAATAACATTTTGTAAGTCTCTAACTTCCTTATCTAGTCTTCCAGTTGACTGTTTTAGAGCAAAGGCGTTGGAACTTAGTTTTCACAGACTTTCCTAAAAATAGATTTAGCAGTTCTACAGTTTTTAACCATCTAAATGGCATTTATTTTACGGCATATTCTTCCTCTGAATTTATTTATAAAAAAAAAAAAAAAACAACACTCTGAATGTGCTACATCTGTGCCTTAAACTTGTGCCAAATCAAGGAATTTTCCCTGTAGAGCTGGGGAAGGTAAACCTGTGTTTGTCACTTTTAGAGTTCAGTTCTAAAGAAGGATGTGCTGAAAAATATCAGGTTGTGTGTGCCTATTATTCTCTTCTCTGGATGGAAAAATGACAGTGTGTTATTATCATGAGCCCTGAAGGAGAAGGTGAATGAGTAGCCAAAGAAGTTAGTACTGGATGGGGAAGGGGAGTGAAGCTGACAGACTGGTCTATGTCGAGGTTCTGCTACCTGCTGTTGGGTTTTTCTAGTATGCCAGATGTTCTGCATGGTGCTGGTCAGATAAATATTTAACTTGTATTTCATTACACTACTCAGTGTTTAATCAAGTAGGGTTTCATTATTATGAAACAGTGGAGTAGTTGTTCTACAAAGAACAACAACTTTACAATTACATGGCAATGAATCACTGTCAGACCAGGAATGTGGGCAGCTATGATTTGTCTGTTTAAAGTGCCAGAGTTATTCTTGAAAAGTCACTAGGAATATAGTTCAATCCTTATATCACAGTTTCCAGAATCTAAATTTTCTGAAGAATGAGGACGGTTAATCTTTTTCTTTTGGGAGGGATGGGAATGTAAGTGTGAAAGTTTAATTTGATTGTTTTAGAAAGGAAGTAAGATTCATACTTTGTTTTAAAACAAAACAAATACCAAGAAACAGGTTACTGATTTATTTTATTTTATTTTTTTTAAACGAAGGTTGCCTTCAGTATAATGTGAAAAGTGAAAGTAGGAGTTCTGTGGCTCGGGTTTCTTCACAGGCTGAAGTGCGAAGTTATGCTTGCAATCTCTGCCTTCTTAACTGAAGCTTTCCCGTGTTTTTCCAAAGCTGTTTGTATATGTAAGCTGTTAGAATAACAAGTCGTTGAGAATCCTTTCACCTAAAAAAAAACAACTCGGGTATTGACTTAGCATCAGAGAACATCCTGAATTGGAAAGAATCACAAGGATCATTGAGTCCAATTCGTGAGCCCAAAGGAGTTTGTCAAAGTTCAGTCTTTTATACCTATTAACTAGGCTATCAGAAAGGATGAGTTTTCTGAATTTACCAGAAATTGGCAGAAATTTGGGGAAATGAACAAAAAACCCTTCTACTTAGGTCTGTTTGTGTGAGATTTGTCGAAAACTACCAGCCAGTTATCTAGTAACTGTGATCAGCTTTTAGCATGCATTCATGTACTTTTAATTGAAATGATATATTTTAAGAATGATAGCTTTATGTTCTAGTAAGTGAATGAAAATTATAGTTGCAACAGCACCTTGTGGTATGTTATATCTTTTCCTCATTTTCGTTTGTCAGTTCCTAAAAATATTGTCCTGATTTTATTCCATAATACAGCATTTTTACTTTTCCCAAAACACTTGCTTGAGTTATTTCTGTAAGGACTTTCAAGTATTATAGCAGGCTATTATTGTACAAAGCATGATTAGATTGGAACAATGAAAGCTGTTACTGCTCCTCTAGGTTCTGAAAAGAACCGAGTACAGATGATGATAGGGATTCTGGCCAGTACCACACAGGGCATGTTTGAAACCTTATTACCACTGTTACCTTTTTAGATGTGACTTATCCAGTGAGTGGGTAGAGTGGGTTAGGAAACAGAGACAGATTCAGAAACTAATATTTTCCCTGCTTTTGGAAGACCCATCTGTCCAGACTTATTCATTTATCCCTTTGAAAATCTAAACTGTTCATGTTAATGTAAAACCATAGTCTACTGTTCAACTTTTTCTAAAGTCAATACTTCAGTCATCTGGGGAGGCTGGGGGGTGGAAATCAGTCCAGTTGCAAGCAAGGAGAGGGATATTTCCTTTTTTTTTTTTTTTTTTAACAATAAATGGTCTTCATTTATACCTTTTGACTTCTTTCCCCTTGCTTCTCAACCTTGTTTCTTACAGTTCAGTGGTAGCTAACCAAAACAGAAGTTCTGAAGCCTCAGAGAGGCAACTTTCACATAAAAATAGTGAAGTTAACTAATTTAAAACATATGTAGAATTGCATTAGCACTGCTGCTAGGCAGGAACAAGCTAAACTCTGTTTAGGAGCTGCCCTTCTGATGCCACCATATCAGAATCCAGATGACTGCTTTTTTTTTTTTTTCTTCAAAGTTTTCAGGCAGAATTTCTGCAGTGTCAGATATGTCAGATACTCTATTAGCTCAAAGCTTCTTAAATAGCTGTTAGAATAAGTAGTTTTTGAAGCAACATCATAAGTTGCTTCAAAACTTATGAATTTTTCTTAATAAAGTGCAAGGAAAGTTTGTGTTCTTCGATTAAATGACCCTTGTGAGTGGTGTTTTTGGAGAGTAGGGTTGGAATGAAGACAATCTGAAGTAGCTGATGTATTATTGTAAGGTTTTGTTTTGCAAGAGAAGAAATGTTTTAAATGTCTCCTCAGGACAAGTTTATCAAGATTATCCTTTGTCGTGTCCCCCCCAGTCCTTCTCCAAAGGGTTCAGTAAAATACTCAGACTTAAGTGGTCGTCTCAGTGCAGTCCATCATTTTATTAAAGCAGTTTACTGGGTTTTTTTTTTTTTTTTAAATCCTTTTAGAATTGATGTTCTTAGCTACCTGATTTACTGTTTCCATACTGAAATGTTCTGATTGAGTGAATTAATTTTCTTCTCCTTTTTTTTATAAATTCAGAGGGATGTACAGAATGTAAAAATTACCTAAACTATAAAGGTATGCAGCACATTTGCATGGTAAATGCAGGTATTTAGCTTGTGTGGCACGAAGGTCTGCAAGAGAGTGGTGCTTTGCAGCATGATATCCTGCCACCGTGTTCACTGAAAATAGGTCACAAAGTATAACTTAATCAAGAAACATCAATACCGTGAAGAAAACAGCCAACAAGCATATTTCTTTTTCCTACTTTAAATAGGTGGTGATACCATTGATGCTTCTAAGGGATTCTGCATGAAATGTAGACTGTGTATCAAAACTATATGCCTCTATTAGGCCTCACCTAATTGTGGTCAACCGTGCTTCATAGGGATATTTAGCAGTAAGATGGTCACTTGTTGTGAGTCACTGAAAAGATCTGCTCAGTACCTCTGGACACACTTAGCACAACTTGTCAGGAACTTAAGTATAAGCATTACCTACACCTATATCTGATACTTATTATTGCAGGTTATTTTGGTGTCTGCTAACAAGTTGACTCGATACATAGAACCATGTCAACTAACAGAAGATTTTGGAGGAACTCTCACCTATGATCATATGGATTGGTTGAATAAGAGGCTGGTTAGTTTTCTGTTACTTTCAAATGTGTTGTTCTTGATCCATGGATTTCTATTCATGTAGGAGCCTTGCATAGAATTTGTCCTGTGTGTAGTATTGTGGTCCAAATGCATGCATTTCATGATGATAATTGAACTAACAGGTTCCTTAGTGGAGCTCTCCCATAGACTGTTACTCTAGTAGAACTTGAGTGTATGATGGAGTGGTTATGAAGGGAATTTTTTTGCCTACTAATGGGGAAATCCCTAACAAGGAAGAAATACTTTAGAGTTAGGACAGCTTAAAACTTGGCTGAAAGATCTATCAGTGCTGTCTTCCCAGTGGATACAGAGTTGCAGTAATCATACAGGGTTAAAATCTGTTTCAAAGATGTAATCTGAGTAATATGCAATATCTGACTACGTAGGCTTTGCTGTCTGTGTACTCTCTGCATTTGAAGAAACTGGTCAGAGTATTTTTTTTTAAATCGCTAGTATATCTTCTACCTCAGAGTTCATTACATTGTAGCTTGTTCATAGCAATGAAGATTTGGCATTTTCACAAAGCTGATTATTTTTACCCATTCAGCTGAGCTATCCAATGCTTTTGTAACACTGATTCAGCATTATGCCTGAGATTTAAATAAAGATAGCGGCATAAATGAAATGGTGAAGTAAGTATGTCCATAAGAACTTATAGGTTCTGTAGAAATCTAAAAAAAATGTATTTCAGAAATCAGTTCTTCATTGTACTGTGTGATATTTCTTATCTTCCTAAAAGCTTCTGGTGCTCCTAAGTGTTCCATGTAGAAAACTATGCTCTTTTTGCTGTACTTTCTATATATTGGGAAACAATATGAAGATTGAAATGTATTATTGGAGCCACTGGATAAATTTGTATTGATGCCCTCAATATTTTATCGCTTATATTATTTGTATTTCTTAATTTAAAACATGCATTTTTGTTTAGGTATTTGAAAAATTCACAAAAGAATCAACATCCTTGCTTGATGAACTTGCTCTAATTAACAACGGAAGTGATAAAGGAAATCAACAAGAAAAAGACAGGTATGTAGTTAGGCTTTTGAAACTCATGGGTTTTTGATATTAAATTTCACTAGAAATCGCAATGATATTGAAAATACTGTAATACTTTAAATGTCATGAAATACGTAAGGACATTTTCAACATTTAAAAAACATCACAAATTTTGTCAGATGGATGCTTGTTTGGCTGCACCTCATTTTGATAAATGTGTACAAAGAGCAAGAATTTAATGACTGTTTTACTCATGTTTAGAATCAAAATGAGGAAGAGGGATTTACTCTGATACTGTTCTCCTATAAGTGGTTGATTTCCTGATGTAAATAGACTCCACAAGAAACTAAAGAACTGAACTTTTTATTTTTTTTAAACCAATGCGTCCTAACATGTATCTAAACAGTGTCAAAAGCAAGTTCATGTTTTCCATCATTTATCAAAGTCATAGAAAATAATTACTCTTTCTTTAGATTTACAAAGAGCCTATGCAATTAAGGTATTAGGCTGAGATACAGAAGATCAAAATTTCAGCTTCAGGCTTGATTAGAAATCTCATGACTGCACAAGTCAATGGGGCTTTTATCTTGTTCTATTATCCCTAATGGGGATAATTCCGTCAACAAAACTTCTGCCACTGTTGCACAGTTCTGTAAACTATGGATACTGGTGTTTGCCACTTGATCTGCTTTTCTCATGTCATGTAGATACTGCATATTCTGGGGTGTGAAGAAAAGAGATATGGAGAAAAGTACATAGTCTCTTAACAGAGTGTGATAGCTCTGATGTTGGTTGGAGCTTTTTAGTGCTACTGTAATGCAAATGAATTATTGACATTTGTTTATTACTTTTATTCAAGATCAATAGATTTGAACTTCCTTCCATCAGTTGATCCTGAGACTGTACTGCAGACAGGTAAGTTGAAAAATAATAATGTCAGTTAATAATGTTCATTAATCACTTTGTTCCTCACTTGAAAGCAGAGGGTGCGATAGCTATCTTAACCAATGCCACAATGTAATAAGCTTATCAATTAGTGTCATCTTTGTTGGGATAAAAAGGAAAGCAATGCGTCTTAGTGCGTGCAATGCTGCTTAAAATAATTTTTAGTAGTGTTGATAACATCTTTACAGTGTTACAATAATTAGTAGCTTTAATTTGAAAGTACATTGCTTCTAGATAATGCTGATATGTTGGCCTCTCATGGAATGATTTCCTCTCAAGTAGCCACGAAATGGTAATGATACGAAGCATTTTCATGCACAAGTCAGATAATTTGCATCAAGCTCATTCTGAGCTGCCCACCTATGAAAGTGAAGCATGGTCCTTCTGACTTCCATTCTTTGACTATCCCTTGAGCTTTAAACAGTTTGGTTTCTTTGAGATGTTTTTAGTGTGAATATCTTATTCCCAATAACACAGAATGGCACCGTGATTTGGACTAGAAATATGCTTAAAAATTTGTATAGAGTGGGAAGCAAAGCACAGCATAAAGATGGTGATCAGAGTCTGAGGAGTGCTCCTTATCTTATAGTCTCCTACTACATTCATGATGTGTGATTTGTGTAACGTCTGCTACTGAGAGCTACTGGCTCTGCATATGCTTTATCTTACTGAGATATGGGAGAATTCTCTAAGTGTTAAAAGGTTGTTATAGCCTTTAAAAATTTTTAAATACAAAGCACCTGTAGAAACTGTCAGACCTTAAAGTCAAATTGTATATACTCCTCTAATGAACAATGCAACAATACATTATTTTTTTTTTTTTTTAGTAGATGGCTCCCAAGAAAGTTTGGAAGCATTGTCTATTTTTAATATTGTAACATAATGACATTCTTAGAGCTACAATAATAGGTATAATAATGTTATTCAAGCCATAGGAGTTCCCAAGAGACTATTTTTTGTTGTCGTTGATCACTATATTGAAAGTTTGAGAATCAAAAAGTCATTTTTTTTCTCTATTAAAGTTTCCTACCCTTAAAGGGCAAATATCAACAAACCAAAAAAGGAAGACCAGTTTTGGTCTGTTTTGTTATTGTTCTGAGTTCTTAAAATAAGTCTCCTGACTTTCATAATTTATAATTATTGTTGCTTTTGCAGGCTGCTATGTAATTCTTACAGTTTGAAGAACTGTGTAACTATTACAGTTTGATAATAGTTTAGCTTAAAAAAAAATCATGAAAATATTAATTCCTTGCTGTGGAAGAAACATAATAATGTAAGATTATTCTAATATGACTTACAGAAATCTTAAACTGTTTTCCCTGCAACTATCTGTGCCTTGTAGTACTCCAGGAGGTGAAATCAATGATATTTATCTCAAGAGCTTAGCAAAATGTGTTTGAATTCTTATGAATTGTGTACATCTCACAGTATAAGGACAGAGTAATTTACAGATGCTTGCTGCAAATTCCAAGGCCTTTGGCATTTTTGTATAGATGATAATACTTGAGTTTAAAGTCTGTTTTTCTGTGTTTACCTGGAGGTATTACAATTACTATGCTAGTATCTGGTTTTTTGTTGTTTCTTTATTTTGGTGAACTGGCACACCACCATTTAAGACCTGCACAGCTGTGGGATTGGCAGATTTTTTCACTTCTACATCAAGATGTCTTTACTGAACAAACACTTGCTAATTTGTTCATTGAGCTTCTGGATATACAAATAGACTGAGTTGGCTAGTAGTGGATGTGGAGTTCACATCTTAAACTTTGCTGCAGCTTACGAAAACTCACTTTCTTTGAACAGTTTAAGTGCAGGACTAAATAGACAAACTGTGCTATTTTCATACGCATTAAAGTTATTGCTCTATAGAGAGTCTGTACCATAACTCAGTGTCTAAGAGCATGATACTTCAGGTTCAATTCCATCCTTTCTTTTGCACTTTTGCACTTGTTAGAAAATCTTGTAAGCTGACCGGAGTGTGCTGAATTTGTTAGGGCTTCTAAATCATTTATTCTAAGAATATGAATTAAATGAGAGAAATATTTTGAATGCTACACAGTATTTTACAGTAAATGAGAACACTTACAGTCGTTCCAGAATCAGCACTGTGCTTTGCAAATGTTTCCTTATTATCAATATTGTATCTTTTAGATACCTGAAATATGGCACATGGTTTCTGCCCTATTTTATAGTTGGTACAACTCCCAGGCTGTGCCTGAGGCTCTGAATGTTAATGGAATGGTATCATTAAATGTGCATAATGCATGTAAGATTATTAGCTGCAGAAATGTACTTTTAGACCATCCAGCAGTACATTTGCTGACTCATCACCTTGTGCTTATTTTGTATCTGCATTAACCAAATCATTATACGTTCCCTCAAAGGCCATGAGTTGCTCTCTGAGCTACAACAGCGTCGATTTAATGGCTCAGATGGAGGAGTGTCGTGGTCTCCAATGGATGATGAGCTGCTTGCTCAGCCGCAAGTCATGAAGCTCCTAGACTCCCTCCGAGAGCAATATACCCGCTACCAGGAAGTTTGCAGGCAACGTAGCAAGCGAACTCAATTAGAGGAAATTCAGCAGAAGGTAATGCAGGTAAGAATTAAGTTCTTGAATGCTGTGAGAAGCAGGTTTGGGCTCAAGACCCAGCCTGTATTCTCCTCCTATTCCTGAAACTTCAGTACACTGGTTTGACTGGATGCTTTATGCTTTGGCTACTGGCACAGGCTTTCCAAAGTCTCTTCTGATACAATAGAGGTGATTAGAATTTACTCAGCTCCACCTGCTTTCAACCCCACAGCAAAAAGCTTCACCACATCCCTTTGTTTCTTGCTGCTTAACTCATTAAGGAGTGGAATACCTGACATGATAGCAGAGAACATTCACATATGAGATGCATTTAGCGGTAGTTTTGTCTGAGAGTTTAGTTTTCAAGTTCCTGTTACTGAAGGAATGTTGTCATTTATTCCATTCTAATGCTGAATGTTTTAGCAAAGTTAAAATTAGTTAAACACTGTATTTTGAGTCACCTCTGACCAGAATAATAGACATCTTTTATTCAATTGTTAAAGGCCATAATGAATTGGTCCTGTCCTTTGGAAACAGGCATGTAATTGGCACTTCCAACATTTTGTCAGCATGGTTTCAGAGATAAGAGAAAGAAATCTCCATTTCTTTGATTGTGTTTATCACTTGAAATTAGTTCTATGTTTTTAAACATTTTGCATAGTTTGAATGTTCACAAAATAGAATGAATGTTGCTTCTAACCTTTATACGCTAACATTTCTAAAGCATGGGGAGTGTGAATCAAGTACTTTCCCTTCACAGTATTCCAAATAGGGAAGAAAAACTAATCAATCTTGTTTTTATTTCTAGCAGCAAAATTAGCAATAGAGTAATCATTTTCACTTGTGTAGTCATTCAAATGATTATAAAAGGAAAAAGTAAATATCAACTTTTTTTTGAGCTGGAAATAAAAATGTATAAAAGGTGACAATAGTACTGTATCAAACATTAGCATGGCAGTGGATGTAATTGGGTGAGAATTTTTCCCCCCTGTGGTAAAGCTGTATTGGTTGAAGAAGATGTGCTGATTGAAATTAAATTTATGACTTAGTTTGGCTAACAGCCATTGTTAATGCATTTAAATAGACTTGTTTACTGGAGCATCAGCCTCATTTTGCCACTAATTTTATTAGGAAGTCTTTTGTTTGCTCCCTCTATACTATGAATGCTGCATAGTAAGTGAACTGACTCTCAGTGTACACAGCAAGAATATATTTCAATATTTTACTAGCTTAGTCTGTTTTATAGAAAAGTACATTTTAAAGCTCTTTAGATGGCATAAAAACATGGAAAAATCTACTAAGTCTGTAAACTGATGTAGTTTCCTTTTGGCTTGTGGGGGAAAAAGACTTGAGCTCATGGTAAATTAAAGAAGATAATGATGGGCTGGAGGCGAACTGGTGTGGGATTTATTTTGCCGAAACAAACAAGTTGCAGTATAAATGTGCTTGCAGTGCTTTCAGTTGGAATGGGTGTGTACAGAGAAAAGCTGCTCCCTTATGTTGCTGATTTATTTTCCATCTTTTTTCTTGCTTTGCATTCCAATTTAACTCTTTGTATACCTTCTTACATTGCTAATCAATGTTAATTACTATTTTTCAAATCTTAATTCACAAAAAAAAGTGACAGACCTTACAGTAATCTCTAATCATTAAAAATTAAAAATTGTTCCAAAAGTAATGCCTCATATGTATTTCCACGGAAACTATAAAGCATATAAAGAGCACAATAGTGCTGATTGATAGAACAAAGTCTCAGCTACAAAACTACTTTCTTCAACACAGTTGCCACCACTATTTATGCACTTTTTGCCAATGATGAAAAAGCCTACTTATAAAAATGTGAACCAGTGGAGATGATCCAATGTTTCACAGTTGTTGTGACGGAGTCACTGCTAAGAAAACGTTCATCTTTCCATGTGTTCATATCTACTGTTTGGTCTCCGTAAATGTTCATAAGTAAGTGTTGAATGTCAGTGTGTCTTTCCTCCCATGTGGAGGAATTGAATGACACACATTTGCTCCATATGCACTTCCATGTCAAATGCCATTCTACCAGAAATAGGAGATGTTACTTCTAGAACAGACATCTTTTGCTCCATGCTTTTGTGGAGCTGATAGGCTGAGATTAATGAGAAGTAACTTCTATATAATGCTTCTGAACTTGTGGATGGATTCGTGGGAAGACTTCCACAGATGCTGAAAAAGATTACATATATTTTTAAATACTTAGTTTTGCAACTAAATACTTTTCTACAAGTTTCCACATAGTTGATTTGCTGTCTTATTTTTGTCATATTTATCTTTTTTACAGGTAGTTAATTGGCTTGAAGGACCTGGATCAGAGCAGCTAAGAACCCAGTGGGGAATAGGAGATTCAATTAGAGCCTCACAAGCGTTGCAACAGAAGCATGAAGAGATTGAGAGTCAGCACAGTGTGAGACTTCCACTGTCCTTTTCAAGTAGCAAAACAGTTCTAATTGCATGCAGTTATGTATTATGCATTTTGGTTATGAATATTGAGGAATTCTGGATAGTGAATGATTTTATGGTTAACTGTCTGAGCAATTTAAGAACTTGGTATGTTCATTATATGTAGATGATATTTATTGTTTTCCAGTATAGAAAAATACTGATTTTTATATACGGTTTATCTATAGTTTGTTGTTAGGGAATTTTCTTACATCGTCATAGCAATTATTTCCTTGTCCTTCTCTGCCTGCGGCTGGAGAGAAAATGGCTGAGAAGTCCTATATTTTTTTTACATGAATGAGTTAATATTTGGTCTTTGTTAAACTACATTTGCCAGGAGTTGAAACTGGCTTAACACTTTCAATGATCAAGACTTATGAATATAAGGTATATTTCAAGGAAATATAAAAAATATTTTGTAATTATAGTGAGTTGATACCACAGAACTATGCATTACCTGTAGCTAAATGCTGTCTTTGAAGTCTGAATTCCCCCTGAAGTTTACAGCCTGGCCTACAGCTTTCTTATCACCATCAGGCACAGGCAATAACAAACACTGCTTGGTTATCTGATGCTGACAGTATTTTGTAGAAACAACAATCAGAACAAGTTATTTTCAGGTTTATACCATAAGTAGTAACTGTAATCCCCACTTACGAATTGAAATCACTTTCGAAAATAGCTTTGGAGAAAATTGATTTCTAAACATCTTCTAATAGCTGAGTGCACATTTTCTCTTTCACTGTTTCCCTGATTTCTTTTTCCTCTTCTAGAAATTGAATTGACAGCTTTTTTTGCTTTTCCTTTCATCATCTCTCATCTGTTGCTGATTTTAATGCTTGTATTTTGAAGACACTTTCAAAAATGTTTGATTTGTTATCGAAATTGCCTTTTCCACTCCAGTTTATTTCAAAAAATATTTTCCACTTTCAGGGTGTTATTTTATTTTGCTTTGGGTGGAGTGTGCTTTTTTCCCCCTCATATTTTCTGCATGTTTTATTGATGGGCGGTATACTGGAGCTGTTATCTTTGAGTGAATGTTGGCTGTTTCTCCGTAATTTTGATGTGTTAGAGGTGTCTATCTAAAATTCCACTATAGAAGACATCATAAATATATTGTATTTCTGGTTCACCAGTCTTTTTATTTGACTGATAGTTTAAAAATCCATTTTCTTTAATGATAAACTATTAACGTAGATTTTCTTGTTTGACTTTTCATATTTTGCTTGTCACAATCAGTAAGCTTTCTTTGTTCAGTATCTAACAGTATAGTGTGAACCTAAGTGAACCTGTACATCTATAGCATGAGTGTGGCAGTAGAAAATTTTCCCCATACTATGTTATCCAAAATGGCTCTTGTGAGGGGGGAAGACTTATTTTGCTCTTAATTTTTTTTGTTGATTGCTAGTTTAATTTTTTTCATAGCTGCTTTTCCTCCTCGCATTTTCTCATACTCTGCTTCTTCCTGTGAGCGGATGATAGAGAAGATTTCAAGTAAAATGAAAAGAAAACTAAGAACATGAATATTTATATTGTTTTGCATGCTTTGTAAATAAATAATGCAAAAACTAAAGGCATAATATTAAAAAAAAAAAAAAGAGGGGAAAAAAGAAAAAAAACATCCTAACTGTAGCATAGCAAGAATACCAATTCAGTCAAATGTTTGAGGCCAATAGATGGTGCTATTCAGCATCATTTCAAGTGCATAGGGCATTTGAAAAGCACTTCACTGTAGGCTAAAATAAAAGCTGTTGGACAAACATGTTTAGGCATCTGAATCACGCAAAATGAGAATGTGATCTTGATGTATCATGTAGTGTTTAAATCCCCCACAACTGTTAAATATTTGAAGTACTTTCTTCTGCAAATAGACCACCATGACACTAGTTAACTCCTTGTGCATGCATTTAGTAGTCAAAGCACTTGAAATCAAATCTAGAAATTTTGAATTGAATAGTGTAAATTTTTCCTTAATTAAGAAATAAAGGTCATTTTCAAGTTCCAATAAATGGATGACCTGAGGAATTAGAGGATAAGAATTACTTTGTCTCTATCAACAGTAGTAGTTTTTTTCTAAATGTTTAAGAAAATTACTGAAGCTTTCAATTGTCACCAAAAGTAACACCTAGACATTCTTTTGAACACCTTTTGAAATAGCTTACCAATTAACAAAAACTTTTCAGTACAGCCCCAGAGGCATATAAGTATTAGAAGCTTGTTTAAAAATGGGGAGATTCTTCTGTTGATTCAGTGATGTAATTTGAGTGAAGTTTGTGCTGTGATCTACAAGCCATGCTACTCACTGTTTGTAATCTTCCCATTTTACTGCACCATTATTTTTTTTAAGTTACAGTACATGCATTATTTCAATATGTACTAATTGCTTCTTAAGTTGATTTGAAATTATGGAAACTTTTCCTTCCTGTGTGAGAATTGATAATTATAGTGTAAGCTGGACTAAGATCCCTTTTAAATCTGATTATGTATTAATCTGCAGGTAGATGTATGCCTTTTTAAAAGAAAATTGTTTGATATTATTTTAATGCTTAATTATCTTCTATTTGTAGGAGTGGTTTGCTGTTTATGTTGAACTTAATCAGCAGATTGCAGCCCTCCTAAATGCGGGGATGAGGAGGACCTTGTGGAATTAAAAGCATTGCAGCAACAGCTGAGTGATGTGTGTTATCGACAGGCCAGTCAGCTAGAATTCAGGCAGAATCTATTACAAGCAGCACTTGAATTCCACAGTGTTGCCCAAGATGTAAGTTGTTCCCTTTTGCTTCTCACGGACTCACCTTTAGTGTGTTATTAGTATAGTATTGTAAGTGTTCAATACATTGGGAAAGTTTGAAGGGGGATAAAACATAAAATGTTACTTGGAAAATGGAGTAACTCTTCATTTAGTGATTGAAACAGTGAGAAAAAGAATTTTTCTTTGGGAGAGAAGTTGTAGTATATCTTGTATTTCAATAGCATTCATCACTGAATGGCTAGTAGTAAATAATGAAAAAGTGCTCTAGCTTTTCTTGAAATACGTATTACCTGTGGCACACTTTTTTTTCTAATTTTGAGAAGAATTTGATACGATCTTCCATAGGTTCTTTTTAAGATTGACATTTATTCCTTTCTTATAGCTGTGTAAGGAGTCTTAGGTTTCTCTCCTCCCCCCCATTTAGAGATATATTCTCTTGGAGTTTTGTAAGCAAAGAGAAACCTGTAAAATGACGCATCCCCAAACATTTGGAGCAACACTGCAGACTTGAGCACCTTGAAGCCCCTTCTTTTTAACAGCAATATGTTGGTTTTCACTTTAGTTATCTCAGCAACTGGATGGCTTACTAGGAATGTTGTGTGTAGATGTGGCACCAGCAGATGGAGCATCAATTCAACAAACTTTAAAATTACTGGAAGAGAAATTGAAGAGTGTTGGTAAGCAGAATATTTCTGCATTTAACTTACATACACTAATAATACTCTCTTTAAAACAAAATAGCGGGGAAAAAGAAGGTAATAACTAGAAATCGAAAGATAAGTAATGCTCCACATAACTACCTTTGACTTGCTGATACTGTTTTGTCTGAGGAAGTGTACTGGAAGTGCTTTCTTGTTTTACATGTTTACTATATACCTACTCTGCATTTCATCTGTAATGAAGCACTACTTCTTTGTTAATGTAGATGGGTGCTTTCTCTAACTTAGAAGTAAGGAAGGGTAAAGAAATACAAAGGTAGTAATGTTCTCATCTCCTTCCAGCCTTCCATCTCATAGATTCTATTGCATTTTATCTCTTTTTGGTGAGAAGGTTAACAAGCTTAGAGTGTCATGGATATATCTCTTATTTTTTTTTAACCTTTTAAAATTTTTTTGCTTTTTTTTCTTCAGATTTAGGTTTGCAAGGCTTGCGTGAGAAAGGTCAAAGTCTTCTTGATCAGATATCTAATCAGGCATCTTGGGCCTATGGAAAAGATGTGACCATTGAAAACAAAGAAAATGTGGACCATATCCAAGGAGTGATGGAAGATATGCAGCTTAGAAAACAAAGGTAAAACAGTTCTGTTACAATTTTCATGTACTAACAAGTCACTTCAAAACACATATTTTCAGAGAGACTATTTTGCTTTACTTTCAGTTAATGGATGTAGTGCAACTGTAATTTATGGTATTTGTGATACACTTAAACAAGACAATCTTTCCCTGCCTAATTTGTTGCATATTCCTAAATTCATTTCAGTGTTGGGTGGCAGTATTTGAGTGCTTTTCTATACTCATAAATGTTTAAGACACATTCCCTTTGTATGGAGTTTTGGAACAGATGCAAGAGAGCTTTTATGCTAGCAGTTTGAGATGCAGTGTATGCTAATACTGCAGTAATGATGATAGCTCTAAAGTTATGTGGAAATTATGTTCCAGCTTGTTTCTCATTTTCTTTTTCACAAACTCTTTTTGAATGTGGCATTTTCACTCCTAAAGAGAAGAAATTTGAGCTTTTGCCAGGTCTCACTTTGTACCCTTCCCCTGCACCAGCAAATGGTGGAGGCACAAGAGTTCAACTTTCAGAATGTTTTTGGTCTTTTTCTGTGAGTTTTGGAATACGATGAGGTGAGGGATGAAATCTTAGTAGTGGAAAATACGGGGCAGAACTAAATTCCCAGAAGAATGGGTTCTGCCACCACTCTCATCCTCCAAGCTTCCACTGGTTCTTTTCTCATTAAGATGTAGTAGTATTGAATTGGCTAAATTGCTACCATTGTATAGATCTGTGTCTGTTTGTACTCTAAGCATTATACAATTCTGATAGAAGTGTAGCAAGTTAGAGGGCAAAAAAAAGTTAAGTGCTTAGACAAAGGTGTGAAAAAACTTCCAGATGATTAATGATTTAACAAAAATCTTCAGTCTGGAAGAGACATGCAAAAATACAGATAGAGGTCTGTAAGAGTGAGGCAGGGACAAGTTAGGCATAGGTTTTTTCATTGCTTCTTTCAGTACAGAAGTGGAAGATATTGGCTAGAAATGACTTAAGAAACACTGATAACTGAAGCTGATGCTGCTTCACACAGTGTACAAATAAAATTAAGCTGTGGAAGTCTTTGCTACAGGATTGTTTAAGCTTAACTAGTACAAGAAGAATTTGGACTAACTTGGGGAGGAACAGTGTGCAAGAGGTCTTTATAGATGCAACTTGTGCCTGTCTCTGAACTGTAGCTTTTCATAGCTGTTGTGGTGGTTGCTGGAACTTTTTGCTTGCTTTTATATTCAGATAGCAAAATAGATTTTTTTTTAATGTAATATTTCAACACTTTCAAGTGAAACTAAATGAGATTCAAATAAAGAGTGAACAGAATCTGTGCATTTTATTAGTCTTACTATTGTAGTATCCTTCAGGTGGTGAGAAGAAATGGGAATTTTAATTTTAATTTCATTAGATTCATGAAACTGATCTGCGTAGCTTATTCTGGATAAAAAGAAAAGCTAACTAACCACGTAATGCTTATCACACCACCAGAGTTTTCTCATTTAAGCATGCACCAGAGAAGGGATTTAAGCAGTGTTTCCCATTTAAAAGGATATTTGTGGGAGGAAATAGAAAATAAATGTCTGGGAAACAAATGTGATTTATTTCTGCCTTCTGATATTTGTTACCAAAGGTATCGATGTGACTTTACATAGAATGAAAACAAAATTGTCTTAAGTTGTAAATGGACAAAACTTTCTTATTACTTCTATTAATTTAATTACTAAATTATCCTCCCCCATTGAAAAATATATGATAACAATATATCACTTTATAGCATTTAGTAGTAGTTTTTGTGAGATCTCACCTCGAATTAATAGAATGTTTCTCATTTATTACACTTGTTGTACGCATATTTAAATGTTCATTTCTGCTGGCATTTTGCTGCTTTATTTATTGTTTTGGAATGCACAGACTCTTTTTGTGCATTATTAGGGCAATGAATTTTCTTTATGTAAGCATCACAACACTGCAGGGTGCTTAACAAAACACAATATTTTAATAACTGTTCTTTGGAAGTGCTTGTTTGCAAACAGTTTGGAAAAAGAGCAGATATATGCATATGATCTTTAGCATTCGCTTATAGTGTAATCTGTTGTTGACATTAGTGATTCTATTTACTGTGTGATGCAAGAGACTGAATCTTGCTGTTTTCTTAACAGGCTCTGAAATTGAAGCAGAAAGGTCTTTCAGCTAAATGCTTTAGTGTTTAGCTCTTGCTATTAAAATGGCTTTCGATTGTACTTTTGTATTCTAACTGGACCAAAAAAAAGTAATATGCTATTCATTTAGAACAAAAGAATGTTAATAGGTTTTTGTATGAATTAGATTTTTAGATGGTTCCTGACAAGTTACAGCAAAGGACATCATCAAAATTAGTCTTGTAAGACTTTATGCTTCCTGCATATAAAGGTTCAATCACTTCAGTCTTTAGCTAGCTAAAAAGAAAGATATAAAGATGCATGCTGCATTTTTGGTTTGGTTTTGTTTTGTTTTTTTTTTCATTTTATTTAACAAGAAAACTTTGCCACCCACTGACAGTAGAAGTCAGAATGATACTAGGTGTAATCCAGCTTTTCCTAAGTAGCTCAATAGCAGAAACAGTTTATTTTACACTTGTAAACCTCTGACCTATAAATCTAACCATTGCAACAGGGTAAGGAACCCGAAATGCAGCTAGAAGGCTATATAGCTACTGCTGGGTATTACTTTCTGTAGTGTAGCTATGCCTGGACTCTTTAAAATCACGATGTCTGTGGCTTGTACTGCTCACTTTAATTTATTGCTTATTTTTTCTTACTATTATTATTTATTTTGGTTAATCTAAGCAGGATATAGAATGTTTTAATCACCTTCTAATGAATAGTTGCATAGTGAAAACGTTGTAATACTCAGTGTATTTTATCTGCTCTTCATGCATTGACAAGTCTAACTGTGCTGCTGTTTAAGGTGCGAAGACATGGTAGATGTGCGACGACTGAAGATGCTTCAGATGGTACAGCTATTTAAATGCGAAGAAGATGCTGCTCAGGTATGGAAAGGACAACAGAAATGTATCATCCTGGCCTAAATATATGACTATGCTGGCTAGATGTATGGGGGAGGAGGGGAGTTAATTGTACTGTATTATTTCTGTCACTTGCAAGTGTAGTTTTATTTAGTGAATTTGTAAAGTGAAAATAATAAAGGATATAGCAATGATAGTAAGCAGTGTTCTAGGGGATATCATGCATGATATATGAGTTTAACTGATACCTCTTAACTGTTTCCAGATCAAAAGTATGTAGTACTGTAGTTAATTGACTATTCTGGATGAATGTCTTTTTAATTTCCTAGCTTTTATGCTTCTAATTTACTTCTATTTTTAAGGCAGTGGAATGGTTAAGCGAGCTGTTGGATGCTCTGCTGAAGACACACATCCGACTAGGAGATGATGCTCAAGAAACAAAGGTTTTACTGGAGAAACATAGAAAATTTGTTGATGTTGCACAGGTGAACTGAATTATTTTTATTAGTGTGGTTTTTTTAGTTTCAGGAAATCCAAATAGAATTGGCACCTATATGTACAAGAATTGATCAACTATTACTTGTCTCCATTGTTCGCCTCAATGGTTGCATGAATAAATAATGAGTTAGTAATGAGCCTAATGAGATTTTGAAGTGAAGATTTTGGTGAACTGTCAGCATAACCAATACTTCAGTTCTTAGTTTACTATGTTTTGCATGGGCAATAGAAAACACAGAACTCTGAAGTTCACACTGACTTTTTAAGGTCATGTTTTTCAAACAGTCCTTACAGCAGCTTTTGAAGGACTGCAAACAAAAATAATGAAACATTACTAAGTCACTCAGTTTGAGTTTATTTTGTGCTGTACTTCATGAAGCAGAGCCTGTCTTTCTGTTGGTTTTCTAGACAGTTGATTATTGGTGTATGTTAGTCATCTTGCACAAGGAGGTTTTGGTACTAGAGTCTGTTCAGCTCCTCAGAGATAATGGTTAGTCAGAACTGACAACTTTCAATTGTTGACAGTAGGCGCCAAGTAATGAATCCTTCTGTACAAGTCTGCTGAATTCACTGAAGCTGTAGGGCATGTTTGCACACTTGTTTGTGAACAGATGTCAGGAATGATTTGAATTTCAAGGAAGAGTAGAATATGTAAAAGTTGAATCTTTTTCAAATAAATACTATTTCTAGAAATATCTAATGCACAATTACCAAATAACGTATTTTCAAATTCTATTGGTTACACTGGCATACCCCTCTTCTGATGAATAGTGACGATAGAATAAGGAATTAGAACTAAGTATGAAAAGAGGATAGCTTGCTGTTGTTTTGGTGTGCCATGAAGTTCCTGGGTGCTGTGTGACTAGGAACGTGGTGATAATGAAGTCAGTGAGATGGTTATCTTAGCAGTAGATGCCAAGCATACAGTATAAGGTCCAGGCAGCTATTCACAATTCAGCAGTATTTTGTAGTAGAGCAGATTAATTCAAAGTACTATGTGAATTTAAGTTGGTTTCACAAGCTTGTCTGCTCTCGTTTTAAGATAACTAGCTCTTCAGTTAAATGCATAGATTGAGTATATCTTATGCATTCCTCCTGCTCTCCAATTTCTAGAGTACTTATGATTATGGGAGACAGTTACTGCAGGCAACAGTTGTGCTGTGCCAGTCCCTGCGATGCACTTCAAGGTCCTCAGGGGACACACTTCCAAGATTGAACAGAGTGTGGAAGCAGTTCACATTAACTTCTGAAGAAAGAGTACAGAGGCTGGAAACAGCTGTTGCATTTCATTCGAGCGCTGAAAAGGTGAGTGTTGTGTTTTTAGGAAGAAAACTTTCTTGTGAGAATTTAAGCAAGCAAAATGTAATATACATGGAGAACTTCATTTCTATTTTAATACTATGTTTGAACGTTTCTGTGTGTTTTAAGCTAAAATTCTTAAAGGTAAGAAACACTTCATTCCTGTTTTCATGCAAGGTTTAATACAAAGCCATAATGATGTCACTTAAGAACTTCGAGGCGTTACAGGGAGTATTGCCTCTTACGCTGTGTGTATGTTCTGTGTGGTATTCTCTCAAAATTTGTGAGTAAGAAACTCATCACCTTCTGTGCTTGCTCGGACTGGTGTACCTCATATTTTGCACTTGGAATTCAGTATTCAAGGGGCTCTGTTTCCTTCAAAGCACACTGCTGTCTTACGGTTTTCAAACTCCTACAACAAAGATCCTCACTGACTTGCCCAGCTGGATGCTGCTAAAAGCTGCAAAGAATCAGAAGTTAGCAACACTGTTATGAAGAGCAGTTGCTAAACTGGGAATTTTCAAATGCCTGAATTCCTGAGAATGTCCATTTCTTTAGTTCATGAGAAGTACAGCCTTTCAGCCAGGGAAACATTTTTTTTGTGAAACAATACTGTGAATTGTTTTTCTGAAAGGTATCTACCTCTGCTGTTGAGGTAGTTAATGTAGTTTCTTACAAGTGCAAAAGAAAAGCCTATCTTGGACATGGTACAGGAAAAAAAATAATCTCTAATTGAGAGAAAGCATAAGATGCAGAGGTGATTCATGCGCTCTTGACTTGTATTCATTTCTTGTTTGCATTTATAGAAAATAATTTGAATCTGTGGATATTGAGAGTTGCTGGTGATTTGTGAAAGCAGGAATATATTATCTATGCTGCCACAGATGGCTGGAATGTTTTAGTAGTTATCAAATTAGAATTTAGTGGATCGTAAACTTAGAGTTGATTGTCTTAGCCCATATTACAAGTGTTCTTTTGTTACTGCAGTACTGAATTGCTATATTTTTAGGCAACTTTAAGTAAAAGTGCATAGCTAAAAATATTCTGTTGCTCAAAAGCACAATTCTACTAGCACTGTTGTGGCCTGTTAATGAGACCAAGAGGAAATTATGCTGTTAATTAGGGAAAAAAAAAAAAGTCAGGGAGATGTAGATGAAAATAAGTACAAATGTTGGGTTCCGATACAGTCTAGAAATACTTGTATTTAAATTTATAATTTCACTGGAGCTCTCTGCCAGGTATGGATTTTTGTTTTGAAGTTGTTTTTAATAGACCCTTTATAATTCATGTAATTGTATTTCATGCTTAATGATGCAGGTTATATTTATGCATTTTAAATTTGTTGTTGAAATATTGTCCAGCAAGATTTTTTCATTCTTAGCAATGATGAGAATAGTAGTACCCTGCATTATCTTCTCATTCTGTGTTAGCTTAATTGCTGTATTTTTCTGGAATTCTATGAATATTTTGAACTCATTTAAATGTGGTAGTGAAGATGCTGAAAGAACATTCACTCTGAGATTTAATGGCACTTTAGCACTTGAAATATGTATAAAAGTATATGCTATTGCTTGTCTACCTTATTTTACGTTTGTTTCTCATTTTTAACAGATTTTGCAAGAATGTCCTGAGCAGCCTGAAGCTTTTAATGAAATGGACCAATTTGATGAAATTGAAGCAGTTGGGAAATCGCTGTTGGACAGATTAACAGTGCCTGTAGTTTATCCTGATGGGTATGCAAAATGTTATTGTAATGCCTTTTTAATATCCTTTTTAAAATGTTTCATAATGGTCTCATAGGCAGAAGAATCCTGAGTGCTTATTTCTGAAATTACAAAGGTAATGCACTAATTGTCATAATTTTTTCCATCTTTTCTCAGAAAATAGGCATGTCCAATTTCAATGTTTCCAAAGACAACGTGCCTAATTTTTCCAATTAGTAACTTTTTCTCACCCTGTAACTTAAATATATGCTGTCATTACACCAGTGGAGTATTTAAAGTCACATAAGAGTGACCAGATCCTGTGTCCCCTTGGAGGGGGGGAAAAAAAAAAAGTCATTTGAATTATAGCATTTTATGACAGATTTATTCAAACTTTTAGCCATCTAAAATCTTAAGCCAATACATTGAAGATAAACTTACATTTGATTATTCATCTACTAAAACTCTACTTCCCTCATAAACTATTAATGCCAATTTAAAATCAGTGGCCTTGTCAGGCTACAAAACTAAATTGAGTATGGAATTTGAGCCACTATAAAAACCACTTTCTATATTCAGTACAAGTGTAGTTGTCCACTGTGGCACAGAACTTTGTGGTTAATTTTTTCTATCTGAGTATAAGCTAGCTAGAACTGATCTCTGGGTGTGCACGGACCACTCGGTAATGAATGAGGTCTGAAATCCTGGAGAGAAAATATATATACATATATACATATATATATATATATATATACACAAAAATATATATATATATATTTTTTTTTTTGAATGCTTTGAGATGATGTCAGGTTGGTTAACTGAAGTTAATCTGAAAAATGGTTAGAAGAAGCTGTCACGGAAATTAATATTCTGTCATTTCTAAAAGATCACTTACCTTATGCAGTATAATTTTATTTGCTGAGAAGTACTACCCATGAAGGTGTATCAGGAGATGAACAAGTAGTGATTTTAATGTCTTTCTATTAAGGTATTTGAAAATAGTGGAAGACTACAACTTTGAGAAAAAGCAAAAACTGTTACGTTTTAAGTATTTTTGGTATAAATTCTGTATAGCGGATTTTACATCCGTAATGACCCGGTAAATAGAATTTATTCTTAAAACTTGTGTAATTTGCAGAGACTGTTAAAGGAAAAACAAACACTACCATTTCTTATCTTTTTTTTTGAGCTTGACTCACCTTTTAGTGCCTGGAAAATCTCCCATGAGAGAAGGCACTGGACTTCAAGTTTTCAGTCCTAATAGAATGCTTCTATAATTTTATGTACATACATCCCTATGTTTTAGGCTGACTGAGTCCTGAGTGTTATTTTTGGCCTCTGGCATTTTAGCTGTGTTCCTCTTGTCCCCCTTTTCAAAAGTGGAATCTTAACTGTCTTAAATCCTGAGATAACCTATTAACCCTCCCTAGTCCTTCTATTTTTAAAGCACTTAGCAAAAAAAAAAAAAAAAAAAACCTGCAGATGGTTCCATCATTCATATAAATAGTTTAAAAAATGCCAAGATCAGCATAATTTCTTAAATGTTTGCAAGCATGCTTCTTTAATCTTCATCAACCTCTTTATCACTTCAGACTTTGGTCGATATCTTCCTTGAAAACCCAGGTCAGTGTTTCCTGTCCTGCTTATGGCTTCTAGTCTTCATCAGGCAAAATGTCTGCCAGTATTTGTGGTCTCAGTTGCAGCTGTTCAATCTGCTCCCTTTCTAGATATCTCTGGTCAAACTAATCTACTTCTATATGAAATAAATTTTCCGCCTGCTTTTGCCCAGACCGGACTCCATCCCAAGTCCTCTGTCCTACCATTGTTTCCAAACTTCAACCTCTCTGCATGATAATTAGATTTGATATCTACTCTTTTTGTGAAAGATTTATTGTGTTCGAATCCTGTTTTTGCTGACAACTTGGTTAGTAGTTTCCCTAACAATTCAGATGTCTTTTGTTATATTTGAATGGGAAGAAATCAGCTTTAACAGCCGTGCGTTCTTTTCAGTTTGAGAGAGAGATGACATAATTTGACTGTCAGCATCTGGCTGACTTTGTATACAGAGCCCTTCAACAAGACAGCAATTGAATAACTTCGGTCAGGATTCATTCAGGCTCATTTTCTTGACTGTCACAATATTCGAACCCCAAGACTGGATTAGGGACGACCAGAAAATGGAAATGGAAAAAATAGTGTTTGGTAATCTCTCATTGAGCATACAGAACAGTGCCCTGCTGTGGAAAGAATCTCTTGGGTATGAGAGAGTAATTTGCTATTTATAATGATACTATCAAGATTGGTTGTCCACAAAGCTTTAAACTTCAATAGAAAAGTGTCTATTTTTCTTAGGCTGTTTTTTCTAGATTGTTATTCATGTGTATACTCATGTATTTTTTTACTTGTCACTGATAGCTTTTTTGTCTTTTGTAGTTCTGAGCAGTACTTTGGGAGCCCGAGTGATATGGCTTCTGCAGCAGAACACATTAGAGAGAAGATGAAGCTAGTTAGCTTGAAAAAGCAGCAGCTGAGACAACCAGAAGCCACTACCCCAGAGAGCTAATACTGACCCTTGTCTATCAATTCATAATAGGACTTCAGTTTGTAATCCAGCATGTTGTTTGCATATTACAGAATTTGGCATAATATATTAAAATGCATTTCACAGCCATTGTCTCATCTTTTTTTCAAAGTAGATGTTCTCAGCATCTTAACACAGTACATCTATCAAGCCATAATTATTTAACACGCTATGAAACCATAGATTCCAAGTATCTTATGAAAAAAGAATTGTAAACTTTGCACTGAAATTTGCTGTAAAGCTTTACCTGACCTGTCAGCTGCTACTTAGCTTAACAGCTGATGCAAGCTTTGAATGGTGCTAATGAGTTAGGAGTTCCATATTATAAAATTGTAGTTCTTTGCTTCTCCCCATGCCCAGGTGATGTAGTAACTTTAGACTGCAGGTAAAATGCCTGTAGTGTAGACAGTGGTGACCCTATAATTTTAATTTGAAATACTTTAAAATAAAAAAGTCATTTTTATTGTGCCAGTATGCAACCAGCCATCAAATCTTTGATATATCAGATTCATTAAACAGATGTTTTCCTATTTGTATTGATAATGTATTAAAAGCTGTTTGTGCTTAATAAAAACCATCTTTTTGAAATCTAATATAAAGTTGTTTTGGCCTGTATTCTCAGATGTTATTTGTTTTATATATTTTATGATAAATGATAAATATACCATAAGAGTGATGTTTCTTACTACATCTGCATCATTTCTCTTACGAGTTTAACACACTGTGGCTATAAGGTGAACTACTCTAAATTGTTACGTGAGAATGAGAGACTATGCCACCTTTTTTTCTGATAGAGGAACTCGTGCAAAGGTAAGACAGTCTGTGCATAAATCCATGTTACATTAATAATTGTTTCTTCCCAGGTAGGGCTAGTAGACCTCTTTTGTGCTTTTTTTTTTTTTTTGTTGTCTTTCTTTTTGAAAGGGGAATCTTGAATAATACGGACTTCTACTTGATAGAAGTAACTTTGAGATTAGATTTTCATCTAATGAGAAATGTAAATTTCTCATAATGTAAAACCATGAATGTAATAGTGAAATTTATTAAGGGGAAGACCTTTCAGTACCTGAAGGGAGCCTACAAGAAAGCTGGGGAGAGACTTTTTATAAAGGAATGTAGCAACAGGATGAGAGGAGATGGCTTTAAACAGGAAGAGGGTAGATTTAGACTAGACATTAGGAAGAAATTCTTTACTGTGAGGGTGGTGAGTCACTGAGACATATTGCCCAGTGAGGTTGTGAATGCTTTGAGCAACCTGGTCTAGAGGGAGATGTCCCTGCCGGGGGTTGGAACTAGATGATCTTAAAGGTCCCTTCCAACCCAAACCGTTCTATGATACTTTAAGATAATTGGAATGGAAAAAAAATAATCAGTTGTGTGCATAATTTAGTGAACTTCTTACTCTTCAGGACTTAATCTGCATAAATTCAATACTTTATTTACTGGAAAGCGTTGTGATATCTGACTGTGCTAGAGTATTTTATGTGAAACAAACAACTGAAGATTTAAGTATTTTGTATTATCTCACTATATGTTTCTCACAGTGAAGATGATTCCTGCAGGCTTTGTTATTACTTAGTGGGTTTTCTTGATGCAGCTGTCATTCAAATATTTTGTTTACTTTTTTTGTCTCAGGTTTCCCGTAATTTCTCCACAGGAAATTGATGTGTCAAAGCAAATTTTCCATTAAAGAAAAAAAGTCAATATTAGTGATTTGTCTGAGAAAGTGATAAAGATAATTTTTTTCCTCTCTTGGGCTATTTTGGCAGGGGAAATCCAATTATTTTTTTTGACACATTAATGCAGTGCTACAGTATTACATTAGTACTAGTTCAAAAATCAACCGAAGTTTCACAGACCATACTTGTAAAGAGACTTTTTCAATTTGGTATTTTAAAATTGGATATGGTTGTTCAATTCCACTTGAGAAAGTTGTTGACAATATAACTAATATTTGGATAACTTGATTTTTGAAACATCCAAAGCAAGAGGAGTCTGTGTATATTTAATATAAAATGCAAGCAGAATTTTACGTGAAATCTATAGTTATTAATAAGCACTGCATCTCCAATTCTGTATTGCTTGTTTGTAATACACATCTAGTTATAGTCGTTAACATCCTGTAGTATAAATTCCTGTTGATGAGTACATGCTACAAACAGTAAGATTTTGTGGGTTTTTTATTCTCAGTAACATATGCAAAAGCAGAGCAATATCAGGGGGTTCTGACTTGTTCACGTAATGGCTGTGTGCATGACTTAGAACCCGTGACCCTAATAGCTCTGATGTTAAATGTGGCTCCAAGTATGAAGTCCAGTCTTGAGGTCGTTCTTATCTGTCATCAGGCATTCCTAGCCTGGTGGTTCTGACTTTCATTCTGTTGTCTCCAATACAATACCTTGGGCTATGCCAGATTTGCTTCTCTCTCTCTGCACTCTTCCCCTTCCTTTCTGGAATTCCATACCTCTTTGGAAATCAGGGTTGTAAAGAGCTATTTACCAGCACTTTGTGATTTTTCCAATTGGTCACGTATCCGGAGAAATAGCAGTGGTTTCCTAGGTTGGTTGCATGGATCTGCTGGATTTCTGAATCCTTTTTATGAACTACAAGGCTTCCTTAAGGAATGGAATAAATACTATCTCTTAAGAATACTGCAAAATGTAACAGATGTCTGTTCTTGTCTTAGCCAATACACCATCTACACTTGGACTCACTACTGATACTTGAACTCAGGAGCTAAAGTGCAAAGGAAACAGGGATAAAAGAAAAGGTTTGGTGATTCTCAACTTCAAAGGCTGTCTCTTGTACCTTTTGAGACTCTTGCAACAATAAAATGGGGGTCAGTTGAGTTCGAGATATTTTTCATTTGGAGGAAGAAGCACTTTTTTTTTCTTTGCAGAGTTTTACTGTCTTTGGAAATACAGGTAAAAATAAATAAGCAGGCAAAATGATTTTGATTTCCAACTTCTCATGGATGTCCTTGTACAGATCTCAGTCGTGGTAATCAGAACCATTTCTCTGTGATGAAGGGTGTTTTGGAACCTGAAGGGGAATTGTTAAAGGAACCTGTGAGAACATCTGACTCTGTTGTATGAGAGGACAATTCAACTAGTCATCGAAGTCAGATGCTGGTGGGACTGTAGTAATAATAATAAAATATAAATTCTAGTTATGCTGGAATGTGTACAGGGTATATTAAAATGTGTTTAGTATACGTAATGAATTAATGATAAGCCTGAGCCCAAAATAGCTATGAAAACTAAGGCAAGGGGTTTCTTTTTTCATCTTAGATGTGACATCAGTTTGCATGAGTCTCAATTACAGCAAATATTATGAGAATATAGTACAGTGAGAATTTTGAGTCACAATTCAAAATCCTTCTGAATGCAGAGGAGAAATACACTTTATTTACATTTTAATTGTGCTGAGGAAATAAGTGGAAAATATAAGGAAGCAAAGTTAACGGCCCCTTTTATTACTTTTTTAATAGTTAGAAAACTTAAGCTAACTAATTTTCCAGATACTGACGATAATTCTAGTTTATCTGGTTTGCGTTGCATGATTTACCATCTCATTTTGGGGGCTTTATTTGCGTTCATTGCTCATTTTCCATGGGAGAGTTGCAGATGCTGGGCAAGCGGCAGCACATTCCTGCTGTCATTGCTGACTCTCCTGGCATGTGTGGATTGCTGGTGATCTCTGTGTCTTGCAGGGTTGGAAGGTGCAGAGTTCCAGTGGATTGCAAAGCTCCAGTAAGACGCTTCTCTAAAATACAATGCCAGGACTCTCTGGTGCTTTTTTTTTTTTTTTTTTTTTAAGCAACAGTCAAGTGATAAGCGTCTCTTAATATTCTATGGTCAAGGGTTTTTTGTCTGCCATAAAAGAGTAGTTTTCATGGTGTCTTGTGCATTTTCACAAACACAGGGCAAGGTTACTTGATATTTATTAGGATCGTGTGGTGATATGGGCCTGGCTTTCAGGGACTTGGGAACAAGCCATATTCTAAACTGGTACTAAGTGCAAACTGTTCTCTTTCTGAACACTTACGCTGCTCTGCATGCCTCTATGAGACGATAGCTGCAAGCTAGTCTCAGAAGGATAAAGATTGTACCATGTATTTAACACATCTGACTGCTACTCCACTTATCTGTAGTGGTGATGTGAATGTGATGCCCCACTGTCTGCTTTGTATCATTCACTGCTTCTCAAAGCATGGCCTTCCTTCTCTCCAAGACAAATCTATACAAAGAAATGCAGTAAGGTACTCTGCTGTAACCAAGGTTTTATTAATGCTTTGCATCAAAATGGCATCAAAAGGCTGTGGTGAGCCATGTGCTCAATAAGCATTGTAAGGTTTTTGTTTCTACTCATCATACATGGCCAATTTGTTAGGTTGCAGCTATTTGTAGGCATTTCATAATGCATTACCTCTCGTGAAGATGCCAGGCCTTTTGCTCAGGCAGGTGAGAGAAACATGAATTACAAGGGGTTCAATTGGTATCACTAGCTGTGACCCTTTCTCCAGCTATTGGTTACTGGGACTTATGTGCCCCAGTAGATGTGTCCATACATCTGCCACTGAACTGTCTTCTTGCAAGTGATCCAGTGAGCATTTTAAAAGGTTCATGGTTCCCAAGCAGAACATGATGAAATGGCTGCTGCTGTCAGTGCTGAGTGTGTGTGTGGGTGCCTGTGCTGGGAGGGGGTGACAGCTGCATCCCTGCTTCATAGCCTGGTGGAAGTGAACCTTATAATGGTCAGGAGTGGGATGTTATAGTCATGGAAATCTTACACATAGACACAGGATATAAAAAGTACAGCTCAAATCATGTTCATCTTAGGATGCTTAGGTAATGGTTTTTTTTCCCCCCTCACATGCAGCAGTGAGATCTGAAGAGCAGTACTCAGCAAGAAGAAAGGAGGAGAAAACCAAGGAGGTGTGGTGAAACCAGTTGGTGAATTGAAGAGTTTAACTTGCAGTGAAAATATTTATGTGAATCATATGGTGTCAAACAGGTGGGCTGTAAGGAAGTTTGGGAAGATTGAGCTCATTCTCTGAATACAGTTAATCAAATCTCCTGCCAACAGAAGAAATGTTAGCATAGTGAGAAAGAGTAACTCAGAGAAAGGGATTTAATTACAGAGTATTTTCTAAATGTCAGATCACATGTAGAAAAATCTGTGCAGCTTATGAGGTAGTTATGTGTGCTATTTTTGTGCCTAGAACACAGCAAGTCAGATTCTAAAATGCAGTTCCTGCAGATTCTGCTGCATCAACAAGGTGCATTATCTATCTGCCTTTCAAAAAGATTTCCATGTAACAAAGGGATGGTGGAGAAATTTTCAAAAGTTTGAAGCAATGTGATTGTATAAGGGCTGCTCCAAAAGTACTGCCTTCAATTTCATTTTTTTGACCCATAATGTCAGAGGCACGTGTTGGTGATATGGCAGTAGAGGTTGGATCTTCCTATGAATGTTCCATTACATTGTGTAGTATGTGACAGATGGCAGCAAAGGGACAGTCTGACCAAATGGCATCTGACATGGAAGTACCTATGAAGCAAAGGTATCACTGAATTCCTCCATACAGAGGAAAGCGGCATGCACTGACATTCATTAACACTTGCTAAAGGTTTACAGAGACCAAACAGTGGATGTAAGCATAGTGGGGTGGTGGGTTCCAGCAGTGGTAACAAACAGTGTATCACCTCCGATGGTGCAGATTTTAGTCTTATTCTTTACTGGTGAAAATGCGTAGGTAATAGTGGTGACTGTTGAAGAATAATGTTTTGTAGATGAGAGTTTGCTCTATCAAGGAGCATTATTGTGTTCTTTCCATGTGTAGTTTCCATGGAAACTACAACAGGAGGCATTACTTTTGGAGCATCCTGAGTACCTTGGGCACAGTATTGTAGCTACGTGCTCTGTATGAAGAGCCTGAAGAAATTGTCACACATGAATGTGGGGCCGAGGTAGGCTTTTGTGTCCTGGGGTGGAGGGGAGACTCCAGAGAATGCATATCCTCTAGTGTGTGCCTTTTTCCCTGCAATCAACAGCCAGATTCAGCAAGGACACACTGGCACCATAGTTTCTGTTTCTTCTTCCCTACTATGTCTCTGTATGAAATGGAGGTTTCTGATGGTAATATAGTACTGGGTACTGAACTGTGGAAAAATGAAACCTCTGGTTTGACAGGATGGGCTGCCATGCCTTTGAAAGTAATTCCTTTAGGGCTTTGAGCTGAGACATCTCTTCACAGCTGTGTCTTTCTATAAGAACCCTCCTCAAGCTTTCATTCCCCTATGCTGTTTCATGGCAGATCTAGGCAAGGCAAGCCAGCTAGCTCCTTTTAACCTCTGCTTTTTCCTGTTAGTTTCTCCCTTAGCAGGAAACAACCTCAGGCTGTCATCCCCACTCGCATGGCAGAGGTCAGGAGGAGACGGCATTTCAGGAGCTAATCCTATGGAACAGTGGCCAACTCTCAAAAGAAACTGTATGTCTTTCTAGTGGAAGATATGGAAACCACTCTAAGACATGGGAACGGTGACGTTGTCCAAAGGTTCAGACACTATCACCAGATGGCACTCTGTTTCCCAGGCCCAGACCCTCTGGTAGACCATAGCAGTAAAAATGAGTTCCAGAATCACACACAGTTTTGATTTTTTTTACTTTTTTTTTCCCCTCAAAGATGTCTAGCAGAGTAGGCATGCACTCATTCAAAAAGTTCTCACGGTAGGATGACTTCTGCTCCCTACTCTGGTATGTGCGCTGGCCTGGAATGAGGGTTGGACTGCCCACTCCTGCTAATATATGGCAATGGGTGTTTTTGCTGTGGATGGCTCACAGTGGTTGAGTGTACTAGTCCATCTGAAATTCCACTGAAAGAGTGTGAAAGGGTGGGAGGAGAAGGGTTTTTAATATAGGTAATGCTTAAATTCTGAAATGAAATGTGCTGTCTTTTGTAGATCCCGAAGGGTTGTGGATCAGCAGGGAACAATGATAGCCTGTTCTCCTCTGCCATAGTCATGCCTCGGCTCCATCGGGTGTCAGCAGCGAGCCCATATCTGTTTAACAACCCAGCTCCAGTCAAAAGTAAGCGAAGGGGTAGGGAGGAGATCTCAGCGCTTCCAACTTGTTTACCTCGCTTAAGTAGGTCACACAGTTCTCACTTTCGTGAGAGGGCCAAGTGGGACCAGTTGTGTGTTTGTTGTGCCATGGGCTGGAATGAGAGGTACGTGATCAGAATGTACAGAGGAATGCTCAGCAGTGTGAACCTTCAAGTAGCAGAGTTGCATGAGATGGAATTATCTCTTTAAAACAAAACAAAGTACTGCTATTTATAACTCCACTGATAAATGACTTAAAAAAAATAATAATAAATCTAAAGCCTCATGGTTCTTTAATGCTTGAAATCCAACTATGCTGTTGAATTTAACTTCTGGATAAACCATTCCTTTGTCTAAGGTGATGTGATATTGGTAACATGCTTTTTTTTTGTTCTAAACTTTGCTTCCATTTAAATCAACTCTTCCAAACAATAGAAACAATATGGCTTGAATGTTTTTGAATGGTTAGCATGATTATTATGTTTAATTATTGTCTTGTTAAAGAAATGGCTCGCTCTGATCTTCTTGGTGTCTTAACCCCTTCATAAGTAGTCAGTAGGCAGAACAGATGTTTAAATGATGATTCCAAGAACACAATTACACTTATGATGTCTTTTTGAGCAGTCTGTGATTTTTAACAAATGTTTTTATTGAATGAGTTTAATACAGACATCAATATTTGTGTATATAAACACTGTAAAACATACAGAAATAGTGTTTTAGTACAGCCGAGTTGTAAATATAAACAACAATGGGGCAGAATTGTTATCGTGATCTACCTTAGTAGGACAACTCATAGCTGCTTTCACACTAGACTTATGTTTTAACTTACATCTTCCTTTTTCACAGGGAGAAAACAACCTGCCTCGCATCTATATTTGGTGCAGTGTGTGTACTGCACTATATTAACACACTGCATCAGGAAGGAATTTCAAATGCTCTCACGGAATTTACTAACAAAAGTCCTGCTGGATTTGCCTACATGCATTCGTGAGGGAACACACTAATCTTGTTTAATAAACTATTCTCTTTCCGCTGCTGCTCTTGGAGCCTGAACAACAGATCAGTGAGCTATCTGATCTTTGTTCTCCTGATCGAGTCGAATATACCTCAAAATGCAGCCCACAAAATGTACAATGGTAGGGGCCAGCAAAAGGCTGCAACCATAGGCTTTTGGAGAATTGATGTCTTTGTGCCTTGTTCTGGTGGGGCTGTAGAGGGAAGTAGTGCTTATGTGCCTTTTGTAGGAGCCGCACTAAACCCACTGATTTGGAGAGGTGCTTCCTTCCCTTATTTCTTTTCCTTGCTGCATACACCTCTCAGGCATGAAGTAAAGGAAGAAGACCCTGTTACGTGTACAAACCAGTTAAAGGATCTCATAATCCAAGGCTTGAGGGAGTGAACTTTTCTAAAGGCATTTTGGCAACTCCAAGGCTCTAGAGATGCAATTTGTCTCCAGGAAAGAATGGTCACTTTGCTTTGCACATGGGTCAAACTATGAGTAGGGATTCCTTTCCCACACATGCAAAAAGGCTGCTAAGACTCACTCTATGATAAAAATGAAATGAGTTTTATCGTATTAATCTTTCCAATTCTTTCTATAAGCAGTTGTTACAGGTAATACCTGACGTTATTTACACTACAGACTTCTTTTTCCCCCCATGTATTCTTGAGATCTTTTTATTAGTCCTGTTGTTCAGTTTCACTGTTATTTGTGGACAGCTGGTGGATGTTTCAGTTTGTTGTCATTCTTGTCTTTGAAGGCACAGCAGTAGCAAATGGAAAATATTTCTCTCTTCTAATACAGATAAACTGCCTGATTTTGGCTTCAAGAAGGATTTTTATTTGTTTGCGTTGGAGAAACAGACAGCAGGTAAATATACAAGACTGAGAAAGGCATGCTTGTTAAATTTGGTTTCCCTGGGCACAGCTGAAGTGCACTGTAATGCACTGTCAAATTTCTCAATGTTTTCTCTTACAACTGTGCTATGTATCCTTTCAGATTCCTTGTTACGTTTTCTCTGTGTTATACACTAATCCCATGTCTCTATCTTGCATGCATAGCTTGAGCCAAATCTATAAAATGTCTATGCATTTATTAGATATTTTGAATAATTTGTCTCTGCCAAATTTGATTATGATCTGCTTCTTGAGAGATATTCATCCATGACTTCCAGCTGTCATTACTACAAAATAGGCTTCCTTATTTAACCTGAGTGAAAAAAGGCTCTTGACTACTCTGAGACAAGGGAACGGCCCAACTTGTGCCACCAAAATACACTGTTCAAGTGTGCTTATCTGAAAACAAAACTTGATGACACACTTTAATACTGAAATTGGCTTGAAGTTCTTCTTATGAAGCTTGTTAGAGGTTAGGATGTTTTTTCCCAATCAGTTTTTCCAATATGCATGTTCTAGTTTTTCTTAATCCTGCTCATAGTGTGTAAAACCCAAAGTTTCTTTCTTACGGATTTTTTTTTTTTTTTTTAAAGTCTGGAGTAATAGGGATTTTTATACAAGGGACCTACCTTCTATTCAGTCCAAAGCAGAAGTCTCTATTCAGTTTTAGCTGTTAAGACTTCTTCATGACTTCCAATTTTTTTTGTGTGGCTATCAAATTTTATACTTTTTTTTTTATGCCACATCTTGAACATGAATACTCTCATGAGTATCTATATAATGCTTCTTTCAGTGGCAGAGATTCTCTAGCCTCTTATAAATGTTACAAGTTTGGGAAACTTAATTTTATTTCTTCCTTTCAAGGCAGATTGCGGGTTCCTAGTTCTGTTCTGACACAAAGATGTGAAAATTGTTCTGATTTGCCAAGCCCATTTAGTTCAGCACAAACCACTACAATGCAGTTCTGGATACCCAGATCCAAATTCATGGTTTGAAGATAAAGTTCAGATTAAGACTATAATCTTCCATTAATTGGAGGGGGGAATCAATGAACAAGCAAATAAAAACAAACAGATCTTGACATATAAGTTCAAATTCCCTGCAATTACCCTATATTTCTTCCAGTTCAAAATACCTTGTAATTTTTTTTCCGGACCTTAGTGTGTGTTCTAGCCTGCGATTAGCAAATCTAATTTAGTAAAAAATGTCTGAGTGCCATACACTTCTAAGCAAATGAAGCAAGCAGGTGCTTAGAGGGGAATTATACATTCAGTTTATTGGGTGGACTTGTGTTGCCTGAGTGACCTGCCAATCCAAACACTGATGTTGCTTTCTCAGCTGTTCTGTGGAAGGAAACCTAACAGCTGCTGCCTTATACTGTAGGCTGCTTGTGGCATGCTCCATGCTCCTGGCATAAGATTTAATATGCTAAACCAACACTGTGATTTAAATGTGCTTGTTAGTTTACCTTCACTAACTAAAAAGCTTAAGTGGAGTGCAACCTTTAAAAATTATTTAAGAGGTGTTCCTTACTCTGATTAAGAACAAAAATAAAGACTGCAGAACCAATATTCAGATGAAGCAAAGATGAATTACTTTAACCTCAGGGAAAAAAAAAAAAATACTTCTTAGGAATTCACACAGAGCTCTGACTTTCTTTTTTTGTTATGGTACATTTAAATATTTTGGATTAAAATTCCGCTGTCTGTTTTGGTTCAGCATCTGACTTATGTACACATGTTCATCCTGTTTAAGTGCTCTGGCTCAGTGGAATACCAGCAAACAATTAAAAAAAAATTTACTTGTAGGATGCAAACATTTAGACTGTACAGTTGCATGTTTTGAAACTTCAGAACAGCAGTTTGATCTCTATAGCCTTGGTATTAAAATGGTTTCTAGCTGTTTTAATATAGGAAACTTTTTCCTTTGGTTATCCGGAGTGATGATGTTCATGGAAGCAAGCTTTCACACTTCAGATGGTGACAAAAAGAACAGGCAGCTTAATGTTACCAAACTAGGGGTGTGTCACATTGCTCTCTCAAGAATGATAAACTCAATGGAGCCGTCTATTTTTAACCTCCTGTTCTTTTCTTTTGGCAGAGTAATCAGTGTTAGCTGAGCTCTTTCACTGAATGAATCCAAGCAACCCTGCTTGTTGCTTTCTGAAATGAAGAGCGGACTTTGTACGAGTATTTCCAAGTCTGCTTTAATGTATGAAGTTCTGCTTTGAAACACCATGTCAAATGAAGCCAGTTTGGAGCAGAAGCTTTCTACAACAACCCTCAGTTCAGTCGCTGTTCAGGCCGGGAATGCCAGTATTGTTATAGCTGTGCTGAAGGTAAGGCAGCAAGTGCTGGCACATCTGTTATAAACTCTCTCCTACTCAGTGGTTGCTGCTTCTATTAAATATTCTGCACTAATGAATAGTTAGCATACAATGATAAGGCAGGGTAATTTAGTTAATATCTAATGGAGATTCCTCCCTTTGTTTCTGTTCATGGTTTTATTTTTTATTAGAGGCAAAGAATTCCTCTATTTGAAGAGTCACAGACAATTGCAGAGTGCCATGTAAATATATTAAAAAGCATGAATGTTACCTTTGGAGGAGACTCAAATGCAAGTAGAATTATTTTAAAACTAAGATTGCTTGTTATGTAAAATTATTGCTACCAACCCCACAAAGTGCAGATTGTGTATGTCTGTTTAGGATAATTTTATTGATATTAATGCCTAAAACTGATAATGAATGGTTATTTTTGAAAGTTGTGATTTCATATTACCGTGTGTTCTCTTAGAAGTTCTTGTGCATGTATACAGCTTTACTTCAGAGCACATGAAGGCCTTCTCATGAGCTGGGATCTGCACCCATAACTTGCATAAAACTTGGCACGTGAAATAAAGCTGGATGCCTGGGTAGTGCATCCAAGGGATTTTTTGGCAGTTTGATTCTTTGTTCTCCAGACAGCTTGTTAAGTACCCTGCCCTCAGCCTCTGGAGTTTTTTTGTAATGCAGAATAAGGTGATAATGTGCCAAGGATGTCACCGAGTTAGAGCGATTATTCAGGATGGGATTACTTCAGTTGAGGCAGTGAGGAGTGTTCTGTCCTCTGTTCTTAACGCTTCCCAGGAATCACATTCTGCTGCCACAAGACAGTAGTCTTGCTATAAATATGCTGAAGTTTATTGTAAAATATTCGTTTTTCCCTTGCTGCTGTAGGCTCCTTGTGTCCTATAGCCCCCACTGACACCACTGCTTCGTTCCTTGTCACCATCCTCTCTAAATTGCATTTCTCATGCTGTAGCAGTCCTGCAGTTCAGCAGGGAAAGAATCATAGAATCACCAAGGTTGGAAAAGACCTAAAAGATCATCCAGTCCAACCGTTCACCTATTACCAATAGCTCCCACTAAACCATGTCCCTCAACACAACATCCAGTCTTTCCTTGAACACCCCCAGGGTCGGTGACTCCACCACCTCCCTGGGCAGTCCATTCCAGCGCCTGACCACTGTTTCTGAGAAGTAATACTTCCTAATGTCCAGCTTGAATCTCCCCTGCCGTAGCTTGAAACCATTCCCTCTGGTCCTATCACTAATGACACGTGAGAAAGAGTTGTGCTTTGGGATGCTGTCACACTTCCTTTCTTTCTACATCCTCCAGGACAGCATAAGAGTTGGCTGTTTGGGTTCCTGTTCCAACAGCTATTAATTGCTCCCATAGCTTCTTTGTGCAATATCTTTATATGCTCAGCACAAATTAGGTTAGATCTGTGTGACAGAAGTAAAACTTGGAATTACAGTTACTGCATCTGCAGAAAAATATTTGTTCCTCCTTCCTCCATGAATTTCCTTAACTATTTACACAGTCTTCAGCTGAAAGGGGAGATGAGTTGGAGAAACCTTTTTGGTTCATTGTGATAATCTTAATTTTTGTAGGCAAAACCAAAATCCAAGCAGACTGGGTGAGTCTAGAATCTGTCATTTTGGTACCTGCTTCAAATGAAGTCAGGTTTGTATTCTAACTTCTGTGTCTTCATTCTACTGTTGAATATATGACTATGGGTTGCTGTTATCCTATGACCACAGAAAGTATGTGTGAACTGAGAGTCTATGTAAGTAAGGAAAGGAAGGAAAGTTTTTTTTTTTTTCTGAAGCCTGTAATGGTTTACTTATTACAGTGTGGAAAATGGGTGAAACTTCAGCTGGCTGAATCAACACCAAATTTATTAGAAATTGGCAGCAATCAAGATGAAGCAAAAAAACTGCTACAAGATCATGAACTCCTCCTCACTAAACTTAAGGTAAGATCTGATAAAGCAACACAAAAGTATATGAAGTCATTATAGGTATGTGCATCTGCTGTTGTGATGTTTCTTAGTTAACTCCACACAGAAAATATAGTTTTGTGTTTGTCAGTGTAGTAGATCAAATTTAAGCCTATGCACTGAAAAAATATGCTCAGTGACAACTGATTTTCTGAAAACTGCAACAAAGATATGGTATTTTCCACTTTACTGCCAAGTGAAAAATTCCTACAGTCTTCCTACAGTGAAAAATTCTTCCTCCTGCTGCTGAATGCAATGAAATATCACATTTTTTATTTATTCTCCAATGGTATGAGAAGTTTGATTAGAATATAATAACAATTGTAAACACAAACAAGTATTTTGGAAGCGTGAACCAGAAATTTGAGGTATGTTTACATTGAATATTAATTGAAGTAAGTTGTGATAAAAATGAAACTGTAGTGTTGGCTGTAACTTTTCTTGAAATAAGATTTTAGCTGATTAACAAGTTAAAGTCCAATTATAGCATTTCAGAGAGCAGAATTTGGACATAATGACATAATGGAATATTTACATGGATAAGTTTAATACTGTATGTAGAGAACATAATCTAATATGGTACATAGTATGGAATTTGTATAACATGAAGAAAAACAGTACCAAGAAAATACAGAAAAAAAAAAAACAGCCACTAGGTAACACAGAGGGTGATTCTACTGTACATACCTGTACAAATGCCTGATCTTTATTGCCATCTAACACTGGTACTCTTCGAACCAGGTACTGTACTTGCATTTGGAATGCATTATAAATAGTCTAAAAAGGATAAAGATGAAGCTAAGATCTTGTGCTCCAGTCCAACTACTCCTCCTACAGTTCTGTGGAGCAAATAAGAAATATCCTATTATAGCAGCATACTTCTGAAAATGAATGTATTCATCAGAGACATCATAGAATCATAGAATGGTCTGGGTTGAAAAGGTCCACGATAATCATCTAGTTTCAACCCCCCTGCTATGTGCTGGGTTGCCAACCACCAGACCAGTCTGCCCAGAACCACATCCAGCCTGGCTTTGAATGCCTCCAGTGATGGGGCATCCACAACCTCCTTGGGCAACCTGTTCCAGTGTGTCACCGCCCTCTGTGTGGAAAAACTTCCTCCTAAATTCCAAGTAGTAAATGTCTTGTATCTAATGTTATCTTAATGATGATTGTTTCAATGATTAATCCTTGATGAATAGGAAAAGTTGCCTCATCGCTTATTATCTACCTGTAATGTTTCAAAATATTAGAAATTTGCAATATAGCAAGGGGAAAAACTTTTTCTACTGTACTTCATTAAAAAGAAGAGAGGATGTAATATTTACAAATGTGACCTTTTTTTTTTTTTTTGAGCTGCAAATAGTTCACAAGACAAAACAATAATTAAGAATTGATTGTCTTGGATCCTCAAAGCATAATTGCAACTGTTGTGGAATTTTTCAGTCACCAGAACTTAGAAGTATAACACTGACACAGCTTTGAATGTTTGGCGATGTTGTTTGCCTGGTGTTGTTTTTTTTTTTTTTAAGACTTCCACTGTAGTATTAAAAAACAGCACAAAGTAAATGTTTCATTATAGTCAGATACTGATTCTGGATACCTATGTACTTGAATTTGTCTTGCTTACGAAGTCAATCTGATTTAAAATTAAGTTTATGCACAGGACAGGAAAAAACTCATGGGCTATCAATGATTTGTAAGGGAAACCAGTTCTATCTAATCAGAGAACTATGATTAATACAAAACAATTTTTGAGTCAGTTCTCAAGTACCTATGGACTAGGAGAAGATAATTTCTGAGTTATTTAACCTTGCTGACAGGTAGAAATATATTGTCTTTATTCCATGCTATACAGGAAGTTCATCCTGGTTGTGATTGTTATTTATTTTTTAACTTCATTAGTCTCATTTCATTATATAAGTTTCATAATTCACAAATAAGTTACAAATTCTTTTTTCAGCTTTGTCAGTTGAAGTTTTGCAGATGTAAGGAAGGACAAAATTTGGCACAGTGACCTGTAATCAGTTTACAGTACTTCTGGTGCTACAGGAAAAGGAATGTAATCCACTCACAATTCTAGAGATCTATTATTGATTCAGCAGTGTTAACATGTATTAAAAAAAAAAAAAAAAACACCCAAAATACCCACATAAACAAAAAATAGAAACAGAAAACCACTGCTGAATAGCCAGTTTGACACACAGATTTACAGGTGGTACCTTAAAGTATATTCAGAGCAGACCTGATGAATTAATAAGTTTTAAAATATTTATTTTCTGCTTTTGATGATCAGAATGATTGTGATTAAGAATTGATACTTGTACTTTACTAGGACATAAGGGGGAAAAAAACCATATCCAAAATAATTTCCTTTGGTAGGAAATACTGTTTTATTCTCTACTGCTTTCAAGTTCCATTTAATTTGGGAACAGGGAACTCTACTTAAGTTGAAAAGCAGAATAAAACTTTTGAAAAGCTCCTCATTTCAAATGTTTATGGGTTGAGAGAGATTTCACTTATATGTGTGGTTTTGATTTCTTTTGTAGTGGAAATTGTTCTGTTTCTTTTTGTTAAATTGATGTGCTGACTGGTAGCAGCCCAGGAGTTTAACTTATTTAGCAACAGTGATTTAAGCAGCAAAATGTTGCTTAGTTGCTTAGTTTTATTCAGTGATATTTAATTGATCAGGAAAGTTTGTATATACTTGACATTTCCTTTAGGCAAACATATGGGCTTGTTTTCCTTTGGAGATAAATGTTGTACCTGTTAAAGAGGGATAGGTTCCTTTGTAACCGTTAATTCATTTCACAAGTATAGATGCTGCTGTCACTGATGCATTTGTTGTGAACTGAAATAAGGTGTCACTTTTGTGCAGGGTTAAGAATAAAGGTAAATGTTCTCAAGTTTGGAACAGGAGCCCTTTCTCTTTGTGATTTGATCCTTCAGTATTGTCAGTCTCCATAATTCTGTAGTTTCCAGCAGAATCTCTACCTGGAAATCAGCAGCAGTCTCCAAATGCTAATGCTTTCTGAGTCATTAAAAAGTGTGTGTGCATACTTCGCTATGTTTTTGGTTATGATGATAAAATCCTCCCTAAGGTGAACAGCAGCATTCTTGCTTTGTCTTGAGAGTTCTGTTTTTTTTCATTGAACTGTTTGTGGAAGGAGTTTTCCAAGGCAGAAATAAATCCAAGCTTCATTTTAAAACAAACGTTGTTATTAATTTGGCTCATTCACCTGAGCAGTCCGCTAATTAATTTATTTTGATTTACAGAACATAAATTCCCAAACAATCATGGGAAACAATTCAAAAAATTATGTACTTCAATGAGTAAAGGTATAAAGGGTGTGGGGGTTTTTAGTTCTTTTTTTTATGTAATTACTTGGCATCTTTCAGTTAGAGTAAAAATAGACTCATAATGATTATTCTTCAATAAATTTGCTATGGAATAAATTATTTGTTAAAGTCATCTGCAGTATTTACATACAATTATTAAGGTGCTTGGCTTATGTAATTAGCTGCAAAGTTCAATTGTTTTTTATCATATGACAGATGTTATTTTGCAAGTGATTAAAAAAAAACCAACACGGTGGAGAAGTTAGGATTCAGTAAACACTTTTTCTGTTCTTTTTTTCAATCTTAGATTTTTGAGATGCAAACCAGTAATGAAGTTTAGGAATAATGAGATAAGTGCTTCCTACCAAATTCTGACTATCTCTATGTTTATTTCACTAATCTTCTATCATGTTTCTTTTGTTCTACAATAAATGCTTGTTTAGCAAAGGGAAGAGGACTGAAGTAGAACAGGGATTTAAAAATATCTCTGTTTAAATACTCTGTTATTTTCTCTGCCCTATTGCCCTCTTCGACCTTTAAGCATCTTTAAGTCTGTCAAAAGATTTTTCGTTTTCCTCAGTATCTGGGAAACAAACCAAACTTACTTCAAATCTATGGGCAAGATTAATCCAACACAGTATGTAGTACTTAACACTTAGACTTTGTCTTATTCTTCAGGTTGAACAAAGAGCAAAGGCCCTGATTCTGAAGAGATTTTGTATATATATGTGGGCAGCCCAATTTTATAGCTTTGACAGCACAATAGTAATTGATAAATAATGATGCAAACCAACGAAAGGAAAAGCAATAAAGATTTCAAAGAGCTGACCTGAAGACTGCAGTGAAAGATCATTTTTCATTTAAAATCTTCATGAGCTTATTTCCTTAACTGACCAATATCATGGTTTTCATGCTGGTTTTTATATTTTATTTAATGATATGACCACAAAGTCTGTCATTTAAAAATTACAGTGAGTCAGTGCTGTTGTTTGTTATTTCTAATAATAATCATTTCTGTGAGTGGGGAATAAAAAAAAAACACTTTAGTTTACATCGTGAGGTATTTTTTTTCTCCTGAGTAAAATGTAACTGCAGTACTTTGGAGTAGACTTTGAAGGCCAGCTGCTTTTCCTGGTCTGACACTTATGGTGTAATGGAAATTTAAAGCAGATGCTATCAATAGTTACATTAGCATGGCAGCATTCATCATTTTGAAAATATATGAATTAGATTTCCATTAAAATATAGTAGAGGTAGCATTCAGGGGATTTTATCTTTTTCTTTTATAGTATAAGGTAATCAGGGCAGAGATTTAACAGAACAAAAAGATCTAGATTCATTGAAGGAGTAGAAAGCATCAATTCCCATTTCTGGTATGCAGAAAACGAAGTGTGTTTTTTCTCTAGAACACTGGATTTTGATTTGTTGGGTTTATCACCAACAGTAAGCGTGCATTCATGGTGCTGCAAATAATGGCTTTTTCATATAATTCAGATTGAGATGGGTTTGTTTTATGCCTGTTTTGCCATTGCATTTTGCCTGATATATTTCACATATCAGGTTTCAGTAAAGCCAAGAAAAATCCAACTTTTTTCCTCAGTTAACTGTGTGTAAAGATAATTTGAAGTAATTCCATTCCATTTCTATCAGTGAAGGAATAAAAATCCCTTAGTTTATTATTACTATACTAACAGTGCTGCTTTTTGAGGGAACTGATGAGTCTCTTCAAGCTAAGAATTTGAACTGACAGAAGAATTTCAGGCTTTCCAGTTTCTTAGTCTGTAATAGTCTTTATGTCACAGAGTGATTTATCATGGGTTTGAACTTGTCTAATATAGATTTATTTTTTCATTACGTATTTATCTGATAACATCTGTAAGAACAGCAGGTATACTTTATTTTCATGTCTATGATGAAAATCTGAGGCAGGAGAGAAAGAAAGCATGCAACAAACATCATCAATTTTCTTGACATTGAAGGTTTTAATGTAAGCTGAAACTGGCCTAGCAATTATCTTTGTCATGATGGCATTATTAAAGGGAATGAAATAAAAAAATTGTTGTCTTGACAATAGAATATTTACTATTTTGTGTCCAGCTTTGGCAGTGCAACAAGCTCTACTTGAGACATTGCCTGTAACTTGCTTCTTTTAGAAAATACATCAATGTGTTTAAACTAGGCTTTTTCTGGATAATATTAAAATCATCAGAGATTGAAAAACTTCTAAAGCTTTGAACTTTTTTGCTTTTCCCTGTGATGTCAAAAGAATATGATGACATATGAAAGAAGATCTGGATTATCTGCATTTCTTCTGCTTTCAGGAAGATCTGTGTTCAAATAGATGTAAAAGACATTGAATCTAAATTTTTAGAGATAGAATGATAACCTTAACACTTCCTTTTATTGAAATTTCATAAAACTGTTGCCTCTGAAATGCAGGAGAAATTCAGAAACTGGCAGTGAAGCATGCTAAGTCACAAGGAGCTAGAAATAAAGTACACAAGTAAGAGACTTGTGGATAATTTCAGATCCACTGGAAAGGTATCCTGATATCAGCTTAGTGTTTTGGGTTTAATTTACAGATTTCTTATTTTTTTTTCATCTCAGGCTTTGGAAGATCAGGTGTGGGACCTGCTGCATGAAGCAGACAAGGCTGCTGAGGAGAACAAGGACAAGAGTCAGGTGTATGATGCCATGGCAGAGACGCTTGGGGATGCATGGGATGCCCTCGTAATTATGTTAGAGAAGAGACAGGCACTTCTGGAACTTACTACAGTGTTCTTTGAAAATGCTCTGGAGGTTTGTATTTAAATCAAATGAATCTTGATTGGAGTCCTCCCACATCTTACACGATCTCTTTTCACTGTATTTCTACTCTGTTATTAGCTTGATCTATGTTTCTTTTCTGTCCTGCTTAGATAAGGATGAAATGGAACAAAGATGAAATGTAGGCTTTAAGAGTAATCATAATCATGATGTTTCCAAAATTTGTACTTGACAGAAAAGAGACAGTGAAAAACATAACTGGACAAAAACTTAAAACATGTAATTCAGTGGCTGTGTTCTAGTGTTCCTTTCATTCATTATGTTTCAAACTATTCCAAATTTAAAAGAGCTAAATTCTCAGATGTTTGTTGATGCTTAGTAATGACTAGACACTGAAGGTTTTATACTGTAACTGCATACAGTTACTGTAATTATGCTTGCAAATAAAACATTAGTGTAACCTGGCATACTTTCACTCAAGACTTCTCTGTCCAGCTGTCTATGTGGAGTCAGATTTCAAAATGTTTTCCTTTTCCCCCATTCTTCTTTGTGGCTCTTATCCTAACTCATCCATATACAAGGAGCTAAAGCAGGGTTATACTGTGTTGCTCCCTGCCTTCAGTCATCTCCACATTGCTGGAACTTAAATAGTTTAATAAATCCCTCTGATAGTTTTTTTTTAACAATGGCTAAGGGCCATATAGTAAATTAAAGAAGCAAATATTCTACTGCTGTCTGTTCTAACAGCTCCAAGAGAAAATCTGCAAGATCAACAATTGGCTTACTAATTGTTGTGTCCTGGCTATATGTAATTATACAAAGAAAGATCTGGTGGCATGTGTAGCTCTGTAAAATTCTGTATCAGCAGAGATCAACTTGGTGCACTAAATCCCTGAGGGGATGATTGAATTGTCCCTGCAACAGCCTTATATCATTAAAGCAAAATACAGCAGCTGGAGCATAGTATGGATCATAGCCACTATATTTAGATGAAAGAAAGAAATGTAATATTGATTTAAATAGGAATCGCTCAAACTTCTTATGGGGAGGTTTTTCTTTAAATGACAACCTGCAATAATGGAAATCTTTGTTTACACTGTGATGGAACACAAACATCTCAAGGGTACTCTTTAATGAAAAATAAAAAGTAGAATCCCAAATGCTGATGCCAGATGGATTTCTTTCATAGCATACAGATCAAGAGAGGAAAATCTGGAAAATTAGAAAAGGTACAGAAAGCAGAGGGCTTATTTTTAATTTTCCTTGATTTCATTGTGGGTTTCAACACCTTTTATTACACTGAAATACAAGTATTAACTCTGCTTTCTTCACTGTTGAAAAGGAGCAATGCAATTGATAAGGATCGGCTAAGATGCAGAATATGTGCATAGACTCTGTTTGAGGTACTCATACAAAGTGACAGACTGTAGTTTCAGAGTATGACAAATGAATTTTGGGTCCTCTCAATCAATGAGAATTCCAAAAGAAATGGCACTGAGAATCTGTAACTATCAGTTAGTAATAATGCACTTTTTCTGAGAACTTGCAATGAATTTGCCCTATAATAGAGATTAAATTCTTGGGAAAAGGATTGTGATCTAGTTCTGTGAAAGACAATTTTACTGTGCTTCCTGCCACACTTTGTTTTTCTAATGCAGTTTGCTGTTAAAATTGACCAAGTTGAAGATTTCGTGAAAAATGCTCAAGAGTTTGACAACGTTGACAATTTAAGAGAACTCCTTCAGCAACAGGAACATCATACAAAAGGTACAGTATTCTCCTGACAGAGTGTGATTGTGCTGATTCTTTCAAGCATAATTTTGCTTCTTCATGTATTTTTTTTATCTTGGACAAAATATTTTAAATAATATTGAAATTATATAATATTGGAATTATAATAACAGTACTAAATTTACAAATTATATGGTGTTCTTGGATTGTTTTTTCTTCAACTTATCAATTTCTCTTCTTACAGAGCTCTTGGAAAAATCACTTGCACTTTTGAACAAAAGCCATGAGCTAACTGAATTCATTGAAGAATTCAAACATGAGGGACCAAACGCAAATCCTGAGCTGATTCAGGGAGCTCAGAGCAGCTGCTTGAAAATTGACAACCTCCTTGAACTGCTACAAGACAGACGAAGACAACTAGACAGATCTCTTAAACACCAGCGTCGAGGTCTAGAGCAGGTTTTACAGATATGTCTTTGGCATCAACAGGAGAACCAGGTATGGTGCATCATAGTAAGGCAAGTCACAGTAACAATAAAATAACAATTCCACACGCTGTTTTACAATAGACTATTATAGAAAGGGAACTTTATTTATTGATCCAATATATCAAAGCCATTTTTGTTTGAGATTCCAACTTTTGAATATTTGTCTTTATTTGTCCTAATTTTGGTATGGTTGAAAATACTATGCAATGAGTTTTCCTTGTGGATGTTTCTTTTTTCCTGCTAGGTAGGTATAGAAACTGTTATCTGCTGGCAAGCTTTTTCTGATCATCAAGAGAGAAGGACCTGACAGTTAACCACCTGTTAGATCCTGCCCGCATCCAGGCTGAAGATAATATCCACTGGAAGGGACAAATTCAAATAGGTTTAATAGACTTACTGAAATACAATGTTTAGCCTTTGCATAGAGTCAAGCCTGTGTAATGTCTGCATCGTGGGCAAATAATATACTCATTTTTAGATACAAACTCTGGGAAATTAACTTTTAAAGACTTTATACAAAATTTATCCCTCTTGTCTCCAATATGTTACATGTATATTTTTGTGCTGGCAGAAAATCAAAACCTCTCAGTGATTTGAAATGTATTTTAGTCTCTATATTTGAAGAATTGATGTCAAATGATGCTACATATGTAAAAACAGCATAGTGAACTCACATTATCATTAATGAGAGTTCCTGGGATACAAAGAAAGTAGAGTTCTGGAGACGAGCTTTGCTGTATAGGATATGAGTGGATTTTTGCTCTTTGTACTGCTTCTGTTTTTCAATGCATAATTACTTCTGCATAGTGCAGAAGTCTGCATTAAAGCAACAACAAAAAATACCCAAACAGATGTAAAGATCCCTACATGCTACCTGCTTCTAAAAATGCTGCACCTTGCTTTAATCTCTAGTTGGAATGTGATAATCTTATAAGCATGGTTGTAATGTTTCTTTATCAGTAATTTTAATATAGGAACATGTAATTATTTTTCTTTTAAAGAAGGGCGTCTGGCTTTCCACCCTGAAATTATCATCAGCATATTTTCTGATAATCTCTATTAGTAATGGAGATCGGAGACAGGTTGGGCTATTTTGTGCATAATTAATTATCTTTGGAAGACTTATGAATGTAATTTTTTTCTATCTACCCAATCATGCATGTATGAGAAAACTGAAACTAATCTTGGTCCCTAGTAGTATCGAGGACAGAGGTAAGAGCTGAGTAAAAATCAGAAGACAGGTGAGTATACTCACACTGGTTATCCAGACAGGTTTATGGAAGACAAACTGTTGGTGTAAGTCACAAAACTTTTATTTTTAATAAAGACAGTTTAACTGACGGAAAAAGCAAGTATTGTAGTCCAGTAAATTAAAGGGTGTCATCGCATCTTACCTAAGTAAATGCAGGGAATTCTTTTTCCCTTGTTATCTTTTGACAGCAAATCAATATTTATGACCTTAATTGCTTACAAATATCTCTATATATTGGGATATAGAAAGGTTCTGTTTATTTGCTTGAAAGCATATTTCTGTTATTAAAAATGGATATTTTAACAATTATGTTCAAAGCCAAATGTGTAAGTGCACATATGAGAGAAATCCATAGCAGTAGCTAATGCACCAACACTGATGGAGAGAATTTATCTAATTGTGTCCTACATCTGCTCATGGTGCACTTTGACTTTATCCAATATCTGTACACATCATAGTGTTGCAATAGCTAGAATGAAAGCACAGAGTTTAGCTTGCAAGTTTGTAGGAAAATGTGAATGTGTTCCTTTAATGCATTAAAATGTTGTCTGAAATTCCTCCATGAATATATTTTTGTCCCTATTTTGTTACATATATTTCAGTAGGTGTTTATTTTTGTCATGACACTTCAATTCTGCTTTTAGTAACATTAAGGTAATACAAATGTAAATATTTGGGTAAAGGCATGAACATTAGAAATGAAAAATGAAAGGAATGTAAATTAGGGCTTTTTGTAGGTGAAATCTTCTTGTACATATCCGAAAGAGTGGACAGACACTTAACAAATCTTGCATTGGCTGATAATCTTTTATATTATTTATCTAGGTAACATCCTGGTATGAGAAAAACATCAGGGATTATATTCAAAAGCAAAACCTGGGCTCATCATTATTGGAAAATGAAGAGTTACTTCAAGAACATAAAGAAATGGAAGTCAGAGTGAAAGTAAGACATAAGATAATTGATTAGTGAATTAAGTTTTAAAAAGAATAGGAAAACATGAACTGAAGCATTAACTGTGTGAATAGATACACAGTATGTGTACATAGGGTGAATACATCTATATGCCTGAGATAGTGACTCCTCCTGCCTGTGAAACTCTGTGAAGGAATGTGAGATGCCACTGCTGATAACTGTGCTGAAACAATTTGCTGAGAAATTTGTCTTGGAAGAAATAGCTTCAAAAGATTATATGTTTCAGGCCAGTAAATGCAATATATGTTTTCCAGTATTTATATGACTGTTGTGAAGGTATATTGCTTTCCTTTGTGCAGTTGATTAAAATTGAACTTTTCTTACTAGGAATGGAACTCCACTGTGGAACAACTAGAAGCTGAAGCACTTAACATCTTGCTTTCAGAAGACTACACAGAAAAAGAACACTTAAATATTTCAAATCAGAAAATCTATCTGTTGCGAGGAGAAGTGTGTTGCCATATGGAAGAGAGGAAAGCCTTATTACAAGAGGCCAATGACTTTTTTAATACAGCTGATAAGGTAGGTAAAAAGCTAAGCCTGTAGTACTGTGATCCTACAAACATCAGTGTGCTCTTTTGGACTGATAGATTTGTAATTTTGCAAAACAATTTTGAATGGAAAATGACCTCATAATTTAAAACCATACATAAAATGTTAAATCTCTCTTTTTTCAATTTTACAATAAACCTATCCTTCACAAGTATGTTCATCTGGTAGTATTAATAATGCAAATTGTTTTCCAGTATTTTTTGTTGTTGTTAGAAACTCTTTTAACTGATTTTCTATTACAGAAGTCCATTTGCTCTTTAAAGCACATTTATTAGATCATTTATTAGAAGCTTTATAGAGCAGATCATTTTCAGGGGAAACTCCAACAACAAATATGTGTCTATTACATGCGTTGGGAAAACAACCCTAAGACTTTGCCTCTGCTAATTTTTGTTTTGAGCACCAGGTGGGGCTGTAAGCATTGCTCTCAACTTGTGATAAGATTCCTTCAGGTATTTTGTTTAAACAACGCGGAAAACAATATTTAGGATGGAAATTATTTACAGATCTTTGAAGTGAGACATATCTCTTACTCCAACAAATCTGATTTTTCTTGATCTCATTTACAGTGAGGAAACTGAGATGTGTTAACGGGACCAAACCTGTTGGTGACAGTGATCTCCCTCTAGTGTAGATAAGGAGCTACATACATGAATTTGTCTATTGCTGTGAAAACAGATTCCCTTTTAGAATACAGGCTTGGCAGATGAGCCTACCCGAAACAACACTAACTCCTGTGTGTCTGCTCAGCACACCATTATGTGTGTAAGAACAAATAAAACAAGATTTTCTCCCTTTGTGCATTGAAAAGGAATTACTACAGATCATAACAGAGGTGTTTTCGATTGTTCTAAGAGCATACCTCGAAATTTGGGGCACTTCTTACAAGTAAAGGGCAGAGTATTAGTTGTTTTGAACTAACTTGAAGAAAATGTATTTTAGATTTTGTATCTCTTGTTGATTAATTTAAAACATGGAGAAAAAACAAAAACACATACTACGTCTCAGGTAACTTAAAAGCATAATACTAGTATTTGTGTTTTTATGTTTTGGTGTGCATTTGCCTCCATTTGGCCAGCTCCTTAGCTCTTTTCTGATCTTCCACACTCTTTGATAGTCCTTTTGCTAAGCTTTCCTTTAATTATCAATCAATTTCTTTGTCTGGTTATCTTCCATTTGACTTTCTGCACTGGGATCTGTGCGTAGCTATTTTCTCTTGGGAAATGATACCTGGAATAGACAGACATTGCTTTGGTAAGGCAAAAGCTTGAGAACTTTTACCTGGACAGCTTTAAGTAAATAAGTAAGGCTTTTACTGAGCTCACTATGTTTGCACAGTCTTGTTTCTAGTTAGCTGAGGAGTATCCCGTGCTTGGGCACACGCGTTATTTCAAAATGCAACTTCTGATTTAGAACTCCAGGCCAAAATGCTTCTAACTATAGATACTGATTTTGTTCCTTCAAAGTAGTAGCAGTCCAAAGTAATAATAAAAAAATCTTTTGAGATGTTATGGATAGTAACTAGCTTTAAAGAAAACACACAGGAGGAAATACAAAGTACTTTCTGCATGGAAGGATTGGAATATGCGCTTGTGTGATCTAGTGGAATGTATTCTGTTTAAGCTTCTAGATGCAGGTATACATCACAAGTAGAGGTGTTTTTCTTTCGGTCTTGGTAATTAGTAAAGCATAAGAAACTACAGAGAAACAATAGAAGAGGCATAGGATTTTGAAAGCAAGAAAACTACGCGGAGCCAGATGTCAGCAGAAAAGCAGAGGATATGCAAAGGGACTACATCCCTTTATTTGCCCTAAAAGATCTCAAAACTGTGATAGGTGGCTGAAGAATGTATTTACATACATATGCGTATTAAAAAATCACAGAATTAAAGTGAAAAAGAGAAAATTCAGTATACTGTTTTGTACGTATATTACATATATATAATGCCATTTACATTTCCCAGTCAGTTTTTGTGGCTATGTACGTACAAAACATCTACACTGAATTTTCTCTTTTTCACTTTAACTCTGTGATTTATGTATATATTAAAAATATTATAATAAATAATATATATTTAGTAGCATGAATTAAAATGGAAAATGATCAAGGTAACAATTCAGCAGGAAGGCTGGAGACAAATAGTAGTTCTTTCAAAAAGACATCCGGACTTATTACATGGCATTTTTATTTTTTTTTTAGTGGAAGGAAATACCCAAAATGGTCCAGGAAAGAGGGCTATTAGTTTGGCTTGTAGGAATTACGCTCATGATATCTTCAGCACACTGTTGCTTTTTTTTTTTTTTTACTATAGCTTTTAAGGTTTTCATTATCTATGACTTCACATTCCAGAATGAAAACTAAAAAAAATAAAAATCAACCTACTTTTACTGTTAAGCATTTTGATTACTTATTATAACTTTTGTGCATCTGGAGATTATATATTAATTATATATGAATATGTAAGTCGGAAAATACATTTGTGTTGTCAACTATTCAAGTCAATGACACAATTTCTTTAAAAAAAAAAAAAATATATGCTCTTGTACCACAATTTCAGGCAGACCTGATGGTTTTTTCATATTGTTTTCTATGCCATCCTATAATTATCTATTGCAAAACAGCTATATACATATGCTAGTCTTGAAAAGAGAGAGATGGAGGTAGGATATCTCACAATTCCATTGTTTAACGTTGATTTAGTTGAGCTGTTGAAAGCCTGAATTAGAACACGATGTTGCTTTTCTATACAGAACAGGAGAGGACTGCCAACGAATGCTGCAGCTGCTTTGGAAAAAATCAATCAAGCTAATGTCTTGCTCTCACTTGCAAGTGAAGTTGAACACTAGGAATTATAAATTTTTGTGATAGCAGCCTTAAATTGATCATAGTAGCAACAATGCTGAGAAGTAAAGCAGTGTAACCCATAGAAGTTTTCTGTTATCCTTGGAGATGCAGTCTGAACATAAAAAGTATTCAGTTATGTTTAGGAAGAGAACCTGCTGAGAACACTTTTTTTTTTTTTTCTCCTTCATCTTCTAATATACTCTTGACCAGTTGCCATTCTACTCAAGTTGCTCTTTGATAAACATGTAAAATGTACCTTAAGGTTTCATTTAAAATTTCCACATTGCTCTGCAAGACTAAAGACAGTTTCTTACATTCGCTGTCTATCAACTTAAATGTGAAGTAGTAGTACTTATTATAACTTTGCTGATCATGTTTTATTTATTTTCCTTCATTTCTGTTGTTAGATTTTATTTGTCTGAATTCAAACATCTACCCTTGCTATTTTGACTCAATGATAAAGGCTTTGGGTTTTTAGTTTACTTGTAATGTGCTGGAACAGCTGTATCATATTGTCCCTCATGACTATCATTGAATTTTCACTTTTCAACTTTTCAATTAAGTATTCACTAAATTCTAGTTCCATGCATCTGGAAGAATGCAAAGCCTTGCAAACATTTTTAAAGAAAATACAATTTTTTTCTTTTCAGACTATCAGTCTGAATTATTCATTGGATATAAATTTAGAGTATGAAATAGAAATTTTCAAAGTCAGAATTCAAGTTTCATTGGTGATTTCCTTGTACATATATATATATATATATGCACGTTATTTAAATATATATATATACATGTTATATAAATTATATTTTTTGCTGAGTAAATGGACATGTTAAATGGGAAAATTAATACAATTAGATGTTGTCTGCTGCCTTGCATTATTTAGGTCTCAAGCTATTCTGGTGTTTAAAGCCATAAAAATCTGTGTAAGAGGTTACAGTGTTACTGCTAGGATTCTAATTATATATAGTAGGCTTAGATCCATTTCTATTTTACTAAAATTACTATTCAGTGGCTTTAATAGTGGAGTATTGAACTGTTCTCTTTATTCTGCTTTGAAAGGTGGAATACTTTTGTCACTTTCTTCTGGTATTTGAATGAGAAACTTCTTGCTTTAAAGGAAAACAGAGTAGGTGCTACAAGAAAATGCTGGTAAAAGCACTTAAGAGCGTGCTTCCACAGAACGCTAACACTATCAGTTGTATTTATGTTGCTATTCTGGTTCTGCTTCAAATTCCTGATAATTGCTGAAAATAGACTAGTTTTAATTCAAACTAAACATGGTTTTACATGCTCATAATTGTATTAACTTCTGTTGAATTATGTTTTCTTCTGTGAAAACTAAGTCAACATCACACACTAAATTAAAGTTATTGTCCAAAAGAATGCGGAAACTGAAGAACTGGGAAATATTGTTTGACCTTTGATTATATAAATGCACGTGTGGACATGTTTAAATAGAAATATTGACAAAAGTTGAATTTTTTTTTTTTAGGCAGTTAATGCTCTTGAGAATTACCTTAAAATCTTTAACTCGGAAGACTTGAGTTTGCCAGTCCTGTCAATGAAGTATGATGAGTTAAAGGAAGAAATTAAAGGCTGCACAGCAAGTATGTTGCAAAAAGGACAAACTTTAATTAATAAAGCAGATTCTCACAGGTATTCCCTTCATTTTTCATATTTGTTATATTGCTTCATACCTACCTCTTCCCTTACAACTCCACCAGTTAAAATCATGTATTTACAGCCATTGAAATCAATTAAGCAGATGAGATTCTAAATGACAGTTTCAGTCATACATATCTTTCATATATAAGTATCTTTTAATATATAAATTTCCAAGTATTTTAAACATGTTGTTGCATCATATACATATGTGCTTGCTTTCTTAAAACAGGACTTAATATTATGGCTTTTCTATTTTTCTCTGCTGTCTTCAGACTTCATGGCCTAAACATAATGAGTTTGCCATGTATTTTTATGACTAAAGCTAGTTTGTACAGATGGAATGCTTTACATGCCTAGGTATGAGCTTGACGATTACTATCATAGATTATTTATATTGGCAGGGTACCCTGGAGTTCAATTAGTGCAATTTCTTATTCAAAACCTTCAGCTTAAGTCAAATTGCTCACAGGCAAAGCTGGAATATCTACAAAGATGGAGATTCCACATTCTCTTGGGCAGTCTGTTCTGGTAGTAAGCGCTGTGTGTATGAGACACATGTTTTACTAATTCCTGGCCAAGACTAGTAATGACTGACACAGTGGATTATGTTAGCAAATGTGGTGTTCATATTCCAGAACGTTAATTTCCCCAGAAAGAATAATGCTTTGTAGGAGGGAAAAGAGCTGTTGTTTTCATGTTTAAACAGTGTGGTATCCTTAAATATTGGCCAGTGATTAACCAAATGGGACGACAAACTTTGAACAGCTAAAAGTCCAAAGAGAATGATATGGACAGAAAACAGGACAGATACCAAGACTAAAGCCTGACTAACATTTTTCCATTATTCCTCAGATCATTGGCAGTCATAACTGCCTTCACAATTTTCCCATTTCCTACATAGCAATGACTGGAAATCCTGAGGATTATGGTAGTTCCTATTTGAAGGCAGTGAAAATCTGGACCTGAAAAATTCTAGCTTTCTCATAGGATAAATGAGAAAGTATAATCTGACAATAAAATATGTAGCTGTTAAGTGTTTGTCATCTGGTGGATCCAGAAAGCAGCCAGAAGAATTTGATGTGGAATTTGAAAATAGCTTCCAGGTCCTTGGGAAGTGCTTGTTGAAACATAGTAATTCTAGAATTGCTTCATCATATATCGTAGAGGAAAAGATATTGCATCTTCTGCTACTAGTTTTCAAAAACAGACCAATATTCATTTTTACAGAAGATATATCTATTTATAAAGAGAGGGACCTAGATGACCTTGCTCAAACTGGTTAACACCTTGCTGATTTTTCTTAATGACAGCACAGGAAAACCCATTTCAATGCAGCAAACATTATTTTTATGGTAGAAATGATACGCTATGTATTTTTACTCCTTTCTTGGACCTTTTCATTTGTGGTCTCAGTTTCTAAATTGTTTCTAGGTAGTATTACTAACATCACTGGAACTATATATGAAATAAAGTATTTCTCATTGGATCAGGATATAGAGTATGTGAGTCTAACTTCCAGTGATTTATTTGGAGATGTCATCCCCGTGTATTATTTGTTATCAATTTTGTTGGCTTTCATTTTAATATTCCTCTTGGTTATTTTTCTTTTCTTGTAAGGATCACAGCTTAAAATTCTCATGAAATCCTTTGTCATACAAATCAACAGGAAGTTTGTTTGCTTAATCATTAAAAGCCTGCTTGCTGAGAAAACTGAGAAATACTAACAGTTGCACTTATCCATTTTAGCTCTTGGGTAATAGGGATTCAGAAAATGATAGAGAAAGTTAACAAAAAAGAGGATCAACTAATCAGGCAGTGTCCAGATGATAAAGAACTCATGTTGAAGAAGCAACAATGGACTGCCTCACTTGAAGATCATCTAAATAAGGTACACTGTAACATGCCTTCATGTTAATGTATTTACAACCAGTGCATTGCGTTTTCATTGCTTACCTATGTGAATATTAAACTTGACTCAATTACAAATAGCACACTGGTTTGTTGGTGGGCATGCTTTTATAGTTAAAATGCTGAATGCTATTATCTGAAGCAATGAACATAAATCTGTACTGAAAAATGCAGATTTTTTTCATGAAAACATTTTACCAATTATCTTTAATAAAGCTTAGATATTGAGTTATTAAAAATTTATTCTTTTGGAAAAGAGAGTAATTCTTATGCAGGACTGGGACCCACATACAAGTTCGCTAGACTGTTTCTGTCTTTATTTTCATCTGCAGCATAATGAAATAGAGTTATGGCAAAATTGGGGGTTAATAAGTGTGGTGACTGAAGTGCAGCAAATTTCCACGTTAGGTTGAAAGAGTGGATTCTGCTCACTAAAATAATTCTTTTAATTCATGACAGTATACTTTAAGGAGTTCACAGCCTTCTTTAATATGTTAAATGTTCTTTAGTACTGCAGACCTTTCTAATGATTTGTCACAGATGAAATAGACACATGATTCCTAAATAAGGTATCGTATGTAAATTAAAACTTAATTTCCATAAAAATTAAGACAAAACAGCCATAAAAACAAAACACTAATCTTTTAACAAGGCTTGGCTGAAGAAAATCCCGGAGTGTAGAAAATAATAACAAAAAAAAAAGTAGTGAGTTTTGATGACTGGCTTTCATTTTAATATTCATTTTAATATAATATTTAATTAAGTCTGAAATCTGATATTTCATAATATTTGCATGATGCTTGTAATGAACAATTCTGAATCAAATGACAAAATTTGAAATACTTTAGTTCTTTAGAATATGCTTTCCGTACAAGTGGCCTCGTATGTTAGAACGTAAAGAAAATACTGTTGAATTTGGCTGAAAGTACAAGAAATTCTGATACCTGCAGCAGGTCTTGCAGCGGTGATGTTAGCAGCGTATCAGGAATATTAAGCTAAAGCTTCAATAATGAAGGTAGTTCTTATTCAAAAAGTAAATCTTAATTTTCCCATTAGTTTAATACTGCAGTTTGTTCCCAATCTTCCATTAGAAAACATTTTGGAGGTTTGAGTCCTAATACATGATTATTTATCACATGGAACTGTGCTCATTGTTACATTTCTCCCAAGCAAAACACTCTCCATTCCAACCATCTCCTAACAATAATGTATTCCAAGGAAGTGCTAAAGTGCTAAATTCAACTGTCCAGAGACTCATTTTATTGTGACAGTGCAATAATATTGTGTACACGAATCTGTGTGGTAATAGGTCTTTTAGCTTGGGAGAGAAGCTTTAAATGTACTTTCTGGAGAAAAAAAGTTATCTGTGTGGTGCTTCTGTAAAATGGATCTTAATAGAAGTATTTATGACAATGTAGTCTTACGTAGATGTTAATACAGTTGTCTTAGTGAATTAACAAGACTGGAATACCTGGGACAAAGAAAAGAACTGCCAGTAAAATGAGTGCAGATGGGAATGTTTTCTTCCATTTCTGACTGTACTGTTAGGTGTGAAATAGTAGAATTTTACTCTTAATTTCTCTGACCGTACAAAGCACAGAGTTTAAACAGTACCAGATAAGTGTTACTTCTTTTTTCACTGTAAAGTGATTTCCTATACTTGTCTATATACATCTTGTCTTGTAAACAAACTACATAAATAATGTTTTCAAATATAGGTATCACAGTCAATTAAAAAAATCACCTCGATGCTTGCAGTTGGTGTGGAGGTTGGTTCCCATCTGTCAGAGTCGGAAAGAATTTTGAATGAACACCTTGAGCTGGCAAATCAAATAAAGGTAAAAAACAAGTTCTCATATTTATTAACATTAAATATTTTTAGAAATAAATGCAAACGACTACAGAAATAGGTATCAAACAGAAATTGCTAAGATGTAGTTAAACTCAGAAATCAGTTCAGAAAATTATTCTATAGTGTTTATGAATGGTAATGTATTGGTCTGGTTGGCTGTGTTCCTTTGTGAAACACTTTGTTTTTGTTCTTGCTTTATAAAGTGGCTAACTTCATCTGTATACTGAGATTCCTGTCCATTTCCAATTTTAATGGCTACCTTCAATGACATATACAGTTCTTAGGGTTAAACCATTTCTTTCTTGTAATATTTTATTTCAGCACATAACGGGAACATTGAGCTCTTCAAGAAAGTAATTGAATTGTACAGAAAAATAGTGATGCTAATGAAAACTAACAATGTGTTATCAATATCCACAAATGCTTTGTAGACATTATACATTTTGTTCTATATTGTATCTTGAAAGGAAACTTCATGTGAACTGGGAGAAGCTGAGGGAATCATCAAAGACATGAGAGAGTTTGAACCTGAGCAAGTGGCAGCCTTTAATAGCAAAACTGACTTCTTGAATGAAGAACTGAAAAAAACTGAAAGAAACATCCGTACAAAAATAGAAATTCTAACAACTTATGTGGCCTTCTTAAAGTCGTCATTGGAGGTACAGGCTTCCTACTTATTCTGTTTCAATGGTGAAAAATCTTGTAACCAAAAACATTTGCTTTATTTTAAATAAAACAAGTCCTATAAGTGCTGTGCCCCAGCAGCACTACAAGTATTTGTAAGCTTCTTTCTGCTTTAAAGGAGATCTGTACCGTCTGGGCAAGTGGCCCTGATCATCGAACTTTAATCACCATAATAATAAACCAATGTACAGACTTTCTAGTAATTTAAATCATCATCATAGGAAGTATTATAATTGAGTTTTTGCTTTTTCTCATGTGCATGCTTTCTTTTGGTCTCTCATTATACGCATAATAAAAATTGGCTGAGTATATTCATATCTTAAATATTTGTCATAATATATTTATCTTATATGTTGTTATAGGTATTTATAACAATCTGTGTTTCTACTGAAGTGCTAATTTGTATGGATTTTAAAAGGGAAGGTATAATCCATGCAATAACATAATTCTGTGTTAGTAATGCTAAAGACAATTAATTTTTATTTTGTTATAATGTTGGTTTTAATATTCTACAACACTTGTCTCTTTAGAGAGAAATTGACAATGGAGTAGAATCTATTGGATAAAAATAGCAATAGTATTTGATAGCTTGAGTTTAAATAGCCAATAACTAGATCACACTTACTACTAGTTATTGCTAATATAATTTACTTGATATTAAACAGATATTTTCAATAATTGCTTACTATGCTGGTATACAACACATGTAAACATCTGTGACACAAATTATGTCTGCTTTTCTTCTATTGGTTTACACATTACTTAAATTGAATGTTGTTTAGTATTATAGGTCTTGGGGAGGAAGATAGATTTTAAAATCTGTAAACAACTCAATATAGCCTGAATTTTATCTTCAATTTCATTGTGTCTATATACCTTCTGATTATAGCAACTGAACTTGTGATTTAAAAAAAAAATGTTTATTTTCTATCTTTCACAGATGAATGACTACATTCAAAATCTGAAGGAATTCTATCATGCAGAGCCTCTACAAACAAGCAAGGAGGCTGAAAATAAAAATGCTATCGAATCAGTTAATACAAAGTGGCAAAAATCTATAGAGAAGTTTTTTTCCACTGAAAATCTGGGTCGCATTTTTCTTAATTTAGTAAATACGGTGAGATTTTTATTTCATAGAGTTACCACCTTTCTCATGGAATAAATTCAAATTATAGGATTTTATGAATATGACAGATAAATGTATAGATTTTTCTAACCTGCATAAAAGAACATGCCTAAAGCAAAAGTGCATTTGTTCTGTTTCAGTGCGTGTATAAGGAAGAGGAGAAGTTGGGAAGAAAGTGAAATGATTGTGATGTTTTTATGAAATTACAGTTAAATCTAGGAAAAAATAATTAAAAAAAAAATTCCTCATTCCCAATTCGTAACATAAATAAATGCTCATTCTGAGAAATTTAGTTATCTGTACGTTCAGAAAATGGTGCTGTAAAAAAAAACAACTTTGGTTTGGAAGTGTTAATGTTTACAAAATCAAAGTGAGGGAAAGTTAAAACTTGAAACGCTTGTAAGGTGATCAAACATTTTAATACACAACAATATATGAAATAGATGGAATAATTCTGGAGGTAGAAGTAATCTCCCTAAGTTTGAAGTGAAAATTTCTCTTGTTCTGCAGAGAATTTGTTGCATAGGACAACAAAGAATATATAGCTAGTGACACTGTTTCTTTCGCTTCTGAAAAGCTGAAATTTTACTGAAATCATACCATGCAATTTTGTTGCACCGGTGATGTGCTTGTTGATGATCAGTTGCACAGAACAAAATCCTTATGGTCACAGAGACATCTCTGAAAAAATCTGCAGCAAATAGTCACGTTCATTGGTGTATCCTATCCCAGCCGATGTGTAGGAAAACTTGTATAAACGGAGCAGAAATCATGAGAATTCTGGAAGGTTTCATCAAAAATTACTTTTGTATGCTTTTTTTTTCCCTAGCAGGAGGGAATTAGCCACTTGTTTTCTATATAAATTAGTATAATTTGATAAATTGCACTAAATATTTGATGCTTGCCTCTGATAGCATTTAATCCCAGTTCTGTGACTGATGGATTGTGACTTCACCATTACCTGATTTTAAAGGTACTAAGGCAGGTATACATTTGTAAGAGATTGAAATCTTATATGAGTGATAATGGTATTATAATAAGCATAAAATTTTTTTTCTTTGGCAATGAGGTGGCCATGAATTAGTGAGCCAGAACACATACTAAAAATAATACGTGGATGTATAAACTTTGTTCATGTTGGAAAGCAGCATAGATGTAAGTGTGATATTTGGCTTTTTTACTTCCACAAGAGTCAGTCTTCTCCAATGTAAGTGTATGCAGTTCTAAGAAAATGAATACTGGATCTGCTTCTTTATACATAGATAATCATTCCTGATGTATTTACATTTTCTTGAAATCAGCTGCATTGCCTAGGCATTCCAATCTAATTTTCTAGCACCTCTTCATGGGATGATTGCTTGAGAATCACTATCTATTCCATGCCTCCTAAACAGATCTCAATTAATGTAGACAGCATGGATATGCAGCTGTTAATTCTGCTTTTATGGGAGACATAAGGGACCGATCACAATGAGCTGAGAGGATGAGAAGGGGAAAACGGTAGTGATAAAATGCTGGAAAAAATTGCTTAAGGAAGGTACTGAGGCATCTAGTGAGGGCTGAAGTGTGCTGTCAGATCTGAATACAGCCAGGCAAGAATTAACTATTCAGAGTAACAGTAAACTGAACATGTCTGAAAATGAAGTCACATGAGGTGCATCTGAGGGAACTGGGATTGTTTAATCTGGAGACGAGGAGGCTCAGGGGAGATGTTATAGCTTTCTATGATTGTCTGAAAGGAAATTGTGGCAAGGTGCAGGTTGGCCTCTCCTGCATCACTAGCAGTGGGGCTCGACGGAATGGCCTCAAATTGCATCAATGGAGGTTCAGGTTGGATATTAGGACAAATTTCTTTTCAGGAAAAGTGGTGAAGTATTGGAACAGGCTGCCTTGGGAGGCGGTGAAGTCACCATTCCTGGAAGTGTTCAAGAAAAGGGCAGATGTGACACTGAGAGGCATGGTAGTGATGGATTGATGGTTGGATTAGATGATTTTAGAGGTCTTTTCCAACCTTAATGATTCTGTGATTCTGTTATTCTATGAAATTACTTAAAATATTCAGATATTCTCTCTCTAAAGGCCTGGAAGTGATACAGACCAAACTAGTAACTTACAAACTCAATTTTTCTTAAAAGGAAAGGTCTTTAAATAAGAAAAGCAGCAACAGCATTATCAGGTTTTCTACAGTATTTGAGCTCTGTTAAAAAGAGGAAAACCTGCCAAATATTCAAATGCTGAACAGTCTCCTATGGTTTGGTGCTGTTATAGTTGTCAGCACAGGGTGGTCTCTCCTTTGTCCCTTTCATCATCCAGCTGCTATTCCCCAGAAGGCTGTTTCTGGGTAGTTCTGTCAGTTCAGAAATAATTCCAGATTTCGTATGAGCATTTGAACTGTTATCAGATGGCAATGATTCGATCATTACTGACTTGTTCTGGATTTAAAAAAAATAGTAGCAGTTATAGCCTCAGTGTATCAAATTCTGTTCAGCTATGTCTATTTCTAAGAGAATAGTGTGTTTAAATGCATGTAGAGTACCAGAAATTTTCAAAGGAGTTGTCCTAAAATATTTGCTTTTCATTAAATATTGTTAATATTTCAGTATTATGAGGTTTTATTGTATATTTTTAATACAAATACAAATGTTGGAAAATGTGTGTTCTTATTTATTTGCCAGGTAAGTGAGGGCTTCATATTAAAGGTAGAAAAATCTGTGCAAGTTATAGAAGAAACCATTATCAATTTGAGTAAAGAAATGAAAGAACTGACTGATCTTTGGGCAATCTGGAATTTTAAAATTAATCAAGGAAAACCTATCATGCAACAGTGCTGGATATTGGAAGAGCAACTAAATAAGGTAAATAAAATACAAAGAAAGCAATTGCAACAATTATTTCTAGATTGTTAATAGTTTGTGACTATCAACTTGTAGAGGTATTATTTTAAGAAGAGAAACATAATTCTCCATAATCTGTTTTACTATCCAGGTGGTCATCAAGAATGACGATGATTTTGATCTTTGTTTTGTCCCTTTTCAAACCCTATGAGTCATCATTTCAATTTTTTTTTTTTTTTTTAGCATCATCTTATTGTAACTTAAGTTACTAAACTAACTTGTTTCATTATAGCTACTAAACTCAAATGCTCACAAGTACAGAGATTTGAGAGTTTCTAGTCACAGGGCTTCATAATTTCAATCTCTCTCTGGTTTTCCTATTAATAATCTATTTTAATGAAATTTACTGATAACACTTGCATGTTTGCATTGAGGATGGTTCTTTCAAATTTAGATTTGGGCTAATTTTTTTTATTGAGTACAGAAATACTGATATATTGCTAAAATATCACTAAAATGTATTATCTTTTAGACTACACATGGGCTACAGATTCTTCAAGAGGCACTCACGCTTGCATCAACAGTTGACCTTGGAAGTGATGTTTGTATTGCCTTAGAACAACAAAAACTTAACCAAATGAAGCCACAGTTTCAGGTGAGAAACTATGCTCCTGAAGTGCACAGCGGTTCAAATGGTCTTACTGGTGCAGTGAATGATCATATACTAATCTTGCTTTCAGACAGAATTTGGAGCCACACTATTTACTTTTAATATTAACTTTCTGGAAGAGAGATTTTGTGTGTTGATAAGGTCAGGAAGAAAATATCTTGCCCTCATTGTCCTCAGAATGTTTTGTATAATGTAAGCTGTGTTTGAATCATCATACAAATGAAATATCAGCATAATGTTGTTGCCTACCTGGACTTGTGCAAGGCCTTTGACATGGTCTCATACTACATACTTGTCTCTAAATTGGAAAGATATAGATTTGAAGGCTGGACTATTCGGTGAATAAAAAATTGGTTTGATGGTTGCTGCCAGAGGGTCATGGTCTGAAGATCTGAACATCAAGTGGAGGCTAGAGACGAGTGGTGTCCTTCAGGGATCTGTCTTGGGACCAGTGCTCTTCAACATCTTTATCAATAACCTAGACAGTGAGATTGAGCACACCCTCAACAAGTTTGCTGATGACACTAAGCTTGAGTGATGCAGTCGATGTGATAGAATGAATTGATGCTATGGAGAGAAACCTGGACAAACTTGAAAAGCAGACACACAAAAACCTAATGAGGTGCAAGATGTAGCACTTGGGTTGGGGCAATCCCAAATATGTGTACAGACTGAGAGAAGAATTCACTGAGAGCAGCCCTGCGAAGGACTTGAGGATTCTAATGGACGTAAAGTTGGGCATGAGCCAGTAGTGTGTGCTTGCAGCCCAAAAGGTCGACAGTATCCTGGGCTGCATCAAAAGAGGGATGGCCAGCAGGGTGAGGGAGGGGACTGTCCTCCTCTGCTCTTGCTCTCATTGAGACACCATCTGGAGTACTGTATTCAGTACTGGGGTTCCCAGCATGAGGAAGATGTAGCAGTTTAACAGGTCCAGAAGAAGGTCCTGAATTTGATCAGAGGACTGGAGCATCTTTCCTCTGAAGAAAGATGGAGGCAGCTTGGAGAAGAGAAGGTTCTGGGGAGACCTCATTGCAGCCTTCCAGTACTGGGGGGGGAGAAGGGGGGGGAGCTTACAAACATGAGGAAGACGCTTCCAGCCTTTGTCATTCTATATGCTTTGGAGCTGGTCAGAGGCTGAGGAGTATCATGCTGTTTCTTGCGTTCTCTGAATACAAAGTTTTAGTGAGTCAGACAGTCTCTGTTTCTCTAAGAGTCAGTTTTACACTTATTTTGATTGAAGGCTGTTTCTAGGCAGTGGTTGAGATTCACATGCCACAAAAGAAAAAGAATATGGAGGATGTTTTAAAGAGGCATTTCATAGAATCATACCATATCCTGAATTGGAAGTGACTGACAAGGATTATTGAGTCCAACTCCTTACTCCACATAGGACAAAAATTTTACATGACTTCAGGTATAAGAAGTATTGCTGTTTTCTTCCTCTCTGGTCTTTTTCATGTTTGAGTCTTTCACTGGGCAATGGAAACATAGAAAAAAGTTTTCTGATGGAAAATATTTTTGTAAAATTACAAATGTTGATGGCCACTGAGTAATCCAGGACACATGAAGTTCCTGGAAGCATTTTCAAAAGTTTTTGTCTTGCCATTTTGTTGTCTGATATTACTTTGTGTCTTTAAAAATTCCTTCAGCTGGGCTCATGGTGGGGGGGGGAGGGGGGAGCTTTTTGTGTTGTGAAACAGAGCATTTATTTAGGTTCCTTAACAATAATCTAACTGTGGATGCTCATTTAATAAAAATCCCAAATTCATCATCATGAGTTTCACACGTGATACATGTTTCAGAGTCCTGCAAGTCAACGAGTAAGCTGTGCTGTTTTGTAGAGGGGGTGATGTTTGCATGCAGTACAACTGTGTAGGTGTGCTCTTTGATCTACAGCTGCAGAAACAAGGAGGTTGCAACTGGCTTCAAAGCTCTTTTTGCTGAATTGGCAGTTCCTCTCTCATTTGTGAGAGTTGTGCTCTCTCTCTGATGGATTCTGCTGAAAAAACAGAGTATATCAGCTTTTTAGTATGAGACTTAGAAATACTGTAGTCTTACATATTGCAAAACGTTTTGTGCTGCATGTGACAACACAGCAGTCAGTCCAGCTAACAAATGTGGGGAACTTGATCTTTTCTGCAGTTTTCCCTACGATAATTTACCATTCAGAGGTTGTTATATTTCAAGTGGAAGGGAAATCTTGCAAATATTTGTGTACTTTCTACTTCTTTTTTGCTAGCGACTGAATGCTGAGCTTGAGTACATGATGAAATTATTAGAGTTGCCAAGTCAGAAAGGATTTCCTATGAAAGAGAATTCTGAAAGAATAAGTGAGCTTATTCACCTTCATCAAATGGTGAAAAACACAATGACAGAGTATGATGAGATTTTCAACAAGACATTTAAATTCCATCATGTTAAGAAAGAAGTGAGTAAAATCCTTTAATGCATGCATTCCTTTTGCTGCTAATCTGCTTTTTATTTTGCTGCCTGTAACCTTTCCTTTTTCCTCAAATAAACAGCATTTACACATCTGGTGATCAGAATAAAACTTACGATCTAAAATTGTGTGAAATTTTGTGAGCTTAAAATTAAGATCGAAACCCAAATTTAATTGCATGTTATGGGTAAGGATGTAATGGTAAGCTTCCATTCACATTTAAAATACACACTGATTTTTCGTTTAATATATTCCAGCTGGAATGTCTATCAAAATCAGGAGAACTGGATTTTCCGGAAATAACTGTGGTCCCTGAAGATGTGCACTATGCCAAAGCTTACCTTTTGAATGCTCAAAAGAAACATATGCATATCAGACAGCTTTATAAGCTGGTTATTAACCAGGGAGTGGATATCTTGTCTGCAGTGCAGAAGCCTGTGAGTAGAATTATATGACCTATGAAATCAATGACAAATATGTAAGAAGATTATAGAGCTAACTTACAGACATCTAGATGTACAAAATATGTATTCATACAGTGAATGAAATAAATACATAGCTTTGAGAATCCTTTTAAAGGGGAAAAAAAAAAACATTGACTCTATAATTTTTTTTTATTTCTGCTTTTAGAATTTGCAGATACACAGCCATCAAATGAAACAAAGCACCCAGGAAGGATGACATTCTTCATTGCTTACTCTAACAATCAGTTGGTTGTGCAGTTTTCATTTTAGACTGATGGAATCAGTATTGCCCTGAATTTCAATACCTTTTTTTTTTTATATTCCCTGTTTAGAATTGCTTGAATGTTTCTGCAAAGAATCTGAAGCAAGAACTTGCTCGACTTGAGTGTGACAGCATTAACTGGGGCTCCAAAGCAGATAAGTATGAGGAAGAACTATCACAGCATTTCCAATATTATATCAATCAAGAGGAGATAAATGAGGTAAATGAAAAAAATACCTGTTAAAAGGGCTGTTGTATTCAGCAATACATATTGCTGTTTGCCATTCTCCTAGATCTATTATGCATGTAGAGAAAAGTTAATTTTCGTATTGTCAGCAACTTCTGATAGTAGCAATAATAGCCTATGGTCTGTAACTCTGCAGAATCTCAGTATTATAAGAAGATTTTGGGCTGATAATGAAGTTCTTTTACTGTACTAAGAGCACTGGAAATAGAGCAGCTATATTTTCTTTGATTTTCAGCTCTATCAGTTTCATCTGAAATGTGTGGGTCTTCAGATGCTTTTTTTAATGAAGCTGAAGTTTGAAACAAAAGTAGAATTTACGAAAATTGTGATTATAAGGCTATTTCTTGTGTCAGTAAGAACTTTCAGTCTTCTGAGGAGAAATTCAGAATACTTCAGTTCCTGATATTTTCTCAGTAACCCAAGGTTTGATTTAGAAGAATTGTTAAAGGAGAAAGTGTTCCTTGATATAAGATAGCGGAACACAGTATTACAGAATTTAGGTTAGGAAAAGTTCTTTATGTGACTATTAATGTAGCATCATAGCGGGCCAATTATAAGTTCACTCACTATTTAGCAGATAAAATGTAAAGCCATTTCTCTCAGCAAAAATTTGGGATGCATACTCCAGAATGAATTTTCCTAGAGGGAGCTGCTTAAATGAGACACTGATGACATTAGCATTTAGATTTCATGTTCAGAATGTTTGAAGTTTGAATTAAAATATTCTCATTTTCTTGATGAAAACTTCTCAAAATTGCTGAAGAAAAGGGAAGTATTTGCACAACATCTTGTCTGTAAGGCTGGCCATATTCAGGGAGAATACCTTTTAAATTATATCCCATTTCTATTAGAAGTTAATATAGGAGAAATTTCCTTAGCAAAACTAGAATAATGTAGATGTATATGCATTAATTCACCTCTATTTTTGTTCGTTTTTTAAATTAAGAATCAAGAACTAGTTCCATAATCTTCAGGTTATGAGCATTCACTTTCTATTTTGTAGTCCGTTAATTTTAACATTGGAGATTAATCTGAATATTGCTAATATCTGGCAGACTTCTGATAATTTCTTTCCTACTATATTTGCAGAGATCCAAAACACCACTGCAGTACACTGCAATCATTTGTGACAGAGCTAAATCAAGCCTCATTTAGCTTTAATGCTATGTTGAACCTGTACGTGAGGTTAAAAGTAGCAGGGTTACATGCACATGATAACCCTTGCACTGCAGAAGACTGTTTACTTTTATCAGTATCATTTGTGTTCTTCCACAAAAATTGCAGTGAAAGAATAACAGATCCTAAAGTAGGTTCTCTACTCCCCAGTCAGATCAATTCTTTCTTTTCCGATTCCTTATGAAAAATGTGAATTTACAACACATTTATGGTAATGAGCTATCTTAGTTCACAAGTCAGTAGGAACTGTTATTTCGTAGCGTAATTCTCACTTGTAGTTAATTCTGATAAGTGGTTAATAACGTTGAAGTGCTTTCTAGAGAGACTAGGAATCAAAGCACGTTAGTGGAATTGTACTGTTAACAAAAACATGTTTAAAGCAGTTGTTTATAAACTGCTTTTTTCATGTGTATCATAGTTATGTGATAAATCTTAGTGACTGACATCTAAAACCCTTTCCACCATCATTCTCTGTTCATGACGGCCCAACTATAGTTAGGAGCAGCTGCCTGATAAATGACTATGACACAATGGAGAAGTCATAAAGTTCCATTAAACTTGGCCGAAGTCACTAGAGTGAATTAGGGTGCATAGATACTTTAATTCTCATTGTATTTTGCAGGAAATATTAGAAAATGGAGATATGTTTCAATTTCAGTTTTCTAACAATTGAGCCATACGTCGTACCTTAGTAAAGCTGCTGATATGAGCAAAAGTTGTGTACATGTGCTCAGAGGATAACATGCAAGTCTGAGCTGAATCTGGTTTTCCACTGAGGCTAAAAGAGAAGAGTGGCAGCAGCTGCAGACCTTTGACACATGAGCCATCATATCTGAAACAAGGCGATCTTATTTCACATGCTTTGCGGAGAGCCTCTGTCCTTAATAACAGATCACTAGCTGATGTATCTGTATAAGCCAGTGAAATAAACTAAAGAGAACTCTTACTCATCTCTTGTTTTCCTCAAAATTAAATCAGCAAATAAAGCCTTATTTTGAATTCAAAATATTATTCTGCAGAGGTGGTTTTATTAACGATGCTGTTTGATAGGTTTTATTATTCAGTATCTTTAGGTGGGATAAAGAGCTTAAACTGATTGGAGTGTAAGCGATAGAATTGGTTTCCCTTTTATTATACTGAGTGAATATCATTAGAATGTTCAGTGCTGAGATAAAGTGATAGTCCCCCTAGATGAAATGAAAATGAAAAAGATATCCCTCGGTGGATTAACATTAGTGTGTAATTATAAAGATGAATTGCTAGCTTTTCCAGCATCAGTAGCAGCACAGTGAGCATTCAGTACTCCTTGGATTTTTAGGGGTAGTACTCAGGGGGAGACAGTATGACTCTAATTTAACCAAAAAAAAAAAAGTTTCAAATATTTTAACTAGGTATTAAATTGTGGGTGTTCACCTGAAGCTGTTAAAATTTATCAAGTGTTGTTATTTTCCATGTATGTGCACCTGGCAGAACAGACCCTAAGTTATTATAACAGACACATTTTTTTGATATAATTTCCTTTAGATAAATATAATTTTTTAGAATTTATTCTATGTTCTTCTAAACACAAAAGATTGTCAGCTCCCAACGGGTGTGAAATTCACAAAAAGCTTTCAGTTTTTTTTCCTTTTTAATTTTTGTGAACACTTTTGAAGAATTTGTATTTATTTTGGAATTCAAAAGTTAAAATACCTCTTCTGAGATATTAGCAGCTTACTGTATCAGATTTTTTTCCACTTGCCTGGCTCTTCCTACTGCTTAAAGGCATTCAAAAATAACCGCAATATATTTTGCGGTTGTAAATGAAATAAAAATTGTTTAACTTTCAGAGAAAACATACCATTTTACACTTAAATTCATAGTACTTTGAAGATACCTTGAGATCCTTTGTTTGATATGCCTCTCTATGGAACGCCACTAATGCAAAGAATGAAATATGGTTTGTTAAGGACATACCTGTAAAATGACATTGAAGCAAACAGATAATTGGAGTTGGAGAGGAAAAAAAGAAAGAAAGAGGAAATAGAATAGTTATTGAAATTCAGGTGCTCGTATACAGTCTACTTCCTGACCTTACAAAGAACTGAACCCATATGCTGTGAATAATCAGACACGGTATATAGGACTGAACACCTGTTAATCCTCTCAGAAGCAGAGCTTCTGCTATTACTAAATATTGTTTCCATCCATTTTATTTTCCAATATTATTTTCTGCTGTAGTGCAAGGATTATAGAATCACTGAATAGTCGATAAACCTATCAACTTTTTTTTTCTGTTAATCACTTCCCTGTATAACAGTAACATTTTATTTGAAAAAACAAACAAACAGAAATATTGTATTGTAGGATAAAGGCATTGTAAATACAAATATTTTATTTGCTCCAAAATTAATGCCTCTTATTTCCATTTAAACAAAAAGAGAACAATAATACTATTTGATAGAGACAATTCTTAGCAACAAAAACAAAATGCTACTTTTCAGTGTACTTGCTACCATTAGCTATGCAACAACAACTTCTATGCCACTCAAAAATCTGCATAGCTGTCCAGAATGCATCTTGTCTTTCATGTTGCTATTGTTACTGCTGAAACCCAGCACCCACCACCTCACTTCAGTCATATCACTGTTTGGTCTCCATAAACACTCAGCAATCATCAATGAATGTCAGTGAGTGACATATTGTACACATGGAAGAATTTAGTGACACACCTTTGGTTCATACGCACTTTCACATCAGACGGCATTCTGTCAGACTGCCCCTCTTCTGCCATCTGTCCCACAGCAACAACTGTAATGGGATTTTGGTGGGGAGGTTCAACCTCTGCTGCCATACCATCAACATTTGCCTCTGGAATTGTGGACCATTAAAATAAAATAGGAGGCATTACTTTCAGAGCAACCATTGTACTTGCCCTAGGTCTGTAAATCACTTTTTTTTTTCTTCTGGAAACTAAGTGTAGGTATACTGGCTACCAAAGGGACTACAGAACCTGAAAGTCATCTCATTGTAGTTGAAGTGAATGCTCCAGGACCAGGCTGTCTGAGCACAATTCTCAATCTTAAGCTTTTTGCCTCAGCCATTCTGGAAACAATACTCAATACCCAGAATGCATTAATTCTGACATAAAAAGATTGTGTTTTCCCCAGTTGAAAAAAATTTTGAAGATATTAAGATGTTTTATGAGATGACACAGTGTTAATAAAACATTTTCTGTATTAAATATTTCTGTATTAAATATTCAGTGTTCAAACTGTGGATAAAAAGCCTGTGGGGGGTTGGAATAAAACAAGCTAAGCAGAAGAGTATTTTTTTTCTTTTACTGACAAATATGATTACTCTTTTTCAGCTTAGAGAATCATTTAAGGACCTCAAAAAGAAATTCAACAATTTGAAGTTTAACTATACTAAGAAAACTGAAAAAGCTCGAAATTTAAAAGCACTTAAAATACAGATTCAGCAAGTTGATACATATGCTGAGAAAATACAGGTAATATTAGAAACTTTAGTATTATAAATATTAGATTGTTCGAATTGCTATAGCCTATGCCAAACAGTCAGAGGAAATGCGAATTCTTTTATGTTCCCCTTGATATCATTTCGTTGTCTCAATCATGGATATTTTTAATTGTTCTGCTCCTTTCATTATCATCCCAATTCTAGACTTCCTATTGTTCACTCTTTTTTATCCTTGTTTTCATTATTATTTAACAATTTATTCTTTCCTATTCGCTCTCCTTAACACAAATAATTAACTAAAACCAATATCCCATCAAATTCATGAACAATAAATATGCGTATTTCCTTTTGCATCCAGCTGCTTTCCTTTCTCATTTCAACATTCTGGCCTTCAGAGCCCTTTTCTGTTTCCATTGCCTGGAGTTGCTTATTGGAACCTTAAACTCTTCTGGCCCCACCTATTCTTTGCAGTCACCAGAAATTCTTCTTCCAAATCTTCCAATGACCTTTTTAGAAACCAAATTGCTCTTTTGTTACCCAGAGAAAATGCTTTTCAATTAACTTGCAAGTTTTCTTTTTGCAATTTTTCTCAAAATTTCAGTAGCTTTTGTGATTCCGCTCTTACTATTTCTTGTCTTATTCCTTTTACAACTTCTTTTCTCCTTGATGATTCAGATCACATAATCAGTGAGGTTGGAAGAGACTCTCTGCAGGCTGTCTAGTCCAGTCATCTTGCTTAGAGAAAGATCTACTACAACGGGTTTCTCTGTGTAATGTCCAGTATTCAACTGAACATTCAACTATACAAAGAAACATGTTGTATTGTCCAGCTGAATACTGGACATTACGTACTCAGTCCCTCAATCATCTTTCTAGCCTGTTGCTGAATGTGCTTCAATATGTTCAGGTCTTTCTTGTACTGGGGAGCGAGAACTGGACACAGCGCTCCAATGTATACAGCCTCACCAGTTCTGAGTAGAAAAGAATAATTGTCTACCATGATCGGCTGACAACACTCATCATACCAGTGTATATTTTGAGAATCACAGAATCATTTAGGAAGGAAAAGACCCATAAGATCAGCAAGTCCAGTCATCGCATAGCACTACATGTCTGCTACTTAACCATGTCCCTGATGCATCAAACTCACATGTCTCCTAAGTATCCCCCAAGCTGGCAACTCTGACACTTCTCTAGGAACGTTTTCTGGTGCCTAACCACTCTTTCTGTGAAGAAACTCTTCATGGCATCTAATCTAAACTTCCCCTGCTACAACTTCACGCTGTTTCCTTACCTTCTATTACTTTTCACCTGACAAAAGAGACTGACACACACCTTCCTAAAACATCCTTTCATGAAACTGTGGAGTGTTCATGTAGCTGTTTAGGGAAATTGTATGTATGTGGACAGTTCATTAAATACTTTATATTTCAAACTAGTCTCTTGTATTCCAAGATAAAATCAAGCACCTGTCTTTTTTACATTATTTTTATAACTGACATCTCAATGAGGTCTTGATCAACTGGAAAAACTAGAATGCAAAATATATGTGTATCTGTAGACATATACTATGTAATCCTAAAATCTACTCATTATGTTAAAGCCAGATATCACTAAGTAATAGTATGAATATGTTTTCCTCTGGCTCTTTGGGGTTATGTTATATTATCACTAATGTTGTTTATATCACATTCTTATGCAATATTACATATTGCAGGGCATAAATGACAATGTTTAAATTGACTTATATCTATCAAATTAAGAGACTAAAGGTTTAGTAATATGTTTCTCATATTTAGATTTGGTGAACATTATTCGAGATCCAATGTTTAAATCATACGGATCTTTGTTATATGTTGAAAATTTAATTCAATATTTAACAATATGTTTATTTCAGTCAGTAGAGTAGAGGCCCTTCAGCTTGTCTTGCATTTGGAAATGCATCTTATACTACTTATTTTAAAACACAGAAGTGAAAGTAGATTTGTGTATTTTACATATTTTTAACTTACTATTTCAGAACTGGAAATACTTATTTGTGGTATTGATACATCTTTTAAACAGATTCTTAGAAAGAAGATAGATAATTTAGAGAAGAAATTAGTGGACGCTGCAACAAATGAACCCAATGTTAGAGTCTTCTTGGTGTCAATCAGTGAGTTACAAAAACAGCTGAATGATTTTGGCAGAGTTGTGGAGGATTATAAGCAAAATCTGGACCTCACAGAGCATCTGCAACTCATGATGGAAGAGGTACTAGTAAGCCTATGGCTGTAATTGTGACTCAGGATTGGGGTACATATAATGAGTGTTTCTAAGAAGAAATAAAATATGTGACTTCCAAATGTAGTAGATTGGTGGAAATATGGATTTTCTTCTGTTTTTTTCTCTCTAACTTTGTAGAGGTGGGGGGGTGAACATGGAATTTGACTATATTCTTGTGCTGCTATTCTTAAGACTGAGTCCTCCACTGCCATTGATTTTCGTGGTGATTCAGTACATCTGTAATCATACATTACTTTTGGGCTCATTTTCTGTAAGTATTCTGGGGCAACACGGAACCACAAGGCATTCTTTAACAGCTGTCAAATCACAAGAGCCAAGTCATCACGGTACTCAATTTGTTAGCTGTCAGGAAGAGTTGCCTGTGAAGTGTGCAGTTCTGGAACTGAAAACATTTGAAACCTTAATAGCAGCATGATATTTTATGCATGTTATATATAATAATATACATTATATATATGTTATTATATCCATACATCTTTAATAAACTTAATTAATAAACTAACTATTTTTTTTGCAGACTGCAGTTGGTCTTTTTTGCAGAATTCTCTAACTTGGTTTTGGTACACCTGAAGACTTGCCTTTTATTTTTTAAATTTATTTGCCGTATATTTTTTAAGTTTGTAGCAATACTTTCCTTCTTGCTGTACTGTGCTGGTGCATCTGTGTGTCAAGCACATTCCTGTCATCTTTGTTTATCTTTAGAAATAATCCTGGTCTCCAAGTTCATCTAAATGCACGATGAATTACTATCCATCATTAAGGGAATTTATAGTAAAGTTCGTTTTAAAATGTGTTTTCATTGTCTACTGATCAGATAAATGTCATTCCGTATAAGTTAGCAAACCAATTTATGTTGTGGATTTACATTAACACCCACATCCAGCCTCATACTTTGAGAAAAAGAGATTATTTTCCAGAGATAGCCTTGATGATGTCTTCTTACTCAGTGTGAAGTAGAACTTATTCAAAAATTTTATTTCGGAATATAGGCATAATTTTAAATGCTGATTTTAATGTCAATTAAAATTAAGTCAATTATTAACTACTTCCCATGATGATGTAATATAGATGTTGAGTAAGTAACAGATTAAATGATCTCTTCAGTATTATTAACTGAAAGTATTTATTAAAGGAACATTCCAAAGACCATTCTCATTTGTAGAAAGATTCTCATATTTAATGACTGTTTTGCCAGTGAACTAAATCTAAGCAACCTTGCTTAGGCCATGATATGAAGTCTGCGAAGTTAGGCAGCTGACATATAAAATGGAAAGAACTTGGAATTAAAACATATTTGCAGAAACTTTAACTTATGAATCTAGTGTTTAAAGAAAATGGAACAGCTTTTAATATTTGCAACAACATTCATAATGAAAAATGTTGTCGAAGTTAAGCAGTGATCACAATATTTAAGGCAAAATATATGCCACTGATTACTGAAATTATAAGAATAGCTTAGTCTATTTTAGAAAAGCTTGAAGTGCTGATATTTATTCATTCTGATACAGTGTTTATCCTTTTCAATCTACTTCAGTGTCAGTTTTGCTTTGAAGATGTTAGTGCAACAGTCATTAGAGTTGGCAAGTATTCCGCTGAATGCAAAACAAGAGAAGCAATGGAGACTCTCTACAAGCAATTCAATAAGTTTATCGAGTCTACAGTGCCTCAACAAGAAGAGAAGTTTCAGCAGATTATAGGTCTGGCTGAAAAGTTATACGGTAAGTATCTATCTAGTAACGTTGGAAAAAAACTCAGAAACATAAAATACAGTTGTTTAGGACAGAAGGAAGCAGATTTCTAGATTTGTTGACTACAGAATAAAACTTTTCACAAAGTTAAAAACAAACAACAAAAGCTTTAGAGTGTAGACTTGAAAATGTGAAGGATTTCAGGGAAAGTACTAAAAAAATAAAAATACAGCCTGGTAGTTACCTGGTTTTCCCTATGCAGACTGTGCTCACCCTGTAATCTGAATGTGAATATCCTTGTAATATTTATGGGTTTGGAATTAAGACTTCATGGCTCATGATTACTTGTAGCAGACTAAATCTTTGAAGTGAAAGTATGTTAAAGAATTATGCATTAATGATGAATGAATTTTTACAGTGTTGTGACTAGCTAGTGGTATTTGATTGCTAATTTTATGTATTTTCAAAAAAAGGTGCACTGTTATGTAAAAATTGTATATGCACTTGTATCAATTGAGAACATCGATTTGTTGACTGAAAAGAATGCAGGTCAACCAACTTAACGTTTCTCTTTTTTTCTCCAACTCACAACATTTCTCTACCTGTTGAAGTTAGTTTATTCAAAGATAGTGTCTATCCAAATGTGGAAGGATAATGTGTAGCTTATAAAGTCATGTAACAAATCTGATAAGATTTCAACGAACTGTGCTTTCAAATTGCTCTGATTTTGTATTGGGAAGACTAATTAGAGAACAGATCTTTTTTTTCTTATTTTTTAACTCTCTAAACATTTTAAACATTCTTATCTCTAGAGAATGTATTGGCAGAATGGATTCTTAACATGAGCTCACTATCTTATTAGGAACGTTGGTAGAAAGAAGCTGCTTTGTTTTTTTTTTAAATTTATTTATTTTGTTTGGGGAAAAAACTTTTCCATTCTGCTTTTGTTTTTTTATATCTTATAATAGGGATTCAAATGTCTTCTAGCTATATAATCAGTCTGGTAGTTCAGGAAACAGTTTGAGGCCAGCAATTTTTCAAGCGGTGTCACTGACCACATAGTAGTAATTTTAATCAAGGAGAAACCCAGTAGAAGACTTGCAGATACTATGAGGCTGGATGTCAAGAAAACTAGTAATAGGTAGGAAAATGCATTTCTCTATACTACAGAGCTCCTTCAGCAAAATAAAACAGATTTAAAATATATTTATTGTATGGAGGTTATGAAGTATATTCATTGTTACATGTTTCTCTGAGGTATTGTGGCTTGTTATGTTTTGTGTGGGGGAGGGTTATATTTTTCTGTTTTCTTTTTCATAGAAAGAAGCTTTGTTTTCCCATTTCAGGTTTTGAAGAAGGAAAAAAGTATGTTGAAAAAGCTGTATTGAAGTACAAAGAAATCCTTAATTCTGTTGATGAGTTGTGTAGATCGCTGAGAGAATTTAGGAAGATTCAGGTATTTTTCTTTTGCCTTGGGAATATATAGTATCCGCATGAATATATCGGGTTTAGTGTCTGAATCAGTACTTAAAATAGAAGATCATCAATGGCAAAAATGAAATATTTCTTAGTTCTTTTGTCCAAGAACAGCAGTCATAACAAAACAGTGAAATGCCACTTCTTTGTGCACTAGATATTCACCCTGTTTCTGTTGTTGATTTTATTTGTTTGTTTTTCTTCTGGACTTCTTTCTGTTACAGCTTTCAAGTAACTTTTAGGGAAGAATGTCACGCTTTTCTCAGATAAGTGCCAAATTTAAATACTGCAAAACAACCTAACTTATTTCATAACAGGAAAAATCACACCAAAACACAAATTGTGTAAAAACCAAAGTCATTTAAATTAGAAAAGCCTGGCTTATAAATGTTAAGGATAACAACAAATATCTTAGTTTTGTATTCCTGTAAGCTTCTTTAAGCATAGCTGAATAGTTACAGGAGGTGGGTAATGGAGGGATAAATTTCTGTAATATAGACTCAGTCTACTCCATCCTACCTCACCCTCCAAGTAATGCATCAAACCACGTGCAGCGATACCTGATGGAGTAATTCTGTGAAGCTGGAATACATAAGATACTCAAATATCCTGTTGATGTTGAATGCTGTTTCACTTTATGCTGTTGGAATTTTTCCATTATTTCCCGTAGCATAGAAATTGCTTAACACTCACATTATCCATTAATATGTCTAGAGGCAATAAGAGATGCCAAGATAGAAGTGAGTTCCAAAAGTCTTTAAATAAATAGAAAGAAAGCTTTGCCTTTCATTGCTAGCATGAAGAAACTTCAGTGTATATAACTATTTTTTCAAGATTCTCCTCTCACATGTACCTAAATAGTAATGTGTGTACATCAATTGTTCCAGGTTCTGCCAAGACAGGGCTTCATCTTTTAATCTTTTTTTGCTAGTTCAAAATAATACTTTGATTAATTTTGCTAATTGTGAAGTTACCTATTTAAGAGAGTTATTTGGAGAACATTCTCCCCCCTCACACACACGAAGTATTCATTAATTTAATCTTTCATTTAGACAGCTCTTAGATATTATTAAAAGAAAAGAAGACTTATTGCTCAAACTGAGTATTATCACAAGGAAATTTTCTGCAACAGAGTAGTTCTGCAATTTTCTTCAAATGACAGATGTTGCTTTTTATAATAAATGCGTAGTCTAAGATTTTAAGACTAATATTTTGATTGTACATTTGCAGTTAATAGTTACGTATGAATCTTATGATACAGAAATAATTTAGCAAATTAGCCAAACAAATAGGCACCATGAGTATGGAATGCCATGAATAGGAATTCAATTTCCTGTCATTTTCTTCAAACAGCAACAATTGAAAGAAAAATGTCATACTGTGTATTCTTCGTTTTTCATTCTTTATGTCCTGTTCAAATTGATTAATATTCCTCAGATTCTTGGCCAAGCACTTGATTTCTGCAGCCTTAGGGTGCTTTATACTTGCCCTGCCTCTGAAACAAAGCCCTTAGCTTTGACATATGTTGTCTTTTTTTAACCCAGGAATGAATGAATTAGATTTTGTTGAATATGTTTGTCATAAGTAACATACACTTTTACTGATGATGTGCTACATCATTGCACAGAGCATAAGTCAGTGTGAAACTACTAATTACTGCCTTCTGTAGTGTGTCAACTTAACCTTCTTTTCACGTGGCAGAAAGATGAGTTTTCTGGAGAGCTGGTTACTGTTCAAAAAAAGGGAAATAGTCAAGAAGCATGTGAGGACAAAGCAGATGAAGAAAAGCATCAGGTTGGTTTGTTTTGACTAGAACCTCATTTGTTAGGAGGCTTTGTACATTGTTGGAAAGTTTATGAATTTTCACTCATGAGTATTCCTTAAGGTAAATTTTGTCAGTCTTGGTAACCTTCATTTGTCTTTTTTTTTTTTTTAGATACTCCATGCAACACTCTTTCTTCCCTACTCAGCTTTCTTTTTCATACTTTTTACTTGTCTGTATATCTCCTCAACATTCTCCACACAGAACCATTTTTCCTTTTTGAAACTCTATTTTCATAATTTTTTACCGTTTTTTTTTTCCTTAAGTACTATTGACACATTATTCATAACACAGCCATCTTCTACGTGACCCTTTCTGCTTTCTCAAGGGAGAACATATTCTGGACTCCCTTATAATAAGCATTAAGGAAGATAAGCCATAAAGGATACTGCTTTTAGTATTTCTTAGAACTCTAAAATTCATTTGACCTCTAGATACACAGAATGAAAGTATTCAAATTATTCATAATATGCTATGAGTGAACCTACATAACTTAGAATTTGTACAAAGAAATGGTGGAAGTTTTGATACTTTGCTAAGTCACAGATCTTCATCAGAAAGACAAATCATTCTCTTTAACATGAATTTTCAAATGTTTTTTAATTTTTTTTTTATTTCAGATGGGGTCAGATATATTGCTTATAAATTCAAAGTACGTTACTGAGAAGCGAAACAATATCCTGTCTCCTACCAACACTAAACAGGTATCAGTAGCATGTTGAAGATAATGCACAAAAGCAAAGTATTTAAAGGCTAGGTATACATTTAGAATTCTAATAAAAAAATCCTAGGACATAGGCATATGATAAATACAAGAGGTATTAAAACTGTGAATGAACAATGGCAGTCTTAGAAATGCAGGCAATAAAAAAAGGTTTGTTTTTTTTTTTTTTTTTAGAGATCAATTCTTCTAACTTGATGAACATTTTGAAGCCTTAGGGTACTGGTTTGTAAATGTATCAGACTTTCAGGTTACATGGGAATGGATGGTAGTATATTTAAGTCTTTACAAAGGTAGCATAATTTAGGAGTTGATTTAGAAATCTAAAGTTTTGCAAGATGATAATGTAAACCAATGCTACACGACATTAAATTGTGTTTTGTAGAAATTCAACTGACGTTATCATTCCCTTTAGTTCTATGTAGAACATCCTCTTCTCTGCTGATGAACCAAACGTACTTAATTTACTTTGTCACCTCTGTTCCAAGTTGATAGGGCTACTTGGAGTCCAAATTTCACTCAGAATTTTGTCTGTTCAAAAAAATAAAGACAATCTGGAAGATCATCTCACCTGGCAGAAAGCTATAGCCTTATTTTTTATTTTGCTAGGTCACAGTCCTATCAGTCCTTGTTAGACTGTGCCTCAGCTGCTGATGGGAGATGTGAAATATGGCAATTATGATATCTCCACCCTTTTCATCACTCCATACTTCACTTAAGCAGGTTCATTCTCACTAGGTCTTTTCTGTCTTAAATTTCCATCCCTTCTGGGAAAGACTTGGCCCATTCCCAATCTCACATCCAACATATAATTTTGTCTATGCTTCTGCAATCTAATTTTTGCAGTATTAATATGCTTTAATATTAAATATAATCCTCTAAAAATTGGTGCTTTTGGTGCTTTTCCTACTTATTTGATTACAAGTAGCAGATGAGGGCAAAAGCCCTCATGCTGCTGAAGCTGTCCGACAGTCTGCTCACAGCTCACCTGCAATTTTTTTTCACCAGCACATGAGCAGTTTCTCTAGGGTCATTTTAAAGCAGTGTCTGGAGTAACTCTTCCATGACCTCTGAGATTTGATAACTATGAAACTGGCAGCACAGCCCTGTACTAGGATCCTAGATTAGTTAATGGAAGATTCCTATGTTGTTGTGGCTTTCCCATAGATATGTCCCAAATGTATGTCAATGTGTACACATACGTGTAGGCTCTTGAAATGAATGGATATAGACCATTAATTTCATTCAGTCAGCCTTTACTATTTGGAAAATTTGGCCTATGTGTCTTGTTTTTTGTTTTTTTGTTTTTTTTTTTTAATATAAATGTTCAATATTTAATATTTTCAAGACTCCTTTTACTTCTTAATATTTAATCTTAATATTTAATCAGATTTGGTTTATTAAATTTGCTGATGATTTCAAACCAAATAGCCTAGATTTTCTGCGTAGGTGTCTATTAACATGTAATTTAAGAGACTTGCAAACCTGGTTGTGCATAACCCTGACATGGTCACTTAGAACAGTGATGGTAAGGTTATAAGAGCTGGATGAGAGTCAAATTTGCAAAGTTGAGAAAATGTACTGTATGAGGATATTGATATTAATCTCTAATAAGAAATATTTTCTAGAAATAGCTGGCCATTAGTTAGAGCCTCAGTAAAAACATTTGAATACATGACAAGTTAGGAAGTATAAATCAAAGTTTTATTTTCTTCTGTGTAATTTGGAAAGGTGAAAAATTTACACTTCCCACCAACTTGGAAATTCAATTTTGATTGTTTTTTATATCCACTATATATTCATATTGAAAGACAATTTGAGGGTTGGATTTTATCAGATACTTGTGGAAAACCTTTAACATACAAAATTCATCTTTGAAGTGTTTTGAATATTTTGGATAAAAGTGCAGTGAATGCTGTCCTCACCTGATTTTTTTTTTAAACGAGAGGTTTTTTTATTCTTGGTAGAAAGAAATTAAAAAAAAAAAATCTTAACATCGTTTTTTGTTAATATTTGGATGAAATCTCGAAACAACTGGCACAAAATAAAGAAAATACAATGTGCTTGAAAAAATATCTTGAAGATATTGATTTAAGTCTGTAACTCTTCAACAGGACAGGTGACTCTCAAATAATAGAAGTCCAGTAACTTGGTTATTAATCTACTTTCATTATGTAACTGTTTCCTATATAAATGTCATTATGCCACCTCCTTTCACATGTACACCCACCCACCAAATACAAATGCTATTATAAAAACCTCCTACAGGAAGTCCACAAGTTGCCACTTGTTTACAGATGAGATACTTTTTCTTATTGTTCCTGTTATAATTAGTACAAGTACTTAATTTAGTAGACTGTCCAAACAGTTTGAAATTCTAGTTAGCTGCAGCAAGCTTTTGTGATGATTCCTCCTATTTCTTCCCCTTCTTACGATACATTAATTAAGCTTAATTAGAAGAAATATTTCAAATATTTTTGCTAGCTTTCGTATGAAAAGGCGATGGTTCAAATGATAACCCGTTCTCTCTCTGTTTTTCCTTTCTTTCCATTCTCCTCTATCCCCTCCTAATTTAAGGAGAGGAATAAATTGGCTGATATTCCAATTATCTGCCCAGCTGGTGAGGATCTTGTTTCACAGGATACAGAGCTGTCATCTTCAGCCAAAGAGGATAGTTTACAGACTGAATTCCTGGCAGAAGAAATACCCTCTGGAGATGAATACGAGTGTATATCACCTGATGATATCTCTTTGCCACCACTTTCTGAGACACCAGAGTCCAATCTCTTACATTCTGAAACTGAGCTAGAAGAGCAACGCTGTTGTAGTTCTCATAGTCTGCATGCCAGTTCATATAGCTTGCAAATGCAGAAAACCTCTAGGGATAAAAGATTGATGGAATCATCTGATCTCTTAACAAGTTCTGCTTATGCTGATGCTACAAATACTAGAATGGAAAGGCCATCAGCTCAGCTTGAGAAATTTTGTATCTCTTCAACAGATTCTGGTACAAAAGTCAGAGCAGATTCTCCTCTGCCTTGTAGTTTACAAGCAGCATCTGAAGCTAGCACTGCTTCCTGCACAATAAGTGCCAAACCAGCATATTGCACGATGAGTGAAGTGCGCAAAACACGTCTGCAGCACCTTGAAATTCATAAAAGCATGGCAGAAACACAAGAACAATTGCATGACTCAAATAACTGTACTAAAACCCAGGACAGGCTGCATGCTTTGCCTGATGCATTCTCAGGTTTCGTCTTTCAATCAGACGCCACCAGAAGCTGTCAGAGGCAGATGGTCACCCAAGAAGAGATTAAAAGTACATCAGAAAAGAACAGCATGGCCTGCCTAACTGGACAGGCTCCTAACTTCTCCCAGCTTCTGTCTAATGTAACCGTCATGGAAGGTTCTCCGGTAACTTTGGAAGTAGAAGTAACAGGAATCCCAGAGCCTACACTGACATGGTGGGTAGCTTACAATGAGAAAAAGTAAATATATCTATTAGTGAGACACCTTGAATCACTTATAATTATATTCATTAATCCATAGACTACACTAAACAGCTTGTATTCTTTCCACTCCACACTTCTGCATGGTTCCCACTTTCAGAATTATTTGACAATTAACCTACTTTAAATAATATCTTTGTACATAATTTTAAGTATAACATTGACCAACTGGAAGCATATTCAACATTCTTTAAATGGATTTTTCAAGTATTTTTTATGTTCTGTACTTCAACATTCCCTTTGTTCAGTATTGTCTTAAAACAAATGCTCATTCCCTATTTACTCTAAATCTGCATCTTTTTCAAGGTACTTGCCACAGTATAGATGGATGGACACAGTTATTTATATAGTCACTAAATATACATAGAGACAAGTATGTTTATAAATGTGTTCTAAATTGGAGATAGGTTACACATCAAAAACAAACAAAACTCTGTCTATGAGTACCTTTTATATATATATCTGTATTCTTGCACAGTCTTCTGGCTCTATTTCTGAACTTCTGAGTGTAATCAAGTTTCTTTGTACTCCATCATATCTTTCAGTATGACATTTTTAAAGTTCCATGCAAAAGCAGATACTGGCTGAACAAGAGAACAGGATTTCAAGATTTCAGTATTAGTCCTGTGTTTTCTAGCCTATTTTTCATGGAATTTTCCCTCATTTGCCATTCCTTCACACTAGGCGTTCACCATGGAGGCCTTTCTTTTAATATGTTAAAATAATATATGTTTCTTAATGATCTTAACTTGAAAATGTTTCTAAAAGTACACATGTAAAGCATATATATTTTGTAGAAGACAAAGCATTTTAATAAGGCAAACTGTAAGCTGAATTTTCTTCCATGGCACTGAGAAAAATACTGTACTCTGCAATCTTGGTGGTATGCCCTCTATTGGTATTAATAAAGTTACTTTGCTCTAAATCCAATCGTTCTATATACTTTGAGGAGTAGTGCTGGTAAAACCATGTACCTTGAATTTTGTTTTATCATAAGAAAGCATTAATTTAGCTTGTGTGTTCATGGTTGATATCTGATCTTTTGAAGAATAGCATTCCACAGAAAGCAAATTAGAAAATTATTAAAATAGATAAGTGATATGTTTATAATTTAAAAATTCAGTATGGTAATACTGAAATCATGTATTTGGTACCAGTGTCAACATTTTGTTGGATATACCCTTTGGAAATCACACCTATGTTTGGGTTAGGTTATGCTGAAATGCCACCAGCTAAAAAGAGCCAGAATTTTCTTTCACTTCCAAATTGTATATCAGTAGGCAAAACCATACATGCTTACAGACTCTGAAGTTTTAGAATAGGATACCTGCTCTGCCTGATGTGAACTACAAAAGTGTGAGTGGTCTGTGGTGGAGAAAAAGGTTCTTGCCTGTTCTTTCTACTGAACACAGATGTTTGGCAATTTCTATATTGCTTGTGCATCTTAAGATCCTGTTTCCTCCAAACTGAATGAGGATTGACTTTACTAGTAAAATTAAGAGTACAGGCCTTCATGCTATACTCTTGAGTACTGCAATGAGATAACTGGGTGACTTGTCCATGCAAAACCATTTTCAAAGCCACATTCTCCAGAGGTAAGAAAGTCTTATGCAGCAATTTGAAGAATTTAAATATTTAGATATAACTTTAAAGATGAGGACTGAAAGCACAGCTGTGAAGTTCCTTGCTGCTAATTTTGTGTTGTAAGGTTTTCTGAATTTGGAAAGCTCTGCTTAGCATACAGTGACATAAATCTGACTTGAAAACTGACTCTCTGCTTCAGGTACAAGAAAGGCCAGAAAGTGACTGCTGATGAGCACTTAAAGCTTTCCCAAAAGGAGACAAAGCATACTTTATTCATTCAGAAGGTGTGTGATAATGATGCTGGCCTCTATGTTGCTCGGGCTAAAAATTCTAGTGGCACTATATCATCAAGTGCTATTCTCCATGTGCAAGGTAACAGGCCACCTATTGCAAGAATAGACTGGATAACGCTGTGTATCATCTATATTAGCATATCACTAATGTACTGGCTATTCACAAAATAAGTATGTACTGAATGCACTGAACTTTGTTCTCACATGCTAAGACAATGAAATTTATTTTCCTACACTGATTCTTTCACCACCTGTACCAAACTACTTTTATGTAACATTTGATATATTGCTTGTTTCTTAATACCTGTGTTATGTGCTTGTTTTCCTTTATCCTAATGAAGCTGAGATTAAAAACAAAAGTTACAAGGATTTTCTAGAATCAGAGGTCCATTTTTGTGTTTTAAATATGTTGGCATTCTGAAATGCTGAAAACAGTTTTATAGCTACTGCTTGTCTCAATACACACAGTGCTCATATCAACACATCCTCTATGGTGGGGAGGGAGGAGGATGCTGAAATTTATTTTAAACATAAAATGTGCTTTTTCCAATGACATTTTCTCATCTTTTTTTTTTTCTTTCCATTTATAGGATAAAGATTCTTAGTATACAATGGTAATATTCATGACTGCGCTGTCATATATCAGACTTAAATTTGTCTCATTTCAGCAGATTATCTCCACAGATTAAAGTTGCAATAGAGTTGTGATAATGTGCACTACAGAAATTTGGCATAGAATTGTCAGAATTTGTATAAGTAGCATTTAGTGTATCTTAGACAAAGCTTGCAAATATTTTTCAAAATGAGACCTGAGGCCTTCAAATACATCCACTTTCTAAAGCAGATGCTTGTGATAATTTTGTCGTCTTATAAAAGTACAAGTCTAAATATTTCTGACAATTATGTAATGCATTAATATAGGGCAAGAAAGACAGTATTTTATGAAATGAGCTTTTCAAAAGTTTTAATGCCCTTATTTCAAAAAGAATCAATCAAGATGAGGAAATACTCAAAACATGCGTGCTCTCTCTCTCTCTCTCACACACACACACACACACCAGTCAAATAGAATTCTCCTTTAGTAAGTGGTAAATCCAAAATAAAAACTTGTCTACATATAACAAATCATAATATGAACAGACATGGATGTTATTTATTATGTAATTTGATTTAACCTTTGACAAAAGCATCAGTAAAAGGTTCCACTTATAAATGTTTAAATGAAAATTAAGTCTCTCTTTAACTTTAGCACTTGTGCAAGTACAGTAAAAACAATTGTGGCAAAAGCTGAATGCTTTTTTCCTACATCATTGATTTACAGCTTTCATGTTATGTCTATGTTGATATGGAAAATTTAGAGAGAAGAAATATTTCTTTTCAGTAAATTATGCAAGATAAAGTAAATAAGTCGTTTACCAGGCAGCAGGCTGTGAGCAGAATACATACTTGAACTTGCAGGGGTCGATGAAATTGAAGACTGACATTTAGATATTTTGGCTCAGTGACTGTAACTTTATTAAAATTCCTGTGACTTCGAAACAGGAGACGTTCAGAAGGGAATATAACCTCATAGCAATGAGAGAGGGAAGATAATAAGAGGTAGTGAACAAATGGGGGAACAAAATATTTGACTAAACCCCAAATAAACAACTTTGAGTTCAGTCATCTCCTGAAAATGTTGATCCGATCACCCAGGTATAAAAATCAACTCTTTTCCAAAAGTGTGCTATTTCACAGTAAAGCTATTTTTAATAATTAATATGATTTTCAATCTTTCAATTTTCCAAAAAGTAAAATTCAGCTTAGTGTTCTTATGTCTTTGTGACTTTATCTCTTTGTTTGTTGCAAACATAAAGCAAGGAACCTGTATGAGCAAGCTGAATTGCATAACCATTATATTAGGAAGTGTGTTAAGAACAAACATAAAATGCCTCCTCTATGAATACTAAGATTTTTTTTTTATGCTGAAGAGCTGCCACTGCTTGACAATCTTATTCATAACATTCACTTTCTGTTTGAAAAAAAACTAAGTGATGGCTGGCCTTCAGTCCTATACTTTTACTGAGAGCTGTGATTCTTCCAGAAGCCAGAAATTTAATTTAATTCAGAAATTAAAAGTACTCATATGTTGTTTTGATTTGTTTTCTGCTTTTCTAACTTTATAGGCCATTCAGATCACTTTTTTGAAACACTTTTGCCTTCACTTAAGACTAAGTGTAAGTCCCAAGGGGAAAAAAAAAAAAAAGAAACCCTAAACAGGAGTGAAAGCAGAGATACAGCTTCCTTCTCCCTTGCCTCTGCCAGAATCTGGCTTTTAAATTAATCATTAACATAAGGCTAGGGCCAGGACGAGTTGCCCTTGGTCTGTGTTCTGTAGAGCTAGACTCAAAGTTTCATCTTAGTTTTAATGTATAGGTGCTTCATCTTGAAAATTGCAAGAAGTTCAATGCTAGAATGTTCATTGTTTGGTCTTTAAATGGAAAGAGAGCAAAGTTAAGAGATATATTTGACCTTTGGGTTGGAGGAGAGTCACCTTTGGAGCAAGACAGCAATGTGTGGTGAATCTCCCTGTCCTATAGTAGGAAGGCTGGAACTAGCATTTCAGACTTCACCCTTTGCAGAAATACACTTTTTAAATCAATACAATTCTGTTTTTTTCTTTTATTCTGAATCATGGTTCAATAACTCATGAAATGAGACTTGTGATTGAAGTTTGTAATTTCCGTATTCATTTTCTTCTTTTAAAAAAAGACATATTTTGATATGTTTTTCTGTAGCTAATGTACTGAACAAGGTGTGGAAGGTAGTTGATCTTAATGGACTTCTTGAATGCATTGCTTAATGAAATTCGATTTGATAGTCTGGAAGACTTCCCAGATGAGGAAACTGTATTGATGTTATATCCTTCTAGTTGATCATTGCTATGATGTAGTGTTAAAACAAACACCCATGCTCAATTTTGTTGGCTGGAGAAGGACATCCTTAAGCCAGTGAATTTCAGCAATAATTTCAAAGCTAGACTTTTTTTTTTTTTTTTCCTTTATATTTCAAGTAGCACATACTTTACTTTCTCCTTCTTTTAAATGTTATGTAGAAGCAGAAAGTACATTTGGCTAGTTTTTGTTCTGGTTTTGATGCTTTCTTATTTTACACTACTGAGCTTCTCTAATCACAGTCACAGTTTTGAACCTACAGTTATGTCAAGATACCAGAATATGAAAATCTTTCTGACTCTTCTCTTAAAAAGCAGACTTAGATATCTCTTTAGCCTTGCAACATAAATACTCTAATGAAGCACATTACTAACCTAACCTCACTTCCTCCTTCTTTTATATACAAGAACTTATTAAGAAAGAGTTGAACAAGATTGTCTGACTAGAAGTGGAACTGTATGAAAGGGTACTTACACAACATGTATAAATTTTAAGGGGAAGGGGCTAATTCTTTTCATTTTTCAAAAGAAACAGTCTGATTGTGGGCCTCGTATGAGTTAGTAGGCTAAGGGAGGCTGAGGCATTCCTCTGATTGTGTTTGAATCAGATGTGGATGGAACTGCAATGGAGAAAGTGACTTCCTCTCAAATGACTGGTAAGGTATGCCTATTTCTGGACCTTTCTCTGGAGACTTTGCCAGGTTAAGTTAGTATACTGTGTGTCCGTGTTTCTTTTGTGACTTAGAGGAGCTATGCCTTTAAAAATTACAAGACAGATTCTCTTTAATGAGTTTACACCATGATATTCAAGGACAGTGGAGTTGTGGATAAGGATATTCAGATCATAAACATTTTTCTTACCTGAAGCAATCAGAATGGGTTTTCAGTAGCCTCAACTATTTCTTTTTGTGATGCAGGAAAAAGTGGGCATGATGCTGATAGATTGATGGTTGGCCTAGATGGTCTTAGAGGTTTTGTCCAACCCTCATGATTCCGTGATTCTGACATCTAATCATGATATAATGGGAAAACTGTTGGTGAAACATTATATGTTCCTTTTTGAAAGTTGTTAGCAGAGTATGATCACATCATTTTACATCAGATTGCTGCACTGTTGAGTTCTATAGCGTGTTTTTCTAAGAGTTATAGGCCACTTAATAGTTTTCTCTGCATGTACTTTTCCCTTTGTTGCCCAGAAATTGGTCATTCTAATTTTTATGTTCTGCTGACTACTGATCCAAAATCAAAATAATATCTGATTGATCATTGTCATGCTTCCATTCAGATCTGATTTTTTTTTTTTTTTTTTTTTTTTTTTTTTTTTTTGAGATTGGTTGATTCTCCTGTTGAAATAAAGCTGCAGATTCAAAAATTCTACTTCAGGTGCATGCAATGAAATTATGGTGGCAGCTTTTGCGTACTAGCTTTCAACAGCTGAGAACAGAGCTGGCACTCGTTAATACAGACTTAAGATTAGCAAGAGTATGAGAGTGAAATTTATACACTTCTGTTCTATGTTGTGGCCTCAGACCTACAGTATGGGAATGATGTAAAGCAGCTTATCTAAGCAATAGCTTTGTTAATACAAGGGAGTGAAAATGTTTCACTCCCCACACTGATATTTTGCAAAAATATCTAGCTCAGTCGTCATATTTTGGATTCAGATGCTGGGTGCTTTTGTGAGATGTTACTTTTCGTTTTGAAATAGTGTAAATCAAAAGAAGAAAGGATGCGATGTACAATAGTGCACTAAATACAAGGGTTAACTATCTTAACTTTGTTCCTTTAAATTTATGTGGAATATTTATCTTCTGCTCTTTACTGAAGCACAACAATCAACATATAGTTACCTACTACCTGTACAACAAACATGATTCCTTGACATTAACATGGAACTAATATCACTATGTTGATGCATGAAATTATTAGATGTTTAGTCTTCATGTGTTTCAGCAAACTTTATATTATATAGATAAATAAATCTGCTTGTTCCAGTCTTGCAATGTTGTAAATATTCTAACTATTAAAACAGATATTTCTTCATCTGTTTTAGTGGTGCCATTTAAAATACAGTGCATCATTTTTTTTCAGTACAAGGAAAACAGCCAAATTTCATACAAAAATTTGGACACACAACTCTTCAAGAAGGAGAAGATTTAATCCTGCATTGCACTATACATGGAAAGCCCAAACCACATGTCTACTGGAGCAAGGATGATATCCAAGTAGTTGCTGGAGACGTCAGTGTATGTTCTAATGTTCTTGAAATGTTTCTCAGAGAAAGATAATATATTTTGCTTTATGCTCCTAATAATCTCCTATGTGCATTCTATTGTTTTACAGACTGAGAAATTAGGAGATAACTACTACCTCTTAAAAAGAAATGTAGCCCTTGCTGATACTGGGAAGTATATCTGTTTTGCCAGCAATGAAGTTGGAAAGGCACACTGTTCTGCTACAGTAACAGTGATAGGTGATTCACCTTGGCCAAGGGTATGCTTTAAAGCATGTTGCTGTAATAAATGAAAGCTTAATTTGCAATTTTGGATGTGTTTGTCTCATTTCAGAGAAAAATAAAAACCCAGAAATTTCCACTGTAACTCAGGCTAAATCAGAATGGGAAAATGGGTACTTCTCAACAAAAAGGAATGTCACCACAGCTGAACTTGTACAAGCCCAGGACATGTGTTGTGTGAGAGGCCAAATGCCAGTCCCTAGACATCTCCCAGTAAGGTGTGTTACATCTTGTAATACTTAAATAGCTGCAGTAACCTTAATTTTCAAAGCACTCATATAACACTCTTTCTGATCCTTTGAATTTTTGCATAATGTAAAGCACGTGATGTGGCTGCTTCTACACTTTTGCATTTATCTGCACCCGGTGGTATTAAATTTTGTTAAAGACTTTATAGTATGATAGCAAATGAAATTTATGTGGAACGGGGTATTTAGTTCAGTGATTGTTTTGTTAATCTAGGTATCTTAATCTCAATATTAACTTACAAATGAACAATTTAAAGGTACAAACTATTCCAGAAGTTCAGATATTTTTCCTTTGGTTATGCAGTAAGTTCTTGACATGACCTGAGAATACAATCATTTTTAGCATGTTGACATTTTCTTTTTGAGGGACAAAAGTATTTGTCATAACAAACTTTCTTTTTAACATCTGCACAACACTAATGAATGTTTTGCAAAAGCCAGGTATTGCTTTCTCTGCAAAAGCAAGTTGATTAAGTAAGGCAGCTGATATTTTCTATATACATATATGTATATATAAACACACACTAATTCTCTCATATTGCAGAATATTGCTCACTGTTATTTGAATTTATTAAATGAAATAAACGGATACATGCACAAAATCCTCTAGTAGTCATGATTTAATTTTCCAGAAAAATCAGCTGATTAAGCATTGATTCACAAGTTTTATTTTGTTTTTTTTTGTATCTCTGTATCACTGTGAGATGACAAGTATTCCAAAGCAGTGGAATCAAATATAAAATTGCATTAATTTTACTTGATGCTGATACAGAACTCAGCATATTGCACATGATTAAAACATGGAGACTGCATAGAAAGATTAGATTTCTTTTTTTCATTATTCTCCTGTTTCTTATACCATAAGTACCGTCCGATTATTTCTTATTGTTAGTAAGATAAAGGATAATTTATGTTCTGTATGTAGTCACTCTGTACTTGATCTTTAATTTGGTATCATCTCAAGACCAAGAATCTGTATCAACCACTACAATGCTGCTTATGAAAGGGAATGTTGCAGCTGCCACAGTTTAAAACACAGACAATATAAACTGTTTGTTTGTTTTTTAAATAAAAGGTTTAAAGAGAAACTATGGCTTCAAGGAGTGTATCTTGAGCTTGTGAGACCACCAGATGTTAGCTTCAGTCTGGAACATGTTCCTGGTTTACTTCAGCCTACTGCCAAGGATCAGAAGATGAACTGCACCTGATTAATGAGGGGATTCATCTTGTTTGCTATGTCCCTGTGTGATGAGAAAATGAATCTTTGAGAGCTATTTGATGTGTATCTAGGTTGAAATTTATATTTGATTTCTCTATAAATCATTATTAATAAAACTCAGTAATGCCCAGCAGTTATTAAGCAGTGGTCTGTGTTTTATTTTTTTTTTTTTCTGGTTTGTTAGACCAGAATAAAACAATGGGAAAAGAGAGAATTGAGCCCTTTTAAATTGCAGACTCATCAGCACCAACCATTTTTTAGTATTACAATCAACGGCATCAGCTCTTCCCTCTAGCTTGCATGGAGAATTCAGAAATAAATATGGCTTTCATATATTGCTTATAAATATTCCTGCAAATTAAATGTTGTGTTCATTACCTTATTCCTAAGAAAATGCTTTGGCGTTTCCCGGAGGGACTGTGCATCAAAAGAAATGGTAACTAAGTGTTACAGTCTTTGTCTAATTCTTGCTTTGTATCATGGATGTTTTCAGGGACCAGGCATTCTCTCATAAAGCAGTATAATGGAGAATTCTTTAGCTAAATGTCTTCTGTTTTCAGGATTGGATTACAGTGATAAAGCAGTCCATTTCAAGCTGATGTGTGTCACTGTAGTCTAGAAGAGTGGAACTAGTTTCAAACTTTGTTTAACCAGAGATTTCACAGTTGTAAAATTACTCATGACCTGCAGCATCTTTTCATGGTATAGAGAAAACCTGAAGAGAAATTGAGTTTTTTGGATTGTAGGGCAAGGTGAAAGTTTTGCTTCAAGGTGTCTTTTTCAGCTCATTGCAAAGCTCCTTGCAAAAAATGAGGACATTTGAAATGCCATCCACTCGCAGGATTGGAAAAACTGGTTGGGAAAAACACCTCTTTCGTCTGGCTACTTGGCACCACAACTAACAGAATAACTAGTTAGATTTGGGACTATCTGCTCTTCAGCTTCTGATTCAGATTTTCTAAGTCCTAGCTTGCAAATGATTTATGCTACTCAGACTTCTGGCTTGTACAATACAAGTGAGTGTATATTTCCTTCCACTGCCTGTTATGAAACAGTTTGTCGTTCTTTTTCATAAATGTTTATCAGTCCTACGCTGGATTTGTATACCACAGCAATGCACTTGCACTTAACAAAGGAAGCATACCAGGGTATAAGCAGCACAGCATCTTTGTGCTTCATCCAAGTAGATGTCATTTGTACAAAACAGGGAGGGAAGTCTTTACAGACTTCCTTCCAGGCCTAACACCAAAGCATTAAACAAGTTTCCCACAAAGTGCAATTTGGCTGATAGAAACTTAGATTTCTCTCCAAATTAAAGCACAAGCCTAAAGAGGAAACAAGAAAAAAAAAAAAAAATGTATCACTTATGTGTCTTCACCTGATCACATAAATCACTTGTGTGACTTTACAGAAAAGTCAGTGGCATCCTGCCCGTGAAAGAGTCACAAGACCATGTACATGTGCGCATAAATATAGGTACCTGAGGACTGAGGTTTGCGCTCCTTTCCTTTACATAGTCTCTCTCACATTTTTTTTAATGAAACAGACCAATATCAAACATGAAGTAAATTTTATACAATTACATTTTTATAGCATTACACCAGTACACGCGTTCTTTTCCAGACTTTTCACAGAAAATATTGTTACTGTAGTCACCGTCAGAGGAGTGACTGAGTACATATCAGAACTTTTGAAAAAAAGCATGTAGCACCCTAGAGGACATGTTAAAAGTTTTGATTCTAAACAAACACAAAGCCTGGCAACCTTATTTTGGAGTGAGAAGCGCAGTTAATCATTGAAATGATTCTCAGGAATGTATCAGTTATGAAGCATGGTAAGTTTGATAAGTTTTTTTCCCTTTCTTTTTATAAATCCTTGATGCCCAGGAATTTGCTAAAAGTTGCAAGAATTTTCACAAAGCATATGTATGTATCAAATTCTAAGAACCGTCTTCATGCTAGTTGTCATTTTCCCCAGTATTATAGTTTTAATTAATGTTTTGTGAAAAGAAATGGAATCATTAGTGCATATATTTTTTTACTCAAGTTCATAGGTCTTGTTAAGAAGACCCTGTATACTAAGGGGAGATGTTAAATATTTTTTTTATATTCCTTCCTTGTTCTGCGTATGTAAATATATATATAATACCATGGAAGGAAAACTTGTGAAAAACTAAATCTAAAGCAACATCTATATGTCTTCTCCTTAGATAATTCCAAGGATGCAATGGTAGGTAGTAACAGCTATTAAAATTGCTGTTTAAGAAATAATAAAAAAAAAATCATATGATTTACATGGAAAAAAAAAAAAAAGAAAAAAAGAAAAAAACCACAAATTTCCACTTCAAAAAACATATAGTGAAAACTTGCCTGAGCAGCAATTGGAAGCTTTCAATATTCTAGAAAGAATGATATTGTTTCTTAGCTCTGACAGTTAAAGTCACGATTTTCAAGGTATCTTCGTGCATGCCTACTCAAATAATTATTCCATTCATCAAGTCAAAAGAATTATTGATTTCTGTTTAGAACAATAATCTTTGATCAATTATGTTGAAGATTATTTATTATTCCTCAAATGTATTTTTAGCTTATAGTGTGATGCATATTCTGCAGTAGCATTGGCAATATAATTTATACTTCAAATTGTAGCCAACTTAAGCAAATGCTGAAATTTATTAATAATCCTCATTTCTCTGTCTTCCTGAAAAAAAGTCTCTACTTGGCTTTTGCCTCAACTGTGAGTAAAGAAATATTGCTATGTTCTTACCATCAATGTCTTTGCTATGCAACATTAAGACTGATTTCATCTTTCCACTTGCAGATGTATTGTAGATATGACACTAAACATGCAGAAATCACACTTGGATGGGCCAAAAAAAACGTTATGAAAATACAAACTTTTATTAGGATGCAAATAATTTTAATATTGATTAAAACATGTATAAAATTTCTTTGAGAAAAATGGGAAGGAGCTTTTTAAAAATACAAAATATTTGGTTCATATATTTGAATGCATTGCAATGTTTTTTAATATCTATTAGCAATTACTGACTTGATTGAAATTGCAAAAATTGAACTTTTTGCCTTCTCATCTTCAAAACTGACAATTTTCATATCTCTTTCATTTAAAAATTATCACAATTTCCTAAACATTCTCACTGTTTATCTTCAATAAGCTGGCTGTTTTTCGTTATTAAACTGGCAGTTATCAGCCAGTATTCTTTCTCTGAGCTAATTTTTCACTGAATATTTGAGTGTTCAAGTACAGGATAAAATTACCATCTGCTATTTTAACGAGTCTCTGTTTAGAATCAGAAGTGAGATACCCTTTACACAGATTTCTTCAGACATTCTGTAGCCAACTTGTCTTCCTTGCTAATGAATGTGCTCGTTATCATACTAAGTCTTACACAGAGAGATTAGGTTATCTGACATCCATTTGCACCAAAAAGTCAAATATGAGGCATAGTGCTCTGACTTTCAAACTCTGTGGGGGGTTTAGATGGTACCAGTGTAGAAGGCGGTTTCAGTTTCTGTTGCAGTTGCTGCTGCTGCATGCCAAGAATTAGCTGTAAAGTTGACTTTATGAGATGGATAAACTAAAGGGCAGAGAGGCCACAGCAGCATGTCCTTTCTGGTTTCTTTCCGTTCTGTGAACTGTAGTATAATACCCCTTGCAGGAACTATAGTGGTATCTCCTCTTAGCAGTTTCTGGAGATCAGGCTGAAAGTTTTCTTCAGGCTGTTTTCAGGCCTAAGCGCAGATGATATTACAAAACTCCAGTCTGTTTATTTTTCTAGATATCCTCTTTATATTGCCTTCCTGAGTTGATCTTTCACTTGCATGTGACGTTTTGCACTCCTGAAGCCTTTTGGCTGAGGGAGGAGATGGGTGCTATGAAGCTGCTGGGCTCCTCCCTCCCTTAGCAGCAGCAAACCTGTGACAAGAATGGCTCTCCTATGTGCTGGAGGGATCTTTTTCAATGCAGATCTTGGTGACAGCACATTGAAGCTCTGCTTACCAATATAGTAAAAGTTTGGTTTAAGCACATGAATAGTCTTACGAGCCAGTTCTGTTCTTAAAGAGTTTGTTAAATGTAAGTTAGATGCATTTCATTTTCATAGGGAAGCAAATGTAAGGCTGTGGCGATACAGCTCCCATTCCACTTATAGGTAACAGTTTTCTAATTAATTGCTGTTTCCGAGACAATTAATAGTGCAATTAGCTGGTTGGACTGAAAAATATGGGCCAGTGGAAGCTTGCTAACTAATATGCTATGGATGATTAAATCTGCACTCTGCACAAAACCACCACAGAAAAGCTGTTAGACTTAAAATTTACTTATGAAGCAATTGCAGACAGTTAGGTTTTGTTCATTTATGTTCACAAATTTCGTATTTCTGCACTCTGCCTACTATTGTTTAAGCTTGAATGCTTGGCACATCCAACTGAAAAATCATAAATGAAATTTTAAAAATCAGAGTCAAATCCACATATTATCAAATACAATTTTGCATTTCATACTTATGGAAAAAGATATAATTCATAGTATATTCTAATAGCATGTGGCCACATGTCTGAGATCAGCTTACTTATTTAGTCTGGTGATTGACAGATGCATTTGGTAGCTTCTTGGATATTTTATAGGGAAAGAAAATAAGGTTAAATCTTAATGATATGACTACTACCGACTTGTCCATGCCCTCTGCCAAAATTCTTATTTATTGCTTTTTTCCTCTTGTGCTTATGACTTCAGAAATCTGCTGTGGCTTTTAAACTGTGCACTGCAAACCAAACTGAATTATAGACCCAAATCTTTGGAACAGATGCTGTTTCCTCAGTGAATCCCTTTTGTGCTTCCAAAATTAGCATTGCCAATCAAACCAACAGGTGGTGTATGGTTACACAGTGGATCCCCTCTCACAAGATACTTTCTTTCAGGAAACCAATCAGAACTGGCCTGATGATGTAGACCTTGTCAGCAGAGCTGGGGTATATAAAGTAAAACAACTATGTTAGCACTTCTGAGCAGTCGTGCATTCCCCGCCTCGCCTCGGGTGTAGGGATTGCAAAAAACAAAACTACACTGTCAAGACTGTGTAGTTTTGTTTTTATGGTTAGAGGCTCATCAATTCTCATGCTGGGATTGTCTAAAAAAATCTTACTCTGGATAAGGACGTCGTTCAAGAAGATTTCGTTGGGCTTAGCCCACTCCTACAGGCACTTTGAGATCTCAGGTTAGTAATGTATTTCTCCTAGTGTAGCTGATGTTCTATTAGTCAATAAGCTTGATCTGCTCTCTATTATATATGTTTACTCGCATGAGGTATAGATTTCAGAGTATGGGCATGGAGCACATAAACTCGTACAGGATTGTCTTAAAATTTCAGGGGTTAAGTTATGATAACATTCAGTAAAGAGTTATTGCAGTATAATTGTTGTTAAAGTTGATATAAGTGAAGATTTGAAGAAGGCATGGAAATATCTGCTTAACTTAAAAACTCCTTTCTGTTGGGGAGTGTTCAAGGTTATGGTACCAAGAGATAAACTGAGAAGCTCCAAGAATAGCTCTGATAAAATGCATGTGGTATCAGCTAAGCGCTGATGACTTTTTAAGGGAATCAACTGCTAAGGTATCAATTACATGGCAGCTCTGGGACACTTGTCTGTTGTCATTCATAGCCAGGAAGGTTATTTCTGGAACATGACATTTCAGATGCATACTTTCAATCCTAATTATACAGAAAAGCCTTATAAGATCAGATCTTCAACACCAAAATTTGCCTAGACAAATGAAATACATGAATTTTATATGAACTCAATGAAAATTATACTTAATTGAATGATTAATAATCTATTCCGATGTCTGAAAATTATAATATTTCACAATGTTTAAATACTTGTAAGATTATTTTCATGTATATTATCTGAGCATTAAAACCAACAACCGAAGTAGATCTCAGTGAATTACACGTGAGAGGAATTTTTCTTCAAATGCCATTCAGAGAACTGATGCTGTTTTAGGATGAAATTTGATATTTTCCCCCATGAAACTGTAAAGTATGTTAAAAGGCTGTTCCTCTTCCAAGCTTGAACAATGTCCAGATAAAGGCAATAAAAAGCAGCTCAAAATCCCTGCAGAATATCTCATTCTACCCCTTCACTTTTTTATGATCAGATCAGACATGAATTTCAGTGAGAGAAGTCTTCCTGAAGAATTTCCACACCTTTGAAAGGTGGGGTAAATTTAACTAATTGTGAAAGGCACTTCACCTTCTCATTAGTTTTTAAGTCTGGAACTGACGTATAATCAAGTTCTAAAGCCAAAGTGAGCACCAGAAATTTGTGTAAGAGAAATGAGTTTGAAAGGGTTATGAAATTAACTTTTTGTTAGTAGACCGTGATATGCTCATGGGAAGTATTTTTTTTTATGAGGAAAAAACTGTAGCTTTAATTTACTATATGAATGACACTATTAAGAAGATACTAGCTAAGTTTTTAAAAGCCGCATATTTAAAACCTTGAGTTTAAATTCAACATCACTACCTAAATAGTTTCAAGCAAATGTAAAATACTTCTAATACAGAAGCCTTTTTATTGACAGTGTGCTATTTCAAAGTAGGATCTTGCTGCATAAGAGAAGACAAACTATTTTTCTTTCTGATTTCACATGGGTCTGCAGTTGTTCAAACCATCAGTGTCAGTGGCTACCTTATACCCTAGCTCACATTTCGAAGGTGGTTGTCTCCCCATATTCAAAATTCCACTGAGATACTCTCTAAGAAAGAACAGAATTTTATCTGCATCTATATAATGCCAGTATGATTCTGTGTAAAATGAAATTATTCCTTACTTGCAGATTGCCTTTAAAAGAGAGCCTCCTGGCAACTTTTGATTATTAAAACAGATAGGAGACCTTCACATTTTAATTGCTGTTTACTGACCTAGTTATCTTCCGAATGGAGAATGCAAATGATTTGCAATACCACAATATTTTCAGATCCTTCCAAAGAACTTTTATACAGAGATTGTTTTCTCTTTAGGTAAAGGAGATTAATGGAAAAATAGAGGCTAGATGACCTGTACAAGGTCATGCAGTGAGTCAAGTGGAACTTTTTCTCCTGCTGCATATTTGTAATGCCAATTCATAGCTGTACTAAATATGTTTCACATCCAACTCAATTAAGTGCGCCCTAAGATTAACTCGCTACACAACCTTGTCAAAACCTACATTCTTCTCATTTCACTAGGTCAATGTGATTTAAAACTAGGAATGAATAATTACGAGTAATTACAGATATTCCTAAAAACCAACAAGAAGGATGTGTGCATAGTAACAAAATGACCAGTAATTTCTGATCATGTTCTTGTTGTTTTCAGAGTGCCTGTAAAGATGACGACGAAAGCACCAACATTTACGCAGCCGTTACAAAGTGTTGTGGCACTGGAGGGTAGTGCCGCAACCTTTGAGGCTCATATTAGTGGTAAGGTTTTGATTTATTCTTGCAAGATTTATTTTTTGTTGTTACTGGTAACATCTGTGCTATGGAAAACAAATGAAAGCACTTTGTGTAGCTCATAATCTGAATGGATAATGTTGAAAACTGAATGTGCAGAATGATCAGAATTCAAGCTGTGGTGGTCAGCTCTGTGAGGTGCTGCCAGGTTTTCACAAACATTCTGCATAAAGTTAAGATGGCTCCGAGGAAATCGCCAATCATCCTGCCAATGAGATTGGTGTTAAGTTCTCATGTATGTTACAATCATCAAAAATAGGGAAAACAGCTGGTATGTAGATAAAAATGCATACTGTGCTAATTAGAGACCCTCATATCAGTGCAGAAAGGGTAATCTTGTTTGGATAATAGTGAGATGGAATGAGGAGCCCAGGTACAAAAGTGAAGCCAGCTTTTCACTGACGTGATGCTAAGCCGTTTTTTTTTCTGGCTAAGCCGCATTTCTCTCTGTGTGTCCTTGAGTTTACTTAATCCCTGCCAGAACTCCAAAATTAAAATCATGACATCTAGGTGCATGTTGTCCATCTCATTAGCCAGATAGTAGAAGCATATGGTTATCATGATTGTAATACAAGGCTGGATGAATAGAACTTCACAGTTGTTGCTGAAATTTAAAGGTGTCACCTCATTTTAAAAGATATTTTATTTTACCATTCTACTCACAAAATACCCTAAAATGTGGCAAAAACCAAAACCCTCAACATGTAAACCCTGAGACAAGGTTTCATAGAACCAACACCCTGTTCTAAGTGTGTCTCTGACCTCAGCAGTGACTAAGGAGAAATGGCACATGTTCTTGCTGAGGGAATTATACCGTCTTAGAGGCATTAACAATATGATAAGCCACATACCATAAAAAATTCTTCTGAGTCTAGAACTACCCAGATGCTCTGTGACAGGTGCAAACACATGATCTGTCCATCTATAAAGCACTGACATCTGCGGTCCACTGTGGTTCATCACTTGGACATTTTGGTGAGCTCTAGTTCACAGAAGACATTTGAACACCTCTATTTCTGTAGACTACATCCATAAAAATTTTTCTTGTCATATTCTTCTATTTGACTCTCTGTTCTTCAGTTAATTGCCTTGTTGTCTATGCATTTCAATTTTCAGTTGAAAATTTAATTTCAAACAAATTCACTGACCCTTACAGATAGATATTTGCCACCAGACTTAGTAAGATTGCTAGTGCTACTTCTCAATGTGTGATTTCAGCTCATTTCATTTATGTGAATACCAGTAAGTTCTTAGGAAGGGAACTTGATTGCCTACTTTTAGAAGGTTTTTCTACCTATTTAAAATTATGATAAATATGGTGTAGTTTAATACCAGATATTATGTGAGAATATATCCTGTCAGCTTTTATTCACCTCACATTGCAAGACTCTGAAATATCTTTCCTACACCCCAGAAATCCATCAAGACTGACAGATCTGACAGTGTTTTAGTTTTTCTAATAGATAAAAAAATGAAAGCTTTATTTCTTGATCTAATTGCATAAATAATGGACTACAAAGCTTTATTTCTGCTATATAGTTTTTTTTTTTTTTCCATAAATCATTAATGGTTTTGAAATTGAAACTCAAACTTTCTGTTTATCTCTGAGAACACTGCCCTTTATATACAAATATTAATACAGAGCTGCCATTTGAATATGAAAAGCTCACTTTATTTAGGGGTACCGACATGATCTCAGCAACCACTTGTGATGCAATTTTGCAGCCTGTAACTGGAAAAAAATGAACGATATTATGTCAGATTGTGTATCAAGTGGTATGATGTGAAGCTCTGATAGTTGATAAAAATACCCAATATCTCCCTGTACACTCAGAAAACTCAGATCATTTGATAAGCATGATTCAAAAGCAGTAAATTCTAAAGCAGGTGGTAAATAATCAAGTGGTAGCGCTAGTGGGTGAGCAATGACTGAGAGGACATGAGATAGCACATCACTGATTAGAAGGTTTGCAGTGCTGCTGGTGTTAGAACTGTGCCCATCTTTATGTTTTCACATAAGTGAATTTTTGATGTATTACCCAATGGAAGCCAGACTTTACACTCTACATATTGTTGAAAGAATCATAGATTTTTGCATAGATTGGCAGGTCCCAACATTTACATCATTGCCAGGACAATTTAGTAGAATTCAATTTCTTAAACGCTAACTTCAGAAACCTCAGATTCATATTCTTCTTTTTGGCAATAAAGCTCAAAAAAGTTGAGTAATTTTCAAATGAAAAATAATTTTTCAGTAGTTACAATTTAAGTCATGTATAAAAGTAAATCTCTCTTTAATAGCGATAATCTGAAGAAAATTATATAATTTAGTTCCTAGCTTTATGGCATGGTACTTGTGTTCAGATTATTCAAATGACTTCTAACTTTAAATCTCTTGAACATAACAATTTGAGACGTCAAAATAGCCTCTTTTTTTTTTTTTTTTTTAATGTATGCCTTGTTCAACCTAGTGCACAAATCTCTGTGTTCACTTATCATCATATAACACTGGATGAAGAAAATAAACGATGCTGGCAACATTTCAAGCAATTCACTATTGACTATGTGATTCTCAGTTGCCTAGCTTAGGATGCATTGAAAGTGATATGCAGAAGTTTAGGATGCACATCTATGGATCAAATCAGTGAGATCTGCTGGAGAGGCTATGTTTACAGTGATAATGCCCAAATTGTCCTGTACTTGTAGTTCAAAATCGCATTATACTATCTCCATCACGGCTATTTAATAACTTCCACTGGTGAAATTAGCAATGCTTAAGTCTACTTTTACCTTTTACACTTCTAAACTCTTTTAATACTAACCTAATTCTCTCAGTGTTTGTATTCTACATATGTACTTAGCTTTTCAGTTATGAGTAAAACCTGAAACTTTCCTAACCATCTGGTGTGACTACAAACACTGAGTAAAAGCTTCTAAATATATATCTCAGCTTCTCTTTCATTTTATTCTCAAGCAGTCATTATCCTGACACATGAAAACCCAAAATAATACATTTTTAAGAGGATCTATCCATAAAGGAATCTAAGTTCTGTGCTCCTAGAGATTTCCAAACAACAGAAAGTGGAAATGGGAAAATTAGAGCAGCAGTAATAATTGCAGTCTTTCATTCCTGAGTCAATTTGTAGTGTTCACTTAAGCAAGGAAGTTCATGAAGTAAATGTGCCCAGATTTTAATTTTGGAGAAATGATGTTCCAGATCAAGAAAAGATTTTGCTCTGGAACAGTCTCTTTATAGTAGCTGCTCCCCTTGAGTAGCTCTTTAAAAAATAAATAAATAAAATTGCTAGTTTATCAAAAGTGTTTTGGTTTCTCAATAAAGTTGACCAAGTTGAATACTGGGAAGAGAGTTTCCGTCAGGAACATAAGATCACCACTTCAAGCTGAAAAGAAGCAAACACAGACATAGATGGAGCTCTTCTGACCAGAAGAATCATGTTTTTGACCCTGACAACAAAATAAAGTTATATTTGAACTACAACAGATCAGCTGATCGTAGCTGACTAGAGGATCTAATTTATTTTGTCTCCTATTAGATTGGATAATTTTGCTAGCAATAAACATTACTACTTAGACACTAGCAAATAAATAACAATCATCTTGCATCAATTCATCCTCCTCATAATTTTCATATATGCTGCCAAATAGTACAATCCATTGTTTATTCAAGCAATTTCCTAAGTGCAGTTGCTACTGTGCTTATACTATTGTTCTTTAAAATACCGTGTTTTAAACTCACTTCGAACAAGGAGTTCTTTTATCACTATGTTACTGGAAATAATCATAAATCTAGGCCTATGACATTATTCTCCACTTCAGCCATGTATACATGATCAAGTACAAGAGCTTCTCTGAAAGTTCTGCCTCCTATTTTATTCTGTTGGCTAAGGATGTCAGAGGTAGATGGTGGTGGTATGGCAGTAGACGTTGAACCTAACTATTCTGTTACACTTTGTTGCCATGTGATAGATGGCAGCAGAGGGACAGACTGAGAAAATGGCATCTGACGTGGAAGTGCGTATCAAACAAAAATCGTTTTGTCTTCTATTTGTTTTCTCTAGGTTTCCCAGTTCCTGAGGTGAGCTGGTATCGGGATGGCCAGGTTCTCTCTGCTGCAACTCTGCCCGGAGTGCAGATCTCGTTTAGTGATGGCCGCGCTAAACTAGTGATCCCCTCCGTGACAGAAGCAAACAGTGGAAGATATACCATACAAGCCACCAATGGATCTGGGCAAGCAACTAGTACTGCTGAGCTACTTGTTACAGGTACTTGGCAACTCAATAAGTGTTTCTCTCTAGTAGTAATGTGAGAAAGGGAGCAATAGCAGAAGTGTCACAGGTGTTGAAAAGGTTTAAATTTGGAGTACGTGATTAACAAAGAAATGAATAATAATAATGAATATTCTCATATAAGCTGAAGTCTAGGCTGCTTTATACTCACGAATAATTACTAGTAACATCCTTCACACTTTAACATATAATCTTCATTTCGTAAACTTTTATTCACAGTTAAAAATTTCTGGCCTATCTCTGTACATACTGCTACTCATCTGATCTGTCACACTGGCTACAGTCAAACCAATCATTAAAGAAGGATAGAGTACTGCAGAAAGGAAATCTCAATAATATTTAGCTTGATAACTCACTTAGAGTTACTATTAAAGAAAATATCTAGCCCTAACAATTCTGTTTAACAATTCTTCTTATTACTTTTCTACTTTTCAATAAAATTGCAGCTGGAACTGCACCACCAAACTTTTCACAACGACTACAGAGCATGACTGCAAGGCAGGGAAGTCAAGTTCGACTTGACGTGAGAGTGACTGGAATCCCTACACCTGTGGTGAAGTTTTATCGGGATGGAGTCGAAATCCAAAGCTCCCCCGATTTTCAAATTTTACAAGAAGGAGACCTTTACAGCCTAATAATTGCAGAAGCATATCCTGAAGACTCCGGCACTTATTCAGTAAATGCCACAAATAATGTGGGACGTGCTACTTCAACAGCTGAACTGCTGATTCAAGGTAATGGAACTAGATTTACAAGCCATAAAAATAAGAGTATGCACTGTTGTAAAGATACAATATATACCACTACATCAAAGTCATATCAATGGTATTCTAACTCTTAAAAGAGTTATTAACTTCCTGTGAAAAATCATTATCTCCAGTGAAATTTGCCAAAGGTTTTGTTTGAAATTTAAAAAAAAACCCTGATTCACCATGAGTCTTTTTTAAACTGAGAATACAGTAGACAGAAACAAGTGTGGAATGGTTTCTGTTATTCTTAATTTGTTCAGTATTTCTTAAGGTTATATTTGTAAGCTGACTTTGATAAAATACATATATTGGACTATGTAAATGTATGTGGTCTTGTAAGTTAGCTTGGTAAGAATGAAGACTGTGCTTAGCAGAGAACTGTAGCAGTAAACCATTCTACCCAAAGAAGTTTCTACTGGGTTGCACCTCGGTCAGACTTCCAGATCAGATGTTTAGCCATTGAGGATCTAGGACTTGATCGAGGACTCCAATCAAAAATAAATGTTTTTATATTTACTTACTAATTCAATTCTAATGACATAGTAATGCAGAAAAGATAAACCTTATTTCAATTGTTTTCACAATTGTTTGTGTACAGATGTTGCAGGAAAATTATTTGGCTGCTTCACTCTTTCTCTATTGTTTATATACATTTGTATATAGATTGAGTACTCATTTATTTCTGCAATTGCATGTTTATGGGCATATTTTCCTGACTATATTTTCTCTTTCAAAAGGCGAAGAAGAAGCTGTTCCTGCTAAAAAGACAAAAACAATTGTTTCGACTGCTCAGATTTCACAAACAAGACAAGCCAGAATTGAAAAGGTATATTTTTCAAAAACAAGCAATGTAAAACTTCAGTGTGGATGATTAAGTGTGCAGTATCTCAGACTTATTTTCTTGGTTTCATTGCAGAAAATTGAAGCCCACTTTGATGCCAGATCACTTACAAGTGTTGAAATGGTCATAGAAGGTGCAACAGCCCAACAGCTCCCACACAAAGCACCTCCACGAATGCCTCCTAGACCTACATCAAAATCACCAACTCCACCAGTAATTACTGCAAAAGCTCAAATGGCACGACAGCAGTCACCATCACCTGTAAGACAATCACCATCACCTGTAAGACATGTCAGAGCACCAACACCCTCACCAGTAAGGTAAACATCTTTCAAACAATATCACTTTTTAATCACTTCCATATACAGCTTTAATACTGCAGAATGAGACCATAGTATAAAATGGAAGAATGCACTGACTTGGTACCATGAATTTATTCTGATTCTGAAATGTAATATACTATATTTGCCACTGCTGAAAAAGAAGTGTGTGACTCTCTTTTGTAAATTTTCTATCTCATATGGAAGAAAATTCTTTACACAATAAATCCCATTTGATTGTTTTATATACAATCGAAATAGCACTCAAAGCTCCAAGTGCATGATGAAATAGAAGAAAGCAACAGAGCAGTTCCCCCTTTATGATTATTTTATACAAACAGAGAAAAGAAAAATGACTTTGATGGGTGGCAAACAGAATGGAAGAATATTTGAAAATGGTGAACACAGGTTAGTCATTGAATCACAGAATGGCTTGGGTAGCCAATGGACCTTACTGCTCACCCAGTTCAAATTCCCTGCTGTGGGCAGGATTGCTAACCATCCAGTCAGACTGCCCAGGTCCCCATCAAACCTGGCCTTGAATGCCTCCAGGAATGGTTCTTCCATGACTTCTCTGGGCTGCCTGGGCCAGTGTCACCACCCATGCTTTATGTATGTGCTTGTAATGACTGCAGGAAAAAATGTTTGAAATGTAGATAGGGTACAAGTCATTACGAAAAATGAAATTCAGCTCTGATATGGAAAGGATTTTGCAAGGGAAAGTGAGTAATTTGAAGAGCAGGGCCTGTGGTCTAGAAGATCCTGGTAGTTTCATGATGACAGAAAGGTAAAGAGGCAATAGTTTTCTAAGTCCTGCGGTCCCAGCATTCTGAAGCACAAGCATTAGGGAAGCAACGTGTCCAAGCTCTGCAAAGTCTCAACTAAATTGCCAGTACTAGATGTGCTGATGAGTTTTGCCCACTGACAGTAACTTACAGCACAGACAGAAAAGAATTGATAGTAACTAGCAATATCAAGATGAACGACTAATTCAGTAGTGCCATCTTGAGTGCATATGGAACTAGAAGTCTCATTCTCCCATGCTAGTCAAACCATTTTTAAGACTGCGTTACGTCAGAAAAATAAATCTTAATGTGATGCTGCTGCCACCTATTGCTGCAGTGGTGCAATATTCATGAACATTATCTGAGAAATGCAACATAACATAATTCCTTGCAAAAATAGAAAAAAGTTAGAAAGCCTATGAAAGTATATTGAAAAATGCCTTTTATATCATTATTAGGAGAATGAAGACAGAGGAATTGGAGACTAATTATATATTTTTGTATTTAAATGTATGTACTTGTGTGAAGTGCACTTTTACGTTTACCTTTATTTCGATTTGGGAATCTGAGCTACTGAAATGATAGGTTACACAGATGAGTATGAAAACAAACAAAACACACAAAAATTTAAGGCATATACTAAGGTAGATGTAACTTTCAAATAGAACACCTAACAAGCCTTTTAAAACGTATCTTCAGGGCTTTGTAGTTCTTCAAAAGGGGGAAAGAATTCAAGTTCAGGCCAATGTTCTTTATAGGATAGTCATGACACTACATGAATTCTATGTATTTTCATTAGGTCCGTTTCTCCTGCTGGAAGAATTTCTACCTCTCCTATTAGACCAGTGAAATCTCCATCACCAATCCGTAAAGCACAGGTAGTGACACCTGGGGCTGAAGTCCTTCCTCCTTGGAGGCAGGAAGGATATTCTGCAACCACTGAAGCCCAGATGAAGGAAACCAGAGTATCCACAAGTGCTACTGAAGTAAGAACTGAAGAAAGATGGGAAGGAAGATATGGTCTGCAAGAACAAGTTACCATTAGTGGTGCCGCTGCTGGTGAGGTTGCAGCTGGTGCTAAAGAGGTAAAGTCTATTTTTGGAAAGAATATTGGTTTTGCTCTGTCTGTGGATGCACTACTGCTGAATAGATGAGCTAAATGTTTTAAAGACTTGTGTGTAAAAGTAGTTGAGAGAGTTCTGCTGCAAATGTTTAAATGCTGGACTGCAACATTCTGTCTGTGTACCTGCTTTGTGCTTCTTCTATGTGTATGCACAATATGAAAAAAATGTTTTTTGATGTGACTAATGTAGGTGAGAAGGGACAGTGAAAAAACAGCAGCTGTTGCTACGGTTGTTGCTGCCGTGGATCAAGCCATGGTGAGAGAGCCAGCTCCAAGTGTTGTAGAGCAAGCTGCTAAAAGGACAGCTATGACTGCAGTCCATGTTCAGCCTGTTCAGGAGCAGGTAGAAGTAGAGCACAGACATTCTATAATTTCCCCTTTATTTCTTCATCCAACATGCAAGCAAGTCTTGATTTAATGTGGGATTAACAAACTGGTCACCACAAAAGCATGCATAACTCACACAGAACATCTTCACTTTAAAGGAATGTTTGTGGATTACTTACGCCATCACTTCTCTTCATAGTGAGATTGAACTAATTATTCTTAAACTTTTTCTAAGTTTAAGAATGCTATCTATGAATGTGTTCCTAAATTCTCCCGTGTCAGTTACTTTCTAACATTTTTCTTACACTGATGAACTTTTCCCTCTAATATCTCATTTATATTTTCCCACTGGGGATAAAATAACTCTTCTGTGGTGTTTTTCCTTCATTTGCATTCCTTTCTTATTTTCCCTTCTTCTCTTTTCATGATTCCTTTGTTAAACTGAATTTTAAGGCTTTGGTCTTTTGTTTGTTTGTTACTATAAAAATCAGATGAGAAAGGAGGCAACGGTAGTAGTTACCAGTGATAAAGCTACAAAACAAACAGTAATATCAAGAACTAGAGAAGGAATTGTTACTTCACAAGAACAAAGACACATCTCTCGCGAAAAGGTGAATACAGATGTTACCCATAATTCTCATACCCTATCTTGTTTTTTTAAAAAAATCAAATGTATGAAGGACAACCTATGAAAAATATGAACATCTGGAAAAAACTATCTTCTCATTTGATACCCTGTTCACTCTTCCAGTTTACATTGCTATCATTCTCCCACCCCTCCTTGGTGATGTCATTCTTTTTTAAATTTAATTTCCACAGTTAATACTTCAGAATGTGATATCTAAACTTCTGAAAGTTTAACTTAGAAAAACCCCATTGTTTATGTTTCATGCTGGTTTACATTTTAGAAGTGACATAAGAAATATCTCTTAGATTTTTTCTTTTCTTTTTTTTTTTTTTTTTTACTTTATTTCTAAGCTTGCTATTTGCAGCCTGCTTTGTTTGTTGGAAGCACTGTGGGTCAGAACAAGTGGGAAAAACTCATTCTGCATTGAAATCCGTTTTGAAAATACCAGGAGGTGACTGGGATACAGGTTATTTTAGAATGCATTTTGTAAGATGAATTTGATTTAATGGAAGACCAGCTTTTGTAGATAAATGTTACATTTACATACCTATATGCTAGAATGTCTAAGAAAGAAGCTGTAACTTAGAGTACTGAGAAACAGAAATCCACCTGAACAGAAAATCACGTTACATGAGAACTTCCTGGCAAAATGAAACTTACCTAAAACTTGGTTTTAGTATCCTTCACTTTTCCAAACTCATTATGATGCAGAACAGTTTTTCTCAGATCCCATTTCTTTTATTACTGCTTTTCAGTAGCAAAACAAACCTTTTTTCAGTGTTTTATTTTAATGCTAAGTGTATAGAAATGCTGTTTATGTTGTTAGCTTTCGTACTAGATTTTGAAAATCAGATTTTAATGTTTTTCATCCATTTTGCTTGTATTCTCTTTCCCAAACTTACAGAAAATCACATTCCTTATATTTTGAACAATACATAATTTAAACTTCCTTATTTATAAACATCCAGGTAAGAAAAGAACCAGAGAAAACTCCAGTACCCACAGTAATAATTGCCACAGACAAAGCCAAAGAACAAGAGAGAATATCAACAGCTAGAGAAGAAATATCAGTCCGACATGAGCAAGTGCATGTTTCTCATGAGCAAGTGAGTAAATCTGATATAGATGTTTAACTCATTTTTATATTCTAATAACCTTATAAATACTTCATTCTTCATCAGATGTCCTGTGCTTCTTCCCTTTGCTTTTTTATGAAGATGAGATTATAAAATTAAAATGTTATAAAGTGACTTATTCCTGACATAGGTCCAGCATTAGAGGTACAAATCTGCTGAATTCATAGTGGATCTGTCTACAAGGAAATAATGTAGCCTCCTTTCCTGTGGTTTCCATAAGCAATATGGCTTTTGTTGCTAGCATTTCTCAGAAATGCTGAATGATGATTTACTACCTTTGCTTTTCATCTGAGGGTAGATTTATGAAGATAAATTGTGAAGATAATTATCAGCATACGATAATATTTATATCTGGAGCTTGATTTAATGAAGCTCATATTTACGTGAAAACAGTGCATTGGATAGATCAAATTCTGGAATCATTTTTCATTGAAGTAATTAATGGAATTGTTCCATCAACTGATGGAAGTAAATTGAATCAGTAACTCGTGTTTTTAAATCAACTGTCTCTACAAAACAGCACTCATGTATTTCAATTAACTCAGAAGTGGAAAGATTCTTTAATTCACATATAGATTAATGTGATGTATTAGTGACTTTGAATGGACGTAGTTCAGCTAGCATATAAGATAGGGCTACCGTTTGATCTGTACAGAGGAGTTATCTCATTTCAGAGGTGGTGTTTTTCTCTTATTGATATATAATCTGAAATCCTGACCTGCTTTCCTGAAAAATTTTGGTGACAGACATAATTGATTGCTATTATTTTTCTTCACTATAAAACTAGATAAGAAGGGAAGATGTGAAACCTTCTGTACCAAAGGTGGTGATTACCACTGATAAACCTAAAGCTCCAGTCTTAATATCAAAAAGTAAAGAAGGAATTGCAACCAAACAGGAACGTGTGAGCATAAGCCATGAAAAGGTGATTGGCACTGTAATGACCATGTTTGTCTTGTTATCCTCTAGTCTTTGCAAACCTTTTGTTTCCCTGAGCAAATACTAACTATACATTTCCAGCTCATTTCTTTCTATGATTGATTCCACTTACAAATCTTTAGAACTCTCATTAATTAGACTATGTTACACCACCCTGTCTTTCTCTCCTAATTGTTTTCATTAATGAGATGCCCATAATTTTAGACTGACTTTTGGAATGGACTGTCTGACTCCTGAAATGCATATTAACTTTTTAAAAAATATTACTTTTACTTAAATAGGTATCAAGGTGTAACAATTACTACTAATACACACATAATAGAGAGCTGTCTGCAGTGCACAAGGATGTAACCCTTTAATTCTCCTTCTGTGTTCCCATCCACAGTATTTTTGTTCAAATATTTTTCAAGACCATATGTAACTGAAACTTTTATTTCTGCTATAACAATTAGATTAAAAAGGAAGCTAAGAAAACTACTGTAGTTCCGAAAATAATTGCACCAGTCACAGTGCCCAGAACTAGAGAAGAAATTACAGCCAAGCAAGAACAAATGCATCTAGCTTATGATCAGGTGAATATAGCTGTTGCAGACGTGAACTGCGCTGTTACAACTTACCTTCTCTGCAAACCTCACCTTTTAAGAGCTACTTAAGTACAATAGGATGCATTTAAATTATTTCCTGATATTATGCCTGTTAAGTGGAATGATTTTCTAATGATAGATTCGGTGTGAATTATTAAGTTTCTAGTGATGCCAAGATTTTTGTCTTACCCTGACAGAAAGTGCCACTTTTCAGACTAAGATCAGATGACTCTGTGAAAGTTTCCTTTCTAACAATGGATTTCTAGTAGTGTTTACTTGATCAAATTGTTTCAAATTCAGTGAAATTTCTGAATCTGCAGTGCTCTTTTCTACAAGCTCAGTCCTTGCAATTTTACAGTTATCAGACAAAACAGCATCTCTAAATTAAGCATTGGATTGTACTGTTCTTCATACCACACAAACTTTACCATCAGTACACTTCTATCCAGTTTGTTATGTCTGGCAACTAAATACGTGTTGATTCTGCCTTGTTCTGGTAGGATTTACCACAGTAGAAAAATTTTTCTAGCATTGTATAGCATAGGATCTCTCATCTGTGGGTGAGAATTGGCAAAACCCTTTGCTTAAAATTGACATGCTTTGCTGGAAGCAGTAAAATATGCATTTATACAATGCTATTATAAAATATAATTTAAAGATTGTAACATTCAAATCTGACTCAAAGGAGTCAGAGTGCAAGGAGATTAAAATTAATTGTTAGAAGGTATAAATTGAGGGCCAAATTCAAGCTAGTATAAATAATGATTTTGAAATTTGCAGCAAACAGAACTGAGGTCCCTGTAACCTAAACACTACTTTATTAATTATGCAACATCTTTGAAAGCAATCACATTTTTGCCTTGCTTGTATTACTTTATTTTAAGACTGTAATTGTTTTAAAATCAGCATGAAATTATCAATTAGGTTTTTTCTTATCTATAAGGTGTACATTTCATATGCTGTGTAGCTACGGAGTACACCCAGGTATGACAGTAAACAGACAGATCCCATTATCTATTGTTGACTGACTCAGCAGAAGTTTGGGTTTTGATATCATTGATTAATTGAAGCAGACATTATTTATCAACTGTTAGGAAAAGAGAGAAAAAAAAAAAAGAGTTCCTGATACAAACATATTATCTCCAGTTTCTCTGAAAACTAAGTTTTTTTTCTTTAGTAAAATCATTTAAAATAGATTAGCATTGAAGTTTACAGATATGCGCATGGTAATTTTAGTCTCTGGATATATTCCTTAGTAAATACATTTGTGTCAGATGCCAGACACATTCCACACATTTTTCATAGCATTTAGATTTTATATGGAGTTGATGAGCAGATTGACTTTAAAATTTTGTACATTTATATAGCTGTTGTACTCAGAGACAAGTAGTAATAAATTCATCTATAAAGCATTAAGAGTGGACTTGGATAGAAATAATGATGTGTGTAAAGCAATCAAGCATAGTTGTAGTCTGAATATGTGTAGATAAAGCTTGGAAATGTGTCTATAATTGAATCTACTGACTTTGAAGTGTATTTGTAAGTGAACACATTTAAAGTTTATTACTTTTGCTTATCTATGTATGGAATGCACCATCTCTTTATCTTGAATATTTTTTACTGAGCAGTATGTTTATAAACATTTGCCAGAAAAGGAAGCCTTTAGTACACAATGATGAGCATTTGTATAAACTTTGACTGTATTATCCGTAGATTGAAGCTGGAAAAAGGGCTGAAGCTGTAGCTACAGTTGTGGCAGCCGTTGATCAGGCGCGTGTTAGATCACCTTGGGAGACAGAGCAAGTAGATGAAACTTACGTCAAGCAGAAAACTTTGGAATATGGTTATAAAGAGCATGCTGTAAAAGACCATGAGCACCGTGAAGCAGAGCACCGTGTTGCTACTAAAGAAGTTAAAACAGTCTACATTCCTCCTGAGAAACATATTCCAGCTGCTGAAAAGAAGGAAGTTCATGTATCAACAGAGGTTAGACTCAGCTTCCATTCCATTATTTTCAAAAAACTGTCTCAGTGAGATCTCTTTCAGCTTAGAGCATTCTCAGCATCACATTCTCAACAATCTTTCCATTGCTTCATGTAGATTAAAAGAGAAACAGAAGCCAAGATTGAGAAGACAATCCACATAGAACACCCGCGACCCCGCACAGCAAGTCCTCACTTCACTGTCTCCAAAATTGCTGTTCCTAAACCAGATCATACATATGAGGTAAGAAGTAAAAACAGTGTAGATAAGGAGAACGTTGTGTTCTAATAACTCACACCATTTTGCTCTTTCTTCCAGTCAGGTATGGTACTTCCTCCAGAAGAAAGATTTTATGTTCTCTAAAGTTATTTTCATCATCTTGTTTGACTAACAAATAGTAACACACACATGTAAATACACACATGACCTGCTGAAATGTGATCTGTAATTATTACTCATTTAAGCAAGACTAGAATCTATTTAAGGAGGCAGCTTCAATTGTCAGACAGTGTAATCAGAAACCCTTTTCATATAATTTACATTTTTTTTATAGAGCAGAAGTGTCCCTCATGAAGGTTATTATTTGCATCACCTCACTCACACATTAATAGCAGTGCCTCTTTTCTTCATTGCAGGTTGCTACATATAAAGCTAACTTTTGAAAACTGGACTGTGCAATATGACATTATCTGTTTTTAGTATTATTCTTTCCATTCTTCTGAATCTTTCAAATAGTATTAAAATTTACACTTAATTAATATTCTCCTTCAAGCTATTAAGATATATAATTGAATAATAGCTTCGAGCTATTATTCAAGCTAAAACTATTTTTCTCTTCATCTGGACTTTAAAAGTGACTTTGCAAATATAATTAAACCATATAAACTTACCTAAAATATTTATATTTATAGATTTTTTGCATGTTTATGCATGCAAACTTATTACAACTGCAAGAACATTTTGAAAAGCCTTTGGGTATCTTAATGACTGTTATTGAAATAAATAGTGGTATAGTTTATTGCAACATTTACTAGATTGTTAAAATAGAAAGTTAACATCTTAAGTGAGTAAACCTAGAGGACGTTTCAGAAGTTTCACTTATGATCTTATTCTTAAAGTGCTACATTAAAAACTAATAAAAGGATTCTGTATCTCTAGTATCCTACTATTGCAATCTAAAACTAGAAGACAATTTTGAATAGGTAGCCTTTGCAGTGTCAACAAAGTAACCTGGGAAGCTAGTGGTGCATATGCAGTCTGCTCAAGAAATATACTATGCCTTCTCTGAAAACAGGAGAATTACAGAGCTGTAAACCTTTATCTTATTTTCCATAGGTTTCAATAGCAGGATCTGCCATGGCTACTCTGGAAAAGGAGTTATCTGCTGCTTCTGCTGCACAAAAGATTACCAAGCCTGTGAAACCACCTCAGCTAAAGCCGCATGAAGTCAAGATAAAACCAGAGTCAGCTCCTCCACAATTTCCCTTCACAGAGGTTGCTGAGACGAAAAAAGAGGTGGATGTAAGCATTAAAGGTGAAGCAGTGCGGGAGGATCACCTGCTGTTGAGGAAAGAGAGTGAAGCAAAGGTACGTCATTAAGAAAATTTCAGGCACTCTGACTGACTTTCACCTTAAAAATGTAGTTGGTTATTATCTCCTTCTTCCAGTTTTTCCCTTCTAAAGCATTTGCCTGACTTTTATCTCTTTGCTGTTTTGCACAAATTCTTCTAAGGATTTAATATTTATCTAAGGCAAAAAAAAAGATTTCTCGTTACCTAATTCTGCTTCCTTTGCCTGTGAGATGTTTATTAATAGTGCTTTTGAACAATCTAGGTGACAGAAACTGCCAGAGTTCCTGTGCCTGCAGAAATTCCTGTGACTCCACCCACCTTAGTCTGGGTAAGTTTTATGTATATTAAGGTAGTTACACAGTGTTTTCATGCATTTTGTACTCTGATTTTTTTTATCTTTGAAATCTTGACCATGAAAATTTGGTTTTATGTAATCATACACTTCATCCCATATACAAACTATTCTGTCAAGCATGTCTATTGTGAAGATGAGAGTTCACAGTCATTTCACGTAGTCTTTTCACATTTTTCACTGAAAAAATTACTCTCCTTTATTTACATAAACATCATCCTACATAATCTTCTTAATTTTCAGAGATCCCAAATATAGTTTCAAATATTTCACTTGGAAAATGCCTCTTTTTTCATGGATACACTATCGAACAAGACACTGTTTTGAAATAGTCATTAAATTTTTCATTCCAAGAGATTATAGTGATTAAAATCATATAATCATAAAATCATTAAGGTCAGAAAAGACTGCTAAGATCATCTAGTCCAACTGTCAACCCATCAGCTCTGTGCCCACTAACCCATGTTCCCAAGTGTCACCTCTATTCTCTTTGTCAACACCTCCAGGGAGAGTGACTCCACCTCCCTGGGCAGCCTGTTCTGATGCCTTATCAGTCTTTCCAAGAAAAAGATTTTCCTAATATCCAATTTAAAATATCTGCTTAGTAGTGAAAATATGTAATGACTGTGATTTTTCTTTTTCCTGTTTTTGTCATACAGGGTCTCAAAAATAAGACTGTGACTGAAGGTGAGTCTGTCACTCTGGAGTGCCATATCTCTGGTCACCCTCAGCCTACTGTGACGTGGTACAGGGAAGACTACAAGATAGAGAGCTCAATGGACTTCCAGATCACTTTCAAAGCAGGACTTGCTCGCCTTGTGATTCGTGAAGCCTTTGCAGAAGACAGTGGAAGATTTACCTGCACTGCAACCAATAAGGCTGGGAGTGTCAGCACATCTTGCCACTTGCATGTGAAGGGTAAGTATACCTATCACTGAAGGGAGGTTATAATTTTATTAACTGCATGTTACTTATAATGTAACTTCGACATTTTGTCAGTTGTCAAGTCAAACATGTCAAACATATTCCTGGAATTACACTCTAGGGCTGTTCGGAGCCAGGAATGCAAGAATGTATGTTTAAAAAAAAAAAGGGCCCATTGTGAGCTGAGGCTCCCTCAGTGCAAGTACCTGGTCCTCTGAGAAACGCTACTTAACCTTCTCTCACTTTGTTCGCTAAACTCATTGCTTAAGCACTATTCAAAAGTATTATCAAAATTCACTATATCTTATTTGCCTTTCAGTTTCAGAAGAAACTGAGACTAGAGAAACTATTTCTGAGAAGGTTGTTACAGAAGAGAAAAGGTAAAGTTACTCCTAAACAGCCCGCTCTTATGGTGGTCATTAGTTTCTTGCATTCTGTTTATGACAGCTTCAGACATCTGATGATTTAACCTGCGCTGTAATCTTGTTTCAGCTATGTGGAGACAAAGGATGTTGTAATGGAAGATGTCTCTGCTGCAGCTGAGGAAGTATCGGGAGAACCTGTACCTCCTTTCTTCATAAGAAAACCTGTAGTACACAAATTAATTGAAGGTGGGAGCATTATTTTTGAGTGCCAAGTAGGGGGCAACCCAAAGCCACATGTCCTCTGGAAAAAAGGTGGAGTTCCTCTTACGACTGGCTACAGGTAATTTAATGTGCAAAAACTATTTAAACATAATTTTAAAGAATGTGTCATTGATAATAATGTAATTTTGATCCCTTATTGCTGCTAAGCCAATTTCTTTCATTTATATAGCATCACTCATTTGTATAAAAATCATAGAATCGTACCTTATTATATGATACTAGGTCTACTGAGATTTAAAATATAAGTATTCAGAAGATCGTAAAATGAGAAATGCTATATATCTTTGAAAACAAATCAGGAAAAAAATTAAAATTTATTTTATAGTGTCTGTGTAGTGTTTGCATTCTGTCTACAAAAATGTCTGTAGAAAGCAACACGCTTTCCAGTTAAAAAAAAATATAAATTTATAGTATGGAATATATCATACTAGAATAAACTATATGCACACAGCATATAGTATTTTGTTTTGTCTAAGTAGATCTCTGATATTTCAGTTCTGTCTTTGCATCCCATTTCTCTGAGTGTATTACTTTCCTATGCTTATCAGCAGATTCACTGAGGTAAAATTACCTGCAAAAGTTGTTTGATATTTTTTTCCTCATGAATGTTAGTTGTGCAACTGATGAGAATCACTATTGAAAGCAAAGTCATAAAAGAAGTCTGCTTGTACTTCTGTTTTCTATAGATACAAAGTAAGTTATAAACGAGAAACCGGGGAATGCAAACTTGAAATTTCCATGACCTTTGCCGACGATGCCGGAGAATACACTATTGTCATTCGTAACAAATTTGGAGAAGCTTCTGCAACGGTCTCCTTACTGGAAGAAGGTACATTGTAAACAGAAAAGCACTTTAAATGGTGCTGCAAATTCTTTGCAGTTTCGTTTAATCAGTACAAGAAACATAAAGAGAGCGTGCTAATACCTGTTCTAGCTAGTGGCTGGGTTTTTGCATGCAGAGTATTTGACATAAGGTTCTTGAAGGATATATCTTCTTTGTTGGAATGCGCAGCTATAGAAATGTTAAATATGCATTCATAATAAGTTTACATAAGACCGTCACAGGGTTATGTGGGCAAAGTTTAAAAAAATAATAGGTTGACCAATTAAAGGAAAAGAAGTTAGCTTAGGTTAATTTCAGTTGTCCTAATGAAATGCAAAAGAGGTTGTAGGAGACAGAGCTGTCAGGGAGAAAGTAAGTACAGTCACTAAAAGTGCTTCCACTTTGAGAACTAGCACACTTGCAAAATAAAAATTTACCTGTTTAAAAGCTCATCTGAAGGCATTAGTCTTCAGATTTTATTGCTACTTGCATTTTATTGACTAGACAGACCATATTCGCTTCAGTCAAAACAAAAAAAAACAACCAAAAAATACAAAAAATCCCAGTAAAATAAATTTGTACTTGTTTTCTATTTCAATACAGTGAAAACTATAAGCACTTATCAAAGTTAATGTGTTTTTAATTCCTAGCTGATTATGAGGCCTACATAAAATCCCAACAAGAAATGATGTACCAAACTCAAGTGACTGCATATGTCCAGGAACCCAAAGTGGCTGAGGTAGCCCCACCTATTTCATATGGTGACTTTGATAAAGAATATGAAAAAGAACAAGCCTTAATTAGGAAGAAAATGGCCAAAGATACAGTGGTGGTCAGAACTTTTGTGGAAGATGAGGTATGTTTGCTGTTTATTTTGTATACTGACAAGCTGTTTAAAATCTTTTTTAATTTTACCAGTGCAAGTCACTTCTTTACATTATTTGACACACACAACTCAACTAATGCTACTGCTTTTCTACATAGGAATTCCACATTTCTTCTTTTGAAGAAAGACTTATCAAGGAAATTGAACTCAGAATTATTAAGACAACCTTAGATGAACTCCTCGAGGAAGATGGAGAGGAGATGATGGTTGACATTTCTGAATCTGAAGCAACTGAAGCAGGATTTGATTTAAGATTAAAGAATTACAGAACCTTTGAAGGCACTGGTGTTACTTTCCATTGTAAGACAACTGGATATCCATTGCCAAAGGTACTCCAAACCTGCATGATGTTTATCTATTTATAAAAAACTGATCTACTTGAAAACTCCCTTCACATCTCAGTATCAAATTTTTATTCTGCACAGAAAACAGCACATCTATTAGAAACACAATCTGATGATATCAAACTGATTTTTCTTTTGTCCCTAAATGCAGCAGTGTTAGATTGGTTTGTCATTTCACTGGTAGATTAGGCTTAATCCACCTTAATACCACCAGTGAAATAGATCTTGCTTCTGAGTATGAATTAGCACGCACTCAAGTATTGAGCACAGTTAAAAAAATATAAAAAAAAAAAAAATCACTTTGCTCTCCGTCACAATGGACTTTATTTCTAGCCCTGTAAAACCAAAATTTATTTTTTATGCTTCTATGAAAACATGTTACTTAAGTCTAACATTTTTCCTTGAAATAAGAAAATGTTAACACCACTTCTGGACTGGAACAATACATCAGCTGAAAAACAGAAGTTTGTAGTTTATTGTATGTACAGTCTATTACTGGATGTTTGTCTTCTGGAAAGCTCACTCAGCATTCCTGTTTCTTTCCATGCAGATTGCATGGTACAAAGATGGTAAGCGCATAAGACATGGAGAGCGCTACCACATGGAAGTTCTGCAAGATGGTAGTGCCAGTCTGCGTTTGCCTGTTGTTTTACCTGAAGATGAAGGAATTTACACTGTCTTTGCCAGTAACATGAAAGGAAATGCCATTTGCTCAGCAAAGCTGTATGTTGAGCCCCTTGCACCCACAGCAGCTCCAGGTTATATGCCAGGACCAGAAGTTATGAGAAGATATAGGTACGTACACAGTAATATATGTTACATGAGACTTCAATTTCTGCAATAAGACCTGTTCAGACACTCATTACGCAGTGGGTAAATAGTTTAGGTTATTGGAGCTTTCATGCCTCTAGAGAAGTTCTGAATGTTGTTCTCATTGCTTGTACTGATTTATGTGCCAACCTTTTTTCTGATTTGCTTTCTTACTAGGCTATGCAACTCTCAAGAGTAGCATCTTTCACACATATATCTAGCCACGGTGTTAGATTTACAACGTCAGCAACCATATATCTTTCTTAATCCACTTATGTTTTGGGAGAAATAATATCTGTACTTGGAATTCTAGCACTGCATGCAGCTCTTAAGTCCAGTTCTTGAAATAGCAGTCTGTTCATCCAATATTCACAGAATCACAGAATGGCTTGTGTTGGAAGGGACCTTAAAGATCATCAAGCTACAATCCCCCTGCTATACAGGATGCCAACCACTAGATCAAGCTGCCCGGGGCCCCATCCAACCTGGCCTTGAACATCTCCAGGGTGTGCATTTATATATGCACAGACATGCACAAAAATACATACGTTACATCTGTGACTTTACAGTATCTGAAAAAAATAAATTTATCTTAGCGTGGCATATGCTCATATTATTTCTCCATAAAAATTACTTTGAAAATAAAGAAAAGTGCACAATTTCTCACGTAGATAAATTGATAAAAGTCTTTAAACTATATTATGCTAAAGACAAAAGTTGAACTTTGTTTACCATGTCAGCACACTGCTATATGACATATTCATACACATCTCTTTTCCTTTCAGATCTATTTCTCCGCGCTCTCCTTCTCGTTCTCCTGCCCGCAGCTCTCCTTCCCGTTCTCCTGCACGCAGATTAGATGAAACAGATGAAGGACAACTAGAGAGACTATATAAGCCAGTTTTTGTGCTGAAACCTACATCAGTCAAATGTTCACAGGGGCAGACAGCAAGATTTGACTTAAAAGTTGTTGGCAGACCCATGCCAGAGACATATTGGTTCCATAATGGTACGCAGTTCTTATTTATGTAAAAGAATAATATTAAAAAATTAATCTCATGAGCATTTAACATCTTGAGACACATTTTGAGTACAATGGATTTTTTTGTTCATTTGTGTCTGCAGGTCAACAAGTGGTTAATGATTACACCCATAAAATAGTGATTAAAGAAGATGGTACCCAGTCATTGATCATTGTTCCTGCTATGCCTGAGGACTCTGGTGAATGGGCTGTAATTGCTCAGAATAGGGCAGGCAAAGCTTCTGTTACAGTCACACTGTCTGTGGAAGGTATCTATTGTACATGCTGTTATTAGGAGGCTTGACAATGTTTCCTATTAAAAATAATGGTTATAATCATTTCCTCTTGTAATAACTTTCCCTTTCTATTTCAGCTAAGGAGGACCTAGTCAGACCACGCTTTGTGGAAAGGCTCAAGAACGTTAGTGTAAAAGAGGGCTCTAGACTGCACATGTCTGTGAAAGCAACTGGCAACCCTAATCCTGACATTGTGTGGTTGAAGAATAGTGACATCATTGTACCACACAAATATCCCAGAATAAAGTAAGCAGTTATCACGTTTTTTGTTTATTTTAATAGTAAAACAGTTAATAATCACTGTTCTGTTAGATGCTAAGTGCCTCCTACAGTACACTAAATATCTTTGCTTCCATGGAAGGAATAAACTGAGGGCTTAGTCCAGTGGTTTCGGAAACCAGTAAAACTTTTGCATTGCAGCGCAGCTCAGAGACAGAAAATGTTTTGTAGGGTTCCTTCAATATTATCTGGGTTGTATAACAGTAAATTTTGTATTATGCAAATCCAGTTTACAGCAGAGACTTAGAGAACCTTTCTCAGTCTCCAGTTTTGCAGTCTTCTGCAAGCAAACTGCCACTGGATTCATTTCTGCATCTTATTATTCTTGTCTATTTGATTATTATGCATTGCACTCAAATATGAATAAATGTAAATAATCAGCTAATTCCTTCAGTGTATTGCCTTTGGAAGCTTTGACCCTATTTCAGAGACATGAAGAAAGTTTTTAAATAATTGTTTTAATATTTCAGGATTGAGGGAACAAAAGGAGCTGCTGCCCTTAAAATTGAATCCACCGTCAGGCAAGATGCTGCATGGTATACAGCTACTGCCATCAACAAAGCTGGGCGGGACACTACTAGGTGCAAGGTGAATGTTGAAGTTGAACATGCTGAACCAGAACCAGAAAGGAGATTAATCATTCCAAAAGGGACTTACAAAGCCAAGGAGATTGCAGCACCAGAGTTAGAGCCCCTCCATTTGCGTTATGGTCAAGAGCAGTGGGAGGAGGGGGATCTTTATGACAAAGAAAAGCAACAGAAACCATTTTTTAAGAAGAAGCTCACATCATTAAGGCTGAAGCAATTTGGACCAGCACATTTTGAGTGCAGACTTACACCAATTGGTGACCCAACTATGGTGGTGGAATGGTTGCATGATGGCAAACCATTGGAAGCAGCTAATAGACTCCGGATGATTAATGAGTTTGGGTACTGTAGCCTGGACTATGGAGTAGCCTATTCCAGAGATAGTGGTGTGATCACTTGCAGGGCAACTAACAAATATGGTACAGACCATACATCTGCTACCCTGATTGTAAAGGATGAGAAAAGTCTTGTGGAAGAATCTCAATTGCCAGAAGGCAGAAGAGGAATGCAGCGAATTGAAGAGTTAGAAAGAATGGCACATGAAGGTGCTCTTCCTGCAGTTGCTGTGGATCAAAAGGAGAAACAAAAGCCAGAGCTTGTTTTGGTTCCTGAGCCTGCAAGAGTCTTGGAAGGTGAAACGGCACGATTCCGCTGCCGTGTCACTGGTTATCCTATTCCCAAGGTCAACTGGTACCTTAATAGTCAGCTCATTCGTAAGAGCAAAAGGTTTAGACTCCGTTATGATGGAATCCATTACCTGGATATTGTGGACTGCAAATCATATGACACAGGTGAGGTGAAAGTCACTGCAGAGAATCCAGAAGGCTTTATTGAACATAAGGTGAAACTTGAGATCCAGCAGAGGGAAGACTTCAGATCAGTTCTTCGTCGGGCTCCTGAACCCAGGCATGAACCTGTAGTGACAGAGCCTGGAAAACTTCTCTTTGAGGTACAGAAGATAGACAAGCCTGCTGAGGCAACAACCAAAGAGGTAGTGAAACTTAAAAGAGCTGAAAGAATCACACATGAGAAACTGTCAGAGGAATCTGAAGAGCTGCGCAGTAAGTTTAAGCGAAGGACAGAAGAGGGATATTATGAAGCCATCACTGCTGTGGAACTTAAGTCTCGCAAGAAGGATGAATCATATGAGGAGATGCTAAAAAAGACAAAAGAAGAACTTCTTCACTGGACCAAAGAGATCCCAGAGGAAGAAAAGAAAGCCCTTCCTCCTGAAGGCAAAATCACCATTCCAACATTCAAACCAGAGAAGGTTGAACTTAGTCCAAGTATGGAAGCTCCCAAGATATTTGAACGAATTCAAAGCCAGACTGTAGCCCAAGGCACAGATGCCCACTTCCGTGTGAGAGTGGTAGGGAAACCAGACCCTGAGTGCCAGTGGTTCAGAAATGGTGTGCAGATTGAAAGGACTGATCGTATATACTGGTACTGGCCTGAAGATAACGTTTGTGAACTGGTCATCAGAGATGTGACTTCTGATGATTCAGCCAGCATCATGGTGAAAGCAGTCAATATAGCTGGTGAAACTTCCAGCCATGCTTTCCTGTTGGTGCAAGGTAATTTTAAATCTCTTACTTTTATCCTGCTGCCTATCATAGCAATTACTCTAGTTAAGCCTATATGACAAGTGCCCTATTGATTCATTACATATTGTTTTTGCAGCCAAGCAGCTAATTAGCTTCATCCAGAACTTACAAGATATTGTTGCTAAAGAGAGGGACTCCATGGCAACATTTGAATGTGAGACATCAGAACCCTTCATCAAAGTGAAATGGTTTAAGAATGGAATTGAGATTCATTCTGGAGAAAAATACAGGATGCACTCAGACAGAAAGGCTCATTTTCTTTCTGTACTAGCAGTAGAAATGTCTGATGCTGATGACTACAGCTGTGCACTGGTAGAAGATGAATCTGTAAAAACTACTGCAAAGCTTACTGTTGAAGGTAAGCACACAGCTTAGAACTATAGTACTTATATATAGAACCTAGTACTTTTAAAGTGAAATCTACTTGAAGAAGAAATAAAACAATTTAGACAAATGCACTAGGAAATGTTCAAACCACTTTCATATTTTTTGAATCCAATATGAAAGCCTTGAGATACATTTATGAAAAATGGTCACAATGTGTGCATATATATGTATTTCCTTAGGTTCAATTTAATAAGAAATTTTTTCATCATGGGTATCTAACCAAATTCATTCATGAACATAATTATTTTTATTCTTAGGTGCTGTGGTTATGTTCATTAAAGAACTTGAGGACGTTGAAATCCCAGAATCCTTCACAGGTGAACTTGAGTGTGAAGTTTCCCCGGAAGACATTGAGGGGAAATGGTATCATGGTGATGTTGAACTCAGTTCCAATCATAAATACGTGCTTGCATCCCGTCGTGGTCGCCGAATCCTCACTATTAAAGATGTTAATAAAGATGATCAAGGAGAGTATAGCTTTGTTGTTGATGGGAAGAGGACTCACTGCAAACTAAAGATAAAGCGTAAGCATATCTAATATTTATGTCATCTATATATGATAGATGTTCTTTAGTATGAGTTGTTATATACCAGACTGCCTTAGTATTCAATATTCCATTACGAGTATTAATTCATTTCATTTCATTCCATAGCTCGTCCCATGACTATTCTTGAAGGACTTACTGATCAAAAAGTCTGTGAGGGAGATATTGTACAACTTGAAGTTAAGGTTTCTCTAGAAAATGTGGAAGGTGTCTGGATGAAAGATGGTCATGAAATTCAATCAAGTGATCGTATTCATATTGTGTTGGATAAACAGTCACACATGTTGTTGATAGAAGATGCAACAAAAGAAGACGGTGGAACTTATTCTTTCAGCATTCCTGGTCTTGAACTATCAACCACTGGACAAGTTACTGTGTACAGTAAGTCATTACCATGAATTTGAAATCATGTTTGATTTTGGGTTCATTATTATTAGTTTTTAAAGGTATAGCTTTTTCATGATAATTTTCGTAACTTTGCAGGTGTGGAAATAATAGTTCCTCTAAAAGATGTTCATGTAGTTGAAGGAACAAAGGCTATTCTTGAATGCAAAGTTTCAGCACCAGATGTAACTTCCTCCAAATGGTACCTAAATGATCACCAGATAAAGCCTGATGAACGTGTGCAAGCTGTGTGTAAAGGCACTAAACAGAGGCTAGTGGTTACCAGAACCCACGCATCAGATGAAGGACATTACAAGTTAATGGTTGGCAAAGTCGAAACAAGTTGCAACGTCACAGTTGAAGGTAAGTTTTGTTTACGAGGCAAACTTATTTTGAAATAATTTTTCAATACAAAACAATGGAAGAAACTAATGTGTGTGTTATGTGTTATTTTTATTTTTTATAGAAATTGAGATTATCAGAGGTCTTCGTGATATCACCTGCACTGAAACACAGAATGTATCTTTTGAGGTTGAGCTCTCTCATTCAGGGATTGATATAATTTGGCATTTCAAAGGGCAAGAGATCAAGGCTGGTCCTAAATACAAAATTGAAGTACATGGCAAAATATATAAATTGACAGTGGTGAAAATGATGAAAGATGATGAAGGAGAATATGTATTTTATGCTGGAGGGAAGAAAACATCTGGAAAATTGATAGTGGCAGGTTAGTAGGCTTAAAATCCAAGATTTTTATTTCACTGTGAGTTAGAAATAATGCTCAAAGTACCATTCTTTGTCAGTGTAATATCTGTGTGCTGTTTCTGTACTTTCTTAGCCTTTAATTTCTCTTATTTTATGTTCTCATTGTTCTTCCCTTTATCTTTTGTGATCTCTGCAAACTGAATTCAACAGAGCTGTTAAGGATTTGTTTATGTGTTTTACTAAATCACAGTCTTCGAAGGGAATATTTTAGCATGCTTTTAATATAATTATTGTAAGAAAGATTATTTTTTTCTTAAATATTTGGTGTGCCTCTGCTGATAATAAAAATAGTAAATTAGGGTAACTAGAATAGAAAAACATATTTTTGTGATGTTCACATCGCATTCTATTCTTGATTTTTCACAGAGCTCAGAATGACTATGGGCATGTAGAAAATCGGGGCAAGGAATTCTGTCTAGTACCTGATTTTCATATGGTTTCATATTCATATGGGGGAAATTGAACAGATGCGTGACAGCAAAAAACAAAACAAGAAAAACTATGTACTTTTGCTTTCCACCAGGAGGTGCCATTTCAAAGCCTCTTACTGACCTGACTGTAGCTGAATCCCAGAGAGCTGTTTTTGAATGTGAGGTGGCAAATCCTGAATCAGAGGGCCAGTGGCTAAAAAATGGTAAACCATTACCCAGGACAGATCAGTATCGTGCTGAAACTGATGGTGTAAAGAGGAGACTTAATATCCCTGCCACAAAGATGGATGATATGGGTGAATATAGCTATGAAATAGCAAGCTCAAAGACATCTGCAAAACTGCATGTCGAAGGTCAGTTTGTCTGGGTTTTGGTTTTGGTTTTTCTTTAAATACAAATAAATATCTCATGTCTTTAAGGCTCAGTTCAGCATCACTCTCTATGTCTGGATCAGACCCTAAGATACAAGCATATTTTGCTTCACGTTTTGAAAACAATGTTACATTATGACACTCTATCTGAGGTAGCAAAACTTAGTATTTTGGAGCCTACGCTTCTGGAATTTAGCATGCTATTTTTTTAAAAAAAGCATATTTTATTTAAGATACTATCTGGCTGATAGAATTTCACTATTTTCCAGCTGTTTATTAAACATATCAAATAAAGAAAAATTGGTTCTCATGGATACTACAAGTAAAGGTTCTTTTTGTATTCCAAGCACATCGCTTTGGTAGAAATTATATAAATCAATACAAAGGTAATAGATTTTAAAATGAAGAATCATAGTTCTGTTCTTTTTTAAGATCATTGTTAATTTTAAAAAAAAATTTTTTTCAGCTGTTAAGATAAAGAAGACTCTTAAGAACTTGACTGTGACAGAAACACAGGAGGCAGTGTTCAGCGTAGAACTTTCTCACCCTGATGTGAAAGGAGCTCTGTGGATTAAAAATGGTGTTGAACTTGAATCAAATGACAAATACGAAATTTCAGTGAAAGGAACAGTTCACACACTGAAAATCAAGCACTGTGTTGTCACTGATGAGTCTGTTTATAGCTTTAAGCTTGGAAAGATAGGAGCAAATGCCAGACTTCATGTTGAAAGTAAGTCAGTCTATTTTGAATGTTTGCTGTAATTAATGTGAGGTTTGAAATTCAAATCAAGCAGATTTCTGAATCTTGCTAACTTTCTTCCTTAAGCTGTCAAGATTATCAAGAAGCCAAAGGATGTGACTGCTTTGGAAAATGCTGTTGTTTCCTTTGAACTGAGTGTATCCCATGATACTGTACCAGTTCGGTGGTTCCACAAAAATGTTGAGCTGAAACAAAGTGATAAATACAAGATGATATCACAAAGGAAAGTCCACAAGCTGATGCTGCATAATATATCTCCTGCTGATGCTGGAGAATACACAGCTTTTGTTGGACAACTTGAGTGTAAAGCAAAACTATTTGTGGAAAGTAAGTATTTCAAGTTGGTAAGAAAGTATATGAGTTGCTATACCAACTCACATAAAACAGATCTCACATTTTGTAGACTTTTATCTTTTTTTTTTTTTTTTTTTAAGTCCTGCACACATACAGACCTTTTAAAAAATCCTTTTCTTTCTTTTTATTTGTTACCCACAGCCATACACATCACAAAGACCATGAAAAGCATTGAGATCCCTGAGACCAAAACTGCCTCTTTTCAATGTGAAGTTTCTCATTTCAACGTACCTGCTGTCTGGTTGAAAAATGGTGTGGAGATTGAAATGAGTGAAAAGTTCAAAATAGTGGTCCAGGGGAAACTCCATCAGCTGAACATCATGAACACAAGCAGTGAAGATTCTGCAGAATATACATTTGTCTGTGGAAATGACAGAGTCAGTGCAACTCTGACCGTAAAACGTATGTGAATATGAAATTAACAGAATATTTTACAGTTAACAATACTAGAGTTAATTATAATGCAGGTGCAATTCAGACAAAACCAGGAGTATTGTAGAGAGATTTTAAAATAACCTTAAGTACCCTAAGCTACATTTTTAGAAGAAAACTAGAAGCTGTAAACTTGAAAGTCAGGCCATTGATTCCTCTGTTTAGAGCAATGTGCCTAAGTGTCAAATCTCCACAGGAGATGAATTTTAGATTCTTATGTCATTCAGAAGGTTTGGAGAACTGTAACCGTAGTATTCATTCTGGACACAGAAACTCAAGCTTTCCTTCAAATATTACCAAAAATCAGAACCTGTCTTAAAGATTTTAAACATCTCTGGACCAGCTGAAGTGTGTTAAAAGCAAAAACCCTAAACCATGCCCATTTCTTTTTTCTCTTAGCCATCCTAATAACCTCCATGCTCGAAGACATTAATGCTGAAGAGAAAGATACAATCACATTTGAAGTTACTGTTAATTATGAAGGTATCTCATATAAGTGGCTGAAGAATGGGGTGGAAATAAAATCTACTGACAAATGCCAGATACGAACAAAGAAGCTCACACACTCACTCTCCATAAGGAACGTGCATTTTGGCGATGCTGCAGAATACAGTTTTGTTGCTGGAAAAGCAGCGTCATCAGCCACTTTATACGTGGAAGGTATTTGGTCTCTTGATTTCTATGTTTAGTGACTTATAATGAGTTAAATAGAAGAATGGCACTCATTCTGTTCCACTCTCCTCCAGCTCGTCACATTGAATTTAGGAAGCATATTAAAGATATTAAGGTTGTGGAGAAGAAGAGAGCCATTTTTGAATGTGAAATTTCAGAACCTGACGTTCAAGTCCAGTGGATGAAGGATGGACAAGAACTTCAGATTGGTGACCGGTAAATTATTCCTCCTACACCATACTGACTTTCTTAAATGTATTTTCTCCCAGGAAATAATTTATTCACTTTATATTCTGGTTTCCTTAGGATGAAAATTCAGCGGGAGAAATATGTCCATCGTCTCATCATTCCTTCCACAAAAATGTCTGATGCTGGTCAGTACACTGTAGTAGCAGGTGGAAACACATCCAGTGCCAATTTGATAGTGGAAGGTCGTGACATTCGAATCAGAAGCATCCGTAAAGATATTCAGGTACAGCATACAATGAAGAATAAATATTTTATAACTATTATTCTAACTCAATCATGCAAAGGAGGAGCAACAACATCTAACCTGAAAAACCTCTCAGAAAAAGAAAAGAAGTATTTGTAAGGCCAGAGCCTTCCTCTGGGAAGTTTTACTGGAGTGTGAGAAAACCTGGAAAAACGAATGCTATTTGTAATGTTTCTAATACTTGCTTGTAGGTCATTGAGAGACAAAGAGCTGAAATTGAATTTGAAGTTAATGAAGATGACATTGAACCACAGTGGTACAAGGATGGCATTGAAATCAACTTCCATTATGAGGAAAGATATAGCTATGTGGTGGAAAGAAGAATTCATCGCATGAGCATCTTTGAAACCACTTATTCTGATGCTGGAGAATATACTTTTGTTGCAGGACGGAATAGGAGTTCTGTTGTTCTCTATGTGAATGGTATGTATACCCAAAACTAACACTTTGATTTCATTTATTATCCTGTATTTTTCTGACATTAATATAACTTTTCTCAAAATCTTACCTTAAAATTAAAAAATAAATGCAAAGGGAATCTTATTTCTAGAACACTGCCAAAAGCCTCATACACATTGATATTTCTCGCTCTACTGAAATCGCCAAAGAAAATGTTGTAACAGTCCTTTTTCACTCTGCATTATTTTAGATCAGGAAAATATCAAGTTCAAATATAACTAATTTTTTTCATATGGACAAATACACCTTGTTAATAGGACCAGCGTAACAATTTTTGGAGGCATTTTGCCGAGACAAAACATATGTCACCATAGCTACTTTTGTTAATGCAGTTGCTTCTAGATCATTCCCTTCCTATCAAGGAAAAGGGCAGATTTTCTTAAGAAAGCAAGATGGGGAATAATAAGATTAAAATTGAAAATTTATTTGCTAATGTTTTAGAACCCATGATAAATACCAGTAATGAGATTTCTCTCCCCCTTCTCCCTTTCTTCCTCTTTCTCTCTCTCTCTCTCTCCCTCCTCCCTTTTTCTCTCCCTCTCTCCTTCTGCCCCCTGTGTTCTCCCTCCCCCCACCCACACCCTTTCCAAATTGCAGCTCCAGAGCCACCCCAGATTATCCAGGAGCTACAGCCAACCACCGTGGAGTCGGGTAAACCTGCCCGCTTCTGTGCAGTGATATCAGGGAAACCCCAGCCCAAAGTTTCCTGGTACAAAGATGATCAACAGCTTTCTCCAGGTTTCAAGTGCAAATTTCTTCATGATGCTCAAGAATATACGCTGTTGCTGATTGAAACTTTCCCTGAAGATTCAGCTGTGTACACCTGTGAAGCCAAAAATGACTATGGAGTTGCTACAACTTCAGCTTCACTTTCAGTGGAAAGTGAGTTTGCTATGTTCACAATATCTGTGAAATTTTATTGTCAACATTTAGTTACACCTAACCTTTGCCTTTAAAAATTACTTACTTTTCTTATCATTTAGTCCCAGAAGTTGTTTCTCCTGAGCTAGAGGTGCCAGTGTATCCACCTGCTGTCATAGTACCACTTCGTGATGCTGTTACATCCGAGGGACAGTCTGCTCGTTTTCAGTGCAGAGTTACAGGGACAGGTGGGTTTAATTTAATGAAATACTGTACATCTTTTCACCTCTCAGAATTTTTCATTTTGAACTCAGAAAACATGCTGCAGCATACAGACTTGAATCAGTCTTTCCCTTGAGGTACAGTTATTTGATGGATGCACACTCTAAAATGTTACCCAATGACAACTTGCAGTTAAGCAAGTCATGCGTCAAAGATTGCAGCAAGCATGGAAATTTTTAATTGTCTTAAACAGTAAGATTTTTAACACAAGTGTTTATTTAGCATATCTGACACACCAAAAAATATGTCTACAGAAACCTGGGAGTCTCAAATCCTGACACAAGTTGCAAAACTGTGTTAGTGCAAACATGGAGTTTCTAAATAGAACATCATGACTGAAAAATATTATCCTGTTACATGAATATGACAAAGGTTGCAGTGTCACACAGTATCACGTCAATTAACTGAAGACACAGATCAAAATCTACATCCTAATATTTCTAAGCATTTTTGCAAACTGTAAACTGCCATTCCATTTTTTTCCTAGCATAGAAAGGATTTCTAAGTGTTTACTCATCATCTCTTGAAGACTCCTTAAGAATTTTTCTTAAGTAACTTCTCTACTTTTGGATAAAAAGATAACCATCCTACAATTTAAGTAATTCTTTCCAAGTTGATAAAAAAAATGATATTACCTTTCTTTACTTCAAAAAATTGTCTTGAGTATGTCAAGTAATAAATTATTCACATTGCAAAATGTAGAATAAGATCCCATTTCAATCCCAAAGAATTTATAATTATTTAAAGATAAATGAAACTCAAACTTTAAAAATAATTGAGTGATACGGGTAAAAATCCATTGAGTGATACAGGTAAAAATCCATAATACATTGTTAGTACACATATATATTTATACCAATATATAAATTGCTTTTCCATCACTTAACATCAAACTCTTGAGGTTTTTTTTTTTCTTCCCTTTTTAAAAAGACAAATCTATTTCATCTAGATCCCCTTTATTAAATACTGTCTCAAAATGGATTTATATACTGCTCACTTGTGTTGTGCAAACCTTTTATGTTACCTTCAGTAATACACTACTGAAAATATATTGTTTAATGGTACACACTGCAGCTGGCTATTGAAAACACTTCCTCTTTCATCTGATAACAGTAATCACATTATTTGTATGAAAATACTTGACTCATGATGTAATACAACACAGAATGAAGAGTAAAGCTTACAGTTTATACTTCATTCCTCTTCTTTCCCAAGGCTACAAGAATCTATACTAGTAATACAAAATCTTATTTAGGACTATTACAAAGGTACAAAAACAGGATCTTTCTAAAGAAATATGTCCTGTGTAACTTATGACATTTCAATAAAAAGAGTCAAGAAACTATTCTTAGCAAAAAGGCATTCCATTTTATTTTCTTCAAACTGCTCAGCTCAGCCTAGTGATTTTTGAAACATTCAGTCAGATTTTAAAAGGGAACCCATTTTTTAAAATATGATTTACTCTAATTCTAGCAGTAGCAAAATATTTTAAAATTTATACTTTAAAAAGAAAAAAAATCATTTTTACTCAGGATCCTATGATACAGGATGAGTAAAATCAAAACTTAATACATATGTAACTTTCCACTACTTTATCTATTTTTACCTATTTACCTAATTTTATCCTATATTACCAAAGTTAATATAAGGCATATTCAAACACAAAAATAGACTTGAGATTAAAGATTTCCAACAGACACAAATATAAAAATGGTATTTACTTACTGGTCTAATATCATTATTTACATACTTATTCTTCTTTTTGTTGCTTGAGCAGATCTGAAAGTCTCTTGGTATAGCAAAGACAGAGAGATCAAGCCATCACGTTTCTTTAGAATGACTCAGTTTGAAGACACTTACCAGCTGGAGATTGCTGAAGCTTATCCAGAGGATGAAGGCACCTACACCTTTGTAGCAACTAATTCTGTGGGCCAAGTGACAAGCACTGCCACCCTGAAGTTGGAAGGTATAGTGTGCAGTTAAAGAAGATATCTTGTTTAGGTCATGTTCCAACACTAATCTTAACGCTGATGTAAGTCCTTGTCTGTCACGTTGTCTTTTAACTTAACTCATTGTTACCATTTACAATGTCCACAACACATTTGTATGTCTCCAAAATGCATCACAGTTTCTCAGTGTTCCGTACATTTCACATTTTCATTCTCTCCAGTATTAGAATCTGGCATGAACCAAACATACTTTCTTTTCTAATGGAAGTGCTTTGCTTTCACATTCTTGCATTTGATCTTGAGGAGAACCTAGTAAGAGATTTTGTATGAAAAATATTACTTTGAAAGTAAGTTTTGAAAACATGTTAACAAGGGTGTGTACCAGTCTTGGGAAGATGAAAAAAAATAATCACATTCACATATAGAATTATGTGGGTTGGACGGGACCTGAAGGAAAACCTGGAAATACAATCCAATAAAATATTGATCAAAGCTTTAAAGAAGAAATATTGTCTGGAGAATTTGCTATTAAGGTTTTATATTGTTCTTGCTATTATTTAACCATAAATTATTTCTTATTTTTTTTTCTTTTTGCAATTTTATAGATTATGTTTTAGAATAGTTCTTGCAGTAATAGTTGCAAGTTAGAAAAAAAAATCTTGAATGAGAGAGAAAATGTAGTGTAGGGAAAGAAATTAAAAGTTGGCATGCTTCTTTTCAGGATTTAAAAAGGTTGAAGAACTTACAGCAGAGTCCCACTGGCATGTTTCTTCATCTGTTTCACTTAAGGAGGAGACTATTGGCCAAAGGCCCATCTTTATCCAGCCTATTTCATGCTGCAGGGTCTGCAGTGGGGAAACAGTCAGATTTCAAGCTAGAGTATCTGGCATGCCTAAACCAGAAATCCAGTGGTTTCATAATCAACAGCTCATGCTTCCAGCAAAAGACTTAGTGTTCCACTTTGATGAGTTTACAGGCACAGTTATGCTCATAATAGTAGATGCTTTTCTAGAGCATGCTGGCCAGTACTCTTGCAAGGCAAGAAATAGTGCTGGAGAAACAACTTGTACAGCTACCCTTACAGTGACGGCAGAAGGTAAAGCCCCATTTTTACTTCAGAGGGATTCAATTTGTTGTATACCACACTTTCACACTGTCACTAATATTCTTTCTTCCTTTCATACCTTTTCTTGAGCAGCTAATGTTAATAATACCTATCATCTATAACCCAGCCACTTTCATTTCTTCTCTTTAACATACCTGGAGATCTGTGAATTTCTATCTTGACATAGGTTTAGAATAAGGATAATCTTACTGAAGAAGTTCAGATTTTTTAAGCTTGGAATTAAGTAATGGTTATAGCATTGACTGAGGTATTTTCACCCTATTCTGTAGGAGGGGAGGGGGGAAGGAAAAGAAAATACCTCCTAAAAAGTTTCATAAGTCATCTCATATTGAAACGGTCAAGTCAAAGAAGAAAAAAGCATCAACTCTTTATCAACTGCATGACTAGACTAGGCATCACTTGTCATTCATATTTGTGTATGGATATTCTTCCTGTAAAGAGCATAGTGCATCTGGCATGCTGAGTTTGCAAATGAAGATCATTCATTTTCTTTCTCCATGCTGTATGACTTTGTTCAGAGCATGGCTCAGTAAAGTTCTGTAGATACTAACGTTTTTTTGTTGTTACTTGATTACACAGTGCAAGCCCTAGATAGGCAAAGTTCTGGGAAAGATGTAAAAGAGTCTATGCGGTCACAGGCTATATCAGAACTTCATGTTACTCCTTTCACAAAGAAGAATATGAAAGCTTTTCGAAAAGAATTTAAATCAATGCAACAACCATCACAGGAATCGGGTGTACAGGTTTTTAAAAGCATATCTGAAAGGTTGACCATGAAAGCTACATCAGTTGAAGAAGCAGAAGCCATGCACACAACAGTCCTTTCCCAGACATCTCAGAGCACCAGAATCTCTATGTCTACTGCTCAAGAACCAAAAGGTCCAGCGATTCTCCTGCAACTCAGAGACCTAACTGTGAAATCTGGTGACATAGCTCAGTTCATATGTGCTTTAGAAAATGAATACTTCTCTGAGTTTCTTTGGGCCCACGAAGGTAAACGGATAGAAGTGTCAGAAAAATTGAAGATATCACAAAATGGAAGTGTCCTACAGCTCACAATTTTAAATGCTCAGCTGATAGATCAAGGACTATACAGTTGTACTATATATAATGATTACGGAGGAACAACAACTGCTGCAATACTAACAGTCAAAGGTGGTTATCTGACTTTAAAAATTATGACATGTTTTGCAACTTTATTATCATAGCTTACAGCTCATTCAAATGTCCTTAATAATCAGCATTTATTTGAGAAAGTTCTAGTAACGATGCTTTGGTTCTTCCCCTCCACGTTTATGGTTCTGTTAATAAGTGTTGTAACTTCATACAACTTTTTCCAGCAAATAATGGAAGTCTTTTGTGTCTTTTGATTCTTTGTATCTTTCATGATATGAAAAGTAAGCTGAAAAACAGAACAGGCAGATAGGAATTTTTGCATTTTGTAAATTCCTGAAGCTGAAGTTTAAGAAAGTAAAGCATGGCAGTTAAACTACATATATAGTCATTTCAGACTGGAGGGGTCCAACCTATTTCCCACATATCAGGCTTGCAATATCAGGCAATATGCTTGAAAGGATTAATGGGTGCAAGTTCTGTATTACTGCATTTATGAATTGTCTTCTATCTTTCACTTGTCCTGAGATATAAGTATTTTTTCCAAGCTCCTTCCCTTTCTCCTGACATCAGCATATTAAAATGTTAGTTGTGTTACCACTACTGAAAACTAAAAATGTATTATTGCCACACTAGATGTGTGATCATATTTGTAAACTTGAGGGTATTGAGAGCAGAAAAATATTGAGGAAGCCATTGACCCTCTAACATTGATTCGGCTCTTACTTGTTGAATTTTCTTTCTTTAGTACTGAGCTGTGTAAAGTGCTTTACATAATCGCCTGCTTCTATTTTCTACACTGAAGCTCTCAAATGCAAAGATAGACTTGTATTACGCCTTATGAACCAAGTCATGAAGGACTTATAGACTTAAGTGGAATTTAGGCTTAGTCCAGCAGACAGGGAGCTCTTCAAGTATATAAACTTCTCATATTTAGTAGCCCTGTAGCCTTAATATGCTGGACATTCTTTTCAGAACCAATTAATGTTTGTTTTTCTTCCCCATCTAACGTACAGCTAATTTACATCTAAATGTAAGGATGCTTTTTATTCCTGAAAATCATCTGACCTAATCCTTTTCCTAACTTTATTCTTACCTAGCTAAAGAAGCACAAGCCAAAGCAGTAACAAAAATTACCCTTGAATCAGATACTAAAAGCTTTAAAGCAGCCAAAGAATGTCAGTTTAAAGCATCTGAAGTTAAACAAGAGTCATCAAAGAAAACTTCAAGCTTGTTTATATCTACATCCCAAAGATTACATGAAGCTGAGAAGCAAAGAAGCAGGGTCTACTATCCTGACGTTGTGCCATGCGAAGACTTCGCAGAAACTGATGCCAGAAAACCAGAGTTTCTTGAAACTCTGCCTTCAGAAACCGTTGTAAAAGAAGGAGACGATGTGTTACTCTTTTGCATAATGAAGGGTGTGCCTACACCTTGTGTGGTCTGGCTGTGCAATCAGCTCATAGTTGAGGAGTCTGCATTGTGTTCCTTAAAACATGATGGGCCACTATGCAGTTTAAGATTGTTGAAAGTTGGTCAGAACCACCAGGGTACATACAAGTGCAGAATAGTTAACCCTGCAGGACAAGCCGAGTGCAGCACCCATCTGAGAGTGACAGGTTGGCAACTGCATGTTCCTTCCAAGTATCAGTTCCTCTTGCACAGCATCATTGCATTCCAGTACATTCGTTCCCGGGGAGATGATAAAGAACTAGAAGCATCTCATAAGCCTGTGGATTGCTGAATGTTTTCTTCAGGGATTTAAGGCATGATAAAGGCATGCTGCGTTAGAAACCTTCCCCCATCCTGCACCAAAAATAAACAAATATTGTAGAAAAGTATACATTGCAAACAAGTTTGAAAGCATTCGGTTATTCTGTTCTCAACGTTTATCAAATATTTGCATTGTTTGGCATGCGTTTATGTGTATTTGTGTGAATTTCTGTATCTTTGCAAGAAATTGAATGTTTTACTTCATAAACTGTTGATTGGCAATTTGAACTCAAAAATCCTTTTTTTTCTTTTCTAGCTCCTGAAAAAATCATGTATGAGAAGCTAGAGGAAGAGATTGAAATGGAAATGAAAGGTACAGTCACTACTGATGTCACACTGAATAATTAGTACCAGTAATTAGCAACTTTGTGAAAAGCTTTTATCTGCTTATGTGTAGTGTCTGATGGGGAAATATAGACACATTTTGAGGCATATTGGAACATGTTGCATGTTTGTTTTGATATGCAAAGGTTTATCTGCATTATAAGGTTATTTAAGTTTTAAAATGTTTAAAACTTCAAATTTATGATTTTGCAGCCATGTTTTGAAATTTTACTTCATGCTTTGCAGCTGTTCACAGAGCTTTTATTTGTTCAATTTCCTTTTGAATGCATGCAATAGTTTACTTCAGAAGGAAGCTATACAAATCTTAATCACATTATTTTTAAGCAAGTTATCAACCTAACCACAGTCAGTTCAATGAACATTATTGAATGAATGAATTGTGCTAGAATACATTTGTTGTTCAGGGTATGTGGAAGCTATACATTTCCTTTGATTCCTTGCACTTCATTTACATACATTAATTCATCATTATACATCTCTTACCCTGGCTTGCAGATAGCATATGTGGTTCATGTTGCTTGCTTTTTTTTCCTGTGCATAACACTGTTAGTGGCTGTATTAGTTCGAATAAACGCCTTCTCATTTCATGTTAGCTAATTACTTATGTTTTTTGTATATCTTTTCAAAATATTTTTTTCTCAATTGTTTGAATATTTAATCTACAAGCAGAGGGGTCAGAAAGGGCGTTTATTCTACTGTCTGCAAGTCAGGTAAGATTTTCTTCTTTGCCACTCAAAGACACGCAGCTTTTCCAGGCAGCAAAAACACACACAGAAGAACGTGTTGTTTTGAAATTCATTTTTGCTTGTTCAAGAAGAAATTCCCACAGTCTGAAGAAAGAACAAACAACGAACGATTTTCGTGTCAATCTTTAAAACAGAGCAAGGCGTTGCGTTTATTCGAACAAATATGGTGAGTGAATTACCTTTTTTTTCCTGGGTGTGTGATGAAATCTGTTGCATGCCCATTTTTTATTTTTTTTAATTCAATTGCTTTTTTTTTTTTTTTTTTTCAGTCAATCAGTGGGTAGAGCAAGGCACACTGTAACCCAGTCTCCTCCCTTCTCTTCCAGAGTGGCACAGCAAGACGAACACCGAGGGACATGGGGCAAGGGCGGTGCTGGGCTGTTCCCAGAACTGCAAACCCACCTTCATGCAGGGCCTCAAATGTAGGTCCGTCTTGGAGGGGGACCCTGCTGTCTTCCAATGCAAGCTGGTGGCATGCCCACCACCTCACATGGCATGGTTCCACAACAATCGGCCGGTCCGCCAGGACTGCCGCAAGGTGATCCGCACCGAGAGCGAGGAGCACACGCACCGCGCCAGCCTGGAGGTGCAGGACGTGCAAGAGCACGATGCCGGCAGCTACAGGGTGTTCGCCATTAACAGCGAGGGCTCAGCTGAGTCCGCTGCCTCACTGCTGGTGGCGCGCAGCAGTGAGCAGCGGGATTCGGGCTTTGTAGGGAAGGTGCAGTTAGTGCAGGAGAAGTGGGAATGCTTGCTGCAGCAGCGGCAGCAGGACCGGCTGCGAGTGGTGCTCCGCTGCACTGGCTCACCCTTTGACAAGGGCCAGGAGGCTGAGCAGCAGCTGCCAAACTTCTCAGCCCGGGGCAAGGTACGGACCATACGTTTCCAGAGACTGCCATCAGTGGAGTCTCACCGTCTAGGGATAGTACACGGTAGGGAGCGCAGTAGAAAACTGGTGAATGCTGAGGAATTGCTGGATGAGGAAATCCGCTGGAAGCTGCAGCGGCTGCGAGAGGCAAAGAAGGCAGTGCTGAAAAAGAAGCAGGAGTCCTTCCTATCTGAGACACAGGGGGGCCCTCCTGGGAAGCCCTGCCCGCCTGAGGCACCTAGCAAGACGGATGGCTCAGAGCCCTTCCAGATGCCGGAGGTCGAGAAGTATAGCATGCCCAAGGTGGCAGAGAAGAAATGGAAAGCACATGTTGGGCTCCTGGAGCCCTGCCCACCTCTCTTTGTCCAAGGAGTCAGGCCCCAGGAAGCTGTAGAGGGGCAGAGAGTCACCTTCTCCTGCCTCTTCCATGGCTGCCCAAAGCCAACGATAACTTGGTACAACAACACTAATCCGGTGGGACGCATTCGGGGCACTGCAGTACACACCACAGAGTGCCGCTCTACACTAACCTTCTCACCCCTGCTCCCACAGCATAGTGGCACAGTCATGTGTGTGATTTCCAACCCTCTGGGCTCAGTTAGCACCTCTGCTGCACTCTATGTGAGGCAGCGGATGCTGACCTACAAGGTTGTTAGGGAGCTAGAGAAAGATGAAAGAAAGAAAAAGAAGGAGAAGGCAAAGGAAGAGGAGAACAAAAAAGAGGAGAAGGAGGAAGAAGGGGATAAAGAGAAGGAGAAGGAAAAGAAGAAACAAGAAAAGGAAGAGGAGGAAGAAGAGGAACAAGAAAAAGAAGAGAAGGAGGAGAGGGAAGTAAGTCTGGCCTTTGCAGAAGAGCAGGGGCTGCCAAATACTTTTCCAGACTCAGACCTGCTGTCACTGCCTGTAGAAATCAAAATCACTGCCCCTACTCCAACACCGGAGCAAGACACAGAGATAAAAGAGACCATGCAGTCCTCTCCAGGCCAGGCTGCGCCTGCCATAAAGCACAAGTTCAAGTTTTCATTTGATGTCAGAAATGAGCCACCCCAAATTGTGTCAGAAGCCCCAGCGCATATCCATTGCTGTGAAGGGGAAGCAGTGGTTTTGCAGTGTAGTGTGTCTGGGCAGCCTCCACCATCTGTGACGTGGTCCTGGAATGGCCAGAACCTCTCTGCCAGTGAGAGGCTGAGTTTTGAGAAATGTGAGGCCGGCACTCACCGTTTACACATCCGAGGGGTCTCTGTTTCAGATGCTGGACTGTACTGTTGTGTGGCCAAGAATGTGGCTGGAACAGCACAGTCAGCCTCTGAGCTTACAGTGCAACCTAGTGCATCGAGGTTGTATAGCAAGGATGGAGACACTGAGGAACTCCCTGCCATGAACCCTGCCCTGTGTCTCAGTACACCTGGGAAGGAAAAAGAGGAACAGATAACATGCTCTGAGGAGGAAGAAGGCCACCTACCCTGGTCCCTGCAGTGGTCTCCCTCACCTAGTGAGCAGGTGGGAAAGGACTTCGGGGAAAGTAGGATAGGGGAAACAATACTGCTGGATGTCACGGAGGTTTGTGCAAAGCAGAAAGTGGGTTATGCAGAAGAGTGTGTGGGGGATGCTGGTGATATTTCTAAGATGAAACAGCATAGTGAAAAAGCAGTCTCTGAGGAACATGACTTTGAAATTGATGCCACTGTCCTACACCCAAGGACATCCAGGGAAAAGTATGAACTTGTGGCCAAGGACTCAGGCCACTTTTCAGAGGAGCTGGAGACTGAAGGTGACAAGCTGGCACAAAACACTGACAGTCTGTCCTGGGATGTCTTGAAGTCACCTCTTACAGAAATGAAACAGCAAATGCCTGCCTCTGAGCAATCTGCTCTGGCAAAGGAGCATGAGGATCTTCAGTTCTCTACTGCTATATCAGCACTGATGCAAGAAGAGACTGACAGCTACTTGGAGGACAGTGATGCTTCTGCTTGGGAGGCAATGGCTTCTGACATGTCTCTTGTTGACAAGCTAAGTGTGCCCCACCTACAGGACAATAGCACACTCTCAAAAAACCCATTAGGTCTCCAAAAAGAAGAGCAGCAGGAGGAATGGGCTAAGGAGCAAGAGAGATTAGTAGATATTGAACAGGACATTGAGGTTAATGTTGATAAGGAAGAATTGATTGATGCTGGGGAATCTGCACATAAAATAAACATTGATGGACAACTGTTGCAAGAAAAAGAGTCTGATGTGGGCATCTACTCTTTGGATTTAGTTCTTCCTCCTCCTGACATAGAAAATTCAGGTCAGGAATTTACTGAAGAAGTTGAGGTTCATCCAGATGTACATTTCAAAGAGCAGCTACTGCCATCTGAGACTGATGAGACCAGTATCATACTTGATCTGAAGAAGTTTGTGGAGCCTTTTCCAGCTGAGGAAAACATGGACACAAAGCAGGTGCAAATTCCCACAGCTTTAGAGAGTGTGGAGGTGGGTGAAGCTGGGCTCATCTCCCCTGTGCACGAATGTGAAGTGCTTGTGAAAGAGATGTCTCTGAGTGAGGTTTTGTGTCCAAGCCACGGGATGCAGGAGGAAGTCAGTGCCCAGGAAGAAATCAGGCAGCCTCATTTGCAAATCACTAATGGGAACCTTGGCAGTATCACATCTGCTGAAGAGCGGACTTTTGCTGAAGAAATTCACAAATCAGAAGCAAATGTTTGTTGGGATTCACCTGAGGGACAGATTCACAGTTATCTGTTGGAGTCCACTGCAGATTTCCAAAGAACAGTACAAGAAATGCATATATGGGAGAGTGAGGAGAGACTGGAGCCAACAGAATTCGAGAGTGACACCTTCATCAGTGACTTGAAAAAAGCTGCACAGGAAAAGAAACCGCAGACCTGGCATCAGGCAGAGGAGGAAGGCAGCTCCAGGATAGAAAAGGTCTTTGAAAAAGGAGTGAGCTGCTCCACTAGTGAGATAGAAAGCACAGGTTCCCCTGAGGGGACGCCTGGGGACACCCAGCAGGAACCAAACATAACAAAGGACTTCTCGTTTGGGAAACTTCTGCTTGGTTTAACAGTGGGTAATTCTGTGGCACAGAAGGAACAAAAAAAGGAGTCTTGGGCCAAGAAGAGGAGTTCCACTATAGAAGCCTCTGAGAACAGCCTGGATGGAGAAGAAATGTGGGAAGATGTTTCTGCAGGTCCAGAGCCCAGTGCTGATCAGGTCTCAGAGCCAGAACCTGATTTATCCTTGGCCAAGTATTTAAGGTCAACAGGGATCCAGGAAGCTCCAAATATCAAAGGCACAGTTCAGAAGGAACAGCGAGAAACCATCACTTCCTTGGAAGTGGAGGAGGTTACCTTCAGCGCGGTTTATGACTATTACAAAAACCAGCAGGAGCTGACCCGGCCCTTCTCTCCTGAGTCAGAAATGTCTATAGAATTGGAGAGTGGGAGTGGAGAGGAGTCACCTGATTCAGACCGCTTCTACACACCTCCCTCCTCAGTGGAGATCTTTGAAACTGCCTCATCAGCATCCTACCACACACCACTTGGCACACCCGAGCGCTACTCCACACCGTCTGAGGGCTCTGGGTACAGAACACCACCTGAGCGCTACTCCACACCTTCTGAGCACTACTCCACACCATCTGAGGGCTCAGAATACAGCACACCACCCGAGCGCTACTCCACACCATCTGAGAGCTCCGGATACAGGACACCACCTGAGCGCTACTCCACACCATCCGAGGAATCAAACTACAGCATGCCACCCGAATGTTACTCCACACCCTCAGGTGGTTCAAAGCACAACACACCCTCTGAGTGCTACTTCACACCCTTTGAGGGACTTCACTCAGCATCAGGGGACATCACACCACCAGAGAACTACTGGACACCCATTGGGGAATATAAGGATGCCTTGGCAGTATTTCCCCCCTGCGAGGAAAGGTATCAGGCTCCAGAGCAGCCACCATGGGATGAGGTGTTTAGGACCCCTCGTGAAGCCCGAGAGCCATCAGGCAATGAGATGCCACCTGCATTCCTGAAGGCATTAAGCAGGAAGAGGCTGTATGAGGGCAGCACACTGAGTTTTGTGGCTGAGGTGGTGGGTGTGCCTGAGCCAGGGGTGAAGTGGTATCATAATAAATCCCTACTGGAGGTGGATAAGAGAGTGCGGGTAGAGAAGGATGGGGACAAGTGTGTGCTGGAGATCACTAACATTCAGAAAGACGATGAAGGACAGTACCTGTGCCATGCAGTAAACATTGTTGGGGAAGCTAAAAGCATTGCCCAGGTGGAAGTTTTGCCTGAAGATGGGCAATCACTAGCACTGCCACCCCCTGTGACCCACCAGCATGTTATACAGTTTGACCTAGAGGAAAACACATCCTCACGGTCACCTTCACCACAGGAAATCCTCCTGGAAGTGGAGCTGGATGAGGATGAAGTGAAAGAGTTTGAGAAACAGGTCAAAATCATAACAAGTCCTGAGTTTAGTCCAGATAAGAAGAGCATGGTTGTCTCTCTGGATGTGCTTCCACTTGCCCTGTTGGAGCAAGTTTCAGGCTTCACCTCAGAGGAGAATGAGGATGTGAAAATTGATTTCCAAGTGACCGAAATGCCTCCCCGCTTTGCTGTGCCATTTACAGATGTGAAAGTTACAGAAGGCTCAGAGGCAGTCTTCGAGTGTGTGGTAACAGGGACGCCTGTCCCAGTGGTGCAGTGGTACAGAGGTGACACCTGCGTGACACCTATTGCAGGGAAGTACGTGGTAAGTCAGAAAGAAGGACTTCACAGCCTGAAGGTCCTTAATGTAGGTCCTTCTGATGGTGGCTGGTATCACTGTCAGGCAATCAATAGGCTGGGAGAAGCAATGTGTAAAGGCTCTGTCATAGTTACAGGGAGTGACTTGCAGGGAGCAAGTGCTATGGCAAGCAGTGAGACAGACATGGGCAGTGAACCAGAGAGGCCTGAGAAGTGTGATTTGCTTTCAAGTAAGGCTAAGACCTCAGAAAAATGGTCAGAAGTAGAGATGGAATGTGAGTTTAAGACACATGCTGAGGACTCACGGAGACTTGAGGTGACTGAACAAGAGCATGAAGTGGAAGGGGAGAAGAGTGTCAGCATTAATTGTGATGTGTCCAGAGAGCCATCCCAAAAGGAAGAGGTTGAGTCTAGGGTGGAGGAAACAGAGAGCTGTAGCTCTGAGTTCCAGGTTGCAGAAGTTCCTCCCAAATTTCTGAGGCTCATTTCTGACTACAGTACATTTGTTGGTGCATCAGTATGTTTCCAGTGTCTCGTAACTGGCTCCCCTCACCCGAGTGTCCATTGGTACAAGGATGGGATGTTGTTGGAAGGGGACCGGTACTATATGCAGGAAGAGGAGAGTGGTTCTCATAGCCTTACCATTGACAATTTGATGCAAAGTGACAGTGGGCTGTACAAATGTATAGCCATTAACAGGGTAGGAACTGCTGAGACTTGTGCGTTGTTAACATTGTACTGAATTTCCATGACTTATTTCAGAGTCTCTTTTGAAACACTAAATGTTTTATGCTGTTACTCACTGCAGGTAAAAATGCAACAATAATTTTAGGGGCATTGTTTTTCATCTCTTTAGGGATGAAGTTCACCCCATGTGGGCACGTCTCACTTAAACTTGCTTTTGTTGAGGAATTTAAGTGAGATTTACAGTGTGGATAAGTTTTGTGTATACTTTCCGAACTGAGGTGTATTTCAGACTCCTCCCAAGCTCCTTACTCATTCTTGTAAAGATATTTCAATTAACACTCAAATATGCAGGAATAGTTTGTTTTGTATAGTGTATATAGCCCTGTGTCTGTACTAGTGCTATTGTTTTTGTAATTCATAGGCTAGAAATCACCTAAAAATGTAGAAATTGCCTTTTTCTTGTAGACTAATGGTATACAATACTGACTTTGGCCTGCTTTTTAGTTTGGACGTAGTTCCATGAAATAACACCTTAAGCTGATATTCCCCTTTCTCACAATGTTGTGTCAGACAGTGTGAGTCTAATTCAAATCCTGTTTACAGTTTCTATCATTGCAAAACTATTATTACCATGAATTTCACTCTGTGACTTTGTTGTATCTGATTTTTTTTTCAATTATATCGATTGAATTATAATATAAATATTATAATATAAATATATATATATATTTATATATATATTTATATATAAATATATATATAATATAAATATAAAATATAGCAAAGAAAATTAATACAATGGGAAGAGAGATCTTTGCTTTAGTAGGGACTGGACAGGATTTTTACTCTATTACCAAGTAATAAACAAAAATCTATTTTGTACTGTATCTTTAAAAGTTAAAGAGAAAGGAAAGGGAGCATAATAAATCAATTATGTAACTGTAAATTCATTAATATAATTTTTTGTTGTCCCCATATTCCAGTATCACTCACAGAATATATATAGTATTAAAATGCAAATTTTATGCAGTACTCTTGTTAGGCATTAGAAATGAATACAGATTCCTTTTTTTAAAAAACAGTTATTAGTAACAGAGAAGAGTGCTGTGTTTCAAGGTGATCAGAAATAAATAAAATGTATTCAGTTATCTTTGGCATTTTCTCAGCAGAAGAGATTTTTACACTATTGTTCTCAGTATGAATATATATTTTTGTATTTAAACTAATACTAATATTTAAGAAGAAAAGTCAGCAGTAATTCACATAATTAAATCAGAACTAAATTAATCTTAGATCAACAGTGCTAAACTGAATGAGCTAGTATGTTAAAAGTATAAAAGTTATTAATTAATATTTAGCAGAATTTAAATAGTGCAAATGCATGTGCCAGCTTTACAGGTGCCTATATGCCAGCGTGGAAACAAAGTTTAAAAACCCTTACCACAAATTATTTTTACTTTAATTTTGTGAAAAATCAGATTATTTACAAATTCCTGTCAGTTGCCTTGCAAACTGCTTTAAAGGAGCATGATGATTTTAAGTGTGAGAGAGCTATTCCTGTAGTATATTCAGTAATGGTCATGCTTGTTTATTTCTGAGTTCTATGCATTCTCACACTGTTGTCAATATGCCTCAAAACCTCAATAATCTTTGAAACAATCCCATCACTTATAGTAATTTTTGATCAAAAGATTCATTTTGCCCAGTTGTGCTGCCCAGTATAAACGTAACTTGCAGGAGTGGCTAGTTCTAATGACCCAGCATGTGGAGAAAATGACTGGAGTGATTAGGCTAGTATCATTGTGTCACTTCATTTTCTTCCCAGTCGTGACCCTGTAATAAATATTTAAGTATGTTGTTAGTAGGCGGAGACAATTGTAATTTCTCATAGATAATGGTGGTAGGAAAGAGAAGTGAGAGTGTCTGACCCAACATTGTGATGGTGTTAATTGTTTCATGATGTGTCCTTATCCATTCCTTGCATAGATTACTAGGCAGCAGAGGTCCCTAGGGAAAGTGGTATGAATTGTTCTATGTCAGCTGTGACATGAAGGGTCTTTCAGGTCCAAAGCCAATGAGGTCAGAGAGCCTTTGGTTAGGTCCCGATTGTGACCTGTGTTTAATTTGCACATTCATGAACTGTAATTTTTAGTAGAAAATGATCCTGCTTCAAAACCTTGTACCCAAACAGGTCCCAGTTCATGTCCACATCTGAGACATAAGGCAGGGCATATTTATGTCTACTTGTGCAGTACTGTTTGTGATTTATGTTTGTTTAAAGGACTTGTTTTAAGTTTCATGAATTGGCCAGGAGCACTATGGTGTGCTTATGAAGATCCAACCAGTGCTACAACAGTAGAAATCTGAAAAAATTTTAGTTTGAGAAAGCTTCCTCTGGGGCATTTGGTATAGCCTTGAGCCATGTTTGACCACCTCTCCTCAGATCTTATACTTTCATTGGATTTTTTTTTTTTAAATCATAAATTTATTGTCAGATTTAAGCTCTTTGTTTTCACAAACCATGTATCTTTAAAAAAAATAGATGGATTACATATGTTTGTCATCAATGTGTATTGTATGTTAACATGTATGGTTAATTTGTGAAATAAATATGTAAACTATTTAAGTCCATTGCTTCCTGTATTTTATTCATTTCAGAGACAGCTACAATATGAAAAAAAAAAAAAATCGCTGTATTTTTTCTGGCATAAATATACAGGAACAAAACCAAAATGCATTAACTTTTTCTTCATTCCTGTATATAAAGCCATCTCATGTGTGTTATTATAATTTATCTTCTGCAATTTTTATATTTTCTCATGGGCCCAGCTCAGCTGTCCATCTTCAAATTTAGTAGTACACTGGATTTTTGAGGAAGCTGTCCTACAGGTTTAACAAAGCTGTTAGATTCTACTAAAGGACTGGTGTAATTTCTTTTTCACCTAAGCATCTCTTCTCTGCAGGTAGTCACCATGCATAGTGCTATATCATGTATACACTGGCATTTGTGGAAAGGTTAATAATTGCTAGAACCAATGTGAAAGAATTGGGTATGGCATATTCTGTTCTTCTTCATAGTTGTTATTTGAGTACAGCAAAAAATTATTATTTCACAATAAATTTTGGAATTTAAGATGCTTTAATTGAGAAGTTATCAAGGTTCATCATTAGGATAACTGGAGATATTTATCCACTCTTCTTTCATTCATTTTTAACAACTTCAGTGTCCATCCAACATCAAATACCATGGGCAACAACTGAGCTAATTTGTTTCTGGGTGGACAACAATACTTGATTTCTAAAGATTTTCTTTTGTGTTGTGCTTTTCTTGGATATCTTGTTCCATTCCCAGAAACCTCAGAATTCACTGATGTTTCTGCTGTCAAGAATGTGAGGACAACACTTTCATTCCTCCATGTCTGTTTCCTCACATCTTAAACCACCATTAGAACTAAGTGGTCCATCACATAAAGGTCTAAATTCATAACAGCAAGAAGAAAAAACAAAGTGCTCTGTCTTATTTTTTTTCTGGTATTATAGGAGTTTTAATATGCAGAGTTGTGCCAGTTAAAAGCAGAAAGTCAAATAAATGACAGTAAAGCAAGAATGCAAACTCATTATTTCAGTAATAACAGTGTTTAAACTTAAAGATTCTTCTGATAAAAGCAGGAGAATTCTTGTGAGGGAGCAGAAATATCTTGTGTTACATGCAAGAGTTGAAAGAGATTAAGTAACTATACCAGAAGAAAAGCTGGTGTGCTGAAAATTTATATTTTTTCCAGCTTGGAATCTGACATTCTGCTTTTTCTTGGTATTTTGAATTAATCAGGGCCTTAGCACTGCTGTTCTATTTATTTGTATGTGTGTGCATATACATATGACACATATCACTATATTTGTGAAATGAGCCACTGTTGCTTGACTGTTATTTTCAGTGTTCATTAAGTCATTCATGAGATTATGTCTAACCCATACTGTGATGTCAAGTTTAAAGAGATGCCCATGTTAATCTATATGGCAAGTTCTTAATTAACCTGACCGCACAGCATGGGTTGCTATGCATGGTAAGTATCTGATAGAAGGAGAACCTTGTGTACCTGCTGTATGGTAGTAAGAAACACTCCAGATATACAAAAATGGTTGCACTAACAGAGCTGTACGTTACTCTTAGCTGCTCATTGCTGTTTTCAAGTGTTTATTTAAACATTCTAGTAAAACTAAACTTTTTTTTTTCCATACAGACATCTCTAGTTCTCTTACTGTGTCTTCTGAGGAAGGAAGAAGTGAAGGCTACAGCAGCAGCCTTCAGTTGCCTGATAGAGAAAAAACACTTGAATTTGAGTCTGAAAAACCAGTTTATTCCAGTCAAAACAACCAGAAAATGGAGGAGGGGGGCAGTGCACCTGTTTTCCTCAGACAGGTCTCAGATGTTGAAGTTTGGCAGGGAGATGTAGCTAGGCTGTCTGTTACTGTTACTGGAAGCCCCACACCGAAAATCCAGTGGTTTTTCAAGGGTGTGAAGCTAACCCCCTCCACAGATTGTAAATTAGTGTTTGCTGGAAGTGACCACAGCCTTATCCTCCCCTATGCAGGCATGCAGGATGAGGGCAAGTACACATGCACAGCCAGCAATGTGCATGGTGAGGCCACATGCAGTGCCCACCTCCATGTGCAGCAGCGGGCACAAGGGGCCCCTTGCTTTGCCAGGGTACCAGACAGTGTGCAGTGTGCACCAGGTTTCACCGCTGTCTTTGAGTACACTGTGGCTGGGGAGCCATGCCCTGATGTGGAGTGGTTCAAGGGGAACGAGCAACTTTTCTTGGATGCACGTTCTTTTGTGGCTCACCATCCTGACGGCTCAGGCTCCCTGACAGTGCAGGAGTGCACTGAGGAGGATGCTGGGCTGTACATTTGCCGGGCAGTGAACTCACTGGGTGAGGCTGCATGCTCTGCTGAGCTCCTGGTGTTGCCTGAGGAGCATCTTGTGTGCAAGCAGAGTCCAGCCTTGCAGCACTCCATGGTGACAGAGGACCAAAGTCCTATGTCCTATGAAGAGGTCAGCGAGCTTCCCACAGCAGAAAGAGCACTTAGCCTTGAGGCCATGAGAGAACCCCAGGCCCTCCTCCAGCTCCAGATAAGCCAGATGGAGCACATGCTACCCAAGGAGGGCATATTACCTAGGCTGCCGCCAACCTGCCTCGCTGTGCAGGGTGTTGAAGAAATGCTGACCCAGGCAGCCACAACGCAGGAGAACAACAAGCTTCTGGCAGAGCTGGTGCAGACTCTCCCTGGTGGCCCCCAAAGTGTTTCACCTGAAGTGGCAACTGAAACACCACTGCCAGGCTCCCTTGGAACTGTGGCTGCACAGATGCTCTTGCCCAAAGAGCAAATCATCCCAGAGGAGTTAGAACAGACAGCTGCTCTGAAGACAGAAGTTTCCCAAGCCCTTCAACAGGTATCAAGCACCACTGAGAGCTGTGTCATGTATGGTGACCACTTTGAAGTCATAGAAGGCTTCCAGGCAATGCAAGGTGAGCTAAAGTCTGAACCCAGATTTCCCTCCGAATTGGCCTGCACAGGAGGTCATGCTGTCCCCCTGGAGAACATTTCTGCCCTGGAAGCAGCAGAGGAAGATTTTGCTGCAAGAATCTGCGAGGGACAGGCTGTGAGATTTCCCTTACTACTAGAAGAAAAACAGCCTTTGGAGGAAGAACATGTCGTCAATCTTGCCAGCCCACTTAAGCAGTATCCAAAGGTAGGAAGACAGCCCCGTGAAATGATGTATGCTAGCCAGTTCCAGACAAGCCAAGCCTTTACCAAAGAGAGCCAGCTCACTTATCAGGTTCCCAAGAGCTGTCACCTAGATATGAAGTCCCAAATCAGAGATGCACTGAAAGCTGCAGTGGTGAGTGAGCAAAACCTCTTGTTTTCAGAATGGTTGGCTGATAAAAGAAGCGTTGAAGTACAGACATTAAAAATCACCAAGGAACATAAATACGCCTTATGCACCTATGTTGTGACCACAGGAGGACTCAATCCCATTGAAATTCCAGTCTCTCTTGCAGAAGTCGACATTGAGACAGCTGACCAGAAAAAAGTATTAAAGGAGGCTTTCTATTCTCTTATTTATGAAGAAAAGCACCTCTTGACAGATGAAAAACCCAAAGCATTGCCAAGCCCTCCCCATTCACTTTATTCAGGAAAATCCATTGATGAAACTTCTCAGCCAGAGCCCCAACAGGCTGAGAGAACTACAGAGGCAGAAATACCTTTGGAACAGCCTTTGTCTGCTGAAGTAGTCAACATTCTGATGGAACATGGCCAAATCAAGGATGTGGGGGCAGCAGCAGCCACTGCTGATGTAGCCCCTGCAGGCATTCCTGTTGAGAAACCCACAGAAATACTAAAAAGGAAGGAGAAAAGGGAAGAAATATATGAGGAGGAGGGCAGAGAGGGTCTGGAAACTAAAGGTGTGAATCTAGAGGATGAGTTAAGTAAAGAGAATTACCCTATCATACACAGCAAGCTGGCCAACACTATTGTGGAGGAAGGGGAGAGTGTCACTCTGGTGTCTGTCGTAACAAATGTCAGAGAGGTGAATTGGTACTTTGACGGTAAACTGGTGTCTTCAGGCAACAAATTCAAGTGTTTGCAAGATCAAGACACATACAAACTAGTGATCAGCCAAGTGTGTGGGGAGATCCACCAAGGAGAGTACACTTGTGAGGCACTGAATCAAGGTGGAAAAAGAACAACAACAGCAAAGCTCACAGTTGTTAAAAGAGGTTGGATTATGGGGATAAAAGACCACCTTTCTAATACACTGCTCTGCTAAGGAAATTGCCCCGTTATGTATCTGTATCTTTGGATATAGATACAATACTAATACTATCACAGCACTAATCAGAGGGTCTCCATTCTCTCTTTACTCATGATCTTCTTTTACCACACTGTAGTCTCTCACTTCCACAATGTACAGCCAAGATCAGGATGAACTGCACTGAAGTCCTGAGCACTTCATTCCATGGTCACCCTGGAAGTGAATCTGCTCTTACACTTCATCACTACTGCATCCAATCTTCAGATCGTTGCCCTGTTTTGGCACAATTTCTTATCCACATGGTCATTTTGCATGGCTCCAAGATAGCGTGGTATATGTTTGAATTGCATTATTACTACATGTTGCTGTTGCACATCACTTTTCTGGTTTCACCATTGTGTTTCCTGATGTTATTCTGCACCATTGCAATCTGTCCACTGAACCTTGTACTACTTTCATTTCTTACAGATATTTTTTTCCTTTACATCTTATATGGATTGCAAGATCACATGTTTTGTTTCAGTTAGTGCCTTCGCTTACTTTTCACAATTATAGTGGGCATGACTTTGAATTAATCTCTGCTTCTGATTTCAGTTGCACCAATCCTGAGAAGAAGGCTGGAACCTCTGGAGGTGGCCGTAAACCACGTGGCCAAGTTTACCTGTGAAGTAGAAACTACTCCTAATGTCAAGTTCCAGTGGTACAAAGCTGGCCGAGAGATCTATGATGGGGACAAATACTCAATTCGCTCCTCCAATTACCTTTCCATGCTGGAGATCCCAAGGCCTCAGGTTGTTGACTGTGGAGAGTACAGCTGTAAGGCTTCCAACCAGCATGGCAGCGTAAGCTCTACAGCCTTTTTAACAGTAACTGGTAAGTACAGAGTCCCAAGAACTTCTTTTTTATTCAATATCTTAAATATCTTGATATCTTGAAATGGTTACCCTGGTATACTCGTAAACATTTATGGTAGGGCCCTTGATTGCTACTGTTATGTGTAATCCATATGTAATTTTGACAAGTAAAAGTAAAGAGAAGGAATGATTTTCAAAAATGCTGCTTTTAGATGCTTTCTGTATCTAGAAAAGAGAAACAGTGTGAAAAGTTTCAGGAGGGAGTACAAAGTGGGAAAAGAGTGGAAGGAACTACCTTGACAATAGAATGGGGTTGTTTTGTGGTAACATTCTTGAGGGTTTATTTCACTTGCAGACAATGAGCAAACATACGATTTTAAATCTGACTTCTTTGGTGTAGTAAGCAGTGTGATTATCCTTGTATCTTACATTTATCCTGCGGCCGTACTTGTGAGGCAGACTATGCAGCTGCACTTACCTGAATGCACAGGTGCTGTTGCCAAGGTGAACTCTGTGTGATGGGGGATAGGTCCTCTTAAACAAACAAGAGATAGTTCAACGGCGTTACAATTTGTAAAACTTTTTTTTTTAAATCTATTGATAACTGTGCAATTATCTTCTCTCTCTCTCTCTCTCTCTTTTTTTTTTTTTTAAACATCTTGTGGGCTTTTTTTTTGGTTATCTTTTATTTTTTTTACTCTGACTGACTTTTTGTGGGAAGAGTCTATTTGATCTTTGCTAAGGGCCAGATGCTACAGCCTAAAAAAGGATGTGCAAACTGTGAAACATAAGAAAACTTGGCTATCTTGAAGGAATCATGTGCAAATGTGTCATTTTTAGGAAAGGAATTTCTGAGTTTCAGTTTTATTCCCTTTAGTTTGTACATTGCTTCAGAGCTAAAATGCTTTTAAGCTCTGGAGCACTATGTAGATCCAAGTACAAAACCAAAAGCTTAAATTCATGATCTTTAATACCTCTTATCTCCTTCGCTGCTGACTTCTTTTGTTTAAGAGTGACCTGTGACAGACTGCCCTTTCTGTTCTCGCTCCCTGGCAAAACAGACAGCATAATCTGTTCCCCACCTCTGCATAACAATGAACCCCTTTATTTTGCAGAAGCACTTCCGCCAACGTTTCTTACCAGACCTGAATCTATCACCACTTTTGTGGGCAAAAGCGCCAAGTTCCTGTGTACTGTTTCGGGCACTCCAGTCATTGACGTCGCCTGGCAGAAAGACGGCACAACCATTTCATCTTCGGACCACTACAAGATCTCCAAAGTAGAAAACAAGCACGTGTTAGAAATTTCCCTTCTCACCACCAGTGACAGGGGGATTTACACCTGCAAAGCTTCTAATAAGTTTGGGGCTGACGTTTGCCAGGCTGAAATGGTTATTATAGACAAGCCTCATTTTATTAAAGTTTTGCAATCAGTGCAGTCAGCGGTCAATAAAAAGATACGTCTTGAATGCCAGGTAGATGAAGATAGGAAAGTAAGAGTAGAGTGGACAAAAGATGGAAACAAAATCCCCCCAGGCAAAGATTATAAAATTTTCTTCGAAGACAAAATAGCCTCACTTGAGATTCCTCTGGCTAAACTCAAGGATTCAGGCCATTATGTATGCATCGTCTCAAATGAGGCAGGAAGCAGCTCCTCTTCTGCCAGTGTCACAGTCAGAGGTAAGATAGTCTTAGGTCCCGCTTACCTTTCACTTCTTCAGGTCCCGCTTCAGTTTTTTTGCAGGCAAATTCTTTCCTGAGGTGAAATAATGCTGTGAACTCCCCTCAGATCTTCCATCAGCTTCACTCATCTCGTGCTTTTTTCCCCAGCTACCTTCCAATGCACTGTGCGTTGCTTCAATGTTTCTTTTGTTAACCACATCCAAGGAGTTGCTCCTGCATGTAGGGGAGAGGAGGAGGGGGGAGGGCAAGAGAGACCACGAGAACTGCAGCTCAGCATTTGTTGTTCTGATCTTTTTCTAAAATCACGTTTTGTTCTGGTGCTAGGAACCAATCTTTGTATTTCAGGCTTCTTTTATTTTCTTTCCCCTTCTTTCCCATTTTTTCCCCTGTCCTTCCCCCTCCTTCTCTCTTCTCCCATCCCTTCTCTTTCTCTTCCCTTCCTCTTTTTTTTTTTTTTTTTATTTTTTACTTCGTATTTTTAGAACCACCATCCTTTGTGAAGAAGGTCGATCCATCTTATTTACTGACCCCGGGTGACTCTGCACGGCTTCAGTGTAAAATCAAAGGGTCTCCTGAAATCCAGGTTTCTTGGTTCAAGGACAATAAGAAAATCCTTGAAAGCAACACACACAAGATGTCTTTTGTCAATTTTGTGGCTGTGTTAGACATCTCGGAGATGAAGGTTGATGACAGTGGAAGCTATTCATGTGAAGCTGTAAATGAGGTTGGAAGCGACAGCTGCACCACAGAAGTAGTTGTCAAAGGTCTGTTCTTCGTGCTGCTGACAGTCACACTTGAGAACAATCTTCCTTTTATTTTGGCATGGGCAATTAATCATTTCTTGCTGCTTTTATAGAGCCTCCATCTTTCGTCCGAACACTCGAACCAGCAGAGGTAGTGAAGGGAACAAACACCGTTCTTCAGTGTGAGGTTGCTGGCACTGGACCATTTGAGATAAGCTGGTACAAAGACAAGAAACAGATCCGGAGTAGTAAAAAATACAGGTTGACCTCTCAGAAAGCAGTTATTTCTCTGGAGGTGTCGTCTTTTAATAGTGCGGACGTTGGTGAATACGAGTGCGTGATAGCTAATGAAGTTGGAAAGTGCATATGCAGTGCAACATATGTCTTGAAAGGTCAGTGGGAGAGAGAACACTCCACTCACTGCAGGGAACCTCTTATTTCTTAAAATGTCTTGTCTTTGGATTTCTGCGGGTGGGTGGAGAGGGGGATATCTTCTCTTAAAACTCTGTGCATATCTTAACTCTTACCTGACATCAAAGCTATGCATTTAAAAAACACTTGGCTTAAAGGGCTGTGCATTACTCTTTCAGCTGGGTAATGTAGCTCTTCCCTTTGCCTGCTCTTTGAATTGTGTCATATACTGCGCGCATTGTCTCATAAAACCATCTTTGTGCAGCAGATTTCATGGAATGATGTAGCAGATGAGTATTTCTTTTTATCTCTTTTCTTTAAACTAGAACCACCATCTTTCGTTAAAAAAATTGAAAATGTGACAGCTCTGGCTGGAGACAATGTTACGTTACAGGCTGTGGTAAAAGGGTCAGAACCTATTTCTGTGATGTGGATGAAAGGCAAAGACATTATTCACGATGATAACAAAGTGAGAGTGACATTTGAACACGGGCTAGCAACACTGCAAATTACTGGTGTCCAGCTGAGCTCTGGTGGCAAATACACTTGTGTGGCTGAAAATGATGCAGGAAGTCAGTCCTGTTTTGGTGAACTGGCAGTTAAAGGTCAGTGGAGGAGTGCCATTTCCTCTGCATTGTCTCCCGCCTAAGAGGAAGAGCGATTTACTTTTGTCCTTAACACTGATTGTTTAATTCTATTGTAGAACCTGCCAAAATCATTGAAAAATCCGAAGTGATTCAGGTGACAGCAGGAGACCCAGCCATTTTGGAATACACTGTCACAGGCACTCCAGAGCTAAAAACCAAATGGTTCAAAGACGGAAAGCCACTACCTGCCAGCAAAAAGTACAGGATCAGCTTTAAGAACAATGTTGCCCAACTCAAGTTTTATGCTGCTGAAATGCAGGACAGTGGCGAGTACACCTTTGAGATATCCAATGATGTGGGAATCAGCTCTTGTACTACCAGCTTTACTGTGCTAGGTTGGTACCGGCTTTGGCAAAGATCCCTGCTATTCTACTCTGAGTCCATCAGAGCCAGAAGTAGAACCGTATTTCTCTTTTGTTCATGTGTTTCTTTCTTTCGTTTTTTTTCATACCCTACAGATCGCACTCTCCCTCCCTTCTTTACTAAACCACTGAAGAACATTGACAGCATCATTAGCACCTCGTGCCGCCTAGACTGCAAAATTTCTGGCTCTCTTCCAATGACTGTCTCTTGGTTTAAGCAAGACACTGAGATCACTGCAAGTGCGAAGTACACAATACACTTTGCAGAAGGCTCTGCATCTTTGGAAATAAAACACCTAGATGCAAGTGATGCTGGAGTTTATATTTGCAGAGCCACAAACTCTGCTGGTAGCAAAGACAGCAGTAGTACTTTGTTTATAAAAGGTTTGGAAATTTGTTTCAAAATTCTTGCGTTTTTTTTTTTTCTTTTTGTGAGATAATGATTTTCTTCCCCAAAATGCAGGATGTTTATCTTATTCTTGGCAATTGTTTCCTTTCAATGCAATCTAGAGCCACCCAGCTTCATTGCAGAACCAGAGTCCCAGGATGTACTGCCTGCGTCAACTGTACGTTTCAAGGGTACATTTAAAGGCACTACACCGCTGACAGTGAAATGGTTTAAAGGTGATACTGAGCTGATAACTGGAGGAGCCTGCTACATTATGACAGAGGCGTTAGCAAGTTCCTTAGAGCTTTACGCAGTCAAACCAAACGACTCAGGAAAATACATCTGCAAAGTCTCCAATGTAGCTGGTTCAATAACATCCATTGCAAACTTGTTTGTAAAAGGTTTGCATTCCTACTATCTTTTCATCTTTCAGTGGCACTTTTTGCTGCCTTCTTGTTACTGAACATTTTTCTTAAATTCACAGAACCTGCTGCTTTTACGGAGAAGCTAGAGCCAACTCACCTGGTGAAGAAAGGTGGATATGCTGAACTGACCTGTAAAGTCACTGGTACTCCTGAGATTAAAATCACATGGTTCAAGGATGATAGGGAGCTAAAAGAGAGTGACAAATTTAGGATGTCTTTTACAAAATCTTTGGCAGTACTTCATCTTACAGATGTTGAGACTGAAGACAGTGGGGAATATATTTGTGAGGCCAGAAATGATGCTGGAAAAGATACTTGCAGCACCATTGTTACAGTCAAAGGTGTGTGTGATGTCCAACCACTCAAGCAGTTTGTCTCTTTAAATTCTGTGCAGCTCTACAAGTTTCCAAAGTGTGATTAATATAAACTGCACTTTCTCTCTTTTGCACTATAGAGTCACCTTATTTTAGAAAGGAGTTTCAATCCATGGAAGTCTTGAAGGATTCTGATGTGATTTTGGAGTGTGAGGTGCTTGGTACACCTCCCTTCGAAGTGTTTTGGGTGAAGGATGATAAGCCTGTGCGGAGCAGTAAGAAACATAGAATAAGCACTGAGAAATCTTTGATTAGCCTCCATGTCTTCAGGTTTGATGCATCTGACGTTGGTGAATATCAGTGTAGAGTAACAAATGATGTGGGAAGCTGCCTCTGCAGTTCAGAGGTCACACTGAAAGGTTAGTGCAAGGTGGAAAACTCCACTAAGCATGATTTTATCCCAGTGTGGTTTCCATGCCACACAGGCATGCACCGGCCTGTACTTACTTAGTCACTTTCTTCCTGCTAGAGCCTCCCCAGTTTTTGAAGAGGATAGAAAACATTAGTTCTCTTCGAGGGGGCACAGTCGTGTTTCAGGCTGCTGTTAAAGGCTCCTTGCCCATCATTGTATCCTGGCTGAAAGACAGTGATGAAGTTATTGAAGACAGTAATATCAAAATGACCTTTGTGAACAACATTGCCACTCTTCTGGTGAAGTCTATTGAACTGAAACATGATGGAAAATATTTCTGCCAGGCTAAAAATGAGGCAGGAATTCAGAGGTGCTCTGCTCTGCTGACTGTCAAAGGTTGGTCCTACTCTGAATTGCAGCATCCTCAGTTTTCTTTTTAGTGTTTTTTTTTTTTTTACAGGTTACCTTAACACTCTTCTCTGTCTTTCTGTTTAAAATAGAGCCTGCTACAATCGTGGATAAGGCTGTGTCAATAGATGTGACTGAGGGAGACCCAGCAACCTTGCAATGTAAATTTTCAGGAACAAAAGATATTACAGCCAAATGGTTCAAAGATGGCAAGGAATTGACTTTAGGCCCAAAGTATAAGATCAGTGTTACAGATACTGTCTCAGTCTTAAAGGTACTTCATGCGGAAAAGAAAGATAGTGGGGAGTATGTATTTGAGGTTCACAACGATGTTGGAAGAAGTAGCTGTTCTGCTAGCATCAATGTCCTAGGTGTGTATGACCTCTTTTAGTATTGGTTTTGTTTACTTTCTCTTATTCTGAGTTGACATCTACCACAGCCATGGCTGAATTTCATACTTTGTCTTTTTACTCTCTCTTGAATAGATCTCATTATACCACCTAAATTCACCAAAAAGCTCAAGAAAATGGACAGCATTAAGGGATCTTTTGTCCACTTGGAATGTATAGTGTCTGGTTCACATCCTATAAGTATCCAGTGGTACAAGGATGGCCAAGAAATAACAACAAGTGAAAAGCACAAATACTCTTTCCATGATAATACTGCCTTTCTGGAAATCAATAAACTCGAAGGCACAGACAGTGGCTCTTACACTTGTGAAGCAACAAATAAGGCAGGAAGCAACCAATGCAGTGGGTTCTTAACCGTCAAAGGTTTGAGCTCCTTCTTTTCTTTATTAGGTCTCTAATTCATAGTTCAAGAACTTGCCTAGAGGAAAGTAATCCTCTTTCTTTTTTTTTTTTCCCCGTGTTATAGAACCGCCATATTTTGTGGAAAAGCCTCAGTCCCAAGAAGTTGTGCCCCATGCTAGGGTTCAGTTCAAAGCATTGGTGAAAGGCTCTACTCCTCTGCAGATAAAGTGGTTTAAAGACAGCCAGGAGCTCCTTTCTGGAGCTAATCGTTCTGTCTGGATGGATGACACATCTAGTGTGCTGGAGCTCTTCTCAGCTAGGATGTCTGACTCTGGGAACTACACTTGTCAGATAAGCAATGATGTGGGAACTGCAACATGTAAAGCAACTTTGTTTGTAAAAGGTGTGCAGCTCAGTTATTCACATCTTTGTGGTTCTGATTTTTCTGTACAAATGAGGGGGAGGACACAGGAAACACTTTCTGGAAAAGTATTTCCAAAAACTATCCTGAATGTTATGAAACCTCACCTTTTTTGTCTGTCTTCTAGAGCCCCCCAGGTTTATTCAGATGCCAACTCCTGTAGTAGCTTTGCGTGAAGGACAGTCCACTACTTTTGAGTGCCATGTAGTAGGAACACCAGAAATACATGTCACGTGGTACTTGGATGGGAATGAAATGACTGATGAAGCTAAGTACGCCATCTCTTTCATTGATGGTCTAGCCACTTTGAAAGTCACTCAAGCCAGAGTGTCGGATAGTGGGATTTACGTTTGTGAAGCCCACAATGATGCAGGTAGTGAGAGCTGCAGCATCGAGTTGAAAGTGAAAGGTTGGTTTTGAAAATTTTGTCATCATCCAGCTATGCCACTAGAGTGATGAAATGGGGGAGACCATTTCTCCCCTCATAATTACCAAGGTTACTATCCACTTTCCCTTTATTCCTCTTTGTAGAGCCTCCAACATTTGTTCGAGAGTTGAGACCTACTGAGGTAGTGAAGGGTTTGGATGCCATGCTCGAGTGTGAGGTGACTGGTACTCCTCCATTTGAGGTGAAGTGGCTGAAGAATAATAAGGAGATGTTCAGCAGCAAGAAATATGCTATCTCCACCAAAGAATCAATATTTACTCTTAATGTGACCAACTGTGACACCTCAGATGTAGGTGAATATCAGTGCATTATATCAAACGAAGTTGGGAGCTGTTCTTGTAGCACAAGGCTCAGCTTGAAAGGTCAGTCTCCTGAAAAGTACCCCAAAGATTACTGCCCCTAGCTGAAGTGTAGTGACTAGGATAACCTTATGTGATCTCTCTTTTATTCCCTTTCCATGACCTCCCTTCTACACAATAAAACCTCACACCACAGAACCAGCATCCTTTGTTAAGAAACTGGAGAATGTCACTACTGTTTTGAAAGGCACCGCATCCTTCCAGTGTGTCGTAGCAGGTGCTCAACCCTTATCTGTGTCATGGATAAAGGATGAGAAAATACTGGAAGATGATGAATACCACCACATTACCTTTGAGAATAACGTGGCCACACTGAAACTTACCAATGTCGACCTCAGCCACAGGGGGAGATACACCTGCCAGGCAAAGAATGAATCTGGAGTGGAGAAATGCTTTGCTTTACTTTTTGTGCAAGGTGTGTAGCTGCACCCCTTCAAACTCATCCTTGAAAATCGATCACTTTTCAGTGTCACTAATAACCATTTTTGTACACTTGTACCACAGAGCCTGCACGGATTATAGAAAAAGCTAAATCACTTAAAGTTACTGAAAGAGACCCTGTGACTTTGGAATGTACTGTGGAGGGGACACCAGAGCTCCGAATAAAATGGTACAAAGATGGCAAACAGCTTCTACCCAGTAGATATTACACAATGAGCTTTGAGAACAATGTGGCCAGTTTCAGGATTGAACCTGTATCGAAGGAAGATAGTGGTACATACAGTTTTAAGGTTGAAAATGACTTCGGAAGTAGCACCTGCGAAGCTATTCTGACTGTGCTAGGTTTGTATTGTCATTTGGCAAATGTGCCAATCCAACAAGAAGGGAGTAAAAAAAAAAGTAGTTTGTGAAAGATAAGCAGTAAGATAACCAGTGCATTTTTGCCATGTTTTGTGTTGTACAGATCAAGCAATTCCTCCCTTATTTATCAAAAAGCTAACCAAAAAGGATACGGTTCTGGGATCTTCTATTCAGATGGAGTGCAAAGTCTCTGGATCACTTCCCATTTCTGCAAAGTGGTTCAAGGATGGGAAAGAAATAACTGACAGTGCAAAATATAGAAGCCTGTGCCACGAGAACACCATGTCACTTGAGATTGCTAATCTAGAGCTGACAGACACTGCAAATTACACATGTAATGTCTCTAACATTGCCGGAAGTGATTCTTGCAGTGCTGTCCTGACAGTGAAAGGTTTGAAACTCTTTGACTACTTCTTTTTCTTGAGAAAAACCTTTAAATCTTATGCAAACGTAGCACTTTTATACCTCTTAATGCTGGAAACTTGGTCTCCATTTTCTTGCTGGGATCTTTAACCTCTTATGCATTCAGTGCCTCTGCTTAACTAACTCATTTTCTTCATTCTTAGGCATTCTTGATATAACTTAATGTTTCTTTTTCTTAAAAACTGCAGAGCCACCAAGCTTCTTAGTAAAACCTGAAAGCCAGCAAGCCATCCCAGATTCCATGGTGGAATTTAAGGCCATACTAAAAGGAACACCACCATTTACAGTGAAGTGGTTCAAAGAGGATTTAGAACTTGTATCTGGTCCAACTTGTTTCATTGGGATTGAAGGGTCAACTGGGTTCTTAACCCTCTATTCGGTGGATTCTTCTAGGAGTGGGCACTACACTTGCCATATTTCAAACGATGTTGGCAGTGACTCTTGCACTACAATGTTGATGGTAACAGGTGTGCACATTTCCTTGCTGTTTTGAAGTCTTTTTGTCTATTTCTTTGCTTTTCTTTCTGCCAAGCCCACCTTAGTGATCTTTGATACCCTGCCAAGTGAATTCCCTGCCCTGTGTTTGCAAGCCATGCTTGTTTGACTCTTTTCCATCCTCTTTCCTTTCCTGTATTCAAACCTTTCTGACTCCACTTTTTCGGTTTTTTAGAGCCACCCAAGTTTGCTAAGAAGCTAGAGGCAACAAAAATAGTAAAACAGGGTGACTCAGCCCGGCTTGAGTGCAAAGTAAGTGGATCTCCAGAAATGAAAGTAGTGTGGTTCAGAAATGACCATGAAATTGTTGCCAGTGAAAAATTCCGGACCTCATTCATCGACTCTGTGGCCGTACTTGAAATGAATCATCTCAGTACAGACGAGAGTGGAGACTACATCTGTGAAGCTCAGAATCCTGCCGGCAAGGCCAGCTGCAGTACCAAAGTCACAGTGAAAGGTTAGCTGTCGTCTTCTTCCCTGACTACATCCTATTTTTCCTTAGTGGTTCCCCCCCTGGAAATCATAAACATTAGATTCACTTCTAATTTTCAGACAGTACCTTTTTCTTCATTTTTTGTTTGTTTCTTAATATCTCCTCACCCATTCTTCCACAGTATGAGTAAGAGTTGTTTGTAATGCAGATGTGTACTAGGCTAGGTGTTCCCCGTGACTACCAAGGTCCGAGACAGGTAGATCTACTATACTACAGAGCTGAAATATGAATTATGAAGAACAGATCCAAACTAATCAGTGTCAGTTTTACACCCTCTAGTACAGACTATGAGACCTATACCCTCTCTGTCAAGGATCACACCTCTGTTGTTTACCTTTTCTACAAAGGAGCTCAGAGCTCTGAAAGCTCACCTGCCTTTCATGATGTGCCCAGAAAATTGAGTGAAGTCCTTGCACTTCTGTTGGTTATCCCAGCAGTCTTGATGTGGAAGAGCTTATATAAATAAATTGTTGATCAAAGAGTTCTATACTCCTTTCTAAAAATGATCCTTTCTTTCCTTGGTAGAACCTCCTGTGTTCAGCAGGAAGCCTTCTCCAGTAGACATGCTCAGAGGAACTGAGGTTAGCCTGGAATGTGAGATTTCAGGAACACCACCATTTGACGTTACCTGGTACAAAGACAAGAGACAAATCCGCAGTAGTAAGAAGTATAAGGTTACAGCAAAAAACTACCATACAAGCATTCGCATTCTTAATGTTGAAGTTGCAGATGTTGGTGAATATCAGTGCAAAGCTCAGAATGACGTAGGAAGTGACACTTGTTTCTGCACGATGAAGCTGAAAGGTAAGATATTGGCCTTCTGCAGTGCTTCCAATCGCACTGCATTGCTCTTCTTTTTTGTAGACACTGTACTTACTACAACTGCATGTTTCTTGTCCAGAACCGCCGAAATTCGTGACAAAAATAAACAGCATGACTGTTGTGGTTGGTGAACCAGTGGAGTTACAAGCAAGAGTGGAGGGCTCCCAGCCGATTTCTGTGCAGTGGCTTAAGGACAAGGAAGAAATTATTAGAGAAAGTGAAAACACAAAGATCACATTTATGGAAAATATTGCAACTTTACATCTTGTACACACAGAAACAAGCAGTGCTGGGAAATATATCTGCCAGATCAGAAATGATGCTGGAAGTCGCGAGTGTATGGCTACCTTAACTATTCTAGGTTTGTAAAAAGCATAAATTTATAGAACACCTTTGTTAAGTTAGGAACTTGGTAATTTAGTATCAGATGCATCCTTTGCTTGTGCTTCTGAATTCAAAACAGGCCAAACAGAGAATCCTGTGTCTCCAGTAAATATTAGCTGGGTTGCTTTTTTCCAGTTGCCCAAGGATAGAAGTGAAAGGAACTACAGGCCTCTTCACTGTGATGTTCAGTTGTCTGCATTCCTAAGCCATGTCTTCTGCTCATGCATGCTTGAAGAAAGACAGATAGTTGCGTATATCTCCTAGAAGTTTCAAAATGTTTGTTCTCCATGTTGGAGAATATCTTAAATATCTAATTTAGAGTGGGATAAAAGATGGAAAAACAGAGTTGAAAATATTTCCCAGCCCAACAAACCCAGACAACCTTAGTATCAAACATATAAGCCCTGTATTCAGTGTAATAATACTTGCAGATATTACTAATTATATCCAGTTTTCACTACACATGTTAATTGTCTCTCCTTCCAGAGCCTGCAGTCATTGTAGAGAAGGCAGAGCCAATGAGGGTTACTATAGGAGATGCCTGTACTTTGGAGTGCAAAGTGGCAGGCACACCAGAACTATCCACTGGATGGTTTAAGGATGGCAAAGAACTGACCAGCAGCCAAAAATACAGAATTACTTTCGTCAACAAAGTATCTACACTTAAAATTCTGGACACAGAGAAGGAAGATGGTGGATTGTATACTTTTGCAGTGCAAAATGATGTGGGGAAAAGCAGTTGCACGGCATCTGTTGAAGTTTTAGGTTGGTTGTGTAATTTGTCTTCTGTCTTTTACTAAAGCTTTCTTTTATTCCTGTACTCTTTTCTTCATTCCATTCCTTTCCTCCTTTTCTCTCTAACAATGGATTTATTATATTTTTTTACACAGATCGAATAATTCCTCCTTCTTTCACAAGAAAGCTAAAGGAAACCCCTGGTGTCCTGGGTTCCTCAGCACTGCTTGAATGCAAAGTGGCTGGTTCACCTCCTATATCTATTGACTGGTTCCAAAATGGAATGAAGTTAGTTAGTGGGGAAAAACATAATATCTCATTTACTGATAACCTGTGTATTTTAGAAGTGAATTCACTGAGCAATTCAGATACTGGAACTTACACCTGCAAAGCTACCAATGTAGCTGGCTCGGATGAATGCAGTGCTGTACTGACCGTCCAAGGTCAGTATATAATGGTCAGCAAGCTCTCTGAGCTACTCTTTGCTCTTTCTTTCTTAAAATTGCCTCTGGTCTTTTGTATGCATACTGAGAGAAATTATTGACTAGAAAGTAAAGCTTTTCTTCTTTAACTTCAGTAGGTATGTGGAAATGCTGGGGTTATGCTATACCAACTGCCTTATCTCTCTTTCTCTCTTATGTATTTAGAACCACCATCTTTTGAGAGGATACCTGAGCCTTTGGATGTCTTGCCAGGCACAAGTGTAACTTTTACAGGTGTTATCAGAGGAACCCCTCCTTTTAAGGTGAACTGGTTTAGAGGAGCCAGTGAGCTTGTGCCAGGGGACAAATGTAATATCTACTTAGAGGATTCTGTTGTGGAGCTTGAGTTATTTGATGTAACCCCTCTTCAAAGTGGAGAGTACACTTGTCTGGTGACTAATGAAGCTGGCAGGGCAAATTGTACAACACATCTTACAGTAAAAGGTTCGTAAATATTGCATTTCTTTGTATGCCCTAAAATATTGTTTCTTTCTTTCCATTTGTTACTGCTATGTTCAACGCTTCTGAATTCTTACCCTTCATTAGAACCGGCTGTCTTTGTGAAGAAACTGAGTGATCAATATGTGGAACCTGGTAAGCCCATCATCCTGGAGGGCACATACACAGGCAGCTTGCCCATCTCTGTGACATGGAAGAAGAATGGCCACACACTCGCTCAGTCTCACAAATGCAGCATCACTACCACAGAGAAATCCTGCATCCTGGAGATCCTTGACAGCACGAAAGAGGATGCAGGAGAATACACCTGCCATGTTGAAAATGAGGCAGGAAGAGATGTTTGTGAGGCTGTAGTCTCTACTCTAGGTGTGTTCTCCCTTTTCTTTTTCTTGCCTATTCTTTGTAGTATGTGCTTTCAGAAGCCTGGCAGTATATAATGAGCCTATCTCATTGCTTCTCTTTTTAGAACCTCCCTATTTTGTTACACACTTGGAACCTCTTGAGGTGTCAGTTGGGGATTATACAACATTGCAGTGTCACGTTGCTGGAACCCCGGAAATTACTGTGTCTTGGTACAAAGGTGATACAAAACTCAGGTCTACTCCTGAGTACAAAGTGTTCTTTAAAGACAACATTGCTTCCCTCACTTTCAACAAAGTGGTTATCAATGACAGCGGCGAATATATCTGCAAGGCAGAAAACAGTGTAGGAACTGCATCTACAAAGGCTCTCTTAACAGTTCAAGGTGATGATTTTGTATTCACTTGTTCCAAATGCTTCTTTATTGTACTTCTTCTCTTGCAAAATTATATAAAAAATTGCTTCCTGGCATACATTTATCTTTTACTTGTTTTCTTCCAGAACGCAAACGACCACCTTCCTTTGCAAGAAGATTAAAAGACATCGAACACCCTGTTGGTTTACCCCTTAAACTTATGTGTCGACTCAATGGCTCAGAACCCATCACTGTGACTTGGCATAAAGATGGTGTGCAATTAAGTGATGACCACAGTGTGCACACATCCTTTGTAGATAATGTTGCAGTGTTGCAACTGGTGCAAACAGAGATGAATCACAGTGGGCAATACACCTGCACAGCCACTAACGCTGTGGGCACTGCCAACACAAGTGCTAGGCTTACAGTGACAGGTGTGTTGGCTTACAAAACTTTTGCCTGGATCACAGGTGCCTCCTTCCCATTTTATGTGTGGAGCAGTATCTGTGTTTTGGATTAACATTTCTATGAGCTATATGAGCATTATATTGTTTTTTTTGTGTGTGTGTTTCTAGAACCCAAGCAAGCACCTGTCTTTGATACTAAGCCAGAATCTATTGATGTGCCTTTTGGAGAAAGTGCTGATTTTGAATGCCATGTTACTGGAGCCCAGCCAATACAAATCACCTGGTCCAAGGATGGTCGGGAGATCCGAACTGGAGGAAACTTCAATATTACTTTTGTAGCAAACACAGCTCATCTTCGAGTGCTCAGAGTGGGTAAAGGAGACTCTGGCCAATATACTTGCCAGGCTAGTAATGAAGCTGGGAAAGACTTTTGCTCAGCCCAACTCACTGTGAAAGGTATTTGTGATTAAGTCAACTTCATTTGCATGTTCTCTTTCTCTTGGGTAAAGAGGCGTCCTTGTTAGTGAGCCTCATCTTCCACTCTTTTCAGGAATATATATATCCAGGAAATATATAGAAAGGAGCTTTTCAGAAAGCAGGCATGCCATTAGATGACTCTGCTGCTCTCATACTGTGTGCCAATAGAAAATTTGTGTACCTGCCAATTCTCCAAAGGGACAAATCTCTTTGCAAAGCTCTTCGTTGGTATGAAGAGCTGCACATGATACTATCCCTGCTTTTTACTTCATAATTAGTGCTTAAATTACAATTACAGGGGTATTCATGCATAGTGATTATTCTATGGTAAAATACAACTACCTTGCATATTTCAGTTAGAGTTGTTAATTACTGATTTAACCTGGACTATAAGTCACTTAAGTTCTTCATGCAGAAATATGCCTTAAAGATATGCAAGCAAGTGCAACTGTACCTACCATTTTTGATGCTCCTGGGGTAAGATCCTGGGGGGAGATGGGCTTATCACTACTTTTGTGCTGCTCTTGGAATATTTTCACCCCACAAAGGTAACTTCAGAATTTCTCTTGAGTGGAACAATCGTCGTTCAAGTGTCTTTTACAGCTCCAGAGTTGGCAAAACCTAGTTTTTTTTTTTTTTTTTTTGCCATCTTTAATTCTTCTTACATCTTTCCTTCTTTCTTGCACTCCAGTGCTCTTGTGCTCCCTGTGACTTTTGCTCAGCACTGTAGATTTCATGTGGCAAATGTGTGCTGTCATTCTCTACGTACTTTATTTCTGCAGAACCTCCCAAGTTCATCAAGAAGCCTGAAGCTTTGCAGTTTGTGAGGCAGGGAGACACAGTTCAACTTGAATGTAAAATCACTGGCACACCAGAGATCAAGATCACATGGTACAAGAATGATCAGGCACTCCAGGCGAGCAACAGGCTCCACATGTCCTTTGTAGAATCTACAGCAGTGCTAACTATCTTGGATGCCAGCGCTGAGGATGCCGGCGATTATATATGTGAAGCCCAAAACTCTGCCGGTGCTGCCAGCTGTAGCACTTCAGTATCCGTTAAAGGTCAGCAGCATGTCTCTACACACCACCAGAATCCTGATCCCACTCCCAGCTGCATGGCGAGGCAGGGAGCTGCCACCGTGGTAGTCTTGGCTGCTGGGGCAGTGTCTCCAGCTGCTTTCACATTTGAACAGAGATGTGATATAGGCAACAGAAAGTAGGCAGAAAGTGGTAGTGGGTGTTGAACACTGTGTAGCCACTCCCTTGCTTCCCCATTTAAGTCAATTGCAAGCTGAATAAGGCAAGGCTGCCGGCTCAGAAGAGAAACATGGAATAGATGGAGCACCAGCCATGGTGAGAGAGCTGGACACACTTTGCAGCCATCCCTCTGCCTCCTTTTTGTATGTATTGATTCAGACAGGAGTGAAATCTAATAAGTAAGAGGGGGCTTTTGCACTGGGCCTAATTGATTGTAGCTTTCGTAATTGGAAAGAGATGGGGAAAACTAGAATATGGTCCTGAGGAGAGGGGAGAATGATTCTGGGGGAGGGATCTGAGCTCTGATTCCAAACAGATACAGAAGTGCCATATTTTTCTGGTCTTGAGACTCTGAGTGCTTGGGATGAATTCCTGGAGAGATGCTGGGGGCTCAGCATTTTTTAGAGGTGAGGCAGTACAGGCCTCCTTCCTGAATAAGTTGCCTTTTGATACTATCCAGAAACGTATCCAGGAAAGCAGTCTCACACATTATGATGTGATTCTTTTTTTATAGAACCGCCTGTTTTTAGCAAGGTGCCGAGCCCTGTGGACACACTTAAAGGCTCGGATGTTATCCTCCAGTGTGAGATAGCAGGGACTCCACCCTTTGAGGTGGCTTGGTTCAAGGACCGGAGGCAGGTCCGGAGCAGCAAGAAGTTCAAGGTAACAGCAAAGCACTCCATTGCCAGTCTTCACATACTCAGCCTGGAATCTCAAGATACTGGAGAATATCAGTGCAAAGCAATGAATGAAGTGGGGAGTGACACTTGCACCTGCCCAGTGAAATTCAAAGGTTTGTATGCTAAAGGATCAATAATACCAGTGCCTTCTTTTCTTGATCTCCTGGCTGCACTTCTTCCAAGCAGGCATGTGTGATTAACTCTCCTCTGCCTCCTTGTTTTTACCATCAGAGCCCCCACGTTTCACCAAGAAGCTGAGTGACACTGCAATCTTCGTTGGAGAGCCAACAGCCCTGCAGGCAGTGGTGGAAGGGTCCCCACCAATTTCTGTTGTATGGCTGAAAGACAAGGGTGAAGTTATTAGGGAGAGTGAAAATGTCCAAATGTGGTTTATGGACAATATTGCAACTCTTGAGATTGCCAGTGCTGAGGGAGCTGATGTTGGAAAGTACATCTGTCAGATTAAAAATGATGCTGGCATGAGGGAATGCTCTGCATTTTTACAAGTCCTAGGTGGGTATAGCCTACTCCACAGGTACCATATCTTGTGACTTGCACAGTTTCCTCTACCACCTTTATTTGCTTCTTTTATCCTCTGCTCAGTGGTTTGCAGGTGAATTTCCTGATGATGCGTTTTCCCCTTCCTTCCTATTTCAGAACCAGCAGTCATCTTGGAGAAGACTGAGCCGATCACAGTGATGGCAGGCAACCCTTTTACCCTGGAGTGCAGAGTAGGAGGGACGCCTGAACTTATCACCAAGTGGTATAAAGATGGCAGAGAACTGAGGAGCGACCGCAAATACCAAATTACCTTTTTCAACAATATATCTACTTTGAAAGTCTTTTCTGCAGAGAAGAGTGACAGGGGCTTGTATACTTTTGAGGTGCACAATGAGGTGGGGGACAGCAGCTGCACTTCTTCAGTTGATGTTTCAGGTCAGCTCTCTATCTTTTTAAAGACAGGAGTTTGGGTGGTTTTTTTTTTTGGTTTCCACTGGGAAAAAAAAAAACAAAAACAACCAACATGCACTTTTCTTATTATTCTTCTGTACTCTCTTACTTAGATCGCCTTGTTCCTCCTTCATTCTCAAGAAAACTAAAGGAAACAAATGGAGTGCTGGGATCCTCAGTGCTACTGGAGTGCAAAGTGTCTGGCACATCCCCCATGTCTGTGGCCTGGTTTCAGGATGGGAATGAAATTGTTGGTGGGGAAAAATATGAAATCTCATTCTTGGATAACATTTGTGCTTTGAAGCTGAATGCCCTGGATGTTACAGATACAGGGCCATATACTTGTGTGGCAACTAATGTGGCTGGATCTGATGAATGCAGTGCCTTCTTGACTGTACAAGGTCAGTGGAAGGGCATCACAGACCCTTCTACAAAATACTACTTCCCTCTTTATACCATATCTCTTATTTCATGTATTTTCTTTCTGGTATCTCCCTTGAGCTCTCTTTATTTTAAACCTGTTTTAGATTTCATCCCCGACAGGAACTCTCCTATTAATATCTTTCTCCCTCTTCACTTCTTTGTGTGACTTTAGAACCACCTTCTTTTGTGAAGACACCTGATCCCCAGGAAGTTTTGCCCGGATCAAGTGTGACATTCACTAGCCATATCAAGGGCAGCACGCCCTTCAAAGTCACCTGGTTCCGAGGCATCAGGGAGCTGGTGCCAGACAGCACCTGCTCCATTTCTCTGGATGAGTCTAAGGCACAGCTGCAGCTGTTCAATGTGGAGCCAGGGAGCAGTGGGGACTATGCCTGTGTCGTCACAAATGATGCTGGCAGTGCCTCCTGCACAACTCAACTCTTTGTGAAAGGTGTGTGTTGTGTTTATGCATAGGATGTGTCTCTGAAGCACTGCCATACTTGTTCCTCACCTTATTGACCTGTGCCTCCACACAGAGCCTGCAGTCTTCATGAAGAAGTTAAGTGATTTCAGTGTAGAGCAAGGGAAATCCATTGTTCTGGAAAGCATCTACACGGGTACCCCTCCCATCTCCGTTACCTGGAAAAGAAATGGCATGCCAATAGCTCAGTCTCAACGCTGCAGCGTTACAACTACTGACAAATCTGGCATTCTTGAAATCTTCAACAGCACCAAGAGTGATGAAGGCGAATATACCTGTGAGGTGTCAAATGAGGCGGGTGGGGATGTTTGTCACAGCCTTGTATCTATCTTAGGTATGCACCACCCTTGATCCCCTAGGGTACCCCAGTGATGCTCTGCTTCTACTCACTATGCTCTTTCCTCTCTAGAACCACCCTATTTCATCACACACCTGGACCGTGTGGAGGTGAAGATTGGCGAGCCCTTGGTTTTAAAATGCCAGATTGGTGGTGCACCAGAAATCAAGGTGTCTTGGTACAAAGAAGACACCAAACTCAGATCAACACAGGCTTACAAAATGCACTTCAAGAATAATGTGGCCACGCTGGCATTCTCCACTGTGGAGGACGGTGACATTGGAGAATATACCTGCAAAGCAGAAAACAGTGTTGGCTTTGCTACCTCCACAGCTTTGCTTGTTGTTAAAGGTGATAGGCCCAAGGCCATTCTTTCCTGGGGTGTTTTGTAGAAACTCTTTGTTGTCTACAAAAAGGGGTTCTTACTGGGTTCTGTATTAAGTAATTCTAGGTTGACAGGATAGCTTCCTACTTATGGTGGTGATTATTATTGTTTTGCAGAACGTCAACTTCCACCTACATTTGCCAGGAAACTGAAAGATATTCAGGAGACTGTTGGTGCTCCAGTGACTTTTGATTGCCGTATAAATGGCTCAGAGCCTATCCAGGTCTCTTGGTACAAGGATGGGGTTCTCTTAAGTGACAGCGATAATGTGCAGTCAACCTTCTTAAACAATGTTGCAACTCTTCAGATCTTGCAAACTAGTATGGCTTACTGTGGCCAATACACTTGCTCAGCCCAAAATGCCCTGGGAACTGCATCTTCCAGTGCTAAGCTTCTCCTTACAGGTTTGTATCTTGCTCTTAAACAGAGATATTTTGTATCTATTTCCTCTTTTATTTCTTCACTCTTTCTCTTGCTCTACTCATTGTGAGTAAGGTGGTAAGGGAGTGTGGGCATGGTGTGGTGAGGTGTGTGGTAAAGTTTGATGGTGAGATCTGCCATGCCTTCCTCTTTGCAGAACATCTACAACCACCCTTCTTTGACATCAAGCCAGTATCTATTGATGTGGCACTAGGGGAAAGGGCAACCTTTAAGTGCCATGTGACTGGCTCCGCACCCATGAGGATTGTGTGGACCAGAGACAACAGAGAGATCCGCCCAGGTGGCAACTACAAGATGATGCTGGTGGAAAACACAGCCAGCTTGGTGGTCCTAAAAGTGGGTAAAGGAGATGCTGGACTCTACACCTGTACTGCCAGCAACAGTGTTGGAAAGGATGCATGCGCCGCCCAGCTGGCTGTACAAGGTACTGCTGGGAGCTCTACTGTTCAGCAGGCTTTTATTTGCAAAGTAGACACCCTGAATAGTGCATATGTGAGACTAACAATCTTTTCAAGAGGGTACAATGAAATTTGTTATTTCATGTAAATATTATTTTAATACTTAAATGCTTATCCATCTTCCTTTTGGTCTGATACAGTGAGTCCTACTAGAGGAATTCTGTCACTGAAATGTTAAAATTGACTTAATACCATGTTGTGCCTTTATGAATGATCCCATCAGCCAGCAAGAGCTGTCTGCCTTAAAGTCTTTCTGCAGAAGTCTCATTCACTAAGCGGTCCAGAAGAGGGAAGGGTAGCTGGAAGAAGCAGATTATCCTAAGAGACTTAAATGTGTTTTTACTGTGTGTCAGTTCCTGCAAATATTTTCACTCTTCCAGTGTAAAATCACTGAAAACCACCGTTGCTGAATAGGAAAAATTGTAGAATCTAAGGGCAGACTTGGTGGCAAAACAGTCATTCTGCCAACACTTCTCCACATACTGTGTGGATCTCATGATTTTTTCAGATCTAATTTTAAAACTGGCCCTGTATAAGTGACACTTGTATCTTACTGTAATTTCCTTAATGTAGGTGGGAACCTTGGATATATTTATAGCTGTTCCGGATATCTCATTCCTGCTGATTTTATGAAAGGACAAACATAAAATCAGCTACTTAAATGATGCATGACCTTCTATGTCTCTGTTGTTTCAGGGGCATTCTTTTCTTCCTCTGTGTAAGCTTTGAGGTGAAAAAAAAAAACAACAAAACAACACATACGTGCATGTAAACATTTCAAGAGTAAATACTGTAGCTTCTACTCTGAGACAAATAACAGAAGAAGCTGAACAACCACTAGAAAGATTTTGTAATAAATACACGTCAAAAGTATTAGATAGATCTGGAGTATATTCTTTCCATACAGATTTTTCTCTCTGGATGTATGAGGACTGTGGCAAACTACATTACCTGTGGATTCAGTGACAAATAGAGATTCTGTTCTTATGTAGTTTGCCCTACAAAAGTTATTGTAATACTGTAGCAAGAAATCTTATTTAAAGAAATCTCTTTTTAAAGAAAGAAATCTCTTTTGAAGATTTCAAGTTTGCTTCCACCAGAGTCACAATTCTGCTTATTGTGAATGATAACAGTACTAATATGTTCTTTTGACTATAGTTACTGTTCATGGAAGGATCTTGACTAACCTTATTAATTCTCTTACTCTGCAACTCTTTATTCACAAAATTGTGAATTGATCGTTTTATGCTTTTTAATCTTATCATTACTTACATTCTTTAGAATTTGTACGGTTTTCTCTTTTCTCATAATTTATCAAAAAATTCCTACAGTACTTGGAAGTGTAAACTTATGTATGAATTGGTTTACCTTTTTTTTTAATTTGGGAAGTTGCTGTCTCATCTTCATGATATATATAGTCTTCTTTCTAGAATCAAGGTCTTGTGTCCAACTGACTTTCAGCATCTCCCAGTTTTTTTAATTAAATTTCCCAAATTTAAAATCCAGTGTTCTAAATGTGTAGCTTTAACAACTCTTTTAGAAACTACTTAAAGTTTTAAATATGTGCTTTACTAAGCTATATTCTCATTTTTGGAAAGAAATTGAGTCAGAGTATGACTAGCCAGCAACTGTTAGTATGCAGACAGGTAATCATCTGTTTATCAACGTGAAAACTGATAGTAAATTACTGAGATTTCAAGAGTTCTTGTGTTAACAAGACATCATCTCTATTTTTAGAAACTCTAAGGAAGTTTTCTTACTAACAACATAGGATCTTCTGTAAACATCCCACAGGTTGAAGGAACCCAGAATAAAACAGATATTCTTCCTACAGACAGATGCACAAACAGGCACTTAAGTGTAGAAAGATCCGTTGGTTTCGCCCACATTACCACCTCATGATTCTACTACATCTATCTTTGATCCAGGCGTATTCAGAGTCTTATGATTCTGAATCATCCATGTATTACTTTTGATGTAAAAAATCAAACATCTGCTCCTTTCTCTCCTAACAGAAAATAATGTAACTATCTAGTTTACTGTGCAGTCACAGGATCTTTGTAACCAATTTCAGTAATACCAACCATCTCACAATTCTTCCCAGCATGACTGTTTTGAATGTCTTTTATTTGTGGTACCTAAGCTCCTTGACTTTTCTTCTTTGTATGCACCTTTATGTTTGGTTTTGCAATGAATGTGTGAAGGGTTTTAATTTGGGTATATTTATTGTATCAATTCTTAATGGCCTATTAAGTTATAAAGCAGTTGCTATAATACTCAGCATAAATTCTCTTAATAATTCTTAGCTGAATAGTTTGAATTCTTGCATTTCTACAGTCATTACCTACGTACTGCAAGAGGATATTATTAATGAAAACCACACATCAGCTGATCTAAACTGGATGCATAGAAAGAGAAGTAGAATGGGAAAGTAAAATAAGGAGAAACTAACTGAAATGCCAACAGAGAATTTGTTTGCTACCTAATCTACATTTTGGACAAACTTGAATTAATAATAATAATAATAATAAACATAGAAATTACAAAATTAGAATGTTTGCATAAGTCCCCAAAGTTTATAGTTTCTGTTAAATATTTACCTGCTTATTCAAAGAATCAGTGAATCAGTGCAGTTTAAAGCATCATCTCCCATTTTTGGCTTTCCAGAACCGCCAAGGTTTATTAAGAAACTAGACTCTTCAAGACTTGTGAAACAACATGATTCCACTAGGTATGAGTGCAAAGTAGGTGGATCTCCCGAAATTAAAGTCACCTGGTACAAAGGAGAAACTGAGATCCATCCAAGTGAAAAATATAGCATGTCCTTTGTGGATTCGGTGGCAGTCCTTGAAATGCACAACCTCAGTGTTGAAGACACTGGTGACTACAGTTGTGAAGCCCAGAACCCAGCTGGTAGTGCTAGCACCAGCACCTCACTGAAAGTGAAAGGTGAGAATCCAAGCTCTTCCCCGTACCTTTCTGCTTGTATGAGTACTCCTGTGTGGAAAGGCTGTTAAATCTCACTTTCTTTAGTAAGAAAAGATGCAGAGTCTCTTGCCTGCTTGTTATGCTGTGGGAGATCTCTTTTATTTATTGTTTGCCTTTTTTGTTCACTATCAGTTTGACTACTTGAATACTCTCCCCTCTTTAATGTCCTCTGCTCAAATAACACAAATTTTAACTCCTTTGTTTCAGCACCCCCTGCTTTTACCAAGAAGCCTCATCCAGTCCAGACCTTGAAAGGGTCTGATGTTCATCTGGAATGTGAGCTTCAGGGCACACCTCCATTCCAGATTTCATGGTATAAAGACAAGCGAGAAATTCGGAGCAGCAAGAAGTACAAGGTCATGTCTGAGAACTACCTTGCTAGCATTCACATTCTCAATGTGGATACTGCAGATGTTGGTGAATATCACTGTAAAGCTATAAATGATGTGGGAAGTGACTCCTGCATTGGCTCTGTAACACTGAGAGGTTTGTATACAGATTGGCACCTTCTTGGAATGTCATTGTTCCTGTTACTGTCCTCCTACTTTTCCTTTTCTGGACTGTGATTTTTACAATCTTCTCTTAAATAGCACCACCAACCTTTGTGAAGAAGCTGAGTGATGTCACTGTTGTGGTTGGGGAGACAATTGAACTACAAGCTGCAGTTGAAGGAGCACAGCCCATTTCTGTTCTGTGGTTAAAAGACAAAGGGGAGATCATTAGAGAAAGTGAAAATCTTTGGATTTCCTATTCAGAAAACGTTGCATCTCTGAAGATTGGAAATGCAGAACCAACCAATGCTGGGAAATACATCTGTCAGATAAAAAATGATGCCGGATTTCAGGAATGCTTTGCCAAACTAACAGTGCTCGGTGGGTAGCATGGGATAACAAACACAACAACAACAACCAAACACTAATGCTTAAAAATTTCAATTTTTACAGTACTAATAACTCTTGCATTGTCTTTAAAAACGTTGTGATTTACATCTCATTGCAGAACCTGCAGTCATTGTAGAGAAGCCTGGCCCAGTGAAAGTTACAGCTGGAGACTCTTGTACTCTGGAATGCACAGTAGATGGCACACCAGAGCTTACTGCTAGATGGTTTAAGGATGGGAATGAATTGTCTACTGACCATAAATATAAAATCAGTTTCTTCAACAAAGTATCTGGGCTTAAGATCCTCAATGCAGGACTAGAAGATAGTGGAGAATATACTTTTGAGGTGAAAAACAGTGTTGGTAAAAGCAGCTGCACTGCTTCAGTGCAAGTTTCAGGTTAGTTGTCTACTCTTTTTGAGTCATGTCTGATCATAAGTTCCTTTACAATGCCTTTATATAGTATACTGTTTCTTATGACTGACAGTCTGGGAGACTCACTGCTTGTATAATCTTTCAGTTCTTTGCACATGACTATGACAAGCATCAGAGATAGATGCCTACCTAACATCTTAGGGGCAGGAATTGCTGCAAGGATTTGATTTCTTCAGCTTTAATCCAAATGTCTTTTTTCAGAAAACTGGTGCAATATTGTCTAGTATAAAAAATACTTAAAAACAAACAAACAAACAAAGAAAAAATCCTGCCCTTTAAAAGTGTGTGAATAAAATCTCTAGTATATCCTTAATCATCAACTCTCTACTTCTCATTGACATAGGCATGCAGGAGCAGATTGGTAATGTATGTACAGTAAAAGAAATCTAACTGATTTTATGATTCATAGAGAACATTCTATATTTTAAGCTTCTGTACAATAGTTTTCCATTTATTTTATTATTTTTTTAATCAAATACAGATCGTATTATACCACCTTCTTTCACAAGAAAACTGAAAGAAACATATGGTCAGCTGGGTTCTTCTGCTGTTCTGGAGTGCAAAGTTTACGGGTCACCGCCCATTCTTGTTTCCTGGTTTCATGATGGACAGGAGATTACCAGTGGAGAAAAGTATCAGGCTACCCTTACAGACAATACTTGTTCTCTGAAAGTTAATGGGCTTCAGGAATCTGATACGGGAACTTATTCATGTACAGCTACTAATGTAGCTGGATCTGATGAATGCAGCACATTTTTGAGTGTTAGAGGTCAGTATCTATCAGATGACATTTATTTGTTTGCAAAAAGTCTTAATTCTTTTGTTACCCACTCTTCATCAGAAGATCAAATGTACTACTTCTTTGTCTGTTTTATTTATATACTTAGAACCACCATCTTTCCTGAAGAAACCCGAACCATTGAATGTTCTATCAGGAGCAAACATCACATTTACAAGTATCGTAAGAGGCTCCCCTCCATTGCAAGTTAAATGGTTTAGAGGTAGCGTTGAGCTAGCACCAGGACACAAATGCAACATTACCTTGCAAGACTCCGTTGCAGAATTGGAGCTATTTGATGTACAGCCACTTCAAACTGGAGACTACACCTGCCAGGTCTCTAATGAGGCAGGGAAGATTTCTTGCACAACACATCTTTTTGTCAAAGGTTTGTGCAGACTATCATTTCTTACACTTCTTCATAGAAATAATATGGCTTTACTTAATTTATTTTCTTCTTCTTGTTTGTTATAGAACCAGCAAAGTTTGTGATGAAGGTGAATGATTTAAGTGTAGAGAAAGGAAAAAATTTAATCTTGGAATGCACATATACCGGTACTCCACCAATTTCAGTGACATGGAAGAAAAATGGAATAATATTAAAACACTCTGAAAAGTGTAGCATCACCACTACAGAAACTTCTGCCATACTGGAAATCCCTAATAGCAAACTAGAAGATCAGGGGCAGTATTCTTGCCATATTGAAAATGACTCTGGACAAGATAATTGTCATGGTGCAATTACAATACTAGGTGCGTCATCAAGCCACTATCATTTTATCAGCTGTTATTTCAACTGCTATTAGTCACTGTGCCATAGCTTTTTTTTTTTTCTTTTCTTTTTTCTTTCTTTTTTTGTGCTAATACCATGTGTTTGTTCTTTAGAACCACCTTACTTCGTTACACCTTTGGAGCCAGTGCAGGTGACTGTTGGGGATTCTGCGTCCTTACAGTGCCAGGTTGCTGGGACACCAGAAATGATTGTGTCATGGTACAAAGGAGATACAAAGTTGAGAGGAACAGCTACTGTGAAAATGCACTTTAAGAACCAAGTTGCCACTCTAGTCTTCAGCCAGGTGGACAGCGGTGACAGTGGGGAGTACATCTGCAAAGTAGAAAACACTGTTGGGGAGGCTACTTCATCTTCTTTGCTTACTGTTCAAGGTGAATAATTCTTTCTAAAAATTAGGAAAATTGCCTACATTTAAGTATATTTGCTCTTTTAAAAAACTAAGATTACTTTTTACTTTTTAAAAGCTTTGCTCTTTCCTGGCCAGTAAGATACCCTGTCTTCAATTAACAAAGGCCTTCCATTAAAGCAAATTGAAATTCATCTCTCACTGATCCCATTTCTTCTGTAGGAATAGGAGGTTCTACATCTTTTATATTTTATAATTGTTGTATATTTTCCTACAACCAGATGTACTGTGATATTTATACATCAGCTTTCAAATTAAATGATACAATGGATAAAATTTTTAATAAGTTATTAGCAGAAATGCATTTTATGAATCACTTAATCAGTGATTACTGGTGAGTACTGCAACAGCTGCGTAGCTTCTGAAAGCACTCACCATACATGTTTTCTTACAGAGCGTAAACTTCCTCCTTCTTTTACAAGAAAATTAAGAGATGTTCATGAAACTGTTGGCTTACCGGTTACATTTGATTGCGGCATTGCTGGCTCGGAACCTATTGAAGTATCTTGGTTTAAAGACAATGTACGTGTGAAAGAAGACTACAATGTTCACACATCCTTCATAGATAATGTAGCAACTCTGCAGATTTTGAAGACCGACAAGAGCCTTATGGGGCAATATACCTGCACAGCGAGCAATGCTATTGGAACTGCTTCTTCTAGTGGCAAACTTGTCCTTACAGGTCTGTGGGCTGTGAATTATTGAATGGAAATATCTTAAAACTCACTTTTACTTTATATATATATTTACTATTGTAAAAATAATAGTATTTATTTCAGGGAAGTTTACAATAGCAAATTGAGATATTAACATGATGCTTTTTTATTTCCTTTGCTCTTCAGAGGGGAAGACTCCTCCATTCTTTGATACCCCAATTACACCTGTGGATGGTATTATTGGAGAAAGTGCTGACTTTGAGTGTCATGTTTCTGGAACACAGCCTATTAGAGTCACCTGGGCAAAAGATAACCAGGAAATTAGAACAGGAGGAAACTATCAGATCAGTTATGTAGAAAACACAGCCCATTTGACCATCTTGAGAGTTGACAGGGGAGACTCTGGAAAGTATACATGCTACGCTAGCAATGAAGTTGGAAAGGATTCTTGTACAGCACAACTGAATGTTAAAGGTACTGAATAAATAATACATTGTGTGTACATTTTTCTTTGAACTGAAAAGGAAGTTAGCTTAATTGCTGCAGGACAAGTTTGAGAAAAAACTTGAAGCGTAACTTTTGTAATACACCTCAAAAACACCTACCTGGAAGTACACATGAATCTTTGGAGGGTCATTAACAACAATGGGAGAAGGAAAGAAATAATATTTTCTTCAAACTAATTTCTTTATTGTCTTTGGATTATTTCTTTCTTGATAACTCAACAAATCTATTGAGTTTTTAAGGTCAATTGCCTTAGATCAATGTAAAAGATGTGTTTTTTGTTGTTGTTGCTTTTATGTACATAGGAAAATCAACTAACAGTGAACATATGATTAAGACACTTGCTATTGATCTTGGCTTACTCTCACTAAAAAAATATAAAAACAGACCTATTTAAATGAGAGCAAATATCGATTCCCCAATGTTATTTTTTCTCTTGAAATAATTATTTAGATTTATTCATTTCAGGTTTGATGCATATGTTCTTTTTTTACAGAACGAAAAACTCCACCTACTTTTACTAGGAAACTGTCTGAAGCAGTAGAAGAAACAGAAGGGAATGAACTTAAACTTGAGGGCCGTGTTGCTGGTTCTCAACCTCTCACTGTTTCTTGGTATAAAAACAATCAGGAAGTTCATTCAAGTCCTCACTGTGAAATATCATTCAAAAACAATACCTTGCTTTTGCATATCAAGAGCGTAGGGCAATCAGATGCTGGTTTATATACCTGCAAGGTGTCCAATGAAGCAGGAAGTGTGTTGTGTACATCCTCTGTTGTTATCAGAGGTTAGTTAAAGTCATGTTTTTCTTTACTTCTTACTTTTCTCGGTATGTTAGCTGCAAATATACAGCTTCTATCTTATAAACTTGTACAGCTAATAAATTAATTGCATGTACTTATACGTGTTTGCTTATCTTAACATCAATAGTTTGTACTGAGATGGATTCAGATAAAACTGATTTGAATGACAAAAGGAATCTTTCAATTTGGGGGAAATCAAACCATTTCTTCAGGGAGTGGCTTCTTTATTTATTCACTAGTTACTATGACTTATCTAAAGTAAACTTTGAAATCTTTAACATGATATTTTGGTTGAATCTTTAATCATTCTTTTTCTTTTTTTTTTTAAGAATAACAATTTTTCTATGCACTTACAACTAAGCTTGAGCAGCATGGCACATTGTCCTAATGCTACTGCAGGAGATTCTATATTTGTTTCTCTACCAGTGCCTTTGTAGTTTACAGTACATTAGTAGCAGTACATTAGTTCTACTACTTTTTGCATGTGAATGTCCTTACTGTGTGCAGAAAATGTGTTATGTAAATCACTCATTGCATGTTTGCATTCAAAGCATACTGTCTAGATAGTAATTATATTTTATAAAACTATGATTAGTATTCTCAGACTTCTTATTCTTGCTCATTCCTTGTCATTTTCTTTCTTAAGAATCACATGTATCTCTTTTTCTCCTACACTCTTATCATACTTTCCTTCTTGGAGAATTCACTGAAGCATTTTCACCTTTCAGAACCAAAAAAGCCTCCAGTTTTTGACCAGCCTCTTCAGCCAGCAGCAACAGAGGAAGGCAATACCCTGCAGCTCAGCTGCCATGTCCGAGGATCAGAGCCAATCCGGATTCAGTGGCTGAAGGCAGGAAGAGAAATAAGAGCTTCAGAAAGATGCAGCTTCAGCTTTGCTAATGGAGTAGCTCTTCTGGAACTTGCTGCAGTTACCAAATCTGATTCAGGAGAATACGTGTGCAAAGCTTCAAATGTGGCTGGCACTGACACTTGCAGATCTAAAGTGACAGTTAAAGGTACAGTTACAGGCAAGATCAAAGCACGCAATGGAAATTTAAAATAAAACTCCATCCTGCTTTGTTTTGTGTGGAACAAAGATACTAATATTCTAACAAGAAACAATTAGTATCTTTTAGTTCTTTGCAAAGCTATGCAATCTGGGGAGACAGTATATTGAAAAATAATTTACATATAAATAGCAACATAAACTGTGAGATCAGTGTCAAACCACTAATATATCCTCACTGAAAAGATTAAGAATTTAGTTCCTAAACCTAAACACAGAATTTAACAAAAAGGAAAGCTAAGTTAGTTAAAATTACATTCATCTGTGCATGTTTTTTGTAGTAGCAGTGTTTATTAATAGAAAGTACAAAAGGAATTTGATTCATATCGCCTTAGAGGTTAGTTGCTTCAAAGCTGTTAAAGCTCCAGTGCATTTTGAAATTACAACTAGAAGTAAATATTGCCTAACATGAGACCTTCCATGTAGTGCCCTGTCTTATAAATGCATTCAAGTCATGAAGATCCAGTAACATGTAGAAGCAGTTTGTTTGTCACTATGTGGGTAGCAGGAAAGATCAGAACTACAAAAAGAAAAAAAAATTAACAGATCACTGTTTAAAAAATGCAAATAACTCCATACAATTTCCATAAATAGACAGAAAATACTTCATTAAAAACTGACTCATTTTAGAAAATGAAGCTTCTTATTTGCATATTCATCTATGAATTTGCATCTGTGAATATATAAATGACACAACTGAAGTTATTGAAGAGCACAAAGTGTCCCATAATGTTCAGTTTCATCTAGAAAGCTCTGGGCAATCAGCTTGAGTCCTCTGCAGGCTCCTTTCAACCTAACCTATTCTGTGATTCTGTAAATCTTGTTTGTTTGTTTGTTTTTCCCTAGAAAAAGCAGCAGCTTTACCAGCAGCTAAGAAAGCAGACATGGAAGGAAAACTTTATTTTGTATCAGAGCCTCAGAGTATCAAAGTCATGGAAAGTAAGAATTCTTTCTAAAATTACACACTGTTTTCTATTTCCCTATACCTGATGCTTGAGATCATGTCCTGCTGTCATAGGAACACCTAGAAAAAAACTTAGCCTCCTCATTTGCATCTTTCTGCAGAGACTGTTGCAACATTTATTGCAAAAGTTGGGGGAGACCCAATTCCAAATGTTAAGTGGATGAAGGGGAAATGGAGGCAACTCAACCAGGGTGGTCGTATTATAATCCAGCAGAGAGGAGATGAAGCCAAACTGGAAATAAAGGACACAACAAAAACAGATTCTGGCTTGTACAAATGTGTAGCTTTTAACCAACATGGTGAAATTGAGAGGAGTGTCAACCTGCAAGTTGAAGAAAGGAAGCAAGAAGTTGTTGAAGAGGATGTCAGGGGAAAACTGAAAAGGTATATGCAGAATTTGTATAAACTACTTTGCCATCAACACAGAACTTTTTGATTATAAGACTCAGATGAAGATACAATATTTTAATGTTTATTATACATGTTTAATTATGTACTGAAAATAGAAGCACCTGACTAGGTTACACTAAAGGATTGTGCTGTATGTAGCAGTCTAAGTTGATGGATTTTTTTTCACTGGACGTCTTTCTAGGAAACTTAAGTCATAAATATAATGTTTGTCATTGGTTTGAATAGAATTCCAACAAAAAAGAAGGAAGACGAAGAGCAAACTATTGATATCTTGGAACTTCTCAAAAATGTTGATCCCAAAGAATACGAGAAATATGCTCGCATGTATGGAATTACAGATTTCCGTGGCCTCCTGCAAGCTTTTGAGTTACTAAAGCAAACCAGAGAAGAAGAAAGCCATAGATTGGTAAGATATATTGCAACTACGGCATTGTTTTTGTTAGGAGTAACAAAGTTCTTGTAAACAGACCTGGTGACCTGTACTTTCTGTACAGGCTTTTCTGGAATCTGTACAGATCTTTTACTGATAGTTCTCAATTTCCTGCATGCTCAAACCAAAGAAGGGATGGCCCTTCTGGCCAACTATGTTCTGTCTTGACCATGTGGCTGCAATTTTTAAGATGTGAAGATAGGCTAGTTACAGTATGGTTACATCAAATTTGATGCAAGAACTAATTCTGTGTTGGATAAACATGCCAACTTGGCATTTACTATCTAATCATTATGTACATTTTGTCTTATTACAGGAAATTGAACTCACAGAAAAGGCTCAAAAAGAGGACCAGGAGTTTGAAGAACTTGTAGCATTTATTCAGCAACGGCTCACCCAAACAGAGGTAACATTTTTTTGGTCTTATTAATGAAATATTCAAACCTATAACAAGAAAGATGAAACTAATTTAAGCTAATATTTTTTCCAGCCTATTACTCTAATCAGAGACATTGAAAATCAAACAGTTTTAACAGATGAAGATGCTATCTTTGAATGTGAGATTAAAATTAACTATCCAGAAATTAAGCTTTCATGGTACAAGGGAACTCAGAAACTGGACTCCAGTGACAAATACGAAATTAAAATTGAAGGTGATCGCCACATACTGAAAATCAGGAACTGCCAACTTGAAGATCAAGGAAATTACAGAATAGTGTGTGGACCACACATTGCCAGTGCTAGACTAACTGTGATTGGTAAGTATATTTTGAAGTGTGTATTTGAAGTATTTTTTACTTTATTTATTCTACTGTGTAATGTCTGCTAAAATGTATGTTTTAACATGCTAATAGAGCCTGCAGTTGAACGGCATCTTCATGACACTACTTTCAAGGAAGGAAACACATGCACGCTGTCTTGTCAATTTTCTATCCCAAATGCCAAGTCTCAGTGGTATAGAAATGGGAGGCCAATTAAGATAGGAGGGAGATATTCAACACAAGTCTCCGACAAAGTACACAAACTCATCATCAAGGACGTTAGAACAGAAGACCAGGGACAGTATACCTGCAAGCTTGACAATCTAGAAACATCTGCTGATCTGGCCATTGAAGGTTTGTAAACAGATACAGAATATCTTTATTACAGTAGTGATAAACAGTTGCTGGATATCCCATTAACAGAAAAGATGAAAATAAAAGGGATTTCTTAAAGAAATATCCTCAAACTTGAAAATTGATCATACAAGAAGTTTTACTTTTCTTTCTCTTTGAACCATATGTGATAGTATTTGTGTAATTTAATATTTTTAACTAAGTCATAATTAGTAATGACCTCTTGATCGGAACTCATCAGTCCTATTTTCTTGTATTTTCTTTTTTCTGATGCTCTCATATTTTCCTCTTTTTCCTCGGATTTCCTCTTTTTCTTAATTATTCTTTACCTTCTCTTTATTTCCCTTATGACTTCTCTTGTATAATTTATCTACAGCAATCTTATTATATTTATATTCTTACATCTTCTAATCTTCATTCTTATGTAGAAAACTTCACAGTAGATGGAAACTCTTGTTTCTTATTTGTTATTATACCTTACTATATTGTAGTTATTGTCATGAAAGCTAAATAGCCTGAATGTTAGACAATAACTTATTTATTTTTGTTTCTAAAACAGCTGAACCAATTCAGTTCACAAAGAGCATACAGAACATTGTAGTTAGCGAACACCAATCTGCTACCTTTGAGTGTGAAGTGTCCTTTGATGATGCAGTTGTGACATGGTATAAAGGTCCCACTGAACTGAGAGAAAGCCCGAAGTACAGCTTCAGAAGTGAAGGTCGTTGTCATTATATGACTATTCACAATGTTACTGCAGAAGATGAAGGTAAAAATTCATGGAATATTTGGACTGATGCCACTTTATCTGATTTTTTTGTGTGTTCTTTTAATTATAAAGTCATATAAATACAAAATTCTTGGCTGTCACAGGTGTATATTCTGTAATTGCTCGTCTTGAACCAAGGGGAGAAGCAAGAAGCACTGCAGAGCTCTATCTGGTAACCAAAGGTTAGCCGATTTTTAAAACAAATTTGTGATCAAAGCGTCTGCAAATTTGTGAGTTTAAAGCATGATTCTAGAGCAAATAATTCTGAAAGAAATTTATTTTTCTTTTGCAGAAATCAAACTGGAGTTGAAGCCTCCAGGTAAAGATCATGCACAAGATTAGCACAAGATCATGTCTGTTATCTTTCTTAGATAGAATGCATTGCTCTGCTTTATACTTTTTTCATGGTTGTAGTAAATCAAACCTACACTCTGAAAAAATATTCCTTACCTATATACATGAGGAACTATTTATTCTTACACACTACAGTGATTACTACTGTGGTAATTCTGAAATCACTGATTATCATCATGTCTGAGGTCTTTGTGTGGTATGGGAAGCTGCATTCTCTAGAACAAATGAGTTTATTTAAATGACTAAGAAACTCAATGAAGAGATACCAATGAATATAATCAATGTCCTCATCACACTGAAAAATAATTAACCAAGGAAGCAAAATAGATAGCAATAATCTCCTTATGATGTATAATGATCTTCTTTTCTGAATGTTCTTAAGGAAGAGCCTACTCCAGAATGAGGTGAGCAGTATGTAGAAATAAAATGTAAAGTTGGCCAGATAGAAAGATTAATTCAAGTTGTTTTTCTATACATTGGGTTTGCTTAAGGGCCAAGATAACTGTGTGCTAGAACATGAAAAAATGAAACACCATGAGCTAGCCTTGGGAGCAGCAAATTCAGATATCTGTTTCTTTTACACAGTTAAATGTTTTTATTTTCTAGATGTTCCTGATGCCAAGGTAGCAGTTCCACCTCAAAAACCAGCTGAAGGTAAAATACAAAACCAGACTTCTTCTGTAGTTCTCTTTTATGTCAGTATTAGAACAGCAAGGCAGTAGGAGCCTCAAAGAAAGATCATAGATAAGGTCTTGATAGGATCTGGTTAGTCTCCTCTTTAGAAATATGGTAAGAGCAAGCCGTTGCTTGGATGGACTCATTTTGCATTCTGGAAGGTGAAAATCATAAAATAGGAGTGTTCTTTTTTTTTTTAAAAAAAAAAAAAAAAAAGAAGAAAAAAAAGTAAAACAGTATTAATAGAAAATAAAAGACAAAGATTATTTTGAAGCTATATAAACAGATTGGAACAGATTGGAGCTCCCTCAGCTCCCCAGACTCTGTTAATGGACTACAGACAACAAGCATTATGTATGTTTCTGCTAGATTCAGTAGTTCAGTATGGACCTAGAAGTTCATTCTTTGTTTCATTTCCATGATAATTTGGTAAATGCTTTGAGATACAGCAGGAGGGAAAAGATTTTATATCTGGATGAGTTACTATCAGCAAGGAAAGGAGAATGATGCTAGGAAAAAAAGCTTCGAAGTGTCAGTAAAGGCTGACTACAGATTTCCACTCAAAACACATTGTTCCAGCTACAGTGAACTATCAGAGTGAGCACCAGTTTTGCTCTTATTCTGCAATTACAATAAAAAAATCTCATTTTTCAAATGCAGTAAGATTTTTCTTCAATTAGAATTCAATACTGTACTCATTCTAAATATATATATTTGTTTTTTCAGAAGCTGCCCCCATTCCTATTCTTCTGCCCCTCATTCCACCACCAGAAGAGAAAAAGCCAGGTAAGAGTACTTAAAGTAACTAGATAGCGTACGTATGTTTAATTATGTATTCTTTTGTTTTAACTTAAATTTTCATATGTATATATTTTAAGCAGAAAAGAAAGTTCCAGTAAAGAAAGTCTCGAAAAAGGTGGTTAAAAAGGGTGCCAAGGAAATCCCACCACCTGAAGGTAACTTGAAAAAAACCTAAACAAAACAGACAAAAAAACCCACAACAAATACTCTCTTAAAAATAGTAACATTATTTCTGGAAAAGACATCTCTTTTATGCCTGTGCTTATGTTAAATCTTACAGATCTTATAAAAAAAAAACCTCACATAATACTGTCTGCAATAAAGAACTAATTTCACTAACTGTGAACATCCAATACACTTTGCAGATTCCAGGCTATGATGATAACATGGTTGTTTTATTTTGCTTTGTTTTTAAGCTCCTGAAATACTGCCAGAGAAGCCCAAAGAGGTCAAAATAACATCTATGGCAAGGAGAGAAGGGATTCATGAAGAAAAAATGGAAATATATGAAAAACCCAAAGAAGTTTATGAAGAATGGGAAGAAGATTATGGAGAAGATCATGATTATTATTTCAAGGAAGAAGGCTATGATGAAGAAGAAGAGGAATGGGAAGAAACTTATGAGAAAAGAGAGGTGGCTTATGAAGAAAAACAAATCATTCATGAGGAAGGTATAAAAGAATTACAATTGTTTTACCACTTGAATCCAAACACGCTGCCAAATTGTAACTTGATAATATAAGGACCCTGGTATGGCAAGATGTAAATGTAAATGGAAAATGGTACACTATTATAGGATTACCAGCAAACTTTGCAGATTGGGCCATCTTTAAAATCTAATATGAATTCCAAGTTTGTAATTTGTTTTATTTTTAGAAGTTAAGGATATTTCTGCTATCATTTTCACACACTCATACATTCTAGATAAACTTGATTTAGATAAATTTTTCAAATATCAATTTTTTTATGCTAATGATGGGATAATTTTGCAATTCCTTGTATGCTTCAGCTTAGTATGCCTCTATGACCAGAATGTGATTTTAATGGAAAAACATGTAAATAAGCGAAAAAATGTACTGCAACGATTTAATCTTCAAAACTGTGTGTTTGTTTCAACTCATAATATTATAATGATATAACTAACTACTTCTGTGAGACTTTAGAAAATGTAATTTTCATCATTAGGAAATGTTTTTATTTTTAAAGCGGTGGAAGTTCCTAAGAAGCCTGTGCCTGAGCGAAAGCCTCCAGCAATTATAGCTGAAAAGAAAGAAAAGAAAGAAGTTACAGTTCATAAAGGTATGTCATTCTTGCAAAATTAACAGCAGTGCTCGTATTGACCTCTTTCATGCTACTCCTTCAAGCTGTACTGCAATGGCTATTCACATTTCCTTAAATAGGAGAGAATGATCTTCATATTGTACAGTGACATGACCATGGGCCATGGCAACCCTTCTGTTCTCTCACCTCAGATTTTCCTGCAGAGAGAGAATATGACAAAATGATTGAAGCAAAATCAGAACTGCTAGTAAAATCAAGCTGTGCTTCAATAGTCTTTCCCTTTTACAGTATATTAGCCTTGGACCTAAGTGATGTTTTTAAGCTAGTGAAAGCTGTAGTTCTGAGAACTGTTCCTATAGATCAATGCATATCTCTCAAGGAAAGGTGGGCCATATTGCCTATTTCATGAATACATTTACCACCATTGTTCAGTGGCAGTGAACAGTGTGCTGAATAATGCATTGGAGGCTCATATCTTAAACAGGAAAAAGTTAGTTCTACCTGTTTTATGTCTGAAAAAATAATTTGCAAGATGACACAAATGATGAGTATATTTGTATTGCTTACAGTTGTCAAGAAACCTGTTGATGAAAAAGTTGAGATTACCACTCAGAGGGTTGCAGAGGAAAAACTCAAACGGGCTGAGGGTAACTACTGCTTAATTACCTTAATGTTGCTTTTATGTGAAAGTAGCAGCTATTGTTACTTAGCTAATATGCATGTGCTTGCTTGGTCATAACAACCCCAGGCAAAACTACAGGCTTGGGGAGGAGTGGCTGGAAAGCTGCCTGATGGAAAGGGATTTTGGTGTACTGATGGACAGTCTGCTGAATATGAACCAGCAGTATGCCCAGGTGGCCAAGAAGGCCTATGGCATCCTGGCTTGTATCAGGAATAGTGTGGTGAGAAGGATTAGAGAAGTAATCCTGCCCCTGTACTCAGCATTGGTGAGGCCTTATTTCTTGTACTGTGTTCAGTTTTGGGCACCTCAGTATAGAAGGGACATGGAGGTGCTGGACTATGTCCCATGAAGGGCAAGAAGGCTTGTGAAAGGCTTGGAGAATATGTCCTACAAGGAGCAACTGAAGAATTGGGGCTGTTTAGTCTGGGGAAGAGGAGGCTGAGGGAGACCTTGTTGCTCTCTTCAAGTACCTGATAGGTGATTGCAGTGAGGGTGGAGTTGGTCTCTTCTAACTGGTGATATATGACAGGACAAGGGGAAATGGCCTCAAGTTGTGTCAGAGGAGGTTTAGGTTGGATATCAGGAAAAACTTCTTTACAGAAAGGGTTGTTAAGCAGTGGAGTAGACTCCCCAGGGAGATGGTTGAGTCACCATCCCTGGATGTGTTTAAAAATGGTTTGGATGTGGTGCTCAGGGACGTGATTTAGCAGAAGGTTGTTAGAGTTATGATAGTATGGTTATTTTGTGATTGGTCTTGATGATCTTTAAGGTCCTTTTCAACCTGAGCAATTCTACGATTCTATGATTCATTTCACATGGATCTGACTAATTTGTCAGTCTTTAAAACAGCCATAATAATGGCTTCTGCAGCATTTTGTAAAAGGAAGATAAAATGTTTTTTAGGTGAAAATAGGAAATTTAGATGTTGACAATGGATGCTTTAAAACAGGAAGTGTATAATTGCACAAATGACAAAAACTGTTTTACTCTAATCTCAAGATGTGAAATCTCCATCTTCCTCAGATTTCCACCTTGCATTGTCTATCAGGACAAGTCTGTAATTAAGATGCATCTTTATTCATGCGGTAACCTCTCATATAGCATTTACCATTCTGCAGCAGGAAATCATTGGCTAGAATTCAAAATATGTTAGGATAATGACCGTCTGTGTACTACAGAAGTTACCCAGCCCAGCCCCTTTAGAAGAATTGAAAGAAGCAAGCACTTCCTTTTTCTCGCTTTGCACGGTTCTGAAGAGCCTGGCTTAGCTGCTGGGCTAGATTATGTTTGTTGTGTTTTCAACATTATTCCTAAAAAGCCGTAGATTTGTTTTAATCTCTTTTCTGAATATATATCTGATTAACCAAATTTAATGCTAACAGTTACCAAGAAAATCCCACCAGCAAAACCTACACCAATGATCGTCGAGGAAAAAGTTATGAAAAAGGAAGGTAAAGATCAGCAGCTTTCAATTGTAGTTTACAATATTTCCAGTACCCTGTGAACTCTTGTGTCTCTTGTGAACATATAGAACTGTGCATGTACCTGGATCTGTTGTACTGATCATACTGTGACTTCTTTCATTGTGCAAAATGTATGTCTACCATGATTTTGCCTGTCACGAAGCATGTTTTTCTCATGTTTGTGGCTGTCTTTGTGATTTGTATTTAAATGGTCTGTTGGATATTGTACTTTGATTTAGTTTTCTCTTTACCTGTTCTGTCTGTTGGCACATGCTTACATGACAATGTCTCAGTGTCATAATACTTCCTTGAAGAAATGCCTTTGAAATCATTGTGATACACTAATTGCAGAAGTCTGAGCATGAATTTATTTTAAATTCTGTTGTTAAGAATATCTGTCGTTTCTAACAAAGTAAATTTTACATCTGTTCTTGTTGTGTGTTCAATATTTTAGAATGTCATTACTGACTGTCTAAATATGTTCTAAGACTTTAGCATACAATACAGATACAGATTTCATAAAAATTCACATGCTCTCTACCACTGCTGTGGATCTATAATATAAAATACTAAAACAAAATCCTATCTTTAAAGTACCAACAGTAGAAAGATGGACTGTTTCAGAAGAAAAGATGTCAGTTTCTGTCCACAGAGAAGAAGAGTATTCATATGTCACAGGTATGTAAAAAAAAAAAAAAAAAAAAAAAAAAAAAAAAGTTGTAAACCCAAATTAAAAAAAATAGTAATTTTTAAAAAAATCACACACCCCCACAAAAAAAACAAGCCAGTACTTTCTGTATTGCTATTTTTTCTTTCAATTAATTTTTCTGTTTCAAATTACATATTTAGACATTTACGTTTCGACATGCATTGCTTCTTTTTGTTCATTGTGCTATGTAGCCTCAGTTTTCTTTAGATTAACAGATGTTAACATCTAAGCTATTTTTTCTAAACATTATTTAAATGCTTCTCTTTGAAGAGCCAACAGAGCATGAGAAAACAGTTGAAGAAAGATTCTTTGAAGCTGTTTACCCAATTGAAGGTAGATTGCTTAAGAATGAGATACTAATCAATATTTAAGATTTTTTAAACAATTTGAATCTTAATCAAAACTCACTGTGAGATCTGCACATTCAATTGATTTTCTGGACAACATTAGCATATGTTATCAGTGAACCTTTGTGTACTGGACACATAATATCTTAAAATTATTTCAGTTTATTGCAAACATTAGGATTTAACATCTCCATATTTAATATCTTTCAAATTCCTGTTGCAGCACATAAGGAAGTTGAAGAAGAGGAAGAACAAGAGGTCATTTCTGAAGAACTGGAGACTCATCGCGTTGAAGGTGAATTAAATCTTTGCATCATCTGCCTAATTTATTTTTTTTTTTAATTTATGTGTCTGTACCACTCTATATCAAAGAACAGCATATCAAGGCTCAGATCTAATGGTTCTACCCTCAAACATCATCTCCTACTTCATTTCCAAGTCTACTTCTTATTCACTACTTTAATTAAATCTTTGATTTTTTTAGAAAATTTGAGAATATTTCCCTGTCTGAAAAACAGCATATTTTTTGACATGCAGTGTTTGCTTACGCCGCATGTTGAAAACAGCCTACAGCAATGTACTCTCTTTCCATCTTCTAAATGTTCACCACCTATCTCTTTAAAGTGCCTGAGATAACAAAGAGGCATGTCCCAGAAGAAAGAAAGCCTGTTCCTGTCCCAAAAGAAGCTCCACCTGCTAAAGGTACTTCTTCTATCCATGTTTAAGAAAACATCTTACTATCTTGCAATATATTTTTGTAAGCTGTCTTGAATGTTTTCATGTATCTGCTATCTATGTGCCTTTTATTTTGCCTGATCTCCTTTCTTTGCCTTGTGCTGTATCTTAGTTTACAGTGCTTGAATGTGTCTCAGTGTTGGCTCTTCTCTTTCCTAACACTCTTGTGTTTGTTTCTTGTGTTTGCTTTGACTGTGTGTTTTTTGCAGATAAGAGTTGGATATTTTTCCTTTTAGAGTGCCACGAAAAATTATAGCACATAAATGTTGATTTTGGAATTTTATATTGCATTTTAGTGCCTTTCTAAATAGTCTACTTTATGTCCAAAGAGTTGTACAGTGTATTGTGTTGCAGTGTTTAACTACTTGCCCAGACATTGTGTGCTATAAAGCAATCTTGAAATCTGAATAAGTGTTGTGAAAACTAAAGTTCTCTCCCTTTGGAAATGCTTTCCAAGTGCCTGAAGTCCCTAAGAAACCTGTTCCAGAAAAGAGAGTTGCTGTTGCTAAGAAGGAGGTGTCTCCCCCAGTAAAAGGTACAGAATCTTTTGAAAGTGAACTTTAACCTGTCCTGTACTGTTGTTTTGTTCCAGCTACTACTCAATTTTAAATATAAGCATATGTAGTATATGTGTGTTGTATGTCTCTTCTCATCTAAGACAATTCAAAAGCCTTAACAAGATTCTTTATACACATTTTAATGTCTTTAAAGTGCCTGAAGTGCCTAAAAAACCTCTGCCTGAAGAAAAGGTACACATTCCAGTTCCCAAAGCAGAACCTCCACCTGTCAAAGGTATATTTAGTGATGGAGTGTACCTCTCAAATATCTTTTTTTTAAAAAAATGTTTTTTGTTGGTTTTAGTTTCTATGTAAGTGTATTTGTCAGGCTTTTTTTTTTTTAATGTATAATTGTTTGTGCACATGTAACACTTTTTAAGGTCAGGTAACAGATAGCTCTCTCAAGTTAAGGAATCAGTCTCAAAGCACCTTAGAGGCTTCCAGTGACTGAATAGATAAACTTTTTTTTCAACTGTATGTTAGTCTTATATTTCTCTGTGTTAAATGTAATATTTATGTGATATTTGACGTGTCCTGATATTCTTATGAATTGATGCATTCATAAAATACTCAAATAGATCTTTGAAACATGGAATTCAATTGTTTTGTTTCATGTTTTTTAAGTGCCAGAGGAGCCCAAAAGAGCTCCCCCAGAGGAAAAAGTTGCTGTTCCAAAAAGAGAAGCAGCTCCACCACCTAAAGGTATACTTAAATCAAATATCTTAAGCATTTTGTTTGTCTAATTTTGTTCCTTATTGTTAGGTGAATCTGAGTTCAGTTGTGCTTCAGTAATACTAGTTACGTGGTTTTTTTGTGTCAGTTTTGTTGATAATTGTCTTTAGATGTAGTCTTGAGACACTTGTAATTTTATTTAATATTGTTTAATTAATATCTCTGAAGCACCAGAAATACCTAAGAAACCAGTACCAGAAGAAAAATTGCCTCAGATTCCTAAAGTAGAAGAGGCTCCACCTGCAAAAGGTATTGTCTTCTAGTCTTCAGATCATAAACATTTCCCTCAGTTTAGTCAGTTGTGCTTTGTAAACAAATTGTCTGTGTAATCTTCTTTTTGAACAATACATTTCTGTTTCATGTTGCCTTTGAAAGTTTTGCACTTACTAGATCCTAAAATTAAATGTTTTTTTTTTAAAAGTGCCTGCAGTTCCTAAGAAACCTGTCCCTAAAGAAAAGGTACCTCCTGCTGTTCCTAAAAAAGTTGAGGCTCCTCCAGCTAAAGGTATGCTTTCCAGCAGAATAAATAAAATGCTGTTTCTTAGCTCCTATGTGTATGTTCTGTCTTGTCATTGATTTGTGCTTCCTTTATGAATTCCACAGTATTGATTTAGTGACAGTAAAACAATGGTTATTTTTTTGTGTATTGTACATTACTTACAAAAATATGAATGTTAAGTGTTGAATCTCTGTTGTGTTATTTGTTCAAGACCCTTAAGCAATTCTTTGGAAATTTAGTTACTTGCATTTTGGAAGGTGGATTTCACACTGGCATTAGAAAATCATCCATTTAATACTATTATCTTTCAAAGTACCTGAAGTGCAGAAGAGAGCAACTTTTGAAGAAAGAATGCTTATTACAGAAGAAAAAATATCTATTGCTGTTCCAGAAGAAATCCCATCACCTGAAGGTAGTTAACAAATTGTTAACAAATGCCAATGAGAAACCTGTGCTTCTTCTAGAAGCCTCTTGCTCTAAGACCAAAATATGCAAGAATTTTGTGTTAGTTATTTTGAATGAGTTTTCTGTAGGAATGTTTTATAGGCTTCTAGTTAGTTAATACCTTCTGAATGCACTTAACATCCCATGAAATGTATGGGAATACAACTACTAATCTTACCATCAAACTTTCATGAGATGTATAGATGTATAGTGTTGAGGTTAGATACCAGCACTTAGGACCACAGCTATCCATTTCTTGTAATCCCCACTTTGCTCTCTGCAGTCTTGCAGGTATTATGTTCTCCACAAGAACTCTTTTAGTTCAGATTCTCATACTCTTCATATTCAAAAAAGGCTGGGATCAGTTGTTTTAAGTTCATCTGTTTCAAGATAGATGAAATCAACATTTTGACTTTCCATATGCCATTAATGATTTGCTTGTCAACATAATTTATATGTTCTATAAAAATACAAATGCTTTACTGGAAGATATGGAAGTTATGTATTTAAAATACGAACATGCTAACGTATACTCATATATGCTGATATACTGTTAATTTTTCTCCCCTGCTAATCAGTCTTTTATTCCTGAACAAGCTGATTTTTCCCTTATTCAGTCATATTTGTAGACATATATGACAAGCTTTCCTTTCAATTCATGACCTTCCCTTATCTTGTATCCTTCTTACTTTCATGTAGCTAGATCAAGTAACAACATCTAATTCTTTCCCCACATCAGCTGTTGTGAGGGGGAGGTCTGGGGAGTTGAGGCATTCTGATGAGCTGACATTTGACATGTGAAAAATATTTGAGAGAGACAGCAGTACACAATATGGTACATGGGTCACTTAGTGCAGATCATAAATGTGTGCTCAGCACTTTCTATACAATATGCATGATGTAATACAGAACTTTTAAGATGTGATCTTCACCTTGTCCATCCATTGAACCATTCATCCATTTACCAGAAATAATAAAAACTAAATATTTTCTTTAAAGAACCAATAGTTGAAGAATGGTCTGAAGAAGAAACAGAGGAAGTATCTGTTTCCATTCACAGAGAGGAGGTTTCTGAAGGTATGATCACAATTCAAGAATACTAGACAACAACAAAAAATTTTATTTTGTATCAAAAATAGCATAAAGATCTACTGTATTTAAAAGGAAATTTTACTGCTGCACAAATATGCCTTAAGTTTCATATTTCATAAACTGTCATTCTGTCTTCAATTTGTCTTGCTTTTGGAAAGTGTAATTACTCTTGCCTTGATACAGTGAAAATGAGGTGTCTCTTTGATGTTTTATTTTTGTTTTATTTTTTTACAATTACTCTCTCTTGAAAATTACTCTTTCACCTTGTTTTTTGGATGAAGTAAAGACCCTTCAGAATCTCATGATGTATTCCAGTTTCTTATACCATTTGACAGTAAACTGATAAAATTGTTCCCAATTTGAGTTTATCTATGTTAAAATAATTCTGTGAAGAACAGTAATGCACACTGATTGTCTCAATTTTCTTCAAAAGCAACACCATGGAAAGTACTTACAAGGGATAACTTTATCCAATGAATTAATGATTTCTTTTTATAAGTATCTGGGAAGCTTTCTTGAAGTGAACAAGTCCTGATAGTAGTGTACTAACAGACACAAGAATGGAAAGTTCTGATCTGGCACTTCGTATGCCAGATTTTCAAATTCACAGAAATACAAGATAAGTTTCTTGGACTTGTTCCACTGGCTTCAGAGGGAGCAGGAGGGTAAAAATCTAGATTTTAAAAGACACCAGAGTTGTCTTTTAGTAATTCTCACTGCTTACTCTTGTCTTACAAATATTTTGTTACATACCAGTGCTGTAAAGACAGTAACAGATGTCAAATACTGAAATTCAAGTATTTTTATTTTACTATTTTTAAGTGACTGAAGAAGAGTCTTATTACATAGAAGAGAAGGTAACTGTGCCTAAAAGAAAGGAAGCCCCACCTGCTAAAGGTATACATTCTTTTCATTTAAAAACAGTAGTTGTTTCTGTCTCATTGTTTGTGTCATTATTCTGAATGTATGTTGCCACTATGTGTTTCTGTACATTTGTGGGTTTTTACATTAAGGAAATGTGTGTATGCTAAAGTGATACTATTCTTCTTTGTAAAACTATGTGTTATAATCTCTTAAAGTGCCTGAGAAGCCTAGGAGAGTTGCCCCTGAACCAGAAATTCCAGCTGCTCTGAAGGAAGCTCCAGCAGCTAAAGGTATAAAACAGTTCCTCATTTGGATGATGTTATACTTGCCTCTTAAAGGGGATAGTGTTTATCATACTGTCTTTTTATGCTGTCATGGGTATTGTCTGCTTTCAATGATGAATGATTGTCTGAAATTCCATCTTCTACTATGGAAAATAACTCAGTAAATTGCTACTATTAAAAAAAATGACAAAAAGCAATGTAGTAGATAATTACAAACATTACAACTTATTCTTTCTCATCTTCGCATCTTACTCATATTTTTAAAGTGCCTGAAGTTCATAAAAAAGTAACTCCAAAAGAGAAAGTACCTGTCCCTGTTCCTAAGAAGGTGGAGGCTCCACCATCAAGAGGTATATCTGTGGTTTGATCCACTTGCACAAATAAATAAATAAATAAATAAATAAATTTATTCCTACTTTTCTTCTTTGACCTGCATGCATGTTGATAAATAAATCTCACGTACTGAATTTCTTCAACATTAAGCATGTACTTATGTCTGTTTGTCTACTATATGAACTATGGATTGTGTCTTGTTGGAGACACAATTTATATGTTTTTGTTATGTCTGTTGGTGAGATCAATCCCATTTTCTAAAGTTGCACAATCTTTTTTAAGAACGTCCAGAAGAAGTGCCCACTTTTGAGATAGCTGTTGAAGAACCACCATCAACCAAAGGTAAACAGAATAATGTCATGAAACATTTTCTTGTTTGTCTTACAGTATTTGTGTTCAGTATTATGTGTTTTACATAAAGAAGTTCTTATTTGCTCGTATCTGTGATCTCTCTTTGCATCTCTCCTTTCTTCCGACTGTTTGCTTTGTTTGCTCTATTGGTTTGAAGTACACTCTTCTGTGATGTCTTGCTTTTGTTGTTGAAGTTTCCTAAGCATTTTCTTTTACTCAAATTCAGATGAAGTACAAAAAATTCCATGTGTCTTCACATCAAATGTTACAATTAAGTATTCTTATTCTTTCAAAGTGACTCAAGTGCACAGAAAAATTATCACAGAAGAAAAGGTTGCGGTCGCTAAAAAAGATGAGGCTCCACCCAAAAGAGGTATATAATTTTTCAGAGCTACATAAGAAAGCATTTTTTTCTGAATGGTGATTTGTATTTATTACATATAATTGTATAGCACAAAATGTTTTGTTGTTGTTTGCTGTCATTTCCGTATTTGAGTTAAAGAATTATCAGGTCTCTGCTTTTGTGTTTTGTCGTCTGATAACGTTTGTGACTAATTCAAAATCTTTTAAAACAAACAAAAATTTTAAAAATGTCAGCAGTGCCCAAGAAGACTGTGCCAGAAGAGAAAGTTCCCGTTCCGGTTTCACGGAAAGTGGCCGCTCCACCAGCTAAAGGTATCTAAGTTCTTTTCAAAGTAGAGAAGACTTCTAAATGTCAGATATATGCGTGTATCATACTCATTATCTGCCTGGCTAGTATTCCATTCTCTATCATCCTGATTATAAATGAGAAGGAGCTTTATAAATGAGAAAGGAACTTTGTCTTCTCCCTTGCAAAAAATGCAGTAGGTGATGAAGAACAGTCACATGTCTGAATTCCTTGCATTTTCTAAACTGCCAGTAACTTCATTGGTTACACTGGCTGCTTAAGTTCTCTGGAGAGCTAAATGAAGCAATTTACTCAGCGAATAAATGTGAACACATTTAGAAAAATAGTATCAATGTTTTAGGACATAGTCAATTTTCAGAGTGGTAGATTTCAGACTTAGAAAAGTGTTCTGCTTCTCTGATCTTGTTTTTGAAATGTAATTTTGTCGTGTATGTTCAATGTCATGTGTTTTGTGATTAAATTACGTTTCTGAAGGACCTAGAGAAATCTTTCATCTCTATCTTTGCATCTTCATTTTGTGTGTTTATGCAGTTTGCTTTTTGATGTGTTTTATGCTGTATGTGAGTCTAACATTTTCTGTATTATTTTAGTAGCTTACATTTCTACTGCTACTAAAATTGTCAGGTGTTTCAAAAGGATCTAACTCTAGGAAATTTATTCTTGGAACACCTCCAAACGAATATTCTCCCAAATACTCAGTGCCTCCTTAGCCACCATGTACTAAAAATTCAGCTGGTCAATTTCTCTGTGAATTTAAATGTCTTTATGTTTGTATGTTGTGTTTTTGTTGTGTTTACTGTAAGTATCGTTGATGTGGGGATCTGTTCTATTCCCTTGTAATTGTTTGCCTGTTATTCTTTTGTATGGGCTTTGTATGGAAATACATTCTTTCTTAAAGAATTTAGTATTCTTACAACTACTGTCTTTAAAGTGCCAGAAGAGCCAAAGAAAATGATCCGAGAAGAAAGAGTACCCGTTGCTGTTCCAAAAAGAAAAGTGTCACCACCACTAGAAGGTACTCTTGCCCATGGATTAATCTATGAACAGACATCCCTAAAGCAATACCATGAGAGCTTAAAACCTAACATTCTGGCACATTTTTTTATAGTTCTAGTGCTCCAACAGCATATCCCAAGGGAACCTTAAAAGAATCTTAGTAAGACACTAGAGATATTTTCCCCAATTACTTTGGGTGTGAGAGATGTCTGGAAATAATAATCAGTTTTCTAAGAAACACTTAATGGGATATGTATTTGTACATGATATTGCACCAGAAAAGATATTAAATTAGACTCTGTCTTTAAAATACCAACAGAAGAAGAACACTGGGCTATGTCAGAGGAAGTGTCCGTTTCTCTTCACACAAAGGAGGAGATTTCATACACAGGTATGAACAAAGAGCAACTTTGTCCAAATTTACATTTGACAGCAAAAAAAAAAAAAAAAAAAAGAAAGAAAAGAAAAGAAAAAGAAAAAGAAAAAGACACCAAAATATAATCTATTCTGTGAATATCATTGATGATTAGTTTATCTTAAAGATGAAACTTGTAGAATACCAAAGGAATCCCAGAGCAATATTTAAGTCTCAAAAAAGGCTTATTTTCCTTCTGGCTTACTGTTATAGCGAAAGCTCAACTATTTCACTAGACCCTCCTTTGCAAATCCTGCCACCTCATGGACATTTGAGGGAAAACAAGGCAGCATTTTCATTAATTTATATTAACATGCTTTCCTTTTCTGAAAAGAAGCTCTGTCCCTTCTTCTGTGACAATAATCTCTCACCAAAATCTGAAAGCATTGGCCTTTATTTCTGCTCAGTTTCTCAGCTGGCTAAGAAATGGAATTCTTATGCTGTGGCTTAGCATAATCTCATGTGTCAGACCTGCCAGGTGAAGGGTTTTAATGAAACTTCATGGCTCTTAAGGAAAATTAATTGCCATATAAATTAGGGAAGTAATCTATTGATTTGTGGAAAATGATTCACAAGCTGGCTCACACTTACTATTTTTGCTCCTGTTGCTGTTGATAAAATTATCATCATCCTGAATATATCATCATACTGAATATATCAGTATGAATTGAAAAAATAATATAACCACATCAACGTGAAGTTTAAATAATTTATTTAGTCTACTGGAGAATGGTTTGGGGACAGGCTGATCATGAATATTGTAAGGAAAATAGAAGAGGACTGTGTTTGTAATTTACCAGCTGTTCTTGGAAAATAAGGGTCAAAACAAAAGGATATCAAATTCACCTGTTCTCCCATGATATGGCAAATAGAAGTGTTGTTGTGACAAAAGAATCCATAGAAACCTGCTTTTCCTGACAAGAGTATTTACGCACAATGCAGTTTTTGTAATCAAATCAATCAAAGTTAGGAGTTCCAGTCAGTTTTACTTCAAGATTTCAAATGTAGATGTACTTGGCCCTTACAATTAAAAATCAAGAATTCTGCCAGAAAACTTTTAAAAAACTTGGTAGTCTTCACATCATCCCATTCCCTCTGCATCTACAGTCACTGTAGCTTGACATGAAGGAAGCAAGTGAGAATTCTCAAATTTCTCATTGACAGAATGGATTCCATCCCTAAAGATCAAAAAGATCTCAGATCTGACAGAATAAAGTTCAAAGTTATTTCAAACTTAGCAAGCCTTGCTGTCTCCCAGATGTTACAATACTATGGTAATTTTCTGTGCAGCTTCCCATGATACAGATTACCAAGTCCCAGAAAGCAAAACCCATACACTGTTGCTGGAAAAGAAGAGACTATGCTTTTTAAACACAGTGGACGTTCTTTCCTGAATTTTCTGAGTCTTAAAATCTGAGCATATTCGCATCTTAATCTTTTGGAACTTTTTCTGCTGTTATAGAGTGGTTGCTTGCCATGACTAAAGAAACCAGGCATTATGTAAAACAAATGACAGAAGAGTAATGCCTTCTTCACTGAACAGTGAAATCTTTTACCCTTAATTAGACTAGGGATCTTATCCATTCTTATCCACTCAGTCAACATTTTCTACATGCTCCCCCATCTTCATCTGGAGTTTTCCTTGCAGACCTTTTGTTAACAGTGATTGAGACTTTTTTCTGTTACTGATGTTGTATAAAGTGTCACTGTTGTGGAAAAGAACGGCCAAAGGGGATGCAAATGGAATTTAGTGGTTTTGTAGTTGGTGGAATTTGGATTTTGAGTTTTTCCCATCAGCAGACGTAACATCCACTGCAGCAGTGGATGAAGTAGAAATCATGTCAAACACTTACGATGGGATCTTGAAACATTTATTGTTTCTTTATTGAATTACAGCCTAATTTAGTTCTGTAATTACATGTGCAGTGTCAATAAGTGCAGTTGTCTTTTGTATTAACCATGTATTTGTATCATTTCTTTTTTGTCTTGACAAGAATATTTTTCTTCTAAATGCCACTTCTAAACATTCTTAAATATACATATACTGTATCTTTTAAGTGCCTGATGTACCAGAAAGGGCTATCATTGAAGAAAGAGTACCAATTTCTCCTCCTAAAAAAATGCCAAGACCACCAGCCAAAGGTATACTGGATGAAGTATTGAAATATGATATAAACATTTTCTGTGTCCTGTATGTTCCATGTATAGTGAGTACCGATCTGTTTTCTGAGAATTGTTTGTCCTCTGGTGTAATTCTTACTTGTCATTACCTTCTGATCCTTAGTATTATTAAGAGGTATATGCTAAATTTTAAAATTCTTTTAATTGATATCTTTTTAAGTGCCTGAAGTACGCAAGATGGTTGTCCAAAAAGAAAAGGTGTATATTGAAGTTCCTCAGGATGAGGAGGAAGAAGAAATTCCGCAGTATGAAGAAGTAACCAAATATGAGAAGGAAGTAATCCATTACGAGGAGGAAGTCCAACATTATGAAGAAGTTAGTCATTATGAGGAAGAAGCTCCTCAGTATGAAGAAGTTCCTCAATATGAAGAGGAAGAAGTCACTCGTGAAGAAGAAGAAGCTGCTTATTATGAAGAGGAAGTTCCTCAATATGAGGAGGAGGAGGCAGAAATTCCCCAATATGAAGAGGAGGCTCCACCACCAGTTAGAGGTATACTTTAGTTATAGGACTGTGTGAGAATGAGAAGTATCTTCTGTTAATGTATCATAGTTTTGTCTTAGTGTGTTCCGATGTGCTTCACAGATTGCTCTTTTCCAAGGCTTTTAATGACTAGGATACAGAGTTGAAAGTGTGCTATATGCCTACACTTCACTACTTCTACAAGTTTAAATGTTCCACATCATAAATGTTCTTTCCTCTTTCACATGTAGACTATATAACCAAGACAATTTAATTGGACTTTATTTTGTCCTTGTCAAATTCTACTGTCAGTCTGTGCTTGAAATGTTTAGAATTGCTCATGAGAAGTGTAACAAAAAATTATATTTTTATCTAGAAAATGGCCAGGGTAATTGAAAATAAGTCATTTAAGAACACAAGCCTCTGTGACTTCCTCTCAAAATTATTTGAAAATTCTGTAGTTGTTGTTAGAGTATTTATTTATGGAAACCAAGGATATTAAAGTTCTATTAAATTGACATATTTCAATCCCCTTAATTTTTAGATATTTTCCTCAGAAATTGTGTTTATGTTGATGATATAAAATTTCAACATTGTTAGAAGAGAGTGAACACGTTATTCACTGTTTAGAGAGGAAAACTAGACCATGCCAAGATCTTAGTAATAAAGTCTTCCTACGTCTTAATATAAAGACATGGACTAACTATGTCCAGTTTTCCAATATGATGTAATTGTCTAGGAGTACACAAAGCATATTTTCCAGATATTAATCAATTCAACCCATAGTTTTTTTTCCCCATAAGGAAGTTCAGGTTGTTTGTTTTTTTTTACTAACTAATGAGTGTAAACATTATATTTGAAGTTGTTTGCTCTATAATTTTAATAAATTGATTAGTACATTTTTCCTATTAAAGAAAAGGCCATGCTGCACACAGAAAAAGTGAGGTTTCTCCTGAGCTGGGAAATTAAGGTTGCCTGAAATTTCTCTTGACCAATCCCAGCAGCTAATGTTAACCTGTACGTGCTGCAGTCTTTCTTCAATATGCTCAGCAAGTGATTATTCTCCTCCCATCATCATAAAACTTACATGAATACTTCTGGATTGTGGAGTACAATAGCTATTTGTATACATTTTAGTTGAAAGTGCAGTTAAATGGAAAATTTGTGCTTATTTCAGCTGAGTCAGGATTTGATTCGATGCCATTAACCAACAAATTATGGTATAAACTGCTGAGTGTTTGCTATTTGTCCAGTTCTCTGTTGGATTTGAATCAATTGGTAAATTGTGTCTGCTTGCTTTTAGCATGTTGGTAGCACTTGGAAAACTCTGAAGAATAAAATGTAATCAGCAATATATATTTGATATATGCGCAAAACTGACGTACTCAACATGATCAAGTATAGCCTGTTGAATGTCTTAGAAGTGTTAGGATCATAGCTCTAGAGGAAAGTAAGGAGAAAAATGAAACCCTAAATTTTAATACTGCACTTAAAGCAGGTGCTTATTACAAAGTTTGTTTTCATCTACTGTTAGCATTTTCATTTGCTCAAAAAAATTGAGGAAAGGGTTGAATTTGTATTTTAGTTAGTTTCCCCACGATTATCTTTAATTGGTTCTAAAAAGCCACATCCTGTCTTTCTCTGTCTTTGGGTCAACAAATAAATCCTTGAATTAAAAAAGAAAATATCTTGGTGGCATCCATGGCTGATCAGGGAGGATAGGCTGAACAGCAGTGAATGTAATCTGTTTTCTGTTTTACTCTGTCTTTGTGCTCAAATCATTTTAAATTATAGCTGTTTGTTTTGGGTATGACTTTGAGATTTATTTGTGTTAGGAGTTCTTGCTTGCTTGCTTGTTCCTGTTGTTTTAGAAGTAAATATCTAAGACATTAATGGTATCTTTCAAGTGCCTGAGGTGCCCAAGAAGGCTGTTCCAGAGGAAAAAATACCTGTGCTGAAGAAAAAGGAAGTTCCTCCAGCAAAAGGTATATCATCACTTGATGTTAGCAGGCATTCTCTGAATATATACTTACACCATGTTTCAGATGCTTCACTTGAGCATTATTTTTTCTTTCGGAAGGGGGCTCTGTGTTTGATGTGTTTGTGCTGCTGTTTTCTGTTCTTCTCTGTTTTGAATAGCTTGTGGGTTATGTTTTAACCAAAATAATGTTTTTGAAGTGCCTGAGGTGCCAAAGAAACCTGAACCTGAAAAGAAAGTCCAGGTGCCAAAGAAGAAGGAAGCTCCCCCACCTAAAGGTATAGCAACTTATAATTACATGTAATCAGAAAGGTCTTCTAGACTTCATTTATCTTCTCACTTGTATTAAGCAAGATGACAGTAAAAGGATTATTGGTCTTAAGAACTGTCATTCTGTGTGTTTGTGTTAAAATGTTTAGTGTTATTGGCTTTTATGTCATGGTGTTTTAGCTGCTTATTCCAGGCTCTTTTTACAATAATATCTTTAAAGTTCCAGAAGTGTCAAAGAAACCTGTGCAAGAGGAGAAGGTTCCAATTCTTGTAAAGAAAAAGAAGGATCTTCCACCAGCTAAAGGTATATCAGCTCTTAACCAAATATTTTTAAAAAGCAAAGTTTTTCGTTCACATGTGTTCTTTAATGTAATTTAGTTTGAAGAGTCTATTCTTGTGTGTTCGTTTTGTCATTCAAATAGATTCATTCAATTTTTATTGATTCTTTGCATGGTGGTTCAAAAATTAAATTCTTTAATTGCAATTATGTCTTTAAAGTTCCTGAAGTACCAAAGAAACCTGTGCCAGAAGAAAAGGTACTTGTCCCAGTACCTAAAAAAGTGGAAGAACCTCCATCAGCTAAAGGTACACCATTTTCTGATTCAAACAAGTATTCCTAGTTTTGTTTCTCCAGTTTTAGAAGACAAGCAACAAACCCACTCCTCTTCTTATTGTATTTGATACTGAACTATTCACTACCCTGTGTGTGATCAAAACACTGTATTGTGATTGTGTTACGTACATTTATGTTGAACATGGGTGATATATTTACTTTACACTTTTTAAATTTCCATGTTTGTGTCATGTATTGTCTCCTTTTTGTGTTGTTTTTTTTTTGTTTGTTTGTTTGAGTGGGACAAAAGATAATAGCTATTTACAATTCTAAGTTATTTTGAAATACTTGCTGTTTCAAAACCAGCTGCTCTAAAAGATAAACAATGTACCTAAACATCCAGATTTTCCCCTTAGCCTTACTACATCAACTTATAATGCAGTCATCTAGATGTTTGTAAATTTATATCTGTGGAGGAATCGGTAGTTGTTATTTTAAGATCAGTTATCATACACAATTAAATTTGTCATGTTTGTGTAGTTATCTTAATGTCAGTTACACAGTTATTATTTTATGTTACACTGAAAATTAATTTCTTAATCAACAATGTCTTTAAAGTGCCTGAAGTGTCCAAGAAAGTTCCAGAAAAGAAAGAACCTGTCCCTGTACATAAAAAGCCAGAGCCTTCACCAGCCAAAGGTATCTCTTCTCATCAGCGAATTTGTGCAAAATGCTTCTTGTTGTTTCTGTATGTTTGTTATTAGTATATAACTATATTATCATAGCAGACTGTTAAAAATGTACTTGCTAATTTGCACTCTTCAGCTTCTGTAAGTTGTCTCTCTGCTTCTGATATTGTCTATGTACTTGCTAATTTGTGCTCTTCAGCTTTGGTGTAAGTTCTCTCTCTGCTCCTGATATTGTGTCTAAGTTTCTTACAATTAAATACTACCTTAAGTGCCAGAAATACCAAGACCTGCTCCTGAAGAGGCACCTACTTTTGTTCCTGAAGAAGAGGAAGAAGAGGAAGCTATTCCAGAGATACCAGTAAAAGGTACAACATTCCTTCCTGAAAATTACCCGAAAGCTCTGTTCAGTTCATCAGATCTTCATCTCTAGTGATTAAGTTGAATGTAAACCTTAATCATTCTTTTGAAGGAAGTTTTCTTCATCTTATGGTTGTTTGTGACCTTGTTCTGTATTTTTTAGTAGTTGTGATGTTCTAAATAATAGAAAAATTCTTATCAAAACAATATCTTTTAAGTGCCAGAAGTGCCCAAGAAAGCTGTACCAGAAGAAAAAGTACATGTTGCAGTTCCTAAAGCAAAGAAAATTCCTCCAGCTAAAGGTATATCATTTTGCAGTGTGTGAATATAATTCTCTTTCCTTACATTTTCATATTTCAGTGGAATCAGTTTATAGTCATGTGAAGCCACATCCCTGGTTCTAGCACTGCTACTCCACTGTAGAATACTGGAGTGCTAGATCTCATGTAGGGCTTCTGTGGGCTGAGAAATCTGATCTTGAATGATTTACTTGTTTTCAATTTTAAATGTTTGCCATGAATTAAAGAATTCATTGTGATATTGTTAGTGATAATTCATCTTCCTGAGTCACAACGTTTCAACAAAGTACCTGAAATAATGTCCTGTGGGACTTTATCTCAAAATTCTTCAATTCATGGAGATCATTCTGGCATACATTTTGAAAGTCTATGTTATAATCTCAAGCCTACTAATACACAAAAAAAGTCAAAACAGAATTGGCTCTGTAAGTAACCAGAAGATGGATCCTAAATACAAAATTTGATGTGGAAGCACATTACTCAGAAGCCACTTCTTCAGAGCTGAGCAAAGTCTACCTAAGCAGCTGAGTTTTTAGAACAAAATTGAAAAGAAAACAATGGTAGGATATATGTTAGAAACTAAAAAAAATCTTCTACAACCACTCACTTGCAGCTTACATTGGTAATACAGTTGGTAATAATTATGTATAAGAATTAGGTGAAAGTAAATTCTCACATAATCTCCTCATAACCAAATTGCTATTTTTGGAAAAGGAATGAAAAGTAATGAATTGAGTTTCCCTTGTGTTACTTACTGTTAAAGTAACTATCTTAAAGTTGGTGTCTTTTTGTTCTACGTTGTCAATTTTTCTTTGGAACATTGCAAAAGTTCTTAATATCTTTTAAAGTGCCTGAGGCGCCAAAGAAAGTTGTGCCTGAAGAAAAGATTCCTATTTTTATTCCTGAGAAAGAAGAGGAAACTATTCCAGAGAAAGCCATACCAACAAAAGGTACAACACTGCTTGCAAATTATCCATGAGATCTTTTGACTTAATTAATGTACTTTGTTTCTTTTTCTGAGCTTTATGTAAATCTTAACTGTTGTATTGGTGAGTTTGTGATCTTGTTTCATGTTTCTTAGTGTCTTCAGTGCTCTGAAAGTTATTTTAATATTTGTTTGCAAAATAATATCTTTAAAGAGCTGGAGATTCCTTAGAAACCTATCCCAAAAGAAAAAATACCTGTACCCATTCCTGACAGAATGGAGCTTCCTCCAGCAAAAGGCATATAAATTAATAACTAGGAAAGCTATCTGTATTGTTGTTCTCATTCAGTAGCAACATTTGTTTTATGTTGCTTGTTACTTGTGTTATTTTTGTGTCCTTATTGTCTTTCTGTATTGATGTCTCAGAGTGCCTGTCAGATTCCTGACAAATAATAATCTCCAAAACAATTAACTTCTTCAAAAAGTCTGCCAATGTCCTTTATTTTTATTTCTTTATGTATATATCTATGTTTTTTGTAGTCTTACTGTTAATACTGGTTGATGACATTCTAAATTGAAAATATATCTTTAAAGTGCCTGAGATGCCTAAGAAACCTGTTCCAGAAGAGAAGGTACCTATTCCTAAAAAGGTGCCGGTTCCACCAGAAAAAGGTATTGCATTTGTAAATTCTGTGTTGTTGATAGATAGCATTCTTCATACAAGCTGAGCTTAGCACAAGACTTTTAATAGGTCTGTGTTGTACTGAGTTTGTCACTTCACTGTTTGTGAGTTTCTGTTCTGCTGTTGGAAAGTGTCTCGGTTTGTGTCTATTTAAAAACTGTGCAACAAGAACACTGAAGTCAGGTTATATCTTTAAAGTACCCAAGGTGCCTATGAAAGTTGTTCCTGAAAAGAAGGTACCTGTTGCCCCTCCTGAAAAAGTGGAAGTTCCTGCTGCAAAAGGTACATGTTCTCCAGATCATTTATATTCATGCTAAAAAAGACTCTTGAGCTTCTTTCTAACTTTTGTCTGTTATATGAGATTTCTGCTCTAATTTATGTTAAAACTCTTCATTATCAATGTTTGCATTGTGAAGTCATTAAGCTGTTTATTGTCCATGTTTGTTTTTAATTATATTGCTTTAAGTTTTTCCTTCTAATTGCTAAAAGAAAATCATATCTTTAAAGTCCCTGAGGTGCGTAAAAGAGATGTTGCAGAAGAGAAAGTACCAGTCATTGTTCCTAAGCCCGAAGAACCACCTCCAAGTAAAGGTACAGATATATTTCTTTCTTCCAAACATTTTTTTTTTCTCTTCCTAAAATCTTCTGGAATATGTACCATTCTTAATTTTGAAATAAATAGTGCTTGTGGTTATCACGAATATTTTCTGTTCTGTATGGATGTTTTTGTCCAACTGTAAATGAAATGAAATAATTGTAAATGTACTAACAATAATACCATCTCTAAAGTGCCTGAAATATCCAAGAAACCCATTCGGAAAGTCCCTGCTCCGGCTCCTGCTCCTGTTCCTGCAGCAGAGAAATATGAATATGCATATGAAGAGTATGAGAAATATGAGACGTACGAAAGTATCGAAGAATTTGAGGGGGTTCAGGAAAGTGAAGAAATTGAAGCATATGAGGAACCTGAAGTACCTGAGAGATACAGAGAAATCCAGGAACAAGAGTATGAACTGGAGGCTGAAGAGAAGGAAGATATCTATGAGAAGTATGAATTTAGGGAGAAAGAAGAAATCTATGAGAAATATGAGGAAGCATATGAGGAAACTTATGAAATCCCACCAGCTATAGGTACATCATATCATGATTTCTTTATTCTTATCATTGCTATTTAAGTTTCTAGCTACTGCTTAAGCCTCCTTCTTTATATTTTTCCCTGTTTGTACTACTCTGTCTGCAGCTGATGATGATAAATCCATTCGCTATTACTAAGGAATTCTCTCCAGAGTGGAATGGAAAGGTTGAACCAGGGTAGATGTGATACAAACAAAGTAAATGATACTTTTCTGATGCAGTTCAGCTTCAGTCTGGATTCAATACTGTTTTGTGTCAATGTGTTTCTTTTGTACATTTTAGTTCCAATGAATCATGGAGCTGTTAAAATTCAAGCATGGCTTTCTTTCTTATCTTTTATATGTGTGATTATAAGATCATAGGATCCACCAAGCCTATCAAAAATTGTATCTGAAATGAACCAGAACGATGTACGCTTATATTCCTTAGCTACCATTGCTCAAGTTCTGAGACTAGTGACTGTTCTCTTGACAGCATAGATGAGATAATTGTTCTAAATTAAATGATTACTCTGCTTTCTGACTTTGTATCTGTTGTAATTCCTCACAACTAACTTAAAATCCCTATTGAAATATTTCTTAAAGTACCCGAGGTGCCTAAAAGACCTCTGCCAGAAGAAAAAGTACCTGTTCCTGTTCCAAAAAAAGAAGCTCCGCCAGCTAAAGGTACATGAGCTTTAAGAGGAATTTAAAAACGCAGTCTTCTGTCTTCTCAGAATCCCCAAATGCAGTAAATTTGACAAATACCTAATTTTTTTCTCAGTACTGTCAAAGACTGGGATTAAGGTACTTAATTATTAAAGATAAATACTTATTTAACAAATCAAAACTTGGACAAATTCTTTCTGAGAGCAAAGGCATTTGGAGGCATTTTTGCTGTCAGAGTATTACTGACATTTTATATCTAAGTATTGAAAACAAGTAGATGTGTAAATTAAAAGTCTATCAAGCAGTCAACTTTATTTTCCCACAGAATCCCAAAAGACAGTTAATTTCTTCAACCTAATTATATGCTGGAGTGGATTTGATATTGATATGTGTTCTCAGTGTCAGTCTCTACGAAGACTGTTATCAACAGCAATGGTCAGCACATGTTAGCAGAGTTCCTGTTGTAGTCCAGAGTTCTTTACTTTTCTCTTCAGAGCTCTTAATTTGCGAGAAACCCACCTTGTGGTGAGTTTTTTATTAAGGCCCATCCCACTGTATTGAGTTTACCAAAGAGCTGTGCGAATCCCTGCAAAACAGCTGAGGAGGATAGCTCTTAAGGCTACCACTCAATAGCAACCAAAGGCACTCTATTTTGTGTTTTTCTAATTCTAACTGTTCTTCTCTTACTCATTGCACTGTTTGCATTTTTTTTACTATTACTACTGCAAAAATTCTTAAAATCATTACAAATGTCTTTAAAGTGCCAGCACTGCCAAAGAAACCTGTTCCAAAGGAGAAAGTACTACCTGCTGTTCCTAAAAAGGAAGTGGTTCCACCATCTGAAGGTATACTTCCTCTGTGTTGTCCTCATTGAATCATGAACTCTGATTTCAGTCTTTTGTCTTCATTATTCATTGAGAAATATGTATCTGTGTTTTATGTCTCTATGAAGCTCTACTCAGTTGTTTGTGATTGAGTCATTTTTGGTCTGTTTGTTTCAAGTCATTTGTTGAAAAGACACGAGTGTTGCTTTGAAAAATATGTGCCTCAGTCTTTAAGTTCAGAAGTAAGAGTACTTTTGGTCCTCCTGAAAAGGACACAGATTCCATCAGCTAAAACTAAGTCTGTCTTTCAAGAAAATGTTTTAAGTATGTTATTCTTCTGTTTAATCTTCAGAATTAACATAAATATTCTGTCAGGAAGCATGTAATCCTCTGTTGCTTCATGAATCTGTCTTAGATTTGCTTTTTTTCTAACTTCTTCCAAATAACTTTAAAAGCCCTAAGAGGAGATAAGATCTTAAAGGGCTGGCTGTTATCAAAAGAGCTGTCCCTGAAGAAAAGAAACCTACATGTGCATCTGAAATGAAAGATAAAGGAGCCTTAGCTATGAGATTTTTTGGAAAGGAAATATTTGGACTGTTTTTTCCCAACTAATATCTTCTAAAATGATCCTTGTGTTCTTTACACCACGAGAATAGTGTAATTTAGTCTCTAGCTGTTGCTTCAGCTCTGAGTGCTCTCTCATTCAAATATTTCGTATGTGTGATATACATGTGCTAGACAGAAATATGATGATTTATTAACAAAAAAACATGCTGAGTAGTTACTCTACTTACACTATCCAGACATGAAAACTTAATTTTTGTGATGTAGATGTGAATTTAGTTTAAACTGGGAGTTTAAAGCAAGTATAGTCATGATATTCCTAGAGAAGTAATAGCACAAGAGCTAGTAAGTTCAAACCACTGAGGTTGTCATCTGTGTCAGAAAGAAAGGCAAAAAGACAGAGTGAGAAAAGCAAATGGCTTATGCTCTTTGAAAGCAGAAACAATGCATTTTCTACATAATTCACTGTTCCAGCAAGACAGTTCTAGACTGAATGTTTCTTTCATCAAAATGCTCAGTATTTGGGAACTTAGTTATCTGGGTTGATTTCTCTTTGGGATTTTAAAAATTGAAAATTATTTTGAGGTATTACTAAAAGAAAGCTAATATCTTTTCAAGTTCCCAAGATTGATAAGAGTGCTGTACTTGAAGACAAAGTACCCATCTTAATTCCTAAAGAAGATGAAGCTCCTTTATATGAAGGTACATCAGTGATACATCTAACCGAGCAGTAAATTGCAGAGAATTCCTTGATTCACATTCTAGTTTTAATTCTAATTGTTTTAATTAGTTTTAAGTAATTTCCATGAATCTTCTGCCCCCAACATTTTGATATGATTTTTAACATTATTCTTTTCTCCACTATTGTTGGGTGAAATAAATGTAAATAAGAGAGAAATTAAACTTCCACTTCCGATCTGGGAAAACAATTCAGCTGTATTAGGAAAGAAAAAAAAAAAGATTGAAGCAGATGCTGGCTTAAGAGTTGATCTGAGTATGACTTAAATAATTTTTTGAGCTGGAATATAGATGTTTAATTCCAGATATGGGTGTGGGAAATTCAACTGAAATACAGTACCGCATCTAAAACAAGAAATAAATAATTAGAAAATATAATGAAATATTTTTATAAATTTGTATTTTACACATTGGGAATGACCATTTCTAGAAAGTGTAGGCAAATGATCAGGTTGAAATTAGATATTTAAATTTATGTTCAAACAGTTATTTGTCTGTATTTGTCTCTGCATATTAAGCATTCTTTCTAATCTTGTCTTGTACGTAATATTAAAATATGTAAAATATGCTAATATCTTTAAAGAGCCAGAACTTTATGAAGATCTTCCAACAGAAGAGCTCCCTGCTATTATTCCTATTAAGCCAAAAGCTCCAGCACCTAAAGGTACACTAACTATTAAAACCATATATAAATAAAGCAACATGCATAATAATAACCTACACGTCAGCTATTCATACCATCATCACTCTATCTTTGCTCCAGTCACTTGATGTTCTTATTCTAATGTTTCATTAGATACTGTGTGTCTGTCATTTGTTCTTTGTTTTGTTACTTACATTTTGTTAATGTTCTTAAACATGTAATATTTTTGAAGCACCTGCAGTGACAAAGAAAATAGTCTCACTTAAGAAAATACCTGCTGCTGTGCCTAAAGAAGAAGCTCCTCCACCTGAAGGTATATAATCTCATAATGGATTTTTTTCTAATCTCTTTAAAAATTGAGGTAACAAGTGAGAAATCCATCATTTTTACTGAACAGCAATAGGAGGTGCTGTACACAGTTTTCTTCCATTTCATCTCTTATTGTATGAGTAATTTATGTTCTTTATCTGAGGAAGAGAACATGCATACAGGGGGATTAAAGGAAATTAAAGGAAAGGCTAACTCAAAGAAATAGAAAATATTTCAGCAGCACTTTTCACATGTTAAATTAACGAGCACTTGCCAATGCAATAATTCATTATTTAGGAGAACAAATTCTATAGACATACTCTGTAAATTCTCTTTAAATTTAAATTTAAATTTGTCTGTAAATTTAAACAGACAAAATTATTTAAACTTTCCCACAGCCCAAAAATGTTATCAGTCAGGGAGTTCACTGCAGAGCCAAGGATTGACCTCATTTTTTGACTGCTTTTCACATTTCATTTCCCAAACTACATTCTCTAACAATGTCTTAAAACTAAATAAACAAACAAATGCAGTGACAAATCTGCAAAAGTCCCAGAAGCTCTCTTTCCAGTCATGTCGGGAGCTCTGTTGAAGAGTATGACTTCAATTCAGACGAAAATTACGAAGCCCCCAAAATATTTTTACAGAAACGTAGCTTTTTAGGAAAGAAAGGGGAAAAAAAAAAAAAAAAAGGAAAAAAAAAAAGGGGGAAAAAAAAAAGGAACATCTGTTATCTTTTCAGAGATCACCAAATTCAGACTTGTAAGTGCCAGGTGTTAAAAAAAACAGAAATACATAAACTTAAGTTGCCACACTGTATTCAAAGCTTAATGCCTCATATTTTTATACCTTTTTGTAGTAGCATTTTTCTTGTTTTACAAACTGTGCTGCTTATTTCCTAGTGCAAATTTGTAAAATAAAATATTTTTAAATTTCTGAAGTACCAAAGAAACCTGTCCACAAAGAAAAAATACCTCCTTCTCCACCAAAAGAAGAAGCTTCACATCGTAAAGGTACAAAACATTTTAAGTGGGATTTGAAGAATAAGAGATCTATTTTCATATATCAATCTTTAACAGTTTTGAGAATATTTTATGTACCACAACCTGGAATTTAGTTAGCAGCCACAGTATGAACCTGAATAAAAAATAAATATCACCTGGATTTGTGCTTTAGGGAAAAAAAATTGTTAGCTTAGTTTTGCAGCAAATGAAGGTAGGAACCCCCAAGGAAAAAATAATTAAAAAACCAGACAAATTAAAAAAGTTAGAGAGGTCTGATGAAGAAAGTAGATCAGTTAAGGACATGTCACATGTCTTCTGGCAATGTGCAGAGGTCTTATTGTGGCACTATAGAAAGTCATAGTTGTTTTTTTTTTCCCCTTATTCCAAATACACCTGATTTTTAGAGTAGATGTAAGATAGACCTGTGCATATTAAGATGAGCTTGGAGATTTGATTTTCTTTGTCTTTCTTACTGTCTTGTCTGAAGATGTAATTCTATGTTAACTTTAAAATTATACTAATATCTTTTCAAGTACATGAAGTTTATGAGGAAATATATGTAGAAGAAGAAATTTCTACTGTTCATAGAAAAGAGGAGGCTTCGCCACCTGGAGGTATATGAACTTCTTGATCATCTCTCATCTGCAATTTGGTCATTGATCATCTGCAATTGATTTTCTGCAATTTGCAAATTGATGACCTTCAAGAAAAAATTAATTATTCATGTTCATAGTTTAGATCTTGTTCAATATAGTTAATATTTGTGTTTATTGTTTTTGTTCTTTATTTGCATTTAATACTTGCTTTTTTTTTTTTGTATGACTTGTTTTTCTGTTCTATAAAAATTCTTAAAATGAACTAATATCTTTAAAGTGCCTGCAGTTGTGAAAATTGCTCCTGAAGTGCCTATTGCTGTGCCTAAAAAAACAGAACCTACTCCTGTGTCTAGAAAGCCAGGATCACCATCTAAAGGTACTATAGTAGTCCAGTAAAACTGAGGCCTTGTCATCTTTTGCTCATATTTTGTGCTTCTTACTCATTTAATAGTTAGTAATCAACTTGTGTGAAATTTGTGATGTTGTGTTTGTCAGTTTTCGTGTTTCTCTACTAGTCTTATTTATTTGTATGTATACTTTAAATCATAAAATTAAAATCAGTAAATATCTTTCAAGTGCCTGAAGTGCCCACAAAAGTTATTGCTGAAGAGAAGCCTGTCCCTCTGTCTAAAAAGCCAGAAGCTCCACCCACCAAAGGTATAGGCCAACATATCCTTTCTTTCTCCTTTTTCTTCAGCTTTCTTCTGTCTTGTTTTGCTCTTGTCCAAATGTTGAAAAATAGTTGAATTTGGCTATTTCTTCTACCCAAGAACAATCCACTGCAGTGGTACAGAAATTATCAGAAGGACTAATAGTAATAAGAAAAACTTTAGCTGAGTCAATAGGCAGCAAGATTTACAAAACAAACATTTTCACTTTATGGATATTAATATATAATATATAAAGTAAACAGCTTCAGAAATTCCACAATACTCAAGCAAGAAATCTCTGTTCTCTTTCACATTGCTCGTGTTAAACTTATTGATTAATTTTTGAATAGAAATTGCATTTAGCTATTGAAAACATTAGAAATATAGAAATATAATATAGAAATGAAAACATTTCTAACGGTTCATTCAGGTATATTAGAAGGCTGTTTGAATGAGCATTTTGTGTCATATGTCACTACTGCATGACAAAAGTCTCCCAGTTAAGCTGCTTCGAACCGTTCTTTGTCAGAGCAGAACAAGTGCAACTGTTTTGAACATATAAGTGTTGTCAGACTGTCCTTTCATATCTACTTGTTCTATCTTACTTCCATGTATTGTGTGTTTTATTTTTCTAATTCCCAAAAGTGCATATCTTTAAAGTATCCAAGCTACCTGAGAAATCTGTCTCAGAAGAGAAGGTACCTTTTGCTGTACCAAAAAAGACAGGAATACCACCTATAGGCTGTGTGTCAACAATGGTTAAACTCTGAGAAGATTCCTCTTTCTCTTGGGCAGAGGGCTTTACATTAAAATAAAATTCATCCTTTCTTCCTTATTTATAAGCATTCCTATAGTATGTAGTAATATACAACATTGCACATCTAATTTCAGATCCATTCTTAAGAATCATTCTGCTATTCTTCTTGTGACACTCTTTCTTCTAAATAATTTACGTATCTTTAAATGCTTTAAAAATAACAAAAATAAATGCTGCTTTCTTTAAAGTGCCAGATGTGCCCAAGAAAATTCCAGAAGAGAAAGTACCCATCACTGTGCCGAAAAAACCAGAACCAACACCAGCCAAAGGTATTTTTTAATATATAGAACTAAAGTTTGGAAGAAAAGACCTCTAACATGATTGTTTCAATTGGTTTCTGATTGTTTTGTTGTGTTGTTCTACTATATTTATTTTCTGTGGTCATACTTCTATGTGTGCTACTGCTTTGAAAAATTCTTTTGAGTATGATTAATGTATCAGTGAGTTAGGAATATTCATATAATTGGGCAGTTATGAGACTGATTCTTGAGTACCGCTGCAGAAATCTTTAAGGGAAAGCAGTGCTTCTGTAATCTGAAATACTGTTGACTAAAGTAAAAAAAAAAAAAAAAAAAATTAGCTCCAGAAGAATGTTTAAGGACATCAAAGTACAGAGTGATAGAGATGCCTAACACAAGGGAAAAATCTATAATGATACAGAGACAAAATCATCATGCGTAGAAGAATATGACAAAGAAAGCAGAATGGACAGTGGCAGCCTTAGTCAGAGATTAGAGATGCTGTTGACTTAAGTGGAAAAATTATTTTATGCAGAAAAATGCATTTAAGTCTGCTACATCCCCGATCTCCATTTGACTAAAGCTTCTAAAGGCTCTGAAATGCTACCTCAGACTTTACAGGGACACTAAGTACTAACTTTATTTTAGTAAAAATGTGATTCCATGAAGGCTTTTCCTAATTTGCAGTTTCTACTTGAAAGTTTTGTACATAGCTGTAAAATTCTATAAAATATCTGAAAATCATCTCTTTCCTTAAAGAGCCTGAAGTGCCCAAGAAAATAGAAGAGAAAATCAAAGTTATTGAGCCTAAAAAGCCAGAAGTACCACCAGCTAAAGGTACCTGACATTAATAAATATATGAAAATAATTTTTTTCCTTTCACTGATAAGATCTTTTTGATACTATTTATCCATTTTTTCTACTTCATAAAATGTGGGTTTATATATTTAATTTTTGGGAACAGATTCTTTTCCCCTTGATACTTTCAAGTGTATCCCAATCAAGATTGAGAGCAAAAGGCCTCTTTGGTAAAGGATATTATCTCTGCTTCATGCTCCTTGGTGTCCTTTTGTTTCTATCTTTTTTCCATTTAATGACATTCAAATTTATTCAGATATTAATATTAGAACTAGTATTAATTGCAAGGTGCCAGAAGTGCCCATGTTGCAGAAAAGAAAATACCAGTTGTGAAGCCTAAAAAAATGGAAGTACCATCAGCTAAAGATATTTGCCATTATGAAACTAATAACAGAATGGGAAATATCACCCTTTATTGTTTTAATACTATAGAAGACAATACCTAAGACCTTTGTGGAATTTTCTTCTTTTGTTTAAGCTTAAGTGAACAAATGTGTTGATTTTTATTGTGAGAAAAAGTATCTATATATCTTGATAATTGGTGAACTCGCTAGTGCAGTTATGCTGTTGTGCTTTAATGCTGTTTATGAAATTCTCATAGTAAATTATTAATATTTTTCAAGTGCCTGAGGTACCAAAGAAAGTGGTCCAAGAAGAGGTTTCAGTTGAAGTACCTAAGAAACCAGAGCCTCCACCAGCTAAAGGTAACTGCTGTACACGATGAACTAAAGAAAAACCCTTTGTTGTCTAGAGCGTGATTTTAGTAAATTTATTTTCTTTAATTATAAATATTCAGTATTTTTTGTTCATTAAGTTGTAGTTTTTATATGTGAGAGACAGAGAAGCATAGAAGTTAACCGTTTTGTAAAAAACAAAAAAAACATTGCCTCAGAGAAAATTTTCTATAGCCAAAGAAAAAAAAAAATTGATGCTCATAACCAAAACCACTGTTGTTTTTAATGTCCACAAGTTTTATTTTTTGTCATGTCCAAGGTGCTAAGGATACTGTTTAAATTTCTTACAAATAACATAAATTACTTTCTTTTAAGTGCCTGAGGTACCCAAGAAAGTGGTTCCAGAAGAAAAAGTACATGTTGAAGTTCCTAAAAAACCAGAACCTCCGCCTCCTAAAGGTAAATGTTCAGTAGTGATAAAATTGCACAGAAATTTTAATTGTTTACCTGAACATTATCTTTTAAATTCTGTGTTATCCTTTGCTATATTCTTATATGCATAAGTGTTATAGTTTATGTTGTCATCTTCCCTTGTGAATAACTCTCATTAAATAACAGTGGCTATTACTGGTGCACATCAAAGAATATTAAAAACACCTAGACTGTTTATAAGAGGGTTTTTTTTCCTGATAATGTTCTCCTTTGAGTTAAAATAAATTACAATTCTTCAAATTTCTGAAAGTAAAGCAAATAAATATTTTTAAAGAACCTGAGGTGCCCAAGAAGATTGTTCCAGAGAAGAAATTACCGGAACCTGTGGCTGTACCTGAAAAACCAGAGCCTCTACCAGAGAAAGGTAAGTCTCAAAGTTAGTAGAACAATAAAAGCAGTATTTTTCCCCTTTTCTTTAACACTGTAATTTTCAGGCCTTCTGATTCTGAGATTTCAAATTGTATTTGTTCTATGTATCTGGATATGTTTGTGAAATATGCATAGGTGGATCGTTTAGAAGAATAGTGACAAATTTTGGATGTGTGAATTACTTGTCTTCTTTACTCAAAATCTTCTTACTATTTTGGATTATTCTTACTGTTCTACTCACTACCTGCTTTGGTTAATAAAAACAGCGATAACTAATATCTTTAAAGTGGTAGCAGCAGAAGAAAAGTATCCATTCTAGCAGCTAACAGCAGACCATGTCAATGTTCTTGAAATACCAGAAGGTCTACCAAGAAAAGCAATATGCCATCACTCAATTCTTGAATCTTCAGTTTCTATTATTAATATCTTTTAATAATAATACATGCACTATTACTAATATCTTTTGTCCTGCACACTTCGTTTATAAATATTGTGATTTTTTTACTTTTAGCGTAAGTTACACTATCTGTTCACATATACCTCCACATATGGTGACATGAAGTGCGTGTGTGTATGTATTTGAAAAGAGAAAAGACAAAGTGTGTTACATCTATCATTAAACAAGCTAACATAAATGCTTGAAAAAATTTTAATGTTTACATTACAATTGTGTTTTTATGTATTTTGATTTACTTGAAGTTGCTATGTGTTTGAGCAATCATTAAACTTAGAACTAATATCTTTTATATATATGAAGTGATCAAGACAACTGTCCCAGACAAGAAAGTACCTGTTGCTGTTCTTCAAAAAACAAAGGCCATTGCAAGACCCCCCAAAACAAAGCCCTTTGTGGCACCTCAAGAACTAGAACCTGTGCCAGTAGTGCAAAAAGCAGTGCCTGATATGTTGCCTGAGGTTGCAGAGCCTTTTGTGGCACCCCAAAAATCAGAGCTGTTTGGGGCAGCGGAGGAGTCTGAGACTGTTTTGGTACAACAAAAAACAGAACTTGTTGTGGTATCTGAGGAAACAAAGCCAGCTGTGGCAGCTCAAAAAGCAAAACTTTTTGTGGCAGCAGAGGAGTCTGAGACTGTTTTGGTACAACAAAAAACAGAACTTGTTGTGGCATCTGAGGAAACAAAGCCAGCTGTAGCAGCTCAAAAAGCAAAACTTTTTGTGGCAGCGGAGGAGTCTGAGACTGTTTTGGTACAACAAAAAACAGAACTTGTAGCATCTGAGGAAACAAAGCCAGCTGTGGCAGCTCAAAAAGCAAAACTTTTTGTGGCAGCGGAGGAGTCTGAGACTGTTTTGGTACAACAGAAAACAGAACTTGTGTCATCTGAGGAAACAAAGCCAGCTGTGGCAGCCCAAAAAGCAAATCTTTTTGTGGCAGAAGAGGAGTCTGAGACTGTTTTGGTACAACAAAAAACAGAACTTGTGTCATCTGAGGAAACAAAGCCAGCTGTGGTAGCCCATAAAACAGAGCGTTTCTTGGTGCCTGAGAAACCAGAGTTTGCTGTGGTACCTGAGGAACCCAGGCCTGATGTGGCACCTCAAAAGCTAAAGCATGGCATGATACCATCAAAACAAAGACGTGTTGCTGAACCCCAAAAACCAGAGCCATTCATGGCCCCTGAGAAACCTGAGCTCACTGTAGCACTTGATAAGTCAGAGACAGTTGCAATACGCCAAAAAACAGAGCACATTGTGTCCCCCAAAACTAAACCTTTGGTGACACCCCAAAAAACAGAGCTTACTGTAACACTTGAAGAAACAGAGTATGCTGCAGATTCCCAAAAATCAAAGCTTATTGCAGTGTCTCAAAAATCAAAGATGATTGTGGCACACCATGAGCAAGCACCTGTCATGGTGCCTGAGGAACCAGAACCTCTTTTGGCAGCCCAGAAACTAAAGCATTTTACAACAGTTCGAAAGCCAAAGCCTGAAGTGGCATTTGAGGAAATAGAACCTATCTTGGAACCTGAAGAACCATCACTAGCCAAGCTGGTCAAAAAGTCAGAGACTGTTGCTGTACATAAAAAACAAGCTGCTCCACGACCGAAAGGTATATCTTATGAATAGGAAGTCTTTTTCTTGAACATAGTATGATTCAGTGCTCATATTAGAGCTTAAACACATAACTAATATATACTAATATCTTTAAAGAACCAGTAATGCCTCAGAAGGCTGTCCCAGAAGAGAAAGTTCCTGTAGCTGTTCTGGAAGAATCAGAACTTCCATCAGCCAGAGGTACATACAGTCATGAATACATAAGTACATATAATCTTCTCTTAAGCACTGTTTTAACCTCTTTTGTTCTGTCATTTTTAATCTGAGATTTTAAATGATGCTTACCACAACAAATTGCACTGAGCATGAGTGTGTGACAGATTGCTTCTTAAGAACATTTCTCATCCTCTATGTTTCAGTCTGTGTATTTATATTTAGATGTATTGTAAATGTATGAACTAATATCTTTGAAGTGCCTGAGATGCGCGAGAGGGCTGTCCAAACGGAGAAAGTGCCAACTTCCGTACCTAAAAAAGCAGGAACTCCACTTGCTAAAGGTATATGCCATGATGAACCCAATCATTATTATAGTGGGCTTCTTAATTTCTGGGTTAATTAGAGATCTCATTTTAAATTGATCTTTTACTGTCGTAATCTGGTATCTACCATGTTGGAGTCACGTACAAAATGTGAATCGCAATGCAAGTAGAACAAATGTATTTCTTCAGCATATTCAGGAAAAAGATTTTCCACGTGAAATACTAAAAAATTATTTAAGTAATATTAAAAACCTGAATACAGCATAAATTAATGCAGTGCTGTTCCATTTCATTTCTTTCACAAATTCCCAAGCAAAGGCCAGAGAAATATGTTTTCTCTGTCACTGTGTATTGATTCCCTCAAAACACAATGAGAATCCTCATGTAAAGTACCATTTCACAGTGATGGTAAGAAAGGCATAAAAATATTTTTAATGAATACAAAAATACACAAATGTAAGAAGCATCAAGTAAAAAGATTATGCAGACAGCGCACAAGTTACCACATAAATCAAAATCAAGATTGACACGCTAAAGATATTGAAGTACAGTTGGACTCCATACATTGGAGTTTGATCAGCTCTTACAGAGACAGTGTAGGCTTCCCACCCTGTCTCAAAAACTGAAGCTAAACAAAGAATTCCCACCTCCTGCATAACATATTTGACACCCTGCACGTTCCACAGGTTTGAAGCAAAACATCACTGTCAACCAACTGTAGACATAGCAGTTTCTCAGGAAAGACTGTGCATGAATGTTACTGATTGTCTGTTAGTCTTGTCTAGGTCTGTACAGCCCACTAAACTAGAATATACTAATATCTTTAAAGTGCCCAAGGTGCCCAAGAAAGCCGCTCTGGAAGAGCCCGTGCCTGTAGCTGCTTCAAAAAAGCCAGAACCAGCACCAGCCCAAGGTACATGTTGCCATGAACATTATTAAGCAGAATCTTGCTGCTGATTACCTGACATTTTTCAGTACTGCACTGAATGTGTGCGAATTGGGAACTCAATTACCTGGTACTTTTACACACAACCCAAGGGATATTTTGAATTTATTGTTACATTTTCAAATTCTGAATCATCAGGCACAAAAGTTTTGATTTTTAAGAGCTTAGCATTGTCAGAATACTGCCAAACTTTATCGTCTTAAATTGAGACAGCAAAAGGTCTTCATGACTCAGTGACTGTCTCAGTGACCATGTATCGTAAGCACAAGTCTTTCAAAATGAAAAACCTGTTTTTATTCAGAAATGCACGCACAGCGCGAGTCGGAAGAAGTGAAATCTTAGTAAGTGCTAAAAGAATAATCAGATACTTTGAGTGAATACAGTGGAGGAGTGATTTATAAAATTCAAGTGTGGGAGTTGCTGCAATGAGGAGAGAACAGAAAGAAGAAATAAGATAGTGACAGTGAAATGAACCAGTAGAGTGAAAAGTGTAAACAAGGACTGGAAATGCAGAAGGAGAGAAAGAGAGGTGAAAGAATAAAAGTGGGATTTGCGTTCCTCACCCTACGCCGCCTATGACAGTAGATAAGATATGGGCTGAGGCTGTTCCCAGGGAGCTAACAGAGCTGAAAGTGGTAGTTTCTCTTTGTGGATAGGGAAGGCTGCAGAGTACGCAGAGGAGTATCGTAACTCACACCATGCCCTTGTGTAACATAAACATAACCTAAATACAGATGTTCTGTGTCTGTGCGTGCTTGTGTGAGCGAGTGAGAAAGGGATGGGATTCGTACCAGAAGGCCAGCTTGGTTATTTTTTTGCGCATACCTTTGGTTTAGGTTTCATTGTTTGTCTTCCTGTATAATATGTCAAATTGATGGTTACTAATATCTTTAAAGCGCCTGAAGTGCCCAGGAAAACTACTCGAGAAGAAAAAGTACCTGTGGTCACTGCCAAAGCACCCGAGCCTCCAGCAGCCAGAGGTACCTGACTTGGTGGATAACTTGACAGAGAAGATGCTTAATCCGCTTCTCTTGAGCGTTGTCCTGCCCTCTCTTGGCCTGTCTTTGTTTCAAATCTGAGACTCTTGAAGTTGTGAATGTTGGGTAAACTGTGCTGCAGCATGTGAGGTTTTGGTCTTGCTTTTGTGGTGTTTAGTGTTTGCATTGCCCTCTTGTTTGTTCCTGTCTGGCCAGTCTTTTCATCACTATAAATTGAACCCCACTAATATCTTTGAAGTGCCTGTGATGCCAGAGGCAGAGGTCCTGGAAGAGGAAGAGGAGGAAGAAGCACTGGAAGAGGCAGTACCAGTGGCAGAGCCTGAAGAGCCGGAAGCTGCGCCAGCTGAAGGTATACAGTGGTGTTCTGCCCTGCTCTCTGGGCTGATGCAGTGCTGACTGCTCTTTGACCCTCTGCCTTCCGTGGGGAGGGCTGTGAGCTGCATTTAGCCACCTTGTGTTTGTACATGCCCGTTTGGGCCTGTGGCAGGAGGTGGTGCTGGTCTGGGCATGCGCCCTGCCATAAGTCCTGCTTAGGCTCTTTGCTGCAAGCAGTCCACCTGAAGGAAAAGTGGATGGCTGAAGAAGACTGCCTGTAGCATGCCAAGGGCTTGGTTTACTGCTTTGCTGCTCACCATTAGGCTGTCTGCTGATCTTTGTCCCTGTCAAGTAAAAGGAACTAATATCTTTAAAGTGCCTGAGGTGGTTGAGGAGGAGGAGCCAAAAGAAGAGGTTCCAGTGGTTGTTCCCAAGAAGCCTGAGACGGTGACCAAGAAGCCTGTGCCAGTGCCTAAGAAACCAGAAGCTCCTGGAGCTAAAGGTATTTTTTTTCAGGGGAGATCTGCTTTTTATCTTAATGTCTTGATTAATTATTTTATTTGTTGCTTCCATTTTTTGGGTTAAGATTTCTTGTGTCTCCACCCTCAGCCTCTCTGTGCATTAGAATGCATATGTGACTAACTAACAGCCCCTTGAGGGCAGTTTCAGTGTTAGAAGTAACTAAACTCTTTGACTTTGTCATCAGATTTTTGATCTCTTTTATTTTTTATAACTACAACGTTAAGTGGAAATAATATCTTTAAAGTCCTTAAGGTGCCCAAGAAAGCTGTCCCACAAGAAAAAGAGCCTGGTACCGAACCCAAAAAACTGGAATTATTTCCAGGCAAAGGTATGTGTCATCATTAGAGTATCATCATAGAAAGAAATATCACACTCTTCTGGACTTAAATTGAACTAAATTATGAATCATAATCTGAGATATATGTCTAAATAATATGAAGTTGAATGTGGGGTGTTAAAAATGAGTCAGATAAGTTAAATCTAGGTCTTTTAAAATATTGACAACTTCCTGACCTTTCTGTGATCTTTGGAAATTAAGATTTACAAAATGCTTACATTAAAGAGAACAGTATGCTGTTCAGAAGAACACCCTGCAGATACATCTTCAATGTAAAACACACAATGAAGCACCCTTACATTTTTTAGTTATCTTTATTCATTTGTGAATACAGTAATATCAGTTCCCTACCTCTTTAAAAGTGGGTAGTTAATGATGGTAAACTGGTGGTGGATTTATTAGCCAAACATTGAAAATACTTGCCGATTACACAATTAGCACTTAAAAGGCCATCAAGATGAACCAAAAGAGTGAAGAGAAAAAGAACATTTCTGTACGTAATGAGAACTGCAAAGAAGAAAGAAACTGTAGAAAACGAAAATTAAACAGATGTGTAAGGAATAAAAGTAACAGGACAAAAACAGTAACTATTAAATAAAACTTCAATTTCATGAAATATTATTACAGTTGATCAAACAAACACGAGTAACACGCTAAAGACATAGAAGTACAGTTGGACTCCATACATTGGAGTTTGATCAGCTCTTACAGAGACAGTGTAGGCTTCCCACCCTGTCTCAAAAACTGAAGCTAAACAAAGAATTCCCACCTCCTGCATAACATATTTGACACCCTGCACGTTCCACAGGTTTGAAGCAAAACATCACTGTCAACCAACTGTAGACATAGCAGTTTCTCAGGAAAGACTGTGCATGAATGTTACTGATTGTCTGTTAGTCTTGTCTAGGTCTGTACAGCCCACTAAACTAGAATATACTAATATCTTTAAAGTGCCCAAGGTGCCCAAGAAAGCCGCTCTGGAAGAGCCCGTGCCTGTAGCTGCTTCAAAAAAGCCAGAACCAGCACCAGCCCAAGGTACATGTTGCCATGAACATTATTAAGCAGAATCTTGCTGCTGATTACCTGACATTTTTCAGTACTGCACTGAATGTGTGCGAATTGGGAACTCAATTACCTGGTACTTTTACACACAACCCAAGGGATATTTTGAATTTATTGTTACATTTTCAAATTCTGAATCATCAGGCACAAAAGTTTTGATTTTTAAGAGCTTAGCATTGTCAGAATACTGCCAAACTTTATCGTCTTAAATTGAGACAGCAAAAGGTCTTCATGACTCAGTGACTGTCTCAGTGACCATGTATCGTAAGCACAAGTCTTTCAAAATGAAAAACCTGTTTTTATTCAGAAATGCACGCACAGCGCGAGTCGGAAGAAGTGAAATCTTAGTAAGTGCTAAAAGAATAATCAGATACTTTGAGTGAATACAGTGGAGGAGTGATTTATAAAATTCAAGTGTGGGAGTTGCTGCAATGAGGAGAGAACAGAAAGAAGAAATAAGATAGTGACAGTGAAATGAACCAGTAGAGTGAAAAGTGTAAACAAGGACTGGAAATGCAGAAGGAGAGAAAGAGAGGTGAAAGAATAAAAGTGGGATTTGCGTTCCTCACCCTACGCCGCCTATGACAGTAGATAAGATATGGGCTGAGGCTGTTCCCAGGGAGCTAACAGAGCTGAAAGTGGTAGTTTCTCTTTGTGGATAGGGAAGGCTGCAGAGTACGCAGAGGAGTATCGTAACTCACACCATGCCCTTGTGTAACATAAACATAACCTAAATACAGATGTTCTGTGTCTGTGCGTGCTTGTGTGAGCGAGTGAGAAAGGGATGGGATTCGTACCAGAAGGCCAGCTTGGTTATTTTTTTGCGCATACATTTGGTTTAGGTTTCATTGTTTGTCTTCCTGTATAATATGTCAAATTGATGGTTACTAATATCTTTAAAGCGCCTGAAGTGCCCAGGAAAACTACTCGAGAAGAAAAAGTACCTGTGGTCACTGCCAAAGCACCCGAGCCTCCAGCAGCCAGAGGTACCTGACTTGGTGGATAACTTGACAGAGAAGATGCTTAATCCGCTTCTCTTGAGCGTTGTCCTGCCCTCTCTTGGCCTGTCTTTGTTTCAAATCTGAGACTCTTGAAGTTGTGAATGTTGGGTAAACTGTGCTGCAGCATGTGAGGTTTTGGTCTTGCTTTTGTGGTGTTTAGTGTTTGCATTGCCCTCTTGTTTGTTCCTGTCTGGCCAGTCTTTTCATCACTATAAATTGAACCCCACTAATATCTTTGAAGTGCCTGTGATGCCAGAGGCAGAGGTCCTGGAAGAGGAAGAGGAGGAAGAAGCACTGGAAGAGGCAGTACCAGTGGCAGAGCCTGAAGAGCCGGAAGCTGCGCCAGCTGAAGGTATACAGTGGTGTTCTGCCCTGCTCTCTGGGCTGATGCAGTGCTGACTGCTCTTTGACCCTCTGCCTTCCGTGGGGAGGGCTGTGAGCTGCATTTAGCCACCTTGTGTTTGTACATGCCCGTTTGGGCCTGTGGCAGGAGGTGGTGCTGGTCTGGGCATGCGCCCTGCCATAAGTCCTGCTTAGGCTCTTTGCTGCAAGCAGTCCACCTGAAGGAAAAGTGGATGGCTGAAGAAGACTGCCTGTAGCATGCCAAGGGCTTGGTTTACTGCTTTGCTGCTCACCATTAGGCTGTCTGCTGATCTTTGTCCCTGTCAAGTAAAAGGAACTAATATCTTTAAAGTGCCTGAGGTGGTTGAGGAGGAGGAGCCAAAAGAAGAGGTTCCAGTGGTTGTTCCCAAGAAGCCTGAGACGGTGACCAAGAAGCCTGTGCCAGTGTCCAAGAAGCCTGAGGCAGTGATCAAAAAGCCTGTACCAGTGCCCAAAAAACCAGAGCCTGTGCCAGTGCCCAAGAAACCAGAGCCTGTACCTGTTCTTAAAAAACGTGAGGTTCCTCCATTGAAAGGTATATAGATCAGTGTCATGAACAGTTTTGGTATTTTCAGTGATATGCACAGTGCTTATATATTTGTGTATGCACTGTCCCTGAAAATTTTATTCTTCATATTCTTAATCTGTTTCTCATTATTGGCTCTTTTCTGCATTGTGCTTTTGTTTGTTTCAATATTCACAAAAATGAAAATTAAATATCTTTAAAGCACCAGAAGTGACAGCGAGAACTGTCCCAGAGGAGAAAGTGACTCTTGAAACACCTAAAAAGCCAGAATTCAAAAAACCAGAGCCTCCTCCAACCAAAGGTATATATGTCTTGAAGGCACTTAGAATGTCTTTTCTGTTTCTCTTTCCTTTGTTTATAACTGTGTCTATAGAACGTGTCATGTTGACTTCCTGTTTAGAACACACTCTTTTGTTGTTATGGAGACTGTTACTTGCTGTTATTTTCTTTGTGGTAGTTGCCATTGTTTTTCTATGTTTCATTCACACAATTATTTGCATGTAAATAAAATGTATTAATATTTTTTGAAGTGCTTGAGGCCCCCAAGAAAGTTGCCTCTGAGGAGGAAGTACCTGTTGCTCTTCCTAAAATACCTGAACCTCTACCAAGTGAAGGTATTATTGTAAAGGCAGTCCTTTTAACTGTTATTCCAAATGTATGCTTTAAAAAAAAAAAAAATTGTTCTTTGTTCCCCATTCTAGTTCTTGTAATTTGTTCACTTCACATTTTAGATTATACCAATTTGTGTTTTTTGTCTCTTTTATTACAGTTCGTTATGAGAGAGTAAAATATTACTTTAAATATTTTCACATGGTCCTATGTTGGGTATTCTTAAGAGTATATTTTATCATTCAATTTTAGGCAATAATCAATTCTCACTAAATTCACATTTCGTAAGACCTAGTATTTCTATTGCTGTAATCTTAAATTAACTGAGAACATTCAAGCTTTTATTTTCTCCAGTTGTAAATACTCATCCAAATTTTATTTCGTTTATATTGTATGCAGAAAAAATACTATCCTCCACATAACCCTGAATTATACTTGCAGATAAAGCAGTTTTCTCAAAGAATGCATTAACTGCAAAATTAGCAGTATGAGCTGATACTGAGTGATTATGTATCCTAACATGTATTTGTCTGTGTGTATTGGAGTAGCCTGCTTTTTATTGGTGTGTGCAATGATCTTATCATTGGAAACTTACACCAGTTATCAATGTTCTTTAAAGAATATGAAATTGAAAAGGAAAGTGAAGTTGAAGAAACAGAAGAAATTTCAGTAACAGAAGTAGAAGAAACTTTACCTGTTGAAGGTATATAGATTACCTAGAGGCTATCAGACAGTTTCCTCTTTCATTACTGCTCAGATTTTCTTGCTCTGTTTTTCTCCACAAATATACCTGTGTGCTGTCAGTCTCCATGTATTTCCTTCCCTGTTAAATGTTGCAAACGAGTTCAGATCTCTTAATTCTTCTAAGTATAATATGCAAAATATTTTAAGTGCTTTCACTTTGTTTCCTGTCAACCGGATTCTTCTTATCATTTGCTTTCCCATCTTTGTCCTCATGTTATTAACATGTTTTTTTAAGTGAGCTTGAATGTTTGTATTTTGTGTAAGCTACAGAGCAATAGCCTAAAACTCTTACTCCCATTTGATCAATGAGATTTTTTTCATTAACTTCATTGGAAATGGAAAATGATCGTCTTTATGTTCGCACTCTTCACGTCTACTGTGGTAGTACGTTTATTCTAAATATACCTAATGTTATTTAAAGCACCAGAACCTGAAAAGAAAATTCCTGAAAAGCGAAAGCCAGCAGTTCCTGCACCAGTAGAAGATATTAAACTGGCAAAAGAACTACTTAAAGGTATAAGCATCTGAAGCCACCATTTACAATGGAGATTCAGACATGTAATCTTTTTTAATTACACTGGTGAATCTTAAAAAGCGTGCTTTAAAACGTGTCACTGGATTTTTTTTCCTTCTCTATTATTACTCTAATAAGGCATTTTGCTAATGCTAAATCTTTATGAATTTTCAGCATATTGTGGGTAAATAATATTTTTTTACTTACCATATTTTACTAGTATTATGCCAAGTCAGTTTGCATGCATTCTTTTCAGTAGTTCTTGAATAAATAAATGTATTTATAAATATCTTTAGAAAGTTAACACATTCGTTATGCTTAATATAATTCTTCTACTTTTAACATGTTCTTACAAAGGACAAGAATCCTCACCCATAATTTGCTGATTCTGCTTTGTAAACATTGGTTTCAAATCAACTCTGCTTCATTTCATCAGACTTCTTCTAAATAGCTAATCAACCAGAATCTTACCTTTGTAACCCTTGGCTTTCTACAATGTCACTTGTATTAACCAGCTATATGGATTTTTGAGAAACTTATTTCTTTTTGGAATCAGATGATATATATGATAAAATTCAAATAATTTTCTTTAAAGCTCCTGAAACAAGGAAGAAAGTTGTGACAGCAAAACCTGTTGAGGCTCCACAATTGGAACCCCCACCTGCTAAAGGTACCTACCTAATAGAAATATCTTTATTCTCTGAGGCATCTTTTGAAACAAGACTTATATCTTTCAGTATATTCTTCTTTAATTTGCTCAGAAATATAAACTGGTGCCTTTGTTAGATTATACTTCAAGAATAGACTCTAGTCTTGAATAGATATAGTCCATGTCCTCATTAAATTTCCATTTTACAATTCGTGAGATGCAAAAAAGATAATAATGGAAGAGTAAGAAAGTTTTGTCATTTGTGTTTATTCCAGTTCTCTGCTTACAGAGAAATAAGAATATGCTCTTTAAATGTATATAGCATTGTTCATCCATACTTACTATTTGTCTGAAATGTAACTTTTTTTGTGAAAAGATGCTTCCAGAATTAGCTTGTGAAAGATAAATTGAGCAAGACACTTCACAAGTACTCCTTTGCATTCTTCATACGTACTAGGGTTCTAAGCAACACCATATAAATATCTCTTCTTAATGTTTCTTAAATTTAGAGATTAAACTATGAATATCATAGTACAGGTGAAGGTAATGAAAGAGTTAAAATGTAACTATGATAACTCTCTTTGAATACGTAACTCTTCTAGTTTTCTTAGTCCATACTTCAGTTTTGTTATTTTGTATGAAAATTTACTCTTGTGCATAGGCCTTTAAGACCACTGTGAACAAATAATATGGGAGGTTGATTGAAAATACTGACTTCAATCTCAGCAATTATTTGCTTTGAATGTTCAGTAGTGGACCAGCACTTATTTGTGTGTTTGGAGTTGTTAGTTGTTAGTTAGCTCTTTCTACTGGTATGAACCTATAATAAAATCTGGAATAACGTTCTTCTAAGTTCCTGGACTTGTAAAGAAACCTCGTAGAATAATTCCTGAAGTTACTCCTCCACCGAAAGAAGAAGTTGTTTTGAAAAGAGGTACAGTAACAATATAAAACAGTATAAAACCCCAGCATACTAACATTGTTCAGTGTGTTCTCCTAAGTAATGTTGCTTTATGTGGTGTAGAAAATTACATGAATAGTGTACTACCTGATGGGTGTGTATCGTGGAAAGAGTTTATAACTGAAGAGATAAAGCAAGGGCATATCAAAAATTAGTTAAGTCCAAAGGAACTGTGCTGAAAACAGAGTAGAATGGTGAAAATCTGTTTCACTGTTGTAACTCTCTTCTGTTTTCTATTGTCTATAAAGCTTATACAAAAACTCAATTTTTCAGTATCTTCAGTTCATGGACACCTACGTATTTTCCTGTGATACTGTAGATTTTACTAAAAATCACACGTGGCATTCTCTTTTATGATTTTCTTGGAATTACTGCACTGCTCCCAAGGTCCAGTGGCACTGTTGGACATCATTCTCCTTTCCTGCAAAGTCTTGAGCCTTCCAAATTACTTTGTGCTCAAAGCTTAAAAAAGAAGTAGTAATTCCCATTCTCTTTGAAATACTGAGTGATCATTTGTGCCCTTCAAATTTTAGACCATCCAATTCCACAGATGTTCAGTTTTTCAGATGAATCTCATTAGATACCCAAAATGCATATCTGACAGGACAAAAATAACTAAAATGTAACCCAGACAAGGTATAAATTAGAGCTCTCCAAATACAACAATTGAAAATTATAGTTTTCTTCTCTGATGGAAGTCAGTAGATATTTAATCCAGAATCCTTCATTTTGTCCCTGAAAATCACCTATAACTTAAGTTATTAATGCATAATTGTGTGGTAATTGATCATTAAATTGTAATAGATGCACTTTTTCTCTCAGAAGAAAACACGAGACTGACAGATGTCATTCAAATGTTGTATATGGACACTTATCTGCTAACTAAATCCTCACAGAATTAATCCAATATTCACTCACCATAGATGCAAAGATACATTAAGAACAGTTCCTAAAATGTGCTGAAAAGAAAGCGCTAAGAAATTGCAGTGATGTTATTTAATCTAGTAGGACATTTTGAATTTCATATTGGATATTTGTAGATTAAAAATAGCTTGACATGAAAAGCTGTTGTTAACTAACATGCTTGATGAATATTGTGTAAATAGATAATATTATTTTAAAATATATTTTATCTTCCATTATTCTCCTGAAATACCTACCCATCATATCTTTTCCATGAAAATTCTATGATAAGAAATCGTATTCTGTCATAGACAGTTAACATCTTTCTACTCAAAGAGATTGATCTTAAAGCATCTTTTTGCTCTAGGTTATTTTTAACTGCTTTCAGAATAGTATTGTACTGTGTATTTCATATGCCTATTTCTTCACCAATTGTATATGTTTAGTCTTTTGTCTTACTCACTATCTATCTTATTCATTTGTTTACCTGTGCTTTAAAAACTGAAATTACTTTTCTTTTAAAGTTCTTAGAAAGAAACCAGAAGAGGAAGAACCTAAACCAGAGAAAGAACCTAAACCTGAAGTTAAACCAGTACCTACACCAGTAGAAAAAATTAAGAAACCTGAAGGTACTAGCTTACATTCAAATCTGTCTGGTAGAAAAGTTTTGTGGAAAAGAAAAAACAACAAAAAATTTAAAAAATATTCTCTGCAACTCAGAGTTCCAAAATTCTCTGAATTTTAAAATTCAGGTTTGAATAGATGAGCTTCATAAATGTAGTTTTGTGAATCAGAGCTTTGCTGGAAGCACCACCAAATTTGGCATGCACATTGGGATCTGAATTCTACAATGTGTGATTACTTGTCAATCTGAGTGTAGAAGAGAAATTTACAAGTATACTGTAAAACTGATTGAAAAAGCTGCAGTGAACTGGTTGATCCAAATATTCTTTTAGCCAAGGTCTTCAAATATGTGTCCTTTTGTCCATTTTACTGCTTCTAATTTATTCAAATCCTAGCCTTAAAAATACATGTTCTTAAAACTTAATGTCTCAAAGTCTTGAAATCTGAAAAGAGTGAAAACTTAATTATATTGGAGAGTGAGGTATCTGGAGATCCAAGGTGTTTCAGTGTATCTTACAAAATAATGTTTTAAAGTCTCAGAAGTTCCCAAGAAGAAACCTGAGATACCTGTCATTAAAAAGGAGGAGAAACATGTTCCTGAACCACCAAAAGGTACAGATGTGTGATGCTATTTTTCTTATTGCAGCAACTAAATTATATTAATTGCTGCATTTCATTTAAACTAATGCACTGTTGCCATCCCCTCTGTCCATGACTATTGGATATGTGTTAACTACTTTGCATTCTTCAGGATTTCTTTTTGTTTTTGATTCTTTAGTGCTTGAAAAATTCATCTTTTTTTTCTATTTTATCTTGCTTTTAAAGAGTTCATCTCAAGTAAATTTCTTGCTTGCTGGCAAAATTGGTTGGAAACAATTAATTAAGTCTGTCCTCCATTAACTCTGTCTGTATTGTGGCTTGTAAATTTTATGTCCAATGAGAATATAAATTATATAAATTAACCTATTTGTGATTGTTGTGTTTCAAATGCCAGAACCTAAGCAGGCAGCTATCTCAGTTCCTGGGCCTGAACCTAAACCTGCCGTAGGTAAGACTTCTTTAGCCATGAATACCAGTGCAACCTTACTTGTACATCTTATCTTTTTCATTTAGAGTTTTTTCCTTAAAATGACATTAAAAATACATGTCAGCTTTAGTACTGTAAAGACATGCACTCTGCAGAATATCTTAGAGAATTAGAGAATATCATGCTTAAAACAAAAGTATTCATTGAAATAAATAAATGAGAGCTCCTTTATAATTTTTGTCCTACAGCTTTAAAATCTCCAAAGCCAGCAGCAGAACCAGCACCAGCTATTACTACTGCACCAGTGACAACTCCTGTTGTTGGAAAGAAAGCAGGTATTTATGATAGTTCTATGCTACTTGTAGGGTTTTTCTCTATAAGATAACTAAATACATGAAAGATAAAGACAATTAAGAGCTGTACAATCATATAACTCATTCATTACCAGGTAATTTTAGATCCTGTCCCAGGATCCTGATATCCTTGATACTACCACCTGATGTGAAGTTTATCTCTGTGGAATTCCACTGAGATGAATCTGTACTATTGTTTCTGGATTGTGAAATGTATGCTTGTATTTTTTTTTTTCCTACTATGAAGTTTGTGTATTCTGTTTATTCATGTTGTTTATGTTCTGATGTATGTCTTGTGAACTGCATCTTGAATCTTCTGTGTTGTAAATGGATGATTACACATATTTCTAGATAATTCCTGCATTATTGATCTTCTGCTTTCAATAATAATAATTTGTTATTGAAATCCCAAGGGAAAGTGGCAGCAGTGTTGAAGAAACACCATATTGATAGTTTAATATGATATGCTTAGGACTGTAAGTCATACCCCACTGTGAACAAATCGTTCTTTCTCCTCCTCAAAGCATTCTAAGTCTGAGGTCCATCAGTAGAACTGATGTAGGTGCTGCTCGCCCATAATTAAATCAGCCATTGATTAGATGACATAGTGGCACTACTATCCATTTTATATAGGTAACCAGGTCCTAAAGAACCATTACTTTCTGCTGCTTTTAACCTGGATTGAATATGGACTGGTAAACTACTGGGATGTTGCTCTCTACCATGACATTTTGCTTTCTGTGCTGTTTTTATGTATCATTCTTATCTTTTTTGTTTCGTTTTGTGTTTTGTTGTATAGTCTGTTGTACGAAGAAAAATTGTTCTATGTTCACTTTATTTCAGGTATAGCTGGAAATTTTGTCTTAAAATGTGCTGTTCTTGATGCTTGTTCTTTTGGATTTTAACTCTCTAAATTACCTGTGAAATCTTTGTAGCTGCAGAAAAACCCGATGCACCATCTTTACTAAAGCATAAAGGTAAAATGCCTCCAGTGGAAGAAGACAAGACTGAGTCAATTGTGTTAAAGAAGATATCAGTTGAGAAACATGCACATATAAAAGAGAGAGTAAGTCCTAAAGAGTCAGATCTGGACATTCAGATGGTAGAGCCTCTTGAGTTAAAAACTTTGCTGGAAACTGCTGATGGATTACTAAAATCACAGGGATATGAGCAGGAGCAAGTAATTCTTAAATATTTTGTGCTGCCTCCTGAAGGAGAGGAGCTAGAAATGACTCATTTGATTTCAAGGACTCCTACCCCTACAGGTGAGACAAAAGAAATTGCAATGGGTCACATTATTTATGAAAAGAATGAACCACTACTAGTTAATGAGGAATTGCAATTGATCTGTGTATCGTCTGAACACGAGGAAATTGTTTGCAGAGAAGGAAAGAGGGATGAAGCTAAACTGGCTGTTCATGAGGAAGGTGATATAGAGAGAATCTCTGACAAGTCTAGGCTTCTTCAGGAAAAAGAGATTCCTGCACATGAAAAAGGAGGGGAAAATGAATCAAATTATGTACCTAGTCTTATACCCAGAAGGCCTTTTGATCCCAGAGACAAGAAGAGATTTCTAAGAAAAGAGAGAAAATCGAACATAAGTTTGCAACATGAAGAACTTCCCATTAAGGATAAAACCTCATTTGTGAAGATTATCACACAAGCAGAAATATCTGATATTCCTCTGCTTACCAGTGAAGAAAAGAGAGGAGAATTTACTCTAGAGAAATCAGAAATTCTCCCTGGAGAATCCACGAAGGACCGCGGTATGCAGAAGAAAGCTCAACAGATGAAGAAATCTGGTACCACAGTAGCTGAAATTCGTATGTATAAGATTCTTAATAAAGAAGCAAAGAAAATGGAAATTATTCAAGATCATGAGAAAGAGTCTGATGAGACTACTGAACCAGCACTGAAAAAAGATATTGACCTAGAACACCTCAGTGAAGAAAAGGTGGTCCCTAAAGTAAAAGCTCACAGAGTCTTTGAACAGTATATTCTTTGTCCACAAGTAGTGGAAATGAAAACAGGAGAAAAATATTCTGCAGAGGAAGGAGAACCCATTGAACTTCATTGTGAGGAGGGTTTAGAAACACTGCTGACTGAGAAAGCACTACTAAGTGATAAAAAACCAGACAGAAGAATTGTACCAGAGAAGAAAGACAAAACTATTTTCAGCAGCCACTTAAAAAAAGACAAATTTGGACAGTCAAATGCCCCTGAAGAACTTCCAGTGGGAAAACAAGAATTTGATACAGTGATTATAGGTGAAGGAATGGAAAGAGAAGTTCCTATAGGAGAATATGAAAAGGGAGTTGGAGATGAAATAGCTAACAGAAATGAGTCAGCAAAGAAAGTTCCTATTCAGCCACCAAGGAATCAAGATAAAAAACTATTCCAAAAGCTTCATACTACTCAGTATGAAAGTGAAAAAACTCCGGATGTCAAAAGCAGCAAAATTAAAACTGAAGAAAAGAAAGCTCCTCTGACTGTGGAAGAAGTGAAGCTTTCTGGAGGAGTGCTTCAAGAGATAGAAGGTATATCAGATGAAAAACCAGCAGCTGAAAATGACATTAGAAAAAGCACATCTGTTACTAAGAAAAAAGAGAAGGAAATGCTTCCAGGTAAAGGAATTCCTGCAAGTGGAGAAATCACTTACTCCTCCAGCATAGGTAAGATAATCACTCCCAAGAAAGTGGAAGGAGGGAAAGAGTACTGGAAATCAGAACCTGCTCATGTGATTGAGCAGGCCAGTAGCCTCTTGAGTGATGACAGGAATTTGGATGCATCCAGCGAATCACATCAAGTTCTGGATGTTCCTGCTAAGCCTCATGCAAAGCGAGGTGAGGAAGACTACTGCCAAATTCTTCCACAAAGTGCTTGTAATATTTGCTTCAAGAGAAAGTACCGTTTGCCATTGCAGTGTTTGTTCTTTAACACCATTCACATTTCCATCCACTCTATTGGCATTCAGCCACCCTTTACATGTTTGTTTTACTTGTATATATGTATCTCTGTGCTGTTTATGTTCACTGTCTGAACATCACGCTTTTGTAAGACTGTATAAATCATGTTGCGTGCCACTGTCTTCTCAGAAATACTTGCACAATTTTTCTAGCATTCATTTTTCCATCCACTGCAATAAAATCTGTCCTGCATTTTGTTCATATCATTCTGACATTAAAAGTATACACTACATTTTCTTTCACAAATCATGATAAGAAGCAGCATAGTGTGGCAAATGCTTTCAGAAGTTTTAGATGGGTCATCACAAATTGGACAACTTATGGAACATCTTCAGTTGTGAGAATATCACATTATCCTGAAATGTATTTAATTTATACAACTTATATTTTTGTTGTCTCTATTAGTAAGTGTGTGTGCTTTTTCTCAAATAACACATAATTTGTAACAGGTACTTCAACTGTTTTGATTGACAAGTTGGTACTGATTAAGACCCTAATTGCAAGTGAAGTGTTAGGGTATGGCAGAATTTTACAGGACAATAAATTGAGGCATTAGTAGCTCCTAAGCTGCCTTTTGGTCTCCGGTGCTGAATATATCATTCCCATCCTCAAAGATACTGAGCTTTCATTCAGATATAGACAGCATAAGCTGAATAAATATGTATGTCTATATCTTCCTCCCCTTCCATGTGTTCATAACAAAGGGAGGAGAAAATATTATTTGTCAAATAAATTTATCTTAATTTAATATGCATGTTTATTTAACTCCATTTCTAATAATATTGCTGTTCTGCTTCAGAGGCCAAGCCAACAAAAGAAGAAACTCCAAAGGGTATCAGCCCAGTCAAAGGTAAGAATGATTACTAAATGGCTATGATTGCTATTGTTTTACAATCCTGAACTCAAATTATCAATAATGCTTTGAGCAAAAAAAAAATCACTATTCAGCAATCTTCTAAATTAGACTACCCAGCAAAGATTTTTATAGTGTGTTGGAAGATTTGTTGTTTTTGCCTAAGCAACAGTAGTTAATAGGCATACTTTCAATAAAAATGTCTAAAATTTCAGTTGATTCAGCCATTGATAGAAAATGTCAGTTAACCTTTGCATGCTTTTCTCAATAGTTGGACATCACCAGAATATTAGACAGAACCAAACTTGGCTATTGTGTGAGTGTAGTTAGAGATTGCACAGCCTTCCAACAAAGTTATATCATGCGAGCAAGGCTATGCCTCCACTTTCAGGGCACAACTAGTCTATTGGAAGCAAAGAGGAGATGGCAGAAGAGCTACTTAAACCCCTTTGATTCTCATACAAATCAGATTGTTCTGAAGTTTAAGCCCAATTTATCTCAAAATATCTGTGCCTTCAAATTCAATAGATAAATGCATGATTCTGTTTTTCTATGTTTTGGTTTGAATAGATGAGATTTTGTGATCTTGTTACTAGTACAGTCACAGTTTTTTCAGTTCATCTAATATTAACTCAAAAAATTAACACTAATTAACTGGCCCTATTGAAATTCCACTAAGAGCATAGGGTTCTGCAATACTATGAAATGCATAATTGAAGCAGGTGGATCAGAAACCAGTTCCAGTTTGGAATTGCAGGAAACTTACAAGAAAAGTAAAATAAAACAATTAAATTATTTGTTTCTGATTCTGAATTACAGCCAAGAAGACACCTTCACCAGCAGATGCAGAAAGGAGGAAACTCAGGCCAGGTAGCGGTGGTGAAAAACCTCCTGAAGAGCCTCCATTCACTTATCAACTCAAGGCTGTGCCACTGAAGTTTGTCAAGGAGATGAAAGATATAGTGCTGAAAGAAGCAGAATCTGTTGGGTCTTCTGCAATCTTTGAAGTCCTTATTTCACCATCCACTGCAATTACCAGCTGGATGAAGGATGGAAGTAACATCCGAGAGAGCCCAAAGCACAAGTTTATTGCTGATGGCAAAGACAGGAAACTGCATATCATTGATGTCCAGCTGTCAGATGCTGGTGAATATACTTGTGTATTACGACTAGGGAACAAAGAGAAGACCTCTACTGCCAAACTCATTGTTGAAGGTAATCCCACTTCAGATCTGTCAGTAATTTAAAGGCTAACTCCTACTAAAGCTTATGAATTTACAGTGATAAATACATATTTTAGTTTTCATCAATAACTATAAAGTTTGATTTAGTATGTAAGGTACTCTTCATCATGCTATACAAATGAGAGAAATCAAAATAATGTGTTTCCCTCAGAACTCCCGGTACGATTTGTGAAAACACTTGAAGAAGAAGTCACTGTGGTTAAAGGCCAGCCACTGTACTTGACTTGTGAGCTTAATAAAGAAAGAAGTGTGGTCTGGAGAAGGGATGGGAAGATCATCAAAGACAAGCCTGGGAAATTTGCTCTGGGTATTATTGGTTTGTCACATTCCCTCACCATCACTGATTCAGATGATTCTGATGCTGGCACCTACACTGTTACCGTGGAAGACTCTGAGCTCTCATGCTCATCTTGTGTTAAGGTAGTAGGTAAGCAATCAAAATAATCTTCTCTTTCCTCTATGGCTCTTTTAAAATCAGTATTTCGCCCGTAGCATTGCAATATAAACTTATAGGTAGCACTTCTGCAGCTATTAAATGCTTGCTGTAATATAAAATCTGTAAGTCCTCTTTCTTCTGTTTATGATTCATCAATTTGTAATAAAATAACCTATATTTCTGTGCAACTTCTTATAATGCAGAAGTGATAAGAGACTGGCTAGTAAAACCTATAAGAGACCAGCATGTAAAGCCAAAAGGAACAGCTACTTTTACCTGTGACATTGTCAAGGATACACCAAACATTAAATGGTTTAAAGGCGATGAGGAAATTCCTGCTGAACCAACTGACAAGACAGAAATCTTGAAAGAAGGAAATAAAATTTTCCTGAAAATTAAGAATGCTGGCCCTGCTGATATTGGAGAATATTCAGTAGAAATTGAAGGTCGCAGATACCCAGCTAAACTGACCCTTGGGGGTAAGGATTCTCTTATTTTCAATGTTTAATCACCTTATATGTTATAAATTCCAAAATCTCTAAACAAAAATAAAAATGGTCATTTGAGTTCTTGTAAAGCTTTATCAAAACTTGACCTAATTTCATATCTGCTAATTTGTGCATTCTAGAACGTGAAGTTGAACTTCTGAAGCCATTAGAGGATGTTACAGTTTACGAGAAAGAAACAGCAAACTTTGATACAGAAATATCGGAAGAAGATATTCCTGGTGAATGGAAGCTGAAAGGTGAAATCCTGCGACCCTCACCTGTAAGCATTCTTGAATATAACAACATAGCTTACTTAAAATTAAACACTATGAGCAGGTTCACTTTTTATGATAAAAAGTTTTTATGATAAAATTTTTGCAGACATGCCACTCTTACTCAGTCCAGAGTGTAGAAAGACTAAACATTTTGGTGATTAAAAAGATGTGGTTCTCAAAGTAAAGATTATATGCCTTAAGGCTCTCTTTTGAACTGCTTATTTTCTCAAAAGATAATGGCATATTATTCAGACTGTAATAGATATAACTTATGTACATCAGAGGGAACAAATATTTAAAAGAAGGGTAGAGAACTGAATAAATGCACTCTGTTTTTTAATTGTCATTTTTTAGTAAGTGTTAATTTTTTGAGAAATAATTCCAGTCTGACTCTACAGTGTATCAAATGTTAGTAGAATTTCTTTATTTAAAATGTCTAAAAGTAATGAATTTGCATAATATTTACCAAAGTCTGTCATCCCTGCAGACGTGTGAAATCAAAGCTGAAGGAGGAAAACGCTTCCTAACTTTGCACAAAGTCAAGTTAGAGCAAGCTGGTGAAGTCCTTTACCAAGCGCTTAATGCAGTTACTACAGCTATCCTGACGGTGAAAGGTACAATGTGCTGTGAAATGAAACACAACATCAACTTTGAAAGAGTTCTGAGCACGGATACAAATAATGTGTTCTGTTTTGTTTTTAGAAATTGAACTGGACTTTGCTGTTCCCCTAAAAGATGTCACTGTCCCTGAGAAACGCCAAGCAAGATTTGAATGTGTCCTTACCAGAGAAGCCAATGTTATATGGTCTAAGGGCACTGATATACTGAAGATTGGAGAAAAGTTTGACATCATTGCAGATGGAAAGAAACATATTCTTGTAATCAATGATTCTCAGTTTGATGACGAAGGAGAATACACTGCTGAAGTTGAAGGCAAGAAGAGCACCGCAAGACTGTTTGTTGAAGGCAAGTATTTTATGAACAAAATGTTACAAATTACGTATATATAACACATCTTCTAGAATCACGAGCTTTTTTTTTTTTCTGTTGATACTTATGCGTGCTTTTTAACCTACAGGTGTGAGGCTGAAGTTCATCTCACCTCTACAGGATCAAACAGTGAAAGAAGGAGAAACAGCTCACTTTCAGTTTGAGCTTTCTCATGAAGACATGATAGTGAAATGGTACAAAAATGATAAGAGACTCCATACAAGCAGAACCGTTTTTATTACTTCAGAAGGAAAAGTTCATAAACTAGAAATGAGAGAAGTAACACTTGATGATATCTCTGAAATCAAAGCTGTAGTTAAGGATATGAACACACAAGCAAACCTCAAAGTCTTAGGTAATTACTTAAATATGCTATATAAAATACACTATATCATAACTATAAGCAATGTTTTTAAGTAGAGAGTTGCAAAATAATACATTTGTATCACTAATTTAATGTTTCATATTCAATATCCCTTTTGTAGAGGCTGATCCATACTTCACTGTGAGATTACAAGACTACAGTGCTCTGGAGAAAGATGATGTTACTCTGCAGTGTGAGCTTAGCAAAGATGTCCCAGTAAAATGGTACAAAGATGGTGAAGAACTAGTTGCTTCAAGCAGAATTTCCATAAAAACAGATGGCTTGCGCCGTATCCTAACAATCAAGAAGGCTGCAGAGGGTGACAAGGGTGTTTATGAGTGTAGCTGTGGAACGGACAAGACAAATTGTAACATTGGCATTGAGCGTAAGTCATCATACCTTGTCTAAGGGAAAGTACTGAAGCCTTTGTAAAACAAAGTTGATAGATGATAATGGTTATGTAGTTGAAATGTATAAATTAACAATTACCAAGTATATTAAGAAGAGACAATATATATGTAAATGGCTGTTGTAAAGACAGTGATTCTCATTTTTGCCTCTGTCCATTTACAGTCAGGGAAAAAAAAAGCTTAATTAAATATAGCATATCTAACTTAATTATGAAGAAAAATATTCTTGCTGAAGATAACTAAACTTTCAGACATATTGTAGGAAGATGTTGTAGACTGAATTTTTTAAAAAGAGGTCACATTTATCAGTAGTAGTATTTGAATTCTGAAAAAAGGAATAAGGAGAGAGTTGAGATCCTTTTCAGTCCTACATTTTCTATGTTACAAAATGAGTAAGAAAATGTGAACTTTTTTTTCCTTTTAGCTCGCTTAATTAAAGTGGAGCGCCCGCTGTATGGAGTGGAAGTATTTGTTGGTGAAACAGCACGTTTTGAAATTGAGATTTCTGAGCCGGATGTCCATCCCATATGGAAACTGAAGGGAGAGACCCTAACACCTTCACCTGTGAGACTGCTGCTTTATTCTTAGACAATAATTTATGCTAGGAAAACGTATTTGATTATAAAGTTTGCTGAGTAGCTTCTTGGAATACCTATATTTCAGTGGTTCTTTTTTCTTTATTACCAGGAGTGTGAAATCCTTGAAGATGGGAAGAAGCATGTTCTCATCCTTCATAACTGCAGACTGGATATGACTGGAGAAGTGTCTTTCCAAGCTGCTAATGCTAAAAGTGCTGCCAATCTGAAAGTGAAAGGTACAGCTTGCACTTTGCCAAGGTCTTAGGGCACTAGAACAAATCCAGTGGTAGCAATTTCTATATAAATCTACTGCTGAACTGAAAGTACTCATCTTTGATTTCAGAATTGCCTCTCATCTTCATTACTCCACTAAGTGATGTGAAGGTCTTTGAGAAGGATGAAGCCAAGTTTGAATGTGAAGTGTCCAGAGAGCCCAAGACCTTCCGCTGGTTAAAAGGAACACAAGAGATCACTTCTGATGAAAGATTTGAAATAATTTCGGATGGGACAAAGCATGCTCTGATTATTAAATCTGTTGCATTTGATGATGAGGCTAAATATATGTTTGAAGCTGAAGATAAAAGAACAAGTGCCAAACTAATTATTGAAGGTTTGTTTGCCTTTATAGGAAAGAGTTGTGACATAGTTGTTCTTAAACTGTTTTTATTCATAGTATTTTTACTAATGAAATATTTTGTTGACATAGGTATTCGCCTGAAATTCATTACTCCTCTCAAGGATGTAACAAAAAAGGAGCGAGAAACTGCAGTGTTCACAGTAGAACTCTCTCATGAAAATATCCCCGTTGTCTGGTTCAAGAATGACCAACGATTACATACCACTAAAGTGGTTTCAATGACAGATGATGGCAAATTTCATACACTCACAATCAAAGATCTTACTATTGATGATACTTCTCAGATTAGAGTGGAAGCTATGGGCAAATCCTCAGAAGCTAAACTCACTGTTCTGGGTAAGCATACCCAAAAAGATTTTATATGATATGTTATTATCAGAAGAGTCTTCCTAATGAAAAATCAGAAGGTCTTGTAATTTGTTTGGTTTGGCAAGGATTGGGTTTTTGTGTTTTTTTCTACCTAAATCTATTCTACAGTGTTTTACAATTTGCTTGTCTTCCACTGGGCTTCATTTACCCTTCACAAGGGATGATTAAAATAACTTTGAGCTTTCATCCAGGCGTGGCAAAATTAGCTATAAAATACTACTTATATGGTGCTCTGAAGCTCCTACAAAGAGTGAAATCATTTTGTCAGCAATATGAGTAATACACTGAAATGCTTCTTAGATATGTTTTCTTTTTTTGCAGCAAACTATGCAATAATAATAAGGACTATATTTGATTGCTCTTACAAGGCATAAACAGGAAATATATTTACAGTAAGAATCATTGTCCTTTCACTTTCAGAGGGAGACCCTTACTTCACTGGGAAGCTTCAGGATTACACAGCTGTAGAGAAAGATGAAGTGATTTTACAATGTGAAATCAGCAAAGCAGATGCCCCAGTGAAATGGATGAAGGATGGCAAACCAATTACTCCATCAAAGAATGTTGTTATTAAGGCTGATGGTAAAAAGAGAATACTTATACTGAAGAAAGCTTTGAAGAAAGACATTGGACAATATACTTGTGATTGTGGTACCGATCAAACCTCTGCTAACCTCAATATTGAAGGTAGGATTGGGTTGCTATGTCAAAGTAGTCTTTTGGGGTCCACTAGAGACTGACGGAATCAATCTTTCTTTTTTTCTTCCTCTCTCCAGACAGAGATATTGAAATTATCCGTCCACTATACAGTGTGGAGGTGATTGAGACAGAGACTGCCCGTTTTGATATTGAAATATCTGAGGAAGGTGTCCATGGCAATTGGAAGCTAAAAGGAGAACCCCTGACTGAATCACCTGTAAGCATGTGTTTTAAGTTCTTTCTTATATGTTACTTAACAATTTTACATGTAGCTGGAATGTGAGGGAGAAGCAGGCGGTTGCAGAAATTAAGTGAAAATTCATTCGACTTTCAGTTAGGGTAACTATTGTAAAAATAGTGTAATTTTCCTAATAACTTTAAAAATGTAATAGAAATCAGTACAAAATATTATATGAAATATCTAAATAATAAATGATTTTACATAAATACACTCTCTGTTGCCAGTTCCTAAAAATTAAAATGCAGAGACCTTATGGAGTTCTGTTAAATGTGATAGCATTTGAAAATAGAAACTTTAGATTCTGTGAGTTTTTTTGTTTGTTTGTTGTTTTTTTTTTTTGAGTTATGTTTGTTACAAACAGATGTAGATCTCATTTTTATACTCTTCACTGTTGCTATGACAGCTAAAAAATATTTTAAATGGTGTATGACTTAATTAAATATTATTAATTCCTTAGTGGTAAGATCTGGAAGTTTAAAAAAAGTACAGTCATGACAGGAAATAATTTGGCAATGTTTGATGTTACAGTGCTGATGTGAATAATCAAAATGATCAAAAGTTCCATGAAAATCATTGCCTGGATGAAAGAACCCTTCTTAAGAAAAGATCACAAAGCAAGCTTACCTTACCATTTTCTATTTCTCTCTGGCCTTCTGATTGGTCTTCATATGAATGGTATTGGCTAATCCATCAGCACATATACGTGCCACCCTCATAAATACACTGCCTCTTGCATGTTTTCCGGATTGCATTAGAAAGGAGGAAAAGAAAGGGAGCAGACTATGAATGAATGTTTATGGAGTATGTTAGGGGCAGTGGGTCTGAGTTTTCTGAGTGTAGGAGAACATAACAGATGCATGGTCTGAGGAGAAGTATGGGCTGGTCTGCTGAGGAACACAAACAAGATACTGAAAAAAATTATTTCACTTTTCTTTTTGAAGGACTGTGAAATCAAGGAGGAAGGCAAAAAGCACTTTCTTACCTTGTACAATGTACGTTTAGATCAAGCTGGTGGAGTAGATTTCCAAGCAGCAAATGCCAAATCTGGTGCTCACCTTCGAGTGAAACGTAAGTGTCTTTGAAACACTTATGAACGTATGAATATTTTACGTACTCAAAACTTCTTTAGTATGAGTGGACAAATCTGTATATTGTAATCTACCCAAGCCAATTTTTTCTAGAACAAGTAGCTCAAGCTATTCTTTTATCCTTTAATTAAAGAACGTTGATATTTATTTAGTTAGTTATTATAAGTTGGATATAGTTTATTCATATAGGTGAAAAAAAAGTAAGGAGATGGCCGTGAACGTTTCTTCATGATCTGGCATCATATGTAGTTATGAAATCAAAGTATCACAGTGAAGGCTTTGCAGCATTAAAATATCGTGTTAACTTGAGAAGAGGGGATCACAGTGATATTTGGGGATAGGGTTAAGATCGTGATGGACAGGGACAGACCACATGGTTGAAGACCACTTGTTTCCTACTCCAATCCTAGCCCTCGCTATTTTGGAAAACACATGCCTTATCTAGCAAGAGGCATGCAAGGATTGGCAGAGAGACAGATGCACAGCAACTTTCCTGCTGACCTTGTTCAATTTAAAGAAGCATGCTCTGCAAATAGGAAATTTTTGGTCACTAGCCCTTCCCCTAAAAACCCAGGGTGGCCCCTTCTATTTAGAGAATTAAAAGAGCAGCACTGCAATGTCTGTCTCTCTTGAGGGAAGCCACCATGGAGATTAGTACATAAGGGCAGCAGTTCTCTCTTGGGTAGAAGTGACTAATCTGAAAATGATGTCTTCTTACCAAGCTCGAGTAATAGGCTTGCTGAGACCTCTCAAGGATGTAACAGTGACAGCTGGGGAATCTGCAACTTTTGATTGTGAACTCTCTTACGAGGGAATTCCAGTAGAGTGGTACCTGCAAGGAAAGAAACTGGAGCCCAGTGATAAGGTAGGGAGACTAAACTTTATTTTCCCTTACGTTTCGTCTTCCTTCCTCCCTTTCATCTCTCTTCCACTTTTTTATTTATTATTTATATTTGTTATTTTTTTTAATTTACTTTCTGCTAGTAGAGATACTAAGGCACAGCACTGCTGTTGTGCTGAATGGTAACTTCTCACTGAATAAGACATGGAATATTTTACCTGGAAAAGAAGGAGGATTTGAAATACTACATTTTGTACAAAGGGAAGCTAAGACTTTAGTGCCTGATTCTGTGCAAGATGCTGTTGCAGGGATGATGAATTATTTTTCCTCTGGTTAATTGCAGCTACTGTGAGAGAGTTTTGAAAGGTGCTTTCAGGAAATGTTTTTTTTCTTGAATGCTGAGTTGCAGTCCAATTCTGCATATAAGGGGATTAAGAGGATTCAAATTCCATTTCAGGCATTTGTTCTGGCACTCAAGATAACTTTCTGAGCAGATTTGCTTGTCCAGCACTTCTCACTAACTATTTTTAACCCTTCATCAAGTGCTGGCTCTTAACTTTGAGATCTGAGCGGTCTGGAATGTAGCCAGTTTAACATTTAAAATTAATGGAAGGGGGAGATAATATACAAAGCATAAAATAAAATAGGTATGACTGGTTTTAAGAGTACTTTTTTTTTTTACATATTAGCTCTTCTCCATGAGAAGTAATGAGAAGTAATGAGAATATAAGTGGAGATGTAAGTTGTAAATCTCAGACAAAACAAACCTTCGAGGGATCATAGAATGTAGCAAAGTTTCAGAACCTGTAGTTTTGCTCCTAATGATACTTCAGTATATATTTTTTACTTTTAAATGTAGTTTTAACAGATTGTATTGAAATCTTCCTGAGCTTTACCAAATTTGCTTAAGTGAAATCTAAATCATTAAAACATATAGAAATAAGACAAGAAAACAATTATCAGAGGAGTGACAATCCAATTTACTATATTTATGAACAGATAGGCAAAATTGAAACTCAACAAATGGGACATTTAGTAAACCAAAGTGATTACTTCTGAGTTTAGAAAAAAAAATGTTGAAAACTATTAATCACTGCTATGGCTTCGTATTTATTACTGCCTGGCAAGTTATCACAAGTTTAATATTTCTGTATGATCCTTTCAATTACTTGAAAATTCGAGATTTTTATTCAGCTTGCGTATCTACTTAAAACTGTCATTTTTCTATAGCTGAAATTTGTGAAGGAATGTTTATGTAGAGGTAGCTTATTAAAATGCATGATTACCAAGAATTTTCAACTATAAATGAACAGGGATATTTTTTTCAGGCAGAATTTTCTACAAAATTTAATAATAGAAAGTCAAACTAGCACTTGAAAAAGGGGGGGACCAAGCTGCTTTGTATTTCTGTAAAATTTTTTACTTCAGATGTAGACAGAATAATAGCATAAGCATAAAAATAAAATTTCAGATTTTTGTAAGTGAAAAGACAAAGCAGAAATGATTCTCAAAATCCTCAGAAGATTTTTATTTTGAGCTATATTTAGCATATGTATAAGGAAATTATCTGAACTTCATATAGAAGGAAACAAAAAAAAAACTGTAGACAACAGCAAAAAAAAAAACTATTTCATTAAATGTTTCTCAAATCTTTGTTGTAGATACTTACAAAAGTATTTTTTATGTACTTTATAAGGTTGTCACACGTGCTGAAGGGAGAGCTCACACACTTATTCTTAGAGATGTCAAGTTAACAGATGCTGGAGAAGTGTCACTGACTGCAAAAGATTTCAGAACTCAGGCAAATCTTTTTGTGAAAGGTAAGTCAGTCATTTTAATTATACCGTAGCCAGTATTAACGGCCCATTCATGTTTCACCCCACAATAGGATGTCAGCGTACACCATATATCAAATTAGAAGACTCATATATACAACATTAGAATGCTAAATAAATTTCCTTACTAAAAATACCCCTTTAAAATCTTGATGTTTCATGGAAGAGTTGAGAAAATGATGAAATAGTGAAATAGTGGAAATGTGACAGATGTCTCCCGATCAATCAGTTCCTTAGGGTTTCTACAGCTTCACTGCAGATTTGAACTTTCAAATGGCCTCAGTATGACACACCAATACAATATCTAGTTAAGACTTGCTTTTAGTCTTTCAAGTATCTGGAAAATTATGAAAAAAAAACTTCAACAGACAAGTTCAAGAGTGCTGTTGATTATTCAATTAAAAAAAAAAAAAAAAGTAAACAGCATGGAAAGTTCTGTACTAGCAGAAGGCCAGATGTGATTTAGATCTTTTCTACCAAAAATCTGTCTACTTTCAGAACCCCCAGTTGAATTCACTAAACCACTTGAGGATCAGACTGTTGAAGAGGAGGCCACTGCAATACTGGAATGTGAAGTTTCAAGGGAAAATGCAAAAGTAAAATGGTTTAAAAATGGAGAAGAAGTTCATAAAACAAAGAAGTATGATATCATTTCTGAAGGCAGAGTCAGAAAACTCGTTATCCATGGCTGCACGCTGGATGATGCAAAAACATATACTTGTGATGCCAAAGATTTTAAGACATCATGTTTTCTCAATGTCGAACGTAAGTAGTTTATAATTTTCTATGGAATAAGTGCTATAGACACTATGTACTATGATTAGCAATAAATCATAATATACATTTCAGCAATTTATTTTGCTTTATCTGGGGTCTTCCTCTACTAAAAATTCTGGGTTTTTTTGTAGCTCTTCGTGTTGAGTTCCTGAGGCCACTAACTGACCTTGAAGTTAAAGAAAAAGAGTCTGCTCGGTTTGAATGTGAAATTTCTCGCCCAGGTGTCAAGGTCAATAATATTTTTATTTTTTTTAATTTGAGTAGTTCCTTCAACTAGAGCTTTTATTTAAAATTGTTGCAAAAGAACACACAGCTGAAATCTGTGCTGAGCATGTTAATTTTAATAGCCATGTCAATTTGTTTTAAAACAGGTGAAGTGGTTTAAGGATGGCATTGAAATTAGAAAAGGCAAGAAGTATGATATAATTTCCAAAGGGGCAGAACGCATTCTTGTTATTAGTAAATGTCTCTTTGATGATGAAGCTGAATATGCCTGTGAAGCAAAAACAGCTAGAACTTCTGGCCTTCTTACAGTGATAGGTAAACACATTATTTTCAGAATCTAATCTGTAAAGAAGAAAAAATGTTATTTTGATGTAAGATCTTAATTGGTTTTCCAAATTCTTTTTTGCAGAGGAAGAAGCTGTTTTCACAAAAAATCTTCATGATCTTGAAGTAAATGAAAATGAGACTGTAAGGTTGATCTGTGAAATCTCAAAGCCTAATGCTGAAGTTACTTGGTTTAAAGGAGATGAGGAGGTGCCTGATGGTGGTAGATTTGAATACATTTCTGATGGCCGAAAGAGAATTCTTGTCATACGTAATGCTCATCCTGAGGATGCTGGCAAATATACTTGCAAACTACCAAGCTCTAGTACAACAGGAAAACTTACTGTACATGGTAAGAGAGTTACTTTTTTGTCTCTGTTCTGAAAAAAGAGATTAATTAGATCAATACATTTATTCTCTTTATAAAAAGAGAAATAAAATGATATATGTGTACAAATTATTTATTTATTTATTTTTAGAACTTGCTGCAGAATTTCTTACCAGACCACAAAATCTTGAAGTTCTTGAAGGAGACAAAGCTGAATTTGCCTGTTCAGTATCCAAAGAGGCAATAACAGTACAATGGCTGTGGGGTGACACAGTCCTGGAACCCGGTGATAAGTACGACATCATTTCAGATGGCAAAAAGAGGACACTTGTGGTTAAAGACTCTGTTATAGGAGATGCAGGAAAGTACTCTGTCATGGTTGGTGAAGCTAAAGCTACAGCACGTCTGACAGTGATTGGTAGGTTTTGTTTTATCATTGTGCGTATTTTATTGCATTTCTTGTACAACGTGATTTATTACTTCTTCCATTTTTTCAATTTCAGAAAAACTCAGGATTGTAACTCCCCTTAAGGACCAAGAAGTTAATGAGGGTCAAGAAATTATCTTCAACTGTGAAGTAAATAAAGAGGGTGCCAAAGAGAAGTGGTACAAAAATGGCGAGGCAATATTTGATAGTGCAAAATATATTATTGTCCAGAAGGATTTAGTTTATACTCTCCGAATCAGGGATACACAGTTGAAAGATCAAGCTACCTACAGTATCTCACTGTCAAACCACAGAGGGGAACATGCCGAGAGCTCTGCTGCCTTAACAGTACTAGGTAAAAAAAAAACTTTCACTATATTACAGCTATTCAATGACCATTGCTTTGATTTCACAGGATGCAAATTAATCATGTTGGTTTTTTTTAATTCTTAATAGAGGAGGACCTTAGAATTGTTGAACCTCTTGAAGACATTGAGACCATGGAAAAGAAAACCGTCACATTCTGGTGCAAAGTCAATCGTCTTAATGCAACTCTCAAATGGACAAAGAATGGTGAAGAGATCACCTTTGACAAGCGTATTCTGTATAAAATTGATAAATACAAACACTCACTCATCATAAAAGACTGTGGCTTTAAAGATGAAGGTGAATACACTGTAACTGCTGGACAAGACAAATCTGTTGCAGAACTTCTCATCACAGAAGCACCAGCAGATTTCATTGAACATCTCCAGGACCAGACTGTCACTGAATTTGATGATGCTGTCTTTACCTGCCAGCTGTCCAAGGAGAAAGCTAGTGTAAAATGGTATAGAAATGGCAGAGAAATCAAAGAAGGCAAAAAGTACGCATATTTTATTATGCTTGTTCATATGTTAAACATATTCACTTTACTTTCTGTCTTTATCTGGAAATTAAAATACTGCTTACTTATTTTCTCTTCCATAAAGATATCAGTTTGAAAAGGATGGAAATCTTCACAGATTAATCATAAAAGACTGTAGACTAGATGACGAATGTGAATATTCCTGTGGAGTGGATGACAGAAAATCTAGGGCAAGACTTTTTGTTGAAGGTACTTGTAAAATTAAGTAGAATTAATTTCTTCATTATTTAGTGATAGTAGAAATGATAGACAAATAACCCTAAATGAATTGACATTCATTTCAGAAATCCCTGTGGAGATTATTCGACCACCGCAAGATGTTTATGAAGCTCCTGGTGCAGATGTCATCTTCATGGCTGAACTGAACAAAGATGGTGTGGAAGTCAAGTGGCTGAGAAACAACATGATTATCATCCAAGGAGACAAACATCAAATGATGAGTGAAGGAAAAGTCCATAGGCTGCAGGTGTGCGAGATAAAGCCTCGTGACCAAGGGGAATACAGATTTATTGCTAAAGATAAGGAAGCAAGAGCTAAACTTGAATTAGCTGGTAAGTTTTCTGTTTCATACTTGTTTTATAAAATGTAAGATTAGTGAAATAAGTCTTCAACTAAATTTTGTTTTTCTTCTTTCAAACAGTTGCATTAAAGAGAATATGCAATTAGGCATATGCTGTTGAGGAAATTATAGGACATTTTTCATTGTCTACAATAAGAGCAAGAATTGAGGTTTACAGAAGACAGAACCATTTCATTAGGTCACTGCAGATGTGAAAAGCAAAAATTATTTGACATGATCACTTTAGTTATATGAGTTATGGCTTCATTTATTCAACTTTAGACCAGTAAATTACATTAAATTAATGCTCAAAAAGCAGCTCCATCTTCTCTGGCTTTCCCTGATTTTCTTGGTCTCTGGAGCAATCCAATGAATACATAAAGGAACTTGTTTAGAATTCACCTAACAGCTCCTTTTGTTTTTCTACAGCTGCTTCTTTGCTTACCACACATGCATTATTCTTTTAATATGGAGGTACTCATTTGTCACATTGATATTCCTTAGCTGCACCTAGAATCAAGACTGGTGATCAAAACCTGGTGGTTGATGTTGGGAAGCCTTTAACTATGACTGTTCCATATGATGCCTACCCAAGAGCAGAAGCTGAATGGTTGAAAGGGGAGGAAAGTCTGCCAACAACAACTGTTGATACAACAAATGACTGTACTACCTTCAAAATTTATGAAGCAAAGAAATCAGATAAGGGAAGGTACAAGGTTGTACTTCGAAACAAACATGGCCAGGCAGAAGCTTTCATCAATGTAGAGGTCATTGGTAAGTGCTCCTGTTATTAAATTTTTACTTACATTTAGTTAAGTCAAATAAAATAAAAAGATGCAATCACCTAAATTATTGTTATGTATTTGTTAGATGTTCCAGGGCCAGTTAGAAACTTGGAAGTCACTGAAACTTATGATGGTGAAGTTGGCCTTGCCTGGCAAGAACCAGAAAGTGATGGTGGAAGTAAAATCATTGGCTACGTTGTTGAAAGGCGTGATATCAAGCGTAAGACTTGGATTGTGGCCACTGATCATGCTGAAAATTGTGAATACACTGTTACTGGACTTCAGAAAGGAGGAGTTGAGTACCTCTTCCGTGTAAGCGCACGGAACCGAGTGGGTACTGGTGAGCCAGTAGAAACAGAGAGACCTGTGGAAGCTAAAAGCAAATTTGGTGAGCAGAAGTTATGAAAAATTTGGTGTTTTTTGACAGCATGAAAGAAAAACAAAACATTACTTACTGTAACAATAGATAGAGAAACGCCCTTGTTTTTTCTTTTTCTCCATAAAATGAAATGCAGACGTTCCTGGTCCTCCTCAAAATGTAGAAGTTACTGATGTGAATAGGTTTGGTGCTACCCTTACCTGGGAAGTTCCTGAGTATGATGGAGGATCTCCAATTACTGGCTATGTTATTGAACTGCGTAACAGAGCTTCCATCAAATGGGAGCCAACTATGACCACTGGAGCTGATGAACTGTCAGCTGTCCTGACTGATGTTGTGGAAAATGAAGAATATTTCTTCAGAGTTAGAGCTCAAAATATAGTTGGAGTTGGCAAACCAAGTCATCCTACACGTGCAGTGAAGATTATGGACCCAGTTGGTAAGCATGCCAGTACTACTGTGATTACATTTGGTTATTTAAATATTACATGTACTAGAATGTTCCAAGAAGCAATTAGAGAAATGTGTGTACTGAAAATAACATGTTCAGCTAGACTTTTCCTAATTCTGATGTTTAAACATTTCAGAAGTATCTTACGAGCATTTGGTGCAGTAAGAACTGCCGATATTTTTTATCTGAAATTATGAGACAACCTTTATTTAAAAAATAGAAGGAATGCAACTTTAAAAATAGTACCATAAGATACAGACAACTGATATGCTGAACTATAATCCTTTACCAGTTGCTAAGATTTGTTTCTCTCAAATTATTTTCAGAGAGGCCAAGTCCTCCCATTAACCTTGATCATTCAGATCAAACAAAAACATCAGTGCAGCTCACATGGGAACCTCCTCTCCAAGATGGAGGAAGTCCAATCTTAGGATATATTATTGAAAGGAAGGAAGAAGGAACAGACAAATGGATCCGCTGTAACCCAAAACTAGTACCAGCGCTTACTTTTAAGGTGAGATGCTTGGCTCATCAGCAAAGTACTACAACAAAAATGTATAGTTAATTTTTAATGAGTTATTAAAAAATTATTTGTGCTTTTTAGGTAACTGGATTGAAAGCAGGGTCTAGTTATTACTACAGAGTCTCAGCAGAAAATGCAGCTGGGGTGTCTGACCCAGCTGAGGCTATCGGACCATTAACTGCAGATGATCCTTTTGGTAAGCTATGTGCTGTTTATCAAAGATAATTAATTAGAAAAGGTGCACAGCTGAAGTGCATCTTGTGGCTCAGATGTACGTGTTTCTTCTGTGATACTAAATAGCAGAAAGAGCTTTAGTCCTATGAGATTCTGGGTTATTTCTCTTCATTAAGAATCCTACCAATAATTAGCTGTATTAGGCAGAGACCCGTTAGCTTGCCTGGAGAGTAAGACATGACCTTTTGTCTCCTGACCTAGATATGTGGAAGATGGGAGATATCTGAGGGAAAGAAAGTCAGAGAATACACGAAAGAAATCAAAACAATATGAAGTTTTTACTGTAAAGAATAGGTTAGATTTTTTATCTAATAATTCTAAGATATCATATTTCTAACAGATTTTTAGCTGGGAAAGGGAGGAATTCATAAGCTACAGCTAGGCCTAGACAGCTACAACGTGTTGGCTCAGATGCATTCAGAATCATCCTTTCAAAACAGCTTTCATTAGCCATTTTAAGAACATTTGAAAATATTTAATTGAATTCATTTTCCATTTTTTTCAGTTGGACCTACAATGGACCTAAGTGCTTTTAAAGATGGACTAGAAGTTATTGTTCCAGAACCAATAAAGATCCGTGTTCCTATCACCGGCTATCCTATTCCAACTGCCACATGGTCTTTTGGTGACCGAGTCTTAGAAGAAGGTGATCGTGTAACAATGAAGACCACTGCCACCTTTGCAGAACTTGTAATTACTCCAAGTGAACGTCCAGACAAGGGAATTTATACTTTAACATTAGAAAACCCTGTATCATCTGTTTCAGGAGAAATCAATGTTAATGTCATTGGTAAGTGGACATGTATATATTCTAATACTAATGTTGTTAGATTAGTAAAGTAAAATCACATAACTTTCAGTAAGCCAAGAGTATGAAAACATAACTACAGACTAGAAATTAAACCCCCCAAAAGCTTTTTTCTTATCTTCAACAGCCAGCTGTTTACTGTTTTAGGAAGAATAACTGAGTACAGCAAGTTTTTTGGCAGATAGATAAAATAAAGATCATCTGACAATGTCTGATTAGAAAACAATAAAATTATTGTGATTTCCAGCTCGCCCAGGTGCTCCAAAAGAACTTAAAGTTGTGGATGTAAGCAGGAGTACAGTACAGCTGTCATGGGAACCTCCAGAAGATGATGGTGGAAGTCCAGTTATTGACTATATAATTGAAAAACGTGAAGTAAGCCGGAAAACATGGATCAAGGTATGTTCATTCTTTATCATTCCTTTTGTATTTGCTATATTGTTTCCACATGCTGCTGAACTTAGTCATAATTTTGTAATAACTCTTTGGAAATACATTTTAGAAGCACAATGGATTCTTCCTTCTCTTTAGGTTATGGATCATGTCATGGACCAAGAGTTCTCTGTACCTGACCTCATCCAAGGAAAAGAATATTTATTTAGAGTTTGTGCATGCAATAAGTGTGGCCCAGGAGAGCCTGCATATATTGATGAACCTATAAATATGTCAGCACCAGCAAGTGAGTCAACTTTTTCACACTTGCTCATTTTCTTGGTGACTGTTTTTGAAAATCTTGCTGATTTTCCTTTCAAAAATATGTTAAAAATAATAAATAAAATAAAAATAATAAACCGAATTAAAACAAACAAACAAAAAAATAGTTCCTTAGATTGTTTTCTAAGATACCATATGTATTTAATTTTTAATAGCGGTGCCCGATCCACCTGAGAATGTTAAATGGAGAAATCCAACATCAAAAGGAATCTTCCTAACATGGGAACCTCCCAAATATGATGGTGGTGCTCGAATCAAGGGCTATCTGGTAGAAAAATCACAACGTGGCACAGATAAGTGGGAGATATGTGGGGAGCCTGTTATTGAAACAAAGTAAGTAACTTCACACTATAGTTACAACCTTTTAACTAACTGCACCATCTGAGCCTCTTTAAAAATTTGTATTATTTTTTTAACAAACAGAATGGAAGTAACAAAACTTAAGGAAGGAGAGTGGTACGCATATCGGGTTAAGGCTTTGAACAGAATAGGAGCAAGCAAGCCAAGCAAGCCAACAGATGATATTCAGGCCATTGATGCGAAAGGTAATTACTTCTATCACTTAATTACAATAGCCACTTCATTTTTACTAGTCTCTGAAATATTGTTTTTATAACAACGTTTCAATTGTCTCCTAAATCAGAGGCTCCAGAAATTTTCTTAGATGTGAAACTGCTCGCTGGACTCACTGTGAAAGCTGGAACTAAAATTGAGCTGCCAGCCAAAATAACTGGAAAGCCTGAGCCCCAGATTACTTGGACCAAGGCTGAAAAAATACTGAGACCTGATGATAGAATCACTATTGAAACGAAACCTGATCATTCTACAGTCACTATTACAGACAGCAAGAGGAGTGACAGTGGAACCTATATTATAGAAGCCGTAAATTCCAGTGGACGCGCTACAGCTGTTGTTGAAGTTAATGTTCTCGGTATGCATGTATTTTTTTATATATTATTAAAAACATGAGTAATGTATTGAGATATGCAAGCAGATTAACATTTTCATCCCATCTCCTACAGATAAACCTGGTCCACCAGCTGCATTTGATGTATCAGAAATCACGAATGAATCTTGCCTTCTGACATGGAATCCTCCCCGAGATGATGGAGGTTCTAAAATTACAAACTATGTCCTTGAGAAAAGAGCTACAGACAGTGAAATATGGCATAAATTGTCATCAACTATCAAGGACACTTCATTCAGAGCTACCAATTTAATTCCTCATAAGGAATATGTGTTCCGAGTCAGTGCTGAGAACATGTATGGTATTGGGGAGCCAGCACAGTGTAACCCCATCATTGCAAAATATTCCTTTGGTTAGTGAATTAAATATTAAATTTTGAAAATGTTAAATTTTAACAGCTATGAAAATGCATGTGTAATGGTCTTGTTTTGTTTTGCTTTTTTCATTTATTAATTTATACAGATCCACCAGGCCCTCCAACAGGTCTCAAACCTATAGAGGTTACCAAAGATTCAGTGACCCTAACATGGAATGAACCAGATGAGGATGGTGGCAGCCCCATTACTGGCTACTGGGTTGAGAGATACGATCCTGAGCAGGATAAATGGATAAAATGCAATAAAATGCCAGTGAAAGATACAACATTCAAGTAAGATATAGTCACTTTAGACTGAAAATGAGATGTAAACATTTTAAAGTAGCCTTAAACAAATGTTACTTCATGACTGTTCTTTTTTCTCTGCTTCTTTAAGTTTAGATCTAACTAATATGCAGTTACATACTTTATCTGGTAAAGAAGTATGTCTTTACAGAAAACTGAATTCTTGCTTATTTTTTTCTTTTTTTTCTATTATGCTTACTAACATCTGTGCTTTGTGATTACTTATGAGACATTCAAAAATAACAAACAAAACCATCTTCTGCATCAGTTTGCCCACATCCCATTTTTTAAACCTGATATTTGCATTAGCTAAGTCAGACTACAAACAGAAATGTGAGATGGCTCTCAGTACATTTATTTCTACATCTCAGCAAACTGTTTTGCTGCTGGCAATATGCCTATTCTGAATGTTTCATATAGCATCATTAGCTGTAACTTGGTTATTTTCAGATTTTCTAATTATAAAAAATATAGAAAATATTGTTTTAGGTAGGAGTTAACATGTGGGTTGTTTTAATCAAACTTAATTTTGATTTCCAGAGTTAAAGGTCTTACAAATAAGAAGAAATACAAGTTCCGTGTGTTGGCAGAGAATCTTGCAGGACCTGGAAAACCAAGCAAGGAAACAGAGCCAATCTTAGTGAAAGACCCAATTGGTATAATAAACATATATTGAATGTTCTAATTTAACAAAAAAAAAAAGTTTTTGGGTTTTTTTTTTTCAATCATTTAATTATTACTGAACTCTTGTCTAGATCCACCATGGCCCCCTGGAAAACCAACAGTGAAGGATGTTGGCAAAACGTCATTATTCCTGAACTGGACAAAGCCAGAACATGATGGAGGGGCAAAGATTGAATCTTACGTCATTGAACTGTTAAAGACTGGAACAGATGAGTGGGTGAGAGTGGCTGAAGGAGTTCCCACAACTGAACACTTCCTCAAAGGGCTTATGGAGAAACAAGAATATTCATTCCGTGTAAGAGCTGTGAACAAGGTTGGAGAGAGTGAGCCTAGTGAACCCAGTGACCCTGTGCTGTGCAAGGAGAGGCTGTGTAAGTATTGTTTCAGAATGTGCTGTTTCTGCAAGTACACTCAGTCTTTTTTAAAAAGCCTCATGTCTGCCTATCTCTGTAGGCACCAAGTGAACATTTCCAGACATACTAAATATTAAAATCTACCCTTGTTCATCTAAGAAGTTTTCATAGTTTCAATATTATTCTCTGTCTTCCAGGATCTTTGCTGGGCAAGATAGCAACCTGCTTTTCCTTTTACTATTATTTTACAGATCCTCCTTCTCCTCCTCGGTGGCTTGAGGTTATTAATATTACTAAAAACACAGCAGATCTTAAATGGACAGTGCCAGAAAAGGATGGGGGCTCCCCAATTACCAACTACATTGTTGAAAAGAGAGACGTAAGGAGAAAAGGCTGGCAGACTGTAGATACAACAGTGAAAGATACCAAGTACACAGTGAGCCCGCTGACTGAAGGCTCATTGTATGTCTTCCGTGTGGCTGCTGAAAATGCCATTGGGCAGAGTGATTACTGTGAAATTGAAGATTCAGTGCTTGCTAAAGACACTTTCAGTAAGTTTGAGATTTGCTTTCAGAGTGATTAATGGAATAGCTGACTTCTCATGGGTTCCTTTTCTACTAATTTGTGTATGTATTTTGTTTAGCAACCCCTGGGCCTCCATATGCTCTTACAGTAGTTGAAGTGACAAAAGGTCATGTTGATTTGAAATGGGAACCACCTAAGAATGATGGTGGCAGACCAATTCAAAGGTAAGCTCATTTTATGATTGTGTAGCGTTTTCTGTGGATTATTTTTTCATAAATGAAGACATTTCTGTCAAAATTTTTAAATTTTAAATGGACACATTTTATATGAAGAGAGATGAATTTATGTGACAGAAGCAATTTTATGGTTGCAGCAAGTACAAGTTTAATTTTAAAAGTGGAAATTATAAAATAGAAATGATCTAATGTGCATAAACAATGAATGTGTCCAAACATCCTCAAAAAGAGGATCTAATTAAATGAGATGAAATTGAGTTGTAAAAACAAAATTAAACTTTAATGCAGACATAGTCTCCAGCTCTAGGTGGAGCTCTAGCTACTTTTCCTAATCTACAAAATAATACTGTTACATTTTTCTTCTGCCTGAGTTTCTCGGTAAAACTACATACGTTGAGCTAGTACAAAGCATCATCTTTTTTATTTTTCTTCTCTTTATTCCTTTTCTCAGACTATTTTCCTCCTTTTGGTTTCTTCTAAATTCTCCTTTTCTTTAGTTTCTCAAGTATTTCTTCTCCGAAATTTACCTTGATTAGTAGCAGTTAGATTTTTCTCTCTATATTTTCACTCTTCCTCTTCTTCCCATTCACAGTAAATATAATCCTAAACAACTAAAAGATCTGCTTGAAGGAACATAAATCATTTAATCTTTCTTACCATCCCATAGATTATTGTAAACAGAATCCAGATAACTGAAGTATTCATAGATAATATCTACAGACATTTTCAATAGAACTTATCCACTGCTGTCTGAACTAGCAAATATATAATTGTAGCATGGGAGTTCTTCACCTCTGCAGCTCTACAAAACCCAAGAACACAGCAGAAGTTCAGTAATAGGGTCTCCAGATTTACTCTGTCATCAGTGGCAACCCCATTACTCTAATAGCTACTAAGGCTATTAGGACTATATTGCTGATATGTGAAATAATGCTTATTTAGTCTGTCACCAATTACTATCTTTATTTTTCCATTGGCCAAACCATTGAAATCTCACACTATTTTAATGAGCAGGAAATCTGAAATGTTCATATTTGACATTCCTGATACTATTTGTTCCTATTTATTCAGATATGTTATTGAAAAGAAGGAAAAACTAGCCACCCGCTGGGTAAAAGCTGGCAAGACAGCTGGTCCAGATTGCAATTTCAGAGTGACTGATGTCATCGAAGGCATAGATGTACAGTTCCAGGTTCGTGCAGAAAATGAAGCTGGCTGTGGTCATCCCAGTGAACCAACTGATCTCATTCATATTGAAGATCCAACAAGTAAGTAGTATTATAACATACAGCATATGGACTATGGAAGCAATGTGTTGGCTAGAACAGATAATTCTGAGCGAAAAATAAAACATCTTTTTTATTTTTACAGGCCCTCCTTCACCTCCTCAGGATTTACATGTCACGGATGCAGGTCGAAATCATATTTGCATTGCATGGAAGCCACCAGAGAAGAATGGTGGAAGTCCTATTATTGGGTACAATGTTGAGTTGTGTGAAGCAGGAACAGAAAAATGGATGCGAATCAATTCTCGTCCAATAAAAGATCTAAAATGCAAAGTGGAGGAAGGTGTTGTTCCAGACAAGGAATATGTGCTGAGAGTCAGAGCAGTCAACGCTGTTGGAGCCAGTGAGCCATCAGACATCTCAGAAAAAGTTGTTACCAAGGACCCGGACTGTAAGAATAGATTTTCTTTCTGAAATCTATATAACTGATAACTGAAAAAAGTCTTTAGTGTTCAGTACATTTATAATAATATTAAATTTATTTTTACAGGTAATCCAACCATTGATCTAAAAACTCATGATATTGTTGTTGTTAAGGGACAGAAATTAAGTATCCCTGTACCCTTCAGAGCTGTTCCATCCCCAACAATCACATGGCACAAAGATGGCAAAGAGTTGAAAGCTGGTGACAGAACAACGATGAAGAGTGACTATACTTCTGCATTGCTTGAAGTCATAGAGAGTGTTCATGCTGATGCTGGTGTTTATACAATTACACTGGAGAACAAACTGGCATCAACAACTGGCTCTGTCAACGTCAAAGTCATAGGTAACTAGACATCTTTCATTCTGGGAGAGATGCCTGTATCTGTTTGAGCCCACTAACTGATGGAAGTACTAGAAAATCCATTTTCTGCCATGTGGATTTATCACTTCAACTCAGACACTCTGCATATTGCCTTCACTGCATTAATATAACAAAATCTCACCAAAAATACACTTTATTCTAAATTGATATTACTAGTCTGTGGCTGCATAAAGTCCAATTACTATGAATAATCATCATATAAATTTTAAAAAGCTTATAAGAATTAAGATTTTTTTTTACCTTTAGGAATATAAGTTCCTATATATGCTTTGTAGCCAGCATTTGTGGGTTTGGTCTGCCTTCTTTAAAGCAGTGAAATACAGTATAATTTCATATTTGTAGGACTACATTTCCCTTCTATTTAGTTAAATGTTACATTAAATAACTTCATTATAATTACAGGTCCACCTGGACAGTGTAAAGACATTAAGGCAAGCGAAGTAACTAAGAATTCTTGTAAGGTAACGTGGGAACCTCCAGACTTTGATGGTGGTACTCCTATTCTGCATTATGTTCTGGAACGCAGAGAAGCTGGTCGTAGAACATATATCCCAGTAATGTCTGGTGAAAATAAACTCTCATGGCAAGTCAAAGATCTTATTCCAAACAGTGAATATTACTTCCGTGTTAAAGCTGTCAATAAAATTGGAGGAGGTGAATATCTTGAACTAAGAAACCCAATTATTGCAGAAGATCCAAAACGTAAGTCTACTGCTAAGTGACCTACCGTGCTGAATTTTAACTAAAATCTTCATGTGTTCTTCACTCGTGTAATACCTCTTTTGCTGTTTCACAGAGCCTCCGGATCCTCCTGTTGACCTTGAGGTCCATAATCCAACATCAAAGTCAGTAACGCTTACATGGAAACCACCACTGTTTGACGGCGGAAGCAAGATTATGGGCTACATAATAGAAAAGCTTGCTAAGGGCAAGGAGAGATGGGAAAGATGCAATGAATATCTGGTACCTCTATTAACCTATCCAGTGAAAGGTCTTGAGGAAGGGAAGGAATACCAATTTCGTGTTCGTGCTGAGAATGCTGCTGGTATTAGTGAGCCTTCTCGGATTACTCCTTTTGTGAAAGCTGTGGATCCTATTGGTATGAATTGCTTATTTGATTGTTTGTTATAATTGCCATTCATCCTCAAACATGTGAGTGGATCTACTCTACATTTGTCATTGTTATTACAGAGGCTCCCAAAGTCTTCCTTGCTGCAAACCTGCAGTCTGGTCTTGAGGTGAAGAAAGGTGATGAGATCATACTTGAGGCACATATTTCAGGATCACCTTATCCATCTATCACTTGGCTGAGGAATGATGAAGTTATCAGACCAGAGGAAATCAAAAAGAGAGTAACAACATATACTAGGAAGAAGAAGGGTGTAACTGAAGAAGAGGAACCTTTTCAGCTTTCACTGCCAGAACGTACAAGTATTGACAACCATAAAGAAGGAGAGTCTGTACTATCAATTCGTGACTCCATCAGAGCTGACCATGGCACATTTACAATTAAAGTGGAAAATGATCATGGTGTTGCAAAAGCATCCTGTGAAGTTAATGTGTTAGGTGTGTAGTGAATGTACTTGTAACCAGCTACTTGTTCAAAGCATTAAGTGAGAAGTGAAGTACATTAGTGCTCATCATTTTTTCTTGCTTTACTAACAGATACTCCTGGGCCTCCAGTCAACTTTGTATTTGAAGATATGAGGAAAAATTCTGTCATTTGCAAATGGGAGCCTCCCCTTGATGATGGTGGAAGTGAAATCCTGAACTATGTACTGGAAAAGAAAGACAACACAAAAGCTGAAATGGGCTGGGTTACTGTCAGTTCAACACTCAGGCATTGTAAATTCCATGTAACAAAACTGATCGAAGAGAAAGAATATCTCTTCCGTGTATTTGCTGAAAATAGAGTTGGAGCAGGGCCACCATGTGTTTCAAAACCAATGACAGCAAAAGATCCTTTCTGTAAGTTTTAATTTTGAAATAGTCTTTTCTGAAAACTGCTATTAATCTACAGACTCTTAGAACACTCAGTCCATGTGAAAGTTTCCCAGAAGAGTATTCGACAATGCAATTATTACTTATTGCATTTTTTTAAACCATAGATATAAAGGGAAGTATAGAAAAGCATTGTAATTTCAGTAGTAAAAAAATAAGAACAACAGTCATATTCTTACCAAAAGAGAAAACCACCGTAAGTTTGATGACTGGTTACAGTTAGGAATCAAAGACAGCAAGATAATTAAGACTTCCTTAAAATTAGTAATTTCTCATATATTTGTTCTCTCTTAGTTCTGAGTAAATTCTAAGTAATTCAGCAATGATTACAAAATTGTAATTTTTTTCTTTTAGCTCCACCAGATCCACCTAATAAGCCTGATGTGGAAGATGTTACCAGCAACAGTATGTTGGTTAAATGGAATGAACCAAAAGACAATGGCAGCCCAATCATAGGATATTGGATTGAAAAACGTGAAATTAATAGCACTCATTGGGCTCGAGTCAACAGGAACCTTGTGAATGCTCTGGAACTAAAAGTTGAAGGACTATTGGAAGGATTAACCTATATCTTCAGAGTTTGTGCTGAAAATGCAGCTGGTCCTGGTAAATTTAGTCCACCATCAGATCCAAAAACTGCACAAGACCCAATAAGTAAGTAGCTTAACAAAATGTGTTAGCAGACTAGTGACAGAATAGGATTCATAACCTTTAATTTTGATTTACGTATCTTATTTTGTAGTGCCACCTGGTCCACCCATTCCAAGGGTTGCTGATACAACCTCAGTTTCTATTGAGTTAGAATGGGAACCTCCTATGTATAATGGTGGTGGAGATATCACTGGTTACCATGTATACAAACAACTAATGGGAACAAAAGAGTGGTCACGTTGCACAGAGAAACCCATTAAGATCCGACAGTATACTGTAAAAGAAGTCAGAGAAGGTGCGGACTATAAACTTCGTGTTACTGCACTTAATGCAGCTGGTGAAGGACCACCTGGTGAAACTGAACCTGTAACCGTTGCAGAACCCCAAGGTATGGCAATTATAATATTTTTAAATTTTTTTTCCAGCTGTCTAAAAGCTGTACTTGAATCTTTCCCTTGAACTAATGAACCATCTCTCTTTCTTCTTCAGAGCCTCCTACCGTTGAGCTGGACGTTTCTGTCAAAGCAGGCATTCAGATCATGGCTGGGCAAACAATTAAAATTCCTGCTACTGTGACAGGGCGTCCTGCTCCCACCATTGTATGGACTGTGGAGGAGGGTGAATTGGACAAAGATAGAGTTGTTATTGAAAATGTTGGCACAAAATCAGAATTAACCATTAAGAATGCATTGAGAAAAGACCATGGAAGATATGTAATTACTGCAACAAACAGTAGTGGTTCCAAATCAGCGGGAACCAGAGTAGAAGTATTTGGTAAGAAAAAAAAATTCTGAAATCAGCTGAGCATCTCTTTTGATGAAATAATCTTTGGGCTTTATTGTACTTGTTTGATTTTATTTTTTCAGATGTTCCTGGACCAGTACTTGACCTAAAGCCAGTGGTCACAAACAGAAAGATGTGCTTGCTTAACTGGTCTGATCCTGAAGATGATGGAGGCAGTGATATCATAGGCTTTATTGTTGAACGGAAAGATGCCAAAATGCATACATGGAGACTAGCTATCGACACAGAAAGATCTAAATGTGATATTACAGGTTTAGTTGAAGGGCAGGAATATAAATTTCGTGTCAGTGCCAAGAACAAGTTTGGTACCGGTCCAGCTGTTGAAATAGGACCAATTCTTGCAGTTGATCCATTAGGTAAGATAATTAATTTATGGTTTTTTGTTTCTTTCTCCCTATCAGGATAATTTGACTGCCTTTCACAATTTATTTGCTCAGATTTCTGAAACAGAGTGTAAAACTACTATGTCTCTTTATGTAATAAAATTCTGGTACTTACTGAGATACTGATTGTTGCCATTTCATCTACATATATTAGAAACTTTCTACTATCCACATACATATTTAAATATTTTGCACATGAAAGATATGACTTTGAAAAGCCACAGCTATTGTAGCTACTGTAGTCATACAATTTAAAATATCAATGGCTGCTCCAAAAGTAATGCCTCCTATTTTATGTTGGTCTTGGACATCAGAGGCAGATGTTGGTGATAAGGCAGTAGAGGTTGAACCTTCCCATATTCTGTTAAATTTTGTTGCTGTGTGATAGATGGCAGCAGAGATAAAGTAATAAATAAAATGCTACCTGACAAAGTGCATATGAAGCAAAGTTGTGGGACTGAATTCCTCCATGCAGAAAAAATTACAGCCATTGTCATTCATCTGCACTTGCTGAATGTTTATGGACACCAAACAGTGGATGTTAGCACAACAAAAGCTGGACTGCATGTGCAATATTTTCCTACCAGCCATCACAGCAGCTCTTGTTCACAAGATGCAGGCTCTTGTTCATAGCTGACAAAAATGCAGTTAATGGTGATGACTGTGGTAAAAAAGTGTTTCGTAGCTGAGAATTTGCTCTATCAAATAACGTTATGCTCTTTATATCTGTTGTAGTTTCCATAAAAATAAATGGGAGGCATTACTTTCAGAGTAACTGACATTGTATTTTATATTTTTTTCACTATGATTTATCTGTGTTAATAGGTCCTCCAACAGCACCTGAGAGATTCATGTACACAGAGAGGACAAAGTCAACCATTACACTTGATTGGAAGCCTCCACGTAGTGATGGCGGTAGTCCTATCTTAGGATACATTGTCGAGAAGAGGAGGCATGATTCAAAAGATTATGAAAGAGTGAACCCAAGGCTCTGTCCAACCACGTCTCTTCTCGTTGAAAAACTTGATGAACTCCATATGTATGAATTCCGTGTCAAAGCTGTTAATGAGATTGGAGAGAGTGAACCGTCATTACCCCTCAATGTAGTTATACAGGATGATGAAGGTATATCTAGTTTAAAGAAATCCATATAAACACCTTAAAAATAATGCAATACATTTTCTGTTTCATTCCTAACTTCTTTACCATTTTCTGCTTTTCAGTACCTCCAACTGTAACATTACGCTTAGCTGTGAGAGGAGATACTATCAAAGTGAAGGCAGGCGAGCCAGTTAATATTCCTGCTGATGTGACTGGACTGCCAATGCCGAAGATTGAATGGGACAAGAATGAAGTTTTAATTGACCAAACATCCAGTGCACTTAAGATAACAAAGGAAGAAGTATCAAGAAGTGAGGCAAAAACTGAACTTACCCTGCCTGCAGCCATGAGAGATGATAAAGGCACTTACACTGTGAGAGCTTCCAATCGTCTTGGCACTGCATTTCGCAATGTGCATGTTGAAGTATATGGTAAGGATGTGACATTTCAATAAAACGGTAGATACTACTATCTACTACAATGCTTTTGACTTTTTCTTAATGCAGTTCTATGTTCTCTTACTCTCATATAGATCGTCCTTCTCCACCAAGAAACCTTGCTGTTTCTGATATTAAAGCAGAATCGTGCTATTTAACATGGGATGCACCTCTTGATAATGGTGGTAGTGAAATTACCCATTACATTATTGAGAAACGTGATGCTAGTAGGAAGAAGTCAGAGTGGGAAGAAGTCTCCAACAGTGCTGTAGACAGAAGATATGGGGTAATTTTATTATTTTTATGATATACTTCCGTATGACAGCATGCAATAAAAACTGCCTCTTGCATGTTCTAGTGGTCCATTTATAGTGCATAATTACTGAATGCACATTGCCCAACTATGAATATACATATTATGTGTATGTATTTTCCTCACATGACAAAACAAAATTTTCTCATTCACTATTTAATCTCATGTGAATTTAGAAGACATCTTCTTTTCCATTTTCCAGTATTACTTGTAGCTTCACCAACTGCAAAGTGAAAACTGACGACATTTTTTTTACATTTGATTGTGTGCACATGAAATAAGGCACTGCATGCAGCTATGTAGTTACATACACATCATGATATCAGTGAGATTCCAAGGTAGAATACAAAGCTAAAAGCCCCTAAATAATAACAAATAAGTTGATTCTGAAAAATAAGTACATACTGAATAAAATCTTATTTTTCAGGTGTGGAATCTTGCAACAAATGAAAAATACCAATTTAGAGTCCGAGCTGTAAACAAATATGGAATAAGTGATGAATGCCTCTCAGAAAAAGTTGTTATTAAGGATCCCTATGGCCTTCCTGGACCTCCTGGAAAGCCCAAAATCTTAGATCACACTAGGTCATCAATGCTGGTGGCATGGGAGCCTCCTTTGGACAACGGTGGCAGCCCAATAACTGGCTATTGGTTGGAGAAGAGAGAGGTGGGAGGTGTCTACTGGTCACGTGTTAATAGGGCTCCAGTAACGAAACCATCAGTAAAAGGTTTACAGTACAATGTGCTTCGCTTGGCTGAAGGTGTTGAATATCAATTCAGAGTTATGGCTGAAAATCTGGCTGGAATTGGCCCACCCAGTGAACCATCAGATCCTGCTTTAGCAGCAGATCCCATATGTAAGTATAAAATTTGTGACTACTTTTAAGGTCTGTATCAAAATAGAATGTGGTACTTTTGTTAACATTGAATTTAGTGCAATTAATCAAATGCTTTGTTTTCATTAAACCAGAACAACATTATTGATGCAAAGTAGTTACCTAATTTTCTATTTTTCACTCGTTTTTAAATAATTGGCTTATTTAAACTATTACCCTTTCACTTATATACATATAACTGTGATTACGCTATCACAAATATTGCCAAGTATACTTGTTTGAATTCAGTATCAGATTTTTATATAATTACTTTTCTTCACTGTCAGAGTTCAATGTTTATTGTTTATCTATGTATACTTTTACCTAAAGAATTCCTCAGTAATATGTGTAATATATGTAATTGTTATACATGTTCTAGGGTTATATGCTCTGTGTATGGCAGAAAAACACTGAAAATGTTTGCATTCTTCTATAAACTCTTAAGAAAACTATACACAAGTACTAACTCTCAGGTAATTTTTGCTTTTACTTGCTCTTGTTTTACAAGTTGTGCCTGGCCCACCATCTTGTCCAGAGATCAAAGACAAAACCAAATCATCTGTATCTCTTGCATGGAAGCCTCCACAAAAGGATGGTGGTAGCCCAATAAAAGGATATATTGTTGAAATGCAAGATGAAGGTAGTACTGACTGGAAAAAGGTGAATGAAGGAGACAAACTCTTTCCCACTTGTGAATGTGTTATTCCCAATTTGAAAGAGCTCAGAAAATACCGATTCAGGGTGAAAGCTGTAAATGCTGCTGGAGAATCAGAACCAAGTCCTGCGACATCTGACATACCTATCCAAGATATTTTAGGTAAGTGTTGAAGAAATTCATTTAGGTATTTATATCTAAATGTTATCTACTGCTGTGAATAGTTGAGCAGGATGTGAAGCAAGCAGAGTCAATAACAAGCAAATAATTGAACAGGAATGTAATAAAAGACTATGAGACTTTGGAAAGTGTTATTTATATAGCGCTTATAAGAGCATGATCTTCTGAGAACACTTATGAGTTCCCACAGCCATAGTCCAGAAGTACTTTGTATTTTGTGATGAAATTGCAACAACAAATTTATTTATATAATTCCCAGCTCACTTTTTACACACACCACCTTTTCCAGATAAACATACATTCTGTATTTAGACTAGTTCTGGCAGAAATTTACTTTCAGCAGCTCTGAAAAATTATTAACAATTTTATTTTTTATTTTTATTTTTTCCAGAGGAACCAGAAATCTTCCTTGATATTAAAGCACAAGATTTTCTCTCTTGTCGTGCTGGCACAACAATTAAAATCCCAGCTGTTATCAAAGGTCGTCCAGTTCCAAAATCATTTTGGGAATTTGAAGGAAAAGCAAAGACAACAGCAAAGGTTAGTAAAAGAAAAAACATTTTTCTTAATCTATTTCTAGACATTTAAGTACATCCTTTCATATTTGCTTTATTCCCTTTATTTGTAGGAGGGAGGTCATAATGTACCTGAAGAAGCTCAGGTAAAGCAACTTTAGTTGCTTTGTAACTTTAGTATTGCAAAATTTTTCGAACATAGACATTTAAAGTTGATCTATACATTTCTTTCTTTCTATGATCTGCAGGTGGAAGCAACTGATACACGTTCAGTGATAATCATCCCTGAGTGCAACAGAAGTCATTCAGGACGATACAGTATAACAGCAAAAAACAAAGCAGGACAAAAAACAGCACATATCAGAGTCAACGTTCTTGGTATGGCTTACACATACTGAAATGTTCAGATGGTAGATTTGGGGATTTTTTTTCCTACATACATGTGTAACATTGTTTCTGTTATGCTTTTACCTTAACAGATGTCCCAGGTCCACCAAAAGACCTAAAAGTAAGTGATATCACAAGAGGTAGTTGCAAACTTTCATGGAAGATACCAGATGATGATGGCGGAGATAGAATCAGAGGATATGTTATTGAAAAAAGAACTATCGATGGGAAAGCCTGGACAAAAGTCAATGCAAACTGTGGAAGCACTTCCTTTGTGGTACCTGATCTCATATCTGGTCAAGAGTATTTCTTCCGGGTACGTGCAGAAAACCGTTTTGGTGTTGGCCCTCCTGCAGAAACTATCCAACGGACCACAGCCAGGGATCCAATCCGTAAGTGAAATCAAAATTAATAGAGTTACTTGAAACCATATGATACCGTACAGTGAACTTATTTATGTTTCTGTTTCCTTTCTTAAGATCCTCCTGATCCACCTATTAAATTGAAGATTGGCCTTGTAACCAAGAACACAGTGAGCTTGACATGGAAACCTCCGAAGAATGATGGCGGAGCTCCTGTTACTCATTATAATGTTGAATGTCTCCGCTGGGATCGTACTGGAGAAGTGAAAGAGACTTGGAAACAGTGCAACAGACGTGATGTGGAGGAAACAAAGTTTACTGTTGAGGATCTTATAGAAGGTGGTGAATATGAATTCAGAGTCAAGGCTGTAAATATAGCAGGTCCTAGCAGGCCTTCAGCTACTGTTGGTCCACTTGTTGTCAAAGACCAAACGTGTAAGTAGTGGCTAATACCAATAAATATGAATTTTACTCTACAATTGATGAAGCATTTTTGTATGCTAACTTTTATCAACATTTCATTGTAGGCCCACCATCTATTGAACTCAAAGAATTTATGGAGGTTGAAGAAGGAACAGATGTTAACATTGTGGCCAAGATAAAGGGCATACCCTTCCCAGCACTAACTTGGGAAAAAGCTTCTCCAAAGAAACCAGATGACAAAAAACCAGTGTCTTATGACCAACATGTCAACAAGATTGTTGGTGAAGATTCTTGCACTTTATTGATTCAACAGTCTCGCAGAAGTGATACAGGCTTATATACTATAACAGCTGTAAATAATTTAGGAACTGCTTCAAAGGAGATGAGACTAAATGTTCTGGGTAGATATCAAAAACTCTTATGTTACATAAATTGATAAACGTTCATGTGATACTTGATTTGAACAGTGTTTGAATTAATTCCTCTTTAATAAAAATTTATATTTTAGGCCGTCCTGGACCTCCAGTGGGCCCAATTAAGTTTGAATCCATTTTGGCTGACAAAATGACAATATCATGGCTTCCTCCGTTAGATGATGGTGGTTCTAAGATTACAAACTATGTTATTGAGAAAAAAGAAGCAAATAGGAGGACATGGGTACCAGTTACAAATGAGCCCAAGGAATGCTTATTCACGATTCCCAAGTTGATGGAAGGCCATGAGTATGTGTTCCGCATTATGGCACAAAATAAGTATGGTATTGGAGAACCTTTGGACAGTGAACCAGAAACAGCAAGAAACCTTTTCAGTAAGTGGAAATTTGTTTTCAAATTATATCAGATATTTTCATACACTGATATGTGTATGACATCTGTTATATACCGCTATTATTTTTCTCCACTGAAGTAAATTCTCTAGAGTAGCTTGAAGAATTTTATCAGTAGTAGTTAGGGGTTGTGTGGTATCTAAAAATACTTCCCTGTTAAATATATTGAAATAAAATCTCTGAGTTTATCAAGTTGTAAATATACAGATAAGGTTTTATCTTACAAGAGTTAGGTCATTCTGTTGTGTTTGAGACATTATTGATATTATAGATCAGCAATTTGCTGCCTTCAGTTTTGAAAGAGAAATTTGAGCAATAGTGATGTAGAAGTAATGTTTGTCAAGAGTAAAATATCTTTAAAACATTCAGAATTGGGCTAGGTGCTGAAACGAGGTACTGAAAAAGCAAAAAAAAAAAAAAAAAGTGAAAAAAAAGGTAGGTGAAGCAAAAAAAAAAAAAAAAAAGCAACTGCTGCAACTGTAATTATGTGACTACATAGGTCTGTTTTGCACTCTAGGTATCTCCATCTTCCTGTAGCAATTTTTTACAAGCTATCTGTAATTTTTTTCCCCAGCTGTTCCTGGACCATGTGACAAACCAACAGTTAGCAGTATAACACGTGACTCTATGACTGTAAACTGGGAAGAACCAGAACACGATGGTGGCTCTCCTATTACTGGTTACTGGTTGGAGCGCAAAGAAACTACTGGAAAGAGATGGACCAGGGTTAATCGTGACCCAATCAAACCTATGGCACTCGGTGTTTCATACAAAGTTACTGGTCTGATTGAAGGTTCTGAATATCAATTTCGTGTATCGGCTATTAATGCAGCTGGTGTTGGACCACCAAGCATGCCGTCTGATCCAGCAATTGCTAGAGACCCTATTGGTAAATATTTTTGTTTCCCATTTTTGAATTTGAAAATACTCAAATGGGAACACAGAATATATTGTTATGCCGTAACTGTGTAATCATATTTTTTAGCCCCACCTGGCCCTCCTATTCCAAAAGTTACTGATTGGACAAAATCTTCTGTAGACTTGGAGTGGACTCCACCATTAAAGGATGGTGGCTCTAGGATCACTGGGTACATTGTTGAGTATAAAGAGGAAGGAAAGGAAGAATGGGAAAAGGTAGGTGGAAATCCTACAGAATCTGATTTTTTTCCTCTGTATGTTTATCTAAAGAAGTGTCTCCAGGAAAAAAAAAATATATATATATATGTATGTATTTATATATATGTATTTATTTATTTATTTATTTATTTATTTATACATGTATTAATTTCTTTATCTGTTTATTTCTTTTACAAATTTTCATTATGGATGTTATTTTCTAAAACTTGATATTTTGCATCATAATGCATATGAAAATATCATATACTTAAATTGTGCAACCAAAATTAAAATGAGTAATTGCCACTCCACAACACCCAGTTCACTGAGCAGTTTCTTTATCTTAGATTTTTTATAATTCTGTATTTAAAAATAAGACAAAATATGCAGGTGATCGGTGATCTGTGATTTAAAAAAAAAAAAAAAAAACAGAAGAGAAAAACAAGTTATCACAGCCATAATCTCTGCTAAATTAGTTATAACTAATATAGCCCCTGCTTTTTTTTTTTTTCCTTTAAATAGAATACTTTGGCCATTTTTTGTATTTGTGTAAATACTGAGATGCATTTAAAGTAGTACATAAATTTCCTGCATTTTTTCCAGGTAAACAGGATTCACATTGGGATTTATAAAAGAACAAATTTTTCTTTTTCTTCTTTTTTTCTTTTTTTAGCACCACTGTCACTTATATGAGCTTATTTGACCAACAGAACAAAACAAGTAATCCTGATGGACCTACAGAGCATTGTAATGTCTCTGTCTTAAAATTATCAAAAAAGTGAATCTTCAGAACAACAACTTGTATCCCAGTTTCTGAAAACTCCTATATGAGCTAGATTACTGTATGCTCAATAATGTCTTGTACTTGTAAATGTGAAACAGTTTCTCATTTAAGATTTATTTCAAGCATCACAAAGAAATTGATGATACCGTGATTTTTTTGGTTGATTGTATAATATTTTTTTCCAGGTAAAGGATAAAGAAATCAGAGGAACCAAATTTGTTGTGGCAGGATTAAAAGAAGGGTGTTTTTATAAATTTAGAGTAAGGGCAGTGAATGCTGCTGGCATTGGAGAGCCTGGAGAAGTCACAGACATTATTGAAATGAAGGACAGAATTGGTATTTATCACTTTCATTTACTTCTTTAAATATTTCTAATTCAAAATGAGAACTTAAAAAAAAAAAAAAAGACTGATTTTTTTTTTATTTTGCTCACCTCCCACAGTGGCTCCTGATATTAATTTGGATGCAAGTGTCAGAGACAGAATTGTTGTTCATGCTGGAGGAGTAATTCGGATCATAGCATATGTCTCAGGAAAACCAACTCCAACAGTGACTTGGAGCAGAGATGATCGAGCTTTACCAGAAGAAGCTAAAATTGAAGAAACGGCTATTAGTTCTTCTTTAGTCATCAAGAATTGCAAACGGAGCCACCAGGGTGTATACACTCTTCTTGCTAAAAATGCAGGTGGTGAGCGGAAGAAGACCATTATTGTTGATGTCCTAGGTAAAAAGCAATTTCATTCCTTGTAAACAAGTTAAATTTCATAACATTCGGTATGTATATTTAAATGCTCCATTTTTTTCTTCGATTTCAGATGTGCCAGGCCCAGTTGGCATGCCATTCCTTACTGAGAACCTAACAAATGACTCTTGTAAACTGACATGGTTCACTCCAGAAGATGATGGTGGTTCTCCTATTACCAACTACATAATTGAAAAACGTGAATCTGACCATAGAGCCTGGACTCCAGTAAGCTATACAGTTACAAGACAGAATGCTGTTGTTCAGGGACTGACTGAAGGGAAAGCCTACTTTTTCCGAATTGCAGCAGAGAATATTATTGGCATGGGTCCTTTCACAGAGACAACAAAAGAACTTATCATTAGAGATCCAATAAGTAAGTTGATTTTATGCTGTAAGTTATTGTCATATGAGATGAATCTGCAGGAAAATGAATTTAACATATTTTTGTGTTTGTTCACAGCTGTTCCTGACCGTCCTGAAGACCTAGAGGTTAAAGCAGTTACAAAGAACTCTGTTACATTAACTTGGAATCCTCCAAAATATAATGGGGGCTCAGATATCACCATGTATGTTCTAGAGAGTCGTCTCATTGGAAAAGAAAAATTCCACAGAGTTACTAAGGAGAAAATGCTTGATAGGAAATACACTGTAGAAGGCTTGAAAGAGGGTGACACCTATGAATATCGTGTGAGTGCTTGCAATATTGTGGGGCAAGGCAAGCCATCGTTTTGCACAAAACCAATCACATGCAAGGATGAAATCGGTACGTATCTTTTTTTTTTTTTTTTTTTAAATAATGATCATTCTTACTGATTCCTTACTTTTTCTTACTAATATTGCTGACATTTGTGGAAGTCATATTTTTTAATTTCTTTCAGCTCCTCCAACACTTGACCTTGACTTCAGAGACAAACTTATTGTTCGGGTTGGTGAAGCTTTCAGCCTGACTGGACGTTACTCAGGAAAGCCTACACCAAAGATTACTTGGCTGAGGGATGATATTGTTTTGAAAGAAGATAACCGTACAAAGATTAAGACAACTCCTACGACACTTTGTCTGGGAATACTAAAATCTGTCCGTGAAGATTCAGGCAAATATTGTGTTACTGTAGAGAACAGCACAGGATCAAGAAAAGGGTTTTGTCAAGTTACAGTTGTTGGTAGGTTTCACTACATTAGTACTGTCTTCAATGTTTTACTATAATTCAAATTCATTGAATTATATGAAATGTAAAAACTGTGTCCTTTATTAAAATATCCTGATTTATTACACTCTTATTTTTATTGAAATATTATTTATTGATTGAGTTCATAGTTAACTCTGCCTTTATTTATTCTGCATGAATATATATTTCCACAAGCATTTCAAGAATATCAATTTACTGTAGAAAATGTCAGTCACTAAATAAGCATTAAGAAATTAGGTCCAGTGAGTCAGACAAGCATTAAGGTAGAAATAACTTTGAGATTTTGATTCCTTATTAAAAATAGATGCTGGGTTTCTATTTTCATAATGTATTTACCGTATTAACACTAGTTTAATCTCTGTTACTGTTTGAAGGTCTTATAAGAACAAGCGTATGATTTATTTTTTTCTTAAACAGATCGCCCATCACCTCCAGTGGGTCCAGTTATATTTGATGAAGTTCATAAAGATCATATGATAGTTTCCTGGAAACCTCCACTCGATGATGGAGGCAGTGAAATTACAAACTACATTATTGAGAAGAAGGATGCACACAGAGACATATGGATGCCAGTTACATCTGCTACAGTTAAGACAACATGCAAAATTCCTAAGCTGCTTGAAGGAAGAGAATATCAAATTCGAATTTATGCTGAAAATCTCTATGGCATAAGTGATCCTCTCATCTCTGATGAGATGAAAGCCAAGGACCGTTTCAGTATGTCATTTGTTTGCTATCTTATTTTTATATTGTAATCTTTACTCTGTCTGTTGCCCTCATGGACTCTTGTGGGTTTCTTTTCCCCAGGTGTTCCTGATGCACCTGAACAACCAGTTATTAAGGACGTTACAAAAGACTCTGCAGTAGTAGTTTGGAACAAACCATATGATGGAGGCAAGCCAATAACAAACTACATTGTGGAAAAGAAGGAAACAATGGCTACTAGATGGGTCAGAGTTACCAAAGACCCAATTTTCCCAAGTACTCAGTTCAAAGTACCTGACCTCCTTGAAGGCTGCCAGTATGAATTCCGTGTTTCAGCTGAAAATGAAATTGGTGTTGGTAATCCTAGTCCACCATCAAAGCCAATTTTTGCTAGAGATCCAATTGGTAAAGTATTATATTTGCTTTTTTTCATAGAAGTTTTAATGCATTCTTACTTTCACTTAGAAATCCTTTTAAATATTTTCCTTTTTTCCTTTTTTTCTTTGTAACAGTAAAACCAAGTCCACCTGTTAATCCGGAAGCAGTAGATAAAACTAAGAATTCTGTTGACCTGACTTGGCAACCACCTCGCCATGATGGTAATGGAAAGATAATTGGCTACCTTGTTGAATATCAGAAGGTTGGAGATGAAGAATGGAAAAAGGCCAATCTTACACCAGATTCTTGTCCTGAGACAAAATATAAAGTCACTGGACTTACTGAGGGTTTGACCTATAAGTTCAGGGTCATGGCAGTCAATGCAGCAGGTGAATCTGAACCAGCCTATGTTCCTGATCCAGTAGAAGTAAAGGACAGACTTGGTAAGTATAATAAAATCAGATGAGTTTACTTAGGAAGAGACTTGTTTTCTCAATTTCTAAAAAATTTATTTTGATTCCAGAACCTCCTGAGCTGATACTTGATGCTAATATGGCCCGGGAACAGCATGTAAGAGCAGGAGATACACTGAGACTTAGTGCTGTTATTAAAGGTGTTCCATTTCCAAAAGTTTCTTGGAAGAAAGAAGATAAGGAAGTCTCACCCAAAGCTGATATTGAAGTTACAGGTGTTGGCAGTAAGCTTGAAATTCGTAACACTGCCCATGAAGATGGTGGAATTTACTCCCTGACAGTTGAAAATCCAGCTGGTTCAAAGACTGTTTCAGTGAAAGTTCTTGTCTTAGGTAATTTTCTTATGTTACTTTTTACTGCCTGGTTTTATTCTTTAATTGGAGATTAAGAAATGAAGGAATGTCAGGAAAATATCAACAAATCGAGATATAAGGAAAGGTTGAGGGAACTGGGCTTGTTTAGCTTGGAGAAGAGAAGGCTCCGGGGAGACCTCATTGTGGCCTTCCAGTACTTCAAGGGAGCATATAAACAGGAGGAGGAACAGCTGTTTACAAAGGTGGATAATGATAGGACAAGGGGGAATGGTTTTAAACTGAGACAGGGGAGGTTTAGGTTAGATATTAGGAGGAAGTTTTTCCACACGGTGGTGACACACTGGAACAGGTTACCCAAGGAGGTTGTGGATGCCCCATCCCTGGAGGCATTCAAGGCCAGGCTGGATGTGGCTCTGGGCAGCCTGGTCTAGTGGTTGGAGACCCTGCATGTAGCAGGGGGTTGAAACTAGATGATCATTGTGGTCTCTTTCAACCCAGGCCATTCTATGATTCTATGATAAAATACACAGTAGAAAAAAAAAAAAAAAAAAAAAAAAAAAGATTGTCACAGGAAATATGTATTTTTTTCTCTTAAAATCTACTAAATCAAAAAAAAAACTTTGGTTCTCAAATAGGTAACAGATTTGTTTTCAATGTTGTTAGATAAACCTGGTCCACCTAGAAATCTGCAAGTCAGTGATGTTAGAAGTGATTCTTGCTATCTGACATGGAAGGAACCAGAAGATGATGGTGGTTCTGTTATTACCAACTATGTGGTGGAAAGGAAAGATGTAGCTTCTCCACAGTGGGTATCTGTCTCATCGACCTCCAAGAAACGCAGTCACATGGCTAAATATCTCATGGAAGGCACTCAGTATCTTTTCCGAGTTGCAGCTGAGAATATGTTTGGTAGAGGACCATATGTGGAAACACTCAAGCCAATTAAAGCTGTAGATCCATTGCGTAAGTGTTACTCAGTTATGATATGATTTATTTATATTGTTCTCTGTAATTTTTGAAATGTGAACATTCTACAGTGTAATATCAGATGGATCAGCCATCTATTAACTGATGTGGGTTTTATATTTTAAAAGATCCTCCTGGACCACCGAAGAATCTGCATCACGTAGATGTTGACAAGACTGAAGTTTCCCTTGTTTGGAATCGACCAGATCGTGATGGCGGTGCTGAGATAACTGGATATTTGGTAGAATATCAGGAAGATGGTGCAGATGAGTGGACAAAGTTCCAAACGGTCCCAATGCTAGACTGTGTTGTTACAGGCCTACAAAAAGGAAAAATATACAAATTCCGTGTGAAAGCTCAAAATATTGTGGGTCTCAGCCTTCCAGATACAACGATACCAATAGAATGTCAAGAAAAACTAGGTAATTTTTAGCTTTTTTGTATTGTTTTACTGATTCTTTCTCTCCTTTAACTATACTCTCTGAAAACCATAATGCAATTTCTGTTTTTTTCTAATTTCAGTACCTCCATCTGTAGAACTAGATGTGAAGTTAATTGAAGGTCTTGTTGTTAAAGCTGGTACCACAGTGAGACTTCCTGCAATTATGAGAGGTGTGCCAGTTCCCACTGCAAAATGGGTTACTGATGACACTGAAATTAAGACGGAAGGCAGACACAAGATAGAGACTGACAATTATTCAACTGTACTTACCATCAAAGACTGTGTAAGAAAAGATACGGGAGAATATCTACTCACAGTATCTAATGCAGCTGGCCACAAAACTGTTGCTCTACATCTTACAGTTTTGGATGTTCCTGGCCCACCGACTGGTCCTATTAATATTCTTGAAATAACACCAGAACATATGGTTATTTCTTGGCGTCCTCCTAAAGATGATGGTGGGAGTCCTATAATAAACTATATTGTTGAGAAGCGTCAGTCAAAGAAAGAGACTTGGGGAGTAGTTAGCTCTGGAACGAGTCACACAAAAATTAAGATTCCACGACTGCAGAAAGGCTGTGAATATATTTTCCGTGTTCGGGCAGAAAATAAGATAGGCATTGGTGCGCCTCTTGATTCAGAACCAACAGTTGCTAAACATATGTTTGATCCACCATCCCCACCTGGTAAACCAGTAGTGTTTGATATTACAGAAAATGCTGCAACAGTGTCTTGGACCCTACCAATGTCAGATGGTGGAACTCCAATAACTGGTTATATACTTGAGCGTCGAGAAGCGTCTGGTAAATGGGTGCGTGTCAATAAGGCACCGATACTTGATATGAAATACAGAGTCACTGGTCTCTTCGAAGGCAACACATATGAATTCAGAGTTTTTGCAGAAAACATGGTGGGCTTAAGCAAGCCATCTCCAAGCTCTGATCCAATAAAAGCATCACGCCCTATCACTCCTCCTGGACCACCCATTAATCCAAAATTAAAAGATAAAACCAAAGAAACAGCTGATCTAGTTTGGACAAAACCCCTCAAAGATGGTGGCAGCCCAATTCTGGGATATATTGTGGAATGCCAGAAAACTGGAACTACACAGTGGAACAGGATTAATAAAGATGATCTCATCAGACAATGTGCCTTTAGAGTACCTGGGTTAATAGAAGGAAATGAATATAAATTCCGAATAAAAGCTGTCAACATTGTAGGAGAGGGAGAGCCAAGAGAACTGGCAGAAACTGTACTTGCAAAGGATATTCTTTCTCCTCCAGAAGTAAGCTTAGATGTGACTTGTCGAGACTTAATTACTGTCCGAGTAGGCCAAACAATCCATATTACTGGCAAAGTAAAAGGTAGGCCAGATCCTGACATAACATGGTCTAAGGATGGCAAAGTTTTGGTACAGGAAAAACGCATTGAAATAGTCCATGATCTACCTAATGTTGGACTGCAAGTAAAAGAAGCCAAAAGATCTGATCATGGCAAGTATATAATAGCAGCTAAGAACAGCTGTGGACATGCTCAAGGTTTTGCCATTGTGAATGTACTTGACAGACCGGGACCATGTCAGAACCTTAAAATAAGCTATGTCACAAAAGATTCTTGTATGATTGCTTGGGAGAGTCCAGTGGATAATGGTGGCTCAGAAATCACAAATTATATTGTAGAGTATCGTCAACCAAATCAGAGAGGATGGTCAATTGTGTCCTCTGATGTCACTAAACGGTTAGTAAAGGCAAATCTTATAGAGAATCGTGAATACTTCTTTAGAGTTTGTGCAGAAAACAAAATAGGTCCAGGTCCTTGCATTGAGACCAAAACTCCCATCCTTGCCATAAATCCTATTGACAAGCCTGGAGAGCCGGAAAATCTTCACATTGCAGAGAAAGGAAAAACATTTGTATTCCTGAAATGGAGAAGACCAGATTATGATGGTGGAAGCCCAAATTTAAGTTATCATGTGGAGAGAAAACTGAAAGATTCAGATGAATGGGAAAGGGTTCACAAAGGCAGCATTAAGGAAACACACTACATGGTTGATAAATGTGTTGAAAATAAGATTTACCAATTCAGAGTTCAAACCAAGAATGAGGCAGGTGAAAGTGACTGGGTAAAAACTGCTGAAGTTGTTGTGAAGGAAGATCTGCAGAAACCAGTGCTGGACTTGAAGTTAAGCGGGGTACTAACAGTGAAAGCTGGTGACACAATTAGAATTGAGGCTGGAGTCAGAGGAAAACCACAACCTGAAGTTGCATGGACAAAAGACAAAGATGCAACGGATCTTACAAGGTCTCCAAGAGTCAGTATTGAAACAACATCTGACACGTCAAAGTTTGTTCTCACAAAATCAAGGCGTAGTGATGGTGGGAAATATGTGATTACTGCGACTAACACAGCTGGTAGTTTTGTAGCATATGCTACTGTTATTGTTTTGGATAAACCAGGTCCTGTAAGAAACTTGAAAGTCACTGACATTTCAAGTGACAGATGTACTGTTACCTGGGAACCTCCAGAGGATGATGGCGGTTGTGAAATACAAAACTACATCCTAGAAAAATGTGAAAGCAAGCGTATGGTTTGGTCTACATACTCTTCTTCTGTCCTAACAAACTATGCAAATGTAACACGCCTCATTGAGGGTAATGAATATATATTCAGAGTTCGCGCAGAGAATAAAATGGGCATTGGTCCACCAACAGAAACACACCCAATTATCGCAAAAACTAAATTTGATAGACCTGGACGCCCTGACCCTCCAGAGGTAACAAGAGTAAGCAAAGAAGAGATGACTGTCGTTTGGAATCCACCAGAATACGATGGTGGCAAGTCAATTACAGGATACATCTTAGAGAAGAAAGAGAAACGATCATTAAGATGGGTTCCAGTTACTAAGACTGCTATTCCTGAGAGACGCAAGAAGGTTACTAATCTCATCCCTGGTCATGAATATCAGTTCCGTGTCAGTGCTGAAAATGAAGTTGGACTTGGAGAACCAAGCTTGCCATCAAGACCAGTAGTAGCAAAAGACCCAATAGGTATAGTACTGTTATATTCTACCTTATTTTGTTTTAATGTTAACAGATTGTTAAATTGCATAACTATATTCTTATCTGTAATTTTTATTGCCTTTCAGAACCACCTGGTCCTCCCACCAACTTGAGGGTGGTTGATAGTACAAAGAGTTCAATAACCCTTGGCTGGGGAAAACCAGTGTATGATGGTGGTGCTCCAATTATTGGATATGTTGTGGAAATCAGACCAAAAGTGGAAGGTGCTGATCCTGAAGCAGGGTGGAAACGATGCAATGTTGCTGCTCAAGTTATTCATACAGAATTTACAGCCACTAGTCTGGATGAGAAACAATTATATGAGTTCAGAGTTTCTGCCCAAAATCAGGTTGGCCTTGGCCGGCCAGCAGAACTGAAAGAAGCTGTGTCTCCCAAAGAAATACTTGGTAAGTTTTTCCATTTTCACTGTGAGTTTTTCCATGCAATCTTTATTTGCTCTGTTTTTGACTTATTTCATGTCCCAAACTTTGAATTTTATTTCTGTAAATTTATCTTTCAGAACCTCCTGAGATTGAATTGGATGCAAGCATGAGAAAGTTAGTCACAGTAAGAGCAGGATGTCCTATCAGACTTTTTGCCATTATTAGAGGTCGCCCAGCACCAAAAGTCACCTGGAGAAGAATGGGTATTGATAACGTCATCAGAAAAGGACAAGTCGATCTGGTTGACACTATGGCCTTCTGTGTCATCCCTGATTCAACACGTGATGACTCAGGAAAATATTCATTGACACTCGTCAATGTAGCTGGAGAAAAGGCTGTGTTTGTGAACGTTAGAGTTCTGGGTAAGTAACCAGAGAACTATCTGTGGACATTGTTTTAATAATATTGTATGTTCATTACAGAAATCTTTATACCCATTAATGCTGAAATTTTTGAGCACAAATAAATATATTGGCTAATGTTGTCTCTGACTCTGTAACATCCTGTTAGCACCCCTTAATTGTTACTTGAAGAATTTTCAAAACAAAAGACTTGCATAAATTGAAATTTCTTTATAGATACTCCTGGACCTGTGTCTGACTTCAGAGTTTCAGATGTCACCAAGATGTCATGTCATCTCTCATGGGCACCTCCAGAGAATGATGGCGGTAGCCCAGTGACTCATTACATCCTGCAGAAACGTGAGGCTGACAGGAAGACTTGGGGAACAGTCACTGCAGAACTAAAGAAAACTAGTTTCCAAATAGCTAATCTTGTACCTGGAAATGAATATTACTTCAGAGTAACAGCAGTAAATGAATATGGATCAGGTGTTCCAAGTGACATACCAAAACCAGTCCTAGCAACAGATCCCTTAAGTAAGTATGCTTTTATGCATATTTCATCGTTTTCTATGATTAAGTGAGATTTGGGATTTTTTTTAAAGCAGTTATTTCTAAACAGGACAATGCTACTATCTACTCAGTGTCATAAATATTTGCATCAGTTACTTTCAGCTAACACATGTGAATGCAGTATTTTCACAGTCTTTCAAAAAGTTTCCTCTTTTCTATATTTTACTTGTTGAGTTAGCATAGATAGCATCCAGCAATTCAGAAAATCTTGGTAATTCATTGTTTAATGTTTCTTTTCCTTTACCTCTCCTCTTCTCCCCACTCCCAAAGGTGAACCTGATCCACCAAGAAAACTTGAAGTTACTGAAATTACAAAGAACAGTGCTACTTTAGGCTGGCTGCCACCACTGCGTGATGGAGGCTCAAAAGTTGATGGGTATATTGTTAGTTACAAAGAAGATGACCAACCAGGAGATCGTTGGACAGAATATTCAGTAGTCAAAGACCTCTCTATTGTTGTAGCCGGTCTGAAAGAAGGAAAAAAGTACAAATTTAGAGTGGCAGCTCGAAATGCTGTTGGAGTAAGTTTTCCAAGAGAAGCTGAAGGAGTATTTGAAATTAAAGAACAACTCAGTAAGTACCTAATTAAATATTACCCTTGTTACAATATTCGCCTTAGCAATAAAATAGACAAGCATTCTTGTTCTTAGTTTGAGACCTAAGAAGTCAATTACTTGATGAAGTCATCTTGAGGATTATGATTAACTGTACTGGATATTTTGACAGGTCAAAAAAGATGAGCATGGCTCATTAAACAATATTGCGGGTATTGCTTCAGTTGCAACCAGAAGACAGGAATTACAGAGAGATAATAAATACATCCAATGAACTTAAAATGAAAGAGAAAAGGGGAACAGTAGGTCAACAGTAGAGTGAGATAAGTGGGCTTTGAAGTGGTTGTTATTTTGAGATAAGAGAGAAAACATTGCTTGTATTGTAGAGTAACTTGGGAATGTAAAGCTAAAACGAGGGTGGAGGACATACTGGCCTAGTGGAGTACTTCAGGCAAAGGAAGACATCAGAGTGTGGAACAAATAAGAACAGCCTCCTTCATCTGTGATGTGGAGAGAGGTACAAGATCAACAGAGAATGAAAACTAGACAGGAACAGGAAGAAAAGTACACTAAACGCATGGACAGTCTTCTTTTGGAAGGCAACAAAAATTTGTGCAAAAATTAGGAAAGGGGCTCTAGTTTGAGGAGTGATTCAAAAGTACTAAAAAGATAGGCCATGGAAACAGATTAAATTCAGTGAGAATTTCAGTCTTTCTTTCCTTCTCCTTCATGTCTGTCTTGTAGAAAATAGGAGCTCATCTGTACAATAGGTTATCCATGACAAATTTCATAGGAGTTGTGTAATTCATTAAGTGTGCAAGAAGGAAATGCAAACTCAAACTTTTTTTCTTATAATCTATATGAGAATGCAAAAGTAAGACTGGCATGGATGTTGCACACTGCAAAATCTCTAGTTATTCATAAGTGGACCTAAATTAAAAATTGTCAACTTGTTCCTACTGGTTATTCCACTTGAGGGAGAAGAAAAGAACTTTCACGTGAAGGCATAAGAAGTGAATTGATATGTCATAGAAGTTGAATTTATATGTCACTGTCTGTTTTTTTCCAGTCCCACCTAAGATCCTGATGCCTGATCACGTTCACATTAAAGCTGGGAAGAAGCTGAGAATTGAAGCTCATGTATATGGGAAACCTCAGCCAGTCTGTAAATGGCTGAAAGGAGATCAAGATGTAATTACATCCAGTCGCCTTGCTGTGCATAAAGCAGAAAAGTCTTCTGTTCTTATCATTAAGGATGTGACTAGAAAAGATTCTGGTTTTTACACTCTTACTGCAGAAAACAGCTCTGGTACTGATAGTCAGAAAATCAGAGTGATAGTCATGGGTATGTATCATTTAATTATTTTTTAAAAAATCCAATTTTATACAGAACTAGTACTCATAACTTTCAATGTGTTTCTTTGTGTAGATAAGCCAGGTCCACCACAGCCTCCATTTGACATTTCTGAAATAGATGCTGATGCTTGCACGCTTGCATGGCATATACCTCTTGAAGATGGTGGCAGTAATATTACCAACTATGTAGTTGAAAAATGTGATGTAAGCCGAGGAGACTGGGTAACAGCTTTAGCTTCTGTCACAAAGACAAGCTGCAGAATTGGAAAACTGATTCCTGGAGAAGAATATATGTTCCGTGTTCGTGCTGAAAATCGTTTTGGGATTTCTGAGCCACTTAATTCTGACAAGATGATAGCAAGGTTCCCATTTGGTATGTCAGATTTTCATAGCAACATTTCTCTCTTTTTTTTTTTCCTTCCTAATAAGAGAATATGTGATTTATATCAATCCTTGTATTTCTGTCTAGATGTACCCAGTGAACCAAAGAATGCACGTATTACCAAGGTTAATAAGGACTGCATTTTTGTTGCCTGGGATAGACCAGATAGTGATGGAGGCAGTCCAATCACTGGTTATCTCATTGAACGCAAAGAAAGGAACAGCTTACTGTGGGTGAAAGCTAATGATACAGCTGTGCGTTCCACAGAGTACCCTTGTGTGGGGCTCATTGAAGGTCTTGAGTATACTTTCAGAATTTATGCACTGAACAGAGCTGGAGCAAGTAAACCTAGTAAACCAACTGAGATGGTCACAGCAAGGACACCAGTCGGTAAGCCAGACAAACCACTGAGTAGCAAAAGACTACTGTTTTTATGGTCATTTCAAATGTATCTGCAATTCTTCATAGTCTTCAGTTTGCACTTGTTTTCACGTTTGCTGTGAGTGCATTGTATGCTTGTACTGGAGACTGCATCCAGATCTATTAAATATTTAATATATATATTAAATATATTTATTAATATAGTAGCTATTAAAAACAGCAACAAAACACCAGACTAAAACATGATCTTACTCATCTTAGATCCTCCTGGAAAACCTGAAGTTATTGATGTCACTAAGAGTACTGCATCGCTGGTATGGACAAGACCAAAGCATGATGGTGGTAGCAAGCTTATTGGCTACTTTGTTGAAGCTTGCAAATTACCTGGTGACAAATGGGTCCGGTGCAATACAACTCCACATCAAATACCTCTGGAAGAGTACACTGCTACTGATCTGGAAGAAAATGCTCAATATCAATTTAGAGCAATTGCTAAGACAGCAGTTAATATTAGCCAACCTTCAGAACCTTCTGATCCAGTGACCATTCACCCAGAAAATGGTGAGAAATGCAAAAGCATTTGAGAACTCTGAGAATCTATCCATATTGAACTAATACTCATGAGAAGAATGGGATTCTTACCTCTTACTAGACTGATTAAATCTTGTGCTCTTTCCCTTCAGTTCCTCCCAGAATAGAGTTGGATCTGTCTATGCAATCACAGCTAACAGTAAAAGCTGGAACTAATGTACGTCTGGAGGCCAAAGTATATGGAAAACCAATGCCAACCATCACTTGGAAGAAAGAAGGAGAACATTTAAAGCCATCAGAAGGTGTTAAGATAACTACTAAGAGAAATCTTGCTGTTGTTGAACTGTTCAGTGTTAACAGGAAGCAAACAGGAGACTATACTATTACTGCTGAAAATGCAAGTGGATCAAAGTCAGCAACTATTAGGCTTAAAGTACTTGGTAAGCTAAAGACTGTCTGTTAATAAATGCATTTATGGTTAAATTATATAGCAAGAGCTAGAGGTATAACATACTGTTGTTGATTCTTCTAGATAAGCCTGGTCCTCCAGCCTCTGTAAAAATCAAGCATATGTATGCAGATCATGCAATGCTTTCTTGGGAGCCTCCTCTAGAAGATGGAGGTTCAGAAATTACTAATTACATTGTTGACAAACGTGAAACAAGCAGACCAAACTGGGCCCAGGTCAGCGCCACTGTACCAATTACAAGCTGCACAGTGGAGAAACTAATAGAAGGGCATGAGTACCAGTTCCGTATATGTGCTGAAAACAAATATGGTGTTGGAGACCCTATTTTGACTGAACCAGCAGTTGCTAAGAATCCATATGGTAAGTGTTTAGCAGGCTATCTTCGCAAGTCACTGTTTTTTGTTTTTTGTTTTTGTTTTTTTTGTATACACTTATGGATATCAACATAACTTTCAAATAAATCTTTACAGATGTACCTGGACCTTGTGATCCGCCGGTAATCAGTAACGTTACGAAAGACTTCATGACTGTTAGCTGGAAGCCACCAGCTAATGATGGTGGGTCCCCAATAACTGGTTATATACTTGAGAAGCGTGAAACTAAAGCTCTTAACTGGACAAAGGTAAACAGGAAGCCTGTCATTGAAAGAACTGTTAAGGCTTCAGGACTCCAAGAAGGAACAGAATACGAGTTCCGGGTGATTGCATTGAACAAGGCTGGACCTGGCAAGCCTAGTGCACCATCCAAAGCAGTGTATGCTCGTGATCCTCAATGTAAGCTGAAAGTCTCAGATATTTTCCATAGTATTTCCAAATATTTTTGTACAGCATTTGGTATAATTAACTTTCTGCTATTTTAATTCTCAGATCCTCCTGGCCCACCTGCTTTCCCGAAAGTGGTTGACACTACTCGTAATTCAATAAGCCTGTCATGGAGCAAACCAGCATATGATGGTGGAAGCCCTATCATTGGTTATCTAGTAGAATCAAAAAGAGCTGACACAGACAACTGGGTCAGATGCAATCTTCCCAAGAACTTGCAGGCTACACACTTCGTGGTAACAGGGCTGATGGAAGATACAGAGTACCAGTTCCGCATATATGCTGTCAATAAGATTGGATACAGTGATCCAAGTGATGTTCCTGATAAACACACTGCAAAAGATATTTTAAGTATGTTCATTGAAAATATATTACCGTGTTCACTTTTGTTTTAATTCATGGGATGGCTTCTAAATGAAGGGTTTGTCACACATCATTTAAGAGGATTAGTTTGGAATGTGTCATTTCTCAAAGAAATGTAGTTTAAAAGTGACTAATTTGGAAAAAAATGGGGCAGTTAGGAACTGAGGAACACATTGTACTGGTGTCTGCATTTTTCATTTATATGCCAGATACTCTTCCACTTCCTACTTTTTCTCTCTCTAATCATAAATCAGACTTTTCAGGTAGTCTTCATGTCTTCTAAATAATTTGAAGCCAAAATTATTATCCTAAGAATCTGTGCATGACACTATGTAAATGTAAACTGGAACACAGGAAATTCCATCTGAACAAAAAGAAAAACTTTTATTTAGAGGATGACAAAGCACAGGAACAGACTACCCAGAGAGGTTGTGGATCTCTTTCTCTGAAGATACAAAAAACCCAACCAGACTCTTTCCTGTGTAACCTACTATAGGGAACCTGTTTTAGCAGGGGGATTGGATCTGATGGTCTCCAGAGATCCCTTCCAACTCCTGTGATTCTATGAGACTTATTTCCTAAGAGCTGTACTGGCTTCTGTATACATTTTGAAATATGTAGAAAATCATTCCTTCACAGAACTGCTTTGGTTCAAGAAAAGTAGTACAGACTTCGAACTCCTTTGAATTATAGGGGAAATTAGAGTCCTTTTAATATGATAAGTAATGTAAATGATGGAAAAAAATAATGTGAATGATGGCAAAGTTTATAAATGATCTTGATATGAGAATCAGGACACAAACTCACTAATATCATAATGGACAAAAGAATGAATTGGTTAATCTAGTGGAATGCCTGTAAAGTGGTACTTCTTGTCAGAGAAACTTTAGTGATAGTCATAAAGGTTATGTTTTAATTATCTCATTTTTCTTTAACAGTTCCTCCTGAAGGAGAACTTGATGCAGAACTAAGGAAAGTACTTGTATTACGTGCTGGAGTCACAATGAGACTTTATGTGCCAGTAAGAGGACGACCACCTCCTAAGATTACATGGTCTAAAGTTGGTGCCAACCTAAGAGACAGACAAGGATTAGACATCAAATCAACTGATTTTGATACCTTCCTGCGCTGTGAAAATGTAAACAAATATGATGCTGGAAAATACGTCCTCAGTCTGGAGAATAGTTGTGGTAAAAAGGCATACACCATTGTTGTAAAAGTACTTGGTAAGTGCCAGAGTTTTCCCCAGAATAATATAGTTGTTCAATTTGTAACTGATTTTTTTTCTTTTAATTTCATTTACTAAATTAAATCCGGGGGATTTGTGCTTATCTAGATACTCCAGGCCCTCCTGTTAACCTTGTTGTAAAGGAAGCATCTAAAGATTCTGCTTACATAACATGGGAACCTCCACTAATTGATGGTGGCAGTCCAATCACAAATTATGTTGTTGAAAAACGTGATGCAGAAAGAAAGTCATGGTCCACAGTAACAGCAGAATGTCCAAAGACAAGCTACAGGATAACCAACCTAGAAGAAGGCAAATCCTACTTCTTCAGGGTTTTTGCTGAAAATGAATATGGTATTGGTGACCCCTGTGAAACTCGTGATGCTGTTAAAGCTTCAGGTAAGAAAAATCGATCAATTTCTCCTATTTTGGTATTCAATTCATTTTTATTTTTAGCTTGAAAGGACACTAACTATGCTTTTCTTCCTCTTCTAGAAACACCCGGGCCAGTTGTGGATCTAAAAGCTTCAGCTGTAACAAAATCATCTTGCAATTTAGTATGGAAAAAGCCTATCAGTGATGGTGGAAGCCGTATTTTTGCCTATGTTGTGGAGGTTCTCATTGGTGAAGATAAGTGGCAAGAAGTGATGCGGTCAAAGAACCTTCATTATTCAATGAAAGACCTAAAAGAAGGACAAGAATACACGTTCAGAGTGAGAGCCCAAAATGATGCTGGATATGGAACTCCAAGGGAGCTCACAATTGTGGCAAGAGATGATGTTGGTATGAAGCAACTTAAAAGATAATTAATTCACTTACCAAACCGCATTTATTTCATGCTTAGCATCCTTGCTATGTATACATATAAATCAGATGCCTCTAAAAGGAAGAAAATTTTTCTATGAGGGTGGTGAGGCTCTGCAACATGGGAAGCTGTGCATGCCCTATTCCTGGAGATGTTTAAGGCCAGGTTGGATAGGGCTTTGAGGAGTCTGAGTTAGTAGGAGTAGTTAGTCTGAGTTAGTTAGTCACTGACAAGGGGGTAGGAATTAGATGGTCTTTAAGGTCCCTTCCAGCACAGACCTTTCTATGATTCTCTGAAAAGAGCATCTGAATTTTATCTCAGAGTTTATACTTAGTTTATAATTACCTTTTCTTTTCTTTTCTTTTCTTTTCTTTTCTTTTTTTTTTTTTTTTTTTTTTTTTTTTTTACAGTGGCACCTGATCTTGATTTAAGAGATCTACCTGATTTGTGCTATGTAGCTAAAGAGGGTAGCAATTTCCGTCTTAAAATTCCTATTAAAGGCAAGCCTTTCCCAACTGTAACTTGGAAGAAAGATGAAGACAAGGCACTTACAGAGAGTGGAAGAGTTGCTTTTGAATCTACGGCAGTAAACACAACACTTGTAGTACATGACTGCCAGAAAGCTGATGCTGGAAAATACACAATCACTCTGAAGAATGTTGTTGGCAGCAAGGAAGGCACCATTTCTGTGAAAGTTGTTGGCAAACCTGGCATACCAACAGGTCCAGTGAAATTTGATGAAGTCACTGCTGATGCCATGACCTTAAAATGGGGTCCTCCAAAAGATAATGGTGGTTCAGAAATCACTAACTATGTTCTAGAGAAAAGAGATAATATAAGCAATAAGTGGGTGACTTGTGCCTCTGCAGTCCAGAAAACTACATTTAGAGTTACACGGCTTCATGAAGGAAATGAATATACGTTCAGGATCAGGGCTGAAAATAAATATGGAGTAGGTGAAGGTCTTAAATCTGACCCTGTTGTTGCAAAACATCCATTTGGTAAGTAATCATTATAATATTCAAAATGTTATAAAAAGGTTTTAGAGGTGTTATTTATTGTTAATGATGCTGCATCTTTTAATATTGTTTAGATGTGCCTGATGCTCCTCCACCCCCCAACATCGTTGATGTTCGACATGATTCTGTATCTTTAACTTGGACAGATCCCAGAAGAACTGGAGGCTCACCAATCACAGGTATATTCCCAAAAGCCTCCTTACTATTCCAGTTCTTAATAGTTTGGGAGAATAATTGGTTGATTTCACTGTTTTACTTTCTATTCTTTCTGTATGATAATCTTCTAAAAGGCCTAATTTCAAAAGAAGGAAGTCAGGAAATGTCTAATCAAGAAAGTTTTTATGCAGAGACAAAACAGCCAAAGCTCCAAAAAACTATCACAGCTACATGTTAACTTGGGGCTGTACAATTTGCATTACAAGCATCTCACTGTTTCTCTTAGATACATCTGTAATGTATGTCCACATCTGTTTCTTAATCTGGTTTTCAGTGTTGTTTTGTGCAATTCCTATGTGACATACCATGCAAACAGTATGATATTTTGCAGACCTGTGGTAAATGAAGATCTCTAGAAAACCTCTCATTTTCATCTCACCATTTATCTTCTAGGTTATCATATCGAATTCAAGGAAAGAAATAGTCTTTTGTGGAAGAGAGCCAATACAATTCCAATCAGAATGAAAGATTTCAGAGTGACAGGATTAACTGAAGGACTGGAGTATGAGTTCAGAGTAATGGCAATCAATATAGCTGGAGTAGGTAAACCAAGTCCACCATCTGAACCTGTTGTGGCACTTGACCCCATTGGTAAGTTTATAAGGAGAACAAAATGAAAATTCTGAAAGCTGAAATCACTGTTGTTTGACCACGGCTTACCGTTTTTTCTTTAAGATCCTCCTGGGAAACCTGAAGTTATCAATGTAACAAGGAACTCAGTAACACTTATTTGGACAGAACCAAAATATGATGGTGGACATAAATTAACTGGCTATATTGTTGAAAAGCGTGATTTGCCTTCGAAGACTTGGACTAAAGCTAATCATGTGAATGTTCCAGACTGTGCATTCACTGTAACTGACCTTACTGAAGGTTCCAAATACGAGTTCAGAATTAGAGCTAAGAACACTGCTGGGGCTATCAGTCCTCCATCTGAATCCACAGGAACCATAATATGCAAAGATGAGTATGGTATGTAGAAGACATCAAAATGAATTCTATTTGAATAATTAATATAGTGCCAAATCCTTTTTTTTGTTTATTTGTTTGTTTGGCTGGTCATTTTACTATCTTCTTTGTATATGAATCAGGTTTTTTTGTTTGTTTGTTTGTGTTTTTACAGAGGCACCAACAATTGTTATTGAACCTACTCTGAAGGAAGGTTTAACAGTGAAAGCAGGAGACACAATTACTGTATCTGCTATTAGTATCCGTGGTAAACCACCTCCAACTTCAGCATGGTCAAAAGCAGGAAAAGATTTTAGACCTTCAGAGCTTGTGCACATTGAAACTACACCCACTTCTTCTACCCTAACCATCAAATATGCAGCCAGAAAGGATTCTGGAGAATACACAATCACTGCAACCAATCCTTTCGGCACTAAGCAAGAGAGTGTACATGTGAAAGTTTTAGATGTTCCAGGACCTCCGGGGCCTATTGAGATCAGCAATGTTTCAGCAGAAAAAGCCACTCTTACATGGTCACCTCCTGCAGAAGATGGTGGATCACCAATCAAATCATATATTCTTGAAAAGAGAGAAACTAGCCGACTGCTCTGGACATTAGTGGCTGAAAATATCGAGAGTTGTAGGCATGTTGTTAGCAAACTCATTCAAGGAAATGAATATGTTTTCCGTGTCTCAGCAGTAAATCAATATGGCAAGGGTGAACCAGTACAATCAGAACCAGTTAAAATGGTGGACAGATTTGGTAAGTTTAATAAGCAAAGAAGTTCAAGTATGCTTTTAATAATCTCTGAGGACTTGATTTTTTTCTGAACTTTGTACTTTTTTCTTCTCTATCAGGTCCCCCTGGTCCTCCTGGAAAACCAGAAGTAACAAATGTGACTAAAAATACTGTGACAGTTACCTGGAAAAGGCCAGTAGATGATGGCGGAAGTGAAATCACAGGTTACTATGTGGAGAGGAGAGAAAAGAAAGGTCTAAGATGGGTCAGAGCAACAAAGAAACCAGTTTCAGATCTTAGATGCAAAGTAACTGGTCTCCTGGAAGGAAGTGAATATGAATTCCGTGTCAGTGCAGAAAACAGAGCAGGTGTTGGACCACCAAGTGATGCTTCAAACTCAGTCATGTGCAAGGATGTTGCATGTTAGTATCATGCTTTTTAATTTTTGAGTGGTGGTTGGGGGATAATTTTAGACAGTATAAGAGTTATTTAATCTTGTGATGTGACATAATGTGGTATTTTATCTTTTCCTCATTTTTCAGACCCACCTGGTCCACCTGCAAACCCAAGAGTGACTGATACTACAAAGACAAGTGCATCTTTAGCCTGGGGCAAGCCTCACTATGACGGTGGTCTTGACATCATTGGCTACATAGTGGAGCATCAAAAGGAAGGAGAAGAAGAATGGGTAAAAGACACGACAGGGACTGCTTTAAGAATCACTCAATTTGTTGTTGCTCATCTGCAGCCAGGAGCCAAATACAATTTCAGAATCTCTGCCATGAATGCTGTAGGTACTGGTGAACCAGCACTAATTCCAAGTGTGGAAATCAAAGAGCGGGAAGAAATTCCTGACTTTGAATTAGACGCTGAGCTAAGAAGAACACTTGTTGTCAGAGCTGGGTTAACTATTCGGATTTTTGTGCCAATTAAGGGACGTCCAACTCCAGAAATTACATGGACAAAAGATGATGTTTCACTCAAAGGACGTGCTAGTATTGAAAATACAGACTCTTTTACACTCTTGATTGTCACAGAGTGCACCAGATATGATGCAGGAAAATATGTAATGACACTTGAAAATGCTGCTGGTAAGAAGACTGGTTTTGTAAATGTAAAAGTCTTGGATACACCAGGCCCACCAATAAACCTTAAACCTAGAGAAATCACCAAGGACAGCATCACCCTCCAATGGGATATGCCTCTGATAGATGGTGGTTCACGTATAACAAACTATATTGTTGAGAAACGTGAATCAACTCGTAAAGCATACTCAACGGTCACAACAAACTGCCAGAAGTGTTCTTTCAGGATTCCTAATTTGTCTGAGGGATGTGAATACTATTTTAGAGTGTTGGCTGAAAACGAGTTTGGTATTGGTGAACCAGCTGAAACTGCAGAACCAGTAAGGGCTTCGGAGGCACCGTCCCCACCTGACAGCCTTAATATTATGGATGTAACACGAAACTCAGTTAGCCTGGCTTGGCCAAAACCAGAACATGATGGTGGCAGTAAGATCACTGGATATGTAATTGAAGCACAAAGAAAAGGAACAAACCAATGGACACACATTACAACTGTAAAAACATTGGATTGTGTAGTGAAGAATCTAACTGAAAATGAAGAGTATACTTTCCAGGTTATGGCAGTTAACAGTGCTGGGAGAAGTGCCCCAAGAGAAAGCAGGCCAATTATTATCAAGGAGCAAACGATGCTTCCAGAGTTTGACCTTCGTAGTATCTACCAGAAAACAGTCATCGCCAAAGCTGGTGACAATATCAAGATTGAAATCCCTGTGCTTGGTCGTCCAAGGCCAACTGTGACTTGGAAGAAAGAAGACCAGATACTTAAGCAAACACAAAGGGTAAATTATGAAAATACTGCAACGGCAACCATACTAACCATCAATGAATGTACACGAGGTGATAGTGGCCGATATCCACTGTCAGCTAAAAATATTGTGGGAGAAGTTAGTGAAGTTATTACAGTTCAAGTTCATGATATACCTGGACCTCCTACAGGACCAATCAAATTTGATGAAATTTCTTCTGACTTTGTAACATTTTCATGGCAGCCTCCTTTGAATGATGGAGGTGTACCAATAAGTAATTATGTCGTAGAGATGCGTCAAACTGACAGTACCACATGGACTGAACTGGCAACCACGGTGATACGTACTACGTTTAAAGCCTCTCGTCTTAATACTGGAGTTGAGTATCAGTTCCGAGTCAAAGCTCAAAACAGATATGGAACTGGTCCAGCCATTACTTCAGAATCTGTAGTTGCCAACTATCCATTTAAGGTGCCTGGTCCACCCGGTACTCCTCAGGTGATTGCAGTCACCAAAGAAACTATGACCATTAGCTGGAATGAGCCAATTACTGATGGTGGAAGCCCAATTCTGGGTTATCACATTGAAAGGAAAGAACGAAATAGCATTCTTTGGCAGACTGTAAGTAAAATGCTGGTATCAGGCAATATCTTTAAATCAACTGGACTTAGTGATGGCATTGCATATGAATTCCGTGTTATAGCAGAAAATCTGGCTGGCAAGAGTAGGCCAAGCAAGCCATCTGAGCCTGTATTTGCTTTAGACCCAATAGATCCACCTGGTAAACCAGTACCTCTGAACATTACAAGACATGCAGTAACACTGAAGTGGACTAAACCAGAATATAATGGAGGTTTTAAGATAACTGGCTACACTGTTGAAAAAAGAGATCTTCCTAATGGCCGTTGGCTGAAGGCTAATTTCAGCAACATATTAGAGACTGAATTCACTGTCAGTGGTTTGACAGAAGATGCTGCCTATGAATTCCGTGTGATTGCTAGAAACGCTGGTGGGGCTGTTAGTCAGCCCTCTGAGCCGTCAGATGCAGTAACTTGTAGAGATGACATTGAAGCACCAAGGATAAGCGTGGATGCTAAATATAAAGACACCTTAGTGCTGAAAGCAGGTGAAGTTTTCAGACTTGAGGCTGATGTATCAGGTCGCCCTCCACCAGCTATGGTATGGACAAAAGGAGAAAAAGAACTTGAAGACACAGCAAAACTAGAAATAAAGACAGCAGACTTTTCTACTGTTCTTATCAATAAAGATTCTTCAAGGAGAGATGGCGGTGCCTATACACTTACTGCAACAAATCCTGGTGGCTTTGCCAAGCATATCTTCAATGTTAAGGTTCTTGATAGGCCTGGTCCTCCAGAAGGGCCATTGGCTGTGTCTGAAGTCACTGCAGAAAAATGTGTGCTGTCATGGTTACCTCCTCTGGATGATGGAGGAGCAAAGATTGAGCACTATGTGGTTGAAAAACGTGAAACCAGTAGATTGGCATGGACAGCTGTAGCCACTGAAGTTCCACTGACTAAACTGAAGGTTACTAAGCTGTTGAAGGGCAATGAGTATGTGTTCCGTGTTATGGCTGTTAACAAATATGGAGTTGGTGAGCCTCTTGAATCAGAGCCAGTTCTTGCAGTAAATCCATATGTGCCACCTGATCCACCTAAAACACCTGAAGTTACAGCAATAACAAAAGATTCTATGGTTGTTTGCTGGGGCCATCCTGATTCTGATGGTGGGAGCCCAATAACTAACTACATTGTGGAACGCCGTGACAGAGCTGGTCTTCGGTGGGTAAAATGTAACAAACGAGTTGTTACTGACTTACGTTATAAAGTGTCCGGACTGACAGAAGGTCATGAATATGAATACAGAGTCATGGCTGAAAATGCTGCTGGAGTTAGTGAGCCAAGCCCAACTAGTCCATTCTATAAAGCTTGTGATACTGTATTTAAGCCTGGTCCCCCAGGTAATCCTCGTGTTTTGGATAGCAGCAAGTCCTCTATTACAATAGCATGGAACAAACCAATATATGATGGTGGTTCAGAGATCACAGGTTACATGGTTGAGATCGCACTACCTGAGGAAGATGAGTGGAAGATTGTAACTCCTCCAGTAGGACTAAAGGCCACTTCTTTTACTATCACTGACCTAAAAGAAAACCAAGAGTATAAAATCCGGATATATGCTATGAATTCTGAAGGTCTTGGGGAACCTGCTCTTGTTCCTGGGACTCCTAAAGCTGAAGAAAGACTGCTACCTCCAGAGATTGAACTTGATGCAGAACTTCGTAAAGTTGTAACTATCAGAGCCTGCTGTACTCTAAGACTCTTTGTTCCAATTAAAGGAAGACCAGCACCTGAGGTAAAATGGACAAGAGAACATGGGGAATCTCTGGATAGAGCAACCATTGAATCAACAAGCTCTTATACTCTACTTATTGTTGAAAATGTAAATAGATTTGACAGTGGCAAATACATGTTGACAATTGAAAACAGCTCAGGCAGTAAGTCAGCATTTGTGAATGTCAGAGTACTTGATACTCCTGGGGCACCTCAAAATTTGAAAATAAAAGAAGTTACAAAGTCATCAGTTACACTCACATGGGAGCCTCCTCTCATAGATGGTGGCTCTAAAATAAAAAATTACATTGTTGAAAAGCGTGAATCAACAAGAAAAGCTTATTCAACTGTTAATGCCAATTGCCATAAGACCAGCTGGAAAGTTGATTCACTGCAAGAAGGCTGCAATTACTACTTCAGAGTCCTAGCTGAAAATGAATATGGAATAGGCCTTCCAGTTGAAACTTCAGAATCTGTAAAAGTATCAGAAAGACCACTTCCACCAGGAAAGATAACTTTGTTGGATGTGACAAGAAATAGCGTATCCTTATCTTGGGAAAAGCCTGAACATGATGGTGGTAGCAGAATTCTGGGCTATATTGTGGAAATGCAAAGCAAAGGCAGTGACAAGTGGTCAACTTGTGCTACAGTAAAAGTTACTGAAGCCACTATCACAGGATTAATCCAAGGTGAAGAATACACTTTCCGTGTTTCAGCTCAGAATGAAAAAGGTGTCAGTGATCCTCGCCAGCTGGGTATACCAGTTGTTGCAAAAGACCTTGTGATTCCACCAGCTTTCAAACTACTGTTTACTACTTTCAGCGTTCTAGCAGGAGAGGACTTAAAGGTTGATGTTCCTTTTGTTGGTCGACCCAAACCAGCAGTCCTTTGGCATAAAGATAATGTGGCATTGAAGCAGACTACCAGAGTGAATGCAGAAAGTTCAGAAAATAACACAGTGTTAACGATAAAAGAAGCATGCAGAGAAGATGTGGGGGCATATTTAGTTAAACTTACAAATTCTGCAGGAGAAGCAACTGAGATCTTAAATATTGTTGTCCTTGATAAACCAGGACCCCCAACTGGACCAGTCAAAGTAGATGAAGTAACAGCAGATAGTATTACCATTTCTTGGGAGCCACCCAAATATGATGGTGGTAGCTCTATTAATAATTACATTGTAGAAAAAAGAGATACTTCCACCACCATTTGGCAGATTGTGTCTGCTACTGTTGCAAGAACAACAATAAAAGCATGTAGATTAAAGACTGGATGTGAATATCAATTCAGAATCACAGCTGAAAACAGATATGGGAAGAGCACCTACCTCACTTCGGAGCCAGTTGTAGCCCAATACCCATTTAAAGTTCCTGGTCCACCTGGAACGCCTTTTGTAACAAACGCATCAAAAGACAGCATGGTGGTACAGTGGAATGAACCAGTCAATGATGGTGGTAGCAAGATCATTGGGTATCACTTGGAGCGCAAAGAGAGAAATAGCATTCTGTGGGCTAAGCTGAATAGAACACCTATTCCAGATACCAAATTTAAGACAACTGGCCTTGAGGAGGGTCTTGAGTATGAGTTCAGAGTTTATGCAGAAAACATAGTAGGCATTGGAAAAGCAAGTAAAGCATCTGAATGCTATACTGCACATGACCCATGTGATGCTCCCGGTCGTCCAGAACCTTTAATTGTCACAAGAAGTTCAGTAACACTTCAGTGGAAGAAACCTATATATGATGGTGGAAGTAAGATTACAGGTTATGTTGTTGAAAAGAAAGAACTACCTGATGGTCGCTGGATGAAAGCAAGTTTTACAAATGTAATTGATACCCAATTTGAAGTAACTGGTCTGGTTGAAAACCAGAGATATGAGTTCCGTGTTATAGCACGAAATGCTGCAGGTGTTTTCAGTGAGCCATCTGAGAGTTCAGGTGCCATTACAGCAAGAGATGAAGTAGAACCACCTCATATAAGTATGGATCCAAAATACAAAGACACAATTGTAGTACATGCTGGTGAATCGTTCAAGTTGGAAGCTGATGTTCATGGCAAACCAATACCTTCCATTCAGTGGCTAAAAGGTGATCATGAGCTGACAAACACTGCTCGTATGGAAATTAAAAGTACGGATTTTGCAACAAGTCTTAGTGTGAAGGAAGCTATTAGAGTTGACAGTGGTCAGTATGTGCTATTGGCAAAGAATGTTGCAGGCGAAAAGAAAGTTCCTGTTCATGTCAAAGTTCTTGATAGACCTGGACCACCAGAAGGACCTGTTGAGATTACAGGTGTCACTGCTGAAAAATGCATGTTATCATGGAAACCTCCGCTACAAGATGGCGGTAGTGATATTTCACATTATGTTGTGGAAAAAAGGGAAACCAGTCGCCTGGTTTGGACTGTCGTTGATTCAAATGTGCAAACGCTCAGTTGCAAAGTAACTAAACTTTTAGAAGGAAATGAATACATTTTCCGTATCATGGCAGTAAACAAATATGGCGTTGGTGAACCTCTTGAGTCTGAACCAGTACTTGCAAAGAACCCATTTGTAGTGCCACTTCCACCAAAGGCACCAGAAGTCACAGCCATTACCAAGGATTCTATGATAGTTGTTTGGGAAAGGCCAGCCTCGGATGGAGGTAGTGAAATCCTAGGCTATGTCCTTGAAAAACGGGACAAGGAAGGTATTCGCTGGACAAGATGTAACAAACGCCTGATAAGTGAACTGCGATACAGAGTGACTGGGCTGATCGAAAATCATAATTATGAGTACAGAGTTTCAGCTGAGAATGCTGCTGGTCTCAGTGAACCAAGCCTACCTTCTACTTACTATAAGGCATGTGATCCTATTTATAAGCCAGGACCACCCAATAATCCTAAGGTTGTGGATGTTACAAGATCATCGGTTTTCCTTTCATGGAGCAAACCTATCTATGATGGTGGCTCTGAAATTCAGGGATACATTGTAGAAAAATGCGATGTAAGTGATGGTGAATGGGCTATTTGTACCCCTCCAACTGGAATTAAGAACACCCATATGGAAGTAGAAAAACTAGTGGAAAAACATGAATACAAATTCCGTGTCTGTGCAGTTAATAAAGCAGGAGTTGGAGATCATGCAGATGTTCCTGGTTCTGTTATTGTGGAAGAAAAGATGGAGGCTCCAGACCTTGACCTCGACATGGAATTAAGGAAGATTGTAAACGTGAGGGCAGGAGGTTCCTTGAGACTGTTTGTTCCCATCAGAGGTCGTCCAGCACCTGAAGTAAAATGGGGTAAAGTGGATGGTGAGATCAGAGAGGCAGCCATTATTGACACCACTAGCAGCTTTACTTCCCTTGTTCTAGACAGTGTCAACAGATTTGATACTGGAAAGTATACCCTGACTTTAGAAAACAGCAGTGGAACAAAGTCTGCCTTTGTCAGTGTAAGAGTACTGGATACTCCAAGTGCACCTATTAATTTAAAAATCAGAGAGATCACTAAGGACTCTGTTTCACTTTCATGGGAGCCTCCTCTCTTGGATGGTGGAGCAAAAATAAAGAATTACATTATTGAAAAGCGTGAAGCAACAAGAAAGGCATATGCAGCTGTTGTAACAAACTGCCACAAGACTTCATGGAAAGTAGATCAACTTCAGGAGGGCTGCTATTATTTCTTTAGAATCTCTGCTGAGAATGAATATGGAATTGGCCTCCCTGCGGAAACCAGTGACCCAATTAAAGTTGCTGAAGTTCCTCAGCCTCCTGGAAAAATAACAGTGGATGATGTCACAAGAAACAGTGTTTCACTAAGCTGGGCAAAACCTGAACATGATGGTGGCAGCAAAATCATACAGTATATTGTTGAAATGCAAGCAAAGGGTAGTGAGAAGTGGTCAGAGTGTGCTCGTGTGAAAACACTTGAAGCAGTTATTACTAACTTAACTCAAGGGGAAGAATATCTTTTTAGAGTAATGGCTGTAAATGAAAAGGGTAAGAGTGATCCTAGAGCACTTGCGGTTCCAGTAGTTGCCAAAGACTTGGTGATTGAACCTGACGTAAGGCCTGCTTTTCACAGTTACAGTATCCAAGTGGGACAAGATCTGAAAGTAGAAGTACCAGTTTCTGGTCGACCTAAACCAACTGTTACCTGGGTGAAAGATGGCCAGACACTAAGGCAGACAACAAGAGTCAATGTTAGTGATTTGACAGATCTCACTGTACTGAATATTAAAGAAACTAGCAAAGAGGACACTGGTACTTACGAAATCACAGTGGCTAATGTTGTTGGGCAGAAGTCTGCCTCTATTGAAATTATAACTCTAGACAAACCTGACCCTCCACTAGGACCTGTGAAGTTTGATGAAGTAAGTGCAGAAAGTGTTACCTTGTCATGGAATCCTCCAGCATACACAGGTGGCTGTCAAATCACCAATTATGTTGTTCACAAGAGAGATACAACTACCACTGTATGGGAAACAGTTTCAGCTACTGTTGCAAGAACTGTACTAAAGGTGACTAAACTAAAAACTGGTTCAGAATATCAGTTCAGAATATTTGCTGAGAACAGGTATGGGCAGAGCTTTGCGTTGGAATCTGCACCAGTTGTAGCACAGTACCCATACAAAGAACCTGGACCTCCTGGCACACCGTTTGTGACAATAGTTACAAAAGACTCCATGGTTGTACAATGGCATGAACCAATAAATGATGGTGGCAGTAAGGTACTGGGCTACCATCTTGAGAGAAAGGAGAAAAACAGCATCTTATGGACTAAAGTGAATAAAACTATTATTCAGGACACTAGTTTTAAGACAACTAACCTTGAAGAAGGAATTGAATATGAATTTAGAGTTTCTGCAGAAAATATTGTTGGTATAGGTAAAACAAGTAAAGTTTCTGAGTGCTACGTAGCTCGTGATCCATGTGATCCTCCAGGTCGCCCAGAAGCTATAATAATAAAAAGAAGCTCTATTACTCTACAGTGGACCAAACCAGAATATGATGGCGGAAGTAAAATTACTGGGTATATTGTAGAGAAACGTGACTTACCAGATGGTCGCTGGATGAAAGCTAGTTTCACAAATATCATTGAAACTCAGTTCACTGTAACAGGGCTTACTGAAGACCAAAGATACGAATTTAGAGTCATTGCAAAGAATGCTGCAGGTGCAGTAAGTAAACCTTCTGACAGTACTGGACCAATAACGGCAAGGGATGAAGTTGAACTCCCACGAATTTCAATGGATCCAAAGTACAAAGACACAATTGTTGTAAATGCTGGTGATACATTCAGACTTGAGGCTGATGTTCATGGAAAGCCACTACCAACCATTAAGTGGTACAAAGGAGATAAAGAGCTTGAGGAAACTGCTAGATATGAGATAAAGAACACAGATTTCAATGCATTAATAATTGTAAAAGATGCTATTAGAATTGATGGTGGACAGTTTATTTTAGAAGCCTCTAATGTTGCAGGAACAAAGACAGTACCAGTAAACGTAAAAGTCCTGGATAGACCAGGCCCTCCTGAGGGCCCTGTCCAAGTAACCGGAGTTACAGCTGAAAAATGTTCACTGTCATGGTCTCCTCCTCTTCATGATGGTGGCAGTGATATTTCTCATTATATTGTAGAGAAGAGAGAAACTAGTCGCCTAGCATGGACTGTTGTTGCTTCAGAGGTTGTACCTACAATGTTGAAAGTAACAAAACTTTTGGAAGGAAATGAATATATTTTCCGTATTATGGCAGTTAACAAATACGGAGTTGGTGAACCACTGGAATCTGTGCCAGTAATGATGAAAAATCCATTTGTGGTTCCTAGTCCACCAAAGGCCTTGGAAATCACCAACATCACAAAGGATTCTATGACTGTCTGCTGGAGCCGACCAGACAGTGATGGTGGTAGTGAAATCATAGGTTACATTGTAGAAAAGAGAGATCGAGCAGGTATCAGATGGATAAAATGCAACAAACGACGAATTACAGATTTGCGACTAAGAGTTACAGGACTAACAGAGGATCATGAGTATGAATTCAGAGTTTCTGCTGAAAATGCTGCTGGATTGGGTGAGCCAAGCCAAGTTTCCCCTTACTTTAAAGCTTGTGACCCCATTTTCAAGCCTGGCCCGCCTACAAATGCCCATGTTGTGGACACTACTAAAAGTTCAGTTACACTTGGCTGGAGTAAACCTATTTATGATGGTGGCTGTGAAATCCAGGGATATCTTGTAGAAATCTGCAAAGCAGATGAAGATGAATGGTCACTTGTTACTCCACAGACAGGTATACGTGCCACTCGATTTGAAATCAAAAAGCTTACTGAACATCAGGAATACAAACTACGAGTTTGTGCTCTCAACAAGGTTGGTGTAGGAGAGGCTGCATCAGTTCCTGGTACTATTAAACCAGAAGACAAACTTGAAGCTCCAGAACTTGATATTGATTCTGAGCTAAGGAAAGGGATAGTGGTTAGAGCTGGTGGTTCTGCTAGGATCCACATACCATTCAGGGGACGACCAATACCTGACATCACGTGGTCTCGAGAAGAAGGTGAATTCACAGAAAAAGTTCAAATTGATAAAGGCATAAACTACACACAACTCTCAATTGACAACTGTGATAGAAATGATGCTGGAAAATATATTCTTAAGTTGGAGAACAGCAGTGGTTCTAAATCTGCATTTGTTACAGTAAAAGTCTTAGATACACCAGGGCCACCACAAAACTTAATAGTAAAGGATATAAAGAAAGATTCTGCTGTACTATCTTGGGAACCACCGATTATTGACGGTGGTGCAAAGGTAAAGAACTACGTAATAGACAAACGTGAGTCAACCAGGAAGGCATTTGCAAATGTAAGCGCGAAGTGTGGCAAGACAAGCTTTAAAGTTGAAAATCTTACAGAAGGAGCAATCTATTACTTCAGAGTCATGGCTGAGAATGAATTTGGAATTGGTGTTCCAGCTGAAACAGCAGATGCTGTGAAAGCTTCTGAGCCACCTCTGCCTCCCGGAAAAGTAACACTCACTGACGTTACTCAGAGAAGTGCGTCACTTACATGGGAAAAACCCGAACATGATGGAGGTAGCAGAATTTTGGGATACATTGTTGAAATGCTGCCTAAAGGAACAGAAAAATGGAGTGTTGTTAGTGAGACCAAAACATGCAGTGCAGTTGTTTCTGGTCTGAGTTCAGGGCAAGAATATCAATTCCGTGTGATTGCCTACAATGAAAAAGGCAAAAGTGATCCCAGAGCACTTGGAGTTCCTGTGATAGCTAAAGACTTGACAATTGAGCCAAGTTTTAAGTTGATGTTTAATACATACAGTGTACAGGCTGGAGAAGATTTGAAAGTAGAAGTACCATTTATAGGTAGACCAAAACCTACTATTACTTGGACGAAAGATGAACAGCCACTGAAACAAACAACCAGATTAAATATTGAGAATACATCAACATCAACTATCCTACATATTAAAGAAAGCAACAAAGAGGACTTCGGTAAATACACAGTAACAGCATCAAACACAGCAGGCACAGCAAGTGAGCAACTGAGTATAATCGTACTGGAAAAACCTGGCCCACCACGAGGACCTGTGCGTTTTGATGAAGTTAGCGCAGACTTTGTTGTTTTATCATGGGATCCACCTGATTATACTGGTGGCTGTCAGATAAGCAACTATATAGTAGAAAAGCGTGACACAAGCACTACCACATGGAATATTGTGTCAGCAACTGTTGCAAGAACAACTATCAAAGCAACAAAGCTTAAGACAGGTTCTGAATACCAGTTCAGGATTTCTGCTGAAAATAGATATGGAAAGAGCTCTCCTTTGGACTCTAAGCCAGTTGTTGTGCAATACCCCTACAAGGTGCCTGGGCCACCTGGAACCCCATTTGTAACAGCAGCTTCCAAGGACCATATGATTGTACAATGGAATGAACCAGTTAATGATGGAGGAAGCAAAGTTCTTGGCTACCATCTTGAACGTAAAGATAAGAACAGCATTCTTTGGATAAAACAGAACAAGTCACTCATTGCAGACACCACATATAAAACAGATGGCCTTGAAGAAGGCCTTGAATATGAGTTCAGAGTTTCTGCTGAAAACATTGTTGGCATTGGCAAAGTCAGCAAAGTATCAGAGTTATATGTTGCCCGAGATCCATGTGACCCACCTGGCCGCCCAGAGGCAATTGTTGTTACAAGAAATAACATTACACTGAGGTGGAAGAAACCAGAATATGATGGTGGAAGCAAAATAACTGGATATATTGTAGAAAAGAAGGAACTACCAGATGGTCGGTGGATGAAAGCCAGCTTTACAAATGTTTTAGAAACAGAGTTTACAGTTAGTGGTCTTGTTGAAGACCAACGATATGAATTCAGAGTCATTGCAAGAAATGCAGCTGGTTGCTTGAGTGAACCATCTGAAAGTACAGGGCCCATTACAGCCAGAGATGAAATTGAAGCACCGGGAGCTTCTCTGGATCCTAAATACAGAGATGTCATTGTTGTTCATGCTGGAGAAACCTTTATTCTTGAAGCTGATATTCATGGCAAACCTATTCCTGACATTACATGGTCGAAAGATGGTAAAGATCTTGAAGAAGCGACTGCAAGAATGGAAATTAAATCTACTATTCAAAAAACAACTCTTACAGTCAAAGACTGTGTAAGAGTAGATGGAGGTCACTATACTCTTAACCTCAGAAACGTTGGTGGCACAAAATCTATACCTATTACTGTGAAAGTGCTTGACAGGCCAGGACCTCCAGAAGGACCTTTGAAGGTTACAGGTGTAACAGCAGAAAAATGCTACTTGGCCTGGGCTCCACCTTTACATGATGGTGGTTCTAGTATCTCACATTATATCATTGAGAAGAGGGAGACAAGCAGGCTTTCATGGACACAAGTAGCTACAGATGTGCAGGCCCTTAACCACAAAGTAACTAGACTCCTTGCTGGCAATGAGTACATTTTCCGTGTAATGGCAGTGAACAAATATGGAACAGGAGAACCCTTGGAATCTGAGCCAGTTGTGGCTCGTAATCCATACAAACCTCCCGGTCCTCCTTCAACACCTGAAGTTTCAGCGATCACAAAAGACTCAATGGTTGTAACATGGGGTCGTCCAGAAGACAATGGGGGAGCTGAAATTGAAGGATACATACTTGAAAAACGAGACAAAGACGGTGTCCGGTGGACCAAATGCAATAAGAAACGGCTGACAGACTTGCGATTCCGAGTAACAGGTCTTACTGATGGGCATTTCTATGAATTTAGAGTTTCTGCTGAAAATGCTGCTGGTGTAGGGGAACCCAGTGAGCCATCCATTTTCTATCGTGCTTGTGATGTATTATATCCACCAGGCCCACCAAGCAATCCAAAGGTTACAGATACTTCCAGGTCATCAGTTTCTCTTGCCTGGGGTAAGCCCATTTATGATGGTGGTGCTCCAGTTAAGGGATATGTAGTAGAAGCAAAAGAAGCAGCTGCTGATGAATGGACTACTTGCACCCCACCAACAGGGCTACAAGCAAAACAATTCACTGTAACAAAACTTAAAGAGAACCAGGAGTACAACTTCCGCATCTGTGCCATCAACTCAGAAGGAGTAGGAGAACCTGCTGTTATACCTGGCACAGTTTTAGCAGCGGACAAGATTGAACCTCCTGAAATTGAACTTGATGCAGATCTCAGAAAAGTAGTCATTGTACGTGCCAGTGGTACCTTACGTCTGTTTGTCACTATCAAAGGAAGACCAGAACCTGAAGTTAAATGGGAGAAAGCAGAAGGAACAATTAGTGATCGAGCTCAGATCGAAGTCACTAGTTCATATACAATGTTGGTAATTGACAATGTGAATCGATTTGATAGTGGCAGATACAATCTAACTTTAGAGAACAACAGTGGCAAAAAATCAGCTTTTGTTAATGTCAGAGTGCTTGATACACCTAGTGCACCAGTAAACCTGACAGTCAGAGAAGTGAAAAAAGATTTCGTAACACTAGCGTGGGAACCACCACTTATTGATGGTGGAGCTAAAATTACCAACTATGTAGTTGAAAAGCGGGAATCTACAAGAAAAGCATATGCCACAATTACAAATAACTGCACTAAGAATTCCTTCAAAATTACTCAGCTACAAGAAGGATGTAGTTATTATTTCCGTGTTCTAGCTGTAAATGAATATGGGGCTGGCTTACCAGCAGAAACACCTGAGCCAATTAAGGCTTCAGAACCACCTTCTCCACCTGCAAAGGTCATTCTTGTTGATGTAACTCGCAACTCTGCTTCGATTAAATGGGAAAAGCCAGAGAGCGATGGTGGCAGTAAAATTACTGGTTACATAGTAGAAATGCAAACTAAAGGAAGTGTAAAATGGAGTGCATGTACCCAAGTAAAAACATTAGAAGCAACAATAACAGGATTAAGTATGGGAGAAGAATACAGTTTCAGAGTGATTGCTACTAATGAAAAAGGGAAAAGTGATCCAAGAGAACTTGGTGTCCCAGTCATTGCAAAAGACATTGAAATCCAGCCATCTGCTGAGCTCCTTTTCAACACATTCACTGTGAAAGCTGGAGATGATCTTAAGATTGATGTGCCATTCAGAGGGCGACCTCTTCCATCCATTAGCTGGAAGAAGGATGGGAATCCCTTGAAAGAGACAACCAGGGTGAATGTTCAGACATCAAAGACTTCAACTTCACTATTCATCAAGGAGGCTTCACATGAAGATGTGGGACATTATGAGTTACATCTCTCAAATTCTGCTGGATCAACAACTGCTTCTTTAACTGTAGTTGTCCTTGACAGACCAGGACCACCAACTGATGTTCATATTGAGGAAGTTAGTGCTGATAGTGTAACTTTGTCTTGGAAACCTCCAGAATATGATGGTGGGTGCCATATTAGCAATTACATTGTGGAGAAACGAGACACTACCACAACAACCTGGGACATAGTATCTGCAGCAGTTGCAAGAACATCAATTAAAGTATCACGACTCACTACTGGTTCTGAATATCAGTTCCGTATTTGTGCAGAAAATCGTTATGGGAAAAGCATACACGTTAATTCTCCATCTGTTGTGGCAGAGTATCCATTTAAGCCCCCAGGACCTCCTGGTACTCCTCATGTGGCACATGCAACTAAAGCTTTCATGATTGTAACTTGGCAGGTACCTGTTAATGATGGAGGTAGCAGAGTACTAGGATATCACTTGGAGCGTAAAGAAAGAAGCAGCATTCTTTGGGCAAAAGTCAACAAAAGTCTTATACCTGATACACAAATGAAAGTTACAGGTCTTGATGAAGGTCTGATGTATGAATATCGTGTGTATGCCGAAAACATTGCAGGCATAGGCAAATGCAGTAAATCATGTGAACCAGTTGCTGCAAGAGATCCGTGTGATCCTCCTGGTCAACCAGAAGTTACTAATATTACAAGAACATGTGTCTCACTGAAATGGACTAAACCAGAATATGATGGTGGAGCTAAAGTAACAGGATATATTATTGAGCGCAGAGAGATGCCAGATGGTCGCTGGTTAAAGTGTAATTTCACAAATGTGCAAGAAACATACTTTGATGTAGGTGGACTTACAGAAGACCAGCGTTACGAATTCCGTGTGATTGCAAAGAATGCTGCTGGACTCTTCAGTCAGCCATCTGAATCAACTGGACCTGTGACTGTAAAAGATGATGTAGAGGCTCCAAGAATTATGATGGATGTCAAATTCAGAGATGTAGTTGTGAAAGCTGGAGAAGTGTTTAAAGTCAATGCTGATATTGCAGGGCGGCCAATACCAGTAGTTTCATGGACAAAAGATGGCAAAGAACTTGAAGGAAAAGCTAGAGTTGAAATAGCCTCAACAGACCACGCTACTGCAATAACAGTTAAGGACTGTATCCGAGGTGATTCAGGACAGTATGTATTAACATTACAAAATGTTGCAGGAACAAGATCTTTGGCAATTAATTGCAAAGTACTTGACAGACCTGGCCCACCAGCAGGCCCTCTAGAAATAACTGGCCTTACTGCTGAAAAGTGTCATTTATCATGGGGACCTCCTCAAGAGAATGGAGGTGCAGATATTGATTATTATGTTGTAGAAAAACGTGAGACCAGCAGAATTGCATGGACAATTTGTGAAGGAGAGCTTAAAACAACATCCTGTAAAGTGACAAAACTGCTGAAGGATAATGAGTATATTTTTAGAGTGATGGGAGTGAACAAATATGGTGTTGGCGAGCCTCTAGAAAGTGTTGCTGTCAAAGCCTTAGACCCATTTACTGTTCCAAGTCCACCTACTTCTTTGGAGATCACTAGTGTAAGCAAAGATTCAATAACTTTGTGCTGGGCAAGACCTGAGTCTGATGGAGGCAATGAGATCTCTGGCTATGTAATTGAAAGACGTGAGAAAACTAGCCTAAGATGGATACGTGTAAACAAAAAGCCGGTGTATGATTTAAGAGTGAAATCATCTGGTCTCCGTGAAGGATGTGAATATGAATTCCGAGTTTATGCAGAAAATGCTGCTGGTCTCAGCCTTCCAAGCCAAAGCACACCATTAATTCGGGCAGAAGATCCAATCTTCTTGCCATCTCCCCCATCTAAACCGAAGATTATGGATTCCACAAGATCAAATATCACAATTGGGTGGACAAAGCCACTGTTTGATGGAGGTGCTCCAGTAACTGCATACACAGTTGAATACAAGAAAACTGATGAAACTGAGTGGACAACTGCTATTCAGAACTTAAGAGGTACAGAGTACACCATAAGTGGGTTAGTGTCTGGCTCTGAATATGTCTTCAGAGTGAGATCCATCAACAAAATGGGTGTCAGTGAACCAAGTGACAGCTCAGAACCTCACTTGGCAAAAGAAAGAGAGGAAGAACCTGCTTTTGATATTGACAGTGAAATGCGAAAGACACTAATTGTAAAGGCTGGTGAATCATTCACAATGACAGTTCCTTTCAGAGGCAAACCAGTCCCAAATGTAACATGGAACAAACCAGATACTGATCTCCGTACACGAGCAAGCATTGATGTTTCAGATAATTGCACATCTCTTACTATTGAAAAGGCAACAAGAAATGATTCTGGAAAATACACGTTAACGTTACAAAATGTCGTGAACACTGCTACCTTGACTTTAGTTGTCAAAGTTCTTGACACTCCTGGCCCGCCATCTCATGTAACAACAAAAGATGTAACTAAAGAATCTGCTGTGTTATCTTGGGATGTTCCTGATAACGATGGCGGGGCACCTGTGAAGAACTATGTCATTGAAAAACGAGAAGCTAGCAAGAAAGCATGGGTCACTGTGACGAATAATTGTCATCGCCTGTCATATAAAGTAACTGGCTTACAAGAAGGTGCCATTTACTACTTCCGAGTTTCTGGAGAGAATGAGTATGGTGTTGGAGTGCCTTCTGAGACCAAGGAGGGAACTAAAATAACAGGTATGTTTCACTAAAAAAAATAATTCTGTGACATATAACAATGAATGCTCTGAAATGTTTATTTCAAAGTAATATAAAAGATATTTAATCTGTTTATAATAAGAAAATTAAATATGTGGTAGATATGTTTGTGATTTTACAAAAGAAAATGCTAAACAACAGCATGAATTTTAAATTTTGTTTGCGTTTTACTTAAAATGTTCTAATGTACAAATTCATTTAAAAAAACAACCTTCAATCCAGTGTAATCACTAACATAAAAAGGAATAATTTCTTGTTGCTTAACCTGTTGAACTTTTTTTCTCAGAAAAACCCAGCCCACCAGAAAAACTTGGAGTGACGAACGTCACAAAGGACAGTGTTTCTCTGTCATGGCTAAAACCGGAACATGATGGTGGAAGCAGAATTGTGAGCTACCTCATTGAGGCTCTTGAGAAAGGACAGCAGAAATGGGTTAAGTGTGCAGTTGTAAAGACAACTCATCATGTTGTCCATGGTCTTAAGGAGAATGTTGACTATTTCTTCAGAGTGTCTGCAGAAAACCAAGCAGGGTTAAGTGATCCTAAGGAACTACTTCTTCCTGTTACAGTTAAAGAACAATTAGGTAAGCTGGCTGTCATGAGACAAAAGTTAATATGCATGAAATTGAATTCCTATTTTAGAATAGATAGCATTTTTTAATTATTTGAAAATGTTTTTGATTTCAGAATCTCCTGAGATCGACATGAAGGGCTTCCCTCACAATACTGTGTATATTCGAGCAGGTTCAAACCTGAAAGTTGAAATTCCAGTTTCTGGAAAACCATTGCCAAAGGTGACATTGTCTAGAGATGGCGCTCCAATCAAACCCACCTTGAGGTTTCACACAGAAATGACAGCAGAAAGTTTCATTGTTAACCTTAAAGAAAGTGTGGCTGCTGATGCTGGCAGATACGATATTACTGCTGCCAATTCAAGTGGCACCACAAAGTCATTCATTAATATTGTTGTGCTGGATAGACCAGGTCCTCCCGTTGGTCCTGTTGTCCTTAGTGATATCACTGAGGAGAGTGTAACACTCAGATGGCAGCCACCAGCTTATGATGGCGGAAGTCAAGTTACCAACTATATTGTACTGAAAAGAGAAACAAGTACAGCTGCCTGGTCTGAGGTATCTGCAACTGTTGCTAGAACTGTTATTAAAGTCATGAAACTCACAACTGGAGAAGAATACCAATTCCGCATCAAAGCTGAGAACCGCTTTGGCATCAGCGATCATGTTGACTCACAATGTGTAGTTGTCAAACTTCCCTACAGTAAGTAATGCTCTTCTCACACTACAGATCAAAATTTTAATGTTCAGATGTTGAAGGGCTCATTTTGTTAACAATCACTTGTTTTGATATCATCAGCTACCCCTGGTCCTCCTTCCACACCGTGGGTCACTAGTGTCACCCGAGAGAGTATTACAGTTGGATGGCACGAACCAGTCACTAATGGTGGCAGCGCTGTCGTTGGATACCACTTGGAAATGAAGGATAGGAATAGTATATTATGGCAGAAGGCTAACAAGATCCTCATTCGCACAACTCACTTTAAAGTCACCACCATCAGTGCCGGACTTATCTATGAATTTAGAGTTTATGCTGAAAATGCAGCTGGCATTGGAAAAGCAAGTCATCCTTCTGATCCGGTCCTTGCAATTGATGCTTGTGGTATGTATTCCGTAGAAAATAAAGAAACCCACCCAACCAGTAGTGCTTTTTCTTTTCCCCTGTGATATTCTGTCTTGTGGAGTAAGCTAATACCCAAAACATTTGTTAATATTATTATAAAGATTGTTATTCATTTGCAATACTTTCATGTTTTCTATCACAGAACCACCAAGAAATGTTCGTGTCTCAGATATTTCCAAGACTGCTATTACTTTGTCATGGCAGAAGCCAGCATTTGATGGTGGTAGCAAGATCACTGGTTACATTGTAGAAAAACGTGATCTACCAGATGGCAGATGGTCAAAAGCTAGTTTCACCAATGTTATTGAGACTCAGTTCACAGTATCTGGTCTGACACAGAATTCCCGGTATGAATTCCGAGTCTTTGCCAAGAATGCCATCGGTTCCATTAGTAATCCATCAGACGTTGTGGGTCCTATTACCTGTGTTGATACATATGGTAAGTGTTTTGCAATGATATAACAGTTTTATGCGCTTCTTAAAGGCAGTGCTGTTTTGTAGAACTATAGCCTTTTTAATACAGAAAGCTAACTTATCTTGATTTAATAAACTTGAATGATGGTGAACTTTTTGAGCATGATTGTAATTAACATCTTTTGCTGTATCTGCATTTTTTAAGTTGTGGCATGTTTATTCTTTCAGCAACAGAAGTAAGCCCATGCCCCATGGCCAAAGTGATATTATAACACATCATTGCCTTTTTTTTTTTTTTTTTTTTTTTTAGTGTTAGTTCTAACTCATTCCAGCTGATTTAAGTTACTCATGCTAGCTTTAATCAATATCTATAAAATGCTTGTAACTGTTAGCTTAGAAAAAGTATTCCTTATTTTTATTTTTATTAAAGACAAGTCTAAACTGTTTTGTTTTTTATTCTTATTTTTTCTTAAGGTGCACCTGAAATCGATGTGCCACCAGAATATACAGAAGTAGTGAAATACAAAGCAGGAACTTCTATTAAGCTAAAACTAGGCATCTCAGGAAAGCCTACACCAACAATTGAATGGTTCAAAAATGGCAGTGAGCTGCAAACCAGTTCACTACTGTCTATTGAGAACACAACAGAATTTGCTTCTATCCTCATCAAGGATGCAACCCGACTTAACAGTGGCACCTATGAACTAAAATTGAAGAATGCCATGGGATCAGCATCAGCCCATGTTAGAGTACAGATACTTGGTATGTCTTGAGAAATTACTCAATTAATTTTTAATTTTTAACAATTATTAAACAATAATCTACTAAAAAATTCTTAACACTTTGTTTTTGGCATTTTATACAGACAAACCTGGACCCCCAACTGGACCAATACAGTTTAAGACAGTCACTGCTGAAAAGATCACAATAATGTGGGACCCTCCAGCAGATGATGGTGGTGCACCTGTAACACATTATGTTGTTGAAAAGCGGGAAACAAGTCGTGTTGTATGGTCTTTAGTTTCTGAGAAACAGGAGGGGTGTATTATAACTACAACAAAACTTGTCAAAGGAAATGAATATGTGTTCCGTGTCCGTGGTGTGAACAAGTTTGGAGTTGGTGATTCCTTGGAGTCTGAACCAGTTATAGCCAAAAACTCATTTGGTAAGAACCATGTAAAATCAATAATGGAACTGAATCATCCTATGTGTTATTTCCACATAGTGTTCACCTACTGACATATATGTATATATATTTTTTTTAATTTAGTTGCACCTGGACCACCTGGTGTACCAGAAGTCACAATGATAACCAAGAATTCTATGACTGTTGTCTGGAGTAGGCCCACTGTTGATGGAGGTAGCGAAATATCAGGATATTTTCTTGAGAAGCGTGACAAGAAGAGTCTTAGCTGGTTCAAGGTTACTAAGGAAACCATTCGTGACACCAGACAGAAAGTAACGGGTCTGACTGAAAACAGTGAATATCATTTCCGAGTTTGTGCTGTCAATGCGGCTGGACAAGGTCCATTCTGTGAAGCATCTGACTTCTACAAAGCTGTAGATCCTGTTGGTAAGAGACAACGTGCAATATGTCTAATTGATTAGAGATCAATCGGCAACAAGCAATTAAGATGGCTTACAGCAGTGTAACTGCAGGGTTTTTTATTCCTTTTTACGATCACTTTTGTATATGGCTTCTGACTTTCTTTTCTTAAACTGTCACTTACAGATAAGCCAGGCTCACCAACAAAATTGAAGGTTGTGGATACAACTAAGACATCTGTCACCCTTGGCTGGATTAAACCTACTTATGATGGAGGAAGCCCGATTACCAGCTATGTGGTCGAGAAAAGGGAAGGTGAAGAGCAAGAATGGACTGTAGTCAGCTCTAAGGGAGAAGTGAGAACAACTGAATATGTTGTATCCCACCTTCAGCCAAGCATTAATTATTATTTCCGTGTCTCTGCTATAAATTGTGCTGGACAAGGAGAGCCTATTGAAATGACAGAGCCTGTTCAAGCTAAAGATATTCTCGGTACTGTACCTTTCTGTAACTTTTCTGTGGTTTTATTTTTTGGACCTTTTTTTATTTTACTTTCCAAATACGCATTATTCATTTCTATCTATTTCCACAGTGGCCCCAGAGATTGATCTGGATGTTGCCCTCCGGACCTCTATCATTGCTAAAGCAGGTGAAGATGTGGAAATAATGATTCCATTCAAAGGAAGACCTCCTCCAACTGTCACATGGAGAAAGGGTGAAAAAAATCTTGGAACTGATGAAAAATATATCATCCAGAACACAGAATCATCAACATTACTTTCTATTCCTCAAGTTACCCGAGATGATACAGGAAAGTATGTTCTTACAATTGAAAATGGAGTTGGAGAACCCAAATCATCATTTGTGAATGTGAAGGTACTTGACACACCATCTGCCTGCCAGAAGCTACAGCTTAAGCATGTTTCTCGTGGCACAGTTACACTGGTATGGGAGCCACCTCTCATTAATGGTGGTTCTGAAATAACGAATTATGTTGTTGAAAAAAGAGATGCTACAAAGAGGGCCTGGTCAACTGTAACAACAAAGTGTTCTCAAACTACCTTTAAGCTAACTAACCTGTCAGAAAAGACTGCGTTCTTCTTCCGTGTTCTTGCTGAAAATGAAATTGGACTGGGTGAGCCTTGTGAGACATCTGAACCAGTGAAAGCTGCGGACATACCAGGACCTATAAAAGACCTTGCCATGAAAGATTCTACAAAAACTTCTGTTAAATTGCATTGGAGCAAACCAGACTATGATGGTGGTAGCATTATATCAGACTACATTATTGAAAAGAAATTGCAGGGCGAAAAGGAATGGACGTACGCAGGCACAAGCAAGAGCTGTGAATTTGAAGTTGAAAAACTTAAAGAGCTGTCTGTCATGGAATTCAGAGTTTTTGCAAAAAATGAAAAAGGCATGAGCGATGGTGTTACTGTTGGACCCATTACAGTGAAAGAATATATAATAACACCAGAAGCTGACCTTTCTGACATTCCTGGAGGTCAAGTCACTGTGCGAATTGGGCATAACCTACACATTGAATTGCCCTATAAAGGTAAACCTAAGCCATCAATGAGCTGGCTGAAGGACAACCTCCCTCTTAAAGAAACTGAACAGCTTCGTTTCAAGAAAACTGAAAACAAAATAAGCTTAAGTATCAAGAATGTGAAAAAGGAGCATGGTGGCAAATATACTTTGATTCTTGATAATGTTGTCTCCAGAAAAACATTTACAATCACTGTCATCACTCTTGGTCCACCATCTAAGCCAAAAGGACCCTTAAGACTAGATGAAGTCAAAGCAGATAGTGTAGTTTTGTCATGGGAAGCTCCTGAAGATGATGGGGGAGGTGAAATCACTGGCTACAGTATTGAGAAAAGAGAAACTTCTCAAATGAACTGGAAGCTGGTGTGCTCGAGTGCTGCTAGAACAACTTTCAAAGTACCAAACCTCGTTAAAGACACTGAATATCAATTTAGAGTCCGTGCAGAAAACAGATACGGAGTAAGCCCACCTCTTGTCTCAGTAGATGTTGTGGCAAAGCATCAATTCAGAACACCAGGTGCACCAGGCAAGCCTGTTGTATACAATGTAACAGCTGATGGAATGACCATAGCTTGGGATGCTCCTGCTTATGATGGCGGTTCAGAAATCATTGGCTACCACGTTGAAAAGAAGGAGAGAAACAGTATTTTGTGGCAGAAGGTTAATGTTGCATTAATATCTAGCAGAGAATACAGGATTACTGGGCTAGTTGAGGGTCTGGATTACCAGTTCCAAGTGTATGCAGAAAACGCTGCCGGTCTAAGCCGAGCCAGCGAGCCAAGCAAGTTTACTTTGGCAGTTTCTCCAGTAGGTGAGTGAATGACCAGTCACCCTCAAAAATTCTAGTGTTCTAGATTATAATGAACAGTAATAAAAATAATTCTTCATTATTTTTCCTCCCTTTCAGATCCACCTGGTACTCCTGATTATATTGATGTCACCAGAGAAACAGTCACTCTTAAATGGACCCCCCCACTGCGTGATGGAGGCAGTAAGATTGTGGCCTACAGTATTGAGAAGCGGCAAGGAAGTGAAGACCGGTGGCTGAGATGTAACTTTACTGATGTCAGTGAATGCCAATATACAGTTACAGGACTCAGTCCAGGTGATCGATACGAATTCAGAGTGCTTGCAAGAAATGCTGTTGGTACCATCAGTCCACCTTCACAGTCCTCAGGCTATATCATGACCAGAGATGAAAACGGTAAGATTTCTTAACATAACTGTGTTTGGGTACTGGAGCCAAGTAGACCTTGTGGAAGATAGGAGGTCACAGGGGGGAGAAATGTATGACTGCCCTTCCACTCGACTCAGAATCACGCTGCAGCATAGGAGGAGCTAAATGGAAGACCCAAACCTGATAGACGTGCAGTCATTGCTACATTAGAGTAACAACATACAATAGTCTTTTTCATCTGTTATAGTATGTTGCAGAGTGTGCTAACAAGAAAAATAAGCTTACAGTTCATAAATCTGTATATAACCATCTTTTATAATTACTGAGTTAAGAAGACTATATTTTCCTTTTTCAGTTGCTCCAACAATTGAATTTGGCCCTGAGCACTTTGAAGGCCTAACTGTTAAAGCTGGAGAGAGCATTAGACTTAAAGCTTTAATCAAAGGACGTCCAGTACCTAAGGTGACGTGGTTTAAGGATGGCAAGGAGATTGAAAAAACAATGAGTATAGAAATAACTACAGATATTGGATATAGCACAATCTTCATTAGAGATGCTACCCGGGATCATCGTGGAGTGTACACAGTAGAAGCCAAAAATGCATCAGGCACTAAACGAGAAGATATTACATTCAGAATACAAGGTATCGCATCAAATGCTTTCAGTACAATTTTTTATACCAATATTTTACTCTAAGTGCCAATAAATTATAATTCCAAACCTTTTATTTTGCAGACACACCAGGAAAAGTTGGTGGACCAATACGATTCACAAACATCACTGGAGAAAAAGTGACATTATGGTGGGAGCCTCCTGCTAATGATGGTTGTGCTTGTATTTCCCACTACATCATTGAAAAGCGTGAAACCAGCAGGATTGCATGGGCATTAGTTGATGACAAGTGTGAAGCTTGCAGCTACACTGCACTTAAATTAATTAAAGGCAATGAGTACCAGTTCCGTGTCTCTGCAGTAAACAAATTTGGAGCTGGCAGACCATTGGAGTCTGATCCAGTTGTAGCACAAATCCCTTACAGTAAGTTTCCATCTCATTCTGTGGAAATAACTGTAGAGTTACAATCTTCTATTTCTAATTATGTTTTTTTTTTCCTTTTTTTTTTTTTTAGCTCTTCCTGATGCCCCAGGAACACCAGAGCCCACCAACGTAACAGGAGACAGTATCACTCTGACATGGGCAAGACCAAAATCAGATGGTGGAAGTGAGATAAATGAATATATTCTAGAAAGGAGAGAAAAGAAGAGCATGCGCTGGGTTAAAGTGACCAGTAAGAGGCCCATTGCTGAGAACAGATACAGAGTAACTGGCCTTATTGAAGGCAATGAATACGAATTCCATGTCATGGCTGAAAATGCTGCAGGAATTGGGCCTCCAAGTGATGTTTCAAAGCTAATTAAATGCAGAGAACCAGTTAGCCCACCTAGTGCACCTAATGTCGTAAGGGTGACAGATACATCAAAGACTAGTGTAAGCTTAGAGTGGACCAAACCAGTTTTTGATGGCGGTATGGAAATAATCGGATACATTATTGAGATGTGCAAAGCTGATCTAGAAACATGGCAGAAAGTCAATGCAGAGACTGTTCTTGCTACTAAATATACCGTGGTTGATCTGGAGGCAGGAGAACACTATAAATTCAGAGTTAGTGCAGTCAATGGTGCTGGCAAAGGAGAAAGCTGTGAAGTTCCTGCATCAGTCCAAACTGTAGACAGGCTTTCTGCACCTGAAATTGACATTGATGCAAACTTCAAGCAGACTCACATTGTAAGAGCAGGTGCAACTATTCGCCTATTTATTGCCTTCTCTGGAAGACCTGTTCCTACTGCTGTTTGGTCCAAAGCAGATGCAAATCTGAGCTTGCGTGCTGACATACAAACCACTGACTCGTTTAGCACATTGACTGTGGAGGAATGCAATAGAAACGATGCTGGCAAATATGTCTTTACTGTGGAAAACAACAGTGGAAGTAAGTCAATTACATTTACTGTCAAGGTGTTGGACACTCCTGGTCCACCTGGTCCTATTACATTTAAGGATGTGACCCGAGGATCTATTACTTTAATGTGGGATGCTCCTGTGCTGGATGGAGGTTCACGTATTCATCACTATGTTGTGGAAAAACGGGAAGCAAGCCGTCGTAGCTGGCAAGTGGTGAGTTCAAAATGCACTCGACAAATCTTTAAGGTCACTGATCTGGCAGAAGGTGTCCCATATTATTACCGAGTGTCAGCAGAAAATGAATATGGTGTAGGCGAACCTTGTGAGTTGACAGAACCAATTGTAGCCACTGAAGAACCTGCACCACCTAAGAGATTAGATATTGTTGATACTACCAAATCTTCTGTAGTTTTAGCTTGGCTTAAACCTGACCATGATGGTGGTAGTCGTGTTACTGGATACCTTCTTGAAATGAAACAGAAAGGCTCTGACAAATGGATTCCGGCTGGTCAAACCAAGCAACTTACTTTCACTGTTGAAGGCCTAGTGGAAAACACTGAATATGAGTTCCGGGTCAAGGCAAAGAATGATGCTGGCTACAGTGAGCCAAGAGAAGCTTTCTCTTCTGTTATTATTAAAGAGCCACAGATTGAACCAACAGCAGATCTAAGTGAAATAAGCAGACAGCTCATAACATGCAAGGCTGGAAGCACTTTTACTATTGATATACCAATTAGTGGCCGCCCAGCTCCAAAAGTGACATGGAAACTTGAGGAGATGAGGCTGAAGGAAACTGAGAGAGTTGCCATCAAGACAACAAAAGACAGAACCACGCTGACTGTAAAGGACAGTATGAGAGGAGACTCTGGGAAATACTACCTCACGCTTGAAAACACTGCTGGTGTGAAAACATTTACTGTCACAGTGGTAGTCATAGGACGGCCAGGTCCGGTCACTGGCCCAATTGAAATATCATCTGTCTCTGCTGAATCCTGTATATTGACCTGGAAAGAACCTGAAGATGATGGTGGCAGTGATATTACAAACTACATTGTAGAGAAGCGTGAATCTGGCACAACAGCATGGCAGCTGGTAAATTCGAGTGTAAAACGTACACAGATCAAAGTCACCCGTCTCACAAAATACCAGGAGTACAGTTTTCGAGTAAGCTCAGAAAACAGATTTGGAGTCAGCAAACCCCTTGAATCAAAAACTATAGTAGCTGAACATCCATTTGGTAAGTGAAACATTTTTACTTTTATTTTTGAGCTGCTATTCTCCTCTGACTGCTGTAAGTATTTTTAATAACTAATATTTTCCCAACCTCCCATTTGTGTTTAGTCCCACCAAGCCCACCTACAAGGCCAGAAGTCTATTCCGTGTCTGCAAATGCCATGGCAATTCGCTGGGAGGAACCCTATCATGATGGTGGCAGCAAAGTCATTGGATACTGGGTTGAAAAGAAAGAGCGCAACACCATCCTTTGGGTGAAGGAAAATAAAGTGCCGTGCTGTGAATGCAACTTCAAAATCACTGGGCTGGTGGAAGGCCTAGAATATCAATTCAGAACCTATGCTCTAAATGCTGCAGGTGTTAGCAAAGCTAGTGAAGCTTCCAGACCTGTAGTGGCTCAAAATCCAGTTGGTAAGTATTACTTTCAATAGTTGTTTTGTGAATTAAGTTATAATAGAACTGCATTTCTCATTTTCTGTTTTATTCTTCCAGATCCACCAGGAAGGCCAGAAGTAACAGATGTCACCAGATCTACAGTGTCCCTGAGCTGGTCACCACCACTTTACGATGGTGGAAGTAAAGTTATTGGATATATTATTGAGCGGAAACCATATAATGAATCTGGCGATGGACGCTGGCTGAAATGCAATTATACCATAGTCTCAGAAAACTTCTTTACAGTGACAGCTCTCGGTGAAGATGAAGCATATGAATTCCGTGTACTAGCAAAGAATGCAGCTGGTGTGATTAGCAAAGGATCTGAATCAACCGGTGCTGTCATTTGCAAAGATGAATACTGTAAGAAATATTCATTTGGATCAACTAAAATACATGGAGTTCCCTTTTTAATACCATCTTGTAATTTGTAATTTAATCTTTTTTTTTTTTTTTTTTTTTTTTTTTTCCCTCTGACAGCACCACCAAAGGCTGAACTCGATGCCAGATTGCAGGGAGAAGTTGTAACTATTAGGGCTGGATCTGATCTTGTTCTTGATGCGGCCATTGGTGGGAAACCAGAACCAAAAGTCTTCTGGTCCAAAGGAGATAAGGAATTGGATCTATGTGAAAAGATATCTCTGCAATACACCAGCAAACGAGCCATTGCAATTATCAAGTTCTGCGACAGAAGTGATAGTGGAAAATATACTCTAACAGTGAAAAATGCCAGTGGGACAAAGCAAATTTCTGTTCTTGTCAAAGTGCTTGGTACGTTTTCCGTGATTAATTTTTGTGCTGAATATATATTAAAAAAAAAAAAAAAAAAAAAAAAAACCAAACCAAAACAAAAACCACAAGTGTTGCTGTAAAAATAAGAGAGAGAAATTTTTCCTTACTTGCTAATAATAATGCTTATTTCTACCTCTACCTAGATTCACCAGGTCCATGCGCAGGAAAAATAACAGTAAGCAGAATAACTGAAGAGAAGTGCACTCTGGCATGGAATATTCCTGAGGAGGATGGAGGTGCACAAATCACTCACTACATTGTAGAAAGGCGCGAAACCAGCAGACTTCACTGGGTTATTGTTGAGGCCGAATGCCAGACATTGTCATGTGTGGTAACAAAACTTATTAAAAATAACGAGTACATCTTCCGTGTCAGAGGTGTCAACAAATATGGGCCAGGTGTTCCACTTGAAACAGAACCTGTCATTGCCAGGAATGCTTTCAGTGAGTGTTACTACCTTCCAATCTGTGTCAGAATGTGTGGAATGTCTGTCATAGGTAAAGAATTTGTAAAACAATTTTTTTCCCTTCATTTTTAAAACCAACAGCTATCCCAACACAGCCTGGTACTCCTGAAGAAGTGAGTGTTGGCAAGGAACACATCATCATTCAGTGGACAAAACCAGAATCAGATGGTGGCAGTGAGATTAAGGATTATCTTGTAGACAAACGTGAAAGAAAAAGTCTGCGCTGGACACGAGTGAACAGAGATTACACTATTTATGATACCAGACTGAAAGTTACTGGTCTTATGGAAGGTGGTCAGTACCAGTTCCGTGTCACTGCTGTGAATGCTGCTGGAAACAGCGAGCCTAGCGAAGCTTCACAATATATGTTATGCAAGGAACCATCATGTAAGTTGCCACATTTAAAATATATTTTAACATTTACTTATAATAATGGAGCATAAAACCAAATTCACGCTTCAACTAGGATACTCAGAAAGACGTAGGAACTCACTGAACTAGACAGTATTTGAAAAAATTTAGAAGCAGTTGTAGTTCATTTTAAATGCATTTCCCAGCTTTTACTGTTGATAAATTATTTTTAACTGTAAAATGTTCCCTTAACAAACATGAAATACATTTTCTTGTTTTTCAAAGATACTCCTGCAGCACCTTCAGCTCCAAGAGTTGTGGACACTACTATGCACAGCATAAGTTTAGCATGGTCAAAGCCCACATATGATGGTGGTGCTGACATCTTAGGCTACGTTCTTGAAATGAAGGAAGAAGGTACTGAACAGTGGTACCGACCACATACGACTCCTACTCTGAGGAATGCTGAGTTCACCATAACTGGTCTTAAAACAAGCCAGAAATACCGATTTAGAGTTGCTGCTACAAATGTGAATGGTATGAGTGAATTTAGTGAATCATCAGCAGAAATAGAACCTGTGGAAAGAATAGGTAATTTGAAAAATTCAGTGTGTATTTTAAAGAATAATTCTATTTTCTTTTAAAACTACTAAAAGAGTAATTCATTTCATGTTTCTTGCACCCTTCATCAGAAAAACCTGAGCTTGAGCTTGCTGATGACCTGAGGAAGACAGTAACAGTGAGAGCTGGTGGTTCCCTGCGTCTGATGGTCTCTGTGTCGGGCAGACCTGCTCCTGTAATTACATGGAGCAAGGAGGGTATTGACCTTGTAAGTCGAGGTATTATTGATACTACAGACAGCTACACTCTACTTATTGTGGATAAAGTTAATCGGTACGATGCTGGAAAGTATGTAATTGAAGCTGAAAATCAATCAGGAAAAAAATCAGCAACGATTTCTGTGAAAGTGTATGGTAAGTACTACTACCAGTTATACATGGTTATTATACTACTCACGGTGCATGTTACTGAGGAGTAGGAAATTCAGTCATTTCCAAAAGAAGTTTGTAGTTTTAAACAGCATGAAATTGTTTGAGAAGTCAAAGAAATAGAGGAAAATGTGAAGTTCTAAAGCTGTGCTACAGTCATAGAATCATTAAGGTGGGAAAAGACCACTGAAATCATCTAGTCCCACCACCATGCCTGCTAAACCATATCCCTAAGGGCCGCATCTGCTATCTTCTTGAAAATCTCCTGGGACAGTGATTCCACCACTCCCTGAGCAGCCTATTCCAATGCATTACTGCTGCTTCTGAGGAGAATTTTTTTCTAATATCCAACCTGAACCTCCCCTGGCTCAACTTAAAGCCACTGCCTCTTATTCTATCGCTGTTATCCGGAACAAGAGTCCAAGATCTACCTCCTTTCACATAGTTGTAAAGAGCAATAAGGTCTCCCATGAGCCTCCTCTTCTCCTAAACAAATTCCAGTTATACAGTTAAACAATTCCAGTTATAAATGAAATCGTACTGTTGTTGTTATTATTTTTGTTGTTGTTGTTCTGTTTTAATTCAGAACTCAATCTGAGGAAAGGATCTCAAAGAAAAAAAATAAAATTTTCTTTTTGGTTTAGATACACCTGGTCCACCAGCTGCTGTGAGAATTAAGGAAGTATCAAGAGATTCTGCAACACTTACTTGGGACATTCCAACTATTGATGGTGGAGCCCCTGTCAGCAATTATATAATTGAGAAACGTGAAGCTTCCATGAGAGCTTACAAGACTGTCACTACCAAATGCAGCAAGACGTTTTATAGAGTTACTGGACTTCTGGAAGGAGCTTTGTATTATTTCAGAGTACTGCCAGAGAATATTTATGGTATTGGTGAAGCTTGTGAAACATCTGATGCAGTATTAGTATCTGATGTACCTATACCACCACAAAAACTGGAAGTGATCGACACCACCAAATCAACTGTTACTCTTGCTTGGGAGAAACCAGCACATGATGGTGGCAGCAGATTGACTGGCTATGTTATTGAGGCCAGCAAAGCTGGAACAGAAAGATGGTTGAAGGTAGTGACAGTAAAGCCTACCGTCTATGAACATACAATTATCTCTCTCAATGAAGGCGAACAGTACTTGTTCAGGGTCAGAGCACAGAATCAGAAGGGTGTTTCAGAAGCACGAGAGATTGTCACAGCAGTAACAGTACAGGACCAAAAAGGTAAGTATCTACTGCTAAAAATAACAGTGTGAAACTGACACCAAGTGAATGGAATATTTATAAAACATATACTGAGAAAATCAATGTACTTCTTTTTTTTCTTAGTTCTGCCGACAATTGACCTTGCCGGAATACCTCAGAAGACAATTCATGTACCTGCTGGCAAGCCCATTGAGTTAGCTATTCCAATTGGAGGACGGCCACCTCCAGCTGCATCTTGGTTCGTGGCTGGTTCTAAACTAAAAGAATCAGAACGCATCAAAATGGAGACTGTTGCCAAAATGGCTAAACTGACAGTTCGTGAGACCACCATTCATGACACTGGAGAGTATACGCTTGAACTCAAGAACACAACTGGAACAGTTTCTGATACAATAAAAGTTATAATCCTTGGTAAGAACTTCTGAAAGTAATCATCCAAGATCTTTATTTGTCTGAACTTTACTCCCACCAATATGATTCCTTCTCTCAACATTATTTTTTTACTTTTAATTTTATTTTTCCTAGACAAACCTGGGCCACCTGTTGGACCTATCCGAATTGATGAAATTGATTCAAATTATGTAATCATCTCCTGGGAGCCACCTGAGCTGGATGGTGGAGCTACACTTAGTGGCTATGTGGTAGAGCAGCGTGACGCCCACCGTCCTGGATGGCTGCCAGTTTCAGAGTCAGTAACCAGAACAACATACAAGTTCACCAGGCTTGTTGAAGGTGCAGAATACGTGTTCCGTGTGGCTGCTACAAACCGCTTTGGAATTGGATCTTACCTGCAGTCTGAGATTATAGAATGCAAGAGCAGAATTCGTAAGTCTATCTTTAAGAACAAAATATGCATATTTACGTGGCTTATGTAGCCGCACATAGATAAGATTTTCCTAAATGTTGTTACTTCTTTTGCCAAGTAATGGGATACATTGTGGTACACTGTAGCCTTTGTATGTTACTGGGGAAAAACACTATCCATAAGCTTATTTAGGTATTGTAAATGCACCACAAAGAATGTGGACAGTAAACATGGACTTTTTGTGCTCAGATCTACTGTTAGCTATCTATCTACTATTACTGAAAATTTGCTTTACACCCCATTACAAAAGCAGGATTATTTCGTTGGCCTAGTTTGTAAAGTACTTTGATATTTTTGGATTTAAAAAAATTTTGATACGATGTTGATACTACATTATCATTCATAGTACATTGCATATTTCTCTGTGTAAAATTATTTGATGCTTTCTTCACTAAGTCTGTGTTTTCTTTTTACAGGTATCCCTGGCCCTCCTGGCACTCCAGAAGTGTTTGATGTCTCTCGAGATGGTATGACATTAACTTGGCATCCTCCAGATGATGATGGTGACTCACGGATTACTGGTTATATTGTGGAACGCAAAGAAATTAGAGCAGATAGATGGATTCGTGCAAATAAAGTTCCAGTCACTATGACTCGTTACCGTTCCACTGGATTGGTTGAAGGATTAGAATACGAACACCGCATCACAGCAATCAATGCAAGAGGTGCTGGGAAACCCAGTCGTCCTTCCAAGTCTGTTGTTGCCAGGGATCCAATTGGTAAGTAATTTCTTACATAGATTAAGCATATTATGGCAGAATGGAATGGAAAGTCACTCTTTTTGGTAGTTTGAAAATTTATCTGCATATGTTTATGAAATTCCGACTGAAAGAAACCAAGAAAAATAATAGTGAAAATCTTTTATTCCAAGTTTCCCTATATAAATCCTGTAATGACTACATACAGATCGTATGCTGGAAGTTAGCATTTGTTATGTGTTTTGAATCTTCAAAAAGAAGATCTTACGGAGCCCTACTATGGTCTTCTCTTCCAGCTCCTCCAGGGAAACCTCAGAATCCAAGAGTCACTGACACTACAAGAACATCTGTCTCTCTGGCTTGGAGTCCACCAGAAGATGAAGGTGGCTCTAAAGTCACCGGCTACTTAATTGAGATGCAGAAGGTAGATCAGTATGAATGGACCAAATGCAATACCACTCCCACCAAGATTCGTGAATACACTTTGACACATCTACCACAAGGTGCAGAGTACAGATTCCGCGTGCTAGCCTGTAATGCTGGTGGGCCAGGAGAACCTGCTGAAGTGCCAGGAACGGTCAAAATAACAGAAATGCTTGGTAAGACACTTCACATCTTAACTCCTATTGAAACCCGTCCTAAAGAAATATTTAGCTAAAGCGTATACCTGTAAAACACATGTAGCCTGAGATACGTGTTAATTTTCTTTACAGAATATCCTGACTTTGAACTTGATGAAAAATACCAGGAAGGTCTCATGGTGAGACAAGGTGGAGTTATCAGGCTTACAATACCCATTAAGGGTAAGCCCATTCCAGTATGCAAATGGACAAAAGAAGGACATGACATCAGCAAAAGAGCCATGATTGCAACTTCCGACACTCACACAGAACTTGTGATCAAAGATGCAGAAAGAGAAGATTCTGGCACCTACGATCTGGCACTTGAAAACAAGTGTGGCAAAAAAGCTGTGTATATTAAAGTCAGAGTGATTGGCATTCCAAATCCACCAGAAGGGCCTCTTGAGTATGATGATATACAAGCTCGTTCTGTCAGAGTAAGCTGGAGACCTCCTACAGATGATGGTGGTGCAGATATACTAGGTTATATTGTTGAGAGACGAGAAGTACCAAAGACTGCCTGGTACACTGTTGATTCTAGAGTAAAAGGGACATCTTTGGTAGTGAAAGGTCTAAAAGAAAACGTGGAGTATCACTTCCGTGTTTCTGCGGAAAATCATTTTGGCATTAGCAAATCTCTCAAATCTGAAGAACCAGCTGTACCGAAGACACCGCTGAGTAAGTCCCCATTTTAAATCTTCTAAAACTTTTTTTAATGACTGCTGCTTGCTTACTTAAATTATGCTTCTACAAGTGCAATAGTATGTGCAAATAGTTGAATGCTATGGCTTTATTATTTCTACTAATTATGTTCTTGTCATTATTACCAGATCCTCCAGAGCCTCCAAACAACCCACCTGAAGTGCTTGATGTCACAAAGAGTTCAGTTAACTTGTCCTGGTCCAGACCTAAAGATGATGGTGGTTCTCGTGTAACTGGGTACTACATTGAACGTAAGGAGACATCTACAGAAAAATGGGTCCGGCATAACAAAACGCAGATCACTACTACAATGTACACAGTCACGGGACTTGTTCCAGATGCTGAATATCAGTTCCGTGTTGTTGCTCAAAATGAAATTGGTGAAAGTGAAGCAAGTCCTGCTTCTGAACCAGTTATATGCAAGGATCCATTTGGTAAGAAAATGTTTGCATGAATAGATCTTGTGAAGAACAATTTAGTAACATTCAGAAGGGAATTTATTTCTGTATATTTTGCAATTTTCAGACAAACCAAGCCAACCTGGAGAAATTGAGATCACTTCGATATCTAAGGACAGCATTACAATGGAATGGGAACGACCTGAAAGTGATGGTGGCAAAGAGATCCTTGGATACTGGGTTGAATATCGACAGTCTGGAGAAAGCACCTGGAAAAAATGCAATAAAGAACTCATCAAGGACAGACAGTTTACAGTAGGAGGTTTATTGGAGGCCACAGAATATGAATTCCGTGTTTTTGCAGAAAATCAGACTGGCCTCAGCAGACCTCGAAGGACTGCTATGGCAGTGAAAACTAAATTAACATGTAAGCAAAAAATACACTGTATTTGCTGCAATACTGCTGTGATGTCATGTATCATAAACCACAGTGCTACACTGAATGTGCTTTACAAATTATTTGCTGACTATCCTAAGGCACAGTCCAATTGTTCAAATGTAAGAGGCACAAGCATAAATGTAGATTAAATTTCAGTAACATAAGAATAGAGGAACATCTTGTGTTAATCATCATTATTTTTATTTTTTCTTTCTTTTAGCTGGAGAAGCACCTGCTATAAGAAAAGAAATGCAGGATGTTACAACTAAACTGGGTGAAGCAGCTCAGCTGACATGCCAGATTGTTGGGAGACCTCTTCCTGATATTAAATGGTACCGCTTTGGCAAAGAATTAGTGCAGAGCCGAAAATACAAAATGTCATCTGATGGACGCAACCATACACTGACAGTATTAACAGATGAACAAGAGGATGAAGGTCTCTACACTTGTATGGCTACCAATGATGTCGGAGAAATTGAAACTAGTGGCAAGCTATTGTTGCAGGCTCCTCCTCAGTTCCATCCTGGCTTCCCATTGAAAGAGAAATACTATGCTGGTGCTGGTGGCACTCTCCGCCTTCATGTTGTGTATATTGGCCGACCAGTACCAGCAATAACTTGGTTCCATGGCAACAAACCTCTGAGAGGATCAGAATCAGTTACTATTGAGAACACAGAGCATTATACTCATCTTGCTATTAAGAATGTCCAGCACAAAACTCATGCTGGGAAGTACAAAGTGCAACTCAGTAACACATTTGGAACGGTTGACACTGTACTTAATGTGGAAATACAAGGTAAAGAATTTTATTTTCAGTGTATTTGTGGAATATTTATTTTCTAAAAATGCTGAGTAGCAAAAGAAAGAACTAAAAAGATGCTGCTTTCTGTTTTACAGATAAGCCAGATAAACCAGAAGGGCCGATCGTTATAGAGTCTGTACTAAAGAACTCTGTGGTGATTAGCTGGAAACCACCAGAGGATGATGGAGGTGCTATGATAACAAATTACATCATAGAGAAACGTGAAGCCAAGGAAGGAGCAGAATGGGAACTTGTATCTTCAAGCATTTCAGGCACAACTTGTAGAATTGTTAATCTAACTGAAAACGCAGGCTATTATTTCCGTGTTTCTGCTCAGAATACATATGGAATTAGTGAAGCACTGGAAGTCTCATCAGTTGTCGTTATGAAGCCTCCATTTGGTAAGTGAACACCAAAATATCCAGTGCAGTATGCCTCTGTGATTACTAAGGCAAGTTCACTTTACTTCAACATTTGAATCTCTTTATTCTTTACAGAAAAACCAGGACAACCTGGTCAGCCAGTAGCAAGCGCTGTCACAAAAGATTCCTGTGTTGTCTCATGGAAGCCACCTGCGAGTGATGGAGGTGCAAAGATCAGAACATACTATCTTGAGAAGCGTGAGAAGAAACAAAACAAGTGGATTTCTGTAACAACAGATGAAATTCGTGAAACTGTATTCTCTGTGAAAGACCTTATTGAAGGTCTTGAATATGAGTTCCGTGTAAAATGTGAAAATCTAGGTGGTGAAAGCGAGTGGAGTGAGGTATCACAACCAGTCATTCCAAAATCTGATGTACCAATTCAAGCTCCACATTTCAAGGAAGAACTAAGAAATCTGAATGTGAAATTTCAAGCTAACGCCACATTTGTCTGCAAAGTCACTGGTCATCCTAAACCAATCGTCAAATGGTACAGGCAGGGCAAAGAAATCATGCCGGATGGTGAAAAGATCAAAATACAGGAATTCAAGGGTGGATACCACCAGCTAATCATTACAAATGTAACAGATGATGATGCCACAGTATATCAAGTTAGAGCTACCAATCAAGGAGGATCAGTGTCTGGCACTGCCTCTTTGGATGTTGAAGGTAAATGAAGGGTCTCGATTCCCAAGACAGATTCTCGTTAAATTTTGAGCGGTTAGATTATTGGTGCTCTTCTCAGGTGTTTTTGCTCATGTGTTGTTTTTTCCTTCCTCTTTTCGTTCCAGTTCCCGCAAAGATTCACTTGCCCAAAAACCTGGAAGGTATGGGAGCCGTTCATGCCCTCCGAGGGGAAGTAGTGAGCATCAAGATCCCATTCAGTGGCAAGCCTCCCCCCGTGATCACATGGCAGAAGGGACAAGATCTCATTGATACTAATGGACATTACCAAGTCATTGTTACAAGATCATTCACATCTCTTGTTTTCCCAAATGGTGTTGACAGAAAAGATGCAGGTTTTTACATTGTTTGTGCCAAAAACAGATTTGGAATTGATCAAAAAACAGTTGAATTAGATGTGGCTGATGTGCCTGATCCACCAAGAGGTTTGAAAGTAACAGACATTTCAAGAGATTCAGTCAACTTAACCTGGATTGAACCAGCCACTGATGGTGGGAGCAGGATCATAAACTACATTATTGAGAAACGTGCTACAACAGCAGAGCGATGGATTCGTGTTGCGCAAGCTCGTGATACACGATATACAGTAGTGAACCTATTTGGCAAGACCACCTATCAGTTCCGTGTAATTGCAGAAAACAAGTTTGGCCAAAGCCAGCCTTCTGAACCTACTGATCCAATTATAACAAAGGAAGATAAGACTAGAATAATGAACTACGATGAAGAGGTTGATGAGACCAGAGAAGTCACCACAGCTAAGGCTGCTCACTATTCTACGAAGGAACTCTATGACAAATACATGATTGCAGAAGAGCTTGGACGTGGGCAGTTTGGCATTGCACACCGCTGTGTTGAGGCAGTTTCAAAGAAGACTTACCTAGCTAAGTTTGTCAAAGTAAAAGGTGCTGACCAAGTTTTGGTAAAGAAAGAAATTTCTATTCTAAACATTGCGAGGCACCGAAATATCCTGCATCTTCACGAATCGTTTGAGAGCCTAGAAGAATTGGTCATGATCTTTGAATTCATTTCGGGAGTCGATATCTTTGAAAGAATCAGCACAGCTTCATTTGAACTGAATGAAAGAGAAATAGTAAGTTATGTACGCCAGGTCTGTGATGCACTAGAATTTTTACATCGCCACAGCATTGGACATTTTGATATCAAACCAGACAATATTATTTATTTCACAAGAAGGAGTTCTGTAGTTAAAATTGTTGAATTTGGTCAAGCTAGACAACTGAAGCCTGGAGACAGCTTTAGACTCCAGTTCACTTCACCTGAATACTATGCACCTGAAGTACATCACCATGATCTGGTCAGCACAGCAACTGACATGTGGTCAGTTGGCGCTCTAACGTACATACTTCTCAGTGGCATTAATCCTTTCATTGCTGAAACAAATCAACAAGTTATTGAAAATATTCTAAATGCTGAATACAATTTTGATGATGAAGCATTCAAAGACATAAGCATTGAGGCTATGGACTTCATCGATCGCCTGTTAGTAAAGGAAAGAAAAGCTCGAATGACAGCTGCTGAAGCACTTAATCACACGTGGCTTAAACAGAAAACAGAGAAGACCAGCACTAAAACCATCAAGACCTTAAGACACAGGCGTTACTACCACACTCTAGTAAAGAAGGAGTGGAACACAGTTGTGTCAGTAGCCCGTATTTCCTGTGGAGGTGCAATTAGATCTCAGAAGGGTGTAACAGTGGCTAAAGTTAAAGTTGCTCCAATAGACATCGGTCCCATTGCTGGGCAGATAAACCATGCTGCTGCAGAAGAAGGAGGGCATGCCAAATACGTGTGTAAGATTGAAAACTATGATCAGTCCACACAGGTCACCTGGTACTTTGGTATGAGACAACTAGAAAACAATGAGAAATATGAAATCAATTATGAAGAAGGTGTGGCGACAATGTACGTCAAAGATGTTTCTAAATCAGATGATGGAACCTATAGATGCAAGGTTATAAATGATTACGGTGAAGACAGCTCTTACGCAGAACTTTTTGTTAAAGGTGTGAGAGAAATGTCTGAACACTACAGATGTAGAGCTGTTAGGAAAGTGAAACGCCGGGTTGATGCAATGAGACTCTTAGAGCGTCCACCAGAATTTACTTTGCCTTTGTATAATCGCACTGCATATGTTGGAGAAAATGTCAGGTTTGGTGTAACTATAACAGTACACCCAGAACCTCGATTAACGTGGTTCAAATCAGGCCAGAGAATCAAACCTGGTGATGACGATAAGTATACTTTTGAATCAGACAAAGGTCTTTACCAACTCATCATCAATAAAGTCACTGAAGAGGACGATGCCGAATACAGTATTGTAGCACGCAATAAATATGGGGAAGACAGCTGCAAAGCTAAGCTGACTGTGATTCCGCATCCACCTCCAGCAGATACTACACTGAGGCCAATGTTTAAAAGGCTGCTGGCCAATGCCGAATGCCAAGAAGGCCAAAATGTCAGTTTTGAGATCAGGGTATCTGGTATACCTAAGCCAACACTGACATGGGAGAAAGATGGTCAACCTCTATCCTTTGGTCCTAACTTTGATATAATTCATGAAGGTTTAGATTACTACGCTTTGCATATCAGAGATACTTTACCAGAGGACAGCGGTTATTACAGAGTTACTGCTACGAACAGCGCTGGATCTACAAGCTGCCAGGCTTATCTAAAAGTTGAACGCTTGAAATATGTCAAGCGTGAGTACAAGACTGAAGAAGAGCGGGAGAAGCATGTACAAAGGCAAATTGACAAGACCTTAAGAATGGCAGAGATCCTTTCTGGGACTGAAGCTGTTCCATTGACACAAACTGCACAAGAGGCTCTCAGAGAAGCTGCTATCTTGTACAAACCAGCTGTCAGCACTAAGACTGTCAAAGGTGAATATGAAATTAAGAAAGAAGAAAAGAAGGAAGAAAGAAAACTTCGTATGCCGTACGAGGTTCCAGAGCCTCGCAAACATGTGCGCACTACTCTTGAGGAAGATCAGACCATTAAACACTTTGTGCCTCTGTCAGATATGAAATGGTACAAGAGGCTGCGAGACCAGTACGAAATGCCAGGAAAGCTTGAGAGAACTGTTCAGAAACGCCAGAAACGCATACGTCTTTCCAGGTGGGAGCAGTTCTACGTGATGCCACTGCCACGCATTTCTGATCAGTATAAGCCTAAATGGCGCATACCGAAGCTAACACAAGATGATCTTGAAACTGTGAGACCAGCACGTCGGCGTGCACCGTCTCCAGATTACGAATTTTACTACAGACCAAGGAGGCGGTCACTTGGTGATTTATCTGATGAGGAATTACTCCTGCCTATTGAGGATTATTTAGCCATGAAGAGAACTGAAGAGGAAAGACTGCGCCTCGAAGAAGAGCTTGAGCTAGGCTTTTCTGCTTCCCCACCAAGTAGAAGCCCCCCACGCTTTGAGCTGTCTGCACTTCGGTACTCGACTGCAGGAGCGCAGGTCCAATCAGAGGAAGAAAGAAAGAGAGAGCTGAGGTATTCCAGCTACCATATCCCAGCTAAAGCTGACACAAGCGCAAGCTATGCAGAGCTACGTCAGCGCTATGACAGAGCTGCCTACAGACCCCCCAAACAAAAGCAAAGAATAATGGCTGAAAGAGAGGATGAAGAATTGCTCCGTCCTGTTGGTGCTACTCAAAGACTCTCTGAGTACAAGAGTGAGCTGGAATATATGGCAGAAGAGGAAAAGAGCAGACTTAGGAGAAGGAGGGAAAGAGAAATAACTGAGATCACATCAGAAGAAGAAGAAGAAATAGAAATGGTGCAACATGTTCACAGGGAATTTTCACCTCCTTCCAGATTACTAAGGAGAAGAAGATCCCTTTCTCCAACTTACATTGAGTTGATGCGCCCCGTATCTGAATTAATTAGACCCCGTTCACGACCTCCCGAGGAAAGTGAAAGAAGATCCCCAACACCAGAGAGAACTCGACCACGTTCACCTAGTCCGGTTTCTACTGAAAGATCACTCTCTCGGTTTGAAAGGATGGCAAGATTTGACATTTTTTCTCGATATGAGTCCATGAAATCTGCTTTGAAAACACAGAAAACTATGGAAAGGAAATACGAAGTCCTAACTCAACAGCCTTTCACCCTTGACCATGCTCCTCGCATCACCCTGAGAATGCGCTCACACCGTGTGCCATGTGGCCATAACACCAGGTTCATTCTGAATGTCCAGTCAAAGCCAACGGCTGACGTGAAGTGGTACCACAATGGTATTGAGCTCCAGGAGAGCAGTAAGATACATTTCTCGAATACCAGCGGGGTATTAACACTGGAAATTCTTGACTGTCATATTGATGACAGTGGAACATACAGGGCTGTATGCACAAACTACAAAGGAGAATGTTCTGATTATGCAACTTTAGATGTTACTGGAGGAGACTACACTACATACTCTTCCCAGCGGAGAGATGAAGAAGTACCAAGGTCAATTTTACCTGACCTGACAAGAACAGAGGCATACGCGGTCTCATCGTTTAAAAAAGCATCTGCTACAGAAGCGAGTTCCTCAGTAAGAGAGGTCAAATCAGAAGTGTCAGCAACAAGAGAGTCACTTTTATCATACGAACACCACGCTTCTTCCGAAGAAAAAACCACTGCCTCTGAAGAGAAATCACTAGAAGAAAGAACTGTACGTAAGGCATTTAAGAGCACTCTGCCAGCAACGATCCTTACAAAACCGCGGTCAATCACAGTTTCTGAAGGCGAGACTGCAAGATTTTCATGTGACGTTGACGGTGAACCAGCACCAACAATAACATGGGTCCGTGCGGGTCAACCTATTGTTTCTTCCAGGCGCTTCCAAATAACACGGACACAGTACAAATCTACTTTTGAAATTTCTTTAGTCCAGATTTCAGATGAAGGAAGTTACACTGTTGTGGTGGAAAACTCTGAAGGAAGACAGGAAGCGCACTTCACTTTGACTGTTCAAAGAAAAAGAATCCCTGAAAAAGCAATTACGTCACCTCCGAGAATCAAATCTCCTGAGCCTCGTGTAAAGTCTCCAGAACCGGTTAAGTCTCCTAAACGAGTGAAATCTCCCGAACCCATCAGTACCCATCCAAAAGCCAAGTCACCACCTGGAGACAAAACAGCACCAGTAGAGAAAGTACAATTACCAACTGCTTCTCCTCCAAAGATAAAAGAGCAACTGAAAGCAGAAACCCTTGGAGATAAGGTGAAGTTATCCTGTGCAGTTGAAAGTAGTGCTTTAAGCGTCAGGGAAGTGGCTTGGTATAAGGATGGCAAAAAACTAAAAGAAGACCATCATTTCAAGTTTCATTATGCAGCAGATGGCACATACGAGCTCAAAATCCATGACCTCACAGAATCTGACAAAGGAGAATATACTTGTGAAATTATGGGAGAAGGAGGTATTTCAAAAACTAACTTCCAGTTTACTGGCCAAGTATTTAAAAATATCCATTCCCAGGTACGAAGCGTCTCTGAAACTCATAAATTAGTTGAGAAAGGAGATGAAGTACTTACTGTTTCCACCCAGAAGAAATCATCAGTGGCAGCTGAAGAAAAATCAGCAGTTGAAGAAGTCATTAAAAAGTCAATTGTTACTGAAGATGTCAAACAATTGAAAGCAGAAATTAGAGCTTCTTCGACTCAAATGACCATGTCTGAAGGGCAGAAAGTGACTTTGAAAGCCAACATTCCTGGTGCCTCTGAAGTAAAATGGGTGCTAAACGGAATGGAGCTAAGAAATTCAGATGATTACAGATACGGCATTTCTGGAAGTGATCACACACTAACTATCAAGAAGGCTAGTAATAAAGATGAAGGTATACTCACCTGTGAAGGTAAAACTGATGAAGGCGTTATTAAATGCCAGTACGTGCTTACCTTCTCCAAAGAGCGCTCAAACGAACCAGCATTTATCATGCAGCCGAAGTCTCAAAATGTCAATGAAGGACAAGATGTGTTGTTCACCTGTGAAGTTTCTGGCGATCCTTCTCCTGAAATTGAATGGCTTAGGAATAATCAACCTGTAAGTATTAGTTTTTTACGTTCACTTGAAAACTTAGAATTCTTCACTGAACTGATCTTAATGAAACAATTTCATCCTCCAGATTGCTGTTTCATCACATATGAGAGTGACTCGCTCTAAAAACACTTATTCTCTTGAGATTCGAAATGCTGCAGTGAGTGACACTGGAAAATACACAGTTAAGGCTAAAAATTACCACGGGCAATGCTCTGCTACAGCGTCTTTGACTGTATTCCGTAAGTTCATTTTCTGCATCTTGTGTTGACATTAATTGGGTCTTTTTGCTGTGGTATGTCTACTAAAAGGATTTTTGATAAAAGCCGCTACCAAGGTTGATGCAGGCATTTTAACAAGTTTCTATTTATTATGTATATTGATGTATCCACAAAACTAAAGACCATGTTAAATGGTCTTTAGAAATGAAAAATCTTCATAGCACCCACAGAGAAGCATGCAGATGTTCTTTCATATCCCTAGATAAGTGTTAACAGAAAGCTGTGAACATTTCTTCTAAGCTAAGACCTTGGTGCTGGCAAGCACTTTTTCCTGAATTACTAACAGAACCTCATCCAATGAAACAAAATAATTCTGCAGTTTAAAACCGTTATGGTACCTTACGAATCATATTTAAGATTTTATTGGCTGTACAAGGACATCTCTGTTCCTAGCACCACGGGGTTACTATGATTTGCTTGGATGACTGTGCTTGGGCTTAAAGGAAAGCTGCAGTAGCTGATTGGTTCTGCTCTCTTTGATAACTACAGAAGAGTGCAGCGACATCTAGAACTTCTAATATGATGCTTGTTCAGAACTCGGAAATGTTCCACAACTTCTACAATTATGAACTGAACACACAGTTTCTCATTCTAATAATGGCTTTATTAGGAAATAGTGTGTTGACGATCTATTTCTTCTTAAGCACGTCTTTCCCTTCCACCTGATGCAACCTAGCAACCGTTCTGTTTCCTACGTTTCATTTCCAAATTAGCATTTGTAACTTGGGCATCTTGAAACAAATGATTTTACACAATTATATTCTCCATTGCAGTTTTCCAATGAAAGCAAACTAAGCTAAACTGTCTGTTCATTTCTGTGAAATTAACCATATAGACTGCATGACTTCTTTAGTTAATGTGATGTTATTGGTTTTTCCTTCTATGTTTGCGATGCTCCTCAGCTCTAATTGAAGAACCTCCAAAGGAGGTAGTATTGAAGACAAGTGGCGACGCAAGCATGCACGAAAGTTTTTCTTCTCAGTCCTTTCAAATGGCTGCTTCTAAACAAGAGGCTTCATTCAGCAGTTTCAGCAGTAGCAGCATGACTGAAACGAAATTTGCAAGCATGTCTGCCAAAAGCATGTCCTCCATGAAAGAATCCTTTGTAGAGATGAGCTCCAGCAGTATTATGGGGAAATCTAGTATGGCTCAACTGGAAAGTTCAACTAGTAAGATGCTTAAATCAGGTGTGAGAGGTGAGCAATGAATTACTGGTAGAATTAGTGCTTTGAATATCCTGAAATAGTCCTTGAAGTAAACCTCCTACACCTCACAGGGGCTTAGTGGAAACACACTAACTTGGTATTTCTTCTCCTGTTTTGTAAAGGAGTACCACCAAAAATTGAAGCTCTGCCATCTGACATCAGTATTGATGAAGGAAAAGTTCTCACGTTATCTTGTGCTTTTTCGGGTGAACCTGCTCCTGAAATAACATGGTACTGCAGAGGGAGAAAAATTACCAGTCAGGACCAGCAAGGCAGATTCCACATTGAAACCAGCGAAGATCTAACCACCCTGATCATCATGGATGTCCAGAAGAATGACGGTGGAATTTACACTCTGAATTTAGGAAATGAATTTGGTACCGATTCTGCCACTGTGAATATTAATATTCGATCAATTTAGAAAGCTTGATTTGTATTATTTACACTTGTCTTTTTACAAGTGATTAATATATGGACTGATCTGTAAATATTAAAAAAAAAAATATTTTTGTACCTACCTGAATGAGACAAAGTCCAGAGATATACATTATGACTTATAGTCAATATTGACCTAAGAATTTTAAACACTTTTTTCACTGACATGTACATACTGTATATAGCCGAAGATAACGGTTATGAAGTTTTGTACCATTTGTTTTATGACATTTTGAAATGTAACTTTTGGAATTAACAGTTGGTAGGAGAAAGTTTCCTGGCAAACGACTATCCTGCTCAACATTTAACTAATTTTTGTGCCTCAACTCATTGTTGATGTTTAAGAATGCCTCAACAGGTAGAGAGGCTCCCTGTTGAAGATTACCTACCACCAAGAGAGGATACTGTGCATAGTATTTCATACATGCACAAATAACTATGTTGAATCAGAAATGTAAGGCACTGGTGATATTTACAATTACCCTCCTGTAAGTATTACTTTAATGTTTTACATTGGATCTGATTATGTCGTAATTTCCATACCTGACTGACAATTTTTGAACAAAGTGCAAGCGGCCAGCACTTTGTTCGCTCACTGTTTGGGTGCTGCTTCTGACACACTGACTGCCTGAACGGCTTTAAAAAAAATAACATCACCTGGCCATCCCCATAATTAACAAAGCCATTTAGGTACTCAAGTGCAGCAGCAGTACCAACTCTTGGAGGTTTGTAGGGTGCAGTGATTGAGTTTGTGTAGTAGTATTAGATACTTAGTAGTCACTTACAGGCAACTAAGCAGCGAACCACAGTTTGAAAACAAGCTGTCGTTACATCAGATATTGCCCTGCACTTCAATTTGCTGTAGTTCTTCTAATGTAGTAGTAAATCTAATTGTTAGATGTTGAACCTCCTTGAGATAGAATTGTTCATTTCAAATAAAGCATGCTTTCTGCACCTTAAAGTCTGCATTTGTTTGGTTTGTTGTTTTTTTTTGTTGTTGTTTTGGTTTTTGTTTTTGGTTTTGGTTTGTTTTTGTTTTTGGTTTCCCGCAGCCTTCTTTTCTCCAGGCTGAACAAGCCCAGCTCCCTGGCCTGTCTTGGTAGGGGAGGTGTTCCCTGATCATCTTCCTGGCCCTCCTCTGGACTCTCTCCAGCAGCACCCTGTCTTTTTTGTACTGGGAGCTCCAGACCTGGACACAGTACACCAGACGAGGCCTCACAAGAGCAGAGTAGAGAGGGACAATTACCTCCCTGCTCCTGCTGGCCATCCCTCTTCTGATGGAACCCAGGATACAATTTGCTTTCTGAGCTGCAAGAGCAAGAAAAGAACAAGGCAAATGCCTACATTTGCCTTCAAAGCTAGGGCCTTTCTTGCACAGCACACAGTGAGGTGCTAAACACCTTCAAGATCCACACTAGGACAGCCTGCATGGGTTACCAGAAGCACAATATGTAACACCATTCACCAACTGGCAAAAACTCATCTTGCTTCTCAGTAGGCTATGCTCGCTTAGTGTCACACAGCACTAAGAGGACTACATTGCTGCTAAACTGTTGCCTGTAATCACCCATGGAGCATGCTCAGCATTGCAAGGGAGTCACGTAGTCAGAGACAAAATGACCTGTTAGCTAATAAATGGAGGTTAAAATACAAAAGAAAGCTATGTTTTGACAAGATTGAGAAATAGGCACATTTAGAAATATTGAAAAGAATCTGAATGTTACTTTTTCCCTTAGAGACAGCAGTAAAAGCGATCAATAAAAATACGGTTCACTACTGGAAATTCAGTCTTCAATTTTCTCTTCTGAATCTAGGCGTTTTTACATGATAAAGATGCAAGCAGCTCGTGTGGTAGTGTAAGCAAGTTAGTTCTGTCTGCAATCACATCTAACTTTAAGCAGATGACTAACTCATATGCCTCAAATAGGATTTCAAGTAATGTACTTACAGGATTTGCTGGAGCAGTTTTAATAGATAACTTGACACGCTGCTGAGCCTGTGTTCTCAAGACAGCGAAGTTAATACTAAAACTGGGCATCACTGATTAAGTCACAACAGAGAGCTCCAGTCTCCTTCACTTTCACAAAACACAGCCCAAAACAACAGCAATTTTCATGACTAAGCATTCTCTGAATAAAAATATGAAAACGAAGAATGAATGTCCGAAATTTTTTACTTCCTCCATTCAGGTAGAATACTGGGATTTTTAACTGTGCAAGCTGACATTAGCTCTCTTTAAAGATAAGACCTATTGCACCACGGGACCAAGTTCACAAAAATATCCTACCACCAACATGTCAAAGCAGTTAGATTTCATGCTTCTGGATCCTGATGCATGAGATAAAAATCCTAGCAAAGTTTAGTGAGCATGTTTTAAAGTACAGGCCAGTACTCTTATTTTCAGCTTATTTTATAATCCGATGCTAGAACCTTCAAAGATAAAAGTCAACAATCAGAAAACACCACTCTTTGTCCATGCACACAGGATGTAATCATGCTCTTTCATGAGAAGTACTTCAAAAATTCAATTTGGTTTCAGACTGAACTCTTCAGACGCAAGTGAGAACAAAACTAGACACGCTAATTACATAACTTTTGTTATGAAGGTCAACTCCCATTCCTCACAAGAAAGAGTAATAATACAATTATGCATTACTAGTTAGCTTTCCCTTGGACCTGGAAGCAAAAATAAAAGAGCATCCAGCTTTTTTTTTTTTTTTTAATCTTACTACACATGGACCACTCTGGTTCCAGCTTAGTACCATTTTTCAGAATGACTTCTTAGCTCCTAATGCCAAAAGTAAAATGGTATATCATCTTCACTCATTTCACTTAAACACATTTTAGAATTTCAGCCATAGAGCAGATGTATATTTAAAAAAAAAAAAAAAAAAAAAGCTGATTTACCTTTAGCAAGAACATGTTGCACATATACTAAAATATATTATTCCAGCTTTAGTCACATGGAAAAAAAACAAGAGAGTCCTAAAGTAATTAATTACAGGGAGCCGTTATACTTGAATCTAAGCATTACAACTTTTATCTAATCAATCATACCTAAAATACTTACCAGCAGTATTTTAAACACTGATTTACAACTCCATGCACTGATCAGTCTCAGGGAAATTTTTGCACAGGGTCCAGACTATTTATTTTCTCTATAGTAGCTGAAAATCAGAAACAGACTCCCATTAAAGTGACATGTACTTACCATAGTACACACTGGAAAAAATTTGAGTGAAATTTCAGTAGGTATCTCTAAACCATTATATATGATTCAACATAACACTCAAATACATCATTTACTTCTCTGAACATTTTTGTTTGCTTTTTTTTTTTTTTAATACTTGTTTTACAATTGCCTCAGATGACACACAGAATACATAAAAGCAAACATTTAGGAAAAAAAAAAGTACAAGCATGTGTGGCTGATATGCAAGTGACAGGTGCGTGAAAACTGGCAGAACTGAGCACAGATGACAGCACTGAGCTGGAAGCCATTAATAACTTTACTCAAAGGAGCCTTTCCATTCCCTTTGACAACCAACAGAATGGTTGAAAGACTGGTAGCCTACGCAAGCAACAGTTGATGTTTTTTCTCAACGTTTGGATCTATTTTGATTTAGATGAATCAATATTCCAGATGTTAATAATAAAATTTTCAAATCCAACCGCATCTGTCTTTTCCAAACTGCTTCAATACCACCAAATTATTCATAAACACCAAAGGAAAACAACTTAGACCAAATTAAAGAAGATTTGATTATAAAATACAGATTTTCTTATTTGCTCAAGTACAAAAAACCCCGTGCATTTATTTAGGAATTGTGTAAATGAAAAACGGTAATTGGCTTGCTTAAAGTGCTCTACAGCTAAGACTTCATAAACCAAGCTTATCTTTAAATGAACACCAACCCTCCCCCCCATGCCAAAAGCTTACAATGCTAATGCTAGCAACCTTATGATCAAGGTGCTAGTAGGCACTGTTATACTATATTATATTACTCATGAATTACTGAGTATCAGAATCTGATCTCACTCACAGTTAATGCAGATTTACACAGATGTAAATGAGAGCAGAATGCACCTCCTGGTGTATACCATCCTGAAACAATATAAAGGAATCACCAAAACAGAAGCTCCCTTTGTATAAATATGTCATAAATAAAATATGTCCAGATACAGATACACCTATCCATATCAACAGCAGCTTCATGGTCTAATAGTTCAGCTCTTACTTCTATAAGATGTGTTTTTAGCAAAGTATTACATGACCATATATATATTAGAAGCGCTGCATTAGCTACTTGTGATGCTACACACACCAGAAACAATTTATGCCCATTTTGAAACCTTCAGTAGATTTTTGTATCTTTAGTAGTGAAAGTAGGTAAAAAAATTTTGATGCAAAAGAAGAATAAATAAATACAATTATTAAATATCCAATGCTTGATACAAATGCTTCATATTAAGTTATTTGAATACTTTTTTTTAATAGAAAAATACACAAAATATTTCTACTCTCATTGTCTAAAAAGAAGGACCAGATTATGTATACCCTTGTGTTTTTAAAGAAGGCAATGTCAATTACCATCATGCTGCTAGAGTAGATCCATCAATGCCCAGTCCCACAGTCCTTACTCAGGCAAAAAAAAGCCCCTGCAGGGCCATCAAAGCTCCAGACAGACTGCTTATACAAATGATCAGCAGGCACAAGCTGCACTTTTTCCAAAAAGGAAAAAAAAAAAAACACAAAACAAAACCTCTTTGCTAAAATTTATAATCTGCAGGTTTACTACTGTATCAGTCAGACCTTCAAACTTTTTATAAAGAACAACATTTACAAATGTAGATGTTTATCTTTTAAACCATCATTTGTTCCAAAAAAATGCACATTCAAACTGTGAAATATTAGGAAAATACTCTTGCAAATAAACTATATAAAGATAAAATACACTTCAAAGATATTTTTCAGGTTATTCTATAAAGTGCAGAGAAATCCTTCTAAAAAGGGAAATTACTACTTCCTATAATAACAATATAATTACAGCAGCCTTTGCATAGCATTTTTTATAGAAAATTTAAACAGTTTCAGCTTCTTCAGGAAGAAAAGGATGAGAGACTCCCTTCAAGGTCAGATCTTTCATTTGATATCGATCTATTTTCTTCCGGAATGGTTGATGACACCAGATCTCCATTTACAGCATTTCCAGGACAGTGAGCAGATCCTATGAAGATATCAAGAAGTATTTAAATTTCAAATAAAAAATACCCTCACCCAATCTGTCAGTTATTCTACTTGTTAAGTCTTTGCTCTTCATAAGGGATAAGATGCATAATTACTCTGGACTTCTACAAGATTTCCACCAATATCATGTACAAGGGTAATGTATACTAGGTGAACATTCATTATATCCATCTGGTACCTTTTTTAAACAATTAGTATTGAATTTGAAGGACAGCTATCTGCGCAGACAAATGCTGTATGACAAAGATTGATTACAGAAAGAAAAACACTGATGCACTGATACGCATTTACATAAAACAATTTCTATTAATAAAATGAAATTGATGACTTCTGCAAGTTGAGTATTATTAGATTACCTGTCAGGAAAGAGGAAAAACTAGGATAACTAGAAAAGTCTGGTATTAGCAGGAACAAGACTTTTTCAGCAATCCTGGAAAGAGTTAAGCTTGGTGAAGAAGGTCCAGATGTTAACAATCAAATCAATACTGACATGCAGCTACATTAGCAGTGATACACAGAATGGAGTTTAAACAAAGCTTATTAGCTTGGGATTTCTGGTGGCAGATCCTAAGTTGGTGGCAGGTGACTGAGGCAAAAGAGGTTGTCATTCCACAATATGTGAGCATCAGAGAACCAAGGAAACGGTGTGGAGGTGCAAATATTTGTGCCATGATAGCATAAAAGCATTAGTACCTCTCCAGGCTCACACATGCTTTCAAGCACTGCACAGGCCTCAGGTTTTTTTTTCAAACCAAGTGATGCACTAGGCATTCCAGAAGAAAGCAAGACTAAACCAGAACTAGTCAAGAAGAACTAGTCAAGTTAAAAGTCTTTCTGAGAGGAGTTAGGACAGAGTCTGAAGGACAGCAAGAATCAAGACTGAAAAACCACAGAACCAAATACTAACTCAGTAGGCCCCATCTAACCAGGAGAGACTACTATTTAGTACAAACACTCCTGTTTTAGTTAGATCTCCATTTTAGATTACAAGCAGTCCTACTCATTTCAATACTTCAGCTTCAGCTGTAAGATTCTTATCAATATGAATGAAAACCAGAGAAATCAGCTACATAATAAAGTTGCTTCAATCTGTAGTGTAGGAAATGTATAACCTAATCTTTTCCCTTACACTGGCATCAGCACTGTAACACTTGACATAAACAGGGTAATGAATTCTACAGAAAGATATAGAAGAAAACCATCCCTCCTCCAAACTTACTCTGAGAATCTTCCAGGGGAGTGTCACTGTAAGATTCTGTATCTGAGTGTGTTCTTCTGCGTTGCTGTGATAACCGATGGAGGGATGAAATTGGTTCTTTCACAGAGTGATTATCCCTATAAGCAAAATGAGTTATATTAGTAAGAAAAATCTGTAAGAACCCAAATTTTAAAACAACTTTGACTATAGATTTGTTGTTCTATCAATTATGTTTTTCACTATACTAACACAGAAATGACCTGGTCAACAGAACATCCTTGATTTTCATAATTTTAAACCCTGAAAATTGAAATAAAAAAAAAAAATGCAGTTTGTTGTTTGCATGTAGAAGAAAACAGTTCAAAAATCTGAAAGACTAACCCAAAAAACAATGGTAGCACTTCAGGCTACATGTCTAATTTTATGAAATTAGCAGAAGTCATTTGCATGAAGTTTCTAGCATGAATAAATATTTACAGAGCAAGTAACAGACACAGCAGCTCCATTATTTGCCAAAGACACTGCACCTTAATTTTCAAAAGCAGATCAACTTACGCCTTTTAATTTCCTCCCCCCCCAAATGAACTTTATCTCACACTTCAATTTTAGTGCTAGCAGGTTCAGAGAGGGTATTGAGAAAAAAATCTAATGGAATAGAAAAGTACCTTTCTGAATAACAAGGACCAGGATGGCTAATGGAACGCTTCATCTAGGAAGACAAAAAAAGTCACAAGTTATTTACAGGAATGATTCACACCGACATTGTTATACTTTATTTACAACATCACAAAGAGGGCGGATGATTTTCTTTTATTTTAACAACTTTTGTTAAAAACAAAACAAAACACAACCTGTTTTGACTAAAAAGAAAAGAAAAAAAAAAAAAAGATGGATTGCCACCAATGCTAAAGCATTCACACAGGAAATGCAATTTAAGCAAAATATGTGATAAACAGAAATACTGAGGTAGTCTTCCCCCCTACCAAAAAAACATTTATTTTACATTCTGCACACACAACAAAACCAAAATTCTGTCCTTTGATTCTTTGTGGTTCTTCTGACGCCACTGCCAAACTTTTACATATGAAAGGTATTACTTTAAATAAATAAATTGGAAGATAAATAGATTGGAAGAAGATAAGGAGATGAGATCAAAGAGCAAATAAAGGGATTTGCCACAACAAAAAGCTACAATACAGCCCATCTTAGAATCTACATATGCAATTAACAAGATATTTAAGACGATTCTGCATATACTGTCCTCCTAAAAGAAATGATTAGTAACTAAAAGTTATGCAAGCAGTATCTTTACTATTATTTACCTTTTTGATAAATAACATTATATTACATTAATATAAACTTTTTTGAATGATATACATTGAAAGATATGTTAAACTGCTGAAGTGCTTCTAGTATTTAAATCTCATTTCATAGATATCTCAGTATCAGGATCATGATAGGTATGACAAATTACTCTGATTATGTAAAGGCTAGAAAACAAAGACTGGAAACAGAGAAGCATTGATTTACTAAATATTTAAAACCAGCACTGAACACAGCAGAGTCAAGATTCCATCTGTTGACATCAAAGCACACAGCTTTCTGCCATTTTTCCTCCCATAAACAACAACATGACCCTTAGAAAAAAAAAGTATTTTAAAAGTGTCTAACCATTTGGACAGGTGATGGTGACACAGGAGAAACTAAGGGATCAGGGTGAGGCAGCTGGAACATTTCTGGCTTAAACTTGGCATTAGCAATCTTCACGCATTCTTCAAGTGTTGTGATAAAAGTATTACACGTGGCACTAAGCAAGGAAGAGGCTTCATTCATGTTCTGAAAGCAAATGAAAGCAGAAGTATAAGCAAGAAAAAAGACAGACACAGTTTTTCCCTATCTCCACTAAATTCCATCCTTACTATTAAGACCTAACAGTAATTGAGAATCATAGAATCCTTACAGTTGTAAGGGACCTTTAAAGGTAATCTAGTCCAACTCCAGTGCAATCAACAGGGACATCCACAGCTAGATCAGGTTGCCAGGAGCATGATTCAGCCTCACCTTGAAAGTCTCCAGGGATGGGGTATCTACCACATCTCTGAGCCAACCTGTTCCAGTGCCTCACCATCCGAGTTATCGATGATTTTTTCCTTATAGCCAACCTAAATTTAACCTCTTTGAGCTTGCAACTCATTCCCCCTTGCTGTGCAGGGTCACCTGCTAAAGAATCTGTCCCCTTCTTTCCTGTAGCTCCGCTTGGGATACTGAAAGGCCACCACAGAGTCTTCTCTACTCCAGGCTGAACAGTCCCAGCTCTCTCAGCCTATTCTCATAGGAGAGGTGTCCATCCCTTGGATCACTTTTGTGGCCCTGCTCTGGATATGCTCTAACAGGTCATGCCTTTCTAGTACTGTGGATTCCACATCTGGACACAGTATTGCAGGTGAGGCCTCACCAACACAGAGTAAAAGGGCAGGATCACCCTTTTCGACCAGCTGGCCATGCTTCTTTTGATACAGCCAGGATACGGTTGGGTCTCTGGGCTATAAGGGCGCATTGCTGGCTCATGTCCACCTTCTCATCCACCAGTATCCCCAGGTCTTTTTCACCAGGGCTGCACACAATCTTTTCACCCCCCAGCTTGTATTGATAGAGAGAGTTGCCTCAACTCAGGTGCAAGATCTTGCATTTGGACTTGCTGAACCTCATGATCAGGTGGCCAGTAGTAGACAACAATCACAAGGCTCCCTTTGCTGCCTCAGTCTCTAACTGTCACCTAAACGCTTTTGACTTGCTCACAACTATTCTTCAAGGGACAGCTCTTCACATGCTATTCCTTTTCTGACACAGATAGCAACACCCCCACCCCTCCTTCGTTGCCTGTCCCTTTTGAACAGCTTGTAGCCATCGTTAGCCACGCTCCAATCATGGGAATCATCCCACCAGGTTTTGGTGACAGCTACTATATTGCTGTTTTCTAGTAGCATAGTATCTTCCAGATCCTCCTATTTGTTTCCAAAGATACGTGCATTGGTGTAGAGACACTTCAAGCTGGACAGCTGGTCTTGTCGTCTCCTTAAAGAATAACTCCTAAATTCCTTTTATATATTTTCCTTGATTTTCTCCATTGTCTTCTATCACCCCAGCAGTCACTCCCTCATCATCATAGCATTTGTCTGGACTGCAGCTTTGCCAGCACCTCTCAAAGAAGCGAGTCCTTCCATGCCCCTTCTAGCATCCTGTCCCTCTAATATAGCTATGCCATTCCACACCTTATCAATGGAAGGCTCACTTCCCTTGCCCCCCATCCTCCTTTAAAACTCTTCCAATCAGCAATACAGCAAATGATAGTGGAGTAGCACAATCCTAGGCTACAGCAAATAAAAACAAGTCCAAACACAGCAGCCATGGACACAGAAACAAAGGAAAGAATTACTGCTTACTTTTGGAATGTCTCAGGCAGAAAGGCAGGGATCTCCAGCAAGATACCCTTGCCTATACTGCCAACCCTTAAATGAGGTCTGGGAAAGGGCAGATCCTGCCTTCACCCCTTCTGGTCACTCAGGTGCACTGCATACACCTGGGCTCCCCTAGGTTGGCCCTGCCTTCCCACCAGGTGCTCAATCACTGCTTCAGGCCATGACTTAGCACTTCTCCTACAAATGCTATTATATATTTACTAGAAGCAGATATAACAGGTCTTTCGTCCTTTCAACCAATATTAGTATTACATAGACACAGGCATTCAAAAACTGAGTTGAAGATAGATCTCTCAAACTTATGAAGAAGGGAAAAGAACATAAGTTGTCAGTGGAACCTTAAGCTGAATAAGATACCTAATGCCATTACAGAAATGCAATACCTCAATGCTAGGAGGAGAGCAAGTCTCATCGTGGTGAACAAATTCTTGTATTGTATGAACTTGCTGCATTAGAAGATCACAGTAGAGACGAAGTTCAGACATTTTGGTTTTAAGAGATTCATTGGTCTCACTTATTTCTGTAAGAAATAAAGGAAATATCAACTTACAGCACAATAATTGCTTAAACTATCATTACTTACTGGAAATTTAGGTACAGATCTTTCACAGAGGTACAAGCGCAGAATGTAGTCTGTGTTCAATTAAATGGCATGGAAGGTAGAGTGGAGTGAAGACTACAACCAAGTTCTTTGATCCACAGTAGTTCCATAGGTAGCCTTAGACATCATCAACTTCAAGAAAACCCGATGGACTGACTCTAAGAAAAAGAATACCACGATGGGGACTTGGTGGCATCAAACTGTCTACCTGCTACTCCTGGGCCAAAACTCTGCCATCCTTTTTACAAAATGCCACCCTTTAGTGAACTCTGCTCAATACCAAACACACCTCCATTCCAAAAGCTACCTGCCTCCAAGGTGCAAGACAATTTTATGCCAATCAGAACAAAGAAACGTAATGACTAGAGTCACTCAAGCTCCATCTGCAGAGTAAGAAATGCTAAAAAAAATTGGCTTAAGAGAGTGGGAAGATAAGGAAGATACATTCGCAGACAAGTGAGAGACAGACAATCTCTGATTCCTGGAATCTGAATGGGTTGTAACTCTGTTCCCCACACTATAAGGTTGCCTACTGGGTAAGGCTCACACACTCAGCTATGTTGAGCGCTTCCTCAGGAAACTTTGTAATCTCTATAGAGTATGTTTTATAATTTAGTGTTCTTGTGGCCAGGCTGTACTACTATTAGTTATTCCATGTGCATTGCATTGTTTCTGATTAGCCTCACACACTTTGCAGACAGCAATCACCAGCAATCTAAAAGCACCCATAATCTGTTGCTAATAAACTGCACAATCCAAATGATTTAGCTGTGCGGGGCCAAGAGGTTGTAAACAAAAAAGGAATACCACTAGACAATTAGCTTGTACTTTTTGGTAACTGATGCTGCCTGAAGGACAATCAGAAAGAAGCATATAACAAGAAAATAAAGTTGAAAGCTGTCTCAACTACAGTGCAGTATAGAAAAAAAAAGTCACTGAATGAAAATTTAGCAGACTGCAGAAATGGTTACATCAAGACAGCAAAAATACTGTGCAGAAAATAAAAGCAATTATAGAGAACCAGACCGGCAGCAGCTGAAATTAAATGGCTTCATAACCACTACAAACAATACGGTCATAACAGTAAGTTACTGATGCTTCTCACAATAGAAGAGGTCAAGAAGGTAATCTTTTCCCTCTGGTCAAGGCTTGTGAAACCACATCTGGAGTACTCTGTTCAATCTGGACTCCTCAATGCAAGAAAGATATGAGCATACCAGATCATGTCTGGCAAAGGATTGTGAAAATGATTAAGGGACTGGAGTCTCTGACATACAAGGAGAAAGCGAGGCAGCTGCGAGTATTAAAGCGTGGGCAAATATGAAGCAGTTTGTAGATAACTCAGTATTTGACAGGAGGATTTAAAGAAGACATAGCCAGACTGTTCTCAATGACAGGAAAAAAGGCAATGTACAAAAACTGAAACATAGGATATTTCATCCAAGCTTCAGAAAATAGTTTTGTACTGTTGTAGTGGACTGTTTTATCAGAAAACTGTAGTATCTCAATCCTTGGAGATACTAAAACTTAACTGGCTGTGGTCCTGGGCAGCCTGCTGTAGCTGACTCTGCTTGAGCGGGTATATAGATCTATACTATCTCAAGAGGTCTCCTCTAGACTCAACTATTCTATGAAAAGATTTGGAAAGATGAAAGTATACTCACATTTGTACACACCTCGGGTTAACTAGGAGAGATCACCTTATTTACATTCTTTTTCTTACATTTATACCCTTTAAATATTTTGATTTTGGTTTTCATAAGAGGCTTTTAGTTTGATTCAGTAAAGTACTTGCGTGTTGCCTTCCTGTAGTGGAGGTGATTTCATCCACTGGGTTTTTGGAAGAATTCTCTTCCACAAAAGGAAACTTAAACAATGCCCAAATATTAAAATTCAGGATGCCTTACTGTCAAATAGGACAGCGCTGAATGCATTCAGAAATTTTAAGAATAAAGCATGTGACTGATTTTACATAGAAGTGGTTCTTCGTAGTCTATAACAGAATAAAGACACCACTGCAATGTCTGTAAAAATGCATTAGGCAAAAAACTAAGAAACATATATACCTTCTAAGAAACAGGCCGGCAAATCAGATATCCAAACTCCATAGACTTTGGGTTTAAATTGCTTGTTCCTAACTGCCTACAGTCAGACTCTTAACCAAACATGGAGTATTTGTTAAAGGAGAAATGATACAAGTTTCTTTGAAGTAAACTGAACTCATATTCACAGCAGCTGTGGCTATGCTGCTTCATATGGTCACAGCAACATTCCTGGAATGCCAAACAGATACGTGGTGCAGGACAAATCTGAAGAGGGCAAAGTAATCTAAATTGAAAAGCAATACAGAAAACAAAGAAGTGATAAAGCCTATAAGCAGCAAAATAAAGTCAATAACAGAGTATGTGACACAGTTATTTGCATCAGTCCCTACCACAACTCATATACCATGGGGAAATATACCCTACAGATGACTAGAAATGATTACAACTTCTATTTTAAAGACAACAGTGCTGAATTTCTACGACAGTATTTTTGCTATCATTACATGAAAATGTGCAAAAGTGCTTGGCTTGTGCATGCTCTAGATAACACACATACCTTTCTCCTTTTTTGTTCTAGTATCTGCTAAACAGGCCTTTGCACTTCCCAGTGCTACCAGCCACCTCTGCCTTTCAGCTGCATTAACTGCTTTCATATAGAAATGCTGTTCTCCTGGGATGATTAACTCCATTCTGGTGTTGTCTGTTGCATGGACTAAAGATATAAAAGAAAAAAAGAAGTTTTAAGAAAACCAAACCAAACCAAAATACAAAAACAACAACACACACACTCTAACCTGGTAACAATTTTTTATTAAATAAAAAAATCTCAAAGCAATATCACTGTACTGCTGCCAAACAACAGAAAGCCCAGAACAGCTCCCTAGTGCATCTTCTTCAAGAGAAAAGGCAGGAACATCAAACACGAAACAACGCAAATAAAAGGACATTTCCTTACCGCATTAACAATTCACTGCACACTAACCTGTAGTAACAGCTGCACTCTAACTCTGATCTAAAGATGGCAGACTTAAGAGTTTTGTTGCAAGATGTATTTATAGAGGACTAAAAAGTATTTTAGAGGATTAAAAAGCAAATTAATTTCCTCTGCTGTCAGATCGTACAGCCCTAGAAACAAGAATCGAGGTGGACTCCACTTACAGTCCATTATATCCATTACTGTCTTCAACAGGATACTTTGCTGAGTTCACATTACCAACCACAGTTTCTCCAGATCCACTTCCCACTAGCCATGGACATAGGAGATAATCAAATCCAGACTTCACCTAGTATCTTTCATACACCATAAGAAGAGAACAACAAAAATGACTCAAGAAAACAAAAGACTGAGCATCTCTGCTTTCTAAGCATCTCCCCTTTCAGGATACTGCTGCCACTCTTCTGAAAAATAAGCATTTCAGTCCCTTACATGACTGAAAAGAGGTATAAACAATTAGCCTAGGCCACTTCAAGCATAGGCCACATGCGCACAACTATTCAGAACAAAGAGGAATATATTGTGGGTTCTGAATTACAATAATTAAAAAAAAAAAAAAAAGCTCTAAATGCCCCAAACCTTTTCTTTTGTTACCTTTTCATAATTCACTCTATTATTCGTAAACTACAAAGCAATCATGTTAAACTATAAATACACAAAAAGAAGAAGAAAAAATCTATGATGCAAACTGTACATTGGGTAGTCTCTTCTACCTCCCCAACACCTAAAATTTCTTCTAGCAGAAATCCAACTCTTACCTTTTATTTCACACACAGCCATCTTTATACTTCCTTTGCTGCCTTTGCAAACGTCATCCTGTGAATCATAGTATGACAATATCCCATTGTCTAAGACAAACCACCGAGGCTGCCAACCTGGTAAGATCAAAAACATGAAAAAGGAAGTTTAGGTTAATTACTAAATAGCAAATCAAATGCATCTCTTTGGCTGTTAAATCTTTTATAAATGATGCAAACATTATAGCAATCCCATGACACAACAGGAAATAAAGAGTCTGTGGTCTGAAGACAAGAGCTGCTCTATCATCACACCAGTATTATACAGCTAATTCACTCCCATTCTTTTTGAATGAAAGATTGGCAGTATTTCAGTTTCCACTACTTTCCATTCTACTGCAGAATGAAATTTTAATTTAGCCACTGCTTAATCCCATTTTGAAGGGATACCTCTGAAGAAACATCTTTGTCCAAAGACATTTTTCAGGTAAACTTCCTTTAGATTACAGTCGTAGAAATAAACAACTGCCATCACAACTGCCGTGTTCAGTCTCCACTACCTACTGTATTTCAGTGAAAACGTTTGCATGCCACACTTGACCACTGACACACCATTGTCTCTGAAGGTAGCTCAGCTCTACTGCTCAACAACTTAATATCAAGCACTGTACTGGGAACTGAGATGCAGCTTATATTACTTAGAGTCATTTGCAAGGACAGATTACACCAGCTCCACTCAGATTTTCACCAGCTTTGCATCAGCAAACTTATTTCATGATCACTGACTTTATTCTGCTATAAAACTGAGCAGTTTATACAGGTATCTCTGAGAACTCTATACAGCATTATGACAAATAGAAATGCTAATATATTTTAAGCCGTGAGGGCCCATGACAACAATTCTTCTATTTATTTCTCTTAGAGCTGTTTCATAAAACTCAATGCTCAGTAGAAAGGGTACCATAGTTCTCAATACTATTAAAAAATATTTTTGTCTAGCAAATTACCTTTCTTTCTAAACCCAACACAGAACTTAAGTATTCCTTGAGAGCATACCAAGAACTTGGACCCGTTATAGGTTGTATCAGCTAGGCAATATGAACAGATTATCCCTTTATTTTACAACCTGAGACCACATTTCTAATTTCCTGTTTGGTTGAGTTGGGACAGGAGTAATGTATGGCCAAGGCCTCAACATATTTGGTGACACAATGATGTGGTCTTTGGGACTCACCGTGCCACCAAACCAGCAAACCAAGCTGCAGCCATTTAGCACCCGCATGTTGTAACACTGCAGTTTAGACGGCCATCACTCTTGAACATCTGCTAAAGGCTTCATACTGCTCACGTTTAGTCATTATCGGTGTCAATGCTAATTCAAGAAGTGTAGGACCAGATCATATGAACTACAGCATCACAGACTCATTAAGGTTAGAAAACCATCAAATCTAGCAACAAACCCATCACCACCAGGCACATGGAAACATGTCCTTCAGCACTACATCTAAACATTACTTGAATACCTCCAGTGGACAGATGGACAGTGACTTCATCACTTCCCTCCACAGCCTGTACCAGTACCGCAATTCCAAGATAAGGAAATAATAACGTGCAATATTTCTTTAAGTTATATATTAGCTGTAACAGCATATATCTTTATCTTTCAAAACGCGGGCATGTACTCAATAGGCAGATCCACATTCTCATAAAAACAGAATATTAAAAACAAGCAAACAAACAAGCAAAAAAACCCACAATCACTAAGGGGCCCCAGATCCCATAGGAAAAAAAATTCAAGTTATATGTATACAAAACCACTTATACTAAAACAACGTGCAACTAAATGACTGTACAGAAGACCGTGTCCTACAAAACGCAGCTCTGAAATGCACTAGGGTTTTTTTTTTGTTTGTTTGTTTTTTTTCCCCAAGCGGTATGGTGTTGCACTCTGAACTGCCCTTATCTCCTTAGCACATGCATTAAGTCAACAAGCTTCTGAATAGTCTTATTCTGATAAAAAAGGACTGTATACAGATGATTACTTTTGCCTCATATTATACTGGCATTGGAAAAAAACAGAAGCAAGGTGCCCCACAAAAGTAAGCCGAAGAACAAAACCATTTCTTCTAACTTGAGTTTAGATTAGTAGCTAAATCTGATATTTGACAGAACACTTCACAAAATTTGTATTTTACAAGTCCTTAGATGCAAACATCAACATATTATTGAAGCTAGAATAGAGTCTCCTTTGCTGTTAAAGAAGGAAACTAAATAATATTTTCCACAATGCTTCAGCAATGATAACAAGCTGCTTGGCTACTACTGTGAAAACTACAATAAATACTACGGCCTCTTTTTAGCTACAAAAACACAGAGCAGAGTAACAACAAGGTTGGTAACAATACTGAAAAAAAATCAGTAATATGCTTAGTTATCTGAAACTTGGTTCCCTGCTATACTCAGGAAATTCTAGAGAATTTCTGACACCGTAATTTTCAAATGCAACACCAGCAGATGCCCTCAGCTGGGCAACACACGTGGAAGGAAGAGTCCTGCAGATTGGTAGTTTAGAGGGAATTGACTACTAGAGGCAGTCATGCGCACATACATGTAACTGTCTATTGTACAGCGTTTCCAATTACTGTTACATATTTACCTATTAAGTAACAGACTCCAAATGAGAAGTTTGTAATAAACACCACAAGGTATCCTGTTTTCTAAACCTTTAGAGCTCTGCACCACTCCACACTGAAAACCTGAATTCTCTGAAGCAGAACAGCACACACGAGGAGCAGGAGACTGAGAGGCAATGAAGTCAATGGAGGCCAAGAAGAGGCTTGATTAGGCACAGCATGGGATCCAGCACAACCTACTCTACAGGCAGAATCAGTTCTATTATAGCACTGGAAAAGAAATCTTTTCCACCTTGAAAGTGCAGCCTACCCACTGCTATCTCCAGACAGAGACATTGTCTCTGTTATGGGAGGATGGAGCAAACAAAGCTGCGCTTTCAGTCAGCAAATGCAGATAATGCAGATCTGTGGTGCACTTCTCTCCACAGCAGCTCTACAGATACAATTCCTGCATATTTTACCCTGAACTCCAGCTTTTATATGTTTTACAGGTTAGGACAAAGAAGCAGAGACTTTAGAAACCAACATCCAAAACCCTATTAGGAGAATTCAGACTTCAGGAACATTTAGCACTGAAGATTTCGGGTAACCCTACCTGATTATGAACAGGTTGCCCGGTAAGTCTGTGAATGCCCTTTCCGTGGAAGGATTAAAGGCCAGGCTGGGTGGGCTCTGAGGAACCCGGGCTAGAGGGAGGTATTGCAGCCTATAGCAGAGGGTTAGAACTATATGATCTTAAAGGTCCTTTCCAACTCAACCATTCTGCAAGTCCTCAACATCAAGCAACACTACCCAGCAGATCCGCACCCAGCAAATAAAAGCCATTTCTCATGAAGACGGAAAAGAAAGAGCAACATCCAAGCTGGCAGAACGAGACGCTGAGACGGAGGCTCCCCGCCCGGCTGCCAGAGCCCCCAGCGAAACGCAGGGCTCAGCCCCGCAGCTGGAGCCCGCCACCCAGCACGAGGCAAGGCGCGACGCCGGTGCCCGCACGCAACCCCCCAGGGCCGAGGCCCAGAGCCCCGCACCGCAGGCCCGGCCGTTCCAAAGGCCGCCGCAGGCCCGGCCCACCGCCTACCCGCCAGGTAGTTGGTCCACTTGTACAGGACTCCTTCCATCTCTCAGAGCCCCGCTCCGGGCCGCATCCTCCTGCTCCGCCGTGGGGAAAGGGCGGGCGGCGCCGCGGAGCTGGGGCTCAGCTCGCCGCTACTCCCTGCGCGGAGGCGGAGCCGCCCGGCCCAGCTCGGCTCAGCCCAGAAGCGGCTCAGCCCAGAAGCGGCCCAGCCCAGAAGCGGCGCGGCCCGCGGCGGCCCCGGCGGCGCCACCCGCCCGGCGGGGCGCTCCGCGCTCCCCATGCGCGGTTCCCTGGCCCCTCCCTCACGGCCGTTTCGCTTCCTGGGCCCGCCCACCCGGACGGGAGGCTCCGCCCCTCCGGCCGCAGTCGCCGTGCCACGCCGGCGGATCGCGATGGGCCGTGGGCTGAGCCTGCTCCTGGCGGCGCTGGCCCTGCTGGCGGCCCCAGCGCGGGCCGAGGAGGAGGTGAAGATAGAGGTGCTGCACCTCCCCGACGGCTGCAGCCCCAAGAGCAAGAAGGGGGACCTGCTGAACGCGCATTACGACGGCTTCCTGGCCAGCAATGGCTCCAAGTTCTACTGCAGGTGGGCACGGGGAGGCGGCGGTGGACGTGGCGCGGCCTTCCCCGAGCAGCGGGCACCGGAGCGACCGGCAGCGGCGTTCCTCCTCCTCTCGGGCTCGTTCATCCCTCTGTACCGAGTGCCGAGGGTGCCGGAGGGGAAGCGGTAGCACACTGAGGCGGGCGCTTGCTGCTTTGATGGAAATAAGCCGTTTGGGGCAGGAATTTCCCTGCACCGCACGCTTCTGCACGGTGGGCCTGGTGCCCCGGCCCAGGCCGACAACGAGACTGCAGCCGCGAGCGCTTTCCTCCGTGTCCCGAACTGCCTCGGGGAAGCCGGCCGGCCTTCCTTTAGGCTCATCCCTTGCCCTTGTTTTGACAGATTTTACAGGCAGTGGCCTAGATTACGATCCAGCCTTAGTTCATCCTTCCACTTGTTATTTAAGAAAAAAAAAAAATCAACAGATAACCCTACATTTAACTACTGTTTTACTTGCATTTTTTCCCCCATTGGAGTGAGTATTTTTTAACACAAAAGCTCTCTTACACATTTAATTATAAACGTAGCAGAAAAATGGTATTATACTTAAGGTATTATTACTATCTAAACGTACTTCTGTTTTAATAATAGAATCGTAGAATGGCTTTAAGGTGGAAGGGACCTTAGAAATCATCTAATAATGTAATGCATGCTTTCACTGACTGATAACCTAAAATCATTTTAAAAATATATGCGAACACGAAATTTGTTGTTATCCACTCAATTTTTTATTTATTTATTTATTTAACAGTCGGACGCAAAATGATGGTCATCCAAAATGGTTCGTTCTGGGTGTTGGACAAGTCATAAAGGGGTTGGATATTGCTATGATGAATATGTGTCCTGGAGAAAAACGGAAAGTGGTCATCCCTCCATCATTAGCATATGGACAGCAAGGATACGGTAAAAAAAAGTTTAAAAACAAAAATTTTTTTTTGCTGTTTTATTTACCTTCAAACAAACAAGCAGTATTGTAAATGACTAAGAGTTGGTGCAGCATGGCTTAATTTTGCTAATTCCAGTTTGATTTAAGCAGTCCTTTTCACAGACTGCCACCAAAGCTCTGCATTTTGCATCAGAATTCCCAGTACATGCCGCCTGCCTTGGTTTTGTGAGTGCTGCTACAATATCAAAACCATACGGCCAGAGGAAGATCTCCATGATTCATATGTGCATTTTGTTTTACTATATTACCATAGAACCATTAAGGTTGGAAAGGACCACTGAGATCATCTAGTCCAGCCATCAACCCACCATGCCTGCTAACCCATGTCCCTCAGTACCACATCTGCACAGAGACTGCTGCTTACCAGGGCAACTGTTCAAGGCCTCACCCCTCTTTCTGAGAGGAATCCTATGATCCAACCTGAAATCATATTCTATTCATACTTAGTTTCTATTATTTCACTCCTACTAGCTTTAGCCTCTTAATGAAATTCTTCTGAGCAAAACAGAATGTAATCCAGCTCATACCACTGAATCAATTTAACTGGAAATCATTTGGTTAAAAGATTGCTTACATTTCTGGATAGTTAATGCACAACATCATCACATAGCCTAATAATTGCATCAATACAATGCATGAAATCTGATTTGAATTTATGATTTTAAATAAAAAGACTTCTAGTCATTTTTATGTAGTGTTTGCTGTACATAAATGCAGCCTGGTTTGGGGTTTGGGTGTACTAGTTTTTTTGAAAATGCAAGTTCTGATGTATAGTAATTATTTGGTATATGTTATTGTGTTAGAATCTCATGCATCAGTTCCATGTTTGATGTAATTCCACTATAGCCAATGAAATAGGATCAAATTTTTACCTCTTGAGCATAATGTTTAATGAGCAAATCTTGCAACAAGGAGAAACACAAATAAAAATACATTCTTTTAATCTAATATTAGCATTAACTGTTTGTTCTAGGTAGCACATCAAGAAACTGTTCTGTTTCTGAAACATACCTGTCTCCTCTGTCTCAGCGTATTCCTGCATGTTGTGGAAGATGCCTGCCTAATCTTGAGTTAGAAAAGATGCATGTGGCTTTCTAAATCTTTACATATCTTTCCTTTGTCGGTATGTATATTCATAAATACTGGCACTGAAGTCTAGTACTGTATCTTTATTTGGTAAGTAGTATACAAAAAGTGGTATATATTCAGTTATATTTAAAACTTCTACATGTTCAGGCTTTTAAGATGAAAATCTTTGAACTTTAGTACTTGTGATTTTTAACATCAATATTATAGATGAGAAGTATAAGTAATAGTTTTGTTTGCCTTGTTCTTGTAAGCAAAGTATGTTTAGTTTTTCTTCAGTTTATGGTCACAAGCTCAACATTCTGTCAAAAGTCATGCACACTAGCTTTGGCTATGAATAGAAGCAGCTTGCATGTTCACATTTTAATATTAAACTGCATGATTTCTAAAAGCTTTTTTGGCTTTACTTTCAGACCTGATCTGTTTATTCCGGTCTGTTTCAGTTTTTTTTTTTTTTTTTTTTTTGCCATATGCATGATACAATGCCCTATGTTAATAGGCAAATGCTTTGACACGGGAATAATACTGTCTAACATGTTTTGATGTTTTTCTTTAGGGACCAGAGAAAATATTCCAGTGGTTCTTTAGGACTTTTTCGGTTGCAAGATTTTTTGGGGGTTGTTTTGGTTTTCAAATGTGAATCAGATGAATTACATGCTATTGCTTGTTCCTAACGAGATGCATATTTAACTTGCTATTTTGCATAGTGTCCTTTAATCGTAGGTATAATTCATAGTAAATTTGTAAAACCTGATATTACCTGCTCATTTCTCCAGACAGAAAGTGCATAAAACATTGGTCTAATACTATAATGCATATATTACAAATCACATTGCAGATATTAAATTAATACATACATCTTAGAATTGATCTCTCAGTAAGCCTCATCATAGGACAGTATAAGAAACAGTGAGAACATCAGAAATTTTGTTTTTCATGATGCAGAATCACTCCTCAAAGTTGACTACATCCTCATTTTTGAAAATAGGGTATAAACAATATAATTTTTAGGGAAGTATATTATTATCAAGTCTCTCTCAAAATAGTCTCTCTAACACAATGACCTGCTGAACCAGTGTCACATCAGAACATGAGCTGATAAGTCTAGCTATGTAATATTTAAATCAAGCATTTAATCTGAATATTAACACTGTCTTTTGTAAGAAAAAATAGGAAAATTTATGTGCACATTTACCATGTGTGATCACTGAATATACATTATGATTTCTTAAATGTGCTTTTTCTTCTATTCATAGCACAGGGCAAGATTCCACCAAATGCAACACTCATCTTTGAGATTGAACTTTACGCAGTAAATAAGGGACCTCGCAGTGTTGAAGCATTTCATCAAATAGACAAGGACAGTGACAAGAAGCTCTCTGAACTCGAGGTAATTTGACGTAATTTTGAATGGATTATATTTATAAAACTTTGGAGATACTTTTATCGTGTTATCCTTACACGAGCTGCTTTTGATGGAGTTCATTATGGAAAGCTTTTGTATGCTTAGACAAACTATACAGTGTCATGCTGACATTTGCTTTACTCTACTAATATGTCCCAGGCATAATAGGAAAGTAACTTCAGACATGCCTACACTGCAGTCACAGTTACTCACACGTATACCCCAGTGTTCTTGAAGATAGCTGCTGAGTTCTGGTATAAAAGCCACAATAGTTGATTTTTTTTTTCCTTCTAGATAAGCCAATATTTGAAAGAAGAATTTGCAAGAGATGGAAAAAAACGTCATCCCTCAGTCCATGATGAAATTTTAGCTGATATATTTAAGAAGAATGATCATGATGGAGATGGCTTCATATCAGCTAAGGAGTACAATGTCTACCAGCATGATGAACTCTAATTGCCTGTAAAATCTTTGGCTGTTTTACAGACAAAAAATTTTTAAAAATCCAAAGTAATACTTTGTTACAGAATATTTTGCTTTTTTTTTTTTTAATAGTGGCATCTTTTTTATTTCTAAGATGACTGTAAAATACTACTTTTAACATTTAGCTAATAAAATATTTTAGATGTTACAAAATAAATAAAATTGGAAAACACCAAGATCTATCGTTTTATTTTTCCTGTATCATTTCCTAATCTACACTATTGATTACTGGTCTTTCTTACTGTGTAAAATGCTGATCAAAATGATTGTTTCTGTCTCATCAGTAAAAAAAAAATTGTTCCAGTACTTGTTGACATATTTAGAAAATGACTAATGAATAGTTCTAAGTCCAAACAGAAAAACAGAATCCCAGGAAGGTAACTGAAGGGTTTCCATAGCTTCTAGGACATTGTACTACTTTTATCTATAAAAAAGCCTTAAAAGAAAGGAAATGAAATTTCAAGATAAAGATACAAATGTTTTAAAATCAGTATTATAGTTATTTTATGTTGAAGTTTGGCGTTTATGAACATGCAGTATTTTTAAGGGGATTTTAAACCTTGACTACAGTAAATTTGATAATACTGCTCAATAAACTGGCTAAAAGTTAGAAACTTATAATACCATGTTTTATTTGAGATGGAAGAGAATAGAAATTACTCCTGTATAAGCATAAGTATTTATCTGGGCATCTAATTTCCCTCACTTTGGAAAAAACACAAAGAAGAAACAGTGATAGTTAATATACAGAACTCTCATAGTTAATATAATAAAGTCAATATTCCTATAGTTTATATACAGTTACTCTACCTGCTTATGCAAGTGTCATCATAACACTTGTATATCATACTTTTCTACTGAGGGCAAATTATAATTTATTTCAACATGGAAGAATCAGGTGTACGAAGATGACAGGCCAAGCAAATAAACTTCCACATACAGCTTTATGCTTAAAATTATTCTGAAATGTACAAATTTTGTTTTCCTGTTTCAACATAGCAATAGCAAAGCTTGAATTATACACAAATCAACCATTTTCCCTATCTCTGCATTGAATGCTGTTGTGTAGTGCCCCCTGGAGTATATATTCTAAAGAACAGTTTATTTCTTGTGGTTGAGAACTACTTAAAAAAACTTCAGCCTGAAGTCTAGCTGGAAGGATCTAGTTCTGTTATCTTCTTAAATTTCCTAAGCTTTCTCTGTTAAACATTTTTTTTTCTGAACACATAAATTGTATGAAAGTCAAGAGCAGTTGTAACCTAAAATCCAAACACTAAAGATATGCTAGGTGGTACTTCTTAGTAATGACATCCTAATATTAAACTCCTATCCCTAGTTTTAGTAGTTTCCTTTTGTAAATGAAACATTAGACTGAGCTAAGTAAGTTTCAGCATGTTTTTTAATCTGATACTTCAATTAAACATTCATGAGAACACTAAATTATTAACAAATATTCTCATTTTACAATTATATGCCAGTGTAGATAAAGGCAACATTTGGAGGCTTCAAAGCAAGTTTGTGTAAACAACTTTATAGATAAGTTATAGTATATATTTTGACATTATTAAAATTCATTTTAAAAGTACATCTTTCACTATGATAATGAAGTGTGAAGGTACTAGAAAGATGGAAAGCAAAATGTCAGGGAATGCATTGGAACATTTTCAAGTAATTAAGATCATTGTGAAGCAAATAAGTTGAAAATAATAGTGTAATAAAATATTTTGCACTTCCACTATTTTGCATTTAAACTATTTGAGTCACATGTAATAACTCTGAAAACTTTGTGGCACCCAGTTATGCCCATGTCTGTAACAACAGGCACTTACCTACAGCAGTTACTTCACTCTTTTATGCCAGAGGTCAAAACAGGGCACAGCATGCAGTCTTACATACTTCTGTCCATTAAAAGAGCACTCTAGGCATCCGTAGACTGTTTCTCTTTTAGAACTTCCCATTCCACAAAGGACACAAGGACCTTTGGGGATGTTGTTATTAAGTAAATTAATTCGGACATGAGCCCCATCTCTGAGATAGCTTGTAGAGAGATCAGTCATGCTTGCAGCTTTCTCATAGTAGTCTGTAAAAAGGTCCTCCAAGTAACCATCAGAGCTAGGGACGATGCTCACTATTCTTTTATCTGAAAAAGAATGCACACACACACACGAAAAAACCACCAATAATTCATCATTACATTATGAAGTGTTTACAAAACAATTTGTGAAACAATTTGTAGAAATAACAATTGATTCATGAATCCATTCTAAACATGCTGCACCATAGATCACTTCCCATCAAAAGCCTTGGGTGGTGAAAACTTTCCTTTAATCTCACAAAAGATACTGGCAGAAACTAGAATTATTTTTTTTTATATTACTTGCATAATAGAAATATTTATTTACAAATGATTCTAGAAGTTAAGGTCATGATACAAGATTGTGAAAAATAAGTGCCAATTACTACATAGCTACACACTTTCTTGTTTTTATTCCTGCTTTTTTTGTTCCTGAATTTATTTTCTAAAAATTGTTTATTCTGTTTGTTTCCATTTTTTTTTCCATACTGACCTCCTAGCAAATTTCTGAGCATCCAGACATCTCAGAGGAAAGTCGCTTTGAAAACTACTTATCTTCTCTCTTTTCAGGGAGTAATGAGTTTAGGTTGGATAACCAACTTCTAGGCAGCTACAGAGAGTGAGGTGCATCATGCCCACTGAAGATCGGTTCCCTTAGGATAGACTGAAACACAACTGATGGTTTAGGCTATACGAGCTCAAGAATAGAATACAATAGAGCAAGACCACCTATACAGAGCAGCCCTTAGAAGGATGTGTATGGTACTCTTCATTTTCAGATTAGCAGCCTTCCTCAATACTTAGACCAAGGTTTGTTAAAAGTAGAGGATCTTGCTCTACGCTGACTACAGAAGTTCCCAAACTTGAGTAGCATAGAGTCAGAGGTATCCAAAAGAAATCAGCCTACATACAGTGATACTATTTTTGTGGTTGTGTTCACATCAGAACAAGAAAAGAGAACTACAGTGGTTTCTTGCCAATATCCCTGTCATGCGATGATGCAGCCTAAACAGTACATTCTAATATTTAAATTAATATTGCTTTATACTTAAACTTTGTCATAAAGATGAAATATTATTTATAGATTATGACTTCGATACTCCATGTAAATTGTGAACATATGAAATAAATTTAATCTTAACAGATTATTACTTTATCAGCCATAAATTAAGATCTTTAGTTTTAATGAACAGCAATACTATAAATTTATTTACAAAAAAGATTGTCAGTATAAGTTTAATCACTTGGAAATCATTTCTGTTTGGAAGGAATTTATTAGGTATATTTTGCATAAAAATTTTCCTATTTAAATGTCCATCTTAGAAACAAAAACCAAAAATACACTTTTTATACATTATCAAAAGACATACTTCGATGAAAGAGATTATGCTTTAATCTCCTTAATTTGTTCATTGAAGATGATCCAGATTTCTCTTTTTCAAATCCCCCCTTTGCAATTGGAGTCACACACAGTTCTGTAAAAATTAAATGTAAGCTTTTAGAAGAATGCAATAGCAAAGCTGTACAACACAATAATATTCTTAATCTATAATAGGTTGATAAAGTTAGCGGGATTAAATTCATCCGTGCTGTTGTTAATTGCTAGTAACCTAATTCCTAATACAAATCTGTACACTGTACTAGCACAGAATCAAATGATACAGCATCAGTGCAAATTTTAGCATGCTGGTGGCTTCCAACTTACATTCTCAGAGTTTCTGCATGTTTTAAGGAATTAAGACAGTGAATATCATATTAATGGAACTCCTGTATCTGAAGAAGAAACATCTCTTTACAGAGATCTCTCATTTGAAACTAAGAATTCTAAGTTAGGCTGTGAGTTTTATAGTCCCCTCTTCCAATGCAGAATCATCTGACAAAAGTGATTTTTAAAATTCAAAGTATCACCTTAGTTTCCACCCATAAATTGAGAGAAAACCTCAGAAGTAAAATATATGGATAATTGACTGCATGAAACTGAAAAAGCCAAACCTCAACTGATAATTCTTTTTAATTATGCATATACAAATACCCTCTTAACTCATCATTTCCCCGACTTCAGCAAGAACATTATTTTTGCATGTTTCTACCATTGCATCAAGTTAAAATAAGACACTTAAAAACTGGAAAATTATATTGAGATTTACAGAAGTGAATGTAAGGAACTACTGTATTGTATTATCTCATACTTTTAATCAGGTAATTATGCACAGTTGAGATTGTATTTGAAGTTTTTACAAAATGGCAGAGGTATTTCACAGCTCATTAAATAAATGCTTTCAAATGCAGAGTTTCTGTCTTGGAATGTAAAAATTGTATATGTTAAAAGATACTTGCCACTTCAAAAGCAGATACTGCTGTATAGATCTGCAGTGGTACAGATCACTTCCCTAATCTTTTATCTTGCTATTTAAAGAAAGCCACAATCTTAATTAGAGTCAAGCAATTCCTGAAACAGCCTTGTGACTCCTGCAGAGATTCTGGTATTTATGTACAGGTAAATCTGGTGTTTGAAACATTATCTAACATTATGTGGTATTATCATGTACTAAAATCAAATTTATTATTAATTTAAAACAACATTTCTACCATTACAGGCTACATTTCAGTGTCAATAACAAACACAAGCTCCATCACTCCCCTAAAAACGAGAGAAACTTACTGGAGCTGCATACATTTTTTGCATTTGTTTTCAGTAATTGTGATTTGTAAATATCTTCAGTTAGCCATATACATAATAACGTATCCAACTGAATTTAAAGACCCAAAAACAACAACAAAATTCCTCATTTCGTTTAAAAGTCCTGCACATTTTCTTCTTTATTTAGGTCTCTTACTTTGCCATTTTATACAAAAGTGATCAGATAATCTTTAAAAGCTAGAAAGCAAGTGATATTTTGTTCCTTGCTAATGGAGCACTGTGGGAAGGAAAAATCATCATCATAAAGAAGTCCTATTATTTTTTAGAAATTTTTCCATGACAAACTGTTTTTCTTTAACTATCTTGTTTATCTTTTAAGTAATTGCTTCCCTTAGAAAGTCAGACTACTTGTGTACATAAAATTAAAGTATCTCCATTTTATAAAATTGGGCTTACGCATATCAAGAACAAGGAAACTGTATTAGAAAGTAAAACTACTATAAACAGTTGCAGTAATGACACTAATTGTAATGCAAGTGACTTACCAAAATTCCCATCCAAACGAATATAAAGTTCAAATACACTAAAAGCAATCGTCGTATGTGCAGGAAAAACAATGGCTTTGTCCCGTCCTTTATTATTCTGGTCTTCAATTATGTGAAACTATAATTTTGAAAATCATCAAAAGAAAAAAAATTCAAAATGAAAAACTAAACAAAATAATACTTTAAATATTTAAATACATATGAAAACTACATTACCATGAAGAATCTTTGAGGATCAAATTTCACAAATAAAGGTTTTGTTTTTTTTTTTTCAATCACTGTTATATTTATACAAAGACAGTAATCTAAATTGCATTAGTTTTTGAAAATCACGTGAATGATTTTAAAAAGGGCAAACTTCAGAAGATTTGAAAGTTCAATTATTCAAACGTATAGATAAGAGACAGGAGAAGGGAGGGAGAAATTGGGCAGGGAGTAAGAGCCAACAGTCACAACCCGAAGTTGTAACGAGCTATTGAAGATCAATAGGAAGGAAGGATAGGTTATATGTTTCTCAAACATTCAAACTTCTGCCAAGACTTCACCCAGAGAAACAGCTCATTGTCTATTCATCCTTCCATGCTTTTCCCATCCCTCACATAAGCAATGTGAATAAAAAAAATCCAAGTTCTCATTGCACTTTATATCAGTGCAATAAACTTCATTTCTCTTCAGAATTTTCTGAGCTTACTTCAGTAAAAATGCAATCAAATCCAGCCAAACAATCTATAAAAATGAGCTTGTTGTTTGACTTTTCACTTAAATTACAGAACTTTGTCAAACATACCCTCATAGTCTCTCCACGCATCCCAGTATGAACAGTTAATGAGCACTGCCTTGTTGTCCTAATGCTTTCCATGACTACACACAGAATCTCCATCCTACTTTTCCTTGTTTGATGGACTAGACAATGATCAAAATTTATTTTTCTAAAATCAAACGAGAGACAAATAGGAAATTCAGAGATTATTAGCATTTAACAAAGCTTATTGCATAATTAGGAACTTTAAGTCAGTAAAAAAATCACCATAACTTCTGTCTCATTGCTATAAAACAGCTGACTGAGAAGGTTTCTGGAAACTTCACGTTGATTTTCAGTGTCCAGAAACAAAATCACCAGAAGATTCAAAGAAAGCCAATAATATACAAGTGTTAAGTTACATGGGATATCTTGGAAAATTTCAAGGCTGATGCTATATTTACTGACATTAAGGAGGTGTTGATACACCCTAATTAATACTTTTTTTTTTTTTTTAAAGTTGATATAATCCTACTGTCTTGTATTAATTATAATCATCTTTTTTAAATGTAGTTACGAATTTGATTAGTAAAAGCTTCTATAAATGCTTATGATAGTGACTGTTTCAGAAATTTAAAATGATACCTCTAGAATCTGGCATATGCTAAATGAATTAAAAACTAGCTAACTAATAGGTATGAACTATAACTGCAACATACTACATAAACTATAAATACAGAATGATCATCAAATGTTTTTTTCTAGGAGAATCTCCTAGGCACTAGCTCTTAGTCTTATATTTTTATTGGAAGACTATGACCAATTTCTCTCACTAACTCCAGCTCAAGTTATGGTAGCAGCTAGGTACAGAATAAAAGAGGTTATGAATACCAAATGATATGCACTGCTTGGTGAATAACTACTAGGAAAACAAGCATCTTTGAAAACATCAAATGTCACACTAAGCATAGTGAATACTTTACTGAGTTGCAATATTGGGATTCACTGGGATGACACTGTGGGCAAGGGACAATCACTGAAATATAAACTGGAGATGATCACCCAGAAAAAGACCCATTTGTGCCAACACTAGAGTACCATCAAGTGCATTTTCAGTGTTAAGAGCTAGCATAAGTTTTGGAGAAAAAGACTACATTTATAGGAGTCTGGCAGAAGATTATTAAAAAAAATCAAATAGATCTATTTTCTTTTTTAAATAAAAGTTTGGGGAATAATCTAATAAAATATTGAATTATTTACACTAGAAATAATTTTGGCAACATACATCTCTCTAATTTATCAGACAACAACATAGCAATCAACCTACTTCCAAAACCAGAGGATGGCTAATGTAATTTGAAGTCAATTTCAAATTTGGAATAGTATGGAATAGCATTGAGTCTTTGGTGGACTCTTCCTTACTATAATCTTTTTTTTTTTTTCCTGAAAGACGCACTATAATTCAAAAAATAATTCATTAGATAAATTATATGCTTGTGTTATGCAGGAGGTCATGAATCTAATTGAAGTGGTGAACTTGAGACTCATTAGACAGATAGTTAGAGAACTCGGAAAACATCTGATCTCGACTACTACTGATTGCATAAAAATAATCAAAACCTTACAATTTCAAAAATAATCAGAATCTAACAATTTCTGCATTAATACATTTTCTTCAGAGAAGCAACTTAATTGTATGAAATATAATTGCAGAACCAAAATATGTAACACAACCTTGTAGTAAGTTCTTTAAGCAGCATTGGTACTTCAACCTCGTGTTTGGTCACTATGCCAAATGAAGCTTTAAAGGCAATAGAATCTGATCCAGCAACATCAAAACCAACATCATTGATTATCTGATTTCCTCTTCTACCATTGAGTGAAACATCTGATTTGTCTTCATAGTTGAGCAATTGGTAGGATGAAACACCTGAATAAAAGAAGATAACTATTGTGTGATGAAGATCTGAGCATAGTATTTTTACAAAGCATTATATTCTTTTAACAGAGTATTTTAATTATTTGAAAATTATAAAGAATAAATGTAAAGAAGAGAATAAAGTGTATTGTTCATACTCCATTATTCTGATGAAAAATTCACAACTGTGTGGTGTGCTTATTTATCAGTGTTACTACTGATGACTAATGGAAAGAGAGTGTGCAGGAACTCAGGCATCTCTCTACTTCTTCTTTGCAGAACTGTGCCCATACTCCCACATGGGATATGCATGGGATAAGCATGAAATTATGACTAGGGCTATTTCTACATTTCTGTGTTTATCATTATTCTCTTATATCGCGAGAGGCAGGATAAACAGATAATCTGTGTGTTCTGAGTGCAACGACAAAGACTCTGAAACACAAAGAAAATGACAGTGAAGACTGCATATAATGTGAAAATTAGGAATAAAGAGAAAGGTAACATGGCTGATACATCATTCCTGGTACCTAACAACACATAGGAAAGACTTGTTATACACAGGCAATTTTTCCTCCTTTCTAGCTTGTAGAACTAAGTTTTTATTATTGTGCTGTTTTTGGTTTTGTGGATTTTTGTTTTATTTTTTTTGTTTTGTTTTTTGTTTTGTTTTTGAGTTACATTTACATATTTCTTATGTAAAATAACATTAAGGAGTTCTGAAAATTTCTAGATGTAAGACAAGTTAACCTTACATTGATTTTCATTTTTGCAACACAGGTCTGCTAGTAACATTATTTTTGCCTTTTAGCTGTTACCTAGAAAATCTTGTCACGTTTCCACGTGTCCCTAGTGATTTTGGAAAGTACCAGTTTAATTTGAAGGAAAACAACAGATTAAGTCTAATTCATTCATTCAAACATTTCTGGTAATCTATTACACAGCAACAGGATAGGTACCAAAGCATTTTTGTAATGCTTTCTTTATAACCTCAAACATGTTTCCATTATATTAACAGAAAACTATTAGAACACATTGGTTGCCTGCCAAATTAATACAAACAGGGCAGATAGATCAGGGGATTGGGCATCCAATTATTTTTTTTCTTATTCTTCGGAGCTTTTAGGATAAAGTGACATTAGAAAGTCACCTAGAATTAATCCTGTTTGTCTGTATCTTTAACAAAAAAAACCCCTTCCTATATTTTTCATAATACTAAAATGATTGTAATGCTTGTATTTGTCACATAAAAAAAGAAAATTCAATTACAGTTCTCTTTATTTCACATTAAAGAACAATACCTTCTCCACATGACCTCTAGCCTTTACAGAAAAGACTTTGTAATGAGATTTTGCAACCTTTTCCTCTGTCTTCTTAAATGAGATTTTTTTTTTAACTTTTTTTTTTTTTCTTTCCCCTCCACTGAGGACAAGCTAGCTGACTCATCCTGAATGCGAGATGAGAGGGATTTTCTTCACTTGTTTGTATCCTGCAATCACTTCTCCGTGGGGTCAGCAGACGTTTCTGTCTTCCTGTGCACATACTGTTTTTTCCTAGTAGAGTTTTTAGTTCATGTATTTGTTGTGCAATTAATACCTTTATTAAAATATGCTTAAAAAATAAATAAAATTAAGCAATTAAATTCTTTTGAGAAAACATATCATGTAGCTATAAATTGCCCAGACTCTTTAAAGGAATGCAAAAGGAAATGCATGCAGTATAGCTCAATTTTTACACCTTCTACTTCTCAAGGAAACTTTAAACTTTCTCATTTTGCTCTGAAAAGACAAACACAGTTAAACTCTTTAAATATGAGAAAAATATTACAAACATGGGAAAAAAAAGCTTATAAAAAACCTATTACTTGTTAGATTGCTGTCACCAAATGTTTCTGCTTTTTCAGAGCATAGTTCAACACAAGATCAGTAAGAGGGAACAGCTGCAAAGCTTACGTCAGTGCTACATATTCAAATGTGAGTATATAGAGAATGGTGAAAATTACAATCAAGTAGCAAATAATCACTATACACCAACATATCTATTGCAATTTGTGAGAAAAAAAACAACCCACAAGGCTCAACAGGATCTGTTAAAAAATTGGGTTTTTTTTTTAAATATAACTTTTTTTTTCAATTTTCCCAAAAGTGTTTTCCTTTTTAACCAGCCTTACACTTTTTTTCCTAAATATTTATTAAATGACTAAGCAAAATAATTTTATTACATATGTACTGAAGAACCATTACGCTACCTGTTCAGATGAAACCACAACCACTGGCATGTAGTAATGGGAAAACATGCATTTTTTTTTGCTTTGAAGATAAATAGAAAACTTACCTGCAGAAATTTCTTTCTCTCCTTCAAGAATGTCTTTTAACGTGAAAGGTGTCGAAGCAAATTTAGATTTTTTCGAAAGCAAACATTTTCTTTTCTTAATCACAAGGCTGAGAGGTTGGTACTTATCGGCTTCACTGAGGCTGGGCACTGGCACTAGTCTTCCTCCATCACCAACCTGTTTAACAAAGTTTTTGGTTGCAGCAGCAAACATATTACAACATTAGAAATAATAATAACAAAAAGCTCTGCCTCAAGTGTAACTTCCAGATCCAAAGCCCATGTTTTTCTTTGCAGTATTCTTCCAAACAAATTGCTTGGAAAAAAAAAAAAAAGCTACCAATTTTTGTTTAGTTATTTATTTTTAATCAAACTATATTTTACTTGGAAAATACTCAACAGCATCTGAACTACCCTGCTTCTAGGAGTGCTGCTGAAAACCTTTCTCACAGACCTCCAGCTAAGCTCTCTAGTTCTGCATCATTAATAATGCATTACCAGTGTAAACTGATAGGGAAATGCTTGTCCTTTCCACTGCAGTTTAATGCCACTATCTTAAAAATCAAAATTACAATCATAAATTGAGAAGACCGCAGTTTCTGTGATCCTCAGCTTCCTGCCAGGAGTCACTGACACGTCACTGCTTATTGCAGCCTTGTTACAGCCACATCTTGGCCTGTTTTGCCAGCAACGACAGGCAGAGTGCTTCAGTAACAGCTTTGTGGCAGCAGCAGGCTCCTGCAGCAGTGTTTCCTTTCAGCAGCAGCTGCACAGCAGAACTCAAGCAGTCAGTAGCATGAGGTTCAGTGGTACCATCTCAGCCAAGCAAGGTTGAGGGCAATGATTAACTTTCGAGACATGATTTTCTCCTCTCATGGACTCCACTTGCAGGCTCTACAGAGGGACTCTGACAGGCTGGATTGATGGGCTGAGACCAATGAGATGAAGTTCAAGAAGATCAAGTGTCTAGTTCTGCACTTTGGCCACAACAACCCCATGTAATGCTACAGGCTGGAAAGCGGCGTGGAGGATAAGGATCTCAGGGGTGTTGGTCAATGCTTGGCTGAACACGAGCTGACAGTGTGCCCAGGTGGCCAAGAAGGCCAATGGTATCCTGGCTTGTATCAGAAATAACACAACCAGCTCTGGTGAGACTGCACCTTGAAGTGCTATATTCAGTTTTGTACCCCTCACTACAGAAAAGACATTGAGGCCCTGGAGTGCATCCAGAGAAGGGCAATGAAGCTGATAAGAGGTCTGGAGCACAAGTCTTACAGGGGGTGGCGGAGAGAGCTGGGATTGTTCAGTTTGGAGAAGAGGAGGCTCAAGAGGGACATTATAGCTCTTTACAACCTGGAAGGAGGTTGTGGCGAGGTGGGGGTCAGCTTCTTCTCCCAACTAACAGTGATGAGAGGAAACAGCCTCAAGTTGCACCAGAGAACTTGAAAAACATCTTCTCCGAAAGAAAGGTCAGGCATTGGAACACACTGCCTAGAGAGGTGGTGGAGTCAGCGTCCCTGGGATATTTGAGAATCACGTAGACGTACTTAGGCTGAGCTGCAGCATTTTGCTGCAATTTCTCCACAACCTCTAGAGCAAGCAAGTCCCTGTCATTCATATTCCACAGCACTAGCAACAAAAAAAAACAAACTCTGTGCTTATTTACTCAATCAAAACACATTAACAAAACTTGAAAGGTTATAAAAAGAAAAAACTCTAAGAAAACTCTAAAATCAAAATTGCCTGTTCCAATCTGATTTAGATTGATCTCATATCTTATAATAACTGCTTGACAGGACAACATTTCTTCTACAGGTTATTAACCACTGTTTATTCAATATGCATTTTTACGTCTCTCACTTACTGTTTGGCAACAGACCATACTCAGTATGATCCAACACTAATCCTGTAATGAGTAGTTTTGCTGGATATGCTTGCATGGCACTCACCTTCCTTGTATTATTTTCATACTACAGGTCAGAGAATGTTGTTAGCTTTGTCATTTCAGAAAACATTTACTAACTTTGCATGTCTGAGTCAAAACTAAGTTAAACTCAGGCAGAGCTTCCCTCAAGAGGGTTAAGCCTGCATCACTTTCATCATAATCAACTTCTTGGCATAGAAACAGGTGCAATTACTTAGCTCAAAGGTACTTAAGGAGTTCTGCTATGTTACATATATCCACAGATCTTAAAAAAGAAAAATAACAAAACAACTGGTGTAAATATTCAACATTTGAAAGCTAGTAAAAAGTTAGTGAAAAAATTCTTGGCAAATTTCAAAACTTCCCAGCAGATGGCATGAGCATTTCCCTAAAAATCGAGGTCCCAGCCACAGAGATCTTGTTACATTATCTGAGGTAACAAAAATGACATCTATTGGGACCAAGCATGGCACTTGTTACATGAATTTGTCATTTTATACTATATACCTATTTCTAAATAGATTTAAAAGCTGCATTCATTCAAAGCGAACAGAGACTAGTTAATAACTAGAAATTGTTGAATTTCTATTTTAACAAAAAAACTATTTTTAAAGTTGTTGAATTTTATATGAAGTCACAAATGCACGGAGCTGAAAACTGTATTATTTTCTGGGCCATTTTTCTTAATTAGCTTTATTGAACTTAATAAACACACTCCTAGATTGTGTTTTTCTTCCTAGAGGTAGCTAAAGCTGCTAGAGTCTCACAGAGAGAAGAGGAGCCTCATGCAGAGGAAAAAGATCTAAATAGGTGAAGAAAAAACTGTCTTAATACCCAGCACCTGGCACTAGAGAAACCCAGCAGGAAGGCTGGGCTTCCTTATGGGAACAAAAGAGTGCTGTCTGTAATACCTCTGTAGTTTGTAGATAAGTGGTGAAAAAACATTTGAACGTAGCTATTATATGTATCGGAGAGCTCATGCTTATATCGTGATAATATTGGTCACTGATATACTTCTATTTCATAATCTAGTGGCTTTCCAATCTATTTAGATGCACAGGAGAGCGGTCCGTGTGTAACTACAACACTCTAGTTAAAAGTGGTCATACTTAAGATTTGTTCCATTTAAACCACCTTGATGATTGCTGAAGACTCTAACAGTTCTGCTCAGCGTTCTGATCAAGCTTGGTAAACTTAACATTTTTCCCACTTCATTGTGCTGGCTCTCAATTTTCTCTTATGGACAAATATTTTCTCTCTCTTCTTAAAGTGCTTTTATCCGAGCTGCAGTACGACACTCTGCAGGTAAAAGTGTCCTCCTTGTTCGGTGGGACTACCAGGCATTTAGTCCATGTCCTGGTCAGAAGAACACACTGTAATTTTGTTTTCTGCATAGCTGACAGCTGCGCTAGGCACAGTTCCACAAGACTGCAGTGAGCATTCTGCTATTCCTGTTGGATTTCCTTTCCCTATGGGAATGCCCCTAAAGCAGTTGCGTAACACATGATTCCATCTCTTTTGCTGTTCTAAGCACTTGTAGCATCGCTTGATTACTTTTTTTTTTTTTTGCCAAGTGGAGCCTGTCTAGCAATTCTCTTGTATAAGCGAAAAATAGTTTAATGCTATGACTTACGTCCCTCCGGAGCCCAGAGCTGATGCTGTGCTGAACTCTGATCCAGCAGTTTGCTGGACACTGCTGTCTCTTGGTGTTATGCTCATAGGGAACTGTCTGCACTGAAGAGACCATTGCAGGAAGAAGAGCAAGTTAAAGCCAGATGAAAGCTTTCAGCAGATAACTGCATGTTGGATTTCTTTATTATCTAGTTTGAATGCGGTGAAACTTTAAATCAGTTCACAAACGCTGTTTCAATTATGCAGTATAGTGGAACAATTAAATTAGCTATGGCAGTATTTTAATTTTGTGTAGACTATCAAGCTCTCAGTTTGGTAAAACAGTAAAAAACCATAGTCACTGCTTGTGTATCTGAAACTTAATTAGTTCATTATGGGGACCTCTCTAGGCAGCATGATTAATTGACCATATCAAAATTACAAAGCTCAGAAATTAAAGGCTGCAACTCATAGGAGGCCTAGGCCTGAAATGTTTTAAGTTCCCACATGTACAGTATGATTTATTTGTGGTATTGGATCCTTTTAAATATACCACTACAATCTATATATCCAGGGGCAAAAAAAATAAAAAATAAAAAATACTGAGAGGCTTAGAAATATAGGTATTTTAATGGACTGTCATGTGCTACGTATAGGGGACCTTTGTGTGTGAATGGTTTCTATACCAGCTAGAAAGGTTTTGAAACGAAAAACTACTCTTCAGATTTACAGCCCAGGCACTCTCTGAGAGCCTCCCTCTATGCTGTGTCACAGAACAGACTGCAACAATGCACATTCATCGTCCATGCTGCAGTGCACACAGGATGAGTTCTCCTGCCAGGAGAGGCTGTGCTGCAGCGTGGCACTCGCCCAGCAATCAGTGCATTGAAGCCGACCGCTCTGAAAGCGTTACATCGATGAGAGGCTGCAAGATGTGACATTCAACTTACCTTTGTATGGCTTCTGGTTGACCTCATCCCCCATTCACCTTTACACAAGCAGCTTCTGTTGACAGGATGAAAAGGGAACATGTTGCACAGCTCTGGGTACCTCCTCACTGCCCTCCCATGAGAGCTATGTTAATGATGAGGAGGGAACAGAGGGATCAGGGGGCATATGTTCTGCCAGCAGTTCTGTTGGCTCAGACTCACCTTCAGATTGGAGAGCATTGCTCACAGATGTGGATGTGAAGGCTACTTGAGTTGTGCTTCAAGTGTACATATTTCAATAATACCATATTAAATGACCACTGCTGGTTGAAGTGTATAGTATATCCCAACTTCTGCTTATCTCTAATTACCCTGATTTTATTGGCAATATTTTGAATGGGCAGATGGCTGTGTTAGCTGCAAAGCATTTATTAGTGAGAAATGCAAAAGCAGTACCCCAGGGAGAGATTTGCTGAGACAGCATGTTTGCATTTAAACCCATTAACTAAGAGGAGAGGCCACATCTTTCAGATGAGAGAAATGGTCTGTCTTTCATTACATAAACAATACGGCATATAATGAGACCACTTTCATCATCTAGTATCATTAGGTTAGTGATGACAAATCTCTTAGAAACAGATTTCCCAGCATGATTTAATGCAGGCTTACCACTGCCCTTCCTTTGAGGAATGCTGCTCCATGGGTTAAACCTTTCAGCCAGCATCTGTGGGTGAGCACATTGCATTGGAGAAAAGCTCTGTGGCCTTGAAACCCAACCTCAGTGAGGATGTAGAGAACTGTAGCTATGGTGTCACAACATCCAAAGAAAAACTACAAACCAAAGAATTTGCATGCTGTGATACAATTCAAACTGTCCATGCTTGTCTGCCTGATGGGCACTGGGGCAGTTAGTTCTCCACAAAACTCCCTTCAGCACAGACATTGTGTTTCTTGTTATACTTTCATCTGAACAGCATTTATTTTTAGCATTGCTGCTGGCTGTACTGTGATTAGCACCACTCCATGAAACCCACTGTATGTGGCTTTAGTAAGACATCACTTTCCTAAGTAGGATCCTGTAAAAACTAACTGGTACTGTAAAGTGCTCTTAGCTCCTGAAGTAGAACTGAAGATGATTTGGTGTGCCCTTGTGTTGTCAGTGCAGTTTCTCTGACTAAGTGTAATGCCTCAGAAATACTGTACATAAAAGAAAATCCATAGCTTAAATTTTACCAGAAACAACAACAAAAAACAACTGGAAAACAACTGAGATGTCCTTACCAGAATCTACCATCCACTTACAGCCCAAGAAAAGGTCACTTTTTGAAAATGTTTCATTATATTTTTTTCTCTACCTACTCATCAGGAAACCTGCTCAAGAATACTGAGGCAGTTGTGACATTTGAACTACTAGTTAGTCCCATTTCTGTCCTGAGGGAGGAAATATACCCAAGGCAGCCAGCATAGAGAAATATAACTAAGTATTTGATTTTACTCTGGGAGTTTTCCATGCAAAAAATAGGTCAGACATTAATTACAAATGTAATCTCATCACAGGTAAAAGTGTATTCACACCACATTCATGCCTGTAACACACTTTTACCCATACTGTATTAACTTGCCCTTAACTCCTGTTATATTTACCCTTAATAAAAAGCATGGGACACAGATATGTGCTACAGATCCCAACCTCTCTCTTGACTACTCACCCTAACAGTTATATAACATTATATTTTCTGACCTCGCATAAAATTAGACTCACCACTCAGTATAAATAAACTACAGGATACATTCTCAGCTAGTCCACAGTATTTCATTAGTTTTGAATGATACTTACTAAATAAGATTAAAAGAAAAAAGGTAATGATTACTTAATGGGAAAAATATTTTTACATACACAGTGCAAGAACAGTCATTATTACATACTTGCGGTTTTTAACATTTAAAAAATCTTAAACACTTAATCTAACAGTGACTTAGAGAACCATGAGACTTGATATGTTGGTTGGGCAAAAATACTGTGCATCATTCCCTCAGAACAGATTTTGTAGCAGCAACACTGCTGGGAGCAGCTTTCTGTGGGCAACTCTTCAGCTGAGTCAGGCTGAAATCCTGTCGATAACTGCCTACGCTGTCTCCCTTCACCACACCACCACGCCTACGTGTTCGTGGTGAAAAAGGACTATCATCTGTCTCTTGATCAGATTAAATTTAAGTATTAACTTTCATGCTCAAGGAATAGTTTTTCTGCTCAGTTAGATGCAAAGAAGAGAGAAGCAGACTGGCAGTGCTGCCTCAGCCCTCTTGAGCTCTACTGTCTTCTCAAAGGTTTGTTGTTTGCTTAACCAATTAAATAACAACATGCAACTTTTCACATTTCACTTACAGCACTTTTGCTGAGCAACAGTCACTGAAGAGAGGCTGGTTTGGCAAGGTATTTTGCGACAAAACACAGATCCCATATACAGAAATGTGAAACCTGAACTATTCTGCTAAAAGAATCCTATAACTGAATTAGCTCTGGGTGTACAACCAGGCTCAGAACATGTAAGGTTTGGAAAACATAAGTTATACATTCTAGTAGCAGAAAAAAAAACATTTATGAAAAAATATCTTTTCCCTTCTTTGCTGCTTCCAGGCAGGCAGCCTACCAGACTGCTTCAACACTTGCTCTTTTATAACACCAGAAAACAACAACAAAAAAAGCTTTAGCTTCTCCTCCAAAACAAATAGTTATTTTCTCCACTGCTTTCATTTCAAATGAAATGTAATTGATTTAAGGGCTGAACAACGGACAGGAACACATAATGGAAAAATCTACATAATGCTGTTTTTTCCAAGGAGATGCTAGAATGGGTAGGTGTCTAGTAACTTTTCTCCTCTATTTCCACAACTCTTTTTTCAATTCTATTAGAGAACACCATGAACCCATTTCCTCTACTCCCTCTCATACAACTTGAGAAACATACTGCGAGCTCCCTTTAATCACAAGGTGCAAGCTGACAAGACAAAAGCAAAGGGCTCTTACCAGCTGTAGTGTGAAGATAAAACTGGGAACTGACAAATAGAAAATTATCTTCTTGGAGACTGCGGTTGGTAACTTGCCAGATTTAAAGGAACTGTGCAGAGTTATGTGGCACGAGCTGCTTCAGTGCTATTGGTGCTGCTGTCACCCGCCTCTGCGAAATCAACCTGCACAATGTATATTCAGGATTGTACAGCAGTCAGTTTGCTTACCTGCTTATAAACAAATAGTTTGAAAATCATACTCTGAGGTGTTTCTCATGTCAATAAATCAGAACGCAGATCACAGCAGCTTAAACAGTGTACATTGAGATTTATTAGAACAAGCACTAATAGCAGCAGTGTACAGAGTGATGGAGACAATGTACTGTATGCACTGAACAATAATAATTATACAATTGCACTTCTTCAGAGATCTGTTAGAAAATGCTTTTCAGTAAACAGTTTCCCAAATCTAGCATTGCTTGGATTTGCCTCTGAGGAAAAAAATACAAAAAATATGCTTTTTTTTGGTAAGGCATTAGCAACATTCATTGGCAGGCTAAACAAGTCGTTTGTACATGCATTATCCAATTACAAAGTAAAAGAGCATCATGTTTCCTCAAAATCTAGAAATGTGTGTTTTGGACAATATCCTGGTAAACCCGGTTCAGATAGAGGAAACAGATGACATCTTTTGTTACATTTTAGAGCATAACATAAACTACAGCATAGCCAAGTTCACCTTTATTTCCTACCAGAAGCTGTAGGACTCCTCAGTTGGAGCTGATATCATGGGTATTGTCTAAACCACGTGAACCACTGGAGTGAACTCCCAATTAAATTCTCTTGTTTACTATTCTCCCATCATCCCATCCCTGAATCACATGGCAAACAGATGCTCCTGTTGCCAAGGAATCGCCACCAACCCCCACTGCTGCATGAGCCTGTAATTTATTGCACAAGAGGTAGTCAGCACGAGGCCTCATCTGCATTTGGACATACTATAACAGCATGGTCAAAACCAACTCATGAGTACAAAGACACAGGGCAAGTGCATTGCAGCTGCACTACAAGGGAACTTAAAACTGCCATCTCACTGCTCCTTCAAAGGTCAAACCTACTTGCTAGCCAGGAAGTTGCTAGAGAACTCAATATACCAAACAAACGGCAATTTTACTGATGTACTAAAGCCTAATAGAAGAGAAGGGAGGCACTTTCTCATGTTCATGCCTTCCATGGGCTGAGATTGGAAACACACTCTTAGCTACCCCTTCTGCACAGGTCAGAGAAAGCAGCCTCTCCCTGTCCCCAGCATGCAGTACCACCAGCTCCCACCCCTGGCTGGCACTGGCCTGTGGAGCAAAGGCAAACAGGGACAGGAATCACAAATATTCCTACAATTCAGCTTGCCAGAATGAAACATAACATGATGAATTGTCATTGATCTGATCTCCTGCCCTTTCTTTCAAATGTCATACATAATTGATCTGTGCAGAGACACATAAATGACTGATCCTTAAACACTGCACCAAAATGTGGTTCCAAAACACAGTAGAGTCAAAATAAAGTTAAATATATTGCTCTGATTGGCAAACAGTCAAACCAGCTGCATTTCACACATTGATCTTTCATGAGACAGTGCACACATTCAAAATTAGGCTGAATACTTAGGCTTAACTATACGGTAGGCCTGACACTGCAACACATTTGGGCAGCTGGACCATCCACTCCTCTGGAAGTTCACTGAGGTCCACAGAGTACCAATAGGAGCTCAGTCTCATCTGCACAGATACTCGTTTATCTGAGCACACAGGAATTAAAAATTAAGTGTTACAAAGCCTGGTGTAAACAGGTATGTTGTTTTGATTTCTTTCTGATGAGCCTTTTTATTTAAACTTCTGCATCCACATCTTTCTGACTGAATTCAACGAGACCACTTGCAAGGTGTACCTCACACTGATGCCTGTGAAAGAGCAGTCCAAGCAGATGAAGCTAAAAAAATTCTGGCATGTGCATTACTGTTTAACTGTTGCATGTGAAATCAAAGTCTATTCAAATTATATCTTATCTATGTTATTTCTCAATTGTTGGTGCTTCATAAATGTAAGTGCTTTTATAGGCATAATCATAGTCAGTATTTGGAGAACGGAATTAAGAAGATGTAAAGAATCATTATCCTGAAAGATCTCCCAAAATTGCAAATTGTCAAGAACAAAAAACAAACAAGGCGTATTTGCAGGATGGCAATCAAGATAAGGATTTAAAAATAAATAAATAAATTACTGAATGTACTATGAAGGACTGCATTTGAAGTTTTAAAAATCGCAAGACTTATCACAACACTTTAAGTAGTTTTTACAGCTTTCAACATGAAGATATGCACTTCAATTTTCTGAGTCATTTTGAAATTGCAGTACTGACTTCCTTTCCCCACTATCCTTTTTTCTTCATCTCCATCTCAGCAAAAAATGAGGTGTGGTTTAACATTGCATTGCTCAAAAATAGTGCTTTCCGCAACATTTTTGTAGCTGGAAGCACAAATGCTTCTTATTTCCTTTATTTTTTTTTTTCATGTAACAGTTTTCTATTCCTTTCAAACAACACATTTTTGTGTGATGCATCAAGGTACACAGACCCTCCGCAGTTACAGTAGAGTCAAAACAAAGTTACAGTATGCAGTACTTAAATGTAGCAATGACTCTGTATGTTGGGTTTCTTAGAAAGCAACGATTTGCCTTTAAAACTGATCTTAAAAAAAAAAAAATTCTGAAAACATTTCTAGCTAGCACAAAAGTTTAACTGCAGTAGAAAGACTCCAAGGACATCTGTTTACAAGGATGTTACATAAAGGTGTAAAATAAATCAAATAGGTGCAGGGATATGGAAATTTAGCAAATAATGCCCTTCTAGCTATTCTTTTCTTTTACATTTTTGCCCACTGGTGCTGGGCTGTTTCCCATCTGCAAATAATGCTGCTAAGAGTAATGGAGCTCAGTAAGCAATGTAAAATTGGCAGCTAATCTAATCCTTACTTCTCTAATGGCATTCTCAGTGTGAGCAGTCTACAAGTACTGGAATTTATTACAGCAAAAAAGTGCTATGTTATTTCCAATTTGTATCAACTGTGGAAAAACAATGTGAGAAAATACACAGTTCTCTGTTGAAATGCTAAGAAATTATAATTATAGAAAGGGCAGTAGACACAGACCCAATAAGAAAGCTTGCTACTGGTTACAACAAAGCAGATATACCTAATCTCCTAATGCAGAACTATCATCGTGATCTCTCTGGATGCCACAGTAGTTTAATTTAATGTCTTCTCATAGGCTAAGCAAAGCATCTGCTTCAGTCAACTAGCAGTAATTGTTAAAGAGCGAACAGTTCCTTACACATTTTATTGAAATAAAAGAATTCAGACATCAGATGCTAACACCTTGCTTTCTCACTTACTATATAGTAAACAACAGATACAAGTCAACACAAAGGAAGATTCTCATCCAGAAAAACCCACTAATATTCCTTTTTGGTCCAAGCAAAGTTTTAGTGAATGAGTGAAAGACATGAACAAAATGCACGCGGGAAGAACCTTCCTTTGTCTGTGGAGCTGCAGACACCATTTCATTTTCAAAACTCAAACCTGATATGCAATTGGTCGTTGGTGAGGAATGAATGTTTGAAAATAATTAGTCTATAAAAAAAGGAAAAGAACAGAGCTTTTGTTCATTATAGCAAAAGCTTAACTAAGCTATTAGTTGCAATCTTTGCATTTAAGCTCATCAACATTTATTTCTCAGTCCCTAGTCACAGCTTAGTTGAGACTCAGCTGAATACAAAATTTATTCTCATCTGAATTTCTTATGATACATTTAAGCCTCCAATGAATACCATTCACATTGCTTTGAAGAACGGAATACACCTAATTTCTAACCTTATGTTGGAATGATAATCTTCACCTTTAAGACAGGTGAAAATGCAGATTTAAAATTTTTATGTACTATTTCATTACTGGTGATTTGATCTCCAAATACGTATGTTAAATATTAGGCAAATACAATGATAATTGTATATCACTTGATTTATTCAACATAGTTAAGAAACGTATCCTGAATTCTCCTTCACCCACAAAATACTGATGGTTAATCTAAACTGAACTTTTAAAAGGCTATTTGTAATATTCCTTGTTGAGGCAAATTTACAAAAGGTAGAGAACTATGAGACAAAGGAACAGAGAATTACAAGAAAAGAAATCTGAATTTCCAATCCAACTACTTCTGACTGTCCTCAGTGGACATGAGAAACCAGCCCAACACACTCAAGCTGCCAGAAATGCAATCACAAATAGTAATGCAGTTCCAAAAAAAGATGTTGCATTTGTGGCTAAACTGACTGGCACAAGGAAGAAGAATTGTTCTGTTAGACTATCTGTCAGTACCTGTGCTGCTTTTGTATAACACTTTCATTGTGAGGATGCCTAGAGTACAAACAATTAAATCATCCACCTCTGCCATTTTGAAAGACTCTGCTTACCCCTTCCCATTCTGCATTCCTAATAGTTTGTGATAGCAAGATTATGGCTTAGCATAAGATATGTCTCATCTGTCAACGCAGATCATTAAAAGTAGCAGTAAACATGGAAATGTTTTTTAGTGTTTCATGGGAGACAACATCTGGTTCATGGCTCCAGGGATATGAATAGGTATCCTTACTATCCATAGCTGAGGACAGAATATATTACACACTGCTGAGTGGTGTATATATATATAGTGGTGTATATATATATATATCCCAACTTTTTGATTTCCATATTTATAAAGTCTCTAACTCTCTTTGTCCATATTACCAATATCACTTCAGACAAATATTGTCTACAGTCATTTTTATTTATAAATGGAATAAAATTTCCTTTCACCTTCAGAATGAATTCTGAGCAAATGTCACCAATCCTCCCTTTTCTCATGCTGTCATGGAACACTAGAAAGAGAAATGGTATTAACATAACCTGCTTGAAGCAGATTTAACAGCTGCTACGACATTTTAATCTGTAGATGTTTGAATTTTTTCTGCTCTGCTACAAGGGTGCCCTGACAGAACTGATGCCTGTGGTTTCACTGCTCTCCATTGCAGTCTCTCCCTTCACTGAGGTTTGTCAGAGATCACAAGGGGAAAGAAAAAAAAAAAGATACGATGGGTTTAATACTAGTACAAAATTTGACAAAAGAGGAGGTGTACATATATAAAAAACATCTACGGATAAATTGCTGACACTTTTTAAACTTGCAAGATGCCATATAGAAATTCCCCTAAGGAGGTTTTTATAAAGAGGCTCCTCAAGTCAGTGGAAGAAGGATGGAACGCACACCAAGATACTCAACAAAAGGTTTTACGTGCTCAAGTTTAAAGAACTTCTGTGATTAGACCCTTTACACTGCATAATACAAAAAATAAAATCAACTGATGTAAATAAGCTTTTTTTTTTTTTAGCCTACTGAGATTTATAACATTCTTGTGGTGCCATACCCTGTTCTGAGGGAGTGCAAATAGATTTTAAGGAGAAATTCTCCTTATTAATAATTAAATTTTAATTCATTTTAATTCACACACTTAGTCTAGATTCTCCTATCTAAAACAAAACAAAAACAAAAACCAATTAAACAGCAACAAAAAACAAACAAGAAAAAAACACATCCTTTCTCCATGAAACTTATCTTCTGAGCGATACCAGAATCACAATAAAACTAATCAGAATTGGTAAAGTAGAAAGTACAGAAATAGTTTTTATACTGAATGTTCCCTTACAATTTTGAGCACATTAACAACAAAAAAAATAGTTTCAACTATATCTCTGACCACCTTGACTTCCAGCAATATGTTCAATTTCGAGGAGCGTTACTTAATGACATCCAAGATGAAAATGCTAGATAGCAGCCCCAATAGCTGCTCAGATAAGTCATTAAGACATATCAATCTCTTAGCGTTCTCCAAGGTGTCTGTATAATACATGCTGACAGGTGCTGATGTTCCAGCATTTTTTATACAATTCTGTGAATCTTTTTCCCATAGCTGAACCAAACTCTCTTCAATATAACCCCTCAATTTTAGCATATGAATAAAGATACCCTTTTTTCTTTAATCTAAAAATTCTTAATTTGCTTTCATTTTGCAAATCCAGAATTAGTAGGGACAACTACAATACATTTAATTCCTCAGACTATTGCAGCCAACAGCATTTAAAACAGTTAGTGCCTATCTCTGCACCAGATGATTAAAAATCCTATAAAACAAAGGCAACATACTAACCAAGCTTTGATAGCTAAAGGAAGTTTGTTTTTTTTTTAAAACTCGCACAAGAAAACCCAGAATATCCAATCCTCTCAGTTACTGTGCATTTGCAAGTGAAGCTCTCCTTCTGCCCAGACTATCCTAGAAATCCAATTTTGGGTGGGGAAAGGAACACAACGAGCAGGACCACATGGCTGGGACACAAATCCTCACATGAAAGGGCAGGACCAGTGCTTGTAACGTGTATGTCCTGCGGCACTTGACATCTGCCTGGCACCTGCTGTTCAAGCAAAACTCAAAAATGTCATAAATGCTCATTCAGATTCAGAAGTTCAAAATTAGGGGGAAAAAAAGGAACAAAAAGGTGTGACAATATTTGTAAGATGACCAGAGTAATATAGAAGGATCTAACACAAAAATATTTATTTCATGCAACCTGCATCTATCTAAAATTAGAATGAGTGCTGAGATGACATTTTAATCACAGTGATTCTATGAAAATCAACTCATATTCAAATGTTATTTCCAGCAAGGTAACAGTTTTTAATATGCAGGAAAATCTGCTATCTTGTTAATACGCATCTAATATAGGAATGTAGTTATTGAAGTCTTTATAAGATCACACGGCTTTTGATGGACATAGCTATTGTTGCCCTACCATATCCACAGTACCAGAACAAGGAAGAAAATGAAGTACACTTTAAAGTATTAACTGACAGTACATTTCACTACTGCAGAACTGAAGCATACGAACTGTTTATTTTACACAGAAATAAGAATTTAAAGAAAACAAGAGAAAAAGGGAAACATCTTTATATTGAAAGTTCAGTTTCTAAAACATGAAATGATTGGCACTGATTTTCATCACAGACCAGATCTGTAGCAATTAAATCTGCCGAGCAGGTAAGTACCTTTTATGCCCTTGTAAAGGAAATATTGCCTGGCTGAATTGAACAAAGTGGGCTGGAAACTGCCCAAATCCTCAGGCTTGAAGGGCACCGACCAGCGGCTAAGTCCCTGCTGGTAGCCTGCAAAGAGGGGTCAATTTGCAGTGCTTATAGATGAGTATCTCATCAGCGAGCTGGACATAGAAACATACCACAACCTAACAAGTTGTCACAGTGTCCAATCAAGTTTGCAGGGAAAATTTGATTAAAGTTTTTCACAGAACACAGAGAATTCTGTACTGTAGGAAACAACTTATGGCACACCTGCTGGCACTGTTAGGATTCTGATAAAGACAGAAAATGTCCTGCAACACTTTGTAATTCCTCTAGCTACTAATTAACTAGTTTAGCATTCAGCTGATTTAATACTCCATAGATTCAAAGAGTGCCTTCAATAGAAAGATTTAATGTATCACATTTTTTTTAACTCTAAAAAATTGAATGCTAGTTTTCTTACAGTGAGTATCAGATAAACAATTGCAAAAGAATAATTAAATAATTATAGCATCTTCAGTGTTATCCAAGTATGCATTGCAAAGAATGGCATTCATGAAGCACTATCAGAACACTGTAAAATGAAATACCGTATTTTTGTATTTAAATTAAAAAAAAAAAACTCCCAAAAAAAACAAAAGATGACCAAGTTTTTGTCCCTCAAATATACTTGCAGACACACATACATAATACTTCCAATGCTGCAGCAAACTGTACACAGAGATTGAAGAATGAGATGGGCAAATGCTTAATAGTGTTTCATTTTAAAAAGTGACCCAGTATAATCAATCACTATTTTGCACATAGTGTGCCGATTTGTTTTGTAGTATAACACCATTAAAGCAAGTATGTCGAAGTCAAACAAATACAATTATAAAACCCCAAACCTTCATATATTTTAATTTTTTTGTAATAACAAATGTAGAACTCAAAAAAGAAAAAATCCAGTTCTGCTGAAGTAGAAAATTACATCATTCTTTAACTAATTAAAATTTTTCTTTGGAAGAAATCCTGGTAATCTGCACAGTTTTTTTTATACCAAGTATTTATAATTATTTAAAATTCAACTTAATATTTTATTCAGGTTTTCATATTTCTTCCTGGTAAGATGAAGAAACTGGGATTCATTAGTAGCCAATTGTTCTGCTTTATAAACAAAGGGAAGAACTAAATGCGCATTAAGTAATCAAACTGATGTCAGCTCTGCAAAAGCAAGAGGCAGGGGGAGGGATAGGTACACGTTATATTGCACTGACAGCTGTCCATGTAGCATTTCTGGCAGAGTCACGTAGTTACCAAATTATTTTTTTTTAGGTCTAATTATTGGAATCAATTTTAAATAGAAAAAATTGTATGCATTATGTATGCTGTTTAGAAAGTAATACAGAGTCTCTTTATGAAATCTAACCTGGCATCAGTGAGTGAATGTGTAATACACATATAACTGAAAGATTAGATCATACCATATGGAATGAACATTTTACCAAATAAAATTACCCTTTTTCTTTTAAAATCTGCCTTCCTACTGTTTAGTGTTTCAGAAATTTTCATACAGAAAGTGAAAAACCATCTCCTACATATATTAACTGAGGCTTAGCAATATGTAAGAGTCTTGGTTCTTAACCAAAAATATAGTCACTTTCAGAAAAACTGTAAAATATTATTTTGCACAAAAGCTATTTTGGCAACACAAGTAGCAGAAGTTGCTACAAAGTACAGGAGCCTCTGCCCTACTCTCAAATATAAATTTAGATGCAGTAAGTGGCTGGGGAAAGAACAGAGCCAGTAAACAGCATGTGTGGAGGTAAATACTAGTTTCATTTATGGTACGATCCAACCTCTGGAGCGAAGCCAGAGACCTTCCCATGAAATCTTTCTGTGCCTTAACACTGTTGCAAAGCTTCAGGGAATCCTAATTGTATAAGCAATTATAGAGAAATGAATTTGCTGCAAGACCACGTCCACTCAGTGGTAAAAGCGACAAACGCATCTCAACATTAACCACTTAAAATATGAATTTTCTGACTAGCCACTCATATGCATTTACCAAAATAACCTCAGTATTAACCAGTTAGCAGCTTCTCTTCAGTCTGATTATACAGTCAGCTCCTCGTAGCTAAAGCATGTACAGTAGATCTTGTTCCTCTGAAATACAGTTAGATGTTTGGCTGTCTTTTGATTTTAAATAATACAGGTTCTCCAATATTTATATCATGGTAAAATCCTAGTGCTTTAAAAATCTGCCCTTCACATAAGCCTAAGCATATATATTTTAAAATGACTTACTGTACATCTTCTTATTTTCTTTAAGGCATGAACAATGGCATATGAATGGGAACAGCTTTCAGAAAAGCATGTTTTGACAAGGCCAGTCCAAGCACAGAACACCAAAGGACTAACCTGAAGCCAGAAATGACAATGTGGTAACTCAAAAGGTTTTAACAAAAATATTTGAAACAAAATGGATTTTTTTTCTGTTTTTCTTCCTTTTTTTTTTTTCTTTTAAGTTACATTACTCTTAATGTCTGTTTAAAGCACCGATTGCAGTTTTGTATTTACCGCCTCCTCCAAGTGACTTTGGATAACTCATCTGCTTCTCTTCTGAATTTTCATTGTATGAAACTTCAAAAGGTTTTTGTTTGTTCCTTTTTCTTTCTTTTTTTTTTTTTTATTTTTTATTTTTTTAATGGCTGCTGCAAAATTAAAAAGATCCAGAAGTGGTCAGGGGCCTCATCTAATGCACTTTCAAAAGTCCATTATAAAGATGAAAATAAATGCAAGTGATGGGTTTTTTCCATAGACCCACAAACCACGCTTATCTATAAGAAACATATTGTGCATAGTTATTTTTTTTCTTCAGAGAGTGATATGTTTACTAAATCTACATTCTCAGTTTACCAGAGTACAGGAATTTCTACTTTACTAAATCCAGGATCCTTTCGCAGTTCCCAGTAGGTTTCATTGGTAACCCAGGCTTCTCTTTGATTAGCATCGATAACTTTTCTATAGAAGAAAAAAGAGAGAGAGAAGTCTAATCTCAAATCTCTTCTCCTATACAATATGTAATCAATAGCACATCTCTCTGATTTAACCATAACGTTTCATTAAACACACATTGGGCTTTTTCAGTCTCACCACTTTTGATTCTTCAAGATGAATATCATGGTGTTCAGAATGGGTATCCATTGTTTCAAAAGACTGCTTAATTAAAAAAGCTCTAAAAAATTTAATTGTAATTAAATGTGTATATATACATTTTTACCTACATTATATATCTGTGTGTACATATGTTGTTTTTGTTTACTTTATTTCTTTGTCTATGCAATGACTTACAATAACTTAGCTAAATCTTAGTTTCTAAGAGCTAACAATGATGAACATCAACAGTTCCTAGAATGTTATACTTCTACCCCATTTTAAACATCAAAAACTATTGGCTGTGTAGTGCAATACTTCAGTTACAGCACAGCAAAGGTTTACTACTGAAATGAAGACTCACTTAAAAAACTTGGGTACATATTCAATGCTATTTTCTTCCATGTACCGCCTCCGACTTCTCTGGAGTTCTTCTATTCTTTGTTTCTCTGATGCTGCTGCTTCTATATTTCCTTCCTCCAGAAGTCTGTAAGGATAACAGTTGTCTTATAGCAATCATACAGTACCTGAACAAGGAATTTTCTAGGACTGTTCATCACAAAAGACTAGCAAAAACTACGCCCCCTGTCTTTGCTATACCCTCTGTAAGATCTAGTCATAACCTCAGAAAACGAGTGACTGATACTTGACTCCCCAGTTGCAGGTAACTGCCTTCCAGCCTTAGGCATACATCATCTCTAGTTACTTCACTGTATCACAAACACTGAAGTAGTATGAACTGAGAATTAGGAGGGAATTCCCTTTGCCTCCACTCACAGCTTCAGGGCATGACATTTCAGAGCATGTATTTCCAGCCTGTCATGAAGAATACTACCTTCTACTAGAAGACTTGTGCAGTATACTAAGCAGGATGCTTTCCATTTTCCTTTTCTTCAGTTGAGTAAAGCAGAAATTTGACTTCACTACTGAGTACCTTCACAGCTAGGAGAATTCTCCAAGTCCAGACTGTGCACGGACAAAATTCAATACTAGCCAAATCCATCCTTAAAATCACCAAATATTAAGTGCATAAGTAAGCATTCTTGCCTTTGATCCGGCCTGAATCGTGCATCTGTTGTTGGAAGAAGATCTTTCAGTACAGGATCTAATTCATTGAGCTCAATAGCAAATCTTGTGAAGCCATAATATCGTTCATAGTTGGTTGGCATGGAGCCTGCATGCATATACATGAGAAAGAAAAAATGCTTTTTAAACTGTTAATCCAAACATGCAAAATATTTATATATTTATTAAATTGTAAAAGCAAAAAAAATTAAAATATTTTACTCTTACACATAATTAAAAAGTATCAGAAGATATTCTCTAGATAGAACAACATGCACTGAATATTAATTTCAATTGCTTATCCTGTATAGGTTGTAATTACCTGCTAGTAGATTCAAAGCTTTCATGATTCTTCCTTTTTAAATAAAAATTACTGTTTTCAAGATTTTCAAGCAAAATAGCTTCCTGTTCTCAGGCTTTTCAGATGTGTATGTAAAAGCTAAACCTACCTAAATTTTTGTGTTAATTTTGGACCACGTACTCATGCAAAGACTGATTGGGCACTGTCCTGAACCTTCAGCATGGATAGCCATCAGAGCATAGTAGACAAAACATTATCAATTACGACAGATTGTGGATAATCACTCTTAATATATGAAAAATACTACACGTGCAAAGGAAGAGTAATTCAACCCTAGAATTTCTAAGCAAGAAATAATGAAGCTGAATTCAGCTTCTGAAATCACAGGAGCTCAATATCTCTGAAGAAAAATCCTTTGGTTTAACAAAAGACTAAATTTGGTAAGATGGCCCCGCTCGCTGTGAGAAAGTAGTCATGCAGACCTAGACATCCAAATATTTTCTCAATTTCATTTTTATGTTGTCTCCAGCACCCCACAGGATTTATCAGAAGTCAAACTAAGATGTAGAAGACTGTGCCAAGTAGGAGCATTTCCATTTATCTTCATTATAAACACCTGTCCAATCTTTTTCACTTGTTTAGCCAAAAAAATATTTCCTCAGTAGTATTTCATGTACTTAAAATGATTGCTCAGAGTGCTTTACACAATTTAGAAATATACCACAGTGCCTGCCAAAGTTTATCACAAGCTTCTTACCTGGCCTCCACACGCATTTGGCTGAAGGTGCTACACCACAATAAAGGCCTTCGTGCCACTTTCCAAAGAGGCGATGCACTACCTTCCCTTCTTGATCTATCACAACTCCCTGGACTTCATTTACATTTGAATTCCAGTAGTTTACCTGCAAGTTTTACAAGGAATTACTACTCAGTCATCACATCACTCACTGGGCCAATACCAACATTGCATGAATCTTAATGTGTCATCGTCAGAATTTTGCATCAGAATTGCTCACCAAGAAAACTGGTATATAAAATTTGAATGATCTGAATATTGTGTTAGTGTATGAGAAACCTTGAATAACTCAATATGCGCTTTTGGTATTAAGGTATTTAAGTACAGTTAATTACTTGCAGCACACTGATCTGTTTTTATTTATGGCCTTTGCCTGGATATTAAAATAACAGGAGTCAAGGCAGGCAGTACTGAAGCCAAAGAGATAAAAGTGGTGGCCAAGTTCTAGCAAAGGTAGAAGTAATATGGCACAGAAGTCTATCCAGTGACCTTGCATTTTCACTGTAATAGCAGAAATTTTGCTATTTCATTTTTAAATGATTTTCATTAAAATCAACAGCAGCATAGCACACGGCTGTACAGCAATGTAAGATGTTGATATAAAATTGACCAGTTCAATAGAAGAGTCATCCTGTTTGAAATAGCACTCTTATTTGATGATTTACATATTCACAAACGTTGATAAGTCAGAATGTGCAACATATTTCAGGAATATTGAAGAAACAGTTCTATACAAACTTGAGCCGTGCAACGATATGCATTAGAACAAATGTGTTACCTTGACAAATGTGAGTTTACAAATACAAACACTGCTTTTTGTGTTTCTGATTGTTATCTCTCCATAGTGTTCTATCCACCTCCTTCCACTAAGGATATTATGTATGCAAGTAGTGACTTTGTTCCAGACATAGTAGTCTCCATACCTAAGAATATATCAATAAGTAGTTAATAATGCAAATTAATCATGATCATCATGGAAAAAAAAAATTAAATCATTAACATAATTACAAGACTATATTCCTGAAAAACATTTGTAACAAAAGCTTATTTTATTAAAGACATAAGTTCTGGGCATGTTATTAATCTTCCATGGAAAAGTTCACCTAAGCTCTAGTGCGGAGAACTGAAGAATAATGCTACAAAATACAAATCAAGACATTATGAATCACTGAAGTCCTGCACAGCATATTATGTGCTTTGGCATCAGTTCTAGAGACCTGGATCCAAAGATTAGTATAAGGTTGGATTTAGGCCAGAGGCAGACAAACAAATTAAATTATAGATAGAACAAACTAAATATGTAAAGAAGAAAACAGAAGTGAAGTAGGTTCACTAGTACGTTATCTCTTTTCCTGTAAAAGCTACTTGGATTAAGAGCACATCTGTTGTCAGAGACTAAAATGGGTGAACAAAGCACATTCTCCTTCAGAGCTGAGGACCAAACATGTAGACAGAAGACAAAGCTACTCCAGAGTGCATTTACTTTGATTTGGTATGGATAAAGAGGTGGAGTCCCTAAGGATGCCATACTGTTATAGGCAGAAAGAAAGGTGACTCCAATTTAAAGGATCAAGAACAGAGTATTGCAGAACCTGCAGGCATGCTTAAAGTATCCTCTCCTTGCATATTCTCATGGTTTACAACTTAGAACCAATTTTATTTGTATTGAAACTCCTTCCTTCCACTATTTGTTTAAAATCAAAATGCATTTTTTGGCTTTCACGTTTTGAAAAATGACCTTCAAATATTAGTGCTTGTTCTTTTGAGGCCTTATTAGCAGTATTGAGAGCTTTAATAAGGACAATGCTAGCTGAAAGTACTGTCAGCCTTGCTCTGAACAGCTGATCACTTCAGTGTCCCCACCTGCACTAATACACAAGAGGTTTGAGATACATGCTAACCCTCACCCACACAGTTCAATTCATGTGCCCTTTGCTTACACTTGATCCAATGCAGTTACAAGGAAGTACAGAACCAAAACCAAAAGGAAATAAAACAGTAGCTTACTTTGGAAGAGTCACATTCAAGGTTCCAACTGGAAGAATTTCCATTGATTTCCCCCAAAATTTGTTTTTCCACCTGATATCTGAATATAAAAGAAAAGATTTACAAAACCAGAAAGACTCAATTCTCCATCTTGCAGGGATCTGCTGTACTACATCATTTAAAATGGAACAGTATGAGGTTGTCATGAAAATACAGGAAAAAAAAAAAAAGAACTAGAGAATGGTATTAGATCAGAAAAGATAAAGAGAAGTTTCGTTTTCTTCTAGGAGTTATACCTGTGCTGTCAAATCTCTCCTGAGAATATTCAATATAAATTCAATGTGTATGGCAGTAGAGACAAAGAAATAAACATCTGCTTGTTCAACTTTGTAAAAAAAAAAAAAAAATCAAAAAACAAACAAACAAAAAAAACCTGCTTGTGTTTATAAGAAAATTTTCTTGATAAAAAACTTTTAAATAGAAATGTATAAAGATGCTGCAATTGACAGTAAGTTGTAGCACATCTACTTACTCTTAAGAATGAGAATTTGGAGTGAATTAATGCAAAGCATCAGTTTTTAATGTGTTACTACAAACTTTTTAAGTACAAAACTTACAGGTGAGTTCCAAATACAAAGCTCAGCCAATAAAAAAGAAGTTTTTACTTGCTAGTAAAAAAAAGTTCTATGCTTTTCAATTAAAAAGGTATACCTTGCCAAAACACAAAGTTCTTCGATTCACAGTGGCAGGCTGAAATGGGAGGATGGTGGCTAACCTGAAAAACAGTTTGTCTGAGTTAAAAACAATTAATTTTCATTCCTAAAATAATACAACTGTTACTGCAATATAAAAATTGTAAGCAGCCCACACTATTAACTTGTTTTGCTATGAAACCAGATGACAGTTTAAAGCTTCAGTTTTACATTATCTGCTTAAAACACTACGACAGAGATTACTATAAAATCAGACACCTTCTAGTGTTTAATGAGTTCACTCATACTTGCTACCCTTCTTTACTATTAAGAAAACAAACCATTTTAACTCAAAAGATGGAAGAAGGTCACTCTGTCAAATAAAGAAACCTAAACATCAGTACCCATCTAGAAACAAGCTTTACCTGCTCTGAGAAAAATCGAAATCCTTTGTCTTCTCTAATACATTCATAAGTTTCACCAAGCACAGGGTTAAATGGCTTGCTTCCTGCTCTGAAATACGTAGAGGCATAACCTGATGCTGCAAAAGCAGCTATGAGAACCTGCTCAAATACAGACAAGAACATAACAGAAAATAGGCTGAGATTCTTATAGTGTAGGATATCACATAGAAGAATCTGGACTAAGGAAGCATACTTGGAAGTTAAACACACAACCCAGCTAGAACCAGTACAGACTGAGTTTCTCCTGTGGTATAATTTTTTTTCATGGCCTATGTCAGTCTCTTCTCATAGGCCCCTAAAACAATCTGTATAAGACACTAATTTCCTACCTTTGATCAGGCTTATCATCCATGATCTACTACAAAGACTCAGCCACCCATGCTCTTTGAGAGTATTGGATGATAATTCTTAATGACGGGGTCACATTCAATTTTCCCCCATTGGTATCCATTTTATTTACTGCCAAACACGAAGAGCTCCCACTGAGGATGTCCTTCATGCAAAGTTAACTCACGATCTCCCATGCATGTGCTGCCTGTACGTCCCCCTATATCTACCTGTACATTCCAACCTCTGAACAAGACCCAGCTGGAGTAATATGCTAACTGACATGCCACATTAATTAAGATTGCAGCTCCAGTTAGCAGGTGCAGTTCAAGGAATCATGGCAGGCACACACATAACAAGCTCCTGTTTTACCAATAGCAGAGCAGAAGCAGGCAACATTCACAGCACAGCCACCACTTATGGTCTGATCTGGGTAGTTCGGCATTTCTGTCAGTTTTTGAAAGTGCCTCAGCTGGGGTGTGCAAATGTAAGGTGCTTGTTAAGTTTGGCTTGTACCAGTCGCCCAGTAGTGCACTACATCTCTGTAGCAGATATGAGGATTTAATTCAAGGAAGATTTCAGTTGCACCATCTTTTTCTTCCTGAACTCTTCTACCTCCTCTTCAAGCTCCTATCATAAGACAGGTACAAATTCTTCAGAGGTAAAGAAAAAATGCTAGCATTTAGAATCCCTTGCTCCCTTCAGGCCATGTGAACAGGGCAGTTAATGGACCCAAGTACCAGGCCATGACAAAATGACTGCCAGGTACTTGCAGTGCTGCGAGGCTCTGCCAGGGAACAACAAATATGTTCAGCAACAGCACTGCCAAGTCCCTTAACCACCTTTCCCTATCTCCCCTGAAGAAAAGAGACAATACATAAAAATACAAGAGCCAAATGCTGGCTGCTGACTGTCAGGTGAAAAACACAGACATACCTACAGGGCAGCTGGACCTGACCAAGCAGGGAGCTCTGTGAAATGGAAGAGCAATAGAGGGTCCTGCACAGAACTCCACAAAAGAGTTTTCTTTTTTAATACAGACATAAGAAGTGCCACACTAAATTTATTACCATGCGTTCATAGGGATCATCCGTTTCAGCAGCCTTGTCCAAGAGTTCACTATATTCCAACTCTTCACAAAGATGTTGCAAGGTGTTCAGAGGCTCATTTAGCTCAACTGGCATGGATACTTTGGAAAGATCTTTACCAATGTTATTTCTCAAGATATTCCATAGATTGATGTTACTGGTGTCAGGGCTGGGAGCTGGGAGACAAGTTCGCCGTCCATTCCTGAATGCTCCTCCAGTTAGTTCACCATTGACAACTGTGAAGGGAGAAAAGTATTATCACAACATAACACCACACTAAGGAAAACAGTCTCAGTGACTGAACTAAATTCACCACCAGAAAAAATAAGCCCAGCTTCACTGATTTCAGCAAAGTTGGTCTTGTACAGAGAAGTAGCAAATCACAAAACCAACATCATTTCCCAAAGTACAAAATGTAGCAGTATACTTTGCCGAGAAATGTCTGCAACACTGGTGTTGTCCTCAGATATATTATCACTCACATCACTGATATAAGACTCATCATCAGAAGCCTAAAACATAAATAAAATATCAATTAATTCAAATGTATGAAGTTTACTAAAAAATTACACACACAATTACTTGAAACAAAAATATTTAAACACATCATCGGTAGTCAATTAGAGATTTTAACTAAGTCAACTAGAGGTTTCAATCAGCCATACTTCCAGTGCACCAACAGTGTCAACATAAATTCTATGCTCTCCTGATGTTTCTGCATTGCTTATTATGAAGCCAAATACAGATATTACACTTACAAAAGGGTGACTCCAAATGAGATCAAAAGAACTAAAAAATGACAGCATAACACATGGGGGATGGGAGGTGAGAAGAGATGGTCAGACTTGTTTTTTATACAAAATCAAACATTAAAATGTACATTTCAGCAGACAAAGACAAGCATTGACCTATCATTTTGAAAAACAAGAACTATATCAGTGTTAAAACTACTTTTAAAATTCTTGTTTAAACTTTTCTTGAGAACAATAAAAAAAATTGTTTATCTCTGTCTGTCTTGTGCATATCTCCAATGGGATGCTAAAGTGCCAATATGTAAAATATTGCAGTTAGCTCAAATACCACGGGAAAGTTGTGGGCAGCCACATGATGGAGAGTCATCTTTGAGCTTCAATGAGACAATTTTTGACACTTGTCTACTTCTCTGATTACAGAGAATAACTTCAATATAATAGAAGAACTTGGTTTTATTTTTAATGAATACTTAAAAATCTAAATTAGTTGACCACATAGTCAGACCTAATTGTTGCTGTCATCTTTGCCTGAAACTGACACAGTCTAGTAAGAACATGTAATGAACATAAATTATTGATACAACTTCCAGCTCAGTTTTACACTTCGGAAAACCTCTGCAGCCCATCACAAGCGAGTCTCAGGCAAATTTATCTAAACCTTATGCATTCTGATACCTTTTTATTTTAAATAGCATTAAAAAATAACCATTCACGAGTGACATCAATACCTGAATCTGTCTGACAGCAAAGCTGCAGTACACTGTCATAGCCTACCTCATTTTCTGACGAGCTGGCAGACAAAAGCACCTCCTGTGCATCAAAGAACTCTGACACTGATTCAGACATAGAGAGCCTGCTCTCGTTAGAAACTTGCTGAGACAATGGCAAACTGACATGAATTTGTTCACCCGTCTGCAAATAATGCACAGAGAAATATAAATATTGCTGCTAATAATAAAGAAATATGCATAAGAGTGGTAAATGACCTGAATATTTTTCTGTGTCACATATAGGAAAAGACAGTAAAGATAATATTTTAGTAGGGTTTCTTGTGTACTCAATAAGTGAGGCTGGAGCAATTACAAAATAAAGTAAAATCTGAGCAGTGAGATATGTGTCTTCATTTAAGGCCTGCTTCTAAGCTGCACCTGCTACTAAGCTTCCGCAGTGAATAATTACAGAGTTAGTTCTATATGCAAAGGAATGGTTTGGTGGACAATAGCTGCACTGTGTCAAATGAGTTCAACTATGAAATTCAAATGAAAAGATACCTGGTCATAACAACTAACAGTACTTGGACCCAGCTCCAAAAACTCAATAAGGCTAGGGAGTTATACATTACATTCAAAATAAGTAGACTTGTTAACTAGTCTAGTAATAAATGTTCGAAAAGTTTGAATATCCAGAAGGATGGCTACGTACTCCAAAATCTCATTTGAATTAAGTGATTAACACTGATTCACAATTACTAGCGGGAATTAATTCTCTATGGTTTATTTTAAAGAGAATTTAACAGCAAATGCAAGAATTCCCAAACTGTGCTTTGTGGATATCAATTCAGGGACAAGCTAATTAAAATAGTTGAACATTTCTTCCTCTTCCTACTTGATGAGAGGAACGCCATGTTTCAGCATGTTACTCTACAAGCTTTTAAAAAGGAGGAACAAAATATTTAAGCTTCTGTCTCTGAATTATTCTACTAAAGCAGCAGCTGCTGTGAAGGCAAACAGACTTCTTATTTGATCCCTTAATTTATACAGCATAATGTTTCTGGGATAATACAATGTGTTTTAAACACAGTTTCTCTTCATCCTGGAATATCATCTCCATTAACCTTACTACAGAAGTCTTGCAAATGGCTTTGTTGACGCCTTCATCCAATTTCTATACTGGTGCCTCAAAATGCACTGACAATAAAAAAGTCACTAACAAGCCAGGAGGTCAAGAATTCATCCTTTTTCACTGAGGTTTATAAGCTTGTGGATGATTTATGAAATTTGATGAATTACAATGGAAACAGAAGCTCATTTCAACATTATCTTTACAAAAAGTAGTTAAAATTTTAAGTTTCTGTATCAACTGGAGGGACATGGAAAAATACATACAAAAGGTGCTCACAAATGCGTATTCCATAAACTAAGTTATTTATAGAAGTGAAAGAGATCTGGAATCCTCTCTGAAACTCTCTTTCAGTCAGACACACTTGTATGAAGATAACATATTAAAAAAGAAAGAGCTAAGCAGCAAAAAATACACAATAGAAGAGACAGTCATTGCTCAGAACTTCAACCACAGGTTGCCGTGCCCTGGCACTGTGTCACCTCCATTTTCTCTCTGTCAGTCTCCAGCATTCAAAAAATTGTAGGGATGTTTTGAAAAATCAAATAAAGTAACCAGAAACAGATTTTCACTTGCCTTTCCTCTTGGAAAAAATTATTAGGAAACCACGGTATGTTAATTGAAATGCTGTATGCATAGAAAATAATGAATGGAAGTGACAAATGTAAAATATTTCAGTAAAATGCAAGCAGAATGGCTGTCAAAATGACAGTATTAACTGCAACGTATTACAGGTCGCACAGTCAGATCTGTCCTTCTCACAAGGGAGACTGATTTGTAATACGTTTGATAATCTGTCAACTGAGGAAAGCAAAACAAGATAGACTAGATGTTGCAAATATGCTATTAGTATAATGCTTGGTTCATGCACTGAACCCTTTGAATTACTCAAGATATTAAACCTAAGCACTTGCCATTTAACACTACACTGTTCTATTGATTTGGCAAGAGAAGTAAGATACAGAAATAGTTACCTACTGTGTGTTATTGTGTGTTACATTACAGTACAGTAAAACCTCATTAATTCCCACAAAGCTACAAACCTTCCCTATTTCTCTGCAGAGAACATAGTTCTTTCTTGAGCCCTGACATATGCAAAGACAAAAGTTTAAATTTTATGTAGAAAAAATATAGTCTGAAAACATCTACAAATATCCAATTTCCAGTCTGAAAGATCTGATAATCTGTTTTAGCTATTAGTGAGGAACAGCAGGGCTTGATCATATTCTAAACGCATTAAAGGCTGAAGTCTTACCTCATCAGGGCTAGGGATAATATTTACACTGACAACCTGATCACAAATAACAGATTCTGAATGTATTCTGTTCAAGCGACTCCTTAGTTCAGCATTCTGGTTGAGAGCCTTAAAATAAAAATTGCACATTTTATTTACAAATTTAAAAAAGTGTTAAATAGCCAAAAAATATTTTTAAAAAATCTTAACCTCAGAAATTTTGTAAAAGAAGTAGTCACAGAACCCAATTTCTTTCATTTATAAGCAAATACCCATTTCAAGACCCCCTATAACATCATTCCATCTTTTCATTGGCTTGCTTTCAATTATTTTCCAGGGTCAGAGGGCACCAATACCCTCCCACAATGTAAGTCACATCCTACCTTAATTCTTCAAGTAGTTCTTTGGCAGCTACGCCTGTAGCTTATGTGCATTACAGAAATGGCAAGTGAATGTAGCAAGAAAGGACGAAACTGCAGAACAATGAAAAGGAACCAACTGCAGTATTCTTGATTTATGGCTCAACAGCACGTTCTGAACGATGGTTATCAACTCTTAGAGCCCACAGAAGGAAACTGCTTGCTTTTCAGCAGAAAACAACAAAATCACTAGCATCACTGAGTGTCTGTCTGTCCAGACCAAGCTGCTGTATTTGCATGTGTGTGATCACGAAAACTATGGATCACAAAATAAACAGATGCCAGTAGAATGTAAATGGTGCCTAGTATCTTCTAATTTTTCTCTTCTTTTAATGCCCAAGCTAGATTATAAACACAAGTGCATATACACATCGCTTGATGTCTAGAAGGATATGACTACATGAACGTTGAAATCCAAAAAAGCATAATATGTTATATACCCAGAACATGAATTGACTTAAACCTAATGTATCCCTTGCACTGGGAATTATAGAACAGGAGACATACTGTTGTAGTGGGCAATTATTGTTACCACAGTCACAATCCTTCCGCTCCTTCCCCTGGAACAGATTACATGATTGCACTGAAACAAAGTAGGATCAAAGCAAAATAAGTTTCAACAGTCACTGAAGACAGTTTAAACGATGCCATTTTGCTTCATTCTGAAATGATCTGTGCACGTTCACATGGAAGGGGAAATGCAAGGTAAGACCACTAACATCGGTTGGGCTGTTAGCTTCCTAAACTGCCAAAACCTAGTTAAGAGAGACAACACTAAATTTCCATTTACTGCCCACTGACACAGTGAACTAATGAGTGACAGTGATTTTCAAACTGACACTGGAGGCCAAGAACAAGAGGAACGTACCACCATCTATTTCATAGCAGTTGCTAGCAAGTTTCCACAAGTCCTGGTTAAATTTATATCAGTGACAAGAAATGGTTACCCACATATTTTAGCCTTAATCTTTCTTTATTGCCATATGCAGTAATCAATCTACGTAACATCACGCATTTATGTCTACAGAAACATTATGTCTAAATTTTAATTTCATGGCAAAAAAAAAATACAACTCAGTAACAATAATACTGCATGAAATTATCTTCACATTTGGGTCAAGTTCTATTTGCCCCTATACCTCTGCTTTCATTTCTTGCTTGCACAAGCTTTTCTAAATTCAAAAACTGGAGTTGTTTTGCAACCTGAAGATATATCTCACGGAATGGTGTAGGGTAGTTCATCAAAGCACTTATGATTGCTTCATCTCTTCTTCCCAATTAAAGCGAATGACAAATTTCCCTTTAGCTTAAATGGGAGAGACACTGGCCAATAACAGGTTTGGATCTGAAAACCCAATTTACCCATGATTATTCTTTAACACAATTCCTTTTGCAGTTGAAGACAAGGACATATAAAACAAATCTGTAAATATACAGTCTAAATTTAAAACTTAATTAAAAAAAACTCGAGAATCTCTTTGAATGTGCTTAGAGGCAGCTCCAAAAAAAGATACCTATCATTCCCATAAAAATTGTTGATACTCTTGTTTTACCTTGGAAAATTATAATAAATACATGCTTACAAAAAAAAAATATATATATATATGTATATGTATATATATGTGTGTGTATGTGTGTATATATATATATATATATATATGTGTGTGTGTGTGTGTGTATATATATCCTCCATATGCACTGAGGTTGGACTTACATTCTCATGTCCACAACAGAATATTTGCCATAGTTCTGGTTAAGAACCTTGCTGTTCTCTTGGCTCCCTCTACCTCAGGGAATAGCCAAAACAAAGAAACAGTGCATCTGGCAAATTAGGTGAGCTTGTAATCAAATCAGGAACGTACCTGAGAAAGGGACTGTCTGAGGTGTGCTATTTGAGCATTGTGACCTGTAAGATCCTGTTCTGAGACGATCTGCTTAAGCTTCTCCTTCTCTATAGCTATACTGTTAAAGGCAGATTTCAAAAGAGAATGCACTAAGGAAAAAAAAAAAAAAAAGATAACAGGTGTATCCTCAGATATGGAAATACATATTTACATTTATTAAAATAGCAATAAAGACAGAGTGAGATTTCTATCCCACACATACAGAAACTTGAAACACAGATCTTAATGAACTTCAAGTAACGTATATCCAAATTAATTACAAACACTTCTTAGAGTTGCAACGTATATACAGTATGTTCACACCTTATCTTATTCTTGATGCTGAGTGAATGAAAAAACGCATATTTGGAAAATCTGTATCTGTTGCTCTTTTTTTTCCTTTGTTTGTTTATGTTTCAGAGTAATAAAATCTGAAGTTTGGCTAAGACTTAATATTGCATCAATAACTAGGTTTACTTGGACTTCAAATAGACTTTTGATAATTTTTAAGTAGTATCATTTTTCCTGCGTTTTTTATGTAACACATAGCAAACTGATTGCAATACTTAAAAGCCTTTTTCTACCTGGAGAACTTTTTTTTTTTTTGTAATGCAATGATATTTCTAAAATATATTTTAGTAGTAAGCATTACCTTCCTTGCATCCATAGATGCAGAGAATATCTCACAAAAGTTTGCACCCAGAAAAGAAAAATCCCTGCAAAAGGTTATGCATTAGTAACATTTTGAATTGCCTTTTGGAAAAAATAAAACCAAATGTTTCCAATATCAGTCATGTATTTACAAGGTGCAAAAACAAGTTCAGATTTTTTCTAAAGGAAAGCCCTCATTTGAGGGTTTACCTTTCTCCATACTCACAACATCTATGCAAAATATATGAAGGATGATATATGTAATCTTTAAGTAAATCATCTGACCAGTTCAAAATTCTTTTCTGGAATCATCTAACACAGATGAACATCTTGGCCACGACAAAGTGAAGGCAATAATGAAGCACAACAGAAAAGCACAGTAAAGGAAAGGTTTGATGTTTCTAGTTACCTTTTTGTGCCATCAGGCAGAATTCTTCTTGAAGCTTCATGTACTCTGTAGAGCACTCCAGAGGATCTGTTACATGGCTTGGGGGGTCTGGAACTCAATATCTGCACAAAGGTTGGGATTGGACGAATGCAGCCGAACCGGGGACATTGTGGCACTGAAGGGAACCTACAGCAGGAAACAGTAAAGATGTATTATTTAAGAAGAAAACCAACTTTTTAATTCTGCTGAAGCAAAATATAAATTATTCCTTCTGAAAAAAAAAAAAAGTGCTTGGTTGAAATGTGAAGAACAAGGAAAAAAGCATGTAACTTTTTACTCTCCTAAATCACAGCATAGTTGATGCAGAATTCCTTGCAGTTCTTGAAAACTTTCACTGAAACAGACAAAAATAGCCTAAGCTAATCGCTAGCAGTGGAATATTTTAATTCTAACATTAACAAAAACTGGTCATTCCCTAATGCTTAAAAGAAGACTAGAAAATTCAGCCACAACACATGCTTCTTTGCATTTTGTCATTGGAGAGTCCACATAGCATGAATCCATTTTTACAGTACCAACATGCAAGTTCCTTCACAGACCTAGAAATAGGATGCACTATTCTCAAATGTATCATGGAAAATTAATCTACCTAACAATGTGAAAACCACTGTTAAACTTTAAGTAGAAACCACTGTACATGCAACAATGAAAAGGGAAAATCATGTGGTCTTTCCATTTTCTATCTAAAAAAAAAAAAAAACCAAAAATAAATCTCCACTTAATTTTCATTTGAAGTACAAGAGCCGCAAATTAATGCAAAGAGATGCAGTTAAGTAAAATGCAGTAAAGATTTTCATTTATTACAGTTTTCACTTTTTTCCTTCTATACCTTTCAAATACAGTAAACAAAAATATACGCGCGTACCTTGTAACTTTTGTATATAAATATATCACGTGTACTGAATAGTTACCTATATGTTCCATAAGCAATATATGTATGCTGCTTTACATATGTGACCTGTGTGCATGACAGTATGCTTTAATTTAACTATTTACATACATTTGTATAAAAATCCAGTCAAGAACCCAATTTTCAAAACTAAATGAAAGGGAAATGCATGCAGAGCTACATTTTTTTTTTTTTTTTACTTCAGTATTAAGCATTCTTAGACAAATTCAAGCTAATTTATTTTATGATATTGACCAAATGTATAAATCAAAAACTTCCACACTGCAGCCCAATGTAATTATTTAAATATGAAAAATGGAAGGAAAAAAAAAAGTGTCTTCTGAGATATGATTAAGAGTAGCAGATAAAACAAAAAGTCATATTACTAAGATACTTTTTTTTTTTTTTTTTTAATCAACAGATAAGTTATATTCTGCCATCAGTATCTGAAATTGGTACCTTGTTATTTGACTACATCAAAGAATAGTTCTATCAATCCCTTCCTATAACATTTGTCATCAATAACCATCTTAGGTTTCTCCTTTAAAATTCTACTGGACCTATTAATCACATCTTGAGCACATTCTGGCAATACCATTGTCAACCTTGCCCTTCAATTTTCATATACATATAGCACAAATTAACGGTTTCACAGCACCTAACCAGTGTAAACTTGATCCTCTTCTCTCATTGTTTTGATACCAACAAAGTAGATTTTTTTTTTGGACTTAATTTTTGATTCATATCAAGAATTCCTTCTAGAGAATTGCTGCCTCATACCTCAGCTGGCAAGGCTGAAAAGCAGTGTTTTTTAGTGAGGTTTATTGAAAAAAAGACCATTTTATTTACAGTACGAAAGTATGTCCTAGAAACAGCATTCACATGCTCTACAATTACCATCACACTGCTTGCAAGAAATACACACGGACATGTCAGAAACAAGTAGCTGCTTCGCTGACTGCTTTAGAACCAAACATAATTAACTGTTGACTAATAAGAACTCTCCTCATCTGCATCTTGGAAGAGTTTCCAAGTTACTTTCCACAACCAATGGAAAAAAAAAAAAAAAAATCAACACCAAACAAACTCATTTTCTTGAACAACCAGCAGTCTAAGCAACACTGCCCATGAACCTCTCTTCCCTTTTTTTCTTCTTTCACTGTAGTGCTTTCTCCTTACACTCATGGTGGTCTGATGTTGCTTTGATTACCTATTAGTTTTTCTATCTTTTTAAGTACTTAGCTTCTTGATGCATCTCTCGAGTTTTTCTTTCTCATTCTTGAAGACATGATTTCAGTTACACCTTGTCCTGACTTTGATTTATTCCAAAGGCTGAAATAACACTCATTCATCGGCCTCTTCAGAACTGCATGCTCACGTAGAGACAGACTGTTCCCAGTACAGTGGGTTGTAACACAAGCCTTCCCCTTCTGCATTTTACCCGATGTAATTCTGTATCTTCCAGACTATAGAGACAGCAAACTGAGATGGGGTTTATTTCTCTGCTACAAACGCAGAGAAGATAAGATCACCCAATCAATAATTGACTGATATTCTGCATCTATACATGGCTTGAACTGATTACAAGGGGTTAAATTTAGAGAAGTTATTTTGGGAACTGGAGGAGCACTGATTTCTCTCAATTCTCAAGAGGACCTAATAGTAAATGAGGTTCATGGTTCTGGCCACAGGGCTCAAGTTATTCAGGCTTAAGCAGAAGCTACATCTGAGCTAGTGGATTTCAGCTATGGGTTGGAGCCGCACACCTTCAAAAACTTTAGCTTGATGTTAACTGCTTGAGCTGGGTAGAAGTATGTGTTAAAAGCTCACTTGATTCTTCAGTTGCCCAGAGTTCTTTTTTTCCTATATCTTTGTCTTCCTCATCCATTTCACTAATCCTTTGAGGGACTAATCTATCTTGTGCATTCCTAATAATTGCTTTCCTGACAAAGTAGCAGCTGAAGGTATATTTACAATGCTAATTTGGTTTCATAAATAGCATTTCCCACTCCCACTTATTTGCCTGCACATTGATTTCAGAGCTTCAAATTTTGTGTCAAAGGCTTGAAGTATTAGCAAAAATGAAAAACCGACACTAGCAATAGTAATATGACTTTTTTGGATCATGGAATGTAAACAAAGTACCTTAAAGGAAAAGGCTAATCTTACATTACTAAAAAAAAAAAACAAAACAAAACAGGAAGTGTCATCATTTCATGTTTTTTGTAGCAAATCTCATTTTCACTGCCTTGCTATAGACCGTTATCAGAATCTTTTAACAACATGTGATCATTTCGGTCCATTTTAAATAATACAGAGAGCATAACAAAGCTATTTTCAAACAGTGCAGGGCCTGAGTCTGTTCATCACTTGCACTTGCATAAAGGAAGAGGGACATTACCATGAAAACAAGCTCAGATGCACAGTTGTGACACCCACTTGTGTCAGGCCTGATCACTTCTAAGTGACTCAGCTCAGAATGGGTAGCATGGACACCTCCATAAAGTGCAAGAACCAGCTTCATAAGCTTAGTACGCATTCAAGTTACACAGCTCCCCGTCTTTCAAGCTATGCCTTGATTTTTAAATCCACTCACTGTTGTAGCCACTGCTGCTGCTAGTCTCTGCCGGCGTCGTGTTGTGCTGAACTGGCCCTTCGGTGCCGGCCCTTCCTGACAGTGAATGCAAGAAGAGAAGGAAGTAGAGAAAGAGAAGGGGAGAGATGATGGACACAGGAAGATGAAAGGTGATCAGAAAAGGGAGAGGGAGAGTCTTTAAGTGGATTTCAATTTTGTTAACTCTTACGTCCTACACATTTTGAGAACATATGATATGTTCTCACCTGTGTATGCCAGAGACTTATATAGCTAGGTACTTCGCTAACGTTATCTCCAGAAGAGTTGGACTGCAGTGGACAAAAAAAAGAAAAAATAATTCTATTAGCTTTGCTGTTCAGAGTCATAATGCAATTATGGAATAAAAAAAAACAAAATGGATGCTATGGAGTGGAAGAAAACAAAACAAAAACTCCTTTACTTGACCATCTAGAAGATGAATTCTGAAAGAGATGACTTTGCATTTGTGGAAGTGCACTAACTGTGCTTACTGAAGATGTATGCATCTCAATAGTAAAACATGTGAGTGCGTACATTATAGGGAGCTTCCTTACGTAAATACTCCTGTGCACATTCCTGGCATTTGTCTGTCCGTCCTTGGGTTTATGTGTTCATTTTCCCCACATACCATCCTTCTGTGTTCTGTAAGATCCCATTTCTCATTCTATACGTTACTAAAGGCTTGGCTTTCAAAGCAATTCAAAATCTCAGACAGAGTAGCACAAATGAAGACTAAGTGTTCCAACAACTGCATTTTTGCATGCCTAACATGTGGCTTCATCCTGCATAACTTCATTTTTACATTACTTATAACAGAATCCATCATGGTGCATCAAAGTTGTGTACATGCTGCATGAAGTCTGCATGATGCAGAATAGCTCCACACCTACCACAAAGCCCTTCTACTTAATGGCTAACGTAATGTCACTGTTTTGAAATATTTGGATGAATTTATAACACTAAAAAAGCCACCTTATTATTATAGAAAAACATTTTCAATTCCTCTACATTCTTCTTAATCTATACATGCATTTATAGCCATTTCAGTGTTTTAAATTCATATACATTTTTCTTTTTCTGAAAGCAACTTGAGTTCACAGAAATAGCAATGGTACTCAGACACAAGGACATCATGATTAAGAACATTATAATGTAGTTTATTAGCTGAAGTCCTCGTCTCTTGAGCCTGCAACACTCCCTTTCTTGTAGGATTGGTGCATCTGAGAAAGGCCATATCCTCCATCCTCTGGTTGATACAATTGGTAGTGCTATTGACCACGTAGGAGTCGCCTAATAATGGCAGTTAAGAGAAGCTTTGCACCTTTTATTTTGTTGTTAAAAACATGCAGATAATTTCTAAAACAGAGACTAGCAACTACATTAAAGAAGAGGCTGCATCATATGCAGAATTTAAAGCTTTGTGCTCTCCAGAAGTATGTCTATATTTTGAATAAAAGTTTTGAAGACTATTACTATTTAACTAATAGAGACATATAAATTTATACATACATGTACAGAAAGATGCACAAATGTATATATTAAGCACTCAAAACTGCAAGATTCTGAATGCAGGTATACATTACTAAAATTCAAACAATGAGTTCCACAGAAGCACCACCCCCAAACACAATATTAAGTCAGATAACTATCTGAGTTACAATTAACAACATGTCACTAAGTACTTATTTAAGGGAAAAAAATAAACCAGGTTTAATTCATGAGCTGGAAGCCTCAGCAGAGCAAGATGACTTTTCAGATCATTCTGTACTAAAGAGTACTAAATAAATTCTCCTTCCTTCTTCCTTTGAATAAGTCTTGGAACTGTACTTCTCTGAGCACTGAATGAAATTATATCAATGATAGTTCATTTTGTTGCTGTTCAGTAGTATTTTTTTCTTCCTTTTAAGATCTTTAGACAATCATGAGAATGTAAAATTGTTCTTTAACCAAAGAAAGTCAGTTTTTGTACAAAAGAATGAATGCAGACTGATTAACTTGTAGATTACTTTAAGACATTTTAAAAATAGACTTTTAAAAAATAAAATAAACCTCTTTATATAAGCAATCCTTCTTCAGAGAAACAATCCAAGTATTTTTCTCCTGAGTAAAAGCTTGTAAAGTAAGCTATTAATTCAGCAAAACTAAACCCCCAATTCTAAAAAACACATATGTACATGCCATGATTAATTTCTCTCAGTGAAGCAACCCCACTTTTATCGGGGAATTAACCACAGTAAGCGAAGTTAAGTGCATACAGGACTGGTATACTTAAATGGCAAATAAATGTTTCTAAGAAACAAAGCAAGTAGACAAACTTGTCCTCACAATAAGAAGTACTTTTAAAGCTCTTCATACATCTTGCACTCATATTCCAGGAATGTGTTAGCAGAAACACAACAGCTATCTTACTAACTCATTTTGAGTACAATAGACACTAGATAGGGGAATTTTCTCACTGCATCTTACACAGTGGTCACAGAGCTAACTAAAATTACAGCATTGTTCCCTGCTATTTGTGAACAGAACACCTCATTTTCATGCTCTCTGGCTCTCAATCTCATACTGCAGAAGGTCCTTTTATGGTAATTAATAATTCCTTATTCTACAATCAATTGGTGCGTGTATTTCAAATGGAATTAATAGTCCATCTAGCTGGAAGTAGTATGTTATTATTAGTATTATCCCAAAAAACTAATGATACGTATGGAAGAAGGGAGAAAGGAAAAGGACAACCAGTTTTTTTTTTTGCATCAAATCTTTCAACTATTTAATAGCAAATCATTTGTACTGTCCATGAAGAAATGATCACAAATTAGATAGTGATTCAAAGAAGTGGAAAATAGATTATAAAGTTGGAGTAATCTTGAAAAAATTACCTATATGGAATGAAGCTAGAAAAAATGGTTAATATAAAAACACCGCAGGAGACCAAGCTTAAAAAAAAACAACTTCAATTTGTGAGGAAATCCAGTGGAATAGCAGCATGAGCAAATTATGATTAACACAAGAGCCAGAACGAGACCATCTTCCACAGATCACAGCTTTAGACCATTCCTGGGACAGAACAGTCCTCGGAATTAGAAAGAGTATGCCAACCAAGTTAGTTAAGATATTGGAACAGCCAAAAAAAAAAATCTTCATCTTGCATATAATTTAGAATTATTTTGTTGTTCCTGTTTCACTGCAAATTAATTTGTAAATCAGTCATAAATCATTTAATGCTTTGCTCTAATAAAGTAAGCTTTTTATTTTCCAGCCTTACACTTGTCAGGAGTCAAAACTGCCCCACGTTAAGCAAAGTTCACTATTTCCTCAGCAACAATAGACCGAAGTAGAGCTGTGCTATGCATACAAACTCTCAGAGGAATCTGCGAAGTGACCCATATCACCAACAGCGTCCTGAGAATCAGGTGCCAAACTGAGTCTCCCACAGGAAGCCCATCACAGTGTCACTTTGACAGGGCACAGGCAACTCAGGAATAGCTCACAATTCCCCTAGATCATCATGTATTGTTGCCTTTATAATTTTTACACTTTTTTTTTTTTTTTTTTTTACTGATAGAAATTTCTTTAGGCCACTGTGGTATGAAAGAACATGGGTTTTGCCTCTGCCTTTCCAACAAATGCTTGCATCCATTTTCCTGGTATTTTTAGTAGCCTACCATTATTCAGCAACAAGGAAACACAGTGATCTTTCACATGCAGGTAATAGAGTATGACATCAACCACCAAAATTCCCTTGTTAATAAAGCTTTTTACACCTAACAGATATTTCATTGTTTAACATGTTGTCCTTAATTTAGAATAACAGGTAGAAAGAAAAGTCATCTACTACAGCTGCAATCAAAGTTACTTTTCTTAGTCTTCCTTCCTTAAGATTGTCAGTCTTAAATGAGTCACAGAGAACTTCTTACTGTGTCTCTGAGTCACAGAAATTCCTTATTATGTCTCTGAGGGACATATCAAAGGTTTTAGAAGTCTGCATGAATTTCAAGGAATCTAAATTAATCAGAAGTTGCTGACGTGTATTTATTCCAGAGCAGACAGCACAGTGGTAATTGTTAGTTCCTGAAGTCTGTAAAGTACAGTCTTCATTAACATTCAGTTATAAAAAATAAAGCAGTTTTTGGATTAGGCTTCAAAACACACAGCTATTTCTGACAAAACACAGTAAGATTCCCTGGATCTAGGAGTGACATAGGGTTTCTATGCTTATTTCTGTGCTTTTACTTTTCAGATCTAAGGCAGGATTACGTCAATTGTTTTTTTTTCCATATAATTTATTCTTTGGTTTAATTCAATTTGCTCCCATAGTAGCCTGTTTCATAAGATAGAGCTTTTGAAAATACTTCTCACTGGTAACATTCCTAATGTAGTTTTTGACAAAGGCAACTGGCGTGTTCAGTATTCCATTCATGTTTTCTGCTCTTTAGTTCGATGTCACCTGCTCAACAGTTCCTCTCTTCTAGTTTAAATCAAATACCAGTATCCCAGTGCGCTGCATGCAAATCATCTTATTTGCACCTAAACTGACTAGTGTTCAGCCTCTCTTCCTTTCCCTAGATGGCAATGTTTTCATGTGAGTGAAAGTAAAATCAATACATTTTTCACTATCTTGTCTAGTTTTAAACAACCAACTGAGATTTAATTTGCATCATCAGGAACATAAGAGACAGTACATTGAATTCCTACTTTCAGTTAGTATATCAGTTCATGCTTAAAAGTTAATCTGAAAGTACAGTGAAAAGGAAAACATTGTGGATTCAGTACCTGAAGTTGAATTTTTGCATCTTTGCTGACACTTTTTGTTCTCCATCGTCTTGTGACCCGCTTGTCTTTCTTTGAAATATCTACACAGTTAGCCTACATTACACAAATAGTTAAAAGCAACAAGGTACTATTAAGTTGACACACAATACAGACAGTACACCAAGTTAGTAAAGAACTGTAGTGTTAGACATTGATAAATTAGAAAGCGAAGAAAAGAATGCTGCTGCCATGACCTGCAACTACAGCAATAACCAGCTGTAGACACCTATGCCCCTACTATAAAAAAAAAAGCGTTCAACTTATTTAGCAGAACAATTGGTATATTGTCTTCATAGCGCACAACATTTAGGAACAAATTTTGAAATCCTCATGGATTTCTATTTTGTCACTATGAGAGAAATGCTCAGCTCTTCCTGAAATGGTAAGTCTCCTCATTGGAACTAGTCTTTTCAACACAAAAACACCACTGGGAGACTTCAATAGTCAAGTGGCCTGAGTGAAAGAGGAAGAAAGTATTTAAAAATCTGCAGTTGCTTTCTTGTGGTCAAGAGGAAAACTCACCCTGAATTGGGAAATCCAGTCCAGTGCTTGGGACCTTTGTGACTATGCTCTCTTTTCTAGAACGTAAAATGTCCTCCCATCTTGAGGGTTTGAAACTGCACTCCTTAAAAACTTAAAATAGTATCTTACTGAGCACAATAACAGCTCCTTAAATATTATTTCAGTGTGTACATATAATTCTATTGTAATGGTTCTTAGTTCTGCTTTTGCAAATGGACTTGATTAATTGATCCTTCCTATTTAACTCAAATAATCTTAATACGTCTTATCCATTTACACACTAAACATTATTAAACATGATTAAGATAAACATGATTAAGATAAGCCTTTCATCTAAGAGTTAATACAATTTCAGAAAATCAATTTTAAGTTAATAGAGAGCATATTTACAGTACCTTTAATGCAACCAACAAATGCTTCAACATGATTATTTATTATCAAACAGAATTACCTGCATGTCTGTGAAATTTGGTGCAGACTGAGTTCTCTGTAGTATTTCTAAATTTTGAAGAAGTTTACTGAGTTCCACAAGGTTTGACTGACAATGAGCAAGATCTAAAACATATTAAAAAAAAAAAGATTAGGTGCTTCAGCTATTTTCTTTGCCGTAATGTTCACCACTGGCATTTTATTGTAATACAAAAGTCAAATGCCTCAGATCCAATAGTAAAGCATCTAAGTAGTAGCCTTATTGTCAGAGATGCTGAGCACTTGTTATTTCTACGGCAGTCAGCAACAAGATTGGACCTTAAAACTTAAGCATACTTTAATAATGATATCCATTAAGATAATACATATTTTTAAAAAATTTTTCAAAGCAACATCATAACACTAATTAAGAGGGAAGTTCCTACTACAAGCATCTGATTTATTACCTAAACAGCTCTCTCATAGGCATGTAAAGATGCTACTTAACCACTTCCATTGACAGTATGTTATTTCTTACCAACAAGACATTTTGCTAAAAGGGCAAGGCACAAAATGGTAAAGACTAACCTTCTGCACATCTGTCCATCTCTTCTGAGTCCTGCAACCAGGCTGCTACTTTACTCTGCCCAGTAGTGCAAGTTGCAGGAAGGCTGTTACTGCAAGGTATAGGAGATTGCCATGGGAAGCTATTTTGTTGTACCTAAGGTATAATAAAATGCTTACACTTATTGTTGCATGTGTTGCTCAGTCAATGTAATCACCATATTTCTTTGGAATAAAACAAAAAAATAAAGCAGACATTGTGATTTCAGTGACATCTGTGATTTGGCTAAGTAGTTGCCCATGACACAGGTATCTCTGCACAGTATGTTGGAGAGTCAAAACAAGGACATCACAAACTATGTTTGCTAAACATCACTTAGAAAAGTTGTTGTTAAAGAGGAAGAAAACTACAGAATAACAGACAGATTTATCTCAGATGCAAAAAGCGAGTGCAAATTCTTCTGAAGGCAATGAGTTCTTTGCACAATCTTTACAGCAACCCATTAATGAAAGCTACAGTACTCCCAGCTTTTTGCCGGCCATCAGTTCCTCCAGTGAAAACTCCTCTCTACTGGCACTCCAAGCAGAGCCCATTGAAATTCAGGCTTGCCCATGAACAAGTCCAGCAGGCATGAGTTTTCAACAAAAGGACACAACGTACCTTTCCATCTGGTACATTAGCAGCTGGTGAAGACTCTGTAGTAGAGGCTGAGGGGAATATATGGAAGCTAGCATCTCTTGGAGATCTCACTATCTCATTCTGACGGTACAACCGGTGGTGGCGTAATTTTGAAACCCATGCATCAAATGTATCCTGGGACTTCACCTACAAAGTAACTCATTATAAAGAAACATTCAAAATAACACACTTTCCCCCACAGCAGATTTTTCCTAATTACTATTACGTATTTCCACTGTGGATGAAAAGAGAATACATATTTGCATCACTTTTACCTTCAGATGATAAATGTGTTCTTCTGTATCAAGATCTATTCTGCGAGCCTTCTTCTTAATGGACATAACTGATAAGCCTACATCAATGCTTCCATGTACTTTGCCCTTCTGTATCTGAAATGAAAAGGCAGAGTACGAACTTGGTAGTACCATGTATTTCACTATATTTGAGAGCAAAATATCTGGTGCTGAAATGTTTTCCTTTTTTAGGACTATCTTAGTATAAAGACACATAAAAGTTAAAGCCTGTATTCAAACTAAAAAATTTAAAAAGAGAAAAATATCTCACAACTGCAGAACCAACTCCAAATGAAAAGTGTGGTGGTTCACACTAGCATGTAACTACAGGTTAAGTGAGAAGCTGAGAAAATTAGCACTTAGCTCCCTGCTGTTACAGCTTGATGGTTATTGGTATCTAATTTAATACTACCCCTTATATCTTGAGTGCATCATAATCACTTCTGTGTCCTATCCACATATCTCAAAATAATCAGCTCTCTCTGACACCAAAATTAAAAAGGTAGAACACACGCTCAGGCTAATCTTTCAAACATCTTCATTAAATAAACTAAATAATACATCTATTTTTACAAAAGTAATAAAAGGTAGAATCTGGGGGAATATAACTCGACCTAAACCTTACATGCTTTCCATACACAAATCTCTCTTTGAATCGATCTTTCATGTGTACACTTGTGATAAAGGTGTCGAGTATGAGAATGAGCCTCTAGCAGGTTGAATTCTAACACAAATTTTAAAACAGTCTTCAACTTTACTTACATCAATTGGTGACTTTGAATACTTTAATAGTCCATTATCCAGGACGAAAAACCTCTGAAAGTGGAAAAAAAAGAATTTTTTTTTCTTAATGATCAGATGCAACTTAAACTGTGCATAATAATTTATCTGCAAAAGAAAATAACTTTGTAACAATTAAGGACTGCTTACAGGTTGGAAAGAGAGCATAAGTATGGTAGCAAATAATTTTGTTTTCCCCTTCTTTGATAACAATTATCTTTTAAGTGTGAAAACCTAGATCCTGTTTCCAACAGTATGCTCTACGTTGAACTTAAGGAACCTTAATAATTGAGGATATTTTTTCTGTTTTTCAGCCAATTCAATAAGGTCTACTAGAAAGACAACATAGGTTGAAAGAGGTAAGTCTTTTTCTTTGTTTTCCTCCTATTTTCTTCCCAAATAAAATGGTCGTGTTTCAACATAACTGCTTGTCCTCCCTATCCAGAAGCTGAAAAGCTTTTCCTAGTGCAAGATGTACCCTGGAAAGAAGACCCACAGATGGATATTCCTGTGGTCTCCTGGATATCCAGCTGGGAAGTGATGCAGGCTGTGAGACATGGCTCTACCATCCAAAACTTCGCACTCACAGCAGACCTTTGTACAGTGAAGTAAAGATGAAGCTGTGATTCATGCTCCTTATACTTTTATTAGATGCAAGCTAGTTGTGTTAGTACAAGTGGAAATATTACAGCATTACCAGCAACGTACCCTGGTCATGGGAGGGTTTGTCTTTTGTACATGTGCAAGCGATATGGAGTGAGTCACTGTATCTTCATTGGTGCAGCTACAAGGAACAGGCAAATTAAAGCTAACGTGACAATGCCTATCTGTGCCATTGCTACACCTTTATTTTGCTGAGCAGTTTTCCCCTAAAGCAGAGAGCAGAATCCCCAATTCAACATGTTTCTCCAACAATTAAAGCTGCTGTAGCTTGTGCATACTAGATGGCTCTAGCTGCATTGCAGACAAGTTAGCACAGCATTTGGCACACAGCATAAAGATGCAGCCTGGCAGGAAATGTATATGTTTACTGAGATTCACTAACTTCTGTTATCAACATGCAAGTAATACAAACTACTTAATATTTTTAGAGCCTAACCTAAAGAACTAATATATGTTAATGATCTGGAACACAGCAAATTATTACGCAAGATTCTTTAAGCTGTCTGATATGGAAGAGATGGATCACATTTGCCTGATATGAACCTGTTAAACTGACATTATGAGCAGGGTCAGTACTTGCATGGCAGAAAATATTTCCTGAAGATGCCTCTGGAAATGATGTCAGTTGCACAACAGATCGTACCAAGGTCTGACACAGGGTGATAAAATTCCAGCTTTGCTGGAGGTGTAGCTTCTTGAATAAGATGTCAAAAGAACAACGTTGTGAAGTTTTAGTTTTACTACGTATGGTCATTAATGGACTAAAGAAGAAAACAATGTTAATTTCCTATTTTTCTGCCTCCATAGGCTCCATACACCAATGACCTTTTATCACATTGCATTTCACAGCGTACAGCGCTTCAGAAGCAGATGAACTACTGCGTAAGTTATACATGTTGTAACTGGTATGCTAATAAAGCACACTGAGAGCCATCAGAATTTGACATACCTTGTTCAACAGACAGAGGATTCCATGGCTTTGCTGTCAGGTCACTAACAGCATACAGTACAATCACTTTGTACTACAGTCACCACAGGTGGATTGTATTGTCTCTGGAACTCCTCACTGTGCTCTCAGCACAAAGTAGTGTTACAGAAATGGCAGGATTTGAAGGCAATAGTTGGAAAAAAACTACTCACCAATGCACAGTTCCTAATCCAAAATTCAAAAGTTCCATTTCCTTAGGTGAAATGTAAGATAGAGCATAGAGGGAGGCTATGAAGCTAATTAATCACACTAAAAATTATTTACATAGATAACTGCTCTAAAGTCAGGATGAAAAAAAAAAAAAAAGATTACCAGGCATAATCCGCTTCACAGTTTACATGTAACATTCCTATAGCAAACACTTGTGAAAGAAACAACACATCAATGTATTGCATTTTAAAGGAATGGAAGCAGTGAACTACTCCATGTCTCATATCAGACTAATTCTTGCTTTTTCACTTTCACTGTTTTGTTTTGTTTTTAAGTAAGATCTCCTTTTCTGTTCTTTCAGTATTTCAAGAATACCAGTTTGAAAACCTGTAGTCTCCCTAGGCTAAATTCAAGTGGTACATAAATATTTGCATGCCAAAAACAAATTCTAGTAAGTAAAACAAAACCAAAACAAAATAAGGTTGATAGGTAATCAGAAAAAAAAAAAAAAAAAAAAAGAGTAGCAGGCAGATGGAAATCTTGTACTCATAATCCAGCATGTGGATAGATTAGTATAACATTCACAAAGAACAGACAAATTAGAAAAACTGTGTTTTATACTAATAAGTGTGAATATGGACACAGATCTAAGTTGCATAAAAAAATCAAAGTTAACACTTTACAAGGAATAAAAAAAGCTGTTTATAACAGTAGGTTTCACTATTCTTCACAATACAATGCTGTGTCCTAGAAAATGATCATTCTTGATCTGCTCCAACGTGCAAAATATGGGTAGGCATCAATAACCAAATCTTGTTAACAGAGGATTTTAAAGAACTGTAATTATTATGCTATAAAATACAGGCAGAAGAGATAATGAACGCTGGGTTTAGGGTTAAGAAAAAGTGAAAGTGCCCATAGACAAATGTCTCCACATTAACTAAATAGAAGATTCAGGGGTTGTTTTTTTTATTTTGTTTTGTTGCTATTGGCATTTGTAATGGTGTTTTGTTAAATAGTCATGCCTCATGTCCATAAAGAAGATTACAGACACATTGACAAATTCAGGGACAGGGATGAGCAAATCTGCCCAGCCAGGAAGGCTGAAGGGAAAAGAACTTCAAGGGATGCTCTCCAGTAAGAATCCTTGGTCCACACCAAAGCCCTCCTCAGCTCTCATGGAGTCCTGGCTACTTCCCTGTAAACTCAATTCAAACTTACGCTGCACAGCTATATTTTGTTATAATGTATTCAGAAGAATGAAAGCGATATTGGCTAAACCTCTTAAAATACAAGGCATCTGCTGTATTATTTACACTGTCTGCCTGGATTTTGAATATAACATTACACAGCCAGCCCTGCAACGTTGAAGCCACAAAGCTGTGTGTGCAGACTAATTCTTTATACAGTCTGAAGATAAAGTCATCCACTGAAATTCTGGGCTTTTATTTGTCAGTCATCCTACATTGTATTTTCTCTAGGCAAAAAATTCCAAATCATAAAAGGAAGCAATAAGCCTTTGAATGTTTTATGAGAACATTACCTTGTGCCAACCTTTTAAGGGCCATTTTCTCTTTTTCAGCATGAAGCCTTCATGTTTGTCTGGCTTCTGTACATTAGTCTGACCAATTTTCAGACCCTCTATGATTTCCCAGCTGTCAGGCTCCTGGTGAAAAAGCATGAACACATTGATTAATAACTGTGCATACATATGATGTAAAACTGCACTTATATGCAGCACAAATTCTGCAATGCAAAATAAAGATTAACTCCGCATTGTAAGAGCTAAAAAGATTCAACAGATGTTGTAAGTGGAGCATGGGTAGAATTTGCATGCTCAAAATGTAACTTCACTCATAGTACTCCTCTAAAAACAGTGAGATCATGAGATGAAATGTAGACATCTTACTGTTAAATATATGGGAATATATAAACAGCGTACTTTGTACTATTCCCTGATCATAAGAATATGTAAGCTTTCTCATCTCTAGCATACAATCTGCACTGATTTTGGATACTCTTAATTTTCCTTAAAGTTCAAGCAGAAGAGGTTGACTTGTAGTTGGTCTTCAGTGGCAGTTTATAAGACAGAATTGCAGAGGCTAATTGCATCTTTAGAAATATGTAAAAGGAAATTAATCTTTAAGAAAGTTTCTTGTCATTCATTTTCATTGCATTAAGGAAAAAGCTGTGGGAAGCTAACTAATTCTCTCCCTAGAGAAAAGAATATGAGCTGCATCATTTCAGACACAACTAGCTGTATGCCTTTGTGAGAGCCAAGCACATTCCTTGCACACACCACTTGTTATCCATGATCACTTGCACAACTCATGTCTGAGTTGTGAAACATCATAGTGAACAGCTACATGACAATGCTTTTAAATAAGAAAAAAGTCATGCCTTTATTTACATCCCCTTCCTGCTATCATAATCAACAAAAGTTGCAAACTAGCATTTTCTCAGCAGTCACAACTCTCATTCATGTTACATAAAGCGACTGGTAGAGAGAAGAGGTCATCAAACATTTGAAGAGAAACAAAACTTCTTTCCTCCGTTTCCCATGAACCTGCTCACAGCCAAGAACCATCAGCCCTGCCTGTGTTACAGAGCTTCAATACCACCAACGTCACTATTGTGAAAATACGATTATAAATGTAACACCAAACTTTACGTTTACAAACCCGAGTAAGAAGTTGCTAATCTAACAAGGATGAAAAGTTCTGTCCCAAGTAATACTTACCACTGTAAGTTTTAATAAAAATTTTAGCTCTGTTTAACTTTCCCTGCATAACTGCAAATTGAAACTATCATGGGGCCAGTAAACACAGTTCAAAAACCATCACTTTGATCTCACTGTGTTTTGATATGATATTCTATTTCCATTACTGCAGCAGGAAGCACATATGCATTATTTTTTCCCCATGAAGCACTTGCCTCTTAAGGGGGGAAATTAAACTATGAGTCCCCTGGGGCAAGCAGAGGATCTCTCCTCTACTCTGCCAACTGACTCCTCATATTGATTTTTCCTTTAGAAGATCAGCTGCAGGCATAAGTCTTTTATCTACCAGATAACATCAGTATTGATTACTTTTCAACCAGAAATCACACAATCTCATAGAGCTATTCATTTAACCGAAAGGCCAGATACAGGAAGACATAATGAGCCATTATTCAGTGCAATAACCATTAGCTCCCTTTTGCTGCACCAGTGCCACAAGCCACCCTAACTGCAGCTAATCCCATCCATGTTTGGTATGATGAGATGTGCCAAGTATGAGGTACACTGTGCCACAGATCACTCTACTGCAAGTGCAGCCAGAAAGGGAAAAACAGAGTGACAGCAAAGGTTCCTCATCTGATGCTGGATCACTCATAGCACAGCTTTGCCCTTTCAGGACTTCTATGGTTCACTGCACATTAAGTGAGCAGCAGAATCAGGGAACACAGGCAGATCTTACAGGCCTAGTTCTGCATATGCCCCCAGCTGCTGGCAATAAGGGACTAGTTTGGTTTTTTTGTTTTGTTTTCCCAAATAAGACAGGGCAATTTCACTTTTACATAGTTGAATAGCATGTTTCATGTTGAATATGTTTTCTGAAGTATCATGAGTTATAGATATTTCTGTTTTACTTTTCTGCCAAGTATTCCATCACAGCATCCTCACCTTTTCAGTAACAAACTTACTTTTTTATACGAAGTAACTTAAAATGAAGCCTTCTTCAATCGGAATCAGGCTTATTTAGAATCAGCCCTTTCAGAACTCAGGAATTCAGCCCAGTGGACACCAACTACAAAGCACTCCATGTGAGAGTGCATCATTCAGGAATCAGTACTGTTACTTCTACGGTTCTACTGAAGGCCTCAGCAATGCTTTCAAACTTCAGGAGACTACCTCAAAAAAATGCAATTAGCAGGAACATTCTATGTATTTTTAATTAACATCATATTGATTAGTAGTGCTTTGGGACTTGGATATAGTTGTGTTTGTTGTTGTTGTTTTTTTTCCTCCTGATTGGACTGGAACATTTTAAAGTGCTTCTAGCTCCATATCTGAGATAGTTAATCTTGCTCCTGGGAGACATTCATGGGTGGAAAAAAAAAAAAAAAAAAAAAAAAAACAATCTCCACCACCAAACCCTTAATTTTGTTAATACAAAATCTAATAAAGATTACTAGCCTCCCTGACACCTAAGGCAGCAAATAGGAAGCTCTGGGGCAGGCTGAAAATGCATTCAATGACAGAATCATAAAAACCAATACCCTAAAGCTTAGCCAAACCTACGATGTAAGAACAGAAGGAAAGACGATGCCTGGATCGCATTCTGTGCTCTTGCTTACCTTGGACAGAGAGATAGGGTCTGTTTCAAGGAACTGCTTGCTTAAGGAAGGGTCTGTGCTTCCCGAAGAAGCCTTCCGTTCCAAAATATTAATGCTCTAAAAAAAGAACAAAAAAATAAAATCCTAAAGATGATGACTTATCATTCAAAGGTAACTTTAGAAATGCATACTGAGTAATGAATGACTGATCACATAGAATATAGTTTAGAATATATTATAGAGTATGTAATACGTACAAAGCCTAAAGCTTTACATAAGCATAGTGGCTGAAAACATATATAAGTACTCTCTATGCATAACAAAGTTCATCTTCCAGGGCAACACATCTCTTTCCTGCTTCTCTTTCTTATTACCAGCCTTAAACTAATGACTATGCTTGGCCTAGAAATGAGTGGAAACTAAAAAAAGATTGGCAAGAACTGCATTACTTGCTTTTCCTACAGAGGTTCAAAGTGTTCCCAGCTGGATCTATCACCTTTTCTGCTGAACTGAAACACTGAGTGTATATATCATACAGTGGGAACTGCCACACATTCACTTCCAAAACAAACCATTACAGGTAAGGCATTCTACCGTGGCTTTTTGTTACTGGCTTCTCAAGCAATGTAGTAGCTCACGACATGAGTACAGATTAGAGGTATTCACAATATCAGCAACAGGGTCTAAGCTGACCCTGAGCTTGCTTGTGAACATTAATTGAGCAAAACAACATTCAGCCATTACAGCTGTTACAGCCCATCTGCTCCATTTTGCATATTATCTGACTGGAACAATTTTGCAACATTCCATGTTATCCGTTGATGAGAATTGCTGGTACCTCTGTGGCATGATATGAAACTATTTCTAGCACATGTAGTACAATGATAAATTGTGGCAATTGTGGCAATGATGAATTCTCTGAGATGGGTAAGCTTTTGTCTACTGAAAACTACAATTAAATTTTTGTTCTCAAATCAGCTTCCTTACATTCACCAGAGAAGAGACTGAAGATGCTACATAGGTACAAGCGATTGTAGAAACTATCAGGGAATATAAAAATACATATAAACAGCCGAATGTTATTATTTATACAGCTAACTAAGTACATCAGGACCATATCTGAAGTAAATTAGAATAAACACAGCTATTCAAATAAATGCACATTTTACACAGCCTGCAGAGCAACTGACTGTTCTTGTTGTCTTTCAGTTTGCAACTATGAACAAATGGAAATATATGGGAACGGCCTATACCATCAGTGAAGATTAATAAGCACCCCTGCCACAGTACAACAATAATTGGTGCTTATTTTCAGTTACTATAATTTAATTTTACAGCCAAAAAAATAAAGAAAAAGCAGCAGGGTTACCTTGCCCACCCCATTTCTCAAGGCCAACAAGGAGAGCTTTGCCATTCATGCTTGAAGTTCACTGTTTTATCAAAGAGAGACCAAATTTGTTAAGCCCCATGACCACTATCAGACAGCTGAGAAAATGGCTATATTTATTTAGCACAAGTTCCTACACTACATGTTGAATAATTTAATATATTCATTTGAGCTTAGCACCACAATAATACTAAAGAAAAACTACAACAAAGTGATCTGATTGAACAGATTTAATGCTACATTTGCACAGAGCATCAGATTTGAACAATATACAATACAACCTACATATGTTCCTCCAAGGAAGATTAAAATGCCTCAATTATTGCAGTCAGGACAACTCCCAACTTTCTCACCAGTTCTGCTTGGCAGGCAGGAACCCCTCCATCTTGAGATGGAGCAATGCCCAACACAGATGTTCTGAAGGTCTCGCATCTAGCAGCCAATGCAGTTTGTTGTTACATAACTGCTATTTCATTTTGTAAAATATTTAGAGTGGAGCAACCCAGCAGCCCCTGGCTTGCCAGATTTCCAGTGACATTTTCCACTGCATCATTTTAAGGCAAAGTTTGTATGTTTTGATTCCTCTCTTTCTTTGTTTTCTTCATCAGCCCTGTTATTGCAGTTCCACTACAGTTGAAAAAAATACATGATTAGCTAACAGCATTTTAATGAATGCTGACATTTTCAACTATTTATTTGGAAATCAGAAAATGAACACTTTAAATTGCCTTCTTTACACTTCTTATTTCAACAAGCTTTATCTCATTTACTGTAAATATCTGCTTTCCAGTTCTTTTCTGTCATAGCCACTATTACACTGACACAAAATGCTTCCTTTAAATTTGTGACATGTCTCCAGTATAGTATTAAAATACATCCTTCGGCATAAAACATTTTATATTAATGCAGGCTATATTTCTTCAGAATTACTGCTGGAAATTACACCGTTGGAGGTTATTTGGCCTTTTGAAAAGCAGCTGCTTCTATGATGCAGGAATTTCTTTATGCATTTAGCACAAAACAAAACAAAAAATATTTAGATCTAAATATCTTTTTTTAAGCAAAAACAACAGAATCAGTAAAGTAAGCTGTTGAAAAAAAAAAAGTAAACAGGAAGCCTACACATGCAGAACACAGATGTTGATTCTGCTCAGTGTTCAGTTCACATCGCTTCCCAAAGGAAGCTGATGGGAGAGAATAATGATGTGATATTTCATATCCTCACCTGCTTTAGAAGGCAAGACTAGAAAATGTATTTTACAGCATTTTCCACATATCTTGACTCTATATAATTGACACTAATATCAATTTTGTCTCCTACTGAAGAGGTCAGTGACCCATTCACCTCATCTACCCAAACAATGTTAGCATGTGGAGCATCTGGTCTCCATCAGGTCACAGAGGCTGCAGACTTTAATGCTTCTTGGCTGAATATGACTTCCCCTCTAGAGAAAGAACATTCAAGTGTGTATTCAAAGGGAAAAGTAAATAGAGATAGGAAACCCAGTGAAGGACACATCTGGCACTCAGGTCTCCCTTTCTGCTTTGCTGCTTAATTATTTAATGGAATTAAATGCAATTAATTCCATGAGCTCTCTCATTCAGTTTATAATTTACTGACTTTCAAGAAAAAGACAAGCTGGTGAGAAATTAATCACTCACTTTGGGCTCAGACCCTCTTTAGTTCAAAAATAGGCACAACATGGAAATCAATGGAAAAGAATTGGTGGGTGACTGTTCTTGCTCACAGCATTCAGCAGCCTTCAACATTCATAACCACAGGACATTAACCGACACACTTCTACAACGTCCATGCAAAAAAAAGAGCTTTTTTCTTTTCTGGTGGTGGTTTGTTGCTTCCTTTTTCCTTTTAATCCAGAGTAAAAATTTGTGTATCTTTTTTTATCTGCTATTTTCACTGGCATTGTTTTTACAATCTAGATATCCCTGCACAGACTTATGCTCTGTATTTCAAGCCCACATCATACAAAGTGAAACACTAAATCACTTGCTGTCATCTAGAAACAGAGTATTTTCCAGTTATCTGAAATACAACAGCAGTAGCAGTAAATGCAGTTTTGACACCTTTTAAATAGAGCTGTGATAAATGCTGAGTTGCTCTGCAATATTACTCGCAAATGTAATAACCTTGAAATTTGCTTTTATCTTAGGCTGCTCTTTGGGCAGGTCTGACTTTCCTTTAGCTGATGCTGGAATAAAGACAGAGTCCCACATATCACAGAGAAGGGCAATCACAAAGCAACCTTGCCTCTAACAAGGCTCTCTATTATTCCCTCTCCTTCCTTTCTTTCTGTGTGTTTTTTTCTTCACGTAAAATCACTGTGGTCCTACAGAAATATCAAGGATGTTTGCTCTGCAGGTTTTTAATCAAGTCTTTCTGGAGTTCTATTTTTGTATGTTAAGGCAGTATGTTACACCAGTGCTTTCAGCCTCTGGAAGCGAAGGGTCCTTTACTTTTAGAAGAAACTTTCAATAAGCTGAAAAAGAAGTTCTCGCTTCCTTGATGAGTTTTTTAGATGAAGGCATTTACAGAACTGGACAAAGCAGAGAAGAGCTGTCATCATGCCAGCAATCAGCTGGAGTGACAGTGGGCTTGGGATGACTACCAAATCACAGCCAAAGTCTTTAATGACACTGTTCATCTTTTACATTTTAGATTTTGATAAGCTTAACTCAAAAAAGCACAGATAAAAAAAACAGATAAACTGGCAATATCTAACAGAAAACATAAATGTTCACTAATGATACAAAGCTTTATTATGACTCTTGAAAAGTCACAATTAAAAGGATTGATATTTCTCTAAACAGTCCCAGGATAGCAATACATTTTATTAATGGTGATGTAGCAAAAGAAATAAAGAGAAAAAAGTCCCCATAACACAAGATTTCTGTGCTGTGCTCATATATTAACTAATTCAAGAATCCATGGTGATTGGCCTTCAGGAAATATATGCAGTTTTCACTCTAATAAGTGGTTGCAAACAAGTTTAACATGAATGAAGTACCATAAAGTTGGACACTGACCTAAAAATGCAAAATACTAGTGAGGAAAAAAAAAAAAAAAAGACAGTTTTGCTCTAAAAGCATTTCCAATGCTAGGGTAGAGCATTTAGGAAAAACAGATACTGGAACAGTAAATTTACTATGGCACACACTTATTTTGCTTAACACATTTGTGTCTTGAATATGGATCCTTCCAATCTTGCACAAGTATCTTGCAAACAGAAGCCTTCATATCATGCCTGCCATCATCTCCTTTTTTTTTATTTTGTGTCTTTTGTCTCCACTGAAGTAATGAAACCAAAATCACCCTTCCTTTTCTCTTGAAGAAATCACAAGTGTCACTTTGGAAGCACTGGACTTGTCAGAACTTGTGCTTGTGTGTACATGCACACCCCTCATCAATAGCAGCCCTTTAGGGATCAAATTCGAAAATGAGTGCATACTGTAGTAATCTCAATCAGGGGACACTTGAATAATATGATTTTTATTATTTAATGTCCAAGCCGACCTTTTAGTTTACGTTGTCAAGAAAAGGAAGGGAAACATGCCCGTGCAGGTATAAGCACAGCAGAAGAGGAAAAATGAGACAAAGAGAGCAAGAGTGAACATGTTTTAAAAATACTACTTTATCTATCTTAATTTGCATGGGTAATTGAGCAATTTCCTGCATTTTGTAACAGAAGATAGCTACACAGGCCATTTCTAATCAAACTGACTGAAAAGAAATCTCTCTCTCCAGTGCACACCTGTAAACCCCACTGTGCCCCCATACTTCTGGAGGCAAGGTAATTCCAACAGCCGTGTTGGTGGGCTCAGACAAGATACACATATGGGACAACATTTCAGGTACATATACAATCACTCTCAACAACTGGATCACTTGTAGGCAATTGCTCATGGATTAAATTCACTGTAGCCACTCAAGGAATCTAGTAGGCCTGGGAGTTATGATTTCCTTCAAGATAAGTGCTGTGTCATAGAACATTCACAGTGGTGGTCCTATATCTTCATAACTTACTCCATTCCTCCTTTCAGATATTTTTTTTCAGATGCTGAAAAAAAAAAAAGCCACTGTCTTCTTAACATAATGAAGCTTTACAGACTGTTAAATGCAGAGAATTATCAAAAACCTTATAGAGTAGAAGTAGCTAGCTGATTTAAAAAAATACTTGCATGTTTTAGTTACCAGTTTTACCACTTCGTTCTTTAGCTCCCTCAGGAAAATTGTTTGCTCCAGTGAGTTGCTGCCATTTAAAGTATTTAACACTTCCTGCACTAATGCTGCTTTATCTGTGTAATCCTGAAGAGAGTTAATTAGGAAAGAGAGAGCAAAAGAGAACTGCTTCACTGCAGTAACAGTACTTGGAATTTAATAGCACCTTCAATTTGAAACTCTGAAAGACATTAGCAATTATTATTGAAATAATTCTCACAAACTATTGAGAAGCTAAACTACTTACAGAAGTCTACACTTCGTTGCAGCACAAAGCTAGGAATAAAGTTCACTGTTGTCAGATCTGTATGTAACTACCGACAGCTATCTGTCCTTGACTTCCTTTCCTTTAAAGTCATGGAGTAACAAAAGCAAATTAAATTTACAGGTAGCCATCAAGATTTTCTTTCACCATGTCACAACAGGCTGTCAGCAGTGAGCAAGAGTACTTTAATTGAGCATCTACTCAAATACAGGATATAAACGTCCTCAGATTTCTACATGGAATATATTATTCTGTGCTGCAATCTTGTGCGAGCAACAATTTCTGACGCACACCAAACAGACAGGCAGGGAAGGTAAAGAGGGCCATCAGCCATATCGTCATTATTTATGAGGCAGAAATCTCTGAGGCAAAAAAAAAGTCTTTGATATTGTAGCACTGATCATAAGCGGTCATAAAGAGAAAGCTGAGTTTGAGGTAACTCAGTGTACTAAAAATAATAAAACCAAAAAAGCAACCATGCAAGCATTAACATTCCCCCTAGTCCTTTCATCAGCTCTCACACATCCGGTTACTCTGAGTGTCCCAGAAAAAGCATCAAATATGCTAAATGAAATACTGCAATGAAAAGAGAGATTCTTTCAAACAACTTGAATTGCCAGCAATGAAGATGAACCCATGATGCGCCTCATTCTGCTAACCTAGATTATCAAGCAAAAGGTGCTGAAATAATTATTTAAAAACAAACAATCAAAAAAAAATGTTTTTCCTTCATAGCCTCCATCTTTCAGTCTACATATATGGCCAAAATACAGTATAATTTGAAACATGGAAGCTCTCCTATTAGAAAGATGACCATACAAGGCTAAATGCAACAGAACTAAAAGCTATTCTTTTATGTTTGCTGTACAGGAAATGAACCAAGATTTTGATGAAACAGTAATGGGACAGAAAGCAGCAGAAAGAAATGACAACTGATCATCCCTCCTTCCTAAAAGAACAAAAAGAAAACTGAGACATTAGAAAACAAACCTCCACATTGAAAATAGCAGATGCTGCTAAATTCACTTTCCATTACATATTAGCTACCCTTTAGACGACAGTAAGAAAAGTCAAATTCTAGTCTTTGTTCAAAATTTTATCATTATTAATCTTTTTATCATCATCTTCTCCTATAACACACAGTCTTTGTTCTGCGACTGCAGGTTCAATAGCCAGGGGTCAGGCCCCAATTTACGAAATTGTGCCATGTTAACTTACAACACGCTTTCCTTCTCAGCGCAATATTACTGCCTATGCATTGCAGTGAATATAACAATATAGACTGCAGTACGACTTGCATACTTAGTCAAGAATTAAAATACAGAACATTCACAAAGGGTTTACAATCACCAGATTTGAATGCATAACATATGCTTTTACAAAATGTAACTGCACTTGCTACAAACAGTGCTAGTTTTCCTGCAGTTGATAGAGATTCTATGTTCTGTTGCTCCTCTCTGCAGCGTTCCCATCAGGACCACACAACTGCCCTGCAGCATGGCTCAGCCCAAGGGTTAAACAACAGAGGTTTGGTGTGGGCCTCCCTGATCATCCAAATTAACCAAGATTTTGCGGAGCATAAATGACACTGAAGGTCCTATGACGACAAAAGTTTGATCCCAATTTTTTTTTTTTTTTTTTTTTTGCTATTGCTGGCTTCAATACATTTTGTTCGTTTATCAATTACTTAGTCATAGAGACTGCAAATTGGCAATGTCAAAGCTTTTGCTGACTGCTAATTCTCTTAGGTGATGTATATTGCACAAATAAGAAAGCTACATTAAAATGCCAGCATTATATACAGCATGACATTTTCCACTCTCCTTGAGATGATTTATCATAGCCACGTTCACACTCACTCAACCTCCCCCACTATAATTTATTGGGAAACTGTTCCGTAATTGCTAGTGTGACTTTGACAAGAATTATATGATGGGAAGATTTCAATCATTAACCATCTAGAAATATCAAGTGTTATCCTCACATACGACACTGAAAGCCACATTGACACTTTACCCCGTCACATCACGTTGCACATCCATACAGATTACCCCTTTAGAGAGGGTGCTTTTTTCCCAGCTCCAATAAAGAGTTTGAGGAGGCAGTAAGAGAGAACTTTCAAGCTTTTTCAAAGCAAACAAACCAAGAGCCCACATACCAAATTCCCCTACAGCCTCAACCATGATTATGTTCTAGGGAAATCCTACAAAAAGCAAAGTGTGTACAAATAATGCCAGAAGTGAGGAAAAAAATTAGACATACAATTTTAACAGTAGATTGTACAAAGAATATGCATGATTTGCTGCATCTAAAAATATGCAGAAAGGAACCACTTGCACATTCACCTCCTTGGGTATAGTACCACTGTATCTCATGCTGTAGTGCTCACTCCAGCTGCAGAAGAAAATTGCTAATCCATTCATTCTCCTCAATATTTCTCTGCCTCTATCACTAAAAACACCAATACGAATGCGTTTCATTCTTTTCCTTTCCATTCCACATTTATGTGCCTAGATATACTGGCTAAGCACCTTCAGACATTATTGGATCCAAGATAGCTCCAGATACACCATCACACCATCGACCTCTTCAGACTATTTTAAATTCATGCTTCACATTTCATTGACCAGATACAGACTTAAAGTTAAGCATCCATTTTATTGTAATGACACGGATACCTTATACTACCCCATTACCATGGTAACAAATATGGTAGCTGTTAGATTTATGGTAACACGTATTCCCAAAGGCAATATTTTTTTTTTTTTTTTTTTTTTTAATTCTCCCTTGCACAATCCTACCAAGCTACCTAATTGCAAACAATATTTGGAGAATACGCTCTTAGCTGAGCTCAGCAGCCCTCACAAGTCCTGCATTCTTTGGATTTAACTGCAGAAAGAAAAAAAAATTTTGTTTGGAACATCAGTATATCAAAGTTTCAAGTGAAATTAATAAAAAAATTAAGAGGATACCATACAGTAACTAGAATGTAACTGAATACAGCTATCCCTATTTCTATACAATACAAAAGGGAAAGTATTTATCATACGTCTTTTGCCAAAACTGAAAGGCATTAGAAATTTTTTTTAAATTCCAGACATTTTCTGCCTGTTAACAAACACATCAGAATTCTTTTCACTGTTTATAAATATATACTATAAATATATAAATATACTTGATGGTGAGACTATTTACATTCAAGGCCATAAACGTTATAGCATTTGCCAAAATAGTTGGTCTTTAGAGTTTTACAATTCAGGTAAGAAAAGAAAAAAAAAACTACTTCAGCATCAGCTGAGTAAAAAGCATCCCAGCTGGCATCCAAGTGACTGGGAAAACCTTCTTAAGCTACAGTCATTCAAGTAAATGTGTACCACACAAACACTAATTAAAGTTCTTTTCCTGGCTCTTTCCTATTGTTAAGCTGAAAAGAAATTATTGCATTAATGATAATATTTCCACAGTTCTTTTTAAACAGGATGATGTTAACTTAAAAGCTCATTTAGTATTTAAGATTTCCATTAAGTCCAAGTTTCAAAGTATGTTTTTATTCTAACCAATTTTTTCAGTCCCAGATACTGCATTTATTACAAGCTACAATCTGTGATAATAGCTCTTGACGCTTTCTAAAGGGCCCCTGATGCTGGAGCCAAACTGTACAGCCAGCCCACTAAAAAACCAACAGGAATGCACAGGTTGCTTCAAGTGGAAATAATACAGTCCTTTCTGAAAAGGATCCTAGAGAAAAAAATGTGATTCATTTGCATAGACAAAAGCCTAACATAACCAGACAACTACTACATAACTTTGAACAATCAGGGTAAATTTGTAGTAAACCAAATTACATTTAAAATCTTAAGTGTTTTCATAGAGGACTAACAATATAACATTTGAATTGAATTGAAATATAATCTTGACAAAAGATGATATCTCTGTAGTTTAGTTAACAAAGAGATATTTATATATAAAGCAAAACAGTCTGAGCAACTGTAGGCTCATACTGACAAAGAACTCTACAGAAATAAATAATTTCACCAGACGTCTCACAGGTCAGAATTTTCTCCTTACCTGTCTCCTATCCCTCTGAGATGATGATGAAGAGGAGGCACTTCTATGTGATGGAGTGGATGTTTTGTGAGCAGGAGATATACTCTTCTCCTCCGAACTCATCTTTGCAGCAAACTTGCAGTAATGATCTTGTGCTCTTATCATTCATGTACAAAAAGGCAAGGGATACTCTTCTGCATTCTTCTGTTTCACAGTTTACGGAGTGCCAAGAGTTTAAGCTCAGCTGAACTTCACCTTAACAAAGAAAAATGTGAGAGAGAGAATGAATGCACCTTCACTTTAAAACAGTTCTACAGCAAAGAAATCTGTTGACAGTCACTATTTAATCCAACCAATCTCCCAAATTTTTACTTCCTTTCCTTATTCTAACCATACAAACACATCCTCACAGGACATGATATTATGTTATCTCAAAGAACCTCAATGGGAAGGCTTAGGCAATTCACAGCAATTCTCACACCAAGTTTACAATTTATTTCAAGGGGCCAATATCTCATATTGCATGTTATCTCAACACTGTCAAGTAACACCTCAGTAGCCACACCAGAAATGGATATTCCTGAAGTAAATGCAGCCCACGGGAAACCACCGTCAACCTGAGACAAACACGAGGAGGAAAGAGTGGCAGGGAAAACTTCAGTACTGACTATAACCCATCATCCATGTCCCAGCAAGGTGCAGGTTTAATATCTTTGATTTCTTTCTATCCCAAATCTATTTTATTTAGCAATAAGTTCACCTAATTTTCCCCAGGCTGAGTCTGCTTTGCCCACAATAGCAATCTCTTGGCCTTCATTTCACTCCATATGCTTTTGCATCCTATTTCTTCCTCCCATCCCACTGAGCAGCTAACCAGTCTCGGATAAAACCATTCCCTGGAATGATGCCTCTGCGTGAAACTATCATCCATCTTCTCCATTGCTCTTTCCCTAATTAAGAAAGGCAACATCCTTCCAAAAATGCTGTTGTGACAGCACATCAAGAGTCTGCCCAGTACAGCTGGCTTTAGATGGGTGTGGAGGAAACTGCTCTCATGCACCGTAGTTAATGAGATCAGGACAAAACACATTAACCAACGCTCAGAAATGATCATGGGCTCAAGAAATGACGACATGATGAAGATAGAGCTTTTTAGCTTCTCCAGTCACAACAAATGTCCATGCAAGACTATCTTCCTAAATTCAGATGAGGCAGCTAAAAAGTTACATTTCATCTTGCAGCCAGCAGTTTCAGAATATTACACCCTAACAAACACTCTTGCTGGAGTGAAGTTCTGTGGCGACTTGTTAGAGACAGGCTTCATGCTGTCATCTGGTTTTTTGGCAACACTTAAAAATTCACATTGTTCAAGAGTAGAATCTGAGCAGTATTACAGGTCTTTTGTAAGTCTTTTGCAGGAATCATTTCTAACGAGCAAGTCATTTTGAAGTGAAAAATATATAACACCTTCTCTGCTTACTGTACTGTGGAAAGTTAAATAACCTCAATTTATTATTTTGTCAGTACTTTTGCAAACATGAAACTCATCCACATCCTGTGGATGAATTTTCATCTCCATTAAGGAGCCTCCTGCAGCATTACAGAACCCGTATAACATCTGTAGAGCCCATGCAGAACGCCTATGGCATGGCTGGGAGGGCATGGCTGTTTCACCAGCCCATAAAACCTGAATATCTTAATTTTTCTGTTCCTCTCTGGTTGAAACACTTCCGCTTGAAGAAGTGGTCTAAAAAGATAAGCTGGATCTGCTCCAGCCAGCTACAAGACAGTTGTTGCAGGAACTCACTAGGGCTCACTAACAGTCTGACTTATTAGATGCAAAATGGCATTACTAGTAACAGACAGTATTTCATTTTTACTTAGTTTTGCCACTCTAAGCAAAATGACCTAGAAGTCCTTTGTGGCAGGCCCAGCAGTGGAGTCAACAAGGATAGACAAAAGAGCTCCAGGAGAAAAGCTTGTGTAGCTGACCCCAAGACCTCCCTGCTGTCCAGCAGGCTTCCCCTGGTCCAGCCAAGGCTTGCTGGTTAACCAGGCAGCAGAACTCCACCTGGGGCTGCAGGCACAGACCCAGCCACCAGTTATTTCACTGAAGTTGGCCGACTCTGCAGCCAAGTCCCCAGGCACAGCAGAACTGAGCTCCCCTCTGCTCTGCCCTGCTCCCATTCTGAGTCATCTTCTGCACCCTGTTCAGCAACTATGCAGCCTCAAACAAACAAACAAAAAAGAACAACAAAACAAATCCATCTTCCAGAGCTGATGTAGTTCTTCACATTTTGCCACTGCCATTTGCATTTGATTAAAATTAAGGTTTGCATACAATGGCACTACTGTGAATAGTATTTGTATGCAGCAAGACAAATACTAAGCATTTTTAAACATTCATTATCAGGTCAAATTGACTTTCCTTGAGAAAATACAACTCACTATAAAGCACTGAACTTAATCTTCCATAGATAAAAGATGCACCAAAGTGAGTAGGGAAAGCCAACATTTGGCTCTAAGGAATAAATGAACAGCACTTGGGAGGGCATTAACCAGCAGTACAGTTTTTGAAAGAGAAGGCTGCACAACACATTTGTTTCAGGACTTCAAAGTGAAAGCTTAATGAAGCTGTTCTCAGAGAGGCCTTTCCTTTTAGCCTAGCATGCTAACTGCTGATCTAGCTGAACAGCTGAACATTTCCATATCTTACAAACATATTGGGCAAATTTCAGCCAAAGATGTGCACTGACAATATCTCAAGACCTATGCAATTTTCCTACAAATCTAAACTCAAATGATGAAAGTTAGAAATAGTAGAACAAAGAAATAATAGTCCCAGTTCACAAAGCAGTGCAGAACAGTCAAATTATGAAACAGCTAAAAGGACAAATTTTCATTCACTTTCAGCCATGAGGTCATTGAAAAAATTTTTAGCAGAGCAGCCTTTGGGCAAATGAAAATCAAATGCTTATTAAAACATCTGATCTTCACTCAGTTGACGCGTGGAAACATTTATATTTAGCTTTGGCACAGGATGACAGCGCTCTGGCACTTTAAGTGTGTTTTTAAGGCTTTCAGGAAGCGTAGGTGCTGTTGTAAAAGCAAATACAAAGCTAGCAAGTGGTACTCAGCAGAAACAGTTCTGTACTCATTAGGTTTGAAATGCTTTAAAACTCCCTTTTTTTTAAAAAAAAAAAAAAGGTATTGAAGCCAAATAAAACAGCAGTGTACACCTGAGCCAAACTCCTCTGGTTCTGCGGGGTTCCCTAAGCACTTGGAGCCTGACTAACCAGCAGCTCTCTCAAACCACACTTGATTTATCAATTGCTGTCCATCACAAAGAAGCACAATACTAAAGTATCCCCTTCATACTTGAAGAGGCAAACATTGCTTCTTATCCTATTTAACAGGGGGAATAATTGCTATTACTTACACATGGAAATTTCTGATGGAGGAGCAGTTCAGGGTCAAAAGTTAAAAACTAGAAGTAGGATATTTGAGAAAATGAGCACTATAAGTACAACAAAAATATTAATGTGAATTAGCAAGAGCTAACACTGAAGTTTCTGCTATTGTTCTTGCACACTAAGCTTAAATTCTGTTTCTCTCCATTGCTAAGAGCTTATCTTCCAATTTTGGCTTAAAATTTAGGTAATACATCTTTTTCAGAGCATGTAGAAGAAATAAATTTGTGAAACTGATTTAAAGAGATGCTTGTCTCTCTGTAACTAAGACTGAAGCAAACAATTATAAACCTCATTTTTTGGTGAACCAATTCAATTTACCAAAATCAAACCAATGCTTTTGAAACATTTTTCACTTTTTTTTTCCCCCTCCATCACTGGTAATTTTACTGTTAGCTTCACTGGAAACACAAACAAGCTGCATACTGTGGCAGAACATTCCTACAATATTTCTAGAAAATAAAGAAAACCTGAAAGAACAATATTAAAAAACAATGATGTTACAGTCTTGCCCAGAGACTCTGTGGATGCCCCATGCCTGGAGCTCAAGGCCAGATTGGATGGGGCCCTGGACAGCCTAGTCTAGTATTAGATACGGATATTGGTGGATAAAGTGTACAAACAGATGACTTGCACAAATGCAGAACTATAAATAAACCTGCATCTCACATTAATAAAAGTTTTCAATGGGTAGCATCAAATGAAATCTTCATTCAAAAAACAGACTTCAGTGACAAATGCGGTGTTATTTCTCACTGGCTCTTTGTATCCTCTGATTGATTTCTTTTCTGCAAGAATGCCCAGAATGCTTTATAGTCTGTTTAATAACCTATGTACTATTGGCATAATTTGAGAAGACAATTTAGGGCGCAGAATGCTGCCTCTGAACATAAGTTAACTAAAAATACGCGAATGTCGCTGGCATTCCTCCAACCAAAGCATCTTCACACTGATGCATCAACACAGGCTGCTATTCATCGGGAAGGAGAAGGTTGTGTGAAGCGTGCATCTGTACAGCACGCTCACTCTGTTCTCCAGCACTCAGCAGAGCACAGCCCCTGTTCCCATGTTATGTGGGATACACAACAGCCTGTCCCGTCCCCCCCCCCAGCCACTGATTTCCATGCAAGAAAATCCTAACCATGCTCCCCTGCTGCAGTACACAGATGCTGCAAACACAAGAATGTAATAGAAATAATATATCTCAATGCTGTGGCAATTTCATAGACCATTAATGGGAAATAAGCAATTTTTCTTTCTTCCCCCCTCTCTATAAAATTGCAAATCAACCACTTTACAACCCCTATATGAGAGTCAGCCACATGAGCATTTATGATTCAGCTGGGTGAGACGAACTTGGTAGCATGCTCTGTGTGTACAGCGACAAGAGAATGAAAATACAGCATGAAATCTGATCAATAACCAAACCCTAAGAAGCTGAAAGACGAGCAGAGACCACATAAGTAATCTAGCAAACAACTCTGCAGACAATAATTTAACAGCTGGCTTTGTAAGAAACAGCCTCATTTGCTAACCTGAGGATAGCAGCTGTGCTGTTCCTTAGTTATATTCTCTATTGATCTTTAGCCAAACAAGCAAAAATTACTGTCAGATCCTGCAGCTCCCATCCACCCATCTGAGAAAGGATTGTCACCAGACTGCCACCACTGTAGAAACATTGCTGCTTCTGGTAACATCAGAAATAGCTGCTCTGAATTCAAGGCTTGCTGCATGTCTATTGTCCTGTTAAAAATGATTCATTAAAAAGAAAATACCATAAAAAGCAAAGAAAACACAAAAAAACACCTCACTATTTTCGTAACAGATTTATCACTTTAAACTATCAATTATTGGGAAATAGTTTTATCCAATTAGTTTTTATATAAGTTTTATTTACAGGTTCTGTCAGATGTCATAAAGATCCAATTCTGGATTCAGGAGAATTATTGACAGAATTTTGCATGTTTACAGAATGGGAAAAAGAAGGAAAAAAGCAAAAAACAACCTTTTCTTTTTTAATCCAGAAATTCACTAATTCCTATCATTTAAATAACTTTCCCACACCCTTTTTTTCAGTACAGTCTCAATAGCAGAATTGCTCCAGTAAGAACTTTCAAAGCTAATATTCAGATTAGTTATCAAAAGGCACATCCTGACTTTCTGACTAGTGAATTTTAAACCCCAGATAGTTACCAACACAACACCGCTGATCTAAGGGAACACTGATTGCTTTTAGGTCCATTTGTGCCTACTCACAAGTATTGAAGTGCTACAAGAAAAGTTAGAAGTCTCTTTGCACTACGTGCTTTTTAAGATAGAAGTTATTAGAATTCATACAGCTATATTTCCATTGACTCGTTCAAGTATTTTAAAAATTGTCAATTTGAAGTTTGAGTAAAAAATGCACATCTTGTTTTCTGATGCCAGACAAAAGCAGTTATTACCTATTTCCACATGCAATTTTTCCGCAAGCTCTTTCTAGATCACATTATTAATTAGCCAAGATACAATGTTGAAGAGTAAAGCCTAAACCTGTACCACTGCTCTTAATTACACTCCACATCTTCTTGACTGATGCTCAAGAATACAGCCAAAGTAATGGAAAAAAGATAGGAATTCCATTGCAGCTGTGTTTTACAACCTCCACAAAAGCATGCACTGAAAGAATTGTTAAAGAAATTAAAATGAATGAACATGGCATTTCCCAAATTGGTGACTGTTCTTATTAGAAGTCCTTAGGTTTTGTATTGGGAATGTCCTATTGGGAAGGATCTCTGGAGTTGTTTTTTTTTGTTTGTTTGTTCGTTCTAAAGGAGTTCTGTTTGCTTTTATAGTCTTTATCACTTAAAACACTTACGCCACATAGCTGCACCAGCAACCACCCTCTGAAATGCTCTTCAATGCCATTCTCTAATGACACTTGGTGCTCTCCCAGCACTTCACACCTGGTACGACTTAACACCGATGTATAATTTTTTCCAGAATGGTACCTGCATGCATATGTGTCAGTGAAATACACCATTTTGACAGACTTCATCAAATAGATGGATGAGGTCAAACAGCTGATAATCAGATTCAGACAAGAGGTCAGTATGGCATATGCCTTTCCTATCTTCTGCTTGCCTACACAATTAAGCAGTTTTCACCCTCCTCAAATCCCTGAAGCACACATGGCAATTAGTGGCATTTCAGCATTCCAAACCTCCAGCTTCAAAGATAATTTCAAAATAATGTGTTCACCTCATACCCGGTCTCTGAGGATTGCTTCAATAGCTGAAATGACTGTAAGATTTTCATTAGGATTTTTGTTGTTGCTCATTTCTCAGACTGCCACTATAATAGAATATTGATTTGCATGGCATTGAAATTTTTGGCACAATACAGAGGCAGCACATTGACCTGTGCTATATGTGTTTGTAACAGACTGCTGTGAGCAGAGTTTTAAGCATGTGTGTATATATACATATATATATATATACACATATACACATCTATAAAAACAGAAATACAATGCACTATATTCCAGTTATATAAAAACAGGAAAAATTAAATGCTGTATATTATCATCCTTTCTGAGATGATGTATGATTCAAACACACTTAAAAACAACATGAGAAAAAAAAAACAAGAACACCACACGCTACTCCATCCTCCCATCTTGTTTTTATACCAAACATATTGAAAGATCTGTTTCTATGAAAAATTTTCAAGGCATGAATTTTTTTTTTTTTTTTCAAGCTTTTCATACAAGACAGAAAAAGACTGAAAACTGTAATCAAAACTCAGAAAATGCTTTCACGTACTGTGCTTTTTAAGGATTAAACAACACAATTTTCAATGAATTCTTGCTCTAGAAAAGCCTCTTCAGTAAATAAACGGACAGAAATAAATAGCAAGCAGTACTTTTTTTTTTTTTTAATTTTAGTAATGATTTCTGTTATTTTTTTTAGTTCTGGGCAACCTAAACAAAGCAACAACACTTCAGAAGGTGAAAGACTCCATTTGCTGATCTAAAGCACAGAGCTTGATTTCCTTTATGAAAAGTCTACAGATGTAGACCTACAAAATGCTTCTGAGCCTCCTGAGCGTAGGAGCATGATACATGCTTGTGGTGCTTGAAATTCACATCTGGATGCACTTTAGCATCCATGTTTTATAAAGCTCTCATTTCTCCGCATGTTGTATTTCCACTATCTCATCACCTTTACATTTTTGCTGCGTGTTTTAAACCTAGCACAAAATGTTGATTTCTATGTCTCAGAGTAAGCTAAGTAGTGCTTATTTTATTGAATTTTGAACAGTGCATCATCAAATGGTTGCAGGAAAGATTCCACAAAAATCACTACTATCTTGAAGTGCAGCATATTTATGGGAGTACAGGATTGCTGGAGTTCGTTCAGGTCACAGAAAATTGAGGCACAGAATTGGAGGATTAATCAGAGTTTCCATGCAATGTAGTTTCTGGGTTGCAAAATTGAAGGTCACATCCAAGAACAAAAACTAGAATATAGTTACACTATGTGAATTTCATTCTTGGAAGCAATTAGCTGGACAAACATTAAGTATCACAGCCGATCAGAGCTACACAGGATAATGCAATTAATAGTTTATGTATAAACTGGGAAACATCAAGAAGGAATAGGGAGGCTGAATTACCTCTGTAACTGCTACTAAAATCATTGTGTCCAGCTCTGCTGCCAACATTTCAAAAACATTCACAAATCAGTTCAAGAGAAAACCATGAGCATGACAACAGGAATGACAAAAACTACTGCTAATTATTTAAATAGTTTATAGAGGTCAATATATTTTATCAAAGAGAAGATAGAAGGGTCCTTTATGACAATCTATAGTCCACTATATAGGGAAAAAAATTATTAGCAGAATTCTTCTCTATGTGTTTAATAAAATGTAGAGGTACAAAAAAGAAGGGAAGGAACTAGATGTATGCAGGTTAGAAATAAGACACAGATATACAACACCAAGAATAATCAAACACTAATAAAATACACTGAAGCTTACAACAGGTGCTTGTAGGGCATTTTTAGATCAAGGATATACTTTTTCAATTTTATTTTCAATATTTTCTATATGTTTCAAAGCTGCAACACCACTAATTTGGAAGAAGAATTTCATCCAGAGAAGTCTGATTCCCTATTCCATGGTATGAGGTTTACATTATGACGTAGCCTGACAAATCAAACATTGAAAAGAAAACCAGATAGAAACTAAAAGGAATAAATCTCTCTTAATTCTTCTCTTCAGTGCACTGTATTAATCTCTCCATTTGAAGTACAATTTTATCTTCACACATCTCCAGGCATTTATTGTCTGATCTTTTATATGAAATAACATTAGTTGATTTTGAAGTCCAGATAAATAAACATTCCAATAATTGTATATTTGTTGTGCTAATATTTGAATTTCTAGCTACTTATTTGTCTCACCAACGCATATTTAAAACAAAAAGGTTCATGGAAAGGCCATTTTTATCTCATTACTACCGGAATTTCTTTATTGCTCATTCAGTGACAGCTTCATTAGAAAGACAGAAAAGAAAAATAAGCTGTTATAGGTTATGCCAGTGCAGTACAAAAACCATCTTGAGCACTTCACAAAACCATTAGGACTCTCAGGTGAGGCTGAAAACACTATGAAATGGATTAATTGCTTTTGAAGTTTCTGCAAACTCTAAGATACAATGAATTGAATTCAAATGAACTCGGAAACAAGCGAGCTGCTCAAAAGTAGTTTCCTGACAGAAGCATTCAGTGGCCAAACAAAAAGAACCTTTCCTCTTAATACACAGTTATCTCTTGACTCTTCCATAAGGCAAGGCAGAATATTCCCTATCATCACACTGTTATAAAGCCCAGCACACATCAATAGTTAAACATGCTTAGTTCTTCCTGCTTTTGAAATACTAATAAACAAACACTCAACTGCACTGACAGAAAACAGTGTAAAAACACACAAAAGTAACGTCTGCTACAACAGGAACTCTACCTCCAACATTATTAGCAATTTCAGTTGAAATTACACTACACTCAATTGCTTCCACCTGTGCACAAAGCATGATCTAATCTGAGAACAGAAATGCCCTCAGGCACCTTTCACATAGAAAAATACCTCTACAGTCCTAGAATATTCTCATCACAGAAAGGCTGTATGCTGTCCAGTAGTCACTGATTACCAAAAAGTATTATAAATAGAAAACTACTTCAAATATGTATCAATTATTATACACAGACAGGTTATAAAACAAGAAAAGGCACTGTGGCCATCCAACAAACAGAGTCAAGAGAATTCTGTAAATTAGTTCATGTTAAAAATACACTATATAACAGCATCCAGTGGCAGGTAGCAACCACAAATAATTTCCCTGCATTATTAAGTATGTACACATCATTTCTCCTTTAAATATGCCAAACTTCAAACCGTGGCCAAGGAACTTCAATAAAACTTTGCCTTTACAAGGAAGAACTTCTTCATTACACAGAGGAGGTCTCCTCAAATGCACGATTTGCTTGTAAACAAATGCACCATATTTAGTACTGATGAAAGAATACAAGCATCTAATATGATTTCTCACAACTTCTAAGATTTTTAACAAAGCTGAGGCTGAGAAGTTTTAGACAAGTATCACTTCAATTAAAGAACTGACAAATTTCATAGACAGAAGCTAAAAGGTCACTTCAGTGCAGTAGTAAGGTAATTCCCATGGATCTCAGAGCACTAGATGTACTTCTGCATTTCTGGTCTTCTGCATCTTGTCCAACCACATAGCAGATGCAGCTTACATTCAAGTAATTCCCCTTCATCAACTGTAAATGCCGTGAACAAACAAGCAGCTTTTACGGGCAGTGTTCCTCACCCCTGTATGAACATGTGGCTTACATATTATTTCCTATGTCTGTGTCCCTGGACCACCAAACTATTCTTGTTTTGCTGTTTTGAGCCTTGGTTACCTGTTTAAGCACTGTCAGACACCCATCGTCCGTAAGGTGACATTCCAGGTGACACCAGGAGACAAAGTCAGTCAACAGAAAAAACGGGTTAACATTACACAGGCTGAAAAGGAGGACTAGTTTGTGTCAATATTCATATCTACCAACCTCACTAGGCACTTGGTGATGCCCATGTGAATAACCCGTGTTAGTCAGTGCAGGCCTGTGGGGACACCAGAGCAGCAGAAACACAAATCCATAACACACCATTACTTATCACCCATGTCTCAGCTTCACAGTAGCTTCATATTTCTCCCTGCCACCAGCCTCACAAACACCCTGATTCCCCACAACACTATGTATCCCACAGCCTCACCCCTCTGCTCCCACTCCTGTATTTTCCATTCTCCCTCAGAAGATCATGAAGCATGCATCCTCTTCCTAAGACTCATTCACCCCTTCGAATTTCACAGCCATCCCAGATCCTTTTCCACTGTCTTTGTTTTGCTCCTCTCATAAATTCCACGCAATCATGAACCTTGTTGTTTGTCTTTCCATTTTTCATCCAAGCTCTATACACACAGAGAATAGACTAGAAGGTCAGCTCACAGCAACAAATTCCTTAAAAACAATTTTAAACATATGCTCTATTTGTAGAAACTTGTTATTCACAGCAGAAGCCATGGTTGCAGATTCAAGTTACAGGAAAAAAGCATACCAAGCAAAAGAATCTACAAGAAGATTAAAAAATAAAACTTGTGCCCTCCTGCTTTGAAGAACAGAGGTCTATGCCCATCCTCTCCCTCCAAGGAGGAGATATAAGGAGATGTAACAATAGATCAGTACAATGGGAAAAGCATTACAACAAAGGTGTGACAACAGAAGGACCAGCATGATAGAAAGGTGTGATAAAAAAAAAAAAAGGGAAGAAAATTGCTCATCCATATCAGAAGATTCTAGGTTTGCAGGGGAAAGCTTTACCAAGGAAAAGTCTCCAAACAAAATTTGGGTGGCTAACAAGCAAAGGCTGTCTTACTTCAGCGTTACTAAACCTATACTGCTCTATCACTTCATTACAAATTTGTAATTTTCTTTGCAAAAGGTTTATAATGAAGGGCTTAAAGTTACATCAGCAACAATATCAGCACCTACACCAATGCTTTTTATCTGTAGCTCTCAAAAGCATTTTAAGGTGCTTAATTTTAGCATGGAGTCAAGTCAGCCACAGCAGATGCAGAGTTTGTATGTTGCCATCAATTTTCACAAAGTCCATATTAATGATCTGAAATAACAGTTCTATTCAATCTCTAAATGGAAAGTGGCTGCCAATTATGCACAACACTGTTTGTCATTGTGCCCTAGATGAATATTTACTGAGACCTAACACATTTTCTTTTGTGTCCAAACACAAGACTCCCAAACTGATCTCAGGAGAAAAATCCAAACTGCCTAATTTCAATGCATTTTTAAAGAGGTCCAGAATAATCATTTATTTCACCAGTTTCTTACTTGTTTCACCAGTAAGAAACAAATTTCTCTTTTGGAAAAAAAAAAAATCATTTTTCAGAGTTGCATCAATTCGCTAATGTTGTCAGCAAATAACTATTATCCAATGCTATCAACAAATATGAGGAAATTGGTATATTTGTTAAAATTTTAAAAACATTAACTAAAAATACCACAATAATAGTGTTCCATATTCAGTTACTAATATAAGCGTGATCTAACAGTCTATTAGCTGAGCAGAATTCTTTTTAAAGAAATCATTGTAATTTCAAAAGTACATTTAAGTACATTGACAAGAACACTTGATAAACAGAATTTTAAAAACCACCCTGATTATATAAGGTGAATTTAAGCTTTTTAAAAATAGGTCCCACATAAAATGACATATTGCTCCTCCATCTATAAATGCCACAGCTTCATACTTCAGGTTTGTAGAAATAGATGTCATTAGAGACCTTTCAGAGTGCTACTCAGAGTAGCAGCAAGGCAGACCAACAATGAAACCCATAGCAAGGTTAGGCATGCATCACAGAAGTTGGAAGAAGAAAACATGGGAAAATTTGTTTCTCCAGATGAGGGAAGGTTAATGTATTATTGCAGAAAAAAAAAAATCAGTTCCATTTTTTCCTGAGCTCACAAAAGTACCTCAAGTTGGTCAACTGCTAACCAATCATGAACAGTCAAACATGAGGTTCAGTTGTCCAGACCACACTTAAAGGCATTCTGCCTTCTGACAGGCCTTAACATCCTTCCCAGCAAATAAGGAAGTCTTGCAGAAACTTAGGAAATTTATGTGCAACACTGGAAGAGGGCTCTTGCCCAGCTGATTGGAGAGAGGTAGTCAGGACTGCCCAAGATGAACTATCAACCATGAGCCATGCAACAGTTTCTCATCAACCACCACCTGAACCATAAAGAAAATGCAAGATGCAAGTAGTATCAAGAAAGAATTTAGAAGAAATCTTCTATTTCAACTTAAATAACTGAAAACTTCGTCTCTTACACAGTAACACCATGCTCTCCTAATACTCATGAACATCAGCAAAGTAATGGAATGACTTGACTGTTCAATCTTTTCCCTGTTTCCTGCTTTATAATACAGTTACTGGTACATTACATGAATGGAAATGTGTAAAAAGCTACATAACATAGCAATGAATTACATAGTTTTCTCCTAAATCAAAAAATTCACTATTTCATGCACGTAACATAGCACAGGATTAACCAAGTACCGCTGGCCTACAGTGGGAGCCTCAACCTGTTGCCATTTTGACCCATGGAAAGATCAGCATGGCAGGAACAAACAGTTCTTCCTGCCTTTTGCTACTGCAAAGCTGATTTTTTTTTTATTAATTTATTGTTGTGATATAAGTACCATTATCTCTTTACCAAAAAACTGCAAATAGAATTGGAAGGTAGGGGACACTGAAGTTATAGAAGTCAGCAGCAGCAGTAGAATTATGGCTAATTTGTCATATTATATATACATATATATATATATATATTTTTACACATATATTTACTGCACCAAAAAAAGTATTAAAACACTAAAAAAAAATCTTAGAATGGTTTACTGCAGTTGAAATGAAATATTTGTTTACTACTCTTCTGTTGTTTGAATGATTAAAGGTTAACTTGATGTCCCCTCATCTGCAAGTTAAGAAGATGTCTCCAAGAAAAGGAGTTTTACAGTAAAAGCACTTTCCCTGAATGGCCACACCATCCTGAACAGGATTAGAGGGACACTTCCACCCACACATCCTGGCTGACACCATATCATGAACTGCTGTATGTCCTTTTGCTATATGTGGCACATAAAACAGTTATCTACCAATCTTTCCATTACCAACTCATTTTGTCATACTTCAAATAGAAAAAAAGCAATAAAATATTTACATACTTGTAACCAGGCAAAATTAACCACTTAGGACAAACAGCCAAGCAGGGAGCTGCTGCAGGTCTCTCCAAAAGTTCTAGAGGGACTGCAGGGCTATCCAGCAGCACAGATGCTCGCAAGGATGGTCATTAGGTTATCCCAGCCTCTAGTGGCAGTGCTGATACCGAGCAGAAAACACGTGTGCAGAAGTGCAGCTCATGTAAAGCACTCACATGACTGCCCAGTAGAGCTAAGGGGCACTGAGAAATTTTTGCTCTCATTGGTTACATTAAGTCAACACTAAGGATCCCAAGTAGAAAAGCATCTTTTAATACTGGGAATTGTGTAATGGACCTATAAATACACCATGAAAAGAAAAAGAGGCTCATTTCCAAAATGTAATTCAGAGAATCCTGTTTTTAACTGAGCAATTTAGAAAAAAAGTTACAAAACAAACTGTAAAATACCTCAACCTTGTGTCAAACAAAAGAAAAAAAACAAACAGGCAAGAAAAGCAGTCCAACCTAAATTTAGCAAGTAGCAAATAACTGTAAATTAGATCTCTGCCTCAGGACCAGTGAGCAACTACAAGCCAAGCTGCACCCCCAGAGAAGATGAAGGCAGTATGACTTTGCAGTATTCTAACCTCGCTCAGTGGTTCCTGAGATTCCAAGTAGCCTGCCCAAGAAAAATGGCTGGTAATTCTGTGAAGGGATTGTAATGGAAAGACAGGCTGAGAAGTACTTCAGAGATGTAAAATTTTTAAGTTCTGGGAAAAGCACCAAAGGAAATCTCTGAATTACCACGCAGCTGCTGTCTCAAATAATCTGAGTGAAATGCTTGTCGTCCTGTACAGACACAGTGATTTGTGTACTGGTAACCCAATGCTCGGCTGTAAAAGTGCCAAATGCTCTCAGCCAGAACCAGCCAGCTTGCAGTATTTTGTCCTAAACAAAACATAGGAAAATATGGCCCCAGTTCATTTTCTCAAGTTTGCAGCAACCTACCAGAAGCTTTTACAGTCAGGAACTGTTTGAGGGACAATAGAAGGCAGCAACTTTGCACTTAAGTCCACAAATTGTTTGCAACAGTGTGAAGCATTTTCAATTTGTGTAACATGAAGACAAATGAAAAAAGCAATTTTCTATGGCCCTACAGCAACAACTGAAAATGTATCATTAAAACAGCCTTCCTACGTGTTTATTCAGTGCTGACACATCTGATTTCTAAATGACTAACTGCAACTCCAGCACTGTGTCTGAATAAAATCCCACTGCCTACTTCAAGTACAGAAACAGGCTCTGTATCACACACATCATTTGACAGTTCAATCATCAAAAATCGTCTTATTATGACAAATCCAACAGCTATTTCTATTTATTTATTATTCTCTCTCCAAATTCCACTTTCTCAACCTCTGGTATCTTTGCCTCAGCCCTCTCACAAAGTTTCAGAACAGGGCATGAGTATCTCACTGCATATCTATCTCTTGCTTTCCATTGAACATCCTCATCTGCGATTCTTTACTTTTTATCACCCATACCGTCTCCATCGAAAGGAAATGCATATGACAACTGAACCAACGTCTGTATTTTATGCTACAAGGAGCCATTAATTTTGCAATGGTTATGTTAATACATATCAAAGATTTCAACCAAAACAATGGCTTTTAAATTATAACCAGCTAAAGATTAATTTGTACAACTAATATGTTTCAGAAATAAATGTGAAGGTTAACTCCAGACATCTCAAACTATGAATTGATTTGCAAGGGCACTGAAGCCTATTACCTACTCATCATACACATGTTCTCTTAAGCACAGTTCCAAAATGTTTTACTGTATTGGGGTAAGAAGAAGTGGCAACATTTGGAATATGGACTACAGACAGATATGCATGCACATGCTTTTTTTTTTTTATAAACAGACTCATTAAATCTTTTTTTTTTTTAATAATTATGTCACATTTCAGATGGGTATTTCCCTAACAAACAGCATTAGAGATGTTGTTATTGACTGCTTCCAAATATAGTCTTTCTTCTGCAGCACAGGAATGTAAAAATCAGAGTGTATCAGCACCACATCCACAGGGCAACACTGAATTGAAGATTTCTACAGTGCTAGGTTGTAACTGAGTATGAGGCTTTGTCATAGCCCAGAAAGGTATTTCTAAAATTATTCTTGTCTGCCTTATAAAAGTGTTGCACTGCACACTAACATGCTGTTAACAGGTTACATTTGTCACCATGCTCTGTTAAAAAAAAAAAAGTTCTCCCCCCTCCCCCCCTTACACTGCAAAATAAAATACTGTCCTGTCTGAAATACTGTTCCTGGCACTAGAACATTATGCTGAGCTCTGCCACCAACTCCCAGAGGGTACCTCAGCAAGAGATAAGATACCAAAACCACTTTTGTAAAGAGCGCAAGTCCATTTTCCCAGACCATAATTTTGCATAATTTTTTAAGAATGATTTTCTTCATTACTTCATCCACTAGACAAATAAAACTGTAAAGAAATGAGGTGCTAAAATAATTTCATGTCCAGGCTTCCAATATTTCATATTTTTATTCTGTTCCAGCTTTCACTATTGTTTCAAAGCCAAGCTTCTTCACAGATCTGCTTTTTCTTTGCCTGAGTCAGAAATGACTCATCACTTAAGTTATGATGAAGTGTTCAAGAGATGGTACATTTAATCAAATGGACTAGAGTCAAACTCTTTATGTATCCCTTTCTATAAGCACCTTCCCGCTATAATATATATATGGAACAGATAATGTGTTTAACTGAAGTTAGTACTCTTTCCTTTAAAACCTCTATTCATGACACTATTAGATAAAGTGGGAAGGGATGGAACCAGTCTCCCTGCATTGAGTATAGAAATAAATACAACACAAATATATATATATATATATATATATATCCAAAAAACATATATGTGTATACACACACACACACACACACACAACTTCCTTATATTGACCTGATCACAATATATCCTAATAAATAGTACTCACAAAGTTAAAACCAAATCTATTACACTTTACTATGAGGAAAGCTGGGTTATGAACAGAATTATCCAAGTAGTCCACTCGTATTTACATGTCAGTTCTGCTCTTTTTGATCTAATCCCTATGCATGTCACACACCATCTACGTTATAACCCTCAGCTGCTTAGTCACTGCATAGACCTGCTTGAACAAGCTGACAAGAGAAGTGGTAGTTGAAGTGTGTGTTCCTGACCAAAGAGACTAGTCACTCTTTTCCAGTTCCTGATCATCTGGAAAGAGTGAAACTACTACTTACATTCAAACCAGGGTTTGGGAAATCAGAGGACTCAAAGCAGCATGGAGAAATTAAAGAACAGAGAGCACAGGAAGGTAGTCATCATGCCATCACCTCTGTACACTTCACTGCAATTGAGGAATTAACTAAGCATTTCCTCTTAACAGAAAATCACACACATATTAACTGCTATTCTAAGAGAAACAAAAATTGCTTGCAATTACATTTTTCTCTGTTGACCCAGTTAACTAAAATAGAAGTTTATTAATATAAAAAAAGACAAAAATACCTATATTTTGCTGTTTTGCTCTACAGATCTGTAATTATTTCATTGAATTTCATAGTGAGAAAACATCAAACTACCTCTCTTCCAACTGTTGTTGAGCCATATAGAGGTAGCTGTTTGTACACCTCCAGATACCCAAACAGAACTTACCTAGCACAGAAAATGATACAATGCATTCAGTTTCCATCAGGTGCAGCACCCTAATGAAAAATGCTTTATCTGTGGTATGCCTGGAATTGTCTCAAACCCTTGCGAGATAAGACCACTGCCCTGACAACGGGCTAAAGGCTGAAGATATGGTTGGAGAAGGGAGCCCTCTGGAAACATAACAGCTTTGCTCTGTCCAGAACTCCCATTTATTGATGAAACTGTTGACGAACAAGTGTGTTGACAGCAAACCCCCCTAGATCCAGCAGGCATGAAAGGATGCCCAAAAGAAGCCCTCAGACTGCTCAGAGACACAGGATACCCTAAATGGCTGAACCAATGCTGGAACCCAGACTGGTGATCCCTTTCTGTCTTTTTCTTTCTCCACTCCCTCGCTTTATTCCTTACTTTTTCCTTCATAAAGCTGCTAAGTAACACAAGGCTTATTTCAGTTTCTTATCAAGTCACACAGTTCAGGTGTACAGCTTAGATTGATATAATTGTAAGAGTGCCAACACTTAAGATAATTGTAGTACAGACTCTCATTAAAATTGGTAATTGTGCTTGGACCTTGGGTGCCAGTTTCACCTAACTCTAACTGGTGGAGGAGAGGGTGCAAATCTGGTCACTGCTCCCTCCCTTCACAGGCATAACATGACAACAAAAAAATAAGAAGTACTTCTTTTTTTCTTCTTATGTTTAGAAAAGAGAAGTAAGAGGCAGAAATTAGAGGCATGAGGGATGTTTTATAACAGTCCCTAAACTTGCCCATTTCATGTGGTTATTTATTAGATTAGAAATATTTATCATTTTATTCATATAAAAAATACTAGTAATGTCTTATCCAGCAAAGATTGCACGCCCATGCCAAATACCAGAGCTGTAACTCAAAGCTTAGCAATACAACTAGGATCCAGTTTAAAACCAGACTAGCAGCAAACATCACTCTTCACTAACATCAGCCTAGCATGTCCAAAAAATGTACTGGCCTTACCAATGGAATCACTAACAGCTTCCCCAACACTAAAGCCACTTTGACAGCTGCCACATTCTTGCCTGAAAGACCCTGGGGAGCAGCAGAATGAGGAATGCAGGTTTGCCTTACCCTCCCTCCTACAAGCCAGTTAAGACAGAAGAGTGTAACTTACTGTTACACTCCACACTGCCAATGCAGGAAAATGTTCTGCAGTGTCCTAAGTTTACACAAAAATAGCAGCAATAATTATTTTAATTTGAATATCCTGAAATGTTAATATTTTAGATTTTGACTATTCACTCACCCGGCGGGCTTAAAGACTTCAGCAAGATCCAATTATTTCAATAAATGCTTTAGAACAGAAATGCTGAGGAGTCTCAAAAAAAAAAAAAAAGAAGCAAACAAACAAAAAACCCAACCACACAACATTGGTACATACTGTCTTTTTGAAGTACAGCCAAAGGCTGTAGTAAGCATAGGACAAACAGGAACAAGACTGCTCTCCTGTAATAAACCAATAGAAATGCCAGCATTTCCTGGAAACGATTTCTTTTCTCACTGAAATCTATCCCACACAATCAACAGACCCATTCCTAACGAACGCATCACTTGCAAAGCAAGCCCACCCAGGAGAAAACAGTGTCATCAAATAACTGTTCTTTGAAAGAAGCTGATACACTCTTGATGACAGTTCTACAACACACTTCCTTGAACCACTGTCAGATATCACATAATGGCCAAATACATCACCCTAAAAAACAACGGGACAAAACCATTTCCCAGTAACTTAGGAGCAGCACAGTGCCTCGTGTGGTGGTATATATCCATCCTTACTGGGAGCAGCACAGCTGGGTGATCAGATGTTTCCTTACAGCTTCTTCATCCCTAGCAATGATAGGCACCGACACCTTGATGCTACATGAAATGTGTTCCAGACTAATGCAGAGTACAAATAATTTGTAAAAGAGCACCCTGAAGTTTGTCATGCAAATCGCAACAGCAAAAGAAAAATAAAGCAAAACTGTGAGTCCATCTCTGTACTGAAAGCATTTTAGTCAAAAGTATGCATGTATCAGAATAAAAAGCAGAATGTTATAAACCTAAGAAACAGTTTTTCCACAGTATAGATAATAGTTCTTCATGCCATGCTCTTATCAGCTGATAAACCTTATTGCATTTATTGTCATTTGTAATTCTGAATTCAGAAAGAAACAAAATTTCCATTTTCAATTGAAAAAAAAAAATTTCTCCATCAGCAAAATTTGCTTGTGGTATACTAGTTGAAATGCAAAGATTTTTAATGGTACACAGATATCTTGTTAATGTTCAATAAAGCTAATACTCTAAAAATAAATTGCCTGCAGCTGATGTGATTCTGAGTAGCGTGAGAATCCACAGTCAAATCTTTAAAACAATTATTTTAAAGAGTTTTTTTTTTTTTAATAAATATAATCCTCCCTTTGTTTTCTTCCTATTTGAACATAACTTTACTTATTAATTCCTGCTCTCCTGGAAAATATAATGACTTGAAATTAAGACAAAATCTGTTATTACTCCTTTCTACCATAAACTAATGCTACAAAAATTAACAGCATGGTATGTTTTGGAATATAATCTGCAATTAAGCAAAGAAACCCTAACTTAGACCACTAAAGATATGTATGAGATTCAGTGCTGACCACACCTGAGTGACCCCCCCCATCACCACTCTGGACATCCCAGCTCAGGGAGTATATCAACAGAAACCAAAAAGCAGCAGAGCTGCCCATCCTGTTCTCCACTTTTCCACCATCTCACATTGCTCATTCTCAGTGGGCTTTGCAAGCTTTCATTTCTTCAGTTTAAAAAAAACAAAACAAAACACAAAACAAAACACATAGGTTATGAAAACCACTCCTACACATAAAAAAAGCAACTCAATACATTTCATATGAGTTTATATATTAAAATCACTGTGACCTTCTTTCTGTTGGAACTGACAGTCATCAAGACAACTTTTGCAACTACAGCAAGGCACATGACAGGCAAATGAGAGCACTTTGCTGGGGATATACCAACACAAGTCATTGTGGTACCTCATGACAATAAAAAGAGTCTTGTTCTCCTGATAGCATACTGCATGTTGTTGTGTGTTTTTGTTGTTGTTTTCCCTTTATTTCTGGGATTTTGATGCAATAGGACTTATGATGTTGGGCATATTTCTGACTTCTGGACAGAGCAGGGGCTTGTATAGACTTTCAGCACTTAATGTCCACTACAAAATCTGACACTGTAGATTGGAACCCATAACTCTGGAGGTTTCTTCTTCTTCCATAGTATTATGTTTTTAAATGAAGTTGGTAGGAGTGGAGTGCAGAATTACTGCTAAAAACATACAGTGCAGTTCCAATAAGTATCATGGACTTGTTGCAGGAATTATAAGTAAGGTTTTATCTCGTGTCATGTAGCAGACCAAATAAGGCAGCTATCATCTCTTCCTGTACTCCCAAGAATTCTCTAATTTATATGAAAGAGCAGACATCTGTCCCTCTGACATCAAAACTCAGTATGTAATTACTAAAAAAAACTTCTGAAAGTATCAACGCCAGAAGCAGATCCTGGACCACACTGCACACTAGAAGTCTGTAACTGGAACTCAGCTTGCACCCTTCACTTACAACCTGCATGTGGGTAAATTTAAAATTCACCTCATCTTATTTTGTTCTGTATGTGTACTACATACGCCACAATAACAAAATTTTATAGTAAGAATATAACAGAAATTAGTCATTATCAATGACCATATACCTCTGAAGAGTTAAGCAAGACAAGACAGGGGGAAGGGGATTGTGACTCTAATCTGACAAACACCATAGTGATTCACCCTCCACTTGATTTGCGTGATGATACATTACACTCCAACTGAGGATACAAGCAAATAAAAAACAGCCAGGAGAGTCCCTTCCCAATTACATTAATAGCAGACATTCAGAAAATATTTCAGGAATCCTATTTTAATCTAACAAAAATAATAATACATGGAAATCTCCTGGGAAATACACGAGAAGAAGAAACTAGGAATTAATCAAGCTGCAAGTGAAGGAAATAAAAAGTTGAATAATTATAGAACAGTCTTTTTTCTTTTTCAAGGAGATTAGAACTACTTTGAATATTATAATGAATGTATTGTTTAAAAACAGGAGAAAATCTGGGTACATACTGAATTTATGAAACAGCCTATGAAATATACAGCTTTACAAGGGATAATGTAAACAGCTATTGTATGAAAAAAATATATAATTGTTTCTTTTTCCCTTCTGGATAAAATGGATAAAGATTATGAATCTTTGTATATAAATACCAGATAAAAGATACTTTAACTCCAATGCAGAAAGAAAAAAAAAAACACTTCAGTAAAATTTATTCTATTACCTAAACATTGGGTAAACTAAGCTGGCCCTCTCTGCTTTTTGCAGAGAGCAATGATAGGAAGAAAGCTCTCTGTAAAAAAAAATGTGTACCTCTTTGTCATCTACAATAATAAAAATCTATTATGCAAAAACATTTCATCGGTTTTGTGTTTGTTTTTCCTGAGGACAATATATTCAGACGTGCCATCTTTTCATTTTAGTTAGTTGCATTTAGAGATTAGAGTCAACAATAAATAAGTGATCATAGCACTAACCTCCTACATGTATTTGGACTTCAAATCCAAATAGAACAACAATTCCCAGCAGCAGATAACCTGGGTAGAAAGCTGGCCACACAAAGCCCTTGGGAGAAATCTGCCCTAATTCATGCAGTGGGATGACTGGTTTATATACCTAGCTACTACTGCCTTTACTTTGAGTTCTAACATGTCAGCAAAAAGGGAAAGGAAAGCAAGTTCCAAATCTCCAAGTCAGTCGCATTTTTCAGGTGGAGTACCCTAAAGACTAAAGAGTTTAGAGATCAGGACAGGGCAAGCTGTATGAGCATGTTTATGTAACGGGCTCGGTATGTTCTTCCACAGCAGCCACTTGAAAGTAGCAGACAGTTCAACAAACAACCAGCAAAAATTAGATTTTAATACATTAGGACACATCAATGTAATAGGTTTTGTTGATCATATCAAACCATACAACAGTAGCAAAAAGCCTCAAGGATGACATCATCTGTAATGAAATTACACAGTGGAAAACCAGTTCAAAGAGAACACAGCCAGTACTGGACTGGCCGGGAGCATCTTTCTGCAATACCTGAACATGGCAGAACAAAGTTACTCTCAATAACACGTTGGGCAGCAAACAATAAAGGTGTACACACTTTCCTCAGGAAAACACCAAAAAGAGACACTTGTTATTCCCTATTCAATCCTTCTTCTGTTCCTTTCTCTAGGTTTACCTTTTATTGTAAAAGACTTCAACGCTATATAACTCTTCACTAGCTAGAAATAACTTCAAATTACTCAAAATTTATTTAAAAGCTCAAATGCTGACAACAGATGGAGCAAATACTTTGAACAGAACACGAGCTATCCGAGAGGTCACAGGCTTGGTGGGTATAAAGCCAGGAAAATAAGGTGTGTGAATGGCAATGACGCAGCCATAGCATCAAGTGTGGAGACATGAGCACTTCATCTGGCTGGGGGCCAAGGGCTGGCCGCAGCTATCTTGGCTGTGAGCAGGGAGCTCTTTGCTCAAGCTGGGAAGAAAAAAGGCAGACAGATGTGGTACCAGCCATATTGCTCCCCTGTGTGCTGTTGGCTACAAAATACAAGTACGCCTTAACCGCACCAGGCTGATAAGCCACCTGCACCCAGAAGGAATCCTCAACAGTTTTTATATTAGGGAATCAAAGCCAAGTATCAAAACACAATATGTCTGCTGATTTCTTTTTAATAATAAAGAAAACTGAAAAAGATTTTTCCCCAAAAAACAAAAAAAACAACCCTACTTCTCACAAAGAAATGCAGTTTTAGTAGAATACTTCCAGAATGTTTGGAAAAAAAATGCTTTTTTTTTATATCCACCTATATCACTCTTACAGCATTTCCCATGCTTTCCTCATTCTTTTTCTGAGTGGTTTTCTGTACTCTGATGCCTTCCACTGTTTTCCTCCTGCATCCACAATGCAGAGCATCCTCCTCCTTCCCAGAAGACTCCTTGTTTTTTTCTACTCCTCTGTTTACCCCATACCTTTGCTTATTTTTCACTACTTCAGCAGAAAAGAGTCCGAGCCAAGATAAAAACCAAATGGGAAGCAATAACATTCCTTCAATGCTCCACTGTTCTGAGCATGCAAGCATGCCACTTCTGCTGACAGGTCTCAACTGGCATCACAGCAATCCCTATTCTTTCTGACAAGGATGTTACATTGCTTCACAATTAGGAGGCAACCACTCCTAATCATCATTTGGGATGCTGAGCAAATAAGGCATTTTTTCCCACGTGAAGGTCGCCCTAGCACAGTGACACTGAACACAGGTCAGAGCTATCACAAAGGAGGCACTGAAAAACCAGGTGAGGCAGCGCTGTGTGCAGTAACACATCAGTCACATATAACACCCAACCTATTCCACAACCACAGCCATGTAAGCTAATATGTACAATGAAGTTGTCATAGAGGACTACAACAACTACTAAGCCAGAAATATTAATGCTTCTCTAGATTCAAACTGAGTACAAATCTGAATGTTTCTCATAGCTAGAAAAAGTAAATTAAAACCTATTTATACACAACAGCATCCTACAAGAAATAGATTGTCAACAACAGTTTGGCAGGACACTGTTAACACCTTTTGGAGATTAGGAAGAAATCTTTGCAGAAAGACAGTTTCTGTTGAAAGAAAGAAAGGCGAAAGCTTTGGGAGAAGCAGCTATTGCTTCAAAGTTCCTCCAGAAGATTCATCTCAGTGTATGAATATTTTGCATCTTTAAAGAAACACACCATATGTTGGGATTGCTTTTCATCCCTAGAAAAGTCTGCCTTATATTTTAGGAACAGGCAGGATTTCACTCAGGCATGTTTATTGACACGTTTCATAAACTTCAAACCCTTAATCAAAAAAAGAACTACATTGGGTGTATCAACACTGGATTTTTTTTTAGTTCAGAGACCAAAAGAAGGAAGAAAGAAATTTCAAGTAACTTGGGGGAAAAGCCTGTTTCTACATCAAGACATATCAGCATGAGCATTTCACTGAAAATTAATCAAATGAGATTTCTACCTCTTTTTTCTTTTTTGGATGGATACTTTCACAAAATTTAATCTGAATTCACTAGCAAAGGTACAAAATCGCAATTTTTTTTTTTTTTTAAAGTAGTCTCAGCTAAAGACACAGGGCTCCCAGTCCAAATGTGCTGCAGTAATCACATGCTCAACTTCCACACACAAGAGAGAAAACAAGAGAATGAAAAACATTCCCAGAACCACTAGTAGTACTTCTCTGAGGAAGGTGCCTTCACTGGAACTCAGTTTTTTCCCCCCCCCATGGATCATCCCAGTTCCCAAAGCCTGAGAATAGCTCTCACTAAACATAAGATATATATTTAATGATTTTTGATGGACTGACTTAGACACAACTGATTGTGGAGCTCCAGTCAAGCCTTTGCTTGGCTACATTTGCAAGCATTTGCAACCACTTTTGGCCAAAGCTTTCCTGACCTCTACTTCAGAACGGGTGGTTGTTTCTCACAATAGTGTTCTACCTTTTCAGTCAATCTTCACTGTCCAAAGAAAGCAAACAGATTTTAACATTGGTAACACTTCAGTAAGGCCAGGTTGAGCTATGTTGCAGATAACTGACTGCTGAGATATTCTACATCCTGAAATGTTGCCAGCAGCATTGACTACAGCAACATGGTCAGTGATATCCTGCCATTTTCACTCAGTGGCTTTCATCTTTCATAAAACACACTCAGAGGCATTTTCAACTTACTAATGATGCTTTAACAAACACAGTATAAACAGATACAAAAAGGCATTATTCTTACTTAAGCCTGGAGGAAGACAAAGCAGAACACTAGCACCAAAGTGAACAGCATTCTGTGGGCAGTCTGTACTGATATATAGTCAAGAGAAGTAGGATATGTGATACCTATCACTTAGATTAAAGAGTGATCTAAATTACATTGGATTTAGGACAACAAAAAGATCGCCAGCAGTAAACAGCTGAACATAAATCTGGTTGTTTCAATTACTGCTGTCATGATTTCTCAGGAAGATGGAGCACCACACAAACTTGCAATTTTAGGACAGAATCTCAGTCTGAAGACTGAGGTCATCATGAAACAATGCTTAGTGTCATCAGACTTCTGCACCTGCCAGGATCCTAGCAACACCTCCACCTATGCTGTTAACAACCACTGCAAGTCTTCCTCTGAGATGTTGGCCAGAGCTAAAAAGACACGCTGCCATCACTTCCTCTGATCAAAGCATGTTCAGTATGCATCTCTCCTTGTTTCTCTTCTCCTTATTCACTGACCTTGACAGATCAGGAAGTATCAGCTTCAGTCCGAGGGCTTCCTACTCATACCTGAGATGTTGAGAAATGTACTTTTTCCATAGGGAGATGCAACAAAAAGTTGACAGTTTGTAATGATAAATTCGAATGAATAAAACTGGTGGCCAAAATACAAGCATCCTTTCCCTATTTCAGAGGAATGGCATATATTTATGCCAAAATACAACAGTTACTTGCTACAGCTAACGCAGAAAAATAGAGCTTTTTACCTCACATTTTGCTGGCAGTGAAGAATTGAACATTTTACGCCTGAAACTTTAACTCAATTCATCAACTCTTCCTGAACTTCTAGAGCTGTACAACCCAGTTTGAAGTACAGCATCTTGTTTTTAAGTCTCTTGTAATTCTACTGATTTCTTAGTTACTGAGATGTTGATGTCAGATCATCAAATCTCAAGGCACAAGAATACTCCTGAAAAGTGTACTACATGCAAAAGTAATGCCAAAAATAGAAGAAATGCTCCTATATGAAAAACTATACGAGGCACAGAAAAATAAAAATACAGTTAAAATTCTTTCCGCTCCTCGTTACCATTCACAAGTTGTGAGTAATATAGCACTTATAAATTCACAAGAATAAAACGGCCAGACTACCTTGATTTTGAGCATTCTATCATCTAGACAGTGAACATATATTGTGGTATATTTATACATAAGTATTATCACTAAAAAGATGTATTATAATGTATTATGCCACCCATAATATTTGCACTTTTACAAATAAACACCCATTTGAAAGTTGAATACTATCCAAAAGCGAGTCTTATACAGAGATTTTCAGTTGAAACGCTACAAATCTTTATACTGTATGAATGCTTAAATTCTTATTTATAGAGCACTTTAGGACAACATAATATTCAAACATCATAAAATATTTTGTTAATCTTGCCATTTGTTTGATTTATATACCAAATTTCAAGTTCTGTTTCTTTCATCCTGTAGAGTAGAAATCACTCCAACTAATGATCAAAGTCATACTTTTTAAGTAACTCATTTTATTTTTGCTCCACTCCCAAGACCTTGATAATAGCTCTTAAGTCAGCATGTCTCCAAGTATATGTCAGAAATGTCAGCCAAGACGTCCAAAGAATCTCTTCTATGTCCTTCCATAGAAGAGAAACTCCCCTGCTCTATGCAATACCTGTTCCAAAATTAGTCAAGATCAGAAAATAGTGAAATAATTCTCCAGAGTCTACCGAACAAACAGTCTAAAAAAGAAAAAAGGACTTGCAGGGTTAATTGTGTTAGAACTACCTAATACCTGACAAACAAGTGTTTTGGGTAGTTTCCCAACTAGTAACATTCAGAAAGGCAGATTAAAAAAGAGAAGAGTAATTAGGAAAAAAAAAAAAAAAAACACTTTATATATCCAAGTGGAAATTGCACTGTTATGGAAATTAAAAACTCACATTCATCCATATTTTCTTTACTTAAGGAACATTCTGAAGAAAAGCTGCATTTTACCAAGCAGGCATTCATATTTGGAAAAATTATGAAATCAACTTCCCTTAATTTGCTTTTACTCTTTATTTTGAACTCTCCACAGAAAAAAGTGTCTTGGTCTTCAGTCACACAGCTCCAACCAGAACCTCACAAGACAATGGGTAACTGCCAAATTACTGGTATGAATTTGAAGTCCGTTGTTCATTCATTTCTAACCTTCATGCTTTAGTCTTTGAAACCACTTGCAAAATGCCATATTCTCTCTTAAATCTAATAATAGCACTGGAAATAGTTTCTTGAATTTGATTTTCTGGCATGTACTTTTTCCTTCAAGCAGTTTCCTTTAAGAAAAACTGTCCACTATAGCCAGAGTGTTTAATAACAAAGATGGAAAAATCTCGTGTGTATATGAAGTCCGAGAACATGGTACTAAATGTACTAAAACATGTAAAATGTTAATTATAATGAAAAATATTGAAAAACGTTGCTCAACTTGCTGCAGGATTGTTAACCAAAGTATACAACCACAGATATTTGTAGATAGGGGAACATCTCTTACGGCCATTAGAGCTACTGTCCTGACTGGGTGCTGCTTTGCTGTCTAGCCCACCTCTGTACTGCACCTGAGCAAAAGTGGGTTTATAAACTCATTCTAAGTTATCCACTGCCATCAGGCATGTCCCAAAGTGAAAAATGCTTAATTTTTCTGGCACTGCATACCTAAAAACAAAGCCAGTTGCTGGATACATTCAGTTATTCTCCACATAGCCTTTTTTCCCCCCCCACTCTCTGCATATATGGTATTTTTTAGACCTTTGGGTAAAACTTCATTCTATACAACCTGTGTCAGCTACTGCTAAAAAGTAATTTTATCTTATGCTAAGGCAAACTCTGCAGCAGTGTTAAAAAAAAAACAAAAACAAACAACAAAACATCATGAGTGAAACTTTACCAGAAGTCATTATTAGTATCATTACTTGCAATATCCACCTCCTCCCAGGATGGAGTACTGTTGACTTAATCTATTTTATTTCTCTACTTGCATCTTGCAGAGTGAGCACTGTTACCTCTTGTGCTCTGCTTTTATGTGTACATGCCCTCATTAGGGAGACAGAAATAGTGAGCAAATGCCACTGTTTGGCATTTGCTATCTTTCACTTCTAACTTGTCACGTTACCTTTGATCATGCCATTCCCTGCTAAACTTGATAAATGCACGGAAACAGAAAGTTTCCATGCATTCCAAAGTGCACGTTTGCTTCAGATAAGAAAAAAATATGTTCTCTAATACAGACCAAAGGTATTTTCAAAAATATGCTTATAGGGAGATCTAGAAGTTCATTAAGGAACAAATACTATAATCCAAATTAAATATACTTGGTTCAATCATGGTTCAAATGAAACATTCAACCTCCTAGCCTGAGGTGCTGGAACAAAAGTTTTAAAAATCCACTACAATTCCATCATGCTTTGAGTATTTAACTCTTAAACACAAGCTATGGTTGGCAAAGAGAATAAAATGACAAGCACTAAGTATGCATTACACAAAATATAAAGATAAATAAAGATTATCTGTCTGGTAAATGCACAGAAATCAGAAAAGCCTGGAAGCCTCATGCTTCCTCATTTTTCCTTTAATGGAAAAAATTGACACTAGCTGAAAAAGCATTGATTTTCTGTGCTACAATCTGTGGGAGTCTGAAAAATTGAAAATCAATTTTTGCAGCATACTGTGATTGTTTAAAAGAAAAAACTTCAGAGAGGTTTGCTTGAATTACCTTTTGTATCTCATGATACAAATATTTATTTCTATTCAGACTTGTCCTTCTAAACAAGAAACTTTTGGAAGTTGTACCAGTGCTTTTAAATCTGCTTTGGAATTACTTAATTGTATAACTCACCCCAACAGCCTGATCTGTTGAAACTGAAAATATATATCAATCACTGTCATTAAGAAATGACACCTTATATTGCTATTAGGCATAAAGTCCGTTAGGAAATAACTGATTTTCCTTGGTATGTTCACTCTGTGAATTTCAAAGTCTTTTGTTTACCCTTTGTGTAACTTGTTCCCTAGAGAGTGAGCCAGGTTTCCATATTATCATAAATCAGTAGGTATGAAAGGAACAGATACATATATTTGAACTGGTCAACTGGATTGTCATAACTCAGAACAAGATCCGTAAATCAGCACTGAAATGGAGACTGGTGATGTTTTTCTCAATGGTTTGGTACATTTTCATTTCCTTCAGGCAGTCACCATGAGTAGGTTTTGTATAGCAACTTTGATCTAACCCTCCACACAATGCCCAGCCTTAAACCAGGTTACAGAGCTAATAATCCCACCCTCCCTGTTCTCAGCCTTCCACAGAGGATCTGCTGAGAGGGCCAAGGACGCTCATACAAGCACTGAGCCAGAATGCATGGCTGGCAGCTGGGCTGGAGAGGCCTGGAGCATCACCAAGCCTGGATGTACAAATGTGCCCATGTCCTTGAACTCAGGACCCAGATTCTGGGAGGGGTATATTAACAGGTCAGGAATGGCCTGCTAGGAGCTGAGGCAGAATGATACTTAAGGCAGAAGCTAGAGAGGGACATATGAGTGCTGGGAACCCACAAGACAAATGAAAAACTGTGCAAGACTTCTATTTTATCTGTTTCAAAATTAGTTTGCATATTTCTGTGAAACTAATTTCTATCTATAAACAGATTTATCCAACGTTTGTTTTTTTTTTCCCCCTAGTGTTATATCACACAGCTATGACACATTTTTCACTGCAAACTACCCAAGAACCAGCCAAGAAAACAGAACACATTCCTCCAGATAGCTGCGGCCAAAGAGCGGTTTGTTTCGATCAGCTTTCAACATGGGAACGTTGCCAGAGATGCTAAAGTATGAAATTCATAAATTTGCCATGCCCTTCACAAGCATTTCTTAGCACAGAAATCTGGTTTCCACAGCCAGATGAAGAAGGAGAACAGAAGAAAAACAGAACATACAGCTTATCACCGAACACCTGTGGTGGCATTGAGAAATAAAACTTCCTTCTTGTGAGAAACTGCTCCTTTTCTAGAGAGCACAGAAGTGTAGTTGGCATCAGTCACAGCTTAAATAGTTTAGGATTACTGTGCTTTAAACCTCTTCAACTGTTGTAATATTTTAGATTAATTCTGAAACTACTTCAATTCCTTAAACTCGCAGGCATTGCAAAGCATGTTGAATTACATGGAAAGGTTTGAGGGTTAGTCAGCTTGACTAATTCTAATTCTCATTTTCTGATTTGAAGTCTACTCTATTAATCCAGAAATCACATTTAGCAAAATGCACAGCCAGCACTGTATTAATTACAGGCAGAAGCCACCCGTGCCATTATGAGTTCAGTCACACAGCAATACTTAGGGTGACCGAGGCAGGCATACCTTTCTTCCTCAAACTGCAATGTGCAGCTAGTTTAAAATATAAAAATTAAAAATAAGAAAACACCTTTTTTTTTCTTTTTTTTTTTTTTTTTTTTTGAAGATTTTGCATTGCATGTCACTCTGAATCACATTGAGCAAACTGACCACCAGTGTCATGCATAAGGTACACTGCCAGCCATAGAGGTGACAGAGAAGCCTGCTCAGTGGACCATCATATGTTTTATAACTAGTTGCCCACAGTGTATCTGCAAATACAGGTCACAGTCAGGGAGAGACTAGAGAATTTTTTTTCCTCCAAAGAGTTGGTTATTTTTGCTTGCAACTGTCACCCAAAAATCATTATACCAGGTGGCAGCTACTGCCTGGCCATAGTTACCAGGAGTTCATGCACAGAAAAAGCACAGTTGTCAAGTGTACGTGAACACAGAGAGACAAATTTCATTTAGACAGAAGCAGGGTAAAAAAAATATTATATGCATCAGCGACCATTACAATGACAGATACAGAATCTGCGTGGCTCCAGAACTAACATTCTAGTACTGGAGGCACACTGATACTTCACATCCAAACTCACCCTCTGAATAACCTATAGCTTCATTTTACATCACTCCTATTCTGTTTTCAGCAACTATGTTCTGCAACTCAAGAAATATAGAGACATAATTACTTTCAAGAGGGGCACATCATGCTCATACTGGAGTCAGAGAGACTCCCCCAAGATGACTTAACACCAACTGCCAGTTTCAAATCTCAGCAAGCTGTTTTCTTTTCAACCTTTTTTCTTTCAACCAGGCATCCTTTCCTCCGACAGCCATCACCTTCCCTCGCATCTGACCTGCTCAACTCTGAAAGAATCGGAATTTGTCACTAACCTAACCATTCCAGCTCAGTTTTGCTGAGCTGAAAGCCCTTTTATCTGGTACATTTGTTACTGTTTCTATAGTTCTACACCAGTGACCTTGTCCTTCCAGTTTTCCCAGGTCAACTACTACCAGATGACAAAACAACTAACCGGTACTTGAAATAAAAAGAAAAAATAAGTAGTGCCCGACTACTTTCCTAAAGGCTTCCTACTAGAGAAAGTAAATTGAAGAAACATTTATCTTGTGTCCAAAGCCTCAAAGATGATAAACTGAGAAGATGAGCCACTGTCTATCTGGATTTCCTTCCTCTCAATTTCTCAACTAACAGAGCCAATAATTACCAGAAAACAAGGAACTTCATTTTGAAAAATAGGATGGGAAAAAGGAGTTAAAAGTTACTTTCCTGAAGAAGACCACGAGTTTTTCAGGCATCAAAATCCTCATATAGTAGAGTGTGGTCAAGAGGCTACCTGTGGTCTCACTGCACAAACAGGGCTAACCACACAGAGGAGAAGGTCGTGAGGCAAGAGGTGGAACTAGAAGCAAAATCACCAGCTTGAAATCATTCCTGTGAGATGTTCATAGAAACTTCTCTCAACCCAAATTCTTTTTAGCATTATCTCACCCATGCTAGATTTGTGACAGCAGAATAGGCTGCAAGAATAGAAACAATACACCTCTCAGTAGCACATAATCGAGTCTTGTTTTATTAAACAGGAGGGGTGCAATAGGTGGCCACAAACAACTATTTTAGTTTGTCCACCCTAAGAAACACACCCACAAACCAAAGTCCAGGGGAGACCATCACCAGGCACCCAGGGGAACATGACATTCATTCCCAGCAGCTCGATGTGGTCACGTCCTCACTAGTGGCCTGGGCCTCCCACCAGGCCATTCCACATCCAACTCTGCCTTTTAAGTGCCATAGGTACTTACATGTCCTATGTCTGTTTTCCCCCAAGCCATTGTTCAAGTTATAATTATTTACTGCTTTCTTATTTAGTTGTCGGCATGAGTCGTCAAAGGGAGCTCAAACTCCATAGCCCACATCTCAGACCAACTAGCAGTCATTACCAGTTTCTGCAACTCTTTGGTCTCTCACCCCAAACGTGTTATGAAAAGCGTGAAGTTAGCAACAACTACAGAGCAAAGTTCTATTGATTCTTCATTTTCCAACTCGTCTAGGACTAATCAGGACAACAACAGCTGGGCAGATGAAGCCATGGTCTCCTCTCACTGGGTGAGCAGCCTTCACAAAATAGCACAGGTTTCATCAGACCTTTTCTTTAAAGCAACTTGAGCTTATTTTACCACTTAATGAAAACTTTTCAGTTCATCACCTGAAAAAGGATGTCGAGACTAAGATAAGGTTTCTTTAACCTGATTTACAAATCATTCTCACACACCCTTACTTTGGGTTTTGTACCTTCCACAGCAAAGCAGTCCCAAGTATGTGCCTGACTGTACTACCAAAAAGGATCTAATACATGATTTTAATATATTTAAATCTTGCATAAGCGTAACTCCATAACTCACCCGGAATCATCAAGTCACATAGAAAAATTCTGTAGCAACACAACAGCATTTATGTTAGAAAAAAAGAGCATTTTAGAGAATAATATCTTACACAGATAACTTAATGCAACCTTCTTTACAGCTCAAGTAAACTACAACAATCAAAAAGATTAACACAGCGGAAGGGTGATACGGGAGCATAACAGCAAAGGAACAAGAGCGAATGGAATGGTATTACAAAGGAAAAGTGCTCACCCGTATCTGAAGATCTAGGCTTGCAAGTAAAACTCCAGAAAAGAAGGATTACCAACCAAAGATCTTTCCCCAGTGGCAGTCAACCCTTAAATGAGGTCTCAGAGAGGTGCAGCCAAGCTCCACCCCTTCTGGTCACACACCTGAATTGCTTTCACATGTGCTCCCAGGGCTGACCGGGTCCTTTCCCCAGGTGCTCAATCAGTGCTTCAGGCTATGACTCAGCAGTTACCGTACACCAATGTATCCATTTTTTTCTTCAAGAGAAGTGCTCTCCACTAGTATTAAAATTTATTTGCCTTTGAGGAACTCAGGAGAAAAAAAAAAAAAACAACAAAAAAAAAAAAAAAGAAGGAAATTACTTAATTTTGTTTCAAAACACCATTGTTCTCTCTGCTATACTGAAGCATTTCAAAGAATCAAAAGCTCATCTAATCTTTAGGCTATTACAACTGTAATACAGTTCCTGAGCAGTGGTCACAGCACCAAGCCACTGGAGTTAAATAAGTATTTGGAAAATGTTCTGAGACACAAGGTTTGACTTTTGTGTGGTTCTGTATGGAGCCAGGATGATCCTTGGCCCTTCTCACTTAGGACATTCTGCAATTCTATGGTTCCAGACCCCTCTCCTTCCACTCTTTTTTTGAACTTCAATGTTCAGCAGTTGTCAGTAGTATTTTTCCATTACTCATTTTTTCCCTACCTTACTATTTTAACTAGTGTATTCCACCCAGAATTTTCCTTAAAGACCACTAGTTTGACTGCCTGTGCATCATGACCCTCATGTTTTTTTCCCATCTTCCATATTCCACGCTTTAGCTGACCTCTCTTTGACCATCTTATCAGCTGCCAGCATTGAAAAGCTCTTCTGAAGGCAACAGCCTTAAAAGAGGGATATGCTACAAACACCATTCACCAGGATACACACAGAGCCATTCAAAGAAAGCTCCTCACTGCCTACATGTATATGTTCTGACATACAGGAAACAACTGAAAGCTGTAGTTTTGCATTTACAGCTTGGAAAACATAGGTATGCAGTAAAATTAATTGCAGACATACACAAATAACACCAACACTCATATCGCACGTGCTACTATAATTTAGTATTTTTAATATTTCATGGTATTTTAACCAAATTCAGCTAACTTCAGCTGCCATCTCATTACACTACTTCCTCCCCACTACACTTCTCACAGTCGGAGTTTCCCCATCACAAAGACATACTTGGAATCTGCCAAAAACACAAGACCCTTCACATGGCCTGAGTATATTTACTCTCATTTGAACACAATACCTGCTGCTACCTCCTCTGACACCTAGAACTTTGATATTGCAAATCTAACCAAAAAATAAAAAATAAAAAGAACAAAACCCAAAATAAGCATTTGTTTAAGTATTCCAGTGGGAGGGATTTTTTAAATCTCATTAAAACCCAGCTTAAAAAAGAAACACAACCCTGGAGGAAATTCTTGGAGAAATTCCTTTTAGAAGTGCAATTGCCCAGAGTAACATTTCCCATGAAAATTATCTACAGAAACTACTGCCTTTTCCCATGCCAGACATCATCAAAAGCTTCAAAAACTGCAAGCATTTAGTTACTGGGAGAAAAAAGAAAAAAGAAAAAAAAAAACCAAAAAACTGGGAGGCCTTCTTTTTATCATCAAGCATGCCAAAAAACCTCTGTGAAGCATTTGAATAGGACTGTGTTTAAAAAAAAAATACGTTAGAAAAAATGGAGAAAATGGACAATATATTGCTATACCATGTGTATGGCTTAAGGGTTAACTAAACCATTAGGACAGGCTGCTGAAGGTATGCACATACACATGAACACAGACACACACCCCTCTGGCAGCCCCTGTTATCTCCCCCTGCCATGCTGGGAGTGGTGACAGCAGATTCTCCAGGAGGATGGGCCTGGTGGTCAGCATCCCCTGGGAAATGCAGCTCTCCTGGGACAAACCACATCATACCAGAAGGCTAAGTTCTTGAAAATCTAAATAAATATATGGAGAAAAACAAATAAACAACAACAACATAGAGAAAACCCATGCAAATAGTGCATGCATTGGGCATACAACAGCAAAGCCAATCACTTCTGTCACACCAAGAAACCTAGAGGCACTACACTGCAGGAAGGTGAGGCACCAAGGGGCAAACACATGCATGCAGAAGAACTGAAGGAAAACAAAGTAGAAATGTGAACATCCTCTGACTTCATCTCAGATCTGGGCAGAAGGAAGGAGACACATCTCCAGCGGAACATGCAGGAGAGCAAGAGGATAGGGCTGTCCCACCAAGGCTTTACCTTCCCATGGCCATGGTGTCTTCTAAGAAAGGTCCAAAGGGACTGCTCAGTCACACTCTAACTTTAACACCTGCAAGCAAAATTACACTGGTATCAGTTGGATAAACAATTCATCCAAACAAACACATGTGCACGTAGTACAGCCCTTCTACAGCTGCACTTGAAAAGAACCACTTCTTTCTACAAGTGCAACCAATGTTTTCTTATCTCTGCATGGAACTGAAGCAAAACAAACATAAGAAAAGCAGGAATAGAAACTTGGAGCATCTCTGACATGTGTACACAGAGTACCAATGGGCAAAGAACAACAAAGGGCCAGTGACAAGAAACACTGCTGACAGCAGCCTTACACTGCAGCTCACCAGCCCTGCAAAGGAGCACATGGGCATGAGGAACTACAGCAGCACCAAAGGTACCTCTTCAAATATAAACCTCTTTAGAGTATGTTAAATAGTAAACGTTTAGGTTATACATATCACTTAATTTATCTTAACTGGAGAGAAAAGAGACAGCAGTCTTCTGTGAACTTTTTTAACCAAAGTGAAAGGAAGACCCATGTGTTACACGTACATAAAAATAAATGTCCTGTTAAGCTTGTCACCAGTACCACCATGTCTGCTTAGCTGCTAAGGTCAAGGTCATGTCATCCATACCAAGATGAAAACGGTTTAATTAGAGAACCCACAGCACTATAGACAAAGGCTGGTCATTAGAAGAAAGCTAATATAAACCAAGCAAAATTATGCTGCATGGAAACCATCAGATATTTGATGAGATGTTAATCTTTAAGCTGGTATCATTCTGCAAGCTAATCATCCAGAGAATAGAAAATCTGTTAAGAATGCAATTAAATGTACTAGTTCCATTAAAATTGAGCTGATATAGTTAATTGTTCTCCTGAAATAGCTAATTCCTCACACCTTCACTGGAGAGCTTTTTCATCAACTCTGTGAGAGCCTATTTAAGGGACCACGTCACTCAACCCCGTGCGGGACTGTGTGCTCCGACGTCACCCCCCACAAGATGTGCTGCAGCTCGGCCCGACCTTGGGCTCCCACCTGGCCCTGAGGAGCAGAGCGAGCCCTTTTGGTGGCCGTGCCGTTGGCACCGCGTCTGCATTGCCGGGCTTCGAGGAGAGCGGCAACATCGTGCTCTTGCAACACGCCAAAGCAGCTATAAAATACAACCAAATGACGGGCCAATGGCAAAGCCACGTCAGATGGTCGTTGTGAGCATCAGCACTTCTGGGAAACGGATGACTGCTAAACCAGCACTATAATGAATCTGTGCGTATTCAAAAAGCTCGCAAGGGTTTTGCAGCACTGCTAGGAATTAGGAATAGCAGGCCATTCCTGCTTTTTTTTTGAGAGAGAGAGGCAGAGACCGCAAGCACAAAGGTACCCCGAGAGTGCATCAACTTCGCCATACGGCCCCACCACGCACCGCGGCGGAGCAGAGTTTACCGGGGCATTTCCAGCCGCACCGCACTGGAGACGACAGAGCCGCACACGGGGAGCGGGGCCGGGTCGCTCCGCGGCACCGCTTCGCCGATTATATAACCGCGGCCGCTCCGGATGCTCCGGTTTCGCCCCGGTCCGTGCCGTCCGCGGCTCCCGCTGCCTCACCCAACCCCGGCTCCCGCTCTGGGCCCGCCGCCGCGCCCCGGCTCTCTCCCACCCCTCCACCCGTTCGGACGGCTCTCGCCGGGCCCCGCACCGCCGAGCCCCGATGTCCGCAGCGCCCCGCGGTCTGCCCCCGCCTCGCCGCTCGGCACCCACCTCCCCGCCGGCATCCGCGGCGCATCCCCGCTGCGGCCCGGCCGGCTGCGCCCCGCCGTTCCCGCTGCCTCGCTCCCTCCCGCCCGCCGCAGCTCCCCGCCCGTCTGACGGAGGGGGCGGGCAGCCGCGCCGCGCCGCCGCCGCCGCAGCCCGCCGCGCCGCCCCCCGCCCCCGCCCGCCGCCAAGGTGCCCTCCTCGCACCCACCTACCGCGGGGACGAGGGGCCCGGCAGGAGGGATGGGAGGCCTCGGGGGACGGCGCGGAGCGAATCGCGGAGTCACGAAGCGGGGCTGCGGCGGGCAGCGAGCATCGGGGCTGCGGCCGCGGTCAGGTCTGCGTGGGGATGTAAAAGGATGCGGGCAGCCGCGGGACGCGGTGACGCGAGGGGCAGCGCGGGGCCCGCGCCGGGAGGGGGTCAGAGCGACGGGGCCGGGACGGCGGCGGGGGTCCGTCCGCACCGGTGTGGCTGCGCTCCGCTGAGCGCCGTGCCCGGCCCCGCGCTGCCGCTCCGCCCCAGCGCTGCTCTTTGTCCTCTGATAACGGGAGGTTGGAGGGGGGAGACGCGCCAGGTGCTCTCGCAAACCGCGAGACGTTCCTCCTTGGGTTTATATTAGCTTGCTTTTTCTCATTTCCTGCAGATCCGCCGTTACAGCCCGCGGGACAGCAGTGACTCCTCCGTCCCACCCCGGAGGACAGAAAGCCAGGCTGCTCACGCACAGGTGCAGCCGAGAGCCCGATGGGCGGGATGCGTGCATATCCATGAAAAAGGATCAAAAGACCTGGGGAAGGAAATGCTGGTGGTTTTAACTTCAGTAATACTAGGGGAAAAAATATGGCATAGTCCATACAAAAAGTAGTGAAAAACTTACCGGGTTCAAACAACACAATTACTGGGCCTAGACCATTCCTTAAAGTGAGGTAAACAGGCTCTATGATGATTTTTACCTTTTCCCTCATTTCTTCAACTAGAGATACCAGATTCAGTATCAGTGCTGTACAGCAAATGACCATATTGGGGACTGTGTCATACAAAGTCCTGGCTCTTTTCCTATTGAAGCTGAGACAGCCAGAGCAATTCCTCTTGACAGTCTCATAGTCCAGCAGAAGCTTCCCAAATAAAAAAAAATATATGTAATGATCATTGCCACAGCTGATGCTAAGAGGTAGACATCAAAGTAAGCGTAGTATAAGCACAGATTAAGATAAATCTCATACTTATTTGAAGCTTAATATCAGAAGTTTAATTTTCTCTCCTATATGAAATAAATAACGGGGCAGGGAGATAAAGGACACAACTCTCAATCATCCCTTAAGGACAGCATTCAACACCACCACTACTAATTTCAGTTAAGTGGCCACTCACCATTACCAACCTGAAAAAGAAAACCAAGGACAGAAATGCATATTTGGTAATTATCTGCCACGTTTCAAACATCTTTAGTGTTCTCTCACAATCTCAACGTTGAACTCCTAAGTGGGTATCCTATAGAGTTGCGTTTTTTTCCCTACCTTGCCAATACTTAAAATGTGTAAAAAAGGAGATAAAGCGTTTCTTTCAAATGATAATCTTACATAATTATCTGAAGCATTCTTTCTAACAGAAGGCTGTAAAACAGTTTTCTACGCTGTCGTAGCAGTAGTGTTGTTTCTCCTCTGCTGCTTGTTGTTAGCATTGGTGCATGCATTTGGGACACCACAATCCTCCATTCTGAGTAGCAAACCAGGTGAACCTCCAGTTTCTCTCTCATATTCTGACTACTAAACACATCATTGGCTATCTTCGAGTCTTCCTTTGGACTGAATTATTTAGAATACTTCTGAGTGAAAAGCGTTGCACCTAAATAGCCTGAAATTCCTTCTGCAAGGACCAATAATCTCTGAGTTTTCCCAATGATACAAAACTACTCATTGTAAGAGCCAAAGTGAAGACGTGAGCAGCTGTAAAAGGACCTCACAATAGTGAGCAAGTGGGCAGACAGACAGCAGAAGAAATTCTATGGCCATAACTGCAAACTAAAGTAAATAGCAATGAAAACAACCCTCACTAAGCATACATAATAATGGACTCGAAATTAACCTTTTTCATTGGGAGCCGTTGTGAATAGCTTTCTGCAAACATTAGCTTGCTGCTCAGCCTTAGTTGGGAAGGCAAACAATGTTAGGAATTACTCCAGAAGCATTTGAGAACAAAGTAGAATAGCTCATTACATTGTTGTGTAAATCTCTTGCGTACTTGAGTATTGTGTATGGTTCCGGCTCCTTCATATGGAAATAGAGAACAAGAAAACCTACGGAGCTAACGGAATAGTCAAGGGTATGGAATTCCATCCATGTGACGAGAATCCCAACTATGAAACAGAGAAGGGATTACCTTCAGATCCATACAGTCATGAATGAGATGTAGGAACCCGAGAGGAAACAACCACGTGCCATTTGTCATTCTACGGGACCTGAGGGAGACACAGCTAACGATCAGGCAGCAGGTTTAAAGACAACGGCTGCAAAGAACTTTGCTGTGTGAAGTTTTATTAAATTGCTCGGCTTGCTGTGACACAGCACTATGGAGCTGAAGGCGCAGATGTTTTTAAATAGGGATTACATGAAGGAATGAACAATAACTTCAGCTATTAAGCACAATAATTTCATTTTCAGTGCCTGCCTATTACTTGCTAGAGCTGTAAGAAGGGACACTCTTCATGTGCCATGTTCCAATGCTCCCCTGATCGTCACATGGTTGATTCTTATCTTCCTGCTCAGTTAGGTGTGAGAAAGAAAGGACAAACAGATCTGTAGGTATGGAAACATACATCTGCCTTTTCCCATGTCCTGAGAGAAAGATCAGAGTAGATCCTTATCTATTCCTGTTTGAGAGTTCTTCCATGCCCCTGAAGAGAATGCTTTCCCAGTGGTTCTCTAGTGATTAGCCCTATTCAGTAGTGACAATCCATATGCATCAGCCATCCACATCAACACTACTTTTTGCTCCCCTTTACAGAAGAATGGGGAGAGAAATCCTGAAGTGTAATAACAGCAGACATGCATAGAATATATTGAAAATACTTTCCACTTCCGTAGATCATAAGAATAAAATTCCTTGGACATCCTGGAGGAGAAAAGGATAGTAATTTCTTCTTGTTTAAGAAATAGAAAAGTAAAGCAGAAACACACAAAGATGCTTTAAAAACTAGCAGCAGGCAAAAGTCCTGCGTAGACAACCAGTTTCTAAGAACCATGTTAGATGCCCTTATTAAATACAAGAAACTGGAAGTCTGACAAGCAAATCCAAAATGAAGTTTGGCAGAACTCCAAGAATCCTTGAAGACAAACATATGATAAATCAACCGGAGTGGTTACATCTCATATAAACAAAATCTGTATGGTTGATACTCTGTACAGCTAGTCATCTCCACTCAGAAAAGAGCTTGTTTCATACCTTACTTCAGCAATAGATAGTAATGCCAAGGCCTTTAGTTTCTGCAGAAGTTATACGATTCCTTTTACTGTTTAGACTGTGAAACTAAAGTAGTATAAACTTGTTAAAAATATATATATATATGTGAAGATTCCTGATGCTTTCTATATACACACATAAATAAAATTAAGTGGGCACTATGTAGTACATCTGAAATTGTATTGACAGCAGAAGATATCTGAGGAATATTTTTAAAATATCCAGTTGATATAACTTTTATTATAAAATGGTAAGAAACACTTCTAAGACACGTGTATGCCTTTAGAAGTATATGGACATGATTAAAAGTTGAAAAAAGTCAGCAGTTCAAGACAGAGTACATGTTTTCATACGCCATCGCCTTTGATTTTGTTTCACTGATTAAATATAACCACTCCGCTCCTGCTGTCCTTATATGGAACAGACACGTTAGGAGAGGGATTTAGTGTACCCAGGATGAGGACAATCAAAGATCTGATACTTAAAATAACTTGCAGTTTTCTTTCAATTTTGTCTGTAAAGTTGCTTATCATTTCACTTTCGGAAAATATTTCCAGTACGTATTTGCATTTCCAAATAGAGTTTTTATGTCCGAGTGACTAAATATGCTCTGTTAACATCGTGCTGGATTTCTTAAAGTGACAACCCAAAATGTTAGCAATTAGCAGTTTCAGAAAGCAGAACTCTTGTCAGATTGGTTGGAAGAATGCCCAGGATATCTTCTTTACCCTCACGGTCGGGATTTGTAAACACTTTCTCTAATTACAGAGCAGATCAGGTCAGCAATTAACTCTTTTAGTCTTAGCAAGGCCCTGCAGATGTTCTGTATTAACAAACTGTTTCTCCTGTGCTGTTGCACCCTGTAGTTGAATATTTCCTTACGGGTGGTACTACTTCCCGTTTGTCAGCAAGCCAAATGCATGTATCCTGAACCTTACATTGTTTAGGTTTCTTTTAAAGACTCAAACTTGCTACAAGAGAAGAGCACAGCAAGTTTGCAAATCAACAGGAGACCATTCATCCCAAAGCGATCTCCTGGGAAAGTTATCACTTGCAGCAGTGTAGTAGCATCACAGCTTAAAGCACTGCTTCCACGTTTCACCCTTTCTACTTCCTGTCTTCTGCTGAATGCTTACCAATTCCTAGACCACCTTTCTGAGAATCTCAAGAGAGCTGAGAACCTGCCCTAATGTCTCTTGAAATTGCTGCCGTATAAACGCTTCTTACCTTTTCTGGTGTGCCAAGGAGAGCAGCTTCTCCCAAAAAGCCTGGAGGTCATTCTGCCTCGCTGGAGCTAGCAAGTTAATTGCAAAGTGAAACTCAGGGATTTCTGCCCAAGCTCAAGTTTGCAGACTTACAAAAATAAATTGAGATAAAAGAAATATGAGTAGTCTGGTGCTTATCTCTAAAAGAGATAACAAAACCTTACTATTTAGCTCTTACTTCATTGCAGGACAAATTACCTAAGTACAAAACAAGCCACTTATAAAAACAATTATTAGCTCATTCACTGTTCCAAATTTCTCTTTTTTTTTTTTTTTTTTTAATTCTTGTCCACGGCTAGTGAGTTTTAAATGAGAATTTTCTCCTGGCTGAACTTGACTTTGAGATCATACATATGGATTTATTCATCTTTCAGTATAACATATCAGGATGCTACACTGGGTTTGTATGCCAATATGTTCTTGCATCCTCTGTTTAACATTTCAGAGGTGTTAAGAAATGGGGCAATTATACCAACAATTAGCAAGAATCACATGAAAACAGCACGGTCAACAATCACATAAACATTCAATTGATATGGCAATCACCTGAAATCCAATTAGTGTGGTTACTTACAGTCCACATCCTAAGTGCTAAATAGTGGTACTTCAGCACTGTTCCCACAGTGGATGTTAGCTTAATAACTTCCAACCTCTTTGCCACCCAATTTTGACTGACAAGCTACTCAGAAAATCCCATCCATAACCACCTTTTGTTCTGAAGCTTTGTTAGTTGGACTAAAAGCCTTGTTATATAGCAAGAATATAGGAGTTCCCCTTCGTTCACAGTAACATGGGCCTATAGAAATTGTATTCAAATTTCCAATTTATCACTTAAAAAAATAAGAAATGCACTGTAGGGTGTTTTTTTTAATAGGCTTCATTACACACCATGTATTTTAATGGTTTTCTGCTTGATACTTATTTAATAAACTGCTCACAATTTGAGTTTTCAAGCTCAAATTTAACACAGAAATTTAATTTTTCCATTTTTTAAAATCACCTTATTAGCTAGCCAGTGGGTCTAAAATTTGCCATTCCTTTAGAACATTCATTGGATTATTTCATTGAATTATTAATATCTTTTCCCTCATTGATATGGCAATCATAAAAAGTTTCCATGTGTAGAAGCAGCATTTAGCAGAATTTGACAGCTCCATGGCAGCAAAAATGCAATCTGTGCTATGCAATGTAGATTCTTAATGCTCTGTATTAATTTATGGCATTTCAGGTTTGGTTTATTTTTTACACCGCCAGTGGAGATGGAGGAAAAGCACCTGCTTCCACATTACAGAGAAATTCTCTGGTCCACACTAATACATATAAATTGTATATGACTTTTTCTTCCTGTAGTTGTTTCCATTCAAGAGTAACCTGAAAGCGTCATGTGTAGGTGGCATGGCTGTGTTTCTGAACTGTGGAATACACAGATCTTACAGTACTGAAGAGTTATTTTAAAACTGTGATTTATGGTGTTTATAAAAGGCACCAAGGCCATGAAGGCCAGCACCCCTCCAAGCAGCTGCTCCTCACAGCTTCCATAAAGTATTTTTAACCAGGCGAGAGCAAAGCTGAGAAGTGCTCCATGTTATACAGAGCAGCATGTCACTCTTAACTTGCAATCACCAACACACAGAGCTGCCTCGTTTCATCTTCTATGGCTTCAGCTGCCAAAGCTGTCTGCAAGCACCAGCAACTTAGAAGGAGAGAGAAGCACCAGGCTTGCCCTACGAGACCTGATCCTCTCTGTAAGTCAAGCTGAGTTTACTGTATTTCTTCCTGCCAAAAGCACAAACTGTGGATGAGGTGCCTGATGCAAAATTGTGCTTTAAGCTATTAAGTGACCTCAAGGCAGCTGCAGCCATGGGCTGGGCTGCCAGTGCCAAGAGAAGCAACAGAAGCACCGTGCAGCTGAGGAACAAAGAAGTTACCCAAGACACAATTGCTCAAAGAAAGCACACGTTTTTGAATAACAGAAATGGCTTTAAATATAATCTTGGCTCAATAACATTAAGAATGTGCTTATAGGAAGTACATGGTGCGCCATACAGTGAGCGCTGTATATTTTAAAAGTCACACTGTATATTTTAAAAGAAAGGATGACAACACTGAACGTGTTGCAGAGAAACTTATAAAGGTTCTGTGTTTCATTCATGAAGTTACCTCTCCACCAAAAGGCTCAAAATCCCTGTGCTCAACATCAGGGAGCAATTGGCTTCCAAATCACCACAGTTCTCTCCATCTTTTCTCTTAATATTTGTTTTTTTTTTTTTTTTTTTTATTAACCTGTTTTTCACAATATGAGAATTGATTTTCCCTAGGAAGCTCCCCCGTGCTTTACCTCTTTAATTAAGACTCTTCAATTTTGTTGCCTCAAAACCAGGGTTTTTTTTTTAGTATACCTTTTTTTTTTTTTTTGCACTCCTGGATTTTGTCTTCTGATTCTCTTTCTTGTTCTTCCTCATTCCCTCAAATTGTTACTGAGAAATTTTTACTAAGAAATGACAAAATATTAAAAAATGAAAGATGTTCTTTGTATGCTGTTCTTGGGTGTCTACCAGAAAATTTTCCTACTTGCATGATAGTTTTAAAACTATCAGGCTAACTACACAAAAGTATGGCAAGGTTCTGGAACAGCAAGTTAAAATAATCAAATACACATGTGGAACTCATGCAAGTGAAAATAGATTATTTGTATTTCAAAAATAAGTGGCTGTGGGAAAAAAAAGATTTAAAAAGTAATTCACAGGAAGAAGATGAACTAGGATTCTACTTCTCAATTAGAATCCCAGAAAAGGGTTTTGAATCATGTGTTAAAAAATTGAGAATCATCTGAGGGTATTTCAACCCATGAAAACAGAAAACAGTCCCTTTCTTTACAAAATTCTACATCTGTGTTGATTATCTTAAAAGGGAGTAAGAGAATTTCAATAGTAATATCAATTTTACCATCCTATGTATGTTAGGTACATCCAGGAGACCAGTGACCTCTGCTGGAAAAGGGGGGTGAATTACCTAGCAAGGCTGTAGACTGTGCCTTTGCTGTACCATTCAGTCAACTTGGTACAGTTAGCCTTCCATTCACTTACAATTTTTTCCTTCAGTTTGTTTTCCAGACATTTTATCAATATAACTGCAACTCAAACGTGACATTCCATGAGGAACTTCAGCAGGGTCTCTGACAAAGCATTTAACAAAGTTTAGAGACGTGGTATGCTGAGAACATGCAATGCTCTCAAACTGGACATAATCACATGCTTTTTTCACCTTCACCTTCAGCTGCTTCCATTTCACAGTTGTTCTTTTTCCTTTTGCCTCTCATATACTGACATAGTAATCTGACACTGGAGACATTAGATGCATCTCTGCAGACAGAGCAGAAATAATATGACTGAATACCTTGGGTCAAAAAAAAAATTAACAGGAAGAGAAGGAGCAAGCGAGGGAAAACCAATTCCACTTTGCACTGCAAGCCTGGGCTCTGCTCCTACTTTAGGTACTCCTGTAGCACCCTGATAGCACCAAAGAAAAAGGTCTCAGGTAGGAGATCCAGTGGAGAGAATTGATTGCAGTCAGACTGTCAAAACACAGCTCTTGAGAACAGCCTTGTTTCACTTAATGATCAGATATACTTTAATGTAGACATTGTGGCAAGATAAACAAATTAGGATCTTTCTACAGTTACACAAGCAAAAGGCACTCCTGCAGACCATGCAGGTAAGATTCAGTAAGTGGATAAAATTTCTAGTGGACATCATTTAGCATAATTTATGAAAAGTATTATCTCATTTTCAGAAGAAAAATGAGAATCTTCTGCCATTAAATGCCAGCAGAAGCTACAGCTGATGAACACAGCTGAAATCCAAGTCATTTACAGATAAGCATGCAAAATTCTACTTACCACCATTACCGTGCTATTACTGCAAAACAGCACAAAAAAAAAATTATGCAGTTCTTGCCAATTCACTAACCACCAGCAAAAGCAATATAGATTATACAGTTGTTTTTTTATCCTCCAGTACCTAATGCTTATGCTCTCAGCAGACAGAATTACCATTTTCTGATGAAAAGGCCTGGAAAAGCAATGTGACAGCTACTTAGTGGCAGTGCTACAAAACAGTTTAAACAGGAAATAATGAATATCATATCCAACCAGAAGTGCTGGCTGATTTTAAAAACAGCAAAACGTATTTACACCAACTGGCATTTATCTGGAGAAGACCAGTATGTCTACACTTTCAAAAAATACACTAAACTCTTAAGGAAAGCCAGTCAGTTTTGGTTGTAAGAATACTTTAAGAACTGTAGGCAGAACACTACAGATGACTTCATGTTAGTCACCTAATAGACTGATGCAACAACATCCCAAAAGAAAAAATACCGTCTGCCTGCAGTTACTTCTTACGGCATCCTGAAGTCTCAGTACAGAAAATGGGGCAATTTCTTCCTTCCCAGTACCTGCCCAAAACCATTTGAAGCAAGACCTGACCAAATAGCCTGAAGTAGGACTAGAGATCTCCCAGATTTTGATCTCCTGTTGCAGAGACGCATAATGAGTCTAACAGGACAGAGAAAGATAGGAAAACAGCAACATTGCTTCAACTCACAAAGAGTCTTTTCCCTTCCCTTTGGGCTGAAGGTTCTGGAAAGTGGCTGTCCAGATCATTTGAACAGTTGATTCTTCTTCCACATCTTGGATGGACAAGGTCAGACAGTTGTCACTTTATTTTTTTCAGAGCACTTACATTCCTAGAGAATGTTAACATCAACTAAACAAATAGGAAATTCAATGTCACCTTAGACTATAGATCCTGACATAGCAGGGACTCATCAAAAAGAGCAATTAGAGGACAAATTAGCAGGTTTTTTTTTTTTTTTTTCCAACTGTCTGTGCAGAGATTCCCACTATTTCACCACAATAACATGTGCACTTAAATTATACATGCATCACTACACTATGCTTTAAAACATCCTCTCAAACACAAGTCTATTCCAAACTGTCTGCTTTGGACAAAGAAAAACATTTCTGCATTTTATATCCAAGCTTTCTATTCAGAAAAATAGTGAAAAGTCTCCTGAACCTAAGGGAAAAGTTTAGTTTCAATGTCTCTGTAGCATCGTGCATAGTTACCTCAAGATTGTAAAAAATTAAATAAAAATAAGCCATTGGACCTTCTGCATATATACTGCAAAGATTTCTGCACTAGCACAGATCACCATTTGCTTATTCTTGATGCAAAGATGCACTGCATGATGCACATTCAGCAGCATGCCAGAGCTGCTATACCAACAGGACAGAATGACTGTCATATTTGCACAGCAGAACCGATGCTTTCCAAAAATACTGCACGCACACACATAGCATAGTTAAGTCTGCAAAGATACTGCTTGACAATTCTGGAGTCTTAGATCTATGGCATCCTGGTCAGCATTGTTCCCCTGAGGAAACATAAGAAAGCTCCACACTTACTCAAAAGGAAGGAAAAGAAAAAAAAATAAAAAACCAGCAAAAAAGCAGGATTTTTCCAGAGGAACCCCAGAGAAATGGTAGCAAATGTCACAAACAATCTCAGAATCACGAAGATCCAGTTCCCCAGGCTTAACCATAAAGCACTTTTGCTCAGTGTATGAGTTCTGAAGTCTACAAGATATTAAGCAGAAATTTCATACTCTCCTTCAACCATACTACCCTGATACAATTTAGTTCTTTGTGCTGAATGAAACAATTACTCTTGGGGAAAAAAGCTGCTGGTGAGTCATCAAGGACTGCATCATAACACATCAGGGGAATAGAGAAGAGTTAAACAAGGTTTTTTAGGCAACCTTCCTTCTGCAAGTTAATAATGTTTGCAGATTTGAACTCTAACACTCTTTTAACTTCAAAAATAACTGAAGTTAATAATAGGTACTTTGTACTTTTTTTAAATACACTTATATTTTAAGTTTCTGTCACTTAAAATTTAAATTTCTGAACCAATTGCAACACCTCTCATTCTTACCTACTATCTCTAAGGTAAAAAAATTGGTACTCTTTATACATATTTTAAAAAGAAAAAATGAAGGTTTAACATGCCTGCACCTTACATATAAGAACAACTCACTAAACACGTCAAAATAATGCAGCATATAAACCGTTTTGTACTGCCTGTAAATATTATTCTAATTGCATTAATTTTACAGTAGGTCTACTCACATTACACTACTAGAAGGCTAATGTAGAGGACTTAGTCATTATTATTATGGCAGTATTTCAAGACAGCTGACTGTGAAGCACCAAATGATAAAGTTGTATGTTTTGAGTAAGCCTATTTTTGGTCCTCAGTTCAGTTGGAGATATTTACCGATACCTTAATTCCTCCTTCTCCTTGAACAAAGAAAACAAGAAAAAGAGGCTATCTGCCACAGGTAAAAGCATAACAAGACACAGAAATATCACTTAAAAGACACTGTACTTCTGCACATTGACTATTTGGATTGGGAAAGTCAGGGGCTTGGAACACCATATGGAAGGCTGGAAAGATTTCTTGTCAAGAACTAGTTTTCTTGGAAAGAATAAGAGGGACTGAGAAGGCAGCAGACTCTATAAAGGGTAGAACGACGCTGAAACTCAGAGTTACTGAAACAAATGCAAAATTCGTCCCAGGAACATTAGTCATGGGACTACATTCTCACCTACCTGTGGGGTGGAGATTTTTTGAAAGGATATCTTTTGGAATGCGCTCAGAGACAGAGGAAATTGTGGATGCTCAGCTACTTATCCCCATTTGAGGATCAGGGGATCAGCACTGGAGGAGTTGGAAGCTAGGTACATCAAAGAGCGTGCTTGTACACCAGTGTGCATGCAGTTAGAATTTGAGTTTTATCTATCAACATTTAATAACTAACAAATTTTTCAATTCAACAAATAGCATTCAGGAAGTATTTGTATTTAACAATCATCTTTGCAAAAGCTTATTCAAATTATCTTTGTTTACTCTTTAGCAACGCTTAAATCCTCTTCATCTTCCTGAAATACTGAACTTTGTTCAATTACCCAATTCTTCAACAATTGATTCATTGAAAGCTTCTTAAGAAAAGAAGTGAAAGACGGGAAAAAAACATTCCCTGACTCCATAATTTCTCTGTAGTTACAATGACAGTACCTCAAGAAAATGACAAACGCAAGCAGCTTTGATAGCTTGACCCATAGTTAAATGTCCTTTACACTAAACAGCACATAAAGCATAAAGAATACTCTTGGTCCAAGTCAGTGAAACATTCAAGACTGTACTTGAATCACTTTCTTGAATATGGCTTTTTCATCAAATCTGACTTAATATTCTCAAATATTCTAGTAGGTTTTGAAATAGCTCTTACACTTTCTTTTCATCTACTGCTCTAATTCAATGCAATTCTGACCACTGGAAGTGCCTTCAATATAGAGTAGTTACAAATTGATTCATTATCAATTAACCAGGTCAAGCCACAAAAACCTGACTCCCATCACTACTATTTCCATGTTTGTGAAACTTAGTTTAGCACAAGAGATTTATTTCTGGAATACAAGGTAACAGGATTCTACAAGAACAACCATCAGTATACAATTTTAAAACTGCTAAATTCTTTTAAAACTGCGTGTCCACACTTCTTAAAAACAGAAAGTATGATAGCAACAGAGTAACAATGCAAAAGAAAGGGAAGAAAGAAAAGAAAAAGATGTCACTGTCCCCAGGAACCATGTCTAGTCACGTTTCAGTCAGTCAGTCAGTCGAGGGTCATGTCATTATTTAGTTCTGTAGAAAAAACACAAGTACAAAAATGGTATCAAAAAGCAACATACCTATTTGCATTACAACAGCCTAAGTGATAAAGGCTTTTAACACATTCAGAAGAATAATATTCAGTATCATACATACGTCCTTTTTTAGAAAAGGGAAAGTGCCTCATTCCGAGCAGTGAGTTTAAGTGAGCAATTTTTCTATAGTATAGTGCTGATAAAAAATATTTGAAAAATTATTATTCTGGCATATTTTTCAACTTCCACGTAATTACTATTTTAAAATATTTTTGCACAGCAATAAGTTCACGATGCATACACATTAAACTTGAAGTTTTTTTTAAAAAGATTGAAGTGAATAAAAACAATGCAAGTCAATTCAGAAATCTGTCTTAAGAGGCATTTTCTAAGTTCTGAATTTTGCTTTTTAAACATCTCCCGTAACAGTTAAGAACGATATCAAGTACTCCTTTCACTTATCTCAGTAACCTTTACCAGTAGCCAAATCCTTAGTGAATTTGCAAATCCTGCACAATCATTTTTATGCTTTTGATGTTAGCACTGTTAGGAAAATTAGAAGCTAAGGCAATAATCTAGTTTTAGTAACAAAAACAACTGTTTAAAAACAGGAGAGTAGAGCTAATCATTTGATTCTTTCCCTCCCTCTCCCTTCCCCCATTAATACAGTGGACTAAGTAGCTTCTGCAGCCAATGGAAGTCCACCGTCTTGGAGTGATAACCAAAACTTTCCTCCCTGTACTCACTTTTCATCTATGACAGACTCTCAAACATTCTTCGTATTGTAGTACAGTGTAAAACACTAACCAAGTTTGACATTTTAAAGCAGAGAGCACCATCATGCATTCAGTTTCAGTTTTTAAATATCCCAAAACATAAAAATAAATACCATTAGCCTGGAATCAAAACACAATCCTAAATTATCTATGTTTCGCAAAATGCATGATTTTTCCTAAAGTCACCTGATAGGTAATTACCATTAGAAAGAGTCAGGGCTTTATTCCTACTTTGTGAATGCAGAATCACAGAGTTGTAGGGGTTGGAAGGAACCTCCAAAAGCCATCAAGACCAACCCGCCTGCCAAAGCAGGCTCCCTACAGCAGGTGAATACATCTGGCATCAGCTTCCTTCTACAGGATCCTATATATTATCAGTAAAAAGTAATTAAAAAAAAAAAACACACACACACACACTCTTCTCTTTATTTGAGCATATTTATAGATTAAGACTGGGACATGTCTTCAGATTCAGTCCCTCTAAACTCAAGTTCTAGACTATAAATAATTCTTTGGTCTGTTTTCTTATCATTCAGACAGTTAGATAACCTTCACAACATGAACAGTAATGCTTTCTCTAATGCAAATATTCTCTCCTACTACATCCAGGAATTTCTCACTAAATCCAAGAATTCTCTCAATTCTTAACAACTTCTTTGCATAGCAAGCAGTTAACTACCTGGAAACTCTAAATCACTTTCAGTCCAGAAAGCCAATCTTACAAGTAATAGGCAGTGTCATCTTCACTCAGGACACAACTGCAGCCTGCAATTATTTTTTTCAGGAATTAACATTTTCTAAGGTTTATTACTAACTTTGGATGTTTTTATCATATCTATACTTTTATAGTAAAAAGTAGGGGTTTTTTTTTTGCAATCAAGACAGGATTGATATTACATTACACTTCAAATCAGACCTTCCCCTATAGTGACAGAAAGATTTAGTCTTATTATTAGAAGTTAAAAAAAAAAAAATCACATTTAAGAAAAAACTTTGTAAATAAAAATAAAAACATGGGTATGAATTACATTCACTGGAACTGACAATTTTTATGTTTCAGAAGAGTTTTAGCTCGAATTCCATGCAGACAGATTTGTTTTTTTTCTTTTTAAGTCATACATAAAAAGACCTTCAGAAACTGCTGCTTATCAAAAGAGAAACACAGAAGTCCTTAGGAAAAGAAGGAGAACCATGCAGGTGAAGTCTTTTTGACTCCTAGGTCATGGAAAATACCCACACACTGAAATGACAAGGTGTGAAACTTCCACATAAAACACTGATGTGAAGAGAGTTGGGATTTCAAGTGATGTTTTTAGAATGAGAAAGGGAGGGGAAAAAAAGAGAAAGAAACAACTGCTTTTTTTTTTTTCCCCCTCCAGCAGTAGAAATCTGGTTACTGAAGTTATCTGGATCCATACTCTTAATGGCCTATTAAAAAAGTAATATGCAAACTTGAATCTTGAATCAAATCAATGTTTCATAAGAACAAATGAGTTACAGTTCCTGAATTCTATAAAACTTCCATATACGAGCTCTGCCATTTTTTATTGGCCATGTCATTAACTAAAATATTTAAACTTAGCACTTCAAACATTTGCCTCACCACACATTCTGCAGTATCTTCTTCACCATCACACATTCCAGCTACTTCTGATATTTGAGAGTTCAGATCCAGTCCCAGATTACTAAAGTTTTTTTGGTTTAACTTAGCAACATTCCCACAGCCATTTTATTTACCCCTCCCTTCATCTGTCCTTTCCAGGGCTAAACTCTGCATCCTTAATGAATATCACACTCAGGCATGTGTTTGTACTGAAAGAAAGACACACACAAGCTAGTCTCTGTTACAATGTTTATTTTTCCAATACTCTTTCAGTTAGACCTGATACTTTTATGTACATAAAGTGAATGTTTCTATGAACATCCAGATTGTTGTTAGTTGTTTCATATTTGTAGAAACATTAAAAAAATAAAGATTTCTTTACTAAAATAAAAGTTTGTGTATATAAGCATACATACATACACACACACACACGCACACCATAAGTTAAATCTATTTCTAGTTATCAACTAACTTGAAATTTAAAATTTATCGTGATACAACTTCAAAATGCTTTGCTTCCAACGACTTCAAATGATTGAACTTCAGCTTACACAACCACTCCGACTGGGTACTCACCTACTTAGTAGGTTCTCTGACGTTTGTTAGATTCCTCTGTGGGGGAGTCTGCCAACCTTACTTTAAGTCTGACACCATTCACAATCTTGCCATGTAACGCAGTTATGGCCTCACTGGCACTTGCTCTGTCTGCAAATTTTGCATAGGCCACATTTTTTCCAGCCACAAGATAAACTTTTATTAAATTTCCAAAACGACTGAAAAAAAAAAGAAAAAAGAAAAAAAAGAGTTCATGCGTTTTGCTGCAGCACTGACACCTATCATCTAATCTCAACTCTATGGAATTTGATAGCTGCAAATTCTATATTCTCACACAAATGCTATACTATCTTCTGTTATCCTCCTTGAAAAGTCCTAGTTTTCATTCCCTTCTCTAGAATTCTGCACAAGAATGGAAATAAGCCCAGGAGTCTGTAGGCAAAGTCTTCCATGGAATATTACAATAGAACTACAAGCATTACGTATTCTTTTAGGATCACTAAGGCTCATCTATGAAATAGGCACACAGTAAATATTAAACAAACGAAGAAAACCTCACCCACCCCAAATAAAAACCAACAGACAATTGCAAATGCATCTGAGACAATTCACTCACTTCTCATTTAAATGAACTTGTTCAGCTGTGATTCATCTTTGAAAAGGTCTTGCTGAAATGACTCACAAAGCAAAAGCTGAAGTTTCACAGAAAAACTAAATCCTCAGGAGATTCCTAGACAGTTCCTTAGCAAGTTTGAAGTGAAAGTCTACTTCATACTGAAGTTATATAAGTATCAAGACCAGAAAGTCCAGTACATTAAAAAGGTACATCTTTAGAACTCTAACAGTAGTGCACATCATTTCTTTTTCCATCCTTGGACTTAGAAAATACTTCGGGTTTCCAGATAATTGCTGCAAATGCCAGCTATCAGAAAAGATAAATGTACTTTTCAACAGCATAGTAAAAATAAGCAATCACACCACTGGTGAACAGCTGAACTGTGGATTTGACTTAAAGATGTCAAGAATTGTCAATTAAGACTTCGTTTCTCATATGAGAGTAGTGTGAAATGACTGCTGAAACAGCATAAATAAAATGCAAACCATCAAAACCTACCTGGAAGATATCTCCCTAAACTTACCCTCCTTAAATTACTGTGGAAATTTACCAGAATACTTTAATTCCTCATGGTAATCTTGTACAAGAAAATGACAAATTAATTAAGCTACAATAACAGGAAATACTATGTTCTTGGTTAAATAATTTTTATGAGACCAGAAATTTCACTTCTGGTTACATTTATTATAAACCTACTGCACTGGTATTCCATTAGATGCTTGTTTCAAAAGCAGCCATTATTTACTGATCCTTTCTTATTTTTTTCTTGAAATAGTTCTCCTGATGGCAACTTTTTTTTGTTTTGTTTTTTATTTTCAACATTTAAGTACTCCACTGTTAGGAAAAACACTTATCTGTACATGAAACCTTACCAGAAAACATCCTCCAGTATAGTCACAGGTAAAGGATGAGGATGGAAAAGTATGAAAAGCCTTTCCTTCACAGAAGTGTCAGGTGGAACTTTTTTTTTGGGTGGTGGAAGCAAAGCATCAGTTTGGGGCTGAAGTAATGGTGAGCCAGAGGTTCCTCCAAATGCCTGCTGAAACAGGAGAAAAAAATAATAAATCAACTACAAATCGATTCTAGGAGAAAAAACAGCATCACTTCATCTTGTTCAGAATTTTTGTTCTTACTACAGGACACAGATAAGCTCTAACAGAGAATTTGAATCTTAGTTCATTTGTTTACTTTATTTACTTCATTGAATTGAATAACAAAGAAATAAGGTCAGACATTTAAGGGGAATTAAAAAAACAACCCACACACAAATCAACCAGAGGTATTTCTTAAATATGTAGCATCTCAAGGTATTACAGAAGGAAGCAGTGCTCTTTACTGACACATCCGGAGTTTCTTAATTCAAAGAAAATGACTATTAACAGCATCCATCATATTGACTTACAGGAGGTGTCCTATACTGCTGAACAATTGCGTTATTATTTCGCAACACTGAGGTCATGTGTGCTGTTACCAGCTGTGTTGCCATTTTTCTGATGAGGCTGCAAGAAGTGACAATAAATTGTTTTAAAGCAAGAACTGTGTTAGTTAACTTCAGCAAGAGGAAAATAAAGATCTTACTAGATGCACATGAAGATATAAAAAAAAAAAATCATCTGCAAACTCAAGTACATAATTAAAAAAAGAGGCTCGCATAACACTCTAAACTCAATCTGAAAGCATACATTCTACCAGGAACCCACTGAAAAAACTCAATTCTACATAGAGACAAGAAACTCCCTTGCTTTTTCCAAAACTATAACAAAAAAAGAAATATTAACTCTACAGAACCCTTAACTTCATATGAAAGGTGCCAACGTAGCAGAAGAGACAGAAGTTTCTTTTGTTTTTTAAAAGAAAGAAAAGCACAGGGATTCAAATCAGAAGACAGAACATTAGCAAAGGAAGTTCATTTCTAGCTCTCATTCTCCAGTACTCTTTCCTTTGTTCTGATGGGGGATAAGAAAAGCAATTGCACGTTTACACAGATTCACAGCCTATGTTTTAAGGCCATGAAATCATAGAAGAGTACTGAAGAGGAAAAGACGACATTTGCTAGAAGGATACTAGCATTGAACGTTTTAAAGGTTACATCAGGTATAACACTTCTGAAGTGAATTTTCCCATCATGGCTCTGCACAGCACTGTTTTTTTTAGTATCCCAGAACAGCTTTGATGTCTCAAATAGCTCGATTTCCTTCCTGAAGGAATCTGAAGTATTCACTACAGGAAGACATGTAGGTTACTTCCAACTTCTACCAGCATTCAGATATTTAGGTTTGAAATAAAACCTGGCAATCCTTCTACAAGTGCAAGAATCAGATCCTGAGATTTATTCTGCCTGTGTGTTTCACAAGGCCGCTGTCTGCAGCACTGCAAACACTGCTAACAGATCAAGTAAGCAATAACTGCTTTAAATACAAAGCCTCAAAAATACAGAGACACCCTACTTATTACAGGAACCTTTAAGGATTCTTGCCATGTTTCCTAACATGTCTTAAGAATATATATTTTAATCTTTCTTCAAATTAATCCCTCTTAATTCAAGATATTCAAATTCAAAAAAAAAACAAAAACAAAAAAAAACACACCAAGTGTGAAACTAATTTAGTAACACCACTGTTATCTTTTATTAATAATGATTTTATTATTATTTATTTATTAAATAATAAAATATAATAGTTTTGCTCTCGAGAATACAACTTACCAGTTTTCCTAAGTATCAGTACTTACTCTGAACTATCATTCCCATCTTCTAGAAAAATGACAGTTAATCTGTTTCCAGGAGGATACTCAAACCCATGTAGCTTATACTTGGCATATATAGCTGATGCAGCTGTACTGTACTGAATCACAGCATACCCTACAAATACAACACACACGGTTCCAGTGCTTTACAAACAAATCTTAAGAACAAGATGTTCTCATGTAAAGAAGTAGGATCAAACTACAAGTTAGTCATGGATGCTACAAAATTCCTAAGTCTCTTTACCACACAGTACATTTCTTACTAGCAACATTAATATTATTTGTGAAATAAGCTTCCATGAAATTAACTAGTGACAAATCAGCTATGTTTATATTAATTTCAAAAGCTAGAAAAACAGCAACATAAGACATGTCTTCTTGCCTAACTCTTCGAATGATACTCTTAAAATACAATTATTCCAACAGCAGCACTGTAAAGTTACATTGTAACTGAATCATTTCTATTTCACACTGTGCAGGGCTCCTTTGTGGTTGTTTTTTTTTTTTTTTTTTCATCTATAGCAAAAGAAGAACACTGAAACCAAAACAATCCTTCCCATACAAAAGAAGTTCTGTTTTGGAATGATTTCATCTCATTTACTCATATCAGCTTTTTACACACCACACACTCCCACGCACCAAACTACTTCATGATGAGAACTCAAATGATCTAGTTTTAATGTCCTATAAACAGATGTCTAATCTACAGTTTTTTTTTCTTTCCATTACGTCCAGAACTATTAACTTCACTTGACCAAAATAATGATTCTCAGGGATTCGATTATGTTCCTACTTGAGATTCTATTAGCCTTAAATATAATTACTTTATTGGGGTTTTTTTTGTGAACAAGGGTTCAATCAAAACTGAATTTTTAGTCTTAGGCAATGGTAGTACGAACCACTGACGCAAGAAAAAGCCAATTGTTTCTTGTAACTACTGTATTTTGCAGTACAAATGAATTGAGGCACAGCTAAAAAAAAAATGTGCTCTTTATAGAAGAAAGAAGATTTTTGTAATTTTACTTACCATTATTAGTATGAGGATCTCGCTGAACATCACAATACTCCAGTCCTGGGACTAGATCAAAGAGGGCAAACAGCTGTTCTTGGATAAAAGGAAGCCGTGATACCACTGACAGACGTTTGGAGACTGACTCCTGAATTCTGGTCTCATTTTTTTCAAAACTACAAAACTCTGGCTGAGCACCTCAAGAATCAACACAAAAATAAACAATCAAGTCCATTATAATAAGCATGCCTTCAATTCATATGTAGTTTTCACTCAAATTTCAGAAGCAATCTAAGTGAATTAGACACCAAAAGTCATACGCATTTTTCATGAATGCAGGTCTTGAAATAAGTCAGGCAACTAGACCAAAGCATGCCATAAGAGCATGGAATTGAAACGTCCACCTCATTTCTAACTCAAACATCCAATTTACCAGCTGTAAAACTAGGCTTCCTTTAGACTGCCTTCTTTCAAACTGCCCTCAGATTGTGATTACAAATAACTTTCAGTATAAAAAACAGTGACTTACAAAATGGAAATACATTTCCTCTTGGTTCTTGCCTTGCATTATTGCTATAATATTCATGTTCAAAAGATTCAGGTGACTTATTTTTCGGTTCAGCCAAAATGGCTCGGTAGCCTGAAAGAAACCATCACAAATATTGCAACATCTCAGCATACTTAAAATATTTCTGAATGTATCTGCATTCTCTAAATATCTCATTCAACAACACTTTACTCAGAAAAAACACCAAGCGCTGTCATTTAACATGTAACTCTTGCAAGTTGGCATAATCAATGATGTGGAAGTTAACTTGTGAAAGCGTCATATGTGAAACATGTTAAGTGCAAGTGAGCCTACTTACTCTGTGGGTGACCATGCATCAGTACCTAAAATGACTGGGGCATGTCCTTGTGAATAACCTAATTGATATTCAAAGCCATCTGGATGTGCTTCCAGACAAGGCAAACTCCAGAAGTCTCCTCCAACCTCAACCATTCTGTGATACTTGGCAGGACTTGGAGGCGCTCCAGAAGCAATCAGATGATGTTTCACAGAACTGTAATAACAGCTGCTCATAGATGTTTTGTGTTGATCTACATTCTGTTTATCAATAGTTTAGGTATTAAGTAGGTATTAACTCTTAGGCTATCAAATCCATTTCATTTCAAACTCAAATCATAAAGGAAATGAACTGCTAATAAATATCACTCATTTTTGTGAGTATTCTTGCATAGAGATAACAATTGTTCAGAACTTCTTACGATACACCAGGCATATTACTTAAAAAAAAAAAAAAAAAAAAAAAAAGACCAAAAAACTCCCACACAGCAACAACAACAAAAAAAAGGAATAACAAAAAACCTAAAGCTACATTGTCGAAGTGTTTAATATTTAATAAGTGAAGGAGGTTGGACTGGAAAAGTGCTGATATATTTCTCCAAAAGCATCTCTACCAGCTGGGCAGGTCCAGTCCCTCAGCCCTCTCCTCACAGGTCATGCACTTTATCAGCCCTCCATTGGATTTACTCCAATTCCTTAACAACTGTTTGGTACCAGGGCATAAATGACAAATGGTTGATCATAAAGTGGGCAAAGTCTTAGTTTCTGCAAAACATTAAACCTGATATTAAATGGAATGGGGGGAAAAAAAAAAAAAGGAAAAAACAAACTACCTAAGAACAATTTTAGGCTAAATTTATTCACAACAAATTTATTATTTATGGATTATATTTGATAAATAGTATATGTTTGATTAAAAACATATTCCCATACATATATCTAAAAATGAGGTTGCCCTGGGTATGAAATCTAAGTGAGAATATCACCTGATTAAAGACCAACGCTATCAATTTCTACACTCTTTTCACTGATCTTCCTTGCAGGGGCTAGTGATACAAGGACATTGTTAGGTGAATGTTAGTAATACTATTTTTATTTGCAATAGAACTTTAGTCTCAAGATGTATTTACACACCATAAATAATTTACCTGCAAGCAAACGTAAAAATTAAAGGTATATTAACGATGGTACACATTTATCGTGAAAGATTGTAACAAGTTCAATCAGATTCTTACTTCGATCACACTCCTCAATTGCTCGGGCAGCTTGCGATGGTTTTAAGTACCTCACATAGCCCAAACCTTTGCTTTCTCCAGTAGTCTTGTTTTTAATAATGCTGCAATACTCAATGTCGCCATACATCTAGAACAATTAAGAAATGTATTAATTCACAACATTTGAAAACGCATTAAAGTTCCACGATTTAAGCTCCTCTGAAAAATTAAGAAAAAAGCTGACAGTGAATTAGCACCTTAAACTTCTCTCGCAGGTCTTCCTCTGTATAGGTCTTTGGTATCATAACAAAGATTCGTGTAAGCTCCTCATCTTCAACATCTCGGTGGCTTCCAGAAGCTCTTGACTGCGCAATAAATACCTAACAAAAATTACATAAACGTTAATTACTGGAAAAAGAGTCCTAGCCACATCCCAAGTTAGTTTTTAAGCAAATCTTTACATATCTCACTCACATTATACAGATTTCCTAGTAAGAAAAAGAACATCTCTGATCACAAACGCACCTGCAACAGAAGACCTGTAAGTACAGGACATGCAAAATGGTCTCTCAAGCAGGACAAAGGGCAGCACAAGTGTCCAATGGGGTTAACGCAGCATGGCAAGGAAAATTAAAGCCTGGTCCAGTAACACTGCCAGCGCCACAGAGGGCATCTGCCATAGCAGCAAATGCTTTATTGCAACTGGTTAGCCCTGGTATAGTAGTCTTAACAAGAATGAAAAGAGTACACAAACTGAAATAAATGAGATGCAGGGGGAAATTGGCAGCTTTGGTTTCCAGCCACAGCCTGCAGGTAGCACTCACTTAAGCACGGCTTCTCAGACCTGCAGCTGAGAATATCTTAGTTCTCAAAACAAGCTTTACCTAAAAACTGCATCCTAGAAGATGGCAAGAAGGCAAGAAAAAAAATAAAATAAAATAAAATAAAAAGTAACAAACTTCAAAACAAGCTCCTTGTGCAAAAGCAACAACTAGTTTCACAGAAATCTGGAATTGTTTTTGTAATGGTCATGCAGGAATATAAGGAAAACAGCTCAGATCCCCTGACTTCTAACAGCAAGTTTCTCAAGAAAGACTTTGTTAACTGCTTATCTTTCCCCACAGTAAAGTGCATGGAATCTTCACTGTTCAAAGTCGCTCAAATTTAATCATTATCTGAGGAACGCAAAAACAATTCAAGAGGCTGAAACTTAACATCAAGTTCCATAGATTTAAAAACGCAAAGAGCTTGTGAACAAGATACAAAGCCCGCATAAAGCACTCTTGCAAAGGCAGTTTTATTTATCCGTGCCAATCCTGTTTAAAGCACCTAAAATACATTCCCTCGGAATATTTTGCAGGCATTAAACGTTTCAATAAAGCGATAAAAAATAAACAGGATAGATTTCAGGCACTGCATTTCGCCCAAGCCCGCAGCAGCTCTCATGACCCAGTGGGGCCGAAGGCAGTAGCCGGGCAGCCCGCAGGGCTTCGCGAGCTGTGGCCCTCCCGCCGTGCCGGGATGGATGCGGGCTGAGAAGGCGGCCCGAAGGCTCCGGCCCGGCCGTACCTTGATGGGCTTGGTGTCGGGGGCCAGGCTGCGGCCGTGCATCTCCTCCATGGCCCGGCAGGCCTGCGAGCTGCGGGCGAACTTGATGAAGGCGATGCCTCGGGACTCGTTGGTGCGCTTGTCGCGCAGCAGCCAGATGTTCTGGATGTCCCCGAACGGAGCGAAGCGCTCCCGAATCAGCGCCTCGCCCGCGTCCTTGCCCAGCACCACGAAAACGCGGCTGTTGGGAGGCTCGTCCAGGCACTCGGCCGACAGCCGGAACCCGCTGCTCTCCTCCATGGCGGGGCCGCTGCTCGGCTCGCGGGCCGTAGAGGAGCGCTGGCTCTGCTCGGGGACGGGCGAAGAGCCGCCGCCCGGCTCCTTCCGCCGGGGAGACAACATGGCCGCACCCCGCCCCCAAGCCGCGCCACGTCCCCGCGCGGGCCGCTGGGACAGCGCACAGAGCCCGCTACCTCCTACACCCCCCAGAAAGGAGGGCGTAGTGTTTAGTCCCGTCCCTCGGATCTGCCGTACACCAATCAGAAGAGAAGGCGCGGAGATTTTCTCTTCGCGATTGGACGCCTCTTCGTGACACCTGCCCCGCTGGCAGGGCTGAGGGCCGCGCGAAGGAGGGACCCAGGCGGGGTGGGGTGCAGTGGGTGGTGGCGTGCCGCTTCGTCTGGCTCGTGCCGCCAGCTATAGGCGCTTGGTGCGGCTTCCTCTGAGAAAGTCCTTAGCTAAGGTTTGGTTAGCTTCTCTGTGCGTAAGGGTGCTGTCATTGCTTGACCGCCCAGCTAAAAGGCTAAAATTTAAAAATGGGCCTCTTGAAGGAACACAGCCTGAGTACAACTCTTGTTTTGGGGTGTCCCTGGGGTGTTGTTTCTTTTTTGGTTTGTTTTTAGTTTTCTGTTTTTTTGCTTTTGTTTTTCGTATTGTTTGGTATTTTTTATTCAGACTAGCTTTTTCTACTAGTCAACTCTGCAGATTACATGTAGGAGGAAAAAAAACACTTCTATGTTTCTAGATGTTTGGTACCTGCCCAGCAGCTGTGTTAGCAATTTAAACTTCAGTTGTTTTATAAATGGATGAAAAAAATAAATGGACAAAGGGAGGGCAACTGATGTCATCTACTTGGGCTTGTACAAGGCCTTGGATGTGATCCCACATCACATCCCCATCTCTAAACTGGAGATGCAGATTTGAAGGCTGTTTGGTAGATAAAGAATTGGTTGGGTGGTTGCAGCCTGAGGGTTGTGCTCCACAGTTTTATGTTCAAATGAAGGCTGGTGATGAGTGGCATCCCACAGAGGTCGGTTCTGGGACCAGTACTCCTTAAAATATTTATGATTGACATAGATGATGGGACTAAGTGCAGCTTCCAAGTTCGCAGATGCCAGCAAGCTGAGTGGTGCCACTGACGCAATAGAAGACACAATAGAGAGACACCATCCAGAGGACCTGGACAGGCTTGAAAAATGTGCACTCAAGAACCTAATGAGGTTCCACAATGTCTTGCACTTGAGTTGGGGCAGTGCTGGGTATGTGTACAGACTGGGAGAAGAACTCGGAGCTCCTCCCCAGTACTGTTTTGGGGAAGAAACATTACCTTAGAAGAGAATTGTTTGAAAGGCTAACTTTTACTAAGATAAATGGCAAAACCCTGATGTGGTAGTTGAAGACTTTTTAAAGATGGTCTCTAGACAAGAGAGAAAGAGAGAAAGAAAGAGAGGGAGGGAGGACCGAATACTATCTTCTTGGCTAAATCCACAACTCCCTTTTGTATCCATACTTAAATGAGCTTATGTCATAGTGTGATTTGATAACATTGATTCTGCATCTTTGAATGCTGTACTTGAATATTTCCCACCTGGCATGCCATCATCAATACAATTCTAAATTATCTTGAATATAGCAAAACATTGTTCCATTATTGCTTTTGAGATTTCAGATATCTTGATTCTAATTGCATTATTTAGAAGTTTTATTGATTGCATTCTTATGTGCCCTATTACTGCAATTATATATCTACACTTAGATTAGACCTTGTATTTTTCAGACCCTTCTGGTATTGCTTTAACAATTAAGCCATTCTTTTAAATTAATCTATTTGGATTTTTTTGAAAGGGTGATACAATACATTTTGTACTGGCATACAAAAGTGTCCATGGTAAAGACACTTTTAGAGTGTCTAGAGTGTCTAAGGAGTTTTTGCAAAGTAACACATCAGAATTGTGGTGTGGATATTGCTGTTGGTTTGTGGGGGGTTTTTTCAGTTTGGTTTGGTTTTGTTCTTTATCATCTTTCCTTGTCCAACCCTATGATTTTGAACATGTAGCACATGAATATGTAGCTATTATTTACTGAAGCACACTTACAATAACGTTTGTGAAAACAGTCTTCACATGTTCTGCATTCCTTATTACAACATTTTCCTACCTAGTATACATTTTTCAGGATATTGCCATTGTTTAATCAATGGATATACAGATGGTATGTATATATATTCAGGAGCTTAGCTAATATAATTTATATTGGAGGAAACGAGAGAAAGTCACTCACCCTGTCCCAGGCTCACGAGATGAACTCCTGATGGAGCAGATCTCCAGAGAGAGATCCTTCCCCACTGGCAGTCAGCTCTTAAATGGGTCTAGGAGAGGTGGAGCCAGGCTCCACCCCTTCCTGCAGCACAGGTGAATTGCCTTCACCTGTGCTCCCGTGGCTGACTCATTGCTCGCCTCAGGTGATCAATCAAAGGTTCAGGCCGTGATTCAGCAGCCCCATACAGCCATATTTGAATCTCAAGAGTATTTTTTATATTGTTTAACTCAAGACATGCTTATATTTACACCGTTATAAAAAAAATGCAGTCTTAATAAATCTTAATGAAACAAGATCTGTATGTATCCCTAAGTAAAGGGGAAGTAATCACAACTTTTCATTTTCCTGAACTGGAAAAGCCATTTTGATGTCAGATTTGTGACATTTGCTGATTTTTGAAAAGTCCTTCTATAAAAATTATGATAAATGATAACATTTAATCAGTTAACATTACAGTTATTCATCAGATATTTTTATGGCTATTTTCATGTGTTTGTTGATTTAGAAAACATTGAGCTTTGTATTTCTCTCTAGCTTTGTTTTTATGAGGTCGGGGTGAAGTACTCCTAGAAGTTTTGTTTCTGGTTAGGAACAATCCATCACATCTCTACTGCGGTGGTAGCTTCCTTCCTGCTCTCAAAATATTTAACAACATAGATTGGAGCAAGGGACTGGAGTAAGGGATATTTTGGATATGTCACAGGAGTTGAAATCTACAGTACACAGAGGCATCAAAGTTGCACTGGTGGCCCTCAGTGAAATCTGGAGAAGTTTTAAATAACTCTTAAATAACTTCAAATAACCCTTTCTCTCACCATGGAAGTAACACTGTAAGAGCAATTATGTAGCTCAAAACTACCTTGACCTCCAGAGATATGACCATCAACAACCTGATCACATAAGAAATTGTGCATCTTAACAAGTCCAGGTCAAGATTTCTTTAGTTTGAGACGTTATTTTTATTACTGTGCAAGACAAATATTTTCTAAAACTGTAGAAGATGATAAATGTTGCCAGTAACAGCAAACTACTTCTCTATAATGTCATTCTATTTTTTATTATTTTTTTACATAGATCAAAATGGGTGATGTTGAAAAAGGCAAGAAGATCTTTATTCAGAAATGTTCTTAGTGCCATACAGTTGAAAAAGGTAGAAAGCACAAGACAGGACCAAATCTTTGGGGTTTATTTGGCCGCAGAACAGGATAAACTGTTTTCCTACTCAGAGGCAAAAAAGAAAGGTAAAGCTAACATGACATGAGGTGTAGTGCTGCATGAAACATATATTGGAAAAGAAAAACGAACAAACAAACAAAAACATTTTCTTTAGAGGTACAACATTGAGGCTCATTCACAGTGAGTAAACTCTCATAGCTATCCGCTTTGCATAAATGTGAAATGAATCTGAACCGCAGTTTCAGAAGCAAAATCACTCAGCCTATAAATTAAAAAGAAATTTTACCAGTATTTATCATGCCAGGTCAGAACGTATGCAGCTTTCCCGAAACTGTGCGGTATCAATGGGCAAATTATCATTTCTGTTAAGGGCGCTTCTGGATTTTGTTCTCGTCACTACCCTCTGCTGGCGTCGTGGTGTGCTGCACTTGTTTTACTCAGCAATACTTGAGTAAGCATCTACCAGTAAGCAATGACTTGCCTTGTGCATTTTAGTACAGTCTAGAAAGGCAGCACAACACCTACAAATGGAAAATAAGTATGTGTATTCTTTTTAAGGCTTTCATTTTTAATGAATATTATTTTAATCTAAACTATATTCAAATGAAGTTATTAATTACAATTACAGTCCTATGTTTTTTGTTGTTTTTTTTTTCTGCTTACTGGGTGTTTTAGAATTTGTTGATTTTTTAATTTTCCCGTGGTTTCTGGGATATGTTTTTTGACATTCACTTTGTGGTGGGACTTCCTTCTTATAAAATATCATATATTTCAACATGTATTACCTTACTGAAAATTTAGTGAACAAATAATATGAACATTAGTACAAAAGAAAACCAAGAAAATGATATCTAAGTCGATTGTACATAAGTGTGAACATATCATTATCATTAGGTACTCCAGTAGGCTTCTGTACCACATTAGGCTTCTGCTGATAGGCAGAACTTAGCAGGGTTGAAAGGAAACATTAATACTTTTTCAAATTCTCTTTCAATAATCCAGGTCCTTTTGTAGTCCACAGCTTTCATTAAATTAGTGTTAGCTTGTATACACCCATTTGCAGTTGAATCTTCTAAATACTGAAATTACAAAGATATTTACATAGTTCAAAAGCACTGTGTAGATTATGTGAACTGGCACAAATAACAGCAACTGTCAATGATGAAAAAAAAGAGATTTACGTTTGAATTACTGAAGTGACTCAAAGATGATTTGCACTTTCTGCATCCTATATTGTGCATCACTCGTGTTCAAATTCCCCTTGGATTATGGATACATTATGCTCCAGAGCACTACTATGCCTTGAGACTCTTGGTAACTACCAGAAAAGTACCATGTTAGATTAGCCTTGCATTTTGCTGTTTTACTTCTGTTGGGGTTTTTTTTTGTTTTGTTTTGTTTTGTTTTGTTGTTTTTTTAGGAGTTACCTGGAGTGATAGTACACTGATGGAGTATTTGGAAAACCCAAGAATTACATTCCTGGTACAAAAATGATTTTTGCTGGAATTAAAAAGCAGAATGAAAGAGCTGACGTTATTGCATACTGGAAAAAAGCAACTTCTTCATGAACCATTGCTGCTGCAGCTGTAATGACAATGAAAAAACATTTTGAATTTTGATGAGCTGCTATGTCAAGTTTTAGTGTTTTGATATTTATTGTTTATTAGGGCCTTAAATGAAAGTGTGGTTCAGGGTGCTGCATCTTTATAAACAACTTCAAGAGGTGAACATTACTTACATTGAATCATGTATTTCATACATCTTTATGGAGTGCACTACAGAAAATTGTTCCTTTTCCTTAGAAGAGAGCCCAATTCTGCAACTAGTTATTCAAAGACCCACTGAAACTGTTGTTATTTGGTTATAGCTAAGCAAAGAGTAAGGTCTCTATATTGGGTTGGACAACTAAATGAAGTTTTTCTTTTGGAGAAGGTTTTCTTCTTGCTCACTGTATCGTCAGAGCAGAGCTCCTTCGTGTACTAAAACGGCATAATAATCTACCAGTCATCTTTCAGAGTTGTGGATTTTTTCTCCACTTGTTGCTAATATACTGAGCTTTTCTCTAACACATAGAATGATTGAGTGCTGACTAACTCTAGCAACTGAGATTAGTAATAATGTTTTCACTAACAGTGGATTTTGTTGATGAAGGTGATTACACTCCTCCTAAAACCTCATGAATTCTCCTTTACCACTTGAATCAAGATTTACAATTTAATTATCTGTTTACACAAATGATTTTAAAATGATTAAAATGTACCCTACTCCAGCAAGGTTTCCTTATGTCACCACAAAAAGCAGCATTAGTACAAAACTAATTTGCTGTCATGTCTGTGCCCAGGTACTCATCAGTACTGTTCCAATGCTTGCCAACTAGGGGTTTCAATTAATGTCTTAAAGAGCTCCAGAGCAGTGAGTTCTGTATTTAGCAAAGGCAGCAAGTGAAAGTGAGATAAATCATTCTATGACACAAGTGAATGAGTACCTCCTTTACTTTCCTTTGTCCTGTAGCTCTAAGATACATCCCAGTTTCAAGTTTAATATTTAGGACTTGTTCTATTGACTGTTTACAGACAATAAAGTAAAGCCTGAATGACAAAAGTTTCCTCAGATACTTTCCTCAACTGCATTTTGAAGAGTGCTATGCCCCTACTTTTCTCAGTAGAGAAGCAGACTGCCTGACAAATGCACTGATGCTTCTGCATGTCATCCTGTTAACGTATCTGTATGCTTTGTGCCTTAGGAAACCAGGCTACAAAGCTGCCACGCTGTCAGAGTTGGCATCATAAAGCCATACCAACAATCAGTGCACCGTACATGAGATGCACCAGCTATATGCTGCCTGTAGCTCACCGCAGCATACCTGTAGAACCATGGCAGCGCACAACAAAACCGTGGAGCTGACAAAATCCATGTGCCTTTTTGTCTCTCTCAAAAAAAGCTGTAGTTAAAGCCTGTTACCTCAGGCCCACACATGAAGCTGGAGCCCAGAGTACAGTGTGCTCAGTGTACTCATGCTGCAAACGGAGGCACCCTCTGACACGCGCCAAGATGCAGGCTAACCCAAATTCTCTCCTAACAGCCACTGAAACAACAGGTCAGGCTTCTAAGGAGGGCTTTACTGCAACAACTCACAGAGTAGCCTCTATGAAGAGATACGGGAAAAGCTTTTTGCCTTATAGCAACACTACATTGCCTACACACAGAACTGCCGCACAGTAACCATTTTGTATTAAAGCACTGGTATGAGTGCTACTACACTGAGATGGCAAAAAACTATTTACATACAATTATTTCCACCGTATGGGGATGCCTAAAGGGCCTCTGCTGAGAGATCGAAGTGCGTGCCTGCCTGCCAGGCACTCAGCAGCTTAAGCTGTTTCTTTGCGCAGGCGACATGTTTGTGCCAGCGCTGCAAAAAGTAAATGCCAGAGGAAAGACCAGGCGGGAACCGGCGGCTGCGGGCGAGCAGGTGCCCCCGAGGGCGATGCTTACACAGCGGCCGCGGGCGGCGAGGCCGGCATCTCGACGGCGTCCTCTTCCCGTGCTGTGACAGAGGCTGAGGGGCAGCGATCCCCGTTCCCCAGCCCTGACAGCGTTCCAGAGGCGGACCGAGGCGCGGGCAGCTCGGAAAAGCCCCTATGCAGCGCGTCACCCCGAGGCCCCGCCGCCCGCTCCCCGCGGCTCCGCAGCCGGGCACCCCTGGGCGGCCGGGGCGCGGCTCCGCTCCTCTTCCCCGCCCCGGCAGCCCGCGCCTGCGCGCCCCTCTCCGCCCCATTGAGAAGCGGAGCCACCGGCGGTTTCTCAATGGAGCGCCTGCCTCTTGCCGCAGCCGCCCCGTGCGGGGGGAGAGGGGGGGGCGAGCCGCGGCGAAGCGGGGCCCGCCGAGAGCGCGGAGCCCCGGCGGCTCGGGGCCGCAGTGAGGCGGGCGGCGAGCTCCTTTGTCTGCTGCTCCCCGAGCTGTCTCCGGGCCGCGGTGCCCGCAGCACTCGCCCGACCTCTCGCTACGCGCGGCTGAGGCGGAGAGCCCCGAGAGTCCCCGCGAGCCCCGCTCCGGAGGGTGTCCGGGCTGCGCGCCGCACGGACCGCCGTAGGAACGGGGAGCTCAGGCGGCCGGGAATCTCCTCCGATCTCGGATTAGCCCGTGTTTTCCCAGCCAGCACAACTCCCATTCATGAATTTCTGAAGCCGCCTTCATTCAGTCTTTACCTAGCGCATGAAAGACATTTTTCACGTGTTAGGCTCCATGACTCCGTGGTTTTTTTTCAACCGCTTTTGCGTAGGCATCGGTGGAGCGCTGAAACGTGCTCCACGTGCGCACGAGAATAACCCCGCACCGTCTGCCTCGGTGGATGCGGCGCTGGCCGGGGGCCCGGCCCCGGCGGAGGGCGATATCCCCGCTGGGAGCCCCAGGCGGCGGTGGCCCCGTGGCGGCCCCCCGACTCGGCGCCGGACCAGCGGGGCACGGCCGGGCACCGCACGGGGACGTGCAGGCACCTCCATTCGAGGACCCAAGAATTCACTCGGTCTGAAAGAGCTCCTTTCGTTCCGTTTGTCCCCTGAAGTGCTCAAGCCTGGCAGATGACGCTATCAATTAGCCTGCTCCGACAGCAACACTCGCGCTACCTCTCCCCGTAGCGCCGGGATGCCCCTTCCCCGCACACGCGTGGCAGACAAAAGGACCCCTCCTCGCCCCGAAATCCCCGAGCGCGGCGCGCGTTCCCCTCGCCCCGGGCCCTCCCGGCCCCGCACGCCCCCGCTCCCATCCCCCGCAACCGGGCTCTCCGGCGCTGCCTCCTCCCGCCGCCCCCCCGCACGGCTCACGCGTCCTGCCACCGCCCTCCCCTCCCTCCCCGCCTCCCCCCTCGCTCAGTGGGCCGCCGCCTGGGTTACGCAGCCGCCGCCGCCAGCGCTGACAGCGCCGGGCGGGAGGGGTTTGCCCGAGCATCTCCAGAGGCGCGGCGGCAGCCCGGGACCGAGGAGCAGAGGAGGAGCAGGAGGCGGGCAGCGGAAAGAATACCTGGAATAAGGCGGATAGTAATAATAAAGGGTGGCAGGAGAAGGAGGGCGCGGGGACAGCGGGGGGACGAAGAGAGCCGGCCCGGCCCGGCCGCGGGACAGCAGCGGCTCCCGTCGGGGCATGGCCTGAAACGCCCCCCTCTCCCGTACCATGGCGGCCGACGGCGGCCTCGACGTGGCGGCAGTGGAAAGTTTCCTGGACAGGCACCCCGAGCTGGTCGAGAGGTGGCTGAAGAGGAAAAACTCGCTTCCCAAGGCGCCCGCCGGCGGACCGTCGGAGGAGCGGCGGGTCGGCGGCGGCTGGGGCGGCGCGGGCGGGCCCGGAGCCGGGGGGCTGCAGCGGAGGGCTTCCCAGAAGGAGCTGCGGAAGAGCTTCGCCCGCTCCAAGGCCATCCACGTCAACCTCACCTACGATGAGCACGTGCACGCCCGGGCGCAGGAGCCGCTGAGCAGCGTGCGGCGGCGGGCGCTGCTGCGGAAAGCCAGCTCCTTGCCCCCCACCACCGCGCACATCCTCAGCGCCCTGCTGGAGTCCCGCGTCAGTCTGCCCCAGTACCCGCCCCCGGCTCTGGACTACAAGCGCTACCTCAAGGAGCATAACGAACGGCAGTTCTTCCTGGAGCTGGTCAAGGACATCTCCAATGACCTGGACCTCACCAGCCTCAGCTACAAGATCCTCATCTTCGTCTGCCTCATGGTGGACGCCGACCGGAGCTCGCTCTTTCTCGTGGAGGGGGCGGCCGCCGGCAAGAAGAGCCTGGTCTCCAAGTTCTTCGACGTGCACGCCGGCACCCCGCTGCTGCCCTGCGGCTCCACCGAGAATAGCAGCGAGGTGCAGGTGCCCTGGGGCAAGGGTATCATCGGCTACGTAGCGGAGCACGGAGAGACGGTCAACATCCCCGACGCCTACCAGGTAGGAGCCGGGCGGGACCCGGCGTTCCGCCGCCCCCGGCTCCCTCGGCGCTGGGTTCCGCCGCCCGCCCTCGGCCCTGCCTCCCCCTGGGTGCCCCCCGGGTGGGCCTCCCGGGGATGGTACGGGGGTCTCGAGAAAGGCACCCCGGGGGGGGACAGCGGGGCTCGGCTGGCGAAGCGCTACAGCTGTGCTGCCGGCTTTCTCGGGAGCGCTGGGTGGCTCCCTGCGTTTCCCGAAAGCGTTCTGGAATTCGCTGAAGAAAAGTTTAAAGAGATGCTCGTGACGGTCCCAGTAATCATCTCCTCAAATCTCGGTCTCACGTAGCGTTCCCCGCCTGCCCGCTGCTGACATAATCTCTCTGCCTTCAAAGAAGCGTGTATTTCCACCTTTGTTTATGCCCGCTGAGACCGCATGGCATGCGTTTGCAGACCCTTTCCTAGGACTGTTATATATCCATCCCTGTTATTCTCTCGCAAGGAGTTTCCCCACGTTTTATAGAAGCTTCAGGTTAAATGGTGAAATGTAGTCTTGGCTTCGGGGCAAAAATGCTCAGGTTTCAACATGGACAGAAGTCCCGAGCGTGCAAATGCAGAACTGTGTATTCACTTTGCTAGCTCCGGGTTTACAACCCTCTCCCGCAGTTCTGGGGGTTGATTCTGATACATACGAGCATGAGGCACTGTCAGCAGTGTCAGAGTCTTTAGAAAATTAAGAACCAGAGAACTACACATTTCTAAACGAGGATCTTGGAAAGTTTTAGGAAGATGAGAGATGTATGTCTTAAAGAATTCTGGTAATAACCATTGTCCAATGTCTAATTCTTCTCTAGAATAATAACAAAAAACAACATGGGGGAAAAAAAAAAAGGTGATACTTGATGCTTTGTAACAAACCATCCAAGGAATAAACTTAGAAAAATAATATTGGAGTTTTTGTTTGAAATACAGAAGAGCTAGGCTAAATGTATTTGGGGCTGAATATTTATATTTTTGTCAACCAGTGAAAAACACCGAGCTCCTCACAGCTACGCATTAAGAGAGGTTTGCAGCCCACAGAGTTCGAAGGAAAAGAACAGAGCTTGGTAAAAAGACTACAATATTCAGCCTAAAATGACTGTTTATTGGATAACCTTTGTAAAAATCTAAGCTTGCCTTCTTCCTTTCTTCTTTCCTTTATGCCCATTATCTGCTTTCTCTTACAATCTGATTATTATTATTATTATTTATAACTTTCCTTTCTAAAACTGTACTCTTCCCAAAATGTATGCTGTTTGGGGTCAAGAAGAAGATATTCTCAATAGTCTCAAGTGAATAAACAGATTGAGAATATCTGGATTCAGCTGGAAATAGATTGGTCCCATCTTTTAGGTAGCCCTGGACACCTCTTTTGGAGGTGAGAATGCCACTGGAAAGGCAGGTGTTTTCCTAGTCATAAGGGACTATTATTTTTTTCTCAAACGTTTGTTCACTTTGTATTTACATCCCTGTGGAAAAGCCCGGCTACTTTCAACAGTTTATTGTACCTTAGAAGAGAAAGTTCTGAGCCAAGTTTATCCCGTAATTACATCAATTGCAACTTCAGTGCTTTCTGTGGAGTTCTGATTAATTCTAGTGAAACAGAAACTTTAGGCACTGTAGTTTTAATGAAAGTTTTACTCGATAATAAAAGAGGGATCTGCTTTCTGTTACATTTCCACCTTAATACAGTTCACTCTTTTACCTGGCAGGTATATACCCATTGTGCATCATTAAAAGGAGACCTTTCTAATTTAATAGGATAAAGAGCCCTAGGGAGGGCCAGATACATGTGCACAAAGTGACAGCTGTTCCATCTGAGGTCATTGTGGTGCTCACAATATCACTCTTAAAAAATTAACAAATGCAATAATATGATTTTTATCAGCATTACCACTGATGATGGAAGCGTTTAATCAACCATCAGGTTAGAAAAAAATAGCACCATCAGAGAACTTTGTCAAAGTGATGGATGAAGATGGAGAAAAAGAGGTGAGAGAGCAGCACCATTTTGTCCATTGAAGAGAATGTTTACAGTGATGCTACTCATTTGGTAAGGACAGGCCTTTCATTGCATTAGGTCAGACCAGCACCTCTAGGTTAACGTAATGGCTTTCTGCTTTTTAAATTAGCAAACTTATTTATAAAGAGGTAAAAATATTTCCACATCATTAGTTACCTCATTTCCAATATTGGGAAATTTATTTTATGATCATGTGACCGTAATAAGCAACAACTATGAATATCTTAGTGTAGCTTGATTTATAAACTTGATATGAAGTAAGTGATTGAACAAACACTTCAGAAGTTCACTGCATCAGAGAATTTGAGAAATATTTAATTTATGGAAAGGTTTAGGTGAGTGCTATATAACTAAGTCAACAGATGCAGAATTCATTCATGACATTAAAAGTTTTTTGACTACATTGTTGTGTGATTAAGGTGGGTTTTTTTAACTGTGTAAACATTTGTAAAATCTGTAATTTAATTTGTAAGAGTCCTACAGAATTTTTCAAAACAGGAGCGGAGATAGGCACTTTCTTTGCATTTTGGAGTCAGTTTTAAACACTTTATCCTGGAAGTAATCCTGTTGAGTGGTAAGTTGAAGTCCTAGTAAGTTTAGGTTTTAAAATATGGCCTTGGATCCTTTTCCTGTATTAATTCTGTGAAGCTTTATTGACTCCTTATGCAAATAATCCAGTAAGTCTTGAGCATGTGTGTTTGAAGAATCAGTTCATATTAGCAAGGAAAGAAGGACTTAAGTGTCCTTTGAGTCTCCCTTTAACAAAGCATAGATGTAGTTTTTACACAAGTATGAAACATATTAAATATATTGTAAGTAGACAGAAGGAGTATTAAATCTTTATCCAAAGATCTTATGAGTTGTTTAGAAATTTCCTTTTTTTTCCTCACTGTTTAAAGCTGTGGATTTTTCAAGTAATCCCTTCTTCTTACAGATCTTCTATGACATCCATCTGAGATTCTTGATCATTTCTATTTTGTTCCATCTTTTAGAGCAGCATTTAAATAACAAAATTTGAAATCGCAAGGAATGCTTAGTTACTGCTGTAGTTTAAGATGTGCAAAAGTTTGGATTTAATTTAATAGCATCCCACATCCTTCTGACTACTGAAAAATCTTGCTCTTCAGAATAGCAAGTATATATTAGAAAGTATTGAAAAAATGTTTGGCCATTTGGCAGCGTCAGCTGAAAAAAAAGTTTTCTGTACATCTTATGTTAAATTTGGAATTTAAAAAATAGCCTTAGAGATAAAATGGCTCCCCAGATTGATGTTTTAATAAAGTAAAGAGAAAAGAGAGAAGAAATATTAAAAGGAGTTATGCTAGGACATGAGTTCTTCGAAACTGGAGAAAGGGTAGTAAAAGATGATTAGAAGTGATTTTTTTGGGACAGCTCAAGTCTTTGAAAAGAATATTAAAACTACCTTATTGGAATTAAAATCAAACCAAATGAATGACCTTAATAGTGCCTTGCTCTGGACTTTGTCACATTTATGCCAAGTAGAGTAGTACTCCACGGCAGACACAAAGAGAAAAAGGTTCTCCTTCCAGGGGAGGGGCTTTTGATGTAGGCAGTAACGAACAGATGGGAAGCACGTTTTATTACATGGGATAACTACTTGTTACCATCAGTATTAACAGTGTGTCTGTTTCCATTTTAAAGAGCAATTACAGCATTAAAATCCCTGGTCCTGGGAGAGCTAGTTCTGTGGATAGGAAGCATTTATGAGCTGTCTTGCTTCGGCTACTGGCACCAGCAACTCCTGCATACATCTCTGTACTGGCTCTCAGTGCAGACAGAGGTTGCACCTTTTGATAGCATGAAAGATGGCAAGCAGAATAAGCAGTAATTTAACAAAAAAGAAAAAGTTCTCTTTTTTTTTTTGTGTTACATGGAACAACTTTTGCCATGCATTAAACATGACTAGGAAGCATCATGGGGTACACAAGAGATAATTGCAACAGTAAAGAACTAAATTGCTCCAGTGTGCTCTCCAGGAAAGAGCACGCCAGTCTGTCATACAACGTTTCAAAACAGTTAAATTTGTGAGTCCATGGAAAGCAGCCTCATGCTATCTGTAGCCACTGAGGTAGGAAGGCATGCTTATGGCCCACATGGGGCACTAATGCCACTATACCTTTTGTTTCTGCCTCAGCCCAGGAGCCTGCTTCTTAGAGAGTGGATTCTGAGCGAAGTGTAAAGCATCTTGGGACCTTCCTAGGCTGTGCAACACACTATATTGCTGATAGAAGGAATATTGTGAGAGAAGAAGCCAGGCTACCTCATGGGCCAGGCCATACACTGACCTGTTTACCACATCAGGGCCAACACCTCATGACTGCCCAACACCTGAGTGTGCCTGATTCATTTTCTGGAGAAGGGTGCCCAGGTGGGTTCTGTTTTCAGGAAGGCTAAATCTGAAGCCTACCCCTGCTCAGGTGTAAGGATTTTGGGGATAATTTGCTGTTACTAAGTAATTATCAGCAATAGGGTGTGGCACTTATAGACAGTGCTGAAGTAGGCTGTGTTGATGACATGAAGTGATGAATGTGACTTCCTAAAGTGAGTGTAGAGTGGAGGACTTTATGTCATCAGCAGATTGGTAGGTTTGGATCTTTTTCTTTATCAAAAGATGTTTGGTCTGTTTTCTCCATTGCTTTAATGGAGTAGCTACTCGGCATCCCAACCATTAGCTATGAAAAAAGCTGTGGTGGTCAGGGCTGGCTTTTCATCACTTCTTCCTACAGAAGTCCCCTGGGTTAGTTTTCCTCTTCCCTTGTAAGGTCTACTTTTATCAAGCTGTCAGACTGGTTTATCAGTTAGTTAGCCTGTCTGTCTGAAGAAACAAAACAATTTATTTATTTATTTATTTTTTTAACCTGTCACCCCTGCTGGAACTTTCTCATGTTGTGGGTAGGAAAGCGGGGCCCTCCCTGGCCTGTAACTCCCCAGGCTACTCTGAAGAGAGGAGGCTGTGAGTTCCCTGGTACTGTCTTGGTGCTGGAGAAGTATGGTGGCATGCTTTGAAGTCCAAAGCCTTTTGATCTGGTTTATTCTTGTCTTCGCCAGTTTTTGCTGTGGAAAATGAAATTAGGAATCTTTGGGGGAGGTGAAAACAATGCCTGCTTGCATCTCTTAACTTGTCTGAGTCCGTGGTGATTTAAAGGAGCAGAAGTGCTTGCATCTTGCTTTACTTTGCCCCAGGTAGCTTCTATGGGGACACGGTACAGGCTTCATTAAACTGCTTTAGGGTTTATTTAAGGAATATATTCTGGAAACCAATAGCTACAAAAGCATTTGTGGGTAACTGAGTATAGGTCTTCTAAGTGGTGAAGAAGCAGTATTGATAAGATACAGAAAGGGTCTCAATCTGGATTATTCTACATGTGTTATCTGCACCCTGTTCTGCAGTGATCTCCTTTTTGTCTAGATGAAGTTTACAGCCTCAAGTAGAGGCAGGTTCAGGATTTCTTCACTGTGGGGTTTTTTGTGTTTGTTAGTTTTCTGTTTTACTGGAGTGAAGTTAACATTTGTTGAGGGGTAGGAGAGTAGGCATTGCTGGAATCCCTACTTTTGAAAGAGCTGCCATTTTGTATTTCATGGAGCAAATTAAACTGTTTCTACTTGTCTGCCCCAGCTCTGGGTGATGTCTGCTGGTGAGCTTCACCTGGCTCTGCTTAACTGGAAAAATCCAGGTTTGTGAAAGGATAAGGAGTATTCATCTTGCCTTCCCTGGTGAAACTGATGGCACAGGTGAGGCAGTGTTTGCCATCACTTAATTCAGAACTGCTAACCTTTATTTAGTTTGAGGATTTGGGATTCTCTTATGTAGATATTGTAGGAATCTTAACTTTAAGTACTCAACTGTTTGCGTATTTGGAAATGCAGTTAGAGAAGTTAAGAGCTTCAGCTTTTTGCTGTGGTGTTATATATGATACAGTTCACATTATATTTAAAGATAAAAGAGATTTTTCAAGTCTTCTCCCTTTTCTGATGTTCTGTCTGGGTTATTTCATCACAGGTCATTTTATCTGCTGTTTGTTTTGGTGTGTTTTGTTGTTGTTGTTTTTTAGAACTAGTGAGCATGAATATTAGCCAAAGGAAAAAGTAGATTTAATTTCATTTCTGTTAATATAGTTTACTTATGCATGTCAGGCACTTTTTTTTCCCCCTTTTGTCCTATGATTTTCATGTTCTTATTATGCTGTGGAATTACTTGTACATGAAAAAAATGTATTTTTGACCACATCCAGAATAAGAAGGTAACTCATCAGTAGAAGAATTGGGGTCAAATAAGAACTAAAGATGAGAATATAGACAAACTAAATATTAAATGGCAAACATTTCTAAAATAAATGAAAATAATCTAATGAGAAGTGAGTTTAGAAGATAAGTGCAAAAAAAAAAAAAAATCTTAAATCATCGCTTCTCACCTTATGAGAATTCTGCTAGTTTGGCCAGTGATAGCAATAGGAAGCTTTAAGTCTGAAAGACAAATTGAAATCAATACTTTATGCTCATTTAGCTGACTCTACTGAAAATCTCTGTTAGACGGATCTGGCTTCCATTGCACTCATGTAAATCTATACTTACAGTAGATATTCACTTATCTAAGTATATTTGGTGCTTGGCTTTGTCTTTCATGTGTCTGTCTACTCATTTTATGTATGAGCATTACTAGAAAGATGGTATGAAAGACAATATCAGGGGGTGTTAGGAGGGGATATAATTTAGATTTTTTTTTAATCTACTAAGCTCTAAGAACAGAAGGGAAATATTTTCCACTCGCATGGCATGATGAACGGTGTAGCATAATATAGTTCAATTACATATTTGATTAGGGTATTTCGGTGACTGTGAGAATGGAAGTACCTAAACCTGCAGTTCTAGTTTTAGCAGAAATCCCATTACAAGACCAAATAAAGCTGTGGATTTGCTTGGTAACGGATCTTGCTGGTCTGCTTGAATGGTTTTAGATTTTCCAAAACAACTGGATGTTACTTTTAGTTATTTACAGTTTCATGTTGTATTCCTTTTCTATGGAATAGTACAATTCAAAAGAAAAAAGTACCCATACATCATTACACAAGTTAATTTGTTTTACTCTTCTACAACAACCCTACTGAGTAACTATGAAATAAACAGCTTGAGCTAATGATTCAGCAGTGTGTGTTTGCAGGATAATAACTGTATGCAATCTGGGTTTAATGTGTCCAAAGTGCACTTTTTAAAAATTAGAATGGCTAAGATTAATAACTACTGGTTTATCACAATAATATTTTAAATTCGTTGTTCAATGATTTTATATTTCTATAACACTTGAAGCCACCTGTTGCTCCCATGCAATCACTTGCAGGAGCTAGGCTAACCTATAGATAAACTTCTGCTGAGAGACACAGGAGTTTTGCTGGGTTGTTTTTTTTTTAGGGAAGTATAAAATATAAGTATATATATTTAATTTTATGTAAAGCATTGCATGGCTTAAGAAAAACAAACAAAAAAACCCACTGAGTTTAGGAGAACAGCATGAAGAAGTGGTTGGAAGTGGGTTTGGTGTGAAATGGGAATATGGGAGGATATTTGTGGCTGGTTCTCAGCAGGGCTTCTGTGTGCCTGCTACCAAAGTGCCCAGGGCCACTGTGATGGGGCAAACAGTAGTGAGTTTTATCTCTAAATATTTAAAACTAAAATTAGTGGAAAAAACAAATCTTATTTTCTTTGATTAGTACATGAGCAGAGTAGAAATGCACGTAAGGTGCCATAAATGATTAGATTACAACTTAATTTACTGTACTGGTATCAGCATTCTATTGGTAGTTTGTTTTGAAGGAAGAACAACAAAACTATTTTGTAATGATCTGAGTGTTGTCCTGCAGAGGGATCTCAATCCCACTGTTGATCAGCTCTGAGTATGAAGCGTGAGATGTGATTATTATTATTATTATTATTAGCTTAATATTCATGTCTGAAAACTTGTTAGTGCTTGCAATTTTTTAGGTAAAGAAGTAATTTTCTATACTATTCTATTTTTTGCTCCAATGCTTACATAAGTAGACAATATGTGCTGTTGTGTCCATTCTTCAAGTAAGAAATGTAACAGTGATTTAAATGGGAGAGGTAATATAACACACCCTGACTAAATAAAGAAAACCCTAAACTGCTGATGCATTTAAAACCAAAATGTAAATGTTATCACTTGATTATCACTTTTCTCCCCTTGAAGTCATCTTTTTTTTTTTTTTTTTTTAGCTCGAAGTATATATAGACTTGTTTTTAAATCTGGGATTTTAATGATTTTGAGTGTCAATGTTCCTTACTCTTCTGAAGAATTGTTATAGGAGTGACGAAATGGAGTTGGCTGAGATTTTCTATTCTTTATCTGTTTTACTCATTTTATTTTATAAGAAATATTGCTGTCACTGATTGTCGCTAGATAACTGTGCTTATTGGAAGAATTAGGTTTTAGATGCTGGGGAATAGTGCTACTTTGTTCTCCTGCTGCCTTTTGTCTCTGAGGCTTTTAGAGACTTTGCAGAAGTTGACAGAAATGGCTGCAAAAATCCTTATGTTGAAGACACTTAAGAGATTGGTTTACTTAGTTGGTCTTTGTGTGCAAGTTCTTCTACAAGGTTTTGCCCATATTTACTCTTGTGTCTTATTGCTTTATTTCTGCTCCTTGTTCATGCACAATGTAACTCGTACTGTTTGTGGCATTTTAACTTTTTTTTTTCGGAGAGGAGTATCCAGAACAGATGCCTTGATTTACTTGTGTTTTGGCTTTCTTATATTATGCTTTGGGTCTGGACAATATGCTGTTTTTTGGATTGCTCTTTTCTTATAAAAGCTTATGAATTATTCTATACTCATAGGAAGCATGATTAAGAAATCTAGCAAGTCTTTTGATGTCAGTTTCTCTATTTCTACAAATGTCAGTGCTCCTACAGATCAGTTTGCTGTTAAGTTAAAAAAAATAAAAATAAAAAAATAAAAAAAAACCCTTAATTCACATATTTATATCCTGCAGTGCAGTAGTACCTTCTTAGGTTAACAACAATGCTGACATCCTTGCTCTTATATTAATTTTGATGCTGAATAGCTAACTGTGAATCAGTAATTTAAATGCAGGATATTCAAAGGAACTTTGAGGTATTTTTATGTTTTTGAGCCATTCCTAAGGAAAAACTAAATAGTGAGCAGTCCTGTCCCACTGCGAGTGTCTCTTGTATTCTTCTGTTTTGTATGATTAACAAGCAGTATTTTCAAATTGTCAAAAGAGATACCTTTTGTAGTTGTCAACTTCAGTTGGGTCATCTAGTTCATTTTACTACAGTTAGACATTATATCTCATGGACATCTCATTGCTGAAATTTTTTTCAGAAAGATTTCATCCTGCATTATACCATTTGACTCTAAGCTAAGTTGTTTTAGGAGCATATTTTTCTTATAATCATTCTGATAGTATCGGCATTAATTGCACTAGCTTTGGTAAGGATATAGGAAACAAGTTTTCTTTTTCAAGTTCTGAGGGCTGTGTTTAGACTAACTGTACCTTTGCTAACAACTGTGTTTAGACTAACTGTACCTTTGCTAACAACTTGTGAACCACCTACTTAAACTGAAAATCAAACCTGAATTCTAGTTGTTCAGAAATTGACTTCATTATTACCCTAATCTATATAATTTCTTTAATTGTCTAGGGAGTGAGGGGAAGATCTTTTTAGATTAAAAGCAAGAACAAGAGCATCTCATGGGAGTTGCGGAGGTCCTCTGTGACCTTCTGTGAAAGATTTCCTGTTGTTAATGTTTTTCAAGATTTTCTGAAGCTGGGAATCATTATGGAATGTCTATGTTCTTTCAGCAAGTGATAAAATTTGTAGCTTTTAATGAGATTTTTTGCCTCTTTATTTCACTGTGAATTTTATTTTTATAGACCCTCCCCCCCTTTAAGTATAGCTGTTCCATTTTCATAATGGTCAGATTGTTTAGTGACTACAGATCCATGGTTAATTTGCTGCTGGTCTCCAGGAGGATTAAACCTTAAGACTTCTCATTTTCCACTTCCAATCCTATCAACAGTACACCTAATTAACTTTTTTCAATCCTTGCCCAGTACCTTTATATCTTCCATAGTCAGAATTAAACTAATCTTATGAATACAGAGGTCATTAGAGGACTTGACACACAGCTTCTGGGCGTTTTTGCTGCTCACAACTTCTGTTCAAGGCTCTAGCGTTTCTGATAGTTTAGTTCTCAAATTGTAGTCCACACTTTTAATGTTGTTCTCACAATTACAGGAACTAGAAATTAAATGTATTAATGAAAGTTGATATCATGATAACATTAGGATTACAGGATTTAACTCTGCCCCAATTTGTCCTTTTATAGAATAAAAGCTTTGTAGTATAAAAGCATGAAAATATTTTTCTTGCTGACTGCAAATCTCTAAGTAGATCCAAAAAGAGCTGAGACTAAGTGTTATTGCTCCAGCAGTTGAAATAGCAGCACTTGAACTGATGAATCAGTCTTGCTCTCTTCCTGTCATTGACTGTCACATTTTACAGGGCAATATTTCCCCAAAGAAGAGTTTACAATCAATAAGCAACTTCAGACAAGATGAGATTTATCCTCCCAAATAACCACTCCTTGTTGGCAGTTCAAATTCAAGTTCAGAGTGCCTAAGTCATTACATTTGCAATGTCTCTGGCATCTAGCAACCTCATTATGTAGAAGTAGGACATTAAAGATAATTGATTTTTTTTGTTGTTTGTGTTAGCAGTGTTTTTTAACAATCTGAAGTCTTGACTTCATAATTCCTGACTGTTCCTGCATGAAATTATTGCTGATATAATTGCAATTGTAGTGAAGTTTCTCTCAAAATTAGGTATACTTTATATCTAGTCTATCCCTAATTACTGAATAACTCTTCTTTACAAAAAGAAACCTAAAAGAGGATGCTGCATTTGTAGCATCAACATTGATATTCCCTAACAGCCAGGAGCCCAGCACAGGTGCCTGTTATGCTACAGGCTGTTCTAAAAAATGGGGTAATAGTTTGTATCATAAAATGCTTGCAGTCTAACGGAATTCTTCTCTCTGATTTAGCAGCTTTGTTATCAGCTGCTAAACAGGCCTTCTTGCTCAAGGTCACTACCCTGTAAGTAGAGGTGGATGTAAATTTTGTACAAGCTCCTCAGCCTTCACAGTTCACACTTGCGTATTGAGTTTTTATTGATGCAGTTAAATTCAGCTAAACATCTCAGCTAGATCCTACCATGTGCATACTATGAAGATGTAATAAATGATGAAAGAAAACTAGGACGGAGGATAGGTGTGAAAAGGGGAAGGTCTGAGACATAATGCAGGTCATCCAGTCACTTCTCGTGTGTACTGCATATCTCAACAATGTTAATGCTGGTAGAAATAGTATTTCATTGCTTATGTCTCCTTCATTGCTTTTTGAAAATGGCACTGAAAGGAAATTCCTGCCTGCACTTCAACAAGAGGTTAGAGACAAAGTTTCACTTTGCATCTTGATTACTTCTGTTTTTTTACTGAGTTCTTAATTAGGCTTGCCTTAATCTCTTCCTTTTCCCAAATAAAAGTTTTTCTATATTCCTCTTCTTCACTGTTTCAGGTATGCTAGGGAACTGAACTACCTTTTACAGAAGGTTAAGAAGTGGATAATCTGCTATCAGATGATGAAACCCACTTAGTTGTTGCATATCTGGGACTGAGGCTGTTTGATTGCTCTGGGATCCCTGTGCCTCCCTTCTTCCCCTGTAGAGACCACAACAAGGAACACAGACAGGAAACTTCCAAAATCCACATGAAATATGATGTGGTATAGCAGCAATTAATTCCGGATTGCTAGTCCATTCTGTGCCTGCTGTTCTCCATAGAGTCCACTAAGGAATACAAGACCAGTACCTTTGTCACATCTGTTTGCAGTACTGGCGGCTTGTACTATAGAGATACCATTTTGGACAGGTTCAGAAGCCTCTGCGTTGCATGATGCTGTCCACTGCAGGTCAGATGGTGCTTTGACTGTATAATATGGGTGTTCTGGTTTTCCTAAGCAAACTGTTAAACACAAATATCTCAAGGGAAGCTCACTGTCTTATCAAAGACTGCTTATTAGTAATTTGCTCTTCTTGAAAGGAAAAAGTGCTTAATACACTCAAGACAGAAATAGGTCTAAGGAAGAACAACAAACCCTAATGAAATTAGAATTAAAATAGGAAAAATGGTATAATAAACAGATTCAAGAGCTCGGTATTCTGTGGCAGAAGAGTGCTATAGCTTGCATATGAATATCACAATTGTTATCAATTATTGGTGTTAAGAGGTCTGAAAATTTGCACAAAGGAATAAAATACCGAAATGTTTATGTTAATCTTAATGTTGATTGAGTGCAGGTCACTTAAATCACATTATTTTTGAAGTGACAATGATATTTCTATATCATCTACAGATCACAACAGGGGAAAAAATGTAAGAATAAGATAGTCTGGAAAATGTGTCAATGTTTAGTATCGATAAAGATTTAATGATTTCTTTTTCTTGTCAGAATTAAATTTTATCTTAATTTAAGGACTGTATGGATGTAAGAATTGCTCTTTCATCACAAGACATAAATATGTGGAGATATTATTTTGCAGCTGATATTGTCCAAACCTTTAAAATCAAAACTCTTGTTTCTATTTGTAGAAGAGTTTAGTTACCTTAGGTTGGGAGTGCCAGAACTGGTTGCAACCCAAATGCTAACTTTGTCCTGACAGATTGGAGCTGCCAATTCCCTCTCCAGTTGATGGTAGAGTTATTGAAGATGATTCTCTACAGAGATTGACTTTGCAGTAATCTTTCAGCAGTACTGTTTCATGGCAGAATAGTTATCTACGCAACACCATGCAAAAAAAATTTGAGTTCAGTTTCTGGAAGTTACTGGAAGTCATTTTCAGCTAAGATTTGAATAATGCTCTTTAAAGCTTTTTTAACTTCAAATGTTAATGTACTTAATGAAGTACTTCAGAAAATTGTATAGAAAATGTGTAATACCTCTTTTAGCTCTTTTGTTTGTATGCATGGTAATCTTTCTTCAGTGGTAACCAGCTGTGTGGATTCTGCAGTAGAAGCTTAAACTGCATATCCAAACAATGTACAGTTTCCTCTTCAGGAAGCTATACATTGAGAAATATACTGGCATGAGGGGTCTTTCTAAATCAAGATGTTCTGATAATAAATTCTCTGGAAAGAACGAAAGTTTTCTTGAATTTCTTAGTAAAAACGTCTGTACTGCAGTGTAATACAAATCCTTACAGCAAGGCATATTTGACTTATTAAATTTAAAGTGCAGCAGGCAGAGAGGTATAGCTAACAAGTGTTTCCATCTGTTTACCAGAAATTATGGGCATCTGCAAAATATAGATGTGAAATGGCAGTATGTATGTGCATGTAAGATTATGTAACTAACACCAGATATCAGTCTTAAAATATCATTCAGTAAGTATTCTATACAGCAATGGGACTTATTTTAAAGTGAGCAAATGTAATTTGATCTAAAGATGTGGTGTTGTCACCCTACACACATTTTTTTCCATTTCTGTGCTTTTGAAGATGGTGGTTTGTCACTCTTTCACAGTTAGTGCATTCTAAAATGTCTTACAAGTATTAAAGCACTTGGAATACTTGCTAATCTTACTTCAAAGACCAATTTATCAGTATGTTTACTCTTAACATTTTATCACCATTCTTATTTGATTGTGAGATTAGAATGGAAAGCAACGTAAGCAGACTTATGCTCATAGTACATGTTCTGTATTTTTTGAGAAAGTGGATGCTTTGTGATCAATGAGATTATACTAGATAATCTAATAATAACATAATTAAAAGATTTTTGAACTTTGCACTAACACAGTTCTGAAACTTAGAAGCAAGTGGATACAAAATCATATGAAGTCGTGCATTTAAAACAACCTCTTCCGATTCAGTGTAACAGTAAGAAAACCTTGTTTGATGATAATACAGTCCTTGGTCTTAAAAATTTCAAGAATGAAGAACACTACATAGAATCACACTTGAAAATTTTATAATTAAATTTATAATTGGGGACAAAATAACTAACAGAAAGTATGGCAATAACACAGGCAACAACATAATATTATTTTCCTCAGTGTCTTGCATAGTAAAGTACCCTGCTACCTGAAGGAAGCTCAAATATACAATATGCATGTTAATATTTCCTTGTTTTCTCTTGAAGGATCGCCGCTTTAATGATGAGATTGACAAATTGACTGGATACAAGACAAAATCTCTTCTGTGCATGCCCATAAGAAACAGTGATGGAGAGATTATTGGTGTGGCACAAGCAATAAATAAGACTCCTGGAGGTGCCCCCTTTTCTGATGACGATGAAAAAGTAAGACTGCCTTCTTCTGTTTTCTTGTATGTAGCCTGACAGACTCTTCTTAGGAGTACCTACTGCAGGTATTACGCATAGAAGACGTATTCTTTAATATTACTGACTTTGTAATTAAGTTGTAATTAGTTAATTTCTCAGGTACGACAATGCTGCAGCATTTTATGTACAATTTATTTCCTCTTTTTTTACCAATTAGAGTGGAGGGAAGAGCTGGTGTTAGTACTTTGTTCAATTCGTATCTTGATAAGTTTTTATCGCTCCATGTTATATTAAAAACTCCTACTGATCTGTTTTCTAATGCTTTCTTAGCTTTTTTAAAAAATCTGAGTTTGTCTTAGAAAATCAACTGTAAAGCAGAAAAGCTGATACTTGTTTTATGAAACTTACGACGGACATACTATTATTGCTTTGTTCTCGTAGCTTTTTTTTTTTTCCCAAATCTTTAGCCCTTAAAATTTTAGCTTCCTTATTTGGCCTGCAATCTATTACTTATGTTTGAAAACCCCTTGTTCGTGTGTGGGTGTCTTTCTATATCGATCCTTCATGACATAGTCTGTTTCATATAGGTTAAGTTCTTTGTAGATTTTAACTTGCAGTACAGAAACTAGAGTTTTAGAAACCTATTCTCTAGTAAATTTAGAAGCTGTGAAATTAAGGGTTTTGCCATCATTGTGGGGTAACTCAGAGAAACCTTAAGATATTAAATTGTATTAAGAAGGAAAGACTGAGAACATTAGTACTGATGTATTCTTTATAGATGTTAATGCATATGCCTCCCCCACTGTAGAAATAATACCATGAGTAGCTTCTGTTTTAAGTTAGGCAATTTCAATTAAAAATAAACATAATGAAGAATTTGTATCACCTATAAATGAGCTGTTAGATGCTGATTCAGAATGAAATGAAGTCGGTAGAATCTGTTGCTTTACGTTCAGATGACTTGTCAGTCTAACTATTTTTATAAAGATCAGGTGCACTTGGGAGCTTAATACCATTAAGGTATGGGGAGCAGCCTTTTGTGTTAATGGTGTTTAAGTGCTTAATGTAAAACGTATGCTGTAACATAAAACATACATCTGTTCTGTAAATGCAAGAGACCTTGCCGATTAAACTTCAGCTTAACACTTCATAGATTTTATGTTAGACTTTTCATGCAATACTCTAATGGGAAGCGTTAACCTCTAAATAAAATCTTTCAAAGAATTGGTTTTTGTTGAAACAATAGCTTTTTTTTTTAATATTAACACTCAAAGTATTTGGAGAAAAATAGAACTAATAGTTTTCTGTTTCTCAAGCAAACATTGTGTGATGATAAACTAGCTGCGGTTTTCTTGTTCATATGTTGGTGTGTTTTGTTTTTTTTATAAAAACTATCTGTAGTAATAAGTTTCTTTGTGATAGTTTTCGTATAAAATCCTAAGCTTGCTCACTTAAAACCATCACCTCCTCTGAATGTTCTCCACAGGATATATGCCTGTGGCATATACACTAACATTATTCTAGGGGATGTTACGTTTACCCCTTTATGCTATCATAAAGCATAGGAGACTTTCAAATCCCTATCAAAGGATAAACACTTATTTTCTTCTTTCTGTCTTCTTCACTAATATATATCTGGACAGTAAAGGGAGTTCAAGTAGCAACAAGGAGGATTTTTGAATTAAAACTGGGGAAAATGGGAAATGGTGCTACTCAAGTCAGGATATCTACACCTGAGTATGAAGGGAGAATGTGAATGAAGCCAAAAAATGACTGGAAAGAAGAGGGTAGAGTCAGCAAGCTGCATAGCAACTCTATCCAGGAAAGAGAAATGGAATATCCTTCAAGAATGTATTATGAAACAATGCACACTTCTGTTTTAGTGTAGTATTGAATCTATTTTTTTGTAAAAGTGTAGGTAGAGATGGACTTTGCCCCTGAAACTTACTTACGCTGTCTCAAAAGCAGCTAATGCTTGACAGAAAGCCATTGTTGGTGTATTGTTACATGTTGACATTCCTGTGCTATGACAAAGAAGAGGTGACAAGCAGTACCTGTTGGAAAGAGAAAATCCTGCCTCATTGCTTCACTGCAGTAGATGGGAATAATGTTTAGAATCAAGACAGTATGACATAAATGAAATGTCTTAAAGCTAAACTAACCTTGGTTTTTCAAGGCTGTGAAACATTGCACAAATCAAACTCATTTTCTGTAGAAAGCATAGGAATGTATTTATGTACTCCTTTAATCTGTTATTAAACGGCAATTTTTACTTGTTATTTATGTATGGCAATACAGGATTTGAGGATATGAATCTTTATATGACTAATGTCTGTTAATAGTTTCATACTCTGATTTGTAGTGTAGTGGGAGTAATTCAAAATGGATAGTGTTTTGTGAAATATGGTTACGCAAAGGAATGTCTTGCCATCCAGGTAGGAAAATCCTTGCCAAGTGAAATACAACAAAGTGAATACACAGTAGCTGAGAGTGTAAAGAAGACATAATCGTTCTTATATCTTCTATTAGCTATCAGATATCTTTTAATAGAAACAGTTATGAGCAAATATTTTACATTTAACATAGCGCTTTCTTGCTGTTAAATAGAGATCTTCAAGCAGTTATTCTAAACAGGACAACTTGCACATGAAGAGTCAGCTTTATTCCTCTGTACTGCTATCTGCTTTGGATACTTTTCCTAAATCTGTTTCAACATTTTGTTCTGATTTGTTCTGCTCTTGAGCTGATTGCTAACTCTTAGTTGAATCACAGATTCTCATTGACCTAGCCATTCGGATCAGAGTTGAAAGATTAGGCTTATACCTGGATAGTAATATTCTTATTGAAAGTGCATTCAACAAATGAAAGGGAGTGAAGTATAAAGTAGGTTAATGAGATGAATGCCTATGGTATGGTAAACAATTCAGGTGGGTCAGCTACTCAGTTATTCTGAGGTACTATGTGTGAGCTTTATATTATTTTTATTAAAGCTAAGTAACTGGAGCTACCATTTACACAAACACAAGTAAAACTAAAACTCAAAATCTCAAAAGGTATTTATTAGAACAATATTCATTGCAGTATATGTACTTAATGTGCTGAGCAACAAGAAAAAAAATCATCTTTATCAGTATCAATTATTCTAGTACCACATTAAGGTAACTTTTTTCTTGCAAGAATTTTTTTCCATGAAAATAAATTATTTCTGCAACAGATCTGTAAAATGGATGGTGCAGTACATTCAGTATATGCTAGAATGGGTAGTCAAATCCAAACTGAAGTAGTAAAATTAGACTTTTCCTGAACGGACATTTCTGTACTTATTTAGTATACCTTGTTCCTGTATAAAATATCATGTTTGAAGTGCTGCCTTTATCTTGTATACATTTCATCTTTGATAGAATATTCGAATGTCATACATTCAACTGTCAAAACTGTGTGATGTCAACTGTGTATTGCATAAACACGTTAATATAATATTTGATGTTAGTACTGAGGTTGTGGTGCTTGGTTTCCATTCAGAGGTTACTGAAGATTTTTCATAATCAGCAAGTTTCTTGCAACTTAATTGCCATCTTTATTTTTTTCTAGTCATGTACACTATTGTTAAAGTTAGTAACAAATATGTTTCTATTAATTCTTCAGTAATATATTAAATGGGTTCTCAAATGTAGTGTTTAAGGGAAAAATAAGTGAGAAGGTAAAGATTACTGTGGTCTATAGCAAGTCTAGGATTGGTTGTGGCTTGGCAGCCTGTGTGCTGTTTTTCATTATGGTTTTTGTTGGTGTGTTTTTTTGGTGTTGTTTTTTTTTTTGTTTGTTTGTTTTTGTTTTGTTTTTTTTTTTTAGATCTGTGCTCTTAAGCTTTTTCCCTCACCTAGAAAACATGATAAACCTCTGGGAAGCCAAGAAATGCACTTCCAGGAGAATGTCTTGCAGGATTAGTGAATGCTTTTTTTAAAGACTATATCAGAGGAGGTGATTATAAGGAAAGGGGGCAAGAGAAAACTAGGGGCAAAAAAAGAGACCTGAAAAATGTTTTCAAAACAATGAAAGGAAAATCTGCCTGGGTGTTAAGGTGCTTTGTGCAGTGAAGTCTGATGACTATCTTGCAAGCAAACCCCATTTTATGTTGATGTTACAATTTCTGACAAGTAGCAACTTCAGAATAATTATAAAATGAGACTGTAATAAACTGACCCTTACCTCCAGGCCCTTTCAAACAAATCTCAGTATCTCTATGTATGACTTCTGTTAGAAGTGTCTTTCTATACTCACTATTATGTGAAGCAATTAATTTTATCTTTTTTTTTTTGCAAAGCTACTAGACTATTGTATAATAAAATGTCACTTGGGGGCACTAGTGCCTTGAGTCGATAGAAAACAAAGAATAATGTTTTCAATTACAATTAAGTAGATGCTAGCATCACTTCATGTATTTTTAGTTATTTTTTTGAAATTTAGAGCAAATAAAATATTTAAGATTTGGGGAGTTTTGAATGCTCCTAAGCTGTAACCAAGTTTATGTTTTGCAATATGTAAAATAGTAGAGTATTAGATTTCCAGGCTTTTGTAATTCTTTTTCATGGCAGACTTTCAGGTTTTTCTTCTTTATCTCTGGCCATGGTGTTAATATCACTGCTAAGTTAGTTTTCTGCATGTAATGATTGCTTCCAATTGCTAAACAAACTGTTTCCTTTTGAAAGAAGGGTGATCTAAACATTTCATTGTTTTGAGCTAAACTAGACCTGACAAATTGCTGTATGGGTTTTACCTCCTCAGCATCAATGGCTTGGTCAGCCAGAATAATGTAGAGATTTCTGTTTTGCTATAGACAATTAGAATAGTATTAGTTGTTTAATTTATCAGTTTATCATCATGTTACATTGTCATTAGTTGGTAACTTTTAAAAATAAATACACTGAAGAAAAATAAAATAAATACACTGAAGAATATCAGTTTTCTTCCAACAGTGGACGTCAGTTCATCTGGAAGGCTTAAAAACAAACAAACAAAACCTTGAAAAGAAGGGTTCAGCCTGTGTGTTACTAGTCCTGTCCTGGAGAGACACGAGACACTTCAGTATTTGTGCTGTTTGTGGGTGAGTCGTGTTGCAGGACAAGTGAGGAAGCTACCTAGCAAAAGTCTGACAGTCTGTGATTTAGACTATTATACGCACTTCATAGTCTCCTGAGATGTGGTGTCAAAACAAATCTAATCCTCCATCAGAGGCTTAACAAGTGGCATCATCAGCTTCACCATCCCTTTTCCCGGTGTCCCTTTCCTCTCTGTCTCTGGCATGCTCTTAGCCTGAAAGAAGTGAATCAGCTGCAGGTATATTACACAGGATCAGCTAGAGTGCAGTTCCGCTTGAATTAGAGAGAGACTATCTTGAATGCAGTGAGATCACATTTTTCCAGCCCCTCCAAGGAAGGATTTGGTTGTCTATGCTCTATGTGTGGTTCTATTAAGAGCAATATAGCCAGATTCCAGGGTTCAGCTAGTGAACTTTGTGGTTTGGAGTACCTTAAGACATGGCTCTTGCACGCTCTAACATTTCTATTTCTTGCATTTCTAATAACAGCCCTAGTGATTCTAAATTGCCCAATTTAATATGTTCTTCTGGTTCATATCAGCTAAGGCCTAAATACATTCTATACTGGAATTACTATAATGATGGATGATTCGTAGAGATTTTGCTGTACCTGCTAATATGCCTTCTGTGAATTTCTGCATGATGGGCTTAGAGTCATGCTGGGAGACAGTTATCTCTAAGTCAGGTATTACTGCCTTGTTACCTTGTGGAAGTAATCAGCAGTAAATAAAAGTATCAGGAGGAATGATTCAGAGCATGCTAACGTCTGACTGTTGTGAAAATCATGCATCCAGTTCTGAATCTGAAGAATGCACGAGAAGGTCATCTGAAAATTACTTTGGGTGCACTAGAATGGGACATGAGAAACAAATTAGCTAAATCATCTTTTTGCGTATTTTATATATTCCATTATGTGATAATGTTGGCCTTGAACGCTCCTGCTAACCTCTACCTTGGTTCTCTGATAAATCTGCATAGCAGTGTGACTCTAAAATCTATTATTTAAAATTGGCATAATTCTCAAAGACATCTCATGGGACTGTATGCCATTGCATCCAAATATGAGACATGAATTTGCTGAAAGAGGACAGAAACTAATGAAGACACTTGAAGGATGAAGATGCTGAAGAACTACAACTATCTGGGAAAACTAATGGTCTATTAGGCACTATTCTTGAAAGTACTTGCTTCGCAAATGTAAATTAAAATAAATCACAGTAACTGAATTCTCTTACTGGGGGAGTTAAAAGCAATTTGTCACTAGAATATTGGTTTTATCAGGGCTTGGCACAACAGTGCCAAACGACTGCAGTGACAAATAGTTCAGTAGGCTTGTTTCAGTCTTGTGGACGTTAAGTCATAACCTCAAGTTATGGAGGATGCTTAAATTGTTTTCAATTACAGAACACTAAATGTGCTTTAACTTACGTCTCGGTATCTGTTTTGAAGACTTTTAATTCAAATATTAACTGCCAGTCTCACCTCTGAGGAGTGGAGGCAAGTTTAAGATGTCTTACAATGATATTTTAGTGAAATAGTTATCTCTCAAATATATGCATCTAAGTTTAGGGACTACTTTCTGTTTGTAGTATGTAGTACACTGAATCCTTGATACCTGTTTGAGGCTTTTAGATGCTGCCATGAAACAAACGCCTTCAGATCTGGCATCTGGAAGGACTTTTCTACTGAACAGCTCAGTGTTTCATTTATTTTACTTCTTTGTGGGGGCTGACATTCTGTGTTTGTTGTATTCAATGAGTGTGGGGAAGGTGTCTGGATTCTACCCATAGTTGTCAGTGGGAGTCTGAACCCGTTTGTTCTTCCTGTATTACTTGTGTCGTCTTAAATAATTTATACAGAGAGATTTGGACAAATAAGTGCTTTCTTCTGTAAACCTAGACTGTGATTTGGTTAATGTATTTTGTAGCATTTGATTTGGAGCCCAACTCAAAGCTCAATAAACTAAATGGAAGAATCTCTGCTGACTTCATGGGCTTTTAGACAGACTTTGAAAACCTCTGTCCGTTTAGGAATATTTCAGTAAATATTTAAGCTCCTTATTCTATGCTTAAATTAATCTAAGTCAGAGCACTAATGAAATAAGCTGAGGACCAGTTATTTTCTCTATCTTTCCCTCCCACTGGATGCAGAAAAGGCTCCAATAGACTGAATGCAGTTTCTGCTCTTGATCAAACATGCCCCTTGATTTGCTAGACATGGGGGGGGGGGGAGAGAAAAAGCTTATTTAATTTCATGAACACTCATTAGAAAGTCAGACGACAAATTCTGACAAAACAGAAGTGAGTGTCTCTCATGTTAGGTTGTTCTTCGTGGGTTTTTCAATTAATTTAGACATGACTTCAGACTCTAGACAGTTGATAAAACATCATGGGGAGGGAGTGTGATCTGATGTAGAAATGTTAGTTGGAAATTGACCTATACAGAAAGCCATTAGACAGAGTGAAACCAGTATTTTTTGGCTGCTTGTTGTGAAACAAATCTGGTGAGATCACAGAGGAACCCTGTATGTTTTTCTTTCCTAACACTTTAAACAGAAAACCCAGAAGCTAAGGGTTGTGTGGGTTTGATCATAATCTTCAGATGTTTCAGGAACTGTGTGATGTTTTTGTATTCACCAACTATTAATTTAATTTGTCTTTGCGAACAGTATTTTAATAACTTTCACTGGTTTAAAAAAAAATGCTTCTAATACCAAAGCAACTGAGTCAATTTTGCCTGGTTCATCTCTCGGTAGAAAGGATATGTGGCAGCTCATTAGACAATCTTTGTTTGCTTCAAGCAAAACTTGTATTGGGAGAAACTTGTATTGGAACATGGTTACAGAAGCATGTAAAAGAACCTTTCTAGTCTACAGCTAGAGAAGACCTCAATTCTAACAATTATTTGAGCTGTGCCCTGTTGGCTGAATGGGAGTGCCTCGTCCCTAGTGAAGTGCTTTTTCATAACTTCTGTCAGTCTATTCAGTTCTCCATAACTGTTCTTAATGATAACTTTAAGGATTTATAAGCTTTTAGAAAATAGCATTTCACATCTCCTGAGAATTACTTATTTCGCTCTGCTTCAGGAAAGATGTTTGTACAGCAGTTCTTGCCATCAAAAGTATTTCATGTTAGAATAGTGATGTTGGGTCTGTCTGTAACTATAGATTACGTGATAAGATATTGAAAACTGCTTAGCAAATCATTTTGTTAAAAATTAAGTCTACCTCTGTTCTTAAGCCTGCTTCTTAGGCTTCCTAAGAATTATGGACAATATTCTGTCATTCTGGCACTGACTCATGGTATGTTCTTGGGCAAATCACATAGTAGGCTCTCAAATTATAAAAATGGTATTAGGTGTTTCCACACTTAATATTTATCAGGCTTTTCATTTTAAGTATTCTCACCTAAGAAAAAGGAATTGATTTTTTTTTATTTTTTTTCCCCTCTTGTTAAGCTCAGACACAGCTTTTAAAGTTAGATGAATGCAGTTCTTACATTCAGCAGCTGTAGTTGGGACAGATGGCTAGAAAACACAAAACTGCAAAATATACATGTGCTCAGCTTTACATATCAATGTAAACTGTGTTTGATTGGTCTGTGAATATATAGTAAGTCTAAAATTGGTGGACTTCTGGTTGTATATCAAAAGGAAGAACTCAGTCCTCCTCCTCACTCTCTTTGTTACTGCTAGCTGGAGAAACTGAAGTTTGCAGATCCAGAAATTGGAGTATGTAAGCAACAATTTGGAGCACACAGGAATGTCTTGTCTAGAAAACTAACTCTGTGGCCATGAAGCGAGTAAAATTCTTGTTGTCTTCTTTCATAAAAACAAAAGATATGTGAAAAGATTGACTAACTCAGTGACCTTTCTGTCAGCTGTTCAGAGAAAAACACCTTGGATGAGACAAGCATTGGGTGAAATTCCTCTTGTGTATTCCTATTTTTCATGGTTTACCAGATGTGGTATCTTGAATTCATTACCAACCCAAGGACTTTCCAATTAAGAATTTATTCAGGCATTTCTTGAAGTAAGCTGAATCACAGAATCACAGAAGGGCCAGGATAGGAAAGGATCTCAAGGATCATGAATCTCCAACCCCCCTACCACATGCAGGGCCACCAACCTCCCCATTTAATACTAGACCAGGCTGCCCAGGGCCCCTTCCAATCTGGCCTTGAGCACCTCCAGGGACGGGGCATCCAAAACCTCTCTGGGCAGCCTGTTCCAGCACCTGACCCCTCTCTCTGTAAAGAATTTTCCTCTGACATCCAACCTAAATCTTCCCTCCCTCAACTTAAAACCATTTTCCCTTGTCCTGCAGTTGTCAACCCTTTCAAAGAGTTGATTCAGCTGAACTGTTAGCTTTCAAAAACTTCCTGCATGTCGAGTGAAGAATCCCTATCTGATGTTCATTAAGTTTGTTTTATTCCTCCTTGCTTTGCTTTTAGTTAACATAGGGAAGAGCTGTTTCCTATTCATTTTCATGCCAGTTGTTTTTCTCTAAAGAATCTTTAGTCTTGAAAAGCTGTGAAGTTGCCACCTGGAGCAGCTTCTCCAGGCAATGAACTGTTTGCTTTGGCAAGAGTGATGTCTGCTTCCAAGCCCTGGGCAGGGCTTCAAGTCTGCTGTGACAAGTCAGCACTTCCCTATCTGGAGAAGCAGGAATGATTTGAACCACTTTTCTGTGTGCTGTAGCCAGATAAAGAAAAATGATAAATGTTTTTTTTTTTTTTTTCCTGCTGTTCTAAAACTAACTGTCAGGTATGCCCAGGTTTTGAGAGCTAGGGTAGATATTTGCTGTGTATTGGCATTTTGATGCCACTGCATCACAGGAATATAAAAGGCTTTGTTAGGTATCCAATCTGATTGATTGTCTTTGACTGTTAATTTTGGCAAAAAGATTCTAAAGCTTTCTGAATCATGGTGGATATTGGAAAGTGTCCTATTATAAATAAAAAACCTTAAAACAAAGCATAAAAAATGTCAGGCCACCAGTGAAAGTTAGTCAGCAAGGTTGATGATTACTTGTTGCTGAGTGGAGCTGATTTGACCTTTCCTGCCTAGCTGGCAAATGCTAGAGTTAATCTATGTTATGACAGTTTCTTTTTTCAGTCAGAACCATTGTTGGTGCTATCTATCAGAGGTAACTGATGTTTATGGTTTAAAATCATGAAGTGGTGATGAGATTTCAGTAGGAAAATAATGCAGTACACTTAAGTAGCCTCTATCAGGGTAAGCAAACTGTTTATGAAAATATTTCCTGTGAACAGCATAGTGATACTGGCTGGGGTGCTAGGAACAACACTCAAACAGTGCTTTGTGGAAGCTAAGTACTTTAATTGTCAACCTGGTCTGTGGAGGAGACCTTTCACTTAGATGATTTATCACCATATATGTTTTTAGCAAAACCATGTCAATATTAGCAGTCTTCAAGGCTACAGTCTTGAGACTGAAGTTGACATGAAATTAACCTCTGTTAATTTATTGGCAATTACCTGTCAGTGTTGTAGCATTGAATGGATAAAAACAAATCTTGTTATTTTTACTTTCCCATTTAAAAAAAAAAAAAAAAAATTGCTGTGTAAAAATGGACCAGGAGAATTTTGCTATGCTGGTGTCATGGTTACAAGGCAAATTCAAGGATAACAGCTCTTTAGCATGGTAATAGTTCACTGGTATTATGGTGTGCTTTCTCGCCAAGAGATGAGTGGAAATGCCTTGGAGCCATAGGATGGGACATGATGCATAAGGCTGTGTGGTCCAAATGGAGGCAAGCATGGAGTGGTGACAGACTTGTGGAGGGCTGAGACCTGAGTATGTCCTAGTGACTATTTTCTCAGTCTAAAATTTGTCATGAATTTGTATTGCAGTAGGGTGGTGAAGAGACAAGTGGTGGAGCCTATGGAAATTGTCCCTCTTTGCTGGTGCTGTGATAACACTGGCTGTAGGTGGGAAATTCCTTTTGATATAAGTAAGGATTGTATGATGAACGTATATTCATCAGCACGTGAATGTTTATTCCTCAGTGTCAATGGGATGTCTTACATGTCCTGTAAGACAGTGGGACCATGTATTGCAGTCTGAGTTGGAGCAGTCCTAGAGACTAATCCTAAAGAGCAGAGCTGTTGTGAGTTGATCCTGCTTCCTACTAAAAAGAAGAGGCTTTGAAAGATGAGGGATCATCGAGGCTTGTTACCATAAACGCAATCTGAATTTTCGTTTTGTCATGCTCAGTGGACTAGTGAGGGCTATATATTTGCTTTTATGCCTGAATCACAAAGGTTTATTAACTGCAATACCCAGGGGTTGCAGTGCTTCTCCTTTGGTTCAAGGCATAAAATCATGAACTTTTAATCCTGTATGTCCAGAAGGTTCCATTGTCAACAGCTGCTCAGATTAGATGTGCACAGTGCTGAAATGTAGCTGTAGTTATTTTGCAATTACAAGAAATGGTAAACTCTGGTCTCTGAAATAGTATTGAATAATTCTGAACTTCAGAAAGTTGGAAAACTTGTCTGTAACAGCTGAAGTCTGCCCACAGAAGTATTAAAACTGGCAGGCTGGCAAGAAGCTTCTCACCAACAAATCAAGGAATTGAATATTCCATCTAATTGAAAATTTGGAACAATATGCAATATAGAGACTATTTTTCCTTTATAAGCAGAAAGATGTTCTGGTTTTCGTGATCTCACAAACATCTGACAAAACCCAGTCACTAAGTTATAAGCTCAATAGTTGATGCCAGCCTGAGCTGCTCATATATAGATAAGTCTTTTTTTCTGAAGCAAGTTAAGAGAAATCATTGTAAGCAAGGAGCAGAGGCCATTCATGTGAGATGTGACAATACCTGATAAATTATCACAACCTGTAGAAATAGAGGGTCTAGCTCATTCAATGCGTTCAGTTGTTAGGAGGTTTGAAGTTGCTGCATTGATACTTACATTTTGAAGAATGAATACTAATTTGGTAGGTTTTTTTCAAGCTGTTACAGTTTCTGCATTACCAAAAAAAAAAAAAGTTGTGTTGCTAGAGGAAAAAATAATAGAACAGTAAGAAACTTACTTTGTAAGTCTGTATACTTGAAGTAGGCAGAATTTAGCATGTATTAATCGATTCAACACTTTTTCCATTCAGACTACTGAATGATTGTCTACTTCACTGATGTAATTCTGAATTAATACATCCTGAATATTAAGAAAAAATACTTCAATTATTGTTTCATCATGTACCTAGACTTTTTTCTAATGATAATTGAACTTGAGATGAATAACTTGGATTGTTGATTATAATTTAATTTATCCTAATTTGTATGGCCTTCTGTTTTGCTTCTGCTGTCAGTTTTGTGGATTTTATGAGAATAGATATGACAAGTCACACTAAGATCTATTTTTGCTTAGATAAAAAAATTAATTTAGATGTTAGATGCCTGCAGTAGCCTGTGATGTTGAAGTTAGAAAAAAATCTAACTCTTAAATATTCAGCAGATACAGTTTTAATCAATCTGCTGGGAGCTGGGATATACATGGCTGGATGCATGAAAGTCACAGATATTGGGAGTAGCCTGATGCTCTCTGTAGTTTTGTGGGTGGTGGGGAGCTCTGCTATTCTGCTTTTTAGCTTATGTATCCCTCTATCTCTTTCAATTTCTCCTGCAACAGCTGCATCATCCTTTTCTGATCAGTATCTTAACTTTGTAGTATATATAAAGCCTGTTTTCCATCAGTGCTTTCCCTTTTTTGTTATCCTCTTGCCACGATTTGGCTTCTGTCTCTTTTTTTTTTTTTTTTTTTTTGCTATGCTTTTCACAGATGTGTGCACTTGTGAAAGGGGCAGGGTTCTTGAAAGACTTGCTGTTTGCTAAGGTTCAGCATGTATCACTTTGCACTCAGATGCTGAAACACACTGGTGGCTGGTGAGGTCATTCCATAAAATCTTTTGATGTTACAGAAACCTGTGTGTGCTCAGAGAACAGTTAGATGGTAGACCATGGAAACTGCTACTGGAGGTTATCACAACCTGACACTGCTTAAAAAGTAAAAAGGAAAGCTAAGAGTTTGTAGGAAATGTGGAAGTAGTACCTATATTTTGCCAATACAAAGCAGAGTACTTTAAGTCAAATCAACAGAATTACAGGTCATCTGTTAAAAGCAAAAAACAGGAAAGGATCCAGAAGATGCAAACAATTTTGATCATAGTAGCAGTAGTGAAGAATATGTGTAACTGTATCTCTAGCATAGGTAGGCAGCACAGGATGGCAGGTTGTCTTCTTGCCAGTATGGTTCTATTTCCTAGAATGTGCAGGGAAAAAGAATGTAATGAAGTTGGGAGATAAGCAATGATGTCAATTGACTTTAGTACTTAGGGAAATACTAGTTATCAAAAAACTGTCTTGAAATCATAGGCAAAGGCACAGGAAGTTTAGTAATGTTTGCTTTCTCACCTATTTTAAGAGGTTCCATTGGTGATAATTTCTGTCTTGGAAATACTTGGAAATGAGGTTAGGATACAAATGTATCTTTACTATTTTTTACTACTTTTTTCTTCATGTTTTAGTCAGCACTAACACTTTCAGAAAACATTTCTTGTGATGCTGAGTGCAAAAATGCTTCAGGGTAGTTGATTCTCTGAAGCTAAGTGTTAGCAAACTTACTTCTAACACATTCTGGTTTCTGACCTCTCATTACTCAACTGAAGTTATCTGCAACAAGACAAGTGGCAAAAATGTTTCATGCAAGTATATGAAATTCTGTAGGAAGTTGCCTTTTCATTTTGTCTTTCTGTATGTGGCTGTCAGCTTTGGTTACTAGAATGCTAATGCCTTCTCTGGAGTCTTTTTTTTTTTTTTTTAGATGAGAAGATCACCTGCACTAGGCTAAATTAGATTTAAGGAGGGGGGAAAAAAACAAGAAAATCTGTGCATGATTAAATAGTTCAGCAATCAGAGATGCTTTCTTAAGTTATATATTATGTGTAAAGGAGCAAAATAAACATCAGTAGTTTTGTAATGAAAGCCAAAAGGTGTTCTTAAGTCTTAAATGTTTAAACAAGTGATACTGTTTACAAAATACTGCTGATAACGTACTTGCTTTTCAGGTAGAAATTGAAAGAGTGGTAGTTTATTCTGTGTTTCTTAGCTTCTGGTCTACTGCTATTAATCCCACTCTATTTCCTCTTGCACAAGATGGCTGCAAGGAAGTTCTGAAGGTAACACTGTGCTTGGTTGTAATCACTATGTCCATATGGGACATATGAGTCTGTGCTTGCTCTTGAATGCTAGAAAATGCTCCACGCAAAATGTGCTCTAGACAAAATTCACCAGCCAAGCAAAACACTGAGTCCAGGGTTTGAGTCTTGGCATTGATTTAACTGTGGTGACACTTGGACTGGAGGTGGTAAGGCTTCATTTGAAGGCATTGCAGCTCTTCCTCGAGTGTTCATTTGGATGCAAGTTCCAAGCCAAACCCATAAATTAAGATACGATGTGCTTTATTATTAACATGCATGACTCTTGAGTAGTCTGAAATAAACTATTAAATGTTTTGATTTCTCCTGAGCAAGTCACATGTAATACGCCTTTTTCCTGTAGCAAGTTCTGTAATTTTTTGTTCTCAGCTCATATTTGGTTTGGTGTACTTGAACGCAGGTTTCTGCAGTCTCGTTGGTGTATCATCTACTTATTAACTGTAGGTACTAATGTGTGCTCAAGCATAGAGGAAAAAGTCTTCTTAATGTAGATCTTTTTCCTGTGGAGGTGTGGGAATTCTTTTGGGCAGGAAGTTTTCTGTGACTCTGGACTTTTATAAAATTAGTGAAGGAAGTGAATAGTTATGTCTCTGTCAGATTGTTAATGTAACTGTAATAAGTAACTAATATTACAGCTGTATTCGACGTATCATGGAACCAAAGGTTATAAAATCATCAGACTTAGAGAGGGAAATGTGTTTTTTGAGGTGGCTGTAAACCTTGTAAAAATAGCCTATTTACTTAAAATTTCTATCTATTTCAGAGTGTACCAGCTATAGGGTTTGGCTTAAATCTGCATCACGTAGCTGAGAATTCATTATACGTGGCAGAATCATTCTAAGAATAGCTCAGCCTGGAAGTTATTTTAAATTTTCAAGATTACTTGTTAATCTGGAGGTAATCACAATCTTTAGTAGACATCAGAACAGTCAGACTTGGCAAATCCAATTTTTGCAGCTTCTTTAGGCTGTCTCTGCAGTCTGTAACAGCTCCAACTGTTGCCTTGTGCTCTGTACTGTTGTCCTACCAGATAATGAACGTGTGCATTTCCGCTTTTCACCTATGGGTGTCTCTTCTCTTATGACTTGTGGAAAAGTGTCAGTGATTTCCTGAGTTAAGACTTGGGGAGAAAAAGTCAGAATCTGTCCCCTTAACTAAAAATCCATCTTTTAATTTGCAGGGAGTACTCCATTACTAAGAAATGTGATTTTTTTGAGTTTTAATGCTGTTGAAATAGAACTCAAATTCTGTTTTGTATTATGTAATAAACACAATCAATGGAGTCCAATAATATTAGCCAGTTGTATTAGCAGCTGTCAGAATGGGCAGCAGCCTGCATCCAAAGAGCTCTCAGACACTTGGATTACAGATTTCCACACAGCTGGAAGCAAATTAATGTGTTATGCAGCAGGTAAAATCAAGGGACTTTTTATGCAAGATGACTCACACCATAAAACGCAGAGACGATCACAACACTGTTCTTATTCAATCTAAAACAAGGAGAGTATTTTTCACTGGTTAATGGAATATGCACACTATAAATGTGCTGTTGTCAAGTGTTGGGCTTAGACTTGTTAACATTAGTAGCTTTAATCATTAGGCATTTCATTTTTTTTATAGCCATTTTGAATCTATTATGTTCCTTTACAGAACAGAAGGGACTGTCAGCAGATGTTCCCAAACTGACACGTGCTTGTCGAAGTGCAGAACAGAGGTGTTCATATGGAACATGTCTGATTGCATTGAGAAGCTCTGTGGGCACGTACTAATGAGAAGTAACATGACCCTGAGTAAGACAAGAAGGAATATTTTTGTCTGAAGACTAACTCAGAGGGAAATTGTTTTAAAGTGTGAGAATGAATGCGTTGCTTACATAAAATAATACTGCGTCAAAGCAATGCCTATTCTATCTGCTCCTTCTGATGAAGCCAAATTGCAGTCACAGTTGGGCTAAATGGACCAAAAGGAAGGCATGAGTGTGTTTAAAATAAATCTACTTCAGTAAAAATTAATCTGTACCTGTTATCTCTGTGTTTAATTTTCTCCTGATGAGAAACAGCTCTTTTTCAGTGGAAACAGGTCTGCTCTCAACTCCTTGCTTTGAAGAAAGCTATTCAAACATGTTGCTAGAAGCTGCAGAAGTGTCTGTGGTAGCCATTCATTATTTGATTGTAACCTTCAGAAATCCAAAAATGAGCTGACTGGTTGCTGCCCTTTCACATTGCTTTTGCACTTCATGCTTATTTCATGTTCCCTAAATATTGGCTTGCTACTGGTATTAATGTAATGCTGCTCCTAATGTCTGTTTTTATACAGTGTGTGGGAAGGGAAATGTTTCTCTTCTAACTAAGAATTATTTACAAATGTAAGTATAATACTTTTTTGGGCAAGAATATAGTGGAGGCTGGAATAAACCAGTAGGAAATGGATTTTTATATTCAAAATGAAGCTTCATGGGTGTTTGTGTTTAGTGCAGTCCTAGCTCTAGAGATAACTCTTGTGGCTGTTTAGTTATGGTGAGAAGGATAGGATTTGTCTTAAACACATACTTGAAGGATGACTGAAAGTTTCGGTTTTCAATGTGTGTGTCCACATATTCAGCAGAGCTGTTGTGTGGAAACCATTGGCTTGTTACCTTTGAGTTTCTGGCACTTTACCTAGCAGCCGTTATCATCTGAACATAGCATGTGTTGTCCCCAGCCCCTCCCCCCCCGCCCCCCCCAAGGAAACCTTAGAGATTTGTTTCCTACTCAGAGTCCCAGAGGAAGATGCTGCTTCTCAGCTGCAAGGAGAAAAGGTCTAGCACTTCTTCAGCTGGAGGCTGTGATCCACAGGCTGTGAATCCTGCTAGGTCACTAGCAGGAAATAAGCAATGCTTGTCTAGTGACTTGGCAGCTCCTCTGTACAGAATGATGGAGAAGAAAAGAAATAGCTTACTGGGAGAATAGAAAAAGTGCAGCATTCATACTGATAACTTTATCAGTGTGAAAGTTTTTAAGTTCTTCAAATACATGGCAACAGAAGCAAAATATGTTCTTGAATGAAGACTGGAAAAATCACGTTTTCTGTATTATGTGGTACTTCAACTTAACTTGAAAATTGTGCAGTACATCTAAGATGCAGTAGCTCACAGTAAGCCTCCAGGCCAGTGTTAGAGCTGAGAAAGAAACTACAACTCTGTTTCCTTCTTTGTGTCCTAGCCACTGCAACTAAACCTGTCTTCTAGCAATAAGAGAAAATAACTAAGATATTGGCAATGTTGGCCACCTAACTTCGGCAACACAAGCATAGCTCACACAAGCTAAGCAAATTGTTAAATTGGGTGAAAAGAAATGCTCCTTTCTTACTTTGAATCATTCAAAACTCAGAACAGGAGCTATGTGAGGTACAAATTTGCCCTTAAATATTCTCAAGAGAGTTGATTTAGCACAGCCATATTCTAGGCCAGCTTGTGATACTTGTTTCATTCTTTATCTTCTATGACTGTGTGTACATGAACAACCAGATGCTTTAATTGAAATAGTCGCTTAACCATAAATATCAACTTTGAAAGCACTGGTCCTAGGAAGATGAAGTAGTAAAACAGCACCAGAACAAGTTAGTTACTACTTGCCATGTGTCCATATTGCTGTCAAATGATTTGGGCCATCTAACACTCAAGCTCATGTTTGTTTGTTTGTTTTAATGCATTTTCTTGTAATATCATACAACCAACATGACAGACATTTTAGTACAGCCTACGTAATGCTTTCTGCTGTTGAAGTATGAATGCTGAAGTATTTAAGAGGTTATGATTATTTCTTGATTTAACTTTATGCTGTGTGAAATTTTTTTGACACTCTTGCCCTTGTTTACATTTTATTATTTTGGATATTCATTTTAAAATGCGGGTGACATCAGTGTACCCACACTTAAAATGTTTTCAAGTGCAGCAGCAAGATAGTCTTTCCAATGCTATCAATGATTCTCTGGTAAATGTGGAGGTGTGTGTTAAATGATGCACTGTGTTGCTCTTTGTCCTGCTCAGGAGGCTACAAGATTTCCTTACTTTTGGGCCAACCAACCTAGTTTTCTGAAACACAGCACTACCATAAGGTGCAGAAAAGATGCGATTCAGATGTTCAAGAAATATGAAGAATTGTAGAATTCTTCAAAGTTTGAGTTCTTCAAGTTGGAAGGGGCCCATAAGGATCACTGAGTCCAACTCCTGGCTCCACACAGGAGCACTCAAAAGTCATACCATATGACTAAGAGCATTGTCCAGGCACTTCTGGAACTCCAGCAAGCTTAGTGTCCTGACCACTTCCATGGGAAACTGTTCCCATATCCCCACCACACATTTGAGGAACCTTTTCCTGATATCCAACCTGAACCACCACTGTCACAACTTCACGCTTTTTCCTGTTGTTTTATCACACTTCACCAGAGAGAAGAGATGAATGGCTGTCCCTCTGCTCTTCTTCCTGAAGAAGCGGGTTTTCTCTTCTCTGGGTTGAATAAACCAAGGGACTTCAGCTGTACCTCATCTGCCTTTCCCTCTCGACCCTTCACCATCTTTGTAGCCCTCTTTTGATCACTGTAATAGTCTTATGTCCGCTTTTGTACTGCGGCCCCCAAAACTGCACACAGTACTTGAGGTGAGGCCACACCAGTGCAGTGCAGAGCGGAACAATCACTTCATTTGGCTGGCTAGCAATGCAGTGCTTGATGTACCTCAGGATATGGTTGACCTTCCTGGCTGCCTGAGCACACTGAGTCATTGCACTAAACCAGCCACAGGACTCTTTCCACTAGGTTTTGCTTCTGTCAGTGATGTCACAGTTTAGGGACTGAGCCAAGGTTTCTAGCTCTTGTTCCTTGTCGCACGCATTAGTGTGGAATCTTTTCAGGTGTGCTCTGTTGTACCCAGCACCTCACTGAGTAGACTGAAGGATCTCACTAACTTGCAACCTGTCTGATTGCCGTGTGCTAGCCGATAGTTTATTACCAGCAGTGTAAGTGTGTGCCAGCTGGTCTATTGGTCTCACTCCAAACGTTGGCATGCTGCCCTTTAGCTCATCTCTAGGGAGCATGGTTTTATCATCTTCCCCTTTCAAGTCTAGTTTAAAACACTCTTGATGAGCCCTGCCAACTTCTGGAATAGAATACTTTTCCCCCTTTGAGACAGGTGTATCCTACACTAATGGCAGAGGAAGTCTTGAGGCATGAAGTTGACTGGCTTGCCCTAGATGGAATTGATTTAGTGCAAGCCACTAGAAACTTGTAAAATCAGGCAGAGGACAAGAATGAAGTACAAGAAAGATTTCTTAACGCTGTAAGGTATGAAGTGGGACAGAGTTGGGTAACATAGAACAGCAAGTGTTGCATCTATTCTTCTCATCTGTGAACTCCATTGAAATAGATCATTGTAGAAATTTTAAAATTTTGTTTATGTTTACATTTCTCTTTTTTTCTTCCTTGGTATAGTACTACTGAAATAATTTATATATATCTTGCTATGTGATGTAGGTGTTAACAACACAGTTACAGCATGAAAATGTGTGTCATTGTTTATAACTTTTCTTATGGTACCTACTGCGTGCTCGTTGAGTGTACAGCTTGTTTCTGATGCAACCACACTACTACGTTTTGCAGAGTGAACTGGGTGTGAGATGCTTAACCTCATTAACCCTGTGCATTTCGTTATAATGTCTTTTATTTCCTGTGAGCTGAAATAGAATTTTGGGCACTGCAATACCATTTGTGAGATAAAAGATCCTTTAATTTTTATTTATTTATTTATTTAATAAAACTTCAGCTGAAAACCAGTATAGAACCTAGTGTAATTGAACTTGTTCATCTGGGAAATATTACATTTATAATTATTTTTGAGATCAGTACATATATGCAGTAAGAAGGTATTCTGCATCAATACATACTGTTTTGTGGGCATCTGTAACTCTGAAATCTAGAAATCTAGTTTTCTTTTGTTATTATTTATATTCTTGAAGCGCCGATAGTGATCTGACTTCTGAGGGGGGCAGCTATGTTTGCTAGCATTGGTTTAGTATATGGCCTGAAATATCCTATTTTAAGTTATCTTAAAACAAGATGTATTATCTGTATTTCTTTTAAAATGAGCACACTCAGCTGAGGTGCTCGTTTATAGCATTTTTGCTAGCAAGCTGAGAATAGGAAGATATAAAAGATTGCCTAAGTTCTTTTATGTAAGTACTTCTATATTAAAGATGGTAGGGAATTAAATTCACAGAATGGCTTGAGTTGGAAGGGATCTTAAGGAAACATCTAGCTCCAACTGCCTTGCTGCGGATGCAGACACCTCCCACAAAACCAGGTTTCTTAGAGCCCCATCCAACCTGGTCTTGAACGCCTCCAGGGACAAGGTATCTACAGTTTCTGTGGGCAACCTGTTCCAATGCCTCATCACCCTTTGAGTGAAAAATTTCAGCTTAATATCTAATCTGAATCTCTCTTCTTTTAGTTTATAGCCATCGCTCCTTGTCCTGTAACTACTCTCTCTGATAGAGTCCCTCTCCAGCTCTTTGTAGTCCCCTTTGTGTACTGGAATGCTTCTGTAAAGTCTCCCTGGAGACTCCTCAAGGCTGAATGACCCCAATTTCCTCATCCTATTTTCTTCATAGAAGAAGCGCTCCAGTTGATTCATACAAAATTGATTCAGTAAAAATAAAAGCATGAACACAGACTGGTCATGGCAGAAGGTAAAAAGTTAGAACTAGCCCTGTGCCATGGAGCTCCTGCTCTTCTATCAGAATGGATGTAGTTTGACTTTCAGCAAATTTGCATGGGGCTAAAGGTGAGTAGAGGGGAAGGAAGGAGTGATGATGCCAGTACTAAAAATAGCTAGTTGTTTCTATGTTAAGCCGGCAGTTTTAAGAAATGAGGTTGAAAAGATGGTGTTTTTGGGGTGTGGAAAGGATGTTTGATGGGTCTTTTTGTTGTTTTCGTTTTAGAAGTCTGATTTGTAGTTGCTAATTAAAAATGATTTATTTTCAAGAAACACTTAGCTAGCATAAACAAAAAAAAAAAAAAAAGAGACAGCAGTAAGCTCTTAAATGCCTCAGGCAAAATGTATAAGGATATAGAGCTTTTTAGTAGTCTGGATTTGATAGTACTGGCACCATCTATTGGTCTTTTTCAGTGAAATCACTTTATGTTTTGAGTTTAGTCTCTCAAACATCATGAAATCCACAATCACATAGGTACTGATAAAATAAATGAAAATAGCCATTTACAGTGGAAAGTACTAGGAATAAACCTTATTTACCTACTTACATCATATTTCCGGACAGCTGATAGGGTAGGATGTGGAATTCATGCATTGTTTCTTGGAATATTCTAGTTCCAGGCATATAAAATCTTTATTTTTTTAGTAGTGAATATTTTATCATTAATTTTTTTTTTAAAGAGAATTTAAAAAAAGGAAATAATAGCTAAATGAAAACTGGTTGTTCCCTAAGCAGAGAGAGAATTGGAAATAAAAATTCGGAGAAAAGAATATAAAACAGTCTTAGAAAGTGAGTGTAAGGACAGCAACAGGATTGAATGCCTGTCAAATGGAAATCTAAGCTGAGACTGATAGTTTCTTAGGCAGATAAAGTGACACAAAAATACTGGGCATTGGGAATGTATTTAAAATGATATGGAAAAGGAATAAAATCAGGAAAATGAAGTCGGGCAAATGTGCAGTGAGCTGAATTTGGATTTATCTTTGCACCTCTGCTGCAATACCATACAGCCATATGAAACAGAGGTGTACAGCACAGGGCACGTCCCTTGTTGTTCAAGCTCTGTTTGGTTAATCTTCCTTGCTTGTTTGATGACAGCTTTTGCAATCCAAAATTATACAGACAAAAAGAAGGAAAGCAGCCCTACTCAAATCCTAATCAAATCAAAGAACAATAGTCTTTCTGCCTTTCTTCATAAAATATCTGAGAGGGGAGAACAGCCTGTACAGTGGCAGAACAGGCTTCTATTCTATTAGTATTGCAGCTTAAAGACCAGATATCCTTTTCCAATTTGTGAAGTTTTTACTGGGGAGCATCAGGGTGCATTCTGTACCTTGACTACTTAGAGGCTACAACTAGAAGAGAGGCCTTGTTTTGCTTTAAACATTTACAGAGCTGGATGGAATAGTTTATAATATAGGCAGAAGTAAGCCCTTAACATCAGTAATTTCACACCAAAGATGGCAATGGCATAATGATTTCTGAATACATTTCATGTACCTTAAATCAAATGCCCTCTGGTCTGCAGTTCAACAGCCATATTAATATTGATACCTTACTGTTTTTCCTCTGAGGCGCAGGATGAAGTATACATAAACTTGTTTGGAAGAACCTTTGTTTTGCTGGAAGCAAAATGTATCTGTATAAATAACTCTTACAGACTTGCTTATGCACCCATTTTGTATATGAAGTTTTCCCCCTCTCGCCCCTCCATTTAAACAGAGCTTTATTTAGATACACAATTGCCTTCATCTAAAATTCAAAAGACCATGTGATTTTTAACATTAGGGTGCAGGATGGTGTGCACTTAAGTGTAAGATCAACATCTTTCAAAATTTACACTGTAGCAAATCACTGCTTTATTTCTCTGTGGATGTTGCCCACTGTGTGGTTCACAATGCTGTTCTCACACAGAGATCATTTAGGTAGTTGTTCTCAAATGTGGCGGTGTTTTCTTTTTCTTTTTTTTCCTGTGCCCTTCACTGAATTGTACTAAAGAGAGAACACAAATGGCATCACCTGAAGATGTAGTAAAACCACTCAAGGCCAGTTGCAGAGAAAGGAGAAAAAGCTATGTAAGTGCTACCAAAAGTGTATGCTTCTGCAGCCCTAAGTAGGAGAAATCCCTGAGCATTGACTTAGAATGCTTCTCTGGACCAGAGAGTGAGATACTTGAGCCAAGACTGTAATCACAAGCTTTAGGAGACACTATTTTTGCTTGAATTAAGTATTCTTTTGTCTGAAGTAACCTGTAACAGATAAATCTCTAGATATAAATAACCTCTATGGCAAATAATTCCTGTACTTACTGTGAGAGAAGATAGTGGGATGTTTTTCTGTGTCCAGTGGACCTCACGGATCAATGATCATGTTTCTTGTGCAGCCAAGTGAAAAGTAGTGCTTTATCACATCAAATAGATTACAGTCTGCAAAATAATATTGCAGTGTGGTTTTTTATCAGAGGAGAAAACCCAGTTTTCATGACATCCTGAAGGAATCCCCAAATCCTCTATGCTTCACAGACAGGTGCTTTAGGTACACTGTGATCTGGTTATACCAGCAGGATCTGGTCCCACAGTCCCAGTTTATAAATATCTTTGCCTAGAAATCAGATAGCAGCATTTGCAGGTGTGAGTCATTAGTGCAGGAGACACAATGATGTGTGGAATAAGCATGGCTCACATCCAAACCAGCCCACACACTTTCATCAGCACCTTGAAGTCTGCAGCACAGACAAAAATCGAATCTTTCAAGTCAGTCTGCTACAGCCTACCCAGTCCTAAAACTCAAATGTGCAGTAATAGGCAACACAGTGCTTTTCCTCATGCTCTGTCAGCCAGCAGTGCTCAAAAGGCAGTTTTAGAAGACAGTAATTTTCTTAGTTAATTGCTATAATTTGAACTAAATAGATGAACATCCTTTCTTCACCAAAATATCTATTCTTAATTATTTTTATTTCTTTTAACGTGAGAGATGGCATTCTTTGTCACATATTTTCAATAACAAAGACTTTGGACTTCTTAGTGTTATCAGTGTCACGTTAAAAAACAAACAAAAAAACCCTTTTGAATTAGTGGGAAGAAGACATTTACAGTCCAAGGTTATTTCATTTGGCAAGGTAGTTATTAATTTTTATTTTTAATTAATTTTACTTAATTTAATGAATCTTATACTATTAGACATTCAGGTTGTAGCATCAGTATTGTTGCTACCGTTTCTTTGACTTTGCAATATGCAAGTGAGTATTTTAACTTTTTTAGCCTGGAACCCCAGACTAATCCACTTGTAAGTTCTAAAGAATTAGTGAACTGCTCAAACTATTACTTTGTTATACTTTTAAAAGTTCATTAGCTGATAGTGGAATCTGTTAATGGTATTCACCTCCCTGACTGCAAAGTTCATGGAGTCTATAAGGAAGAAATCGGCAGGTTCCAGAAAAGCACTTATCATAAGGTGCTGGTACTAAAGAGAAATCCAGATGTCATCAAAGAAAGGCAAACAGGAGATGTTTAATTCAGGAATACATCTGACTTACCTCTAACTGGTCTGGTACCTTGTGTCTAATGAGGACTCTGGGCAATTGAATTCAAAAAGGCTTCAAGTTGGTGGTTTTTGTTTGCCTTAATCTAGGAAAAAAGAGAAGTGGATTATTTTTCACATAAAAACAAGGTTTTATTCTGAAATGGGTACGTTTTCAATATTGCAAATTGAATCATTGTTTATCTCCCTCAACTGCACATTTTACTATTTGCTGGATAATCCTTTTTTTCCCTATATGTGTTCTTTTCTTACACATTCTTTTACAGTTGTGTCTCTAAATCTTACCAAAATATTGCATATATTTGTTTTGCTTATTGTCATTAAAATTATGAATAGTATTCAAAGTTCTATGCAGAGATTGGACATTCTTGTGCATGGGCAAAAGAGCAAGGTGTGAGATTTGGGTGTTCTGATAGATGCAGAACAGGTAGAGAAAGTAGAAAATGTCAAAATGATCAGGCTGTCTAACAGATTACATGGCTTCACAGAAATTCTGTTAATATTTATGCTCAGCTTCTTCCAACTGGTATCTGTCTGGAAAGGGTGAAATATATTTTAATGTTAGTCTGCCTCCTATGAAATTGATACTGCCTGAGCTGATGAAAATGTCCTTCAGGCATCAACTACATTTCTACACCTTTAAAGAAGACAAAATTCTATAAATTATAACCACACAAACCCAAGTTAAAATGTCGGAGGTATAGTAAGTCAGAGGCAAGCCCATAGTAATATAGATGAGAGCAATAGTTGGTTTGTATCCTTTTCTGCTGTTCCTTTAAACTATGCTTGCAATGAAAAAAAGTAGATAATATAATTGCTCAACACATTAAAGTAGTTTAATTTTAAAAATTTTTTTTTACCTATATGCTTTATGATGGTCTTTCAAAAGCTCCCTTTGTTTGAAATGGCTTTTTTTCCCTTGTGATTTAAGAAATTATTCTAACCTTAGACTACAAAGAGTTATACTGTCTAGATTTTATAGATACTTTCCTTCTAGCAAACATTCTGTCACTTTGGATGGAAGCTGTTCTAAAGAAATGTTATGAACGTACACTTCTCTTTTCATATACGAACTCAACGTGAAGGGTGTGTGAGCTGCTTTTTGTAGACAGATTTCTAGGCTTTATTTCACCACTTCATATGAAATGCTAACACTCATAATGGGATAGATAGAAATTACACTACGTATTGTAAGGATTTCAGTCTGAAAATACCCTAATATAAACTAGTTCAAATTACTGAATTAGCGTGGTCAAATTGAGATCACAACATTGTTGAGTTTGTCCAATTGCATAATCAATTTTCCCAGTGTGAGAGTCCAAGTACTTTTACTTTATGATAAAAAGGAAATATATTGCTTTTTTTTTAAACAAAATTAAAAAATAGACTGAAAATGCACTATATTTCTTAAAATTATTTTTCATCTTAAGAAATGGAAATAAGAACTGGAACAGCTTTCTCTGAATAAGTACATGGAGAGCAGGCAAGCATCACCGTTATTAAGTCCCGTGACATTCAGTAGCAGTGATTAATCATTAAATACACACAAACTGAAAAAAAGTCAAATGAAGAATACCGCTGGCAAATTTCCCAATGTTCAGGAGAAACTTAACTAAATAACGTAAAATGTCAAAAATAAAATGCAATTTTGTTTTGTAGTCATGCTTCTATGTATCATGAAAGTTCAACAAGGTAAGGTGAATAAACACAGAAGCATCTCAGTGGGAAGAGAGATGGTGTGATAAAAGTAACGGTCCCTTATGCTATTATGTTGACCTTTCTACTATTTCCACTTCTTTTTCCATCTGAGTGTAAAGCTTTTGTAGCCTACAAAATAATAGAAGTGTTTTGGTTGGCAGGAGTAACGTAAGGTAATACACAAAGAAATATAGTTAGTGTTCAGTCTCTTGCTGTCTTTTAAGCTATTACCAAGTATCTGTCTCATTTGCATAAGAAAACTTGAAATGTTCTGTGAAAACAGAAGCAAACCTTTCCATCCTCTTTGGAGTAATGCTTCGAACAATGGGCAGTCAGAATAGCTAACTTTAATTCCTACCTGCTAAAATTTAACCCAGGGAATCTGGTTTTTTTTTTTTTTTTTTTTTTTTTTTTTTTTTTTTGTATGAGTCTCAGGCTTTTGTATTCCGTTTGGGGGTTCTGCCAGAAAGGGAGGACTTCCACCGAGAATGCCTGCTTCTCTAAAGCAGGAACTCAGTGTGGCAAAGAATCAGGCCTCTACAGTCAGCTCTTCCAGAAACATTAGCTCTGTTAAAGTTCAATATGAAAAAAATTACTGTTTGTGTAACGTTTTCTCCAAAATCACAAGACTCCTTTTGAAGTATATGAGAGAAGAATAAATACAGAGTAATATCGCTGTGATGTCAGTGAGGGCTGCTATATATATATATATATATATATAGATGAGCGAAGTTCTTTTTTTGGTTAAACTGCATATGGTATTTATGCAACAATAGGATTATCTATGCTCACAACTCACAGAAATGCATGCCTGCACTCTGACTCAAAAGACAATTTAATTTGTAAGAAAGCTGAAAGACATCTTTATTCAGTCTTGATGAAAGCCAACAGTCTGTAGAAATGGTTTTCTGTGTGTACACTTCAGTACTAAGACTGCATCAAGAAGTGTACAAGTATACCTTGTTCTCATTTTTGGTGAGAGTTTGGAGTTGGTAACTGAACTGTAAGTAGAATCTGAAAATTACATTCTCAAGGAGTGTATGTGGAATTTACCCATTTTTTTTCAATACCATTTAATTATCATTATAGGTTATTATGTATAGTTCTCTGCCACAGATCAGATACGTGAAGCAGTCTGGCAAGGCAAAACAGAAATCTGCAATTGTGTTAAATGAAAAATCAACTTCAAAGTGATGTCTATTAATCCTTCTATACAGATTTAAAGTTCTGATCTGGAGCTCTGTTTTTTTTATCAGTGATAGTGTCGGTCTTCACTGCTCTTACTCTACAGTAACATCTTAGTCTTATGCAGTGACATTTATAAAGCTTTTATAACTACATCGTCAAGCAGGTGGGGTCCAGTGATTCAGGCACGGTGGGAACCAGGAGCTTTTCCCTAATTTTTACAAAGTCTTTCTTTGTGACCTTCTTCATCCCCATAGATAAATCAGTTAATCTTTCTTTGGCTCAGTTTTCCTGTCTCCAGAAGAAAATTATGACATGATATTGCTGCTGTAAAACCTCACTGCTTGTCTTCCAAAGTGCTTTGACGTACTGAGATTTAAAACACTGCAGAACTGCCTGCCAATGCTCTTATACAATAACTGTGGGCTCCCACACCTAGGGACCAGTCTCTGGTGGCTCGTCTTCCAACAGTAGAGAGCAGCCAGGCACTAACAGCCCCTCTTGTCTCTTTGGAAAAGATTACATAGGTAAAAGGTTCTCTGTGAACCCTATCGACTTGTCTTTTATTAAGGTGATGGTATAATTTGAATGCATCAAAGATGACTGACATTCAATCTTTGAAGGACAGAAAGTTAATTGCTGAGTAGGTACTGCAGTTCTGAGGACACTTGTGTCTGTCCCGTGATGCTGTTCATTCGTGTCCATTTCAGAGGAACGAATAAATCTGCCTAGCACTTCTCTTATCAGGCTTTGCCACAAAGAACGATGCACTGGCACCTTTCAAAACCAATGGATGGAAACACTGGAAACAAACACTGGAAACAATTTCTGTGTTGATTTAAAGCAATTCTGACTGTATGTAGTTGTATGTTCACCCCTGCCATCCAGATCTGGGAGTCCTCCAAAGCCCTTGCAGTGAGGAGTCTCCATGGCTTTTGTAATACAGAAGTGTGTAGGTTCACTGGTTTGATCATATTATGTTAGCTTTGCAGTTCTCGCTTGGGCTGTTCTCAAGGTGTCTTTTTCCTAGCTTTCAAGTTTGATGTGTCTTTGCCAAGCTCTAGGACTGAATGCTGTTTGCCAGGCATGAGGCTTACAGGTGCTTGTACTGTGACTGCAATGCTCCTTCTGGCAATGCTCTTTTATCTTTGACTGCCACCCTTACACTTCCTCATTTTCTGCACATCTAGCTTTAATAGAACCACTCTTCTTCCTTGTCTTACTCTTATCATCCTCTTGTCTCTGATTTTCCTGCTGGAAATCCTGTCTTAATGTCACATATTGAATTACTGAAGGGCGGCTTTAAAGTGCTTGCTGGGACAGAGATTATTACTGGGCATCACTGACGTAGCATGTGTTAAACAGGGAACAACTTCTGATGAAAATAGAATGATCTCTGAGAATATGAGATCACAAGATTTCATCCTAGAATAGTAGCCATTTTGCATATGTTTGAATTTTGGGTGGTGTCCTAGTCTAGCAGAAATGCTTTCATGGATCTCTAGTTTTATCTAGAGCAACGGCATTTCATGTGAGATATTCTGTGGAAATTTACAATGAAATTTATTGATTTTTTCCACTTTATAACAACTACTAAATTCAATGCAACGTTGAAGTGTTTAAATGTGTCATATATTTCTAAGAATAGTTTTAATAGACCCTGACGTTGTTTTTGTGTGTATGACAGAAAATTCACTATGGCTTGTTTAGATTTTTTTGAGCTTTGTCTCCTGCTGGCGATGGAAGGTATGAACAATGTTTAGCTGCAAAATGGCTGGGACAAGATGCCTAAAAATATCTGCCAGAAAAATGAAATAGGATTAGTAGATGTGTATAGTTCTGACTCTATAAATAATCTTACAGGAGTCCACTGTAAATCAAAGTAGATGTGTTCATTTGTTTCCTCACCTCACATCGGAGGTGCCCTGTGCAGGAGAAAGAAGATGAATTTTGTGCTGTGGCAGCTGGAGGGCTGTGAGGAGGGCTGGAAAGGGTCAGAGCTGAAGCTGAAGCTGTACACACTGTGCTCGTGCCCTCCTCAGCCCCTTGGCTCTGTGTGCAGTAGTTTCCCAGTGCCGCAGCTCATGAGGATGGTGACCTACATAGAAGTCAGGTTTTAAAACTGCAATAAGTCTGTTCCTGCAGGCAACGTGTGTTGTAATCTGTCTGGTGACGCAGTTATCTAGTTTGAATGTGTGCCAGTAATTATATGAGGCAGCCAAGCACAGAGATAGTGCTGAAGAAATGCTCCTGTGATCCTTTTCAGGCTGTTTACAGCCACCAATTCCATGTTTTGATGGTCAGCTTTACAAGACTGAGATGGTGCCATCTGTTTGTGAGCATTAGGGCATTCTTATGGCACTGCATAAATAGCCACTTGCAAATAAAAATTTTTAAAAAGGGGAAAAAAACACTGGGGCAATGGAAAATTGATTCAGGAGCCTCTATAGGTTCATGGATGTGAGCGTAAGCTTATGAGCTGAGCTTGTATGCCTATAATTCATGGGATGTCTCTACCAAGCAGAGGTTTAGTCTATGCTTGGAATGAAAAAATAATTTTGAAAACCATTTCTGGGAGCTGAAAATCTAGGTAGTGATCAGGTTTTTATCAGAGGCATGGGTAGCCAGGCACTGCACAGTTGGCAGAAGGCAATAGAGATTGACTGAGCACTTGTGCTTAACCAACCATTTTGCAATCGATTTTAGTTTCACATTTTCAGAATTCAGTAAAATATTTCATTTCAGGAACCTATTTTTAACATTTCAGGAAGTGTTTCAAGGGGCAGCTGGCTTCCCTGGCTTGTTTTTATGTATATTCATAAAACATTTCCAACTTTAATGTAAAAATATTTACTTTACAGGGATATTTTTATCTTTCTAGGAAGCCTCAATTTCCTTGCTTCCTCAGCCTCACCAAATAAACTGTATAAAAAGTGCCTCCTCCGACCCCTGAAGATGAAAGTTGAACCAGACAAGTGTTCACCGAGAGTTTAACCTGTAGTTTCTGTCAGATTGAGTACTCCAGCCTTACTGAGAGGCTTCTTATCTCCATCAGATATCCAAATTGCTGTCTTCTGCGACCACAGACAGAAGGATGCTCGGAGCACGTTGATATTCCTGAGTTAGATTGTATCCATCAAATAGTTATGGTACTGGGTGCTCTCTGAGAATGCTTAGTGCAGGCAAAACAAGCTGTGGGGGAGGCAAGGTAAATGTCATTGCATTTCACTGAAGCTGAATTCAGGGCTGCTTTCCAGCCAGCAGCATGAAGCTAGCATTTTTATCTCTGCAGTGTGCTGCCATTGCAGCACTGGCTGTTTTTCATGATTAGCAAATAACTTTCTGCATTGCAGGTCTGCATGTGTGCTGCTTTCTCGTGTCTATCATTTCTGTCATTAAAAATAGAAGGATACAATGAAATCTGCAAATTATATTTCATACTAGTTTGTAATTGATGTAAAGCTTGTACTCTTTGAGAAAATTGAATACCAAGGTTAGGAAACTAAAGGCTTTTTGTACCTTTTCACGAATAGACAATTCCAAAACTTTATTACCCATAAGACACCCGATTAGAAAATAGCCTTATTTCAAATTTTGAAAGTAGGAGCTAGCAGAGAGATTTTTTTGGGGCAGCAGAAAGAGGAACTGTCAGTTCAGTACGGCACCATCTTCCCTAGGCTGTTTGAAGGATAAGTTGGTTGCTCTGAGCCCTGGCATTATCAGAAGGAGCTCAGCCTGGTCCTGTCTGTTTCTCATGATAATAAGGTTTATATCATGCATGAAGTTACTATGACACTCAAGACCAGATCACCAGAGAAAATCCTTATTTTAGCAGTTAAGAGAAACATTGCTAAGTATCTATTAACTTAAATTCTGTCTATATCTTGGCACCAGTGAAAAGCCAGATGAAAGGCTAATGAGTGCTACATCTCAAGGCATTAGAATAGCTGTCCCAACACTGACAATTGTGAAGCTGGATATAGAACTTTTGGTCTATACAATTGTGATTATGAACAGAGGAACCATGTGAAAGACTATATTGTGAAATTCTGAAGGGGAACTGGTAGGCTTCATCTGCATTTCAGAACTGATGCCATTAAAAAAGAACAATGAAACAAGTGCACATCTATTTGCAGCCTTCTTGTCCTGGATGTTAATACAGTGGAATTTTGGAATGCTTTGTACTTCCAAATATCAAGCTATTGCTTCAATAGTTGTTTGCTGATTTAAAGATCTAACTTTGGGCATAACAGCTGAAAAATGTGTGGAGATGCTAAAGCCATGGAAATATATTCAGGAAGGAAAAAGTAACAGCGGTCAGGGCAGCCACTTGATCTCTCCATTTTATTTTTCCAGAAAAGATGCATCATCTTTGGTCCTTGGCTAAAAATGTTATTGGTTGCTCAATAGAATATTGCAGCTTCCAGTGCTTATGCTGTTTGTTCCCTTGCTATTTGTGTTTTTGTACTCCTGGTATAAGATATGCCTTAACAAACTAGTAAAATTTAGAAATGAAGAGGATGAGATATTGAATTAATGCCTATTGTTTTACCTTTTTTGTGTAGAGGGTTTCTTGCCCTGATAAAATATTGAACATTTTGTGAATGAATACAACTTCTTAGCTTTTGTACACCATTGTGAACTTGAGGAAGCTGTAGTTGCTGAGGGTTTTGTGCTTGCTGCACTGTTAAGTTTGAAAAAATGTGTCAGGTTACCTGGCCCCTCTATGGCCAAGTAATTCGCAATATAATGTTGTTAATCTGCAGTTATCCGAATGCCTTCTATTTGGCACCAGAACAAATAGCTGTCTCTTCTAGCATCTCAGTAGGTTCATTAGATTAGCTTGTTATTTGGATTGAACATTATTTTAATAAAATATAGTATTATAAATTAACTGATTTTGTTTGTTAATATGCTGCAAGGTACCATGATGAGTCATTACAGCTAATCTTATTTGCTGGAATAAATGGACAAGATATATCTGGTGAAGCTATATTCCTGATGTTTTTATATTCTGTCTATTTGTTTTCTTAGCAATTTGCTTTGTTTAATAAATCTGCAGGCTCTCCTCCTCTCATTAGTTCAAGTTAAATATGGAAGGAAATTTCCTTTCAGGTACACTACATTTTCCTTCCAAAATATGATTTTTAATCTCCTTTAGGCAAGGGGAAATAATTTTATGTCTTTTGAAAGTGGATATGGACTGTTTTTTCCACAAATCCCATGCATGTTTTTTTGCATTAGTATAATTGAAGCATGCAGCACACTCCAGCTTTAGTTTGGGTGTCAGTGATACCTTTACAAGTTCCAGCATCAAGTAGGCTTTACTGTATAATAAAACAATTTGGTGAAACCTATGCAGAGCTTGTGTGGCCCGCCCAGTGCTACGAGAAGAATCGCAGACAGGGAAAAAGAAAACAGCTCCTTCTTGACAAGATCATCTCTCAGAGGCATATTAAAATGACCATGTGTGTTATCTGTGTCCATTGCTGTGACATGCTGCATAAGAGTGTATCCATGAACAGCTATAATCTGTCTTTTCTATACAATTTAGTCTTCTACCTAATTTATTTGCTGTTATCAAAAATCAATACTACATTACCAAAGCATGTGGACTGTGCTTTTATGTTATTATAAGTAAAATGCTTCTATTTAAGGAGCCGTAGTAATAATCAGCAGGAAGGGAAATAGAATTACAGTGCATTGCTATTCTGTAATGTGGTGTGTTGGAGCACCAAAAGGTCTCTAATAGCATACCTGTAACTTCAAGGGAGGAAGAAAGGGTGTTATGTGCCATTTTCTCTGCTCTTTCTATTTCCTCAGTTCTTTCTGTGCATTCCCTTCTGAGGGAAAATGCTCAAAAGGAATCTAGCATAACAATAACAGTTCATTACAGTGTGCGGCTCAGGCAGAAAAGAGTTCAGTGTTGTTACTTAATTTGTTTGGGTGTCAACAGCTGTAACATCAATAGGTTGGAGATGCTTGTAAAGACTTCCTTTCTCTTAAAACATTGCAAAATAAATGAGAAAGCAGTCTTGAGTACTTAAAGTCAAAATGTGATTTTTGTACTCTATTCTTTAATTTTGGATTTAAAAATTAATCAGTTACCATTACAAATGTCTATAGTTGGAATGGTATAACAATTTGCCAAAGATTCTTTAGACAGCAGTTGCCCTTACAGTTCAGAAAATAGGAAAGAGGAATGACAGTAGGCTTTTGTTTTGACACGTGATCTCTAGTAATAAACAGTGATAGTTGATTTACTTGTTATTACGGGGTAGTTCCTCTCTATCTGACAGTTGATTTTATTTTTTTAATACATTTTTTCTTGATAGTTGTCAACATTTATTTTCTTCTACTGATTATATTTAACAGTTTGGTACTTGGTGTCAGTTTTAGTTGTGCTAAACTTTACACAATTAGTTTGAGTTATGAAAAGGATGACATAAGTCAGCAGCTTTCCAAACTCTTGACAGTTCGTGAATCAGCATTTCATGGATGTTGCTTTCTATATAGGAATTGGAATTCAAATTCTGGAAAGTGGTGTTTTTCAGTATTGTATTTTCATCTTACTAAAACTTCTCGTATGCTTTCTATCACCATGACATCACGTTATAATTGAATAAGAAGTTCCAGCATGTGGGCAACTAGTACTAACTTTTACTTTTATTTAATAAAAGAATGTATTGAGTCTTACTATGAAATGTATTAATTATGGCAGGTTTTTGTCAGTTAAATTTTTCTCTGTTCTGTAGCTCTTCCTTGGTCATCTTTTACTTGGCTGCGGTGTTTAGAACTATTACAAAAAAATATAGATAAGTTTTTGTTTCATTTTGTAAGTAAAATCTAAGTTGAAATAGGCAAAATTATCTCAGAGGAGTTCTTATAAGAAAATGACCCCTTCATTGATTGTGTTTCAGAATTTATCTTTCATTTCTTGTACTCTTTCCAGCAGACCTGTTGTGATAGTTGACTTTTTAGTTACCGATTTAGTTACCAATTTAATTGTTTTTCCACGAAGGTAAGGGTTTGTCAAATCCGAAGTGTGTAACTCTTCTTTAGAGGGAACCATGGTGGAGAAAGACTGAAGTGTTTGCAAACTAGCAGTATAGGTGTCTGAAGGAGGCAAATTGTGCGTATTCTGACAGAGTGGCAGCTGTCAAAGTGCAAAAGTCAGAAGATATGAAAATCCTCTTAGAAAACTCATATTTACGCAAGCACAAATTTAGTAGACCCATAGTCTACAGTGTGTTTAAGGAAGATGAAGTAGAACAGAAATTGCTGCAGAGTGTTTTTGGTTCTTCTGAGTGATTACAGCTCTTGGTTATTTTTTGTTGGTTTTCTTTTTTTTTTTTTTCCCCTTAAGTAGTCTTAATAGTCTGCTTCCCTGAGTTAGCAATAACTTCCTAATTAAATGAAGCTTCAAAGACAAAATGCCAGTTTTTCAATGCCAAAACTTCTCACAGGAGAGTACAGCTTGTAGTTGGTCTCTCAGTTGACAAAGACTGGTGAGAAGGTTAGCTGCTGTAACATTATTATTTTTTAATTGGAAAGGATCTTCCGCTTACAAATTTCATTTGTTTATGTATCTGATAACCAAAAAGGAGGAGATCATACATACGACACATGAAGATGATGATGGTGCTACAGAAATGATAATAGTTTTAAAAATTAAACAGATATGCCTTCCTTTGTGATGATACCATTTCAGTGCTTGCCTCATCAAGCATTTTGTCCAAAGGCATTAAGGTCTGTTGAAGCCTTATATCTGTCCTTCCATATATTCTGCTAAACACCCAATGATCTCTTCTTTCACATCATTTCAAGTACACAGAGGGACTTATTATGAGCTCAGAATGCTCCAACTCCCATTGGCTTGGCAAATGTTAAGACTGTCAGCAGCTATAAAATCTACTTTCTACACTTTGAACTGCTCTGCACTGACTACTATAGGCTTGTTATTTTTATGTGGCTTAAATACGTTAATATTATTAGTCTTTAGAGCATATTGCTGTGCGAAATGTACTAATTCTACAGATATTCAGGCATTTGAGTAGAATACTTTGTGTCACTCAGAGCCAGTTTAAAGTATGGTTGGCTTGCATCTCAAAATATTTCCCAGTCCCTCCTGTGCAGTCTTTCTTAATGTATGATGATGCATTAAGGCCCAACTTGGTCCTTTCAGAGAACTAAATAAATATGAATTTTCTTGCAGACCTAAACCTTGCGATTTTTTTTTTCATTCATTTCAACTTAATTTTACCTTGATCTCTCTCCTCTGGAATTTTCTTGAGCGTATCTTGAACCTCCTTCCCCCCATTGAGAAGACAATCAGCTCTATGACTAAGAGTTTTGGGATGGATGTGTTGTGTTATACTCTGCTGGTATTCTGCAAAATCTGTGTCCTCAAAAATCAGCAGGAATGTGACTCAAGATTGCTGTTCTCATTTTTTTCTTTAGGTATTAGAACAAAGGCAGACCAGAAAAATAAGAGCAATACTTCCGTTGGAGAAGCTGCAGTGTCTACATACTTTAATATCGCCTTCAGAAGACAGTTTCTAGACTCAAAAATCTCAGTTTTCCAGTCAAGCCATAGGGAGACCTATGAACTCAAATGCATTTTTTTTTCCTTCCAGTTTGATCTTTGTTCTATCAATTTTCACTGCTTTGTCTGTGATGATTTTGCTTGTACTTAGTTGTCTACTGAAGAATGAGTGGTCTTGAGACTTTCCTGAGAGACGCCACTTACATTTGTCTCCTTGTTAATAACGTGACTGTCTAATTGCACTTGTTTTTAATGGCGGGACATTTCTTTTGGTACTAGGTGATGCAGATGTATCTCCCATTCTGTGGGATTGCCATATCCAATGCCCAGCTATTTGCAGCTTCAAGGAAGGAATACGACAGAAGCAGGGTGAGTAACGAAATGTAAGTAAGTTGTTCCAAAAGTAATGCCTCCTATTTATTTCTATGGAAACTACCTTAGATACAAAGAGCACAATAACACTATTGGATAGAGGAAATTATCAGATACAAAATGCTATTTTTTAATGTAGACATCACTATCAGCTATGCTTTTTTGCCAGTGATGAAAAAGAGCCTGCATGCTATGCTCTTAAAAATCTATATAGCTGACAAGATCATGGCTCGTCTTCCATGTTGCTGTCACCACTGCTGAAACACACCACCCACTGCTTCAGTGTATTCACATCTGTTGTTTGGTCTCCATAAACAATTCAGTAAGTGTCGATGAGTATCAGGGGTGCCATCTTTGTCCACAAGGAGGAATTTGATGGCATACCTTTGCTTCATATGCACTTCAGTTTCAGACACCATTTTAACAGACTGCCCCTCTACTGCCATCTGCCACAGCAACAACATGTAACAGAATACTGGCAGGAAGGTTGAAACTCTACTGCCATACCAGCAATGTCAACCTCTGATGTTGTAGACCAACATAATAAAATAGGAGGCAGTGCTTTTTTGAGCAATCCTCATATGTTGGACCAGTATCAAATCTTCATTTTTTGTTCTTTCAGATTCCAGCTATGTGTACTTTTTTGCTAAGCAGACTGTCTTAATTACATTTTATTTCCAAGGATGCATTTCCAGCAGATCGCAAACTTTACTAAGGCAGCAAGCAGGGAACGTGGGAGGAAAAGCTCATGGTGGTATCTGCTGTTTCCTGATGTCAGTTTCTTGTTTTGGAGTACTGAGACAATTGTACTGGTTGACAGTGCAGTAGAAAGAGTTACATTGGCAGTGATTCAAACTCTAGTAAAACTCCAGAAATATCAAGACTTTGGCACGCTGGATTTGTGATATTCAATTTGTATGTGAATAATTTAGATTCATTTTTATAAAAGTAAACAAGCAAAGACTTGAATGTGAAAGATTTCAACAGCATGTATCTGCATAGGTATGTTACTCATGGTTGCTGATGACATGTAAGTAGGGATAGAATCACAGAATTGTAGGAGTTGGAAGGGACCTCCAGGCTTCAAAGAAGTGAGAGTAACAGTGAGCTCACATGCACTTTGCTTTTTGTTATGACTTTTATTTTTTAAAGCAATGAAATTGTGATTTGGGAAGTTTTTCCCTGATTTTCACACTGAATTTTCAGCTGAAATCCCGTCTGTAGTGTCAAAAAAATCTTACTTCACAAAGCTGGGGAAACTACAGTGGAGTTGGTCCTTGTATTGAGCACTAACATTTTCATTGCTCGGATTTTAGTGCCTTTCATGTATGGAGGCTAGTGATTTCCACTCAGCTGAAAACTAATAGCTCATTCTAATAATGTATAGATGTAAGTAGTGTTAGATATTTGGTCTTGTCTTTTGTCCAGGTCTAACTAATGACTACTATATTTTGGATGTGGAGGTGTGGAGGAGGCTTGGAAAAAACGCTTTTCTGCCACTGTTTGTGGTGGTGGTTTTTCTTTGTTTGGTGTTGAAACAAAATTTTTTGATTGCTTAGAGATTTAAAATTTGCTACAGATTCCCAGTCTTCTGGGAACGATGACAGGCTTTTGAGGAAGCAGCATTTAATCTTTTGAGAGACATTCTTTCTGCAGAAGAGTATTTTTGGATGTTCGCATTTGTCGTCAGAAAATTGTAAATTCTGGTGAGTGGACACATTAGGAAATACAGTTAGAGATGAAGGTATTTTTTCTTAGTGCTTCAGCCATGGAAAGCATAATAAATACTTGTTGCCATTTTATAGGTATATGGTAGTCTGTACTTATGTTTCTGGCCTGTTGATGGTCTTCAGCTTTGGCTGATGATTGAAAATAGTTGGCAAGTAAAATGTGATAGTGAAACCCATATTTTGGCCTCCCCATCAATGAAGACATGAGCAGTGGCGACTTCAGTGACTGTAATCAACATTTTGATGACCACTGCATTGGGAGAGCTAAGATGACTAATGCTTTTATGCTTACCTAAATGGGCAGGTTTTCAGTTTCAGTGGCATTAGCCAGAATAAAGGAAAGAGCTTTGGACCTTTTTTGAACTTGTAGGAAAGAACATGACCTATCATTTTTGTAGGTGATGAAATGAGAAGGGAAGCTCTTCATTTTAGGTTATAGGTTTATATTTTAGGTTTATCTGTATTTCGCAGATAAATTGTTAGTGGTAAAAATGGGATCAGAGCTCTGTTGGAATATAAAAGTATTAATATAATCTTTTCTCTCAAATTTTGAACATACGAAGTGGGAAATAAATGCGCTAGCAAATTCTCTATAGTAAATCAAGTAACTCAATCCATACTGCATACTTGGGGGGTTGCATTCCACCCATTGTTTCATTTTTGGACCAAAATGAAATAGTTTGTAAGATTCCCTTTTTTATTGCTAGGAATTGAACTGTGGTCAGTTTTGAGTATAGAGATGTGTACTTATTCATTTTTCTAGATACCCCTCTGACCACACACCACTGACTGTTGCCATAATCATTAAGAACTTTGTGAATTAAGATTTCAGTTATCACTCATCCTAAAATCAAGACTGCAGAGATTGACTCCTTGCAATGCTCCATACATTTATGTATTCTGTAACCAGTATAAGAGTTCTGTATCCTTGTATACAGGCTTTACTGGAAGTAGTGAACGACCTCTTCGAAGAACAGACTGACTTAGAGAAGATTGTCAAGAAAATTATGCATCGGGCCCAGACTCTACTCAAGTGTGAACGGTGTTCAGTATTACTTCTGGAAGATATTGAATCCCCAGTAAGTATACCTGTACCTCTTGTTGAAGGGTTAATATATGAGTTGTGTAGCAGCTTTTATGTACTGTGGAGAAACTGTTTCATATTGAATGCAAGCATTGGATAGCAAGAATTCTTTCAGCATATAATTCTTCAATGGAAGTTACATAGAGTTTGTATGTGCTTTTATCCAGTACCACTTGTATGAAGAGAAACTGAAATGTATTTTTGATTCCTTCTGTTCATTAAAGGCATATTTAATATGAGGCCTGTAAGTTGCTGAAGAATCTATCAATGTTGTGACCCAGCAGTTTAGCTGTCCTTCATAGTTGCACGTGTGATGGAATTAGTGCTTACTGCAGAGCAGCTAGGACAGCAAGCACAACTTTGATTTGGTTGGTAAAAAAATAAGAGCCTGATTTGTTCTCAATTATTTATTTGCTTGGCTTCTTTCTTTCATGCCATAGCCACCAGGAGGAAAGAAAAATCCTGTCTGTAACTTTGTTCACATTTTACCTGGAACTTAAGACCTTGTTGATGTTTTCAGGCTAATACCTTATCAAGCAGGTGATGCCTGCAAGCAGTTTTAGAACTGTACTTGTTCTTGTGGTAGAAGGAAGCATTTGCATTGAGGTGAAGTGAAAACATTACTTTCAACATTACTGAAGTATTCTTGCTTTTTTCCAATTGCTCTGTCAATTTGATCAGGGAATAACTACTTCATTGCAGAGCTCTTAAGCTGAGCAGGTAGAGGTAAGCCATATGAAACTATCTGTCCAAAGTTGGATTTCATTTTGGCATGAACCTTTGCCAGGACACTTTAAATACTGCCATCCATAGGATATGAGAGCCTCCTTTAGGAATGTAAACATTGTTATGATTGTTGTAATCAGGAGTAAAGTAAGTGGCTACCTTTATATTAGTGTCTCCATTCAGTGTTTTGAGCATGATCTTCCTTCATTCCTACTGATTAAAGCAGTAGTTGAAGCATTCTTTTCTATCCAAGTTTCTTCAGATTCACTGACTCTGCAATTGATTTGCTGTGCATCAGTGAGAGTCTAAATGATTATCAGAGAATCACAAGATAGTTTTTCTGTCATATACACAATTTATTTCCTGGAGGAAAGCTATGATTCTCATTTCATTTAAACTAATAGTAATTAAGTACTTTCCATGGTGTATGCCCTAAATTACACTAGCATTCATGACAGCACAACAAAGCTTTGGATTTCATGTATGTTCTGCTATGTAATTTTAATGTTTCTAGTTTTTCTTACACTAATCTCCCCCCACATTTCTTTTTTAATTACATGATATAGTTCTACTACATTTCTATGTTTGCAAGGATAATATCATTTTTATTTTTCATAGAGCGGTAGTATGTTGTGTTTGTAGCAGACGGTGGATGGCATTTCATTTGTTTTCTGTTCTTAATACTTTTTCTACCACTTAACATGAAAGTTTTTTTCCAGACTGCACACAGTTTTTTCATTCATATAGACCAAATCCTGACATGCAGACAGCTGAGGTATTCAGATAAACCAAAGAGCAACTGACCCTTGTGTTTTGTTTTTTTTTAATTAATCATAAAACTTAGGTTAATTTGCAATAGGAGCATGTTAATGCTCATTTATATGTTTTTTACAAAGTGGCAAAGGAACTATTTTCCCAATTTCCCATTTTCAAAGGGTTAACCTTAATATCAAAATGGATCTCCATAGACTAACTTAACGCGAAGCCATGTCTAAAACATCATCCGTATATAGCATGAAAAACATTTACAATTCAGAACTGAAATGGAAGGTGGATTTTCTTTAGCATCTAAAACCATTATCTATGTTCTGTGTTGCATGAGCTACTCTTAAAATGCTTTGTGTACTGTTGACACACAAGTTCAAGGAAAAGAGATTGCAATTACTGCAAAAGCATATTTCTGTTTACTTCCCTCCCCCCCAAGAACAAAAAGAAAGATTTAGGTAAAGCTCTGTAATTCATATTCCAAAGAGCTCTGAATGGAACCATGCTGTTGCAGAAATGATTTCTGTCCTTCATAATTCATTAAACTATCATTTGATTTGATATTGTTTGTTTTATGAATGACGCGTAGTACATTTTTACATGAATTCTTCACTGAGGAAATACAGATTTAATTCTTTGTTGTAGGTTCATTGGAGAAAAATATGGTTTAAATACAGTAACCTTACATTAGTGTTTACTTATGTACTTGCAATTTTAACAACAATTTTAAATTCCTTTTACTTATGTGACAGGTAGTGAAATTTACAAAGTCCTTTGAGCTGCTATCTCCAAAATGCAGTGCTGATACTGAAAACAGGTTGGTGCTCATGTCTTCTATGGTAATAGATTACTTTACATTTTTCAGATTTAAATTTGCTTGATCTTGGCTTTATTTTGTTATGAATCTTTAGATAGATTTGCTTGAAGATTGTCAGCCTACTGTTTTTACTTGAACAAGATTCCTCTTCGCTTCAAATGAAAAACTGGTTGAATAAATGTGTTAATATTGCTATTCATACTGATATAACATTATATCAATATCTAAAAAGAGAAACCAAGAAACTAATGATGATTTTTGTTATTGAACTTGTGGAAAATACACAAATGTTGTTTTGCATGGTAAATGCTGAAGTAAAAATTACAATTTTTTTTAAATTGTTTGTTGATCTTTTAGAAAATGCTTCCTTACAATTGCATTGAAAGGTTTCCAATAAGATTTGATTTGTTCTTGTCAAGTTGTAAAGCCCAAAAACCTCACAGAACATGCATATGCTAAAAATTGCATTCCTGTGAGTAACTCTGGTGTGGGAGTCCAGTCAAAACAAATGTATGTTTTGCTTAATAGGATCTGTTTTTAAACATTGATAAAGGGCTAGCTGTAAGTAGTAAGAGAGCTATTTGTGGGATTATTGTACTAATGCCTATAAGATAATATTACTGGTAACACAGAAGTTCACATACAAAGTCCTAAATATCAAATAAGTGGATGAAGTTTCAGGGATATTGTGAGAAGGCCTCTCCCATCTTCTAAGACCCTAAATCAATGATTAACTCATATATATTGGATGCAAAATAGAAAAATTCTGATTCTAAATTATAATTTCCTATGTGGAATTGTTACCATAATGGTGTAAGCCTTCTCTCCATCTTGCAATACACAGCAGGCTTGAAGATTACTTTGTGCTTTGCCACGCACATTTTTTTTCAAACAGCTTTTGAAATATATTTATGAATAATTTGCCGCCTTAGTGCTTTTCTTATCTACCTCCAGTGTGGTAAGAAATTGCCACTTCATTAAGGTGAATGTGCATATTGTACTCCAAATTATGACAGCTCCTAAATCTTAGGTTTTTCGTAGACTGTTGTCACGGAATTACAAAATTTACTAGCTGACAGCAGAGTCCAGGTCCACACAGAAAGACATAGAAACTAGATCTCTTTTGTACCCTACCAACCACTGAAGAGATGGATTCTTGAGACAAAATAGGAAAGGAAAGCAAGTGATTTAAAAAAAAAAAAATCACTTTACGGTTTAAACATGAATAAATAATCTGTTTATCCATCTGGGAACTGTAATTTAGTCCCTTTGAGAAAGAGCATCAGGGTAGCAATTGCTCTTTCCTAGGTCAATTAAATGGGTGACAATACATTCCTTTTGTTAGGGGTCAGAGGTGTGAATCAAGAGATGTGGTTGTTATTCCTGTTTTTGTCATACTTGATCAGTAGCCAGCTTAGTCAACACAACTTAGACTGGTGTGAAAATAACCAAGCTGGCTTGTTTCTTGTTACCATAGTTATGTTAGCATGTTACCAAAAAGTAATTTGTAGTAGCCTGCTCTGCCTGTTTCAACTTTTAGTTAGAGACATGAATAAACACATGCCAACTATTAGTAAGATTTATAAAGGTCTATTTCTGTGCATTTTAATGTAAAGACTGCTTTTCTTTCATTTTTCCATCCAGTGGGGGGAGAAATTGGCTTTACAAAGATTAAGCTCAGACTGACAGATATGATGTTACATTTGGATCTAGCACAGGCACAGCTTGAGCTGTTGGCACTATAGTAGGAAAATAAAGGTTAGTTAGGATACAGAACAATGCCAGGAGCCCTTGGCATTTGAGCATTTCTTCTAGTGAGTTTTGCCCTTTTCATTCCATGTTCTATGGACCTAACTAATACAGCGTCGTGTAGAAAAATAAATGGCAAGATGAGTTTCTTCATCATGACTCCAGTGCAGATAAATATTACTATTTTGAAATTTTAGTGGAAATCTAAAGAGATTATAACTAGAACCATTCTCAGCCTGTAAGTTTTTATTTGAAGGAGAAAGTCCAAGGACAACATATTGTTTTAGGTTCTAACTTCTCCTTCTTTGGTTTTAGAATAAATTAGCTTTTCTTTTGTCTTTTTCATCTCTGCATGGTAAAAGTTTACCAGCTTACTCCTTGAAGATGATAATGAATACTCACATCTTTTTTTCTTTGCTGTTGGTTATAAAGAAATACCTTGTGAGACCACATTTGAATTTATCTGTTTGACAGATTCCAGCACATGCCAGGATCGAGTTCAGTTCTGATTCATAAGATACTGTCCTTTATGACAATCACTTTATTCTTGAAGTACAGGTTTTCAGTTTTTCTCTCTTTGAAAGAAAGCTACCTGAGTCTTTGAAGCCTTGAGTTCAGTTTGGATGTATTCTGGGCAGAGATGAGCAAGGGTGCAGGTGCTGTGAGCCATGTCTTTCCTGCACAGAAGGCATCTTTAGTGGATGATGTAGCTGAGATTCCTATTCAATAACTTGAATACCAGAGGCAGTGAGAAGGTGAACAATCTTGGCTAATATGAGCAGCGCAGAAAATATCTGTGCTCCTTCCCAGTTAGTCAGGCACAGAGAAAGTGCAGAAATCCATGTTATTGCTGTTTCACTGCTGCCATCCCTAGGAATGATGCTCACTTCTGCACCACCTCATTCCCTGCAGTGTTTTTATGCTTTTTAAGGCATATTCCTGCCCTTCTAGTCCTAGAGTTGGAAGGGTTTACGTTAATTTAGAGAGAATTTAAGGTAGCTGTGCTTCTGGCTGCCCCTGTCAGAGAATATTGCTTTTGGGAAGATCACAAGAATGCAGTTGTGTGAGGGAAGCCTGCAGCACCACTTAGTGCTCCTAGAGCAGAGTATTCTTTCCTGTCTGGCACATGATGCTTCTGCCTGTGTGTAGGCAAAACAGGAGGCAGCAGCATGCAGCTGCCTGCATTAGTCCAGCAGTCCAGTCACAGCTTTCCACGGAAGGATATTGTTACTTGTGATTTTTAGAGGCAATTCTGATTGTTCTGAGCTGCTGAGAATAGAGCGGGAGCCAGCTGGCTGAGATTTGCATCAGAATTAAACACTGATATTTCCTCTGGTGAAAGTCAAGTTTGTCTCTTCAGAGTGTGGTTGTAAAGCACTTGCAAGGACTAGGAATGATGCAGAACATACTTTTAAAACTTCTTCCTGATTTGAAATCGTTTACTGTTTAAAATGCTGAACAGTTATACTCTAAACCCAATTTAAAGTGTCTTAGATTATAATGAAAATCCAGATTTTTAAGATATGAAGTGGGATCTATGCATTTGAAATTAGATTCTTATCCTGAAAGATCTTTTTCCTCCATTTCTCAAGTATATTGATACCCTCAAATAAATCTTACATCATAAAAATATATTTTCTTACCTAGCTCAAAAATATTTTCGTTCAGTAAAGGCTCCTGTCAAAGTGCATGTGCAACATTTATTGCAGTCACTCAAAATTCTTATCCCAAATTAAAGCTGAATACACTTGGATTTCTTTGTGTAAATCATTATTATTATCTTTATTTATAGCCTTTTAGGAATATTGAGTTTTCTTTCAAAGGAATGACTTAGTTGAATTAGCTTTCAGAAAATTAATGTGGCCAACAAAAATCAATCCTTTTGTTTTGATTGAGTCTTCTGAGCATTTTACTGTGCATATGTCTTCATCTTATCCATTACTTTGAAGTTTCAAGCCATTGTGGTCTTCTCCACAGCTGTTCAATCACTTTCTCCTAGGTAATGTCTCAGGTGTTGATCAGTTCTATTCTCAAAGCTAAGATAGTATGCATACAGATGTTCACACAAATAGCTACTGCTTGCCAATCATAAAAACCTGTTTGTAGTAAGTCAATGAGAATTTTCCTGCTGAGTATATAGGGGAATGGGTGTGGATTTTCAAGGTCTGTGTAGACACTGAGTTTTCAGCACAAGCTGAGGTGATGCTGGTGTGTTGAGCTTACAGTTCTTGTATCTTATGCTTTGTCGCCCTTTAGTAGTTGTGGCGGAAGATGAGTCAAGGAGGAAACGTTCGTGTATTATATACCTACCAGGATCCACCTGCTGTAACACACATTATTGATTTCAAAACTCATTTCACAATACCTTCTACTGCCACTCTGATCTAGCACTGCAGATGAAAATTAAAAACAAAAAACATTTCACAAAGACAAAGAATCATTGGAAGTATGAATTGAAATAACCAAGTTATAAGCCTAATTTGAAAAATTAAAATCTGAAATTCTGTGCTTTCAAGTAGCTTTACAGAGAATTTTTAGTACTGGTTCAGGCTTATCTCCCACAGAGATGTGAACATGATTCTGTTATTGACCCATGTGTCAGTGGATTTCATTATAAAATGTGTAAGTATCATGGGAGATCAATGCTATTTTCAATCAAAGGAGTTGTGTAAAGGAGAATTTTTATATCCTCTTTCAATAAATACTAAATTACTGCTCCAAAGATAATGCTTAGTAACCATTAGAAACTGTGAGCAGTTCTGCAGTTCCTATGAGAATGCCTGTAAAATGTGCTGGATTTTGAAGCAACGTTGAATGTATTCTTTCCTTCTCTTGCTGTATCTTCTAATAGTTTCAAAGAAGGTGTGGAGAAATCAACATCTTACTCTGACTGGCTAATAAATAATAGCATTGCTGAACTTGTAGCTTCCACGGGTCTCCCAGTGAATATCAGTGATGCCTATCAGGATCCTCGCTTTGATGCTGAAGTAAGATTTTCAGAAATGTGAATGTAACGTTGTATTTTTGGCATTGAAAATAATACAATACAGTTTTACAGTTACAAGGTACTGTAAAATTGAGTGTATCAGTTTTGAATTACTTTCTTTCCAGTATGTCCTTATTCAGGCCTGCTGGTATTGATGTGACTTTATATAGCAAACACATCACTGAATTAGCGTATGACTACAGGCAGTTACTGGCCTCTTGGTGATTCTTTTTTAGTTAATATTTAAGCAATACCTTCCATATCAAGTACTTTGAGATTTACACAAACTGATTTTCATTGCTGAAAATTCTGCTGTTGTTGTTAGCAATGTCATTGCTAGCTGTCAGAGTGACTGGGATTGTGCACATGGAGTGTAAACAACCAACATCTAAAGAGACAAATGTTGTTTGTGGTCTTACTTGGCCAACTACCCTCTTAATCTGGTATTTTGCACAAAACAAATGTACGCATTGGACTAGTTATTTCTCTGAGATGAATAATGCTCCTAGTAGATGTTTTGTATGAATCCTAAGGTATTCGTTCCAGTCACAGCTAGGAAGATAAAAATGTGTATACATATATATACGCACAGCACCTGAATAAATGTTAAAGGCATAGGGAAAGATGAAGCCTTCACTGCATTCTGTCCAGTGGAACAGTATTGCTATGGGAGACTTGGCCAGCAGTTTGGCTGCACATGAATCAGTGGACGGTCTTGGTCAGCAAGCTTACCAAATCATAACACTATAGTAAATGTGCCTAGAAGTATTTCATGCAAGAGTTTCCTTGGCTTCAGTTTTATTATGTATGTCATTATGGTTAGTAGTGCCCACATCAGAAGACTTTGTCAAAAAAGAAGAAAACTAAAAGGAGTCAGCGGTAAAAATGTTCAAAAAAAACCTGTGTTAATGCTAATTTATTCAGAATTTCCAGAAATACAATTAATGCCTGGGGTCTATTCCTTGCCAAAGAGATATGCTGAAATAAAGCATGCCAATCCTTGCTATGTTTGCAGTTGTACTTTCAGTATGTTATGTTCTGAATAATTCATTTGTCTTGTATTTGGTTTACGGTTAGTCCATTTGAAGTGCTGCACAATTTATATATAGAAAAAAAGAATCATTTGATACAAATGGCAGCGATTATTTTCTGTTGGTGGGTTCATGTGAAAGTTTTATTCTTAAATTTAATTGTTTCAATAGTTTATTTCTATGGAAAGTTAAGTGTAGTAAAAGAAGGGCATAATGGAAGCTCTCATTTCTACATTGTAGGCTGACCAGATCTCTGGCTTTCACATAAGATCTGTTCTCTGTGTTCCTATATGGAATAGCAGCCACCAAATAATTGGTAAGAACTTCCTCATAGCCACACCATTTCTGTGCTAAAGTAAATTGAATTCTGTTTTTTTAATTCTGTGTTCCTTTTCTTCTTTTTCCCAGCTGAATATTGTTAAGAAGTTACGGTACCTAGGATGCATGCTAAGTATCCAAGAAGGGATGTTTTGACTTGGATACTGTATGGACTTGTTCAGCTTTCCCATTGTGTCATTGTTAAGTTATACATGGTATTGAAATTTGAAAACAAACACGATGAAAACTGAAATGCTAACACTATTAGTGAAAAAAGTTTATGCCTTGATAGTTGTTTTTTTTTTTTGTGGGTCTGCCTTTTTGTGTATAACTCATGCAACTGTTTCTGCAATCCTGCCAGACAGTTTCCCTCTTTAACGATGAAATGCGCAGCTAGGGATGACTTACCAGAGAGACTGAGGCAGCTGTCAGGGTTGCCTGTGGCAGCAGTGTGTGCTGGATTAGGATGTGACAGGGTTTTATTGCCTGTTTGATAGGATGCTTCCCAACAATGATACACCTGCATTCTTACTGGCTTTTGGCTGAAAAAAGAAATAATATTTATAAATTAGTGCCGGTTTCCTCCAGCTTTCCCCAGAAGATTTCAAGTCAAAGCTGTATCAGTTTAGACTTGCAATATTTGCATCCCTGCGTGCTGTGGCAGTTGGTGAGAGCTGGAATCAGGATTGCTTTGAAGGTACTCAGTGCCATGCAGAATCTTTGAGCTTAATCAGTGAAGGTGTTGTGGGAAGTGAGCCTTTTATATATACGGCTCATTCTTTGTGGTGAATATTACCTGAGAAAAGTAGAAGGGAAACTCAATGCTCAGAAGCTGATAGTTCATATTGTTTGTCTAAGGGTAAGCTTAGCTAAATGAAGTAGAAATGGTTTGTTGCAATAGAACGCTGTTCAGCTAGAGCCAAGAGCTTTGAGTGCTTCCAGGTGGTTTAAGGAAACTGTTTTTTTCATTTTTCGATACATCTGTGGACCAGTCATGAGAAGGACAAAAAAAGGGTCTTACACACCCAGATGTTGTTAAATTAGCTGATACTTAGGAATGAAGGTCAGTTTTGGTAAATTATGTAACTTCAAATTGCTAGGACAACTAACTTGACTGTGTTTGAAATCCTTTCCGGAAGAGACGTTGAACCTTTTCTGAAAAGCACTGGTAGTCACTTTGTTTAGCTCCCCAATGTTATACTTACTTACAGAACAAAGACTAACAGCTGAAAGAAATAAGCAGTCCTGGAAAACAGACAGACCTCCACATATTGATGTCTGCTTATTGTTTTTCTTGATAAATATTTGCAATTTTGCTTTCCAGTTTTACAAATATATTTTAAATGTTACTATTGAATAAAGTGTTCTGCATTATTAATTTAGTGAATAAAGATTATAATTTATATTAACTCTTTCTAAAGGGGTAGCTCAAGTGTTGAACAGACTCGATGGGAAGCCCTTTGATGATGCTGACCAGCGACTGTTTGAGGTAAGAGACTTCAATCTTGTAGCAGAAACACACTTTTTCAGCAGGATTTGATATTTCTGGGTAATGTTCCTTCAGCCTACTTAAGGAAGGTGGGAAGAATATGTTATCTGTATTTGTGGTTAGTTCTCAGAAGCACTCAATAAAGCTGCATCCTGTCTGAAATAGCTCTTGCATCTGATCATTCTCATCTAATTAAGGCCAGTGACTTACATTCATTCTCAAGGTAACTGTATAAACATTCCTAGCACTTCTAGGCAATTTCTTTTCAGTTGTTAAGTCAGCATTCATCTTTATGTTTGTATTATAACAAAATGATAATTGATTTTCTTTTCTCTCTTCCCACCTTTCTCTCATTTTAGGCCTTTGTTATTTTCTGTGGTCTGGGCATCAACAACACAATTATGTATGACCAAGTGAAGAAATCCTGGGCAAAACAGTCTGTGGCTCTTGATGTATGTGTACTTCTTAATGAAACTTCTTTGTGATTCTTAAGTTACAAGTACAGAAAGCTACTGCTTCTGAATTTATTGTACTTAACATCATTTTTGAATCTACTTTTCTGCACCTTAGAGCACTGTTTTACAGAAATACTGAAGGGAAACTTCAGAATACACTTAGCTGTGGAGCTCATGCACAGCTTTACATAATTTTGAAATCCCATCTGATGTCCCTGATTGTTTTTTCTTTTTTTCTTTTTTCTTTTTTTTTTTTTTTTTGATTTGTGATTTGCTGTTTGTTTTCGCTTTAAGAGGGGACAGTGATGATAAGCTAGTTCATTGCAGATATAGGTGCAGGAATGAGTCTTGTCCATCATTAACTGGACATTTCTTAAAACTTGCTGTTTCTACAAAGCCTGTTGTCTTCCTTTTCTAGTGCTGTGAATGAGTAGTAGTGTGAACAGTAGATCAGTAGAAACTCTGCTGTGTTGTGTATCACAGCAAATACACGATGGTTTTCCAGCACACTGCCTGTCTACATAACATTCAGAGCAGTTAAATAGATAAAAAACTGATGTCTGTCTTCCTCCACTAACTTTGAGAGAATTTATTTTCCTGTGTTTTTCCCCCTTTCATGAAGAGCAAAACTTATCTGCTCCGGTAAAAATCTGCTCCAGACTCTAGAATGCAGAACATTTCAAAAAACAATAGCTTCTATAAGCTGATTCAACAATGAGGTTCTATTCTCTATTATATTCTGGAAATTCTAAACATAAGATAGTGGGGAAAAAATCAGAAGGATAAAGCTTTGAACTTTGAGAATAGCTTTAGAGATTTACATTATTCCTAACTGAATCAATAACTGAGCAAGGTTTGAATGAAATTTAATTTCTTTTTGAAGCGTTATGCTAGACTCATAATTTTTATAAGATTCCTTCAATGAAAAGAGTAGATTTGTATGATTTTAGTGTTATAATAAATTTCACATCTTGTAAAAAGAAAATGATCTAGGCATCCCTGATGTGAGCACACTGTGGAGCTCCTTCAAATTTACGCTGTATTCACCATTGTGATAAGAACCAAAACACCAGCATTAGTCTGAATGACGTAGAACAATTTCTAAGTTAAAACAAAAACCAAACCAGACTGGATTGCTAAGAAGGTAGCATTTTTTTTCTCCTTTCCTTTAGGGTTGAAGGTATTTGTCTTACGTACCAGGAATCAATCCCATAAAGCATGTAAACATGTTAAGTCTTTTAGAAAACATTCTAAGCATTAGTAGCATTTTGATTATTCTTATTTATGTGTTCATTTTGGAGGGAAAGTGAAAATCTTTGCTGCTCTGACCTGCTGCAAAGATTCCTTCTTTACATGTCACTGTCATTAATTACTACAAGCTCTCACCAACTGCAGTAATCTGTGCAACATAACAGCTTAGACTGAATACTCTTCCTGGCAAGAAAAAAGCAGTCGCAGGCATCACACTTAAATATATAGATATAAAAGTTAACATAGAAGTTTATTTACTACTGAAATACAGGAAATTTGAATTTCCTGCTTTATAATACAGCTTCTTTCTTGGATCTAAAAAGGACTCATAGCCATATAATTTTAATATACATAATAGATTTGATAAATGGCCACTATGCTTCACGAAAGAGCAATTCCCTCTATAAATGAATGACAACTCATAAGATATAGCAAAAAAATACTGTACAAAGGAAAGGTATATGTTGAAGGGCTGTGAATTAATTTCTCAGTAAGAGAATACCTTATTAATACGTATGCATTTAGCTAGGGTGACAATGAGTGACATTTCATGATGACATTGTTATATAAAATCAATTTGATTTATATTATTTAAAGATTCTTATCCAAATGCAGAGATAAAATTCTTGTAAGACTGACTAATAAATAGAAAACCAAGAAGTAAATAAATGCTGAGGAAAGATTGACTTTAAGGATTCAAGAATTCTGTATGATTGAAAAAAAAAAAATTTTGGAGAGCACAGTAAAAATCTACAGGAATATGAATACAGATGAAGGAGAAGCTTCTTTGTATTAAGTGTAATCTGTCATAAGCAGAAGACTTGTTTTTCCTAATTTTATAGATTTCTGAGAGAAACTACGTTGGGCAGGACATACTTTTTGAGGAAGGATATGATATATAGTTATGGAAAGTAAAACATGGGACAGAACAAGTAAATTAGCATTTGTAATTTAATCTGTCGTAGTACAGGGATTTCCTGCTACTGTAAAAGGCTGCGCCTTTAAAACTAATATGAGTAAATACATTTTGGGTTTATTGCCACAAGCTATTGCAAGCCAAGGGCATTTGTAAGAGTGTTTGGTTATTTGTATGAGTAGCAGAAACATTCGTATATGAAAGCAATTTTAAAATGAGGAGTCTGTATCAAAGCTTAAGTACATGAAGACTAGTTGTTGATGTGGGGTGAGGAGATTGTTGGTAGAAGTACTCTGGCTTTCCAAGCTCCCTGTGGACTGTTGCCTCTACCATGTGCAGGATGGCTTTTGTGCCCTCTGGAGTGATTGTTCAATGCTAGTATCTTCATATGAGTGTATAATGTATGCCATGTATGCATACTGTTAGGTTGTTACACTAGATATACGGTACTTTATGCATTATACTTGATGCTTTCTTCTACACAACAGAAATGAAAAGAATGTCAGGAGTAGCATAGAGGTGCTAATTTGCATGCAGTGATGTGCCATTAGCAGAGGCATTAAAGCTCTTCAGTGTAGCAAATGGCGTTATTTAATGTCTATAAATCTACAGTTATTTTTACACTAAATTCTTTCTGTTTTAATTGCAGAATTCCAGGATAACAGTGTAGGAGCACTTATAAAATTACTTACTATCCATGTTTCCTGATAAAATTACCTAAAATATAAATGCCACATGATAACCTGCAACTAATAATTATATGTTGATATTCAGAACTGAATTATCAAGCATACGTATTAATTAAATTTGTTTTTAAAATCATTGATTAGACTGCAGTACAGAGCCCTATTATTTCTTGTTGATTCTACAAAAGTGTTTCTTTTTTTCTGAGGCAGGTTTTATCTTATCATGCAACGTGTTCAAAGGCAGAAGTTGATAAATTTAAGGTAAGGATTTAAGTTTTTAATTCTTTCTAAATATAACAGTAAATTAAAATGCATGCGGATTAAAGTTTTATTTTCTATCAGAAGTAGAAATAATAATCAGCAATATGTCATGGAAGGATGTATTATGCGTTAGGCTGTCAGACAGAGAAAGCGGAAAATAAAATCTTTAACATGATGAAGAGATGCAGCGATAGGTGCACAGAAGCAAAATATCATGGTGCCATCCCTGGCTACTGGAATTATATATCAGTATGGGTTTGGTGGCCTCCTTAGCAAGAACAACCACGGGGAAGTCATACCACAGTGACAGCAAAGGAAGAAACTAGAGAAAATGGGGAAAACATTAGGCTTTGCTTATAGTGTGGAAGCTTTCTTGTATTTACTAATGAAGTAGAGGATTCACAGTCAAGATTGTGAATAGTCTCAGAAGGATGGATATAAAGGTAAGAAATCCTCTTCCAACTTCTTGAAATGCCCTGGGCAAAAGCGTAAAGCAGTGCATGCTGAAATTAGCACTACTAGGGATCAATAATTATTCATTCATGCCAAATTCTGCCTTGCCAAGGAGTAGAGGGGAGGGGAAATTGTAGCCTTGCTCTTTCAGTGCTGCCGGCACTCCAGAGCTGTTTTTATGTTATGCTTTGCCCTCTTCTGCTTGAGATAACCTTAGGGAAACTTGGTGGCCTTTCTTTGTCTGCAGCAGGTCTGTGATGTAGAAAGTTTAGCAGTGCTGTCTGAGAAGCTCCTGTGGCAGATATCAGCATTAGTCTTCTGTACACAATGTACATCTGGAGGCTGTGGCAAGGTCTGGGCTGTTGCAAAAGATGATTGCATCTCCTGGTGTGACTTCCAGGTGTCTGTCTGACCAGCACTTGGTGGCTGCTTTACAACTTGTCTTGCTAGCCACAGCTTCTCTGTACTGTGGAGGTGGTTGTGATGAAAGCTGTGAGTGACTTAGCAGAACAGGCACTAGTGAGTTACCTGGGCTGTGAAAGGCAGCATTTGGTAGCTCATTAATCATCTTTTACAGCCCAAATGAAAGCCATGTCTTAATACTGCAACAGTAGCTGGTGACAAGGTAAAATAATCTTTTACATAATATCGTAGATTTTAGTGCAGTTGCCCACACCTTTCTTAGATGAAGTTTAGATTACTGGAAGCAAGTTACTTAAGATCACTGCTGCCATCAGAAAGTACTTCAGCGTGCTTAGTAAGTTGTACTTTGACTTACAGAACACCAAGCTCTGCACAAGAGATAAGTGAGAGAAAAAGATGAAGGACTATAAATGTTTCATGGTATCTTTGGTATTTTAATTTACCTTAGAATAACAACATGTAATACAGCTTTTGCCAAGATTCAGCAAATATTTGCTGAATTCCAGAGAGTCTTTCTTCTTGATTGTCAACAGTTCTCCATACTGATATATGTAGCTGAAATAAAGGCTCACTGTTAATTTTTTTTTATTTTTAACTTAGATGTTAGTGTGAGGAGGTGTCCTCATTAATAGATTTGCTAGTTTCCAAATAAGGAATATGTTTCATTATCTATTTACCTTGAAGACATAAAACTATTCATTTAATTGCAAATGATAAGGTAAAAGAAATGAAAAGTGTTTTTTAGAAAGCACAATATCTATATTTTTAAATAAATGATAGAGATGAGAAAATAAGGACCATAATAGAGTAATGCCTAAAGTAAGATGACATTTTTTTCAGAGGAATATTTCTCTTCTATATCTATTTGTCTTGCTTTCAATTCCCCAAAAATATCAGTGCTGGGTAGTGTTTGTAGTGTCTTACATCAATGATCTTAGAGTGAGAGAGAGAAGACCAGCTTGCCTTATGGGTTCTCAACAAAGAGCTTATCCCTGGAGAGAGCCATCCATCTATGGGATAAAATTACTCCCGTCTTCCCTCTTGCAGAGTTCTGGCAGCTGATCTTCCTGCCAACATCTCCTGGGGCATCCTACCTACCTAGAAATCTGTTCTTTATCATTGTTTGTGATATTGTTATATTTTGTGTAAGCCCTTTGTTATTTGAGGGTCATCTTGCAGACTTTACTATCTAGTAAACCATTCCTCCCTTTGGAAGTGTTTGGGGCTTAAGTGTCTCTGTTCCTTTCACTGATTTATTGGCATATGTCAGTGAAAATGTCTGTTATGATTTACCTGATGTTCCTGTTCAATCAGAACAGGAGCAACGCCCTTGATAGAAACATGTAAATGAGAATAATGCCAGTAGATCGCTTCTGGCTTTTACAGAAGCACCTTTCTTCAGCACTTTGAATGGGAAAATATGTGGAGTACCATTGGTTGTGGTGCTGGACAATACAAGGAGAAGTTTACAGTTTCGGATGATGAAAAATGAGGGTAAGATAACTGACCGTGAAGTGCAATTGGACTGTTTCATATCAGGTGTCAACAACTGTCTGAAAGCAATAGTGGCAGCATCAATTCATATTGAATTGTTTTTGCACGTTTTTTAAGGGATTCCAATTCTGATGTTACTAGAATGTAAGTTTCATTGTAAAAATCTGAAAGCAGAGTTCAAAAATGCTTGTATGAGTAGAAAATGTTCCATTAGTGAATGGAGGTATTTTTCTCAGAAGAGAAAATTACGTGAATCATTATTCTAAAAATTCATGTCATCAGTCCTTTTCAGTATTTGCATTAAAGCTTTTGGGATTTGTTAGCATTGACGCTAGCAGGCACGCGATACTCAGGAGGCACAGGGCGGATGTGCAGCTCGGAGGCAGTGTGGTGCAGCTCTGCTGACCTCGAGGAGATGCCTGAGGGTTCTGCTGCCAGTGCCTAGGGTGAGTGAGATGGAAGGAGGGAGCATACTCATCACCTGGTGAGCTCCTTTCAGCGATGAGAGGGGGTCTTAGCCCTCAAGACAGATGCAAACGCTGGTTCTTAGATCTAGGTTCAGAACCTGAGCAAGCCTTTAGTTTCTGTAGGTGATGGTCTGACCCTGGGGAAGTTTGCCATTGATTTCAGCAGACTGAAGATATTGCTGCTTTCAGCTAAGTTTGGCATATGTAAAGCTGCATAGTGGTCTTCCCACTCTCTATCCATTTATTCATGACAGTCTTTTGCACTGTGTTTTCTGATAGAACAAGGTCTCTGGCAAAAAAAAGTTAAAAGTTAAGCTTCAGTCCTTTTTTTCATGCCCACTTAAAGTGAATTTTAAATAAAACTTTGAGTAGATATGCAAGATAAAATCGGTGCGTTTTCCTGAAAATAGTTAAGTTTTTAAAATGACAAAAAAACCATGAAAAACTTAATTGACAGAGTTTCAAAAACAACCTATTGAATCAGAATTAATTATTAATCAATTAATTGCAGCATGCCTACCATTAGACCTGTATGTGGAATATGCACTGTACTACCAGGTTATATGAAAGAGGATTTGCATCTTGAGGTGTACGAATTAAGTTAAAATGTATGTAGGCTGCTGTGGGAGTAATGCCTCCTATTTATCTCCACAGAAATTACAACAGATACAAAGAGCACAAGAACACTATTTTATAGAGCAAATTCTTAGATGCAAATCACTATTTTTCAACATAGTCACCACCATTAGCTATGTGTTTTCACCAGAGATGAACAAGAACCTGCATGCTGTGCTTGGAAAAATCTGCACCAGCAGAGGTCACCCACTGTTGCTACCACTGAAATGCACCACCCACCACCTCTCTGTACTCACATCCACTGTTGGTCTCCATAAATGTTCAGCAAGTATTGATGAAGGTCAGTGGGTGCCATTTGTTCAGTGACACACCTTTACTGCATCCATGTTTCCATGTCAGACACCATTTTGTCAGACTGTCCTGCTGTCATCTGTTCCAAGGCAACAAAACAATAATAATAATAATTAATAGGAAGGTTCAACCTCTACTGCCATACCCCCCACACCTTTCTCATGTTATGGGCCAACAAAATAAAAGAGGAGGCAGTACTTTTGGGCACACTGCACATCTGAGAAGACTGAAGTCTTAAACCTGATTTGTAACTATATGTCTCATCATTACTATCAGATAGTGGCACTAAATTCAAAAAATGAATTTTGGTGAGATAAATTCAAGTAAAACACCAGTGAATCATAACTATATCAACATTGCTTTTTATTCTTTGAGAAGCTAGATATATATATAATTTTAAAATCTGTGGCAGCTGAACATCCTCTTATATTTTAAACTTTAAAAAAGATGTTATTTTCATTATGTTCTATTGTTAGTGTTTAAATAAAAGCACTTGTAATATTGGAATAGAAAATCTAAGATTAATGAGGTCTGATTAATCTAAGATTGATGATATCCTATAGCATTGTTCTTCAGCGCCAGGTTTCTTCTCATTGAAATGCAGGCTCTCCGAGCCTAAAAATAGTCACCTTTTAGACAAATATAGAAAGCCAAGATACGTGAGTAACGAATGCAGAGTTGTGTCCAGGGCGGGATATTTATAGCAGGAGTTACTGCCTTCTGAGACAGAAGTGAACAAGTCCTGTGACTTAGCAAGCAGTCTCACAAACACAAATCACTTTTAAATTTAATATAGTTTCCAAAGAGAATATGTAAACACTGTCCTATTATGGGTAATATACAAGAAGCTATTTTTAAAAAGCTAACCTAATTATGCAGCTGTGAATGGTATAAGCCAAATCAATATTTAATGACTACGATGCATTATTTATAGCCCTGTGAGAGATTCCCTTTTTTAGGTCAAACAGCACATGGGAGATCTGCACAACAGAAAATAATGTATCACCTGCTTTACAGAGGCTTCGATTCAAAATGCAGCATTAATAACAATCCCTGTATTTCTCAACTCCGTAGCCTGAGGTGTAGCTAGCTAAGACTTACCTTCACAAAGGGAGGCTTTTGTGTCTGTCTCAAAAATAGGTACTAATAGAGTAAAAAATGAAGAGAGTTGAACCAAAATGGGAAACAACTTTTAGGTCTGTTATTTTTTATGATATTGTAAACAACTGAATGAATGAAAAATGTCTGGTTTCCATGAGTTTGGTACTGGGAGATGCACTAAATGTATGAGAGGAAGTGAATTTGGTATTCATGTCATATGCTGTTACAATTTTTATACCCCCCTTAAAAATGGAACAGTGGCAGCAGCTCAACGGAAAATATAATTTTATATATCTATTTTATCTCCAAACTCTGTAAGGATGGGGAATGCTTTCCTAGGCTATACTATTCTCTGCTGTGTCATCATCTTTCAACTTAGAACTATGCTAATTACTTTTATATCATGGTAATTAAATCATTTGTAATATTTTATGAAAATTACATTATTCTTACTTGGCAAATGAATTTCAGAAAGACAAGCTGCCTTTTGTTTTGGACCAGTTACAAACTTCTCCTAGTGTGTAAATGTGTAGCTGGAAGATGAGGTTTCCCACACTTGGCTGGGTAGGTAACACTTTGGATCTGCCCAGTAAAGTGGATTCAACAAGGGGTCACAGACTTGTAATGTCTGCAGAAGAGTTGTAGCAAGCCATGGTCTCAGCTGTGAATATGGTGAAGCACATGGAGCTCTTCAGAGCCCCACACTACTCAGTAAGTGTATGAAATTATTCACATATTTAAGTATTTTTAAGGTTGCTCACCAAGACTAGTCAAACAGACTTGGACTACTCTTTGGTGTGGCAGGAGGGATTGGACTGACACAGAGCTGTTCCCCATTGCTTTTCTAGTGGCTCAGGTCCCGTTCTGCATAGCGGCAAAAGGTAAAATAAGGAGAAAGCTGGGGGGGCAGCAGGACTGAAGTGTTACTATCAAGCTGTATACCTTCCTCTTTGGGAAATACATGTGTGCAAGATGTAAAGCACTGATAATTTTTTCTTGCTTTTCCACATGTACATCTGATGTAAGACAAGACCTAGAGCATAGTGTTGAGAGCTTTAAAATTCATGAAATGAGATCTTTATTGTATTACATGATTTTGTACCCTTCTACACGTGCCTATGTCTTCAGTTGTCATGGAAACAAGAAGGCAGAAATGCACTGAAAATTATTACAAGTAAATAATGATTAAATATAAAATACTGCTTTTTAATTCTGGTTTCTGAAATGTGAAGCTCTCATCTGTTGGCATAGAGCTAATGCTCTGTCATCCAGAGATATGTAAAATTGGAAAATGGTTTTAAATTTGAGGGAAGAGAGGAAATGGAAAGGCATGGTAAAGAGTAGTGAAAGGCTGCTTGTGATCTTCTCTCATACAGTTTTTAGGTTAAAGAGCATCTAATGAAATTCTTGGGATACAGATTTCAATCTTTCTAAAACATGGTTAAATTGGGACCTATAACCATAGATCTTAATGTTTTGTTGTTGTTTGAAAAAAAAAAATAACAGAAGGAAAAGGCAAATGAGGGCTGATGTACGAAGGCAGATGCCTCTGGCTCAGGCAGTCTCTGAGGTGCATCTTGCTGAAGCTGGAAGGAGCACCCTATGTCCATCACTCTGAGTTAAGGAGCAGGCCTTAGAAGGAATGTTAGTCTGACACAGTACTGCCCTTGTTATGTTATTAACCAGTGCCTTCCATCAATGCTCTTTGAAGAGGGAAAAGAAAAAACCCTGCTTTTTTTACACTGCTATGTCACCCAGAAGAGATGTTGCCCTCTATGTTTATGCTGCAGAGGAATCTCTGAAACTGCACATATAGTCTGATGGAAACCCCTGAGTCTACTGAATTACTGTGCTGTTTTGTTGTTTCGTTGTTGTTTTTTAAGTAAGAAGTGTTTCCTTCCCTTCCAGTGTCTGAAAATGTTTCCCAATTGCTCTATGAAGCTGCTCTTCAGCTCTCTACAATGCCAGGGCCTGTGGCTCTCAAGTGCATTTCTTACAATGCAACAGTTCCTCCCAGAATGAAACCTGGTTCAGTATGATAGGGTTTAACGAAGACAAAGCATAGGAAGGAACAATCTTACAGTTTATTGAGGAAAAACCTGAGCTATTTTTAATATGTTCCACGAGAGATATGAAATACAACAATATCTCTGTTTAAATATTTCAACACTTCTGCCTTATGATTAGAAATAACTGTATTGCATTTCTATTATGAGCCTGTGCAAAGCTGGTTTACTTTTGAGCACAGGAAATCAGTAAATCCTGGTTTTAAAAAGTTTTCTCAAGAGAAAAACCACCATTAATTTCAGAGAGTTGAGGCAAAAGTTAAAAATCTGTGGCCTGGAGTCTAGATGAAGCCCACAGTTTAATCATATAGCCATTCCAACACGTTACATCATGTTAGTTTGAGGTAGCACAGGTCACTGAATGAACTTAAGAAGTAAGAGTCTTCCTTTGGCAAAGAATAGGTTCTGGTCTGCAGATTAAGTCAGGGCAAAAGGAGTCATCCAGGTGCCAGTAAGAAACTTTGTAGAAATATTATTTGAATATGTACATGATTTTTTTAAATTCTTAAATGTGTCCTATACAGAATAATTTCTGCATATACTTATACTGTAGGTTAAAGAGAGAGAGGTTTAAAGGCTAGGATTAAGGAAAAAAAAAAAGTGAAAAATCAATGTTGATGTTCTGACTGCAGAGTAAAGGCACAGTAATTAGAAATACATGTAATGAGTACTTCTGAGGTCAGCTTCCCCACAGTGGTACTGCAGCTTAAGTATCCTCGCTAAAGACTTTGACAAATAATAAACCTCTATCACTGGAAATAAATAAATAAATAATATTCATGATTAAAACTGGTCCTTGTACCATGTTGCTTTAAAAAAAAAAAAAAAACAAAAAAAACTGAAATATATTTCAATTGGTTTAGATTATAATAGAGCTCCAGGAATTTCTGCTGTTTTCTAATATTCTCCTATAGTATTAAAAGTCATTCGGAGTATATTAAAATAATATTTACTGCCTTTAATAGCAGCTGTTTTTCAGTTTCTTAGTAATTACACACACTAATACAATGGTACTTCAACAGAAAATTTTAACAGAAGAGTGAATAATAGAAGAGTTATTAATTTACCCATACTTTAAAAAAAAAAAAAGAGAAAGAAAGGTATGCTACTCCTTTGCTGCTCAACTAGTATATTTGCTATGTACATGGGAAGTTTCTAATTTGTTGCATCTGTTTTCATATCCAAAGCTACAATTGGTCCAGGACTTGAGAATGTTTAGATTAAAAAAAAAAAAAAAGAAAAAAGAAAAATATATTATTGGTGACGTAGCATTGTTCCCAGCTGAAGGTGAAATGATTCATTTTCTAACAGACCTGCTGTCAGACAGAAGGACTGACTGATCAGCCATTGTACTCTACAAAAATCTCAATGGGAAAACTTTTGACAAATAAGTACTATTCAACATTGCTCCAGTATTTAGCCAACAACCATGCAAGAGGTGATAAGGCGTAGAATACCTTTAAAGCGTCCTGCAAGGCTGAGGAGTGTGAGGAGTGTTTGAAGAATGTTTGTGTGTTTTTTTTTTTTTAATCAACAGTTGTCAAGTAATAAAATAGTATGCATGAGTCCATGGTAGCCTTGGGAATTTATATTTATATTATATTTCAAACAGGAGGAGTATCAGTCAAAGATTCATATACTTAATTTGTATTGGAGAAATTAGAAGTACTATTGAAAGATGGTACTTTCAGAGCTCCTCACTGTGGGTTTGTTGTAGTTCTTTCCCTGTCAGTCAGGAGTGAGTTATTCCCCACATCCCATGTGGAGGAAAGAATTTGTCAAAGAAATACAGAAAAACAGAATAATCTTCTACAATCAAAAGCATTATTTAACCAGCCTGAATTTGTTCTATAGACCCAGGAGACTTTAATATATAGGTGGGTATTCTCTGGTTAAAAAATCAAGTTGTTTTTCACCATTTGGATAGAAATTTTATGTCTGTCATTAATATTATCAACTTCAATTTTAAACAAGTTCCTTAATAGCAGTATTAATTCTAAAATCAGGAAGAAATCTTTCCTTTTGTCCCCCAGTATGCATTCTACATGGGGACAAAATACTTTTCTTTGTTTATTTCTGTATACCAGGTTCTGGCTGCAAGCAGCTGTTTGTCATAAACGTTCACTGGTATTGATTTTAAATTATTAATGGTAGCACCTCTATAGGTTTAAAAAAAAAAAAAAAAAAAACTACAAAAGGAAACATAAATATCCCTTAAAGAAAGGAGCTAGGGCCTTTAAAAGGCCCTTTCACCCTGTCAACCAGCTCACAGTAAAGGTAGAACCTTTTTTATAATTAAAGCCCAAACAAGAGAGGAATGGAAAATAGCTGGAAACGTTTTTCTGAGATGAATCTGTTTGGCCACTGGGTGCCATCATTGCTCCACTTTAAGGCTGAGCACTTAGCAGGATTTCTGTTAGGTGGTAAAATCCTGAAAAAGGTAATCCCAGTCCAATTTCACAATATCATAACCTTTGAGCGTGTGGGCGTACTGGACCATGTTAGCAGAATGGACAGCATGTCCTTTTGGCACGGTCACAGAGAGACTTGGCAGAAGTATCATGATGGGTTCAGCCATGTTATTTTCACAGTCTCATACCTAGTGCTTTTATTGTGTGTTCCTCCATCAGCTGGTGCAGGATGAGGCACTGCTGGGAGACCTGCTCCTGTGTGGGAGTGTGCAAACGGCTCTGCTCCTGTGCCGTATTAAATAAGGTTCTGGGGTTTTTGAAAGGAAAAAAATTGCATGGATACACAGTTGCTTTCTGAACAGGTTTATATTTGGGGTGTATGGGAATGTGTCATCCAGACAAAATTATGGATAGCATGTATTATGTAAAGCAGTTATTGTAGTTATTGTAGCAGACTACAACCTTGTTGGTGTTATTAAATTGTTCCAATATCTGTGTGAGGGATTCCTGAATTGTTTTAGTCACAGAAGTCTCTTGTTTTAGTCTGGGCAAAATCCCAGATGGAGTACATGTGTTTTCTTCCACAGAAATTGATGTTGGTAACTCTGCATTTTTAGCCTATTTTGTTGAAAGTGTAAACACTTTAAATGTATGAGAAATAGACTCTAGCACTTCTTTTTCCTGGTCCAACTGCATGGAAAATGTGCAGATTGCACCCCAGGCAAAACCAGGAAACTGAATATTTTATGAGGCCGTTTCTATGAAGTGTTCAATCTTCTTTTGCTTTGCAACAAGATATACCCAGGATTGAGTGCATGCAAAGCAGCTGAAAACGTCAGGTATCAGTGTTATCCAGCACATTTTTGTTTCGCCTGTACATACAGCATCCTTTTTGAGATGCTAAAATGTGGTATAACAAATGCTGCTTTCCGTGCTGCCGTGCACAGAACTGTGCTGATAAGGAAAGGCTGTAAGCAGCATTAAGACTGCAGTATTACAGCAGGTAGTGGCAGGACCTGAACTGTGGATAGCATCTGGCCCAGGTCACATGGCAGAGACTCTGGTGCAGTGCAGCAAAGCGGCCCCATAGGGGCCCACATTCAGCTCCTTGCCTGGCTCATTTCTCACTTGTCTGCACCTTAACAGCTTCTCTGAGTCAGTGATGGCTCAGGTATTAGGTGCACTCTACAGCTTTCTACAGTCCTCAGTGTCCCTGAAAGTCATGCAGACAGACCTTGTCACCAGGGTTCACTCTTCCTGTGGTTGCTGCTACAGCCCCTCCACAGCACTTTCTAAGCATGCAATGTGAGTATATTCAAAACCTTAATTTGGCAGATCTAAGGTACCTAGGAGAAAAGAAGCGGTAATAGCCATCAAATATCTTACTACCATGTTAGGGCTGGATAATTGTATTTATAAAACCTTCAATACGAACTCTATGAACAACACAAAACAAGTTTGAACAAGGCTGTCTTTCAGTCTTCCATCTCAAAATAGCAGCAAATGAAGGTCAACTGTTAAGAAAATTTATAAAGCTAGTAAGATCTAGGTAGTAAATAAGGACCTAAATACAAGATTTAAGCTCTGATTATTTATTTTTGTTGAAAAAGCAGGATCTATAAATTTTGTATTTTCTCAGCAGTAATGTTATGGTGAGGTGGTGGGTCACATGTAAAGCAGAGCTCTCTGCTGCTCTGCAGGATGGGTGTGGGGGGAATGTATGTTGGCTCAAAGAGTGGGAACTGGACTGACCCTATTGAGGACTTTTGAGCAGTCCTGAGTGTGCCTAGGGAGTGACTTATGGATCCAGAGTAGGAAAGGTGGATTTATTTTTTTTTTTTTAACTTGCAATCAAAACTTGATGAAAACTAAGGAGAAAAAGATAAAACATATTTTAAGAACTATCGCCGTAGGGTTCTCAATAGATTTCTCTGTAAATGTACATTTTAAATTTGTTGGTATTTTCAACATTATTTACTGTCTGCCTAGCAGTAGCGTGCTATAGCTGTCACTCTAGCAGACCTGAAATAGGACTTTCTCCTCAGCAATTTAGTAGCCCTCTCATATATTTTGCATAAGTTTCTCCACCAATCACTGCTCTGCCAGCCTGATTTGTCACAGGTGCTTACAAAGAGAACATCAGTGGCCAGCAGGAACACCATCCAGTGTCACTGCTGAGTGCTCGGGCAGCACTCCCATAGCCCCATGGCAATGGCCTGTGAGCAGAGCTCCTGCAGGTTGTGTCAGGGAGTGGTGAGTGCTGCCAGAATACACTGGGACAGGAAAAACAGTGAAATACAAGTTCATGTGCTATTATGGTACCAGAAAGGAGTTTGTTTCTTTATTTTATTGGTGGTGTTTTTTTTTTCTCTCTCTTCTTGGCAATGCCTTCACTTCTTCCTCTCTCGAAAGCTCATATGTGTCCTGCTTAGAATTGCAGGGCACAATTTGGGCTGTTTGCCACCAGAAGAGCTGGTTCCTCCCTGCTTCTTCACATTACTCTGTGAGAAGAACCCTGACCCTGTTCCTTTCACTTCTAATCAGGTTGTTCCTCTTCTGAGCCTTCAAGGAAGAAGCCAGAGCCTTCCTTCCCCTTCCTAGGTCTTCTTGTGAAGAAGGCTGCCTTTCAGTCCCTCTTTCCTTACTCTCCCAAATTTATAGGCATGAGGGGATCAGTCCTCATTACCCATTCTGCTCTTCATGAGAGCAACAAAGCTGACTCTGCCTACCCAAACCAAATGGGACTGTTGTGGGAAATGGCAGCCTTGCATGCCTGACACTTATTTTGTATCACAGAGAAATATTTGCCCTAGGTTTGCTGCTTGCATTTGTTTAAAATTCTGGGACTGAGACTGAATAGTCTCTTTTGTATAAGCTTCTCATCTGCACCAGTGGTCATAAAAAGTAGACAGTTGCTAGCCTGTAGTATGTGACTCACTGGCTATTTCCTAATCACCATAAGCCAAGAGGACGTGAACACTCCCCTGTGCGCCTCGGGAGATCATTGTGTACAATGTGCATGCCCTGTAAAACTCCAGTCCTGGGCCGCTGTGGTTATGTACTTTGGCCTTAAGAATAATAGATACTCAGACCATTAATTGTTTCTATTTTATGTCTCTGATCTTTTAAAATAGAATTTTCTTGTTGCTTTTATAGACTGCTATATATTTTGTTTCTATGTACTAAGAAACAACTTTAATGCCGTGGATTGATTTTTAGCAAAATAAATAATGTATTTTGTATCGTTTCCATTTCAGTTTTTAAAAACTTTAAATGTAATATTTTTATCTTTGTGGAACTTTTTATTCCTTTTGAAGGGTCTTGGTTTCAGAAAGTGGCACGTTCAGGCAGGATTGACTGAACGCTAAAAATACTTCCAGGTTTTCAGATGTAGTTCTGGGTTTGTCTTTGAAAACAGCAAGTGAAGTGCTGTAATGACATTTCTTCATTTGCCTTTTTAAAAATGAAAGTATAAGACAGCCTCCTTTCAGGCATAATGCCATTATACCAAAACCAAAAGGTAAATAGCATATTTTTGTCATGACTGCAATGTGTAATAATGAAAACATTTGCCAAATGCTATATTTGTTAGTAATATTATTTAATGGCTACTTTTCTTGTTTTAGTAGAAGGAGCAGAATTAATAGCTTTCTTAACGCCAAGAGGTTTCTCTTCTAATTAAAGCAAATAGCAGTATTCACCTCAGAAGTAGTTACACATGATTTGACCACTTACAAAACATAACATTTGAAACAAGGCCAAATGCAGCTTTCTTGGTTCCACAACTTGTTTAAATTGCACACCACCCTGTTAATTTGCCAGTTGAAAAGAAAGCAGTGTATACCACATATCTATGCTTCATCTGCAGATTTTAAAGCTGGATGCAAGAATAGCATTATTCTCAGTTTACAAATGTGAGATTTTGACATAACACAATGACTCTTTCAAGTAAAGGGCTCAGACACCCTCTGTGGGATTTGGGGCAGAGCTTGAGTGTTTGCTTTCACTATTGCAACCCACTGCTTATCTGTGGGTTACTCTGAAAGATCTTAAAATCTGTAAATGCCGTTTGAGGGACTTTTGCTGTCTTTTACATCTGAGCAGTTGTTGGATAAAAAATTCACAGCAACCAGTGCACAAAAGATGGGAATCCTGTAGATCTGGTGGTGGCAAAATGTGTGCATAGGAGTACAACTTTTCCTTGTATCATGCTTTCATCCACCTGCCTTCAGGTGGGACCAAAACGCTACTACTGTTTCACTCCAGTCTCTGGTTTCATCCACTCAAGTATTGCTTCCTACAGTGCCCTCATTCAGGGAATCAAAATTTGATGAAAGTTTTTGAAGAGCAGGTGAAATATTACTTTTTTGACCCTGCTTGAGTATGGGGCTAGACTGACTGGTCTTAAGAAATATTCTCCAACGAAAATGGCTCCGTGGCTCCATGTGATCTTACTGCAGAAGGCAGCAGTGATAGTCGTATTAAAAAAAAATCATTAACATTGAAGTCCACAGGAGCATGCATACACATGCTTTAAATCTGTTCCACACCCACTTCCCTTTACTGTAAATATTATAAACTCCCATTTAAATGCTGCTGTCCTGCTCCTGCTGGGCTGGTTATTGGAAAAGAAGTGCTGATTCAGCACCGTGAAGGGCAGCCAGTTGCAGCCTGCAGTAACAGATGGAGGCCTTTAAATCTGGGTTGCTCTGGGCATTCAAACATTGCTGAGCTGAAGCATTTGATTCTTGCCCTTTGGAGAGAGTAAGAAATGTGTCAGACTGGAGCATGACAGGCTTTGGTCCTCCGTGGATGTGAATATTTTCAGGATTTGTCCACTACTGCTAATAGCTGACAATAAAGATACGTTTTTTAAAAAGCCTGCAGATATAAATATAAGCAAGTATTTTTAGGGGCCTTTATACATGAAAAGAACCCTTTGGAAATAAAAAATCTGTGCCATCTGAAATTATTGTCTTCACTATGGCTGCATAGAAGATAAAGTGAGAGATGAAGAAGGCATACTTAAATATTCTCCACTTGAATGCTTTCTGCACAGTTTTTGAAGATCCACCTTCAAGCTTTTTTCAGTTTCTAATCTTTGAGTGTCACACTGCAGAGATACTTAAAAGGGCCTCAAGTCTGACTTCATCACATTATCAAATATGGAATATATGATTGCTAAGAATATGCTGTTAAAAGAATTAGTACAAAATCATCTGTTGTGCAAATCATATTTTATCCTGTGTTCTCAGTGCCAAATGGATCAAAATCTGGCTTTTTGTATATTATATGTAATGCTGAATGAATTTTCTACAATTATACCCTTCAGGTATCTTCTGTGTGAGAAAATCCTCAAGCTGCCAGTTGGTCTGTGATGACCTCTGATAATCAAACTACCAAATTGCCCTCTCTCCATCACTTATCAGACTTGTCTTATAATCAAGTTTTGCTACAGAAGATTGCTAATTATCCAAACTGCCATTTCATATTTGTCCCTGAGGTTATATAGTTTTTTCTCTACAAAGAGCTGTCTCCCACTATGCATTTTTCACGATGGCAAAGTGTGACTGGACTGCTGGTCTCTGCTGAAAGAACATCTGAGTAGCTGGAATGAGAAGAGGGAACTTCACTGCCTTTCCTTTTTCCCATTTCAAGTGATTGTTCTTGTATTATTTATAATACAAATTGATTTAAAGTTAATTTCTCTTTCTTAGTGGCATTAATGAATATAATCAGTCATTTAATGGTATGTTTTGCATATACTTTCTCAACAGCAGCATTGGCCATTAGGAAGGTACTAGGGTGGTATATGACAGAAGTTGAAAGCAGGATTAAAAGGAAAGCAATTTGCAGTAACATTAACCAAGCTGAATATAATACCTATATCTCATTCAGGAAACAGGCTCTGTAAGAGCAGCAGAATTTTCCCCTTTTGCTTGTGTTGATTGATTTCTGCTGCTTGCAAGTGCCTCATTCAGCCCTTACAGCAAGAACATTGTAAAATGCTGTGTGTGTGTGTGTGCATATTATATTGCATTTTTCTGATGTATGTATACACACACGTACGTACTGTCTATGTACGTACTAGGCATACATACAGACTAGGAATGAATACTTCATTGTTGTCTAGTTCTGTGCTACCAATATAAAGAAATTATACAGCATATGCTATATGCATGCTTCCAAAACTGTGAAATACTTGTGTTCAGCAGCACTAAGGTGTAAGCACCAGATAACAGCTTTTATTTGAAGAATTTTAGCTCTCAGTGTTTCCCTAAAACTTTGCCTCTTTAGTTTCCTAAAGTTTTCTTTCTTTCTTAGCTTTTGTTTATCCATAGCAGCACAGAGGCTTATTATTACTGAACAAGAACCACAGGCTGTCTTTGATTGTGGCCAGGATTGGGATACTGTAGTTAATAGTTATTCCATGTATTTAGAACTACGATGGTGATTAGTGGTCACTAAAGAGCTGAATATTGTTGATGTAGATTTGTTTAAGATTTGATCAGTCTCTTATTTTCCTCCCCACCATTCACATGTACCAAGAAGCCTATGAAGCAATTTCCACGATAGCAGAGTAATGAGGAAAGGAGAACCTGACTTTTATGCTGAATTGAGTACAAAGGCATATTTGTTCCCCCTTTTCCCTATCCATCCCAGTCTGTGCACATCCGAGTATGGGGTAGCTATAGACTTTTGCCCCACGCTTTCTCGTGGAGGCAGCTTGTGTTCATGGCTCCTTTCGAGATGAATATTATCACTTCTTGGAATTAAAGCAGGGATGTGACCAGAGGAGTCTTATCCAGCTTTAATTTACCGTAAGCTCTTACAAGTCACGTGAATATTTCTCAAGAATGAAGAGCTTTGAAATTGCTTGGTCCACAGGGTAAAAAGACTTCAATGTGTAATGTTCTTAATTGTTTTTAGAAAGAGGAAATTGAACATCAAAACATTCCAAAGGAAGCAAGCCTTTTAAGTGATCCTAAATCACTGGGGTGCTTTAGAAAATAATTTCAGTGTAAGTTGAATTTTAATTGCCTGCCCCTTCCTCTTATTGTCATGGTACTTTCATCCCCTCTGTTTTCCTGGAAGAGAACATTATTGTTGCTGTCTATTTTAAGAAATTCACTGGAATTTCTCCTGCAGCGCAGCAAAATGTCAGGGCTGGATATGCTTTAATATTCTATATTATGAATATTTTTTATATCTTTGTAATTAAAGAAATGAAGTTTTAATGACTGCTCTCTTATAAACCCTGGACTGTTGCATTTACAACATAAGAAGCTCAGGACAGACAATGCCAGGTGCAGCTGGAATATTGCTGCAGCCCCACAGCATTTTTATTTTTTTTTTTTAACATTATTCAAATTAGTCTCAACACTCATAATTCTGTTGTTTTCTTTATTGCTGTTGTAAAGCAAATGGTTCTTTTATACAAATGTTATCTCCTGGCTATTAATTCAGCTGTTATTTTGGATTATGGCACTCCTGTTAAATTTAGGAATGTAAAATCTCATAAATATTTAAAAGTTTCAGACTGACATGGGAAGAAATTGTTTTTGACTTGCTTTGTTAATATCCTGTTGTTCAATTTGTAATAGATTTGGAATATATTGTTACTTCTCTACTGTTTGAGAAAAGGAAAAACAGTCACAGTTGAGCAACTGCTTCAAGTGTACACACTTGAATTGTAACAGGTCGGTAAATACGTTGGTTTTTTTTTTTTCAAGTGGAAAATTGCAAGGGAAATTTCTCTTTTCCTTTGAGAGAACAACAACCAAAAAAAGTTAAAACTTTAATCAGAGCCCACTTCATGGCGAGTGAAAATGCAGCAGTATGTTTGTAAGGATGCTTTCAGTAAAGCAGTTCCAAGCAGGGCTGGTTACATTGAAGAATTTCTGTTTCAGCATTTTTTCTCTTTAAACTTCTTTCTAAAAAAATAAATAAAATGGACAATATTTTTCTTCTATTGTAGATATTTTGAATAGAGTACATTTACTACACAGTGAGTATATCTGTAGGGTAAAGATTAGTATGCAACCTGAGTATCCTCCAAACTCTGAATAATAACCAGGGGGTAAGAAGCCACAATTTTTGCCAGACCAACGAGGGTCTAGGAGGATGTAGTTTGGGGCAGCATTCCTGTTTCATATTTAACAGCATTTTCATTCATTCTTTACACTGGGATTGAACGCGTAGCTTTTCAGACAAGTATTAAGGAGTATTAAGTCATAAATCCCATCAGTGTAATTAATAACTATTTTAAATTTTTCAACAACTGTTCCAAAAAAGATGTTGAGTTGGTTCAATCCTGATCAGCAGGCTGACAAAGCGGGCAAAGTATATATACAGTTAACCAAGCTTGCTTCTCTCCTGCATGCTCCTTAAGTTGTTCAGCTGTGTCTTTGGCTTGATGGGTTTGTTTCATTTCCCACATCAGTCAACCTCAGCGGTGTAATATCAGGAATTTTTGTGGTATGGGCACTGAACTGAAAAGAGAGCTTTCTCTAGCTAGCAGCTAGATTGCTACTGCAGTGTCACCGCTGTTGAATGGCAGATTTCTCTGCTCTTATAAGGTATGGCTGAACCAGCTTAATCTTCATGTAAAGTAATAATTGAGGTGAAAGTTTTCTTTTGTCTAGAAAAACCTTTTTTTCTTTTCAATAACTTGTCATAGTTATGGTGTAATACTTCAAAGTTCAAGTTTTCAAAAGGAAGCTGTTAAGTGATCGTGTACAAGCTGTAACTCTGAAGGTGAACTTAGAATGGTATGAACAAATGGATATTTTTACATGCACATGGTGAGCTGGATGTGCCATACTAGCTGACTCCAGGCAAGTCTAACAAATTCAGTATGGTCCAGCTCTTGGTCTGTAAGGCGGACTCAGCCCCTCTGTGAGGTTTCTACCTGACCTATCACCTTCTTGCTGCTGGAGAGAGCAAACAGATGCTTCTTCAGCAGAGGCAGCTTCCTCCACCTGCCTTCTCTGGGGAGATGAATAGCAGCTCTGAAGGGGCACAAGGAAGGGCAAGCAAATCCTTCAGGGCTGCTGGCCCCCCCACCTGGCTTCTGCAGATGCTGCCACCAGGCCACCCAAAGCATGACCATGTGCACAACAGTATTCATGAGCCAGTCCCACACACTCCCTCATTTGTTTTTGTCTGCACAAAAAGTTCATTCCTCTATTACAAATGGAATGTGAATCTGCTATCAAATGGAAGAAAGAAGATATAAGGCTTTTGCTATAGCTTATTAACTTTTTTTTTTGTTCCTTTGAAAACTATTTTTGCTATGCATTTCTTGTATTACTCTTGGTTCTATGTGAACAGTATAAAGTGAACAGTTCTTGTATGCTTATAAACTTAAGGACATTTGGATGAGGAAATTCTGCAGAGCAGTATATTTACTTTGCATTTCTGAATGGTAGCAATTAAAATTCACAGCTGCTGGCTGTCCAGATGTTTCTCACATTACAGCACTGTAATTTGCATTGGAATATATTGTGTTACTGCAGTAGCTGTTAAGTGGTCAGCTCTTCCAGCCTAACTGCTGTATGTGAGCTCCACATGCAGTTGGGATGTATTTTCCACTTGCGTCTGGTTCTTCTCCTTCCTCTTTTCCCTACCTCAGTTAGCCTGACCAGTTTGTATTTCTCAGATGAAGGCTTTGTTGCTTGGAATTCACATACCGCAGGGGACATATTGGCAGATCAGAGCAGATGTACGGGTGGTTTCTTTTAAGAGACACAGAAAAAAAGGACCTAGCTTTGAATCAGAACTTTCCCTTTCCCTTTGGCGTTTTCAGGCAGCAAACATCCCTCTGGTGTCAGAGCTTGGCATTGATGACATCCATTTTGATGACTTCTCACTCGATGTGGATGCCATGATTACTGCAGCCCTGCGGATGTTCATGGAACTTGGAATGGTTCAGAAATTTAAAATTGACTATGAGGTAACCATCTGTTCTGCAGAGATATCTGCTGCTTCCATGTTGGCACTGCTCTGTCCATTTGCACGCATTTAGTAGCCCTGATAAAATTTGTACTTTTCATTTCAGACGCTGTGTAGGTGGCTTTTGACAGTTAGGAAGAATTATCGAATGGTTTTGTATCACAACTGGAGACATGCTTTCAACGTGTGCCAACTAATGTTTGCCATGTTAACTGTAAGTATCCCGATACAGACACAATCCCATAAGATCTTTTAGTGCTACATTGCCTTACCTGTCTAAATGTTTTCCAACGTGTTTTTCTAGTTGTTATGATATTCATTCATTTGCAGTAGATATGCACACAGAATTAGGTTATTCAACTTAAGATGGCATGTGTTTGGCAAAACCTTATAGTGTTTTAGTGACAGTGATATCACAAGCATATTAAAGTGACTGAAAACAGATGGAAGTCTTGGATTAAGCTTGTTGTTATGGATCTTCATCTTACAATAATGCTTTCCTTTTGGAACTCTTTAATTTCACATTTACTTTGGACTGTTAAATTGGGACATAAAAAACATGGAAGATTTAGAATTTATTTGTTGATATTTAATATTTTCTTCTCACATTTCATCTAAGCTGTTGTGAAAAATACTGCCTTAAACCATTAAGATCATCTTCCTCCATAGTGATCTATGTGAATCTTTTGTCTTCATTGGACACTGTGATACTGGTGCGTTTTGTTTACTTCTATCACCATCAGTAGCTGTATCTTCTCTCAGTGTACGGGTTAATTCTGTTAAAAATACCAGTGCTCTCTCCTCCTACCCCACAACAACCGTGCCATTGTATATTATATATATACTATTATATATATTAATAATGCATATTTAATTAGTTAATTCTTGCAAACATGTCTGTAAAAAGACTGTGGTTCTGGTTATTTAATATTCTGCTTAATACGGCAACAGCGAAGCAATGTGTTTCTGGGCGTACAACAGTTTTCATTGTGCTTTTTAATTTTTTTTCCATATCTCCAGATAAAATTTCAAATGAAATGAATATTTTAGGCTTTCGTAAAAGTGTGATGTTCATAAGGTGATACTTTAACAAAATGGTTGATGCATAAGCTTATGTTATATAATTAGAGGAGCATTTATCACTAAAAAGCATCTTAGAATATTTTCACGAGGAACCAACAAAAGAAGGATCCCCAAAGCAAAGGCTGCATTTTCAAATACAAGAACATTTCCTAGGGACAGAGGAACAATCTTGTGATTAATTACTGAATTTTTACATTCTTGTTGCTGCTGAGATGCCAGCATGGCTAGCATTTGCATGCTAGTCTGCGTGTTACCAGTGGAGTGTGCACTGCCTGTGCTAATCATACAGTAGTGAGATCACAAGATTGGTCACCTGCCACTGAAATATTTGCACTGTGTTACACAGCCATTAGATGGGCTGGAGCATGTTACCTCTACATAGGGCACAGTTGGCTTAGATTTCCAGCTGTTGTTCCAGGTTGGGCGTCATCTCTGTGGCACAACCAGTACCTTAGTTCAAGAAAAAGCAGAGCATGAGGTCCCCAGGCAGGTAAATGACATGGGCCATGTGCTAGGTCTGTCCTGCAAGTTGTGTGGGTTAGGTTCTGTGAGCAGTTAGGGAGCTGTAACAAGCTGTGAGGCAAAGCAAACAGGGATCTCTAATGAGTGTGAGAGAAGTCATCCCTTCTCTTGGGAATGGAGATTGGGTGGAACCAGCCATGTCTTCCTACAGATACTTTTTGTTGATCTTAAATGAAAACTCATTGTAACGTGGGCATTGGTAGTTTCTAAAAGTGTTATGAGCGTGGCAAGCTTGTTGTTAAGTTATATAAAGATAGAAGGGCTTTCACTCTGAGCAATAAGAGTCAAGTCAGACAACGTCTGGGAATTTAATTTCTGCCGAACGCTGCCCGGAGCGAGGAATCCACAGCCCCCATCTCCACACAGCTCCTCTGCGGGGGAAAGCGTCCTCTAGATGGAGCTCCGAGGCCGGCTTTGCGGCAGGTTCTGTTTTGGGTGGAAAAGCTCTTTCCTACCGGGCACCTCCATCTCAGCTGGAGGCGGCCAAATCGCAAATCGGCAGCCAGCGGGGAGGAGGAAGATCGCGGTTTCTTGAACAGCCAACAGCAGGCCAGCGAGGCCGAACTCTGCAACCACGTTCAAAGCTTAATTTCAGGATGCGTTTAAGCAAGCATTGTGGGAGCACAGATATCTGTGGGAAGTGATGTAGGATTTTCAAGCTCAGCTCATTTCAGTACGTGGGGTTCTGGTGAGACGAGCAGGCAGTTCCAGGTGGGCGGCTGGGCACATGCACCAGAGGCTTTTGACTGCGCCATGTCTTGTCCTGCCTTGCTGTGGCTTTGGTGCAAAACAGAAGCCAGGCAGTTTGGGACCCGCCTTAGCTGCTCTCGCTTTCAGAGATAGGAAGACTGATTTTGTGAAAAGAGACATAAAAGTGATAGTCACGAGACTAGTAATAGCACAAGGTTTGCTCATATGGCATTTTTCTTGGGAGAGCCATCCTACTTAGTATGCCTCATTGTTCGTTTTTCATCTGCAAAAAGGGAAAATTCTCTGCCTTGTAGAGATACTGATTTGTGCCCAATACTTTGTTGCAGGGTTTGTGTATATGAATATGTCAATATGCAAGACCCTTTCCTAAAGGTGTTGTCATCTTTTTCTGGTTTTTCCATGAAAAACAATGTTATCTGCACCACAAATATAAATAAATAGGTCTATTTTAGGGAGTTTTCATGAAGGTTTAGCCTAACAGGTTAGACATTACTACATTACATGGTAACAGATTAGCTTCTGATGGCCTCACCACGCTCTCATTGAAAACAGGAGCAAAATCTGGCTGGGCTAAACAAGACAACAGAAATCCTGCAATGCTTAAACCAGGTGTTTCACTCCTCTGTCAGCCTTCTGTATGTGTACCATATATCCCTGTATGTCTAAATATAGATTTTGTTCTTTTCAAGACACTGGAGAATTATAAACCCAGTCCTGTGAGCCATGCTTCAGGCTCATCCAAATATTCTGAAGACAAGCACTGAAGCAAGGCTTGCGAGTTAGGAATGTCACATGAGAGTAAACCACAGGATGAAGCCCAGCTTTGATAATCAATGACTTTGTTCCACATTAGTACTTTGTTCAAGAAGTAAAAATGAAAAAGTCACTAATATAAAATTAAAATCACATCTGGTATGCCACTAACAAAACACATAATGTGGAGCAAGGTATAACGAATGCAATTCATTTCCTCACATGAGAGAATGACCTCCATAACTCACTGGAGACTCTGCCACTCGTGAGTTATGGGTCGTTTTTTTTCTGGTGAAAATAAATTTTACAGTGCCATCGTATACAGCTGTATTTTTTTTTCTCTCTGTAAATTCAAAAAATGAGGAAATGTGATTCTGCTCTGAACATAATGCAAAAAGAAAAAAAAAAGATATCCTCTTACAATGATGTTGTTTTAAATTGAACGTTCTTATTAAGTAAGATATGCTGTATTTCTCTCATATACTCTATGACAATATTTTTGATTAAATGTTGAATTTATTTTCAAGATATTGCTAATGTTAATAAATTCCTTAATCAGTCTCCCTGCATTTATGATACAGGTTGAATCTTTGAGTTTAATCAAAGCTTCTGTTACGCTGAAGGCTATTTATTACAGTATCAACATTCTATTATTAAACTCCTATTTTAAGTTGCTTTAACTCAGCATGAATGCTTTCTCTAGACTGAAAGTTGACACATGGTATGTTGTCAGTTACAATCCTCTTTTCAATTTATTTTTTTTTTTTCCCTAAATAGACCTTTATTATTTTTGTTATACAAGAGCAATATTTAAAGTATAAAACCAGAAAACACCATTTTTTAGATAACTTCCTCTGCCTGAGTATCTACTACTGGAATTTTAAAAAGAATCTGGAGAAGCCCTTTCGTAATAGTCAGGTTAATCTGTACACCAGTGGATATTACATGAATGGAATGTTTTTCCCTCATACTTTATTATCTTTTTAGATGTATAAACTTTGATGTACAGTTATAAAGCATTTGTAGCAAGTCCTGCACTTCCATAGTTCATGCTAAAATGTACTTCTGAGCTACCTGAAACAGGGTTGGTTCCCTGTACTGCCTAAGAATTAACTGCAGCCACATTTTAGACTGTGAAAACAGAGAATATTTGCATTTAAATATATATTTATTTAAGTAGAATTCATGGTCTTCCAAGTGAATAGCAAAGTTCTCACTTGGTATTGCAACAATGAGTGGCATCTCTGAGTGGGCTGTATGTTCCTGCAGAAATGCAAGGACATCAAATCCCACTGTTATTCACTGTCTTTGTATCACTTAATGCTCTTCTTGCCAGTGGGTGAAATTATGCTCCACTGAAAATCAGCGGAATTCAAAATTTCTTACATACAAAGTTAGGTTTTATCTTCCAAAATAAATTGTTTCTTTTATACAATTTCCCCTCTTGCTAAGTGGATCATGTGGCTAGTTGGAGAATGTGGTTCAAGCCTGATACCGTGGAAAGAAAAAGATTAACAGTTTTCCATTTCAGTCATTCTTGCAGGCAATATGCCCTCATGCTTCTGAAGAGTTGAAGAACCATGTTGTTTCTGTTGTGGGTAAGGTGCATCACACCTACAGTGTCCCAAACAGCTTTTAGCCACCTCCTCAGACATGACCTGTTCAGGGTGCTTGAGGTTAGCAATAGCAGCAGTGTTTCTCCTCTGGTATGAGACAGTTCAGGGGCTATAGCACATCTTCTGTACAAGAAGAGGTATAGGGGCAAAAAATATTTGTAGGGATTCACACTGGCATATCTGGTCTGAATTGGCTGTGGGGGATTTCAGTACATCAAATTTTAAAACTTTATATCAAATTCGAGTGGGTATCTGCAGCAGAATTATGCCTTTTGAGTTATTTCCTCCTTAAATCATGTCACTTCATTTCATGTGTCCCAGATAACAAATCTCTTAACTGCTCATATCAGTTCCGTAGAGTATATTTTAGCTGGCATCTTTTATAGGTCTTTTGATTTAACAAATTAAATACCTTTGACAGTAGGAATTAACTAAAATGGCCACCTCAAAATTGAAGAAATCCATGTTAAAGTACTTATCTGAACAATAATTTCAAAATGAAATCAATTTTGTTTTGTATTTCTCTGGTAAGAGATTCCGGTTCCTGTCTTACTGTGTAGTTACTGGTGTTTGTATTCAGCTCTTTTTGCCATTACTGCTTTCTGGATAGTGGGGGAATGCCATGCTGGAAATGCAATGGAGAGATAATAACAGATCACTCTAAGGACATATCTGTTCTGCTAACCATCTAACATGCAGCGGGGAACGTAATATGACAATAAAGCATTTATCTTCTCTTTACTGATATGTTCCTGCTATCAAAACAAAGTTGGCTGTTGCTTGATGGACTAACATTACTTATCCCTTTTGCTACTGATAGTTACAGCTGCTATTTTTTTCCTTTTCTCAGACAGCAGGATTTCAAGAGATTCTGACTGAAATTGAAATTTTAGCTTTGATTGTGGGATGCTTGTGTCATGACCTTGACCACAGGGGAACCAACAATGCCTTCCAAGCCAAGTAAGTTTTCTAATTCTTATTACTTTAATTTGTTTTTCTTCCACAGAAGAGCAAAAGGTGACCAGGATAAAGAATGAAGCATTAATTTCAGGCCTCCCAGGCCAAGGCCAAGTATTCTTATTCCTGTACATAGTGAGGGACTATCCATCTTTATAATTCTCTGTTGTTTGGGGTAATTGCTGCCTTGTCCTTTGTATCAGGCAGTTGATTGGGTTAATCTTTGTGAGCTGACACCAAATATTGAAATGTGGTGCCCAAACTTGATGTTCCTCTCTGGCTCTGTTATTATTAATTCTGGTATTCAACTCAGAAAATACTGAGACTATCTATCTGGGTTTCTCTCTGACTGGAATGCATTAAGTTAAGCATAACCTAGCTAAGCAATTTAAAAAAAAAAAAAAAAAAAGGTAAAACTGAAATCCTGTTTTCTCAACAATTTTCAAAATGGTTTAGGCAAGCACAGCATGTAATTCCTGGCATACGGAGTATGAAACCATCATGTTGGAGCTCTGATACATATCGTCTGCAGTGGGTGGGCTGCTCCTGGTTTGTAGAAATGCCACCTCCTTGGCCTGCTCCATATGCCAGAGTTCCCAGAGTTCCATATGCTTGGAGTCCTGCTGCCGTAGGCAGGGTTGGGCTGGCTGCTCCTTGATATGGTCAGTACCCGCTACAGCACAAGGCTGGATCTCACAGGCAGATTCTTACATTACTTAAGTGAAGTCTTGCTCTCCAGACCATTTTCAATTCCAAAAGTGAATGTCATTCTATTCAAGTTGCTTAGGACCTGATCCAGCAGCCCTGCCTCATGTTTGTCTTTACCGTCCAAGTTCCTGCCCTTAGATGTGTTGCTGAAATAGCAACAGGCTAATGGAAAGTTTGAGGGTGCATTATAGAGTGGTAAGATAACTCTGTTGACCAAGATCAGATTGTTTCCAAAATCTGGTTTTGAAAGACAGTAGGAATTGCCTGTTTGCTGCAGTGTGTAATATGCACTGGCTGCTGTGTTTCTGGGGGTGAGTATCCTTAGTGAACATCACTCATATTGATGTTTCTGATGTTTGCTAAGCTGTCATTTCCTAAGCTATTGGTGCTGCTATACAATCTCAATGAAACAATGACACTGTCTGTATCTTCAATCACTATAGCAAGAAAAATCAATTGCAGTGCTCAAAAGACAGAGCTCGTGGTGCAAAGGTTATCAAGCACTGCTAGATGCCTGTTCGCAGCTGAGTCTTGAGGAGAATCAAAAAAGACGAGACAAATGGGAAGCTCAGCAGATTGATGTTTATGTTCCTAATTTACCAAAATGAAACCTAAGATTTACATCCAGGCCATTTTAGGCTCTGATTAAGTTAACCACTTCTCTACTGTAACATTACACAGCCACATCTCTTGTGCAGAGAGATGGCTGACTTAAAGGCAGAGATTGCAGCATCAGTCTGCTATCACTTAAACTTCCTTGACAACTGAGTACAAAGAGGAGGCTGCCATTTTATGACTCCATAAAGAAATTGCTGAAGACATTTAACAAAAGACAAAGATTCCCACACATACAAAATATCCCTGAAAATGGAAGCTGCAATTTTCATAACAGCAGCTATGATTTATTTCTCTAACTTGGCTTACAAATTTAAGCACGTTTTCCTATTTTGTGTTCAGCGCTACTGTTCTGTGTTCTGAAAGTTCAAGAGCTATACAATGAAGGCAATATCACAGCTGTCTGAAATGTCTCTGTTATATATCTCAACACCACATTCTCTAGGGATGATGTTTCCTGGACATCTTTCTCTCTAATATAGCTGCTTCTGATAATTAAATAGCAGTATGGTGCAGTTTTATAGTTTATTTTCCTAGGAGACTCTTTCTGTTTGTCTCCAGCATAATCTCTTGTTCTCATTTCTTTGGAAAGAAAACCCATCTTGTCGCTCTAGGCTGGGTCCCAGAAGTGAAGTAATGATGAACAGTAACTATTCTGACAATCCAGTTCAATTCTCTGCACCTCCCAACAATTCTCAATTTAATAACTGTATTTCATAGGTTTTTGTTCTTTAAACTTGGGAAACCCAACTGCTCTGTGCCTTTTGAAGCTTGATTTTGTTTTAGATAATAAACATGATAAAAAAAAAAATACATTCTAGACAGATGGTAAACTTTACTTTTACATTTACTACTCTCAGTGCTGTTTTTTGGTTACATTACTTTTTTTTTTTAAGTGTGTGATTTTAGATATAGACAGAACCTCACTGCATTTGGACTTTTTTTTTTTTTTTTTTTTTAAGGTATGTAATCACCTTTTTGTAAGCCTTTTTTTGTTAATATCTACTAATAACTGAAAATTAAAAGTAACAGAAGAGTCGATCTCTTGATCCCTGCTCAAGGATAATACAGTCTGTTTTTACTGCACAGTTTTTACAGCACTGCTAAGGCTCCTTGGAAGTTGCATTCCATAACTTTGTTCTAGGAACTATCTTTAGTCAGCTGATGGTATTTAGCATAAATATAAATGCCAGGTATTTGGCTATAAATGACTATTTTGATCTGGCCAACTCTCAAGTATGGTTGCTGACATGGATAAGGACAAGTGTGACTGCATGCCTTTATTACTAAATTTTCTCTGAAATCTGCTTTGTAAGCAACTGAGCAGCATTTGTTGACTCCTCGCATTCTGTTTCAGGAGTGGATCAGCTTTAGCTCAGCTCTACGGCACCTCTGCTACCTTGGAGCACCACCATTTCAATCATGCTGTCATGATTCTCCAAAGTGAGGTACAAAGCATTACTATTAATCTCACTATAATCTGTTGGGCAGCTTCAGCCAGGGAAAGGAAATACCACATACAGTACCTTCTTAATGCCCTCTCCTTGAGGAATTATTTATTGGTTACCTCAAAGGTCACAACTAGCACAAAATTAAACAATTACAAATGCTGATCGTAGATCCCAGAGATTATATCTGTCTCAATCGGCTAGGGGCAAGGAGAATATATCCTAATCATATTATCAGTTTTTCTGTCTTACACAGATCCTGCTCAGGACCTTATAGTTACATAAAATGCTCTTACCTTTGCCCACAAGTGTTGTGTTGCACTCAGTGTATCTCAGTCATCCTTTACTGGTTCTGCGTTACTTTACTAAATGTTTGTGAGTTTTTTTAATTAACATCAGCAATATTACACTGTCCAAAATACACTAGCTGCTGTGCAGATTCCTATAAAGACATAGTTCCTGCCTAGAATACCTTATGCTCAACAATATGCAGGTTACACTGCCCTAGAGGTGTTATAAGTGGGAGAAGTAGAGGGATAGACACGTAATCTTTATGAAGAAAATGGATGTATTTTGTTAATTTACAGATAGATTGTTACAAAATGTGTTCAGTATATATAAAAAGTCTTATTCGTGCAGCACAATTAGAGACTATTCTGATCTGCATTAACTTTTGAATGGCATGGGGATGTTCACGATTATAGGCAAATGGGAACTGGGTAATGCCTTTACTCTGTATGCAGTGTCTACAGTCAGTGGTCTAAGACTGACCTCTGGGTTTAGTGTCCAGTTTTTTAACATAATGTTTACAATGTAGACATGGTAAAGGAGAGCCCCAGCATGAGATTTAAACAATTCAATCTGGTCAGTTTAACCTGATTATCTAAAAGATGATCCCCTAGTAAATGGCTCTTTAGCTAGCAGAGAAAGACATAACAAAAAGCAGCATTTGAAGGCTAAATAGACCTTTTCACAGGGAATAGGGAAAAGTAGTGTTTTTTTTCTTTTTATTTTGTTTTGGTTTTTTGTTTGTTTGCTTGTTTTCTTTAAACTAATGAGACTTTCTGCCCAAAGAAGCCTTCTTGGCTCTTCAAGTCTTCATGACTGAATGCCCTTCTGAAGACAGGCTTAAAACATGGACAACTCTGTGCAAGTTTATAGCTCATGTCAGACTAGATGCTTTAAAAAAATCCAGCTTAGAATTCAATAAATTCATTAAATTACTTTTTTTTTTTTTCCTTGGAATCTACTTCTTTTCTGGATGCTTCCTTGAATCTATGATCTTTTGCAGATATAAAATTTTACTTGAACTACAAGTTCTCTTTTTTAATCATTCAAGAAGCTGCTGCTTCTAGTCCTCATTTCCTGACCAGAAAATTAATCACACGAGATATTTATCCACTAGGTACTATTTGCTAATGGGATCACAACACCACTCCTTTTGGAATAAATACAGATTTGGATCCTCCAAACTACTTAAATAGACATATCAACTTGTACAAGCTGAGCAGTTTGTTTCTTGCCTCAAATATGCTAAAATTAGATAGTATCCTATGCACTAATGTTGACATCCTAATCTGGTTTTGGCTATCTAAAATTAAACATAGAACAGTGCATGATTACTTTGAATGTTTTATCATGCTGGAAAGACGAGCTATTTATTCTCTACTTCTGTCATGCTAACCTCAATATAGGTGATTTTGAGCTTTGTGCTGGCATGGTTTTACACATAATGAAACAGATCAGAAATGTAAAAAATAAACAAAAAAATTACAGATTGACAACTTGATAAATTACTCCTGTTGTAATAGCTGCTGTTTTCCTCATACATCTTGCTTTGCTATTTTTTTTTTTTAATTTGTTCTTCTCAAACTTTACATTTTCAAATCCTTTTCAATGCTTACCTAAAGATAAAAACTCATTTCACTGTTACAAAGGCCATGTTTTATGTATGGCAGTTATATTTCTTAGACCAACATTGAGCTAACTTATTAAATAAATAAATAAGAACCAACTCTTTCTCCAAATCTTGCCTTGTCTTCCCTCAGACGTTCATGGCTGTAACAATCCCATCTCTGGAAAATTCTTGGTTTTAAGTGCATTTTAATATTCCTTAGCAGTATGTGGCAGTGCATACTGAATGTGCACATTACACTGCTAAATGCCACCAAAATAAGACTGTTTACCAAGAACATCACTGATTCTATGGGTGATTTCATAGAGAAATTGTAGGATCTCTTCCCTATTGGTTTTCAGAATTCCAGTTACAAAATACCTCTCTGCTCTTGAATAGCAATATATAACTAGTTTGTATCCCTTCATTCTGGCTATGGAGCACCTTTCAAATTCTTAAGCCCATGACCCCTATAGAGTATCCTATCAGACCTTCAAACCACAGAAAGTTGTGGCTCTTCAGCCTGTGCAGGGAAAGCTTGTGTATGTGGCAAGAATGCAGTAATGGGTCAGAGTGAGCAAACAGGCTGTTTTGAATGAAAAACTGATTTAGTGTCTTTGACTGTTCCAACAGCAGTTTGTGTGCCTGCAAGCAGCAGCACAGATAAATCTATTAGGAGCACAACTCAAAAGCTGAAATGCCTGGCTCCCAGAAACATTTAATAAGAGGAAAGATTGAGATGTATCCATAGTTTTCCTCCATAAACTGAGTCTGTGCAGGGTAGGAGTAAAGAGTAAATCTTTCCTCAAGAGGCTATAATTTCAGCAGAGTTTAGTAAAACATCCCAGATGCTTGATTACAATTGTCAAATCTTACACCCCGATGTAATCTCCACAGTGTTAACATTATTATTTTGTCATAGATTTGCCATGAATCAGAAAAGGCCTCTGCTAGAGAGAAACAGTAGACTGTTAGAAAGAGTTAGAAAACCTTTTAAAAACCAATATTGATTGCTAGTCCTTTACCTTCTTTATCTCTTTCATTATAGGGTCACAACATCTTTGCTAACTTGTCCTCTAAGGACTACAGTGACCTTATGCAGCTTCTAAAGCAATCGATATTGGCAACAGACCTCACTCTGTATTTTGAGTAAGTATTGGCATTTCTTGTATTTGAGAAATGAAAATTCGAAGCATGTACTCTAATGACCTATTAAATACCAATAAGGATATATAATATGAACAATTAATATTTAGCTGTGGTTGAAAAGATTTAGTCTAATACTTTGTATATTTTAGGCTAATAGAAATATCTCAAGTGTCTAAGTAAGTTTTGCTTTAATGTGTAATGTCTACATCGACAAAAGACAAGGGAAAAGTCCTGGGCTCATACTTGAAAGCAATCCCAGGAATCAGCTACAGTTTGCTGCCATAATTCTTCTGTCCCTTATGCGATATTTCTTCAGATATGTAGAAAATCAATGACATTTTAGAATTCTTATCCACCATTTTAGTGTTTCTAGCAATCTATGCTAAAAATATTATACTTAATAAAAAAGATGGATAATGAGGTAATGAACACATGTTGCTTTTTGAAGATAACTTGTATCAGAAGAGAAATATGTTGTGGAAAGTTTAACTCTCCATTTTTCTCATCTGCAAGTCAGATCTCTTAAGTAGTCTTCAAGTTGATGCTACGTTGTGTTTTCAAACACTGTTATTACCAAGCTACATTTGCAGTAAGACTGGAGTGTGCATGAGGCTGGAGGAATCATGATGCCACCACCATGTGATGTGGCTGGAGCCTTTTCTCTGGCATGTACCTGGCTGTCTTGCAGGGAGAGCACCATCAGGTGTCCAGCTTTGGGGTGCTGCCTTCGAAACCTTGGATCGCTGGGCTGAGGTGAATGGGATGAGGATCAACAAGGCCAGGTGCCACATCCTGGACTTTGGCCACAAGAACCCCATGCAGTGCTACAGGCTTGGGGATGAGTGGCTAGATAACTTTGAAGAGGAAAGGGACCTGGGGGTGTTGGTTGATGCTTGGCTGAACATGAGCTGATAGTGTGTCCAGGTGGCCAAGAGGGCCAACAGCATCCTGGCCTGCAGGAGCAGGGAAGTAATCATCCCCCTGTACTCAGCACTACTGAGGCTGCACCTCGTGTACTGTGTTCAGTTTTGGGCCCCTCACTACAAGAAATACATTGAGGCCCTGGAGCGTGTCCAGAGAAGGGCAACAAAACTGGTGAGAGGTCTGGAGCACAAGTCTTATGAGGAGCAGCTAAGGGAGCTGGGATTGTTTAGTTTGGAGAAGAGGAGGCTGAGGGGGAGATCTCATTGCACTCTACAAGTTCCTGAAGGGAAGCTGTGATAAGGAGGGGTTTGGCCTCTTCTCCCAGGCAACAAACAGGACCTGAGGAAATGGCCACAAGTTGTACCAAAGGAGGTTTAGGTTAGACATAAGGAAAAACTTTTTCTCTCAGAGAGTGGTCGGGCACTGGAATGGCCTCCCAAGGAGGTGGTACAGTCGCCATCCATGGTGGTGTTCAAGAGGTGTATGGTTGAGGAGCTGTGAGATATGGTTTAGTGCTTGTGGTAGCAGTGGTAATGAGAGGACGTTGGACTAGATGATCTTGCAGGTTGTTTCCAACCTTGCGATTCTATGATTCTTTCTAGCCTTGACAAGGCTTCATCCTTAGGAATTTTTGTCGGATGTCCATTAGCATCCTATCTCATACATTATTTGGTAATGTATCCCTCAACTTTGAGAGAGGTGAACATAGATTCCTCAATTACTGCATACTAATAGTTGGTTAGTTACCACGTGAATTTTCCAGAAAACTTCAGAAATTCTAACTGTTCAACAATGCATCTTTAACTATAAATTGTAAAAATACTAACTGGGATGCTGCTATGTTTGCCAATATTGGGTTATTACATAAAGAGCTGTTTCTGAACAATACTGGCAGCAGAGACATTGATGTTCTTTGCTTTCTGCAAGTGTATTCTCAAAGAAATTGTACTTAAGGTTTTTATGAACAGTTTTAGCCCACGTTTGTAGATATGAAGATCCTCAGGAAGACAAATCCTTTTAGGCACACAATTTTTGAAGCAGTCTGTTACGCTTGCTAGGATCTGGAGGTCTGCTATGGCAGTGGAACTTGCTGACAGCTTTAAGTGGGATACAAGGGTCATGGGGATGTTTAAGTACAGATTCTCTTGTCTAACTGTAAATGACAGGAATGCACAATTGGTTTGTGCTGTCAGGGAGAGGATGAGTAGAAAGGACCTAGAGGTGCCCTGCATGGCACCATGCACTGCCCTGTCTGAGACCATGCAGCCTGTGGAAGAGCCAGAAAGCCTAATCCTGGAGAGAATCTGCAGCAAGACTTTCAAATGGAAGCCAGACACAATGGAGTTTTTTTTTGCTGCCTGCCTTAGGCCGAAAAACTACACGGTCAAGTGGTCTTTCTATTTTTAATGCAGAGAAATAATGTCCAAAGAGGATATCAGCTAAATTTCAAAATGGAAAATGTACTTAATTTTAGTGGATAATTTTAAATGTTGTTCACAGATAATACAACAAGAAAAATAATTGAATCAAAATGATGTTTATGGAAATCAACTGAAATGATGTCTTGAGCCACTGGACTGTAAAGCAGCTGTTTTGTTGTACAGCAAATTAGCTTTCCCTTTCAGACTATACACAAGAGTCAACGTTACTCAAAAGCATTGCAAAATTTCTTAAATTCTGGCATGCTATGATGCTTAATAGCATTAAAACTCTTCCTGTTGGACATTGTGCCTAAGCAACCAGCAGGAAGCACTGAATTATTTCCTTATACATGGATGCTTTCCTCAGGTTGACTCTCATACTAGAAATCCTCTGTGGTGTTAGACTGAAGCTTTGGCATCCATTCCTGAGGATGTCAAAGCAAGATTCTTAACATTTTCTGTTTCTGCTTTTATGAACCCATATACTTTAAATTTGAATGTGTGAGGTTTTTGGGATCTCATGTTCCTGACCTTTCAGCTTTAAAAACTATTGACTTCCAGTAACATATGAATTTCCCAGAATAATCAACACTTCAAAATGAAATAATTTGTACTCATCAATTCTGTAATGTGAAATTCTTAATATTTTATTTCAAGAAACATAAGGGATAGGATATCATATTATCTCTACATCTGTATTCTAATTGCCATTGTAAAATCTGTTATGTAAAGGCCCCTGTACAATTCTGTCCTTTCACTGGGGGCAATGTTCCCAAAAGCATGCAACCCCTTGAGTATAAAAATTGTAGTCTATGCCATCCAGATTATGCTTTCAGTAATTACTGTGGAAAATTTCAGCCCAGCTGAAGTAAGTGTGAAAAATATAAAACTCTGTAAACTTCTTCCAGTTAGGATTCTCACATGAGACAAAAAACTGGACTGTCATCCAAAACATAGGTATTTGGTTTCCAGATTTGATGCTAATATATTGTATCACTCTAGGGAAGTTGCTCTGTATTTCTGTACCTTTTGTCATACTAGGATCTGTTGCGTATTGTGTGTGTGGTCACACTGTGTGCAATAAGAGTCCTTTGAAGGCCAAGTGTGAGTTGTGATAAAATTACGGACTATGACAAGTCCAAATGTTGGTACTCAATAGTCAACAAAAAAGCAAGCTTTAACATGTCCCTATTCACAGAGACTGGCAAGATCTTCTGAAAGACAAAGCATGAGGTCCAGCAGGGATACCTAATTTAAAGTCAGTGAGAACTACACATTAAAGATGCCCACAGTCTCTGTGTTCCGTCTGTTGGAAATAACAGTAATTACAGGGCTCTGAAAAACCCTCCGGAATCCAAGAGTTAAAAAGCATTTTGCAAGGACAAGTAAAGTGAAGTGTGTGCATAATTCAGGAGTATTTCTATTGTCTGTCTGTCCACTTCTGTAGTCAGACATTTCATGCTTCCATGGTATCATTTATTTCCTTATCTGCAGAGGCTATAAATACAGTATTGCTTTTACTAGGCAGCTCTGACATTGGTAACAGACATTTATAGAACATGTTCGGAAATTAGTATGTTTCGCTTAAATGGACTGTCAGTGTAATGTCTTCAACAATAATAAATGAGGTGCGATGATATTGTATCATTCAGAGAACCACGTTTCTGCTGCAGCGCTGCCCAGAAAGTGGCTGTTTCCCTTTCTGACAACCGTTTTTGTTGCAGGAGAAGGACAGAATTCTTTGAACTTGTCAGTAAAGGTGGTTATGATTGGAATGCTAAAAACCATCGAGAAATATTTCGGTGAGCACTACCATTTCTTGCTTTCTGGTTATTTCAACATGTAACCATATTTGTTAAAGGAGATTCTTACGTCATGGAGGAAAGACTACAATAAGAAGGTAGCTTGCTTTAAAAATGCAATCTGTGATATGAAACACATGATACGATTTATAAATGTTACTAAACTTTAGCAGAGGTATAATCAGTACAACTTCACCTTCTCCATTCCTACTTCTGCCTCTGTCACGTATTTTTCCCTTTCTCCCAGCCTTACCAGTTACTGCTCAGCCTTTCTCCTTTTTCTCAAAAAAGCATCGGTATTCTGCCTTAGGACCCAAAGATCTTCCTTTTCTGCTTCCTTTTCTCTCCTCCTCTCAGCTGCTTTCTGTCACAGGCTATGTTTCTCTCCATTCTTGTTGTCCGTAACTGGGAATTTGCAGATACACAATACTCTTCTAACACTCAAGAATGACCTGAGCATGCACCCTATAGATACTTTAAATGGTGGGAGTGTACCCCATACTTGAGACATAAATGTGCATATTTGTATATGCATCTCTTATTATATCTCAATTTTGTTAAAATACTGTTTCCCTCTGGAAATTATTTTAAACCAAGGAAATTAGCCATTTTCTGTTTTCCATATCATTTCATCCACTCCTAATTTCAGATTCAGGCAATATATTTGATGCTTCATTTTCAGTGCCCTTGTTCTTCATTTAAACTTTCCTAGACTTTTATCTGCATCATGTACTGTACATAAACGCTTTCTACAGCTGAATGGTTTCTTTCTTCTAATGCATATAAAACATGGTTGTAGCTAGGTATTAAACTACAGTGGAACAGTATAGCTCATAGTAAATCTTAAATTTTTATTGTAGATGAGCAGTAGAAACTGCTTAAACAGTGTCTGGGTTGCCTCCTGTGATTATAGGTTCTCTTGCAACAGCAGTCACTTACAAATAGGCATATAAATTAATCCAGTTTGCAGGTATTAGTATATAATAATACCCTTGCTTATATCATGTGAAGTACGTGCTTTCTGGTATTTATATTGATATGGTATATATATTTATATAAATAGTATCAGGAGTACTGCAACATTAGCTGTTATTCCCTTGCAATGCCATTACTTTTCTAGTGTGCAATTCACAATACCAAAAATTCATTGTCTGATGACTTGAAATACAATTATGTTTCCCGGGCACAATTGTGATGTAAAAGCCATGCTGATCGCTGGGGTTTCAAACATGTCATTCTTTTCAGGAGGAAAAGAAGGTAACAGGGCTGACATTTTATACATATATATATTATTTATTTATGCATCCAGAGCAGAGTTGTTCAGAAATCCAACAAAGGTTGATTCAGCTTGTATTGTTCATTTCTGTTTTTCAGATCAATGCTAATGACAGCCTGTGACCTTGGAGCTGTGACCAAACCGTGGGAGATTTCAAGACAGGCAAGCCATGATTAATAGCAGGGCTGGGAGGAGGCGGGACTGGCGGGACAATATTCCCAGGGCCCTGGCTTACAAGGGACCGAAACTGGAATCAATTTACAGCAGTATTAATGCTATAAAAAATAGCAGGGGGTTCTGTAAGAAATACTTTATTGCTTAATCTTTCCATGTATGCATGCTGGTGAGCAGCACGTTGGTACCTGAGGAGATCTGGTTTTACAACCTCTCCTCTTATTAACCTTTTAAATCCATATCAATAAAAGGATAGATTAAACAACAACAATGAAAACCAGGAGCCACATGTAGCTGCACTTTCTTGGTTTGTTCTAAAGTTTTCCTTGGTCATGGCAGAATCTTCCCTTAATCAGAAGATGATCTGCAAACTTTGATTAACATCAAATTTTTCTGTATAAGAGAATATGTTCATTTTTATCAACTTTGGGAAAAAAAAAAAAAAAAAACGACGAGTGTAGCATAGAGATGTTTTTAGCATCCTGTACTTAGAAACAAAGAAAGATTCAGGCTTTTGCTGCTAAGTAGGTCCAGTAGAAATATATACATAAAACTCAGGTCCAACCGCTGACTACAGCAAATAATTACAACACACTTAAGTAAGTGTCTAGCTTACTAAACAAACGCTTATTCTAATGCTCTTGTCCTTTACCATGCAATTTTCCCTTTTCTAGCCATCTTCCCATACTTTGCACCCTTCATTAATATTTCTTCTTTCCCGTACTAGTAATTCTCTGTCCCTCATTAAAGTCCAGAACAAGTTAGTAGCAGGTTGGGTAGTGAGATAGGATTTTGGAGGAATATGCAACATAATGCAGCAAATAGGAAATATATCAGCACAACCGGGTGTAGGTGAGCAGCTGCAATGAGTTTGACAGGCTTAATGTGAAAGTGACAGCTAAAAAGATGAGTTGAAGGTGAGGAGCTGGACAAGTGAGCTAGCTGTCAAGGCAGGAGCAGCCAGATTTCTTGGATAGGGACACAACGTAACCGGAGATGAAAGGGAAGGGACTTGCACTCCTTTGCAGCGGTACCAAAATAACACGCACACGGTAACCCAGTAAAAAAGCATTAATGAAGTGAGGGCTTCAGCTCAGTTTGCAGTTTTGTCTAATGAGTCTTTCTTTCTTGCTTTTACAAGCAGACTAGAACAATAGTCCTTCTAAGGCTATTATCTCTTCTTGCCCAGAAAGTGACCACCTCTCAAAGAAATCAGGGCATTTGCTCTTATTCTGCAGGGAAATAAGTCACAAGACCTTAAAGTGCCACTTAGCCACTGCTGCAATTCGTGCAAATTCTTCTCGCTTTTCCTCTTTACCCCTGTGAGCTTCTCAATTTTCCTTGACAGCCAAAATATCAGGTAGGGTCTGTTTCCCATGCTGTGAATCTTTGTGTTATGGTGTTCAATTAGTGCTGAACGTTCTGGCACTTTATCATTTTTGAGGTTTGCACTTGAAAATTCCCCTGAAGCCTAGCATATACGTTCACTATGTATTGAAAAACCCTATCTGAGTGAAACATTAGCTGGTTGAACAGGGAAGCTAATCAGTGCACAGAAGAAAAGTAGAGGAAATAGTTGGACCTCGAGTGTGCCTAAAGGAAAAAAATATGAAAAGTAAGGGAGAAAGAAACTTAAGTATATGCATAAACGAATAAAGATGAAATGTTGGAAGTAAAATATTAGAAAGAGAGGACAGACAGAAGGACAAAAGAAGAGGGAAAGGGACACAAGGAGAAATGCGATCAGAATAACAGTGGGACAGGGATGAGACTACATCTTGATTATTTTTATGCAATGCACTTGGCAAACACTTAATTGCTGTTAAGTTGTTAAATTATTCCTCTGTCTGGAGTATTGATCCAAAATTTTATTAGTGTACTGGGATTACATACGTTATAAAGTTCCAAGCTGCGTGATAGCCTGGTTCAAGATTTAAGAGTACTTTATAACACCACTTCACCTATTTCCAATTTATTTTGGTACTTCCTATTTCAAGTTTAACAAGCTCAGGATTTGTGTATGTTAGATACTGTGCAATTGCTAGATCAAGAAATTTCGAGACTTATAAAGTACAGGTTCTCTTGGTTCACCCTGTTATGCTGTGGTGTTATGAAATCACGTCTTACCTCAAAATCACTTGAAAACTATAATCAGGCATGACAGGAATTTTAGGAACTGAATTCTGATTTCAGTAAGTTAGTTTCCTTTTTTTTTCCTTCAGTATCTCAAGTGTCACCTGTACCGACTTTCTAAGCCCTGCATTTAGAAAGGGCTATTATATCAAAATTGTTCACTGTTTTGGTTTTTTTAAATTCCTATTAATTTTGTTATTAAATTTCATATACTTCTGAGATTATATGCTGAACAGAATAACAATCTTCATTCACAAAAATCGGAAAGGCATGTTCCAACTTCCAACCTACCACATCTTGCTTTTGATTCAATATGATAATCATAGTCTGAGCTCATATGTACTGTAGTGATGACAGTTGTGGGGGGAGGGGGGGGAATAAGTCTAGTGGAGAACAAAAACTTTGATTTCATATTAAATTATGACAACAGAGGTTACTGGTTAATTAAGTTCCTTTGACAAGTGAAGTTGTTTATACAGGGCAACAGCCTGTAAATACCCAGAGTGCTCTTACATTTTACAAAGCACTTTTACAGACATAATTACGCGTGCCAACAAGAAGCTATCATTTTCTATTCTGTTCTCAATACTTTACTAAGTTGCACACAACTACAGAGTGCTGCCTCCACACTGCAATGTCTTTCCCCAGTTGATTCCCTATTGAAAAGTGGTAAATATGACTTTTTCTGGTTATGGCTATTTATATCCACCTGTGTGCCCCGCTCTTAAAAGTATACAAACATGTGCCTGACATCAGTCATGCAACTAGGGCTATTAACTTCTTTACAGCAAAGCACAGGCTGAAGTAATGATCTAAGCAAGAACTTAGTACCCTAAAAGTTATGTTACAAGTCCTCTAAAGTTTATTGTGATTTGTATTTTAGGCAGCTGAGCTGGTAACCAGTGAGTTTTTTGAACAAGGAGATAGAGAAAGATCTGAACTGAAACTCATTCCTTCAGTAAGTATTTATCACTTCTGAAATAGTTATTTATTTGAATAGGATAAGAAAATATAATTGGATTCATGGAAAAAACAACAACAACTGCATTTTGGTACGGAAATAAATATCTTTGAATAAAACAAAAGCTCTCTCCAAAAAGGAGATGCACTGAAAGTTCACACATAAAAAGCAGTACAGGCAACAGAGTCACTTTTCCTTTGAGCCAATCTCTGTTTTCTTTACCTTCTCACAGGGTTATTCTGTCATTCAATTTTCTAAGCAAAAGGTATTATTTTTAATACATAATTTCAAATAAAACCACGATACACTTAGGAAATTAAGCTGCTGCTGTCTGCTATGTGTTATTTGATATATCAAATACTGAAAAGCATTTCTGTAGCTACGCAACCAAACACAACATGGATTGAAAGGTTAAATTAACTGGAATATAGGTAGATGGGTATAAAGTATCAAACAAGAATGAAGAAAAAAAGATCATTAAAATGTTCAGTGAATGATTTGAAGAGAGAGCTTTATTCAGGTTAAATACTTCAAACCATTTACAAGCCATTAACTGAAGGAAACAAGAAAGTCTTGAAAAGAATCTAACTTACAAGCCAAGTGCTGTTGCTTCTAAAAATATTCATTCTGGTGGCTCAGATTTGTTCTCTGTTTGATAACTGGCACATGAGCATACTACTTGTGGTGATGTAATGAAATAAAGGTTAAAAAGCTTGTAGAAAGTGTTCAGATAGAGAGTTGTTAGTCAGCAAGATAATGTGATCTTACCTTCTCTTGTATCTCAAGGGTCTTTTTATTGCATTGCCCTTGGAAAGATCTGAAAAGGGCAGTATTTTTCCAAATGATTTTAACAGGAAATAGAGTTTTCCAAGATCACACACAAGATTCTCAATTAAGACTAAGTCCTCAAATTTTAGCTCCATGTCATTTAGATATTCTGTGTGATAACTATATGTCAGAAAGAGCAGGACACAACTAGAAGAAGTCAGCCAAGTATTTAATATGTATAGCCTAGAGACTGTGGGAAGGGAAAGAAGGAAACTAAGTTTTCTGAGGAGACATCAAGCTGGGGGCAGATGAGCCTAGAATAAGAACAGACTTTCCACTGAAACACCAGAAAGGTTTAAAATTTGGGATTTTCAGAGAATAAAAACTTCCGTGAATGGTATGGATGAGCCACTAGAAGGAGGATTAAGATCCTGTAGAAAGAAAAGCTGATCTCCAACAGGGTACAGAGGAAACTCACATTCAAACCCTTGAGAACTCATTTTCTTCCATCTCCTCTCATAGAGCAGTATAGCCAATAATTGTGCCTCTTAAACACCAGCTTAGGTCTCTCTAATTTACTCTCTATAGACTGTAGAAGGTCACTGAATTAAGATGTTTCCAGAAGAATAAATTAATAACTGTTCCCCAGACTGGTCTGTTGACTCCCCATGCTTTGGCTTCATGGCCATGGCTGGTTTTCCAAAAAGAGTCTGTAGCTGGGAGGGAGGGAGCCAGCCCAGACCTCATGTGAGAAAAGAAAAAAAATCTGCTCAAAGGTATCTACTATACATTTCTACAGGAGGTTTCTTTCCATCTCAACCCCAACTGCAGAACATTTATTTTACATTATGGACTTGTAAAATTCAAATACATTCACCCTACAAATTTAGAAACAGAAATGAAAATAAACGTTTTGTTCTTCATGCCAGACAAAGCAATAAGAAAGATTGCAAAGATTAACTATAGTTTACAAAACGTTCTGGTTGTAAGAATTTGATCATGGCTCTGAAGTGTTGGATGATATGCCTGTAAAATACTCTGGTGTAATAAACCATGACAGTTTTGTTCCCTTCTCAATTCAGGCCATTTTTGATCGGAACAGGAAAGATGAACTACCCAGGTTGCAGCTCGAGTGGATTGATAGCATCTGCATGCCATTGTATGAGGTAATTTTTACTTACTGCTCCTATAGAGCCCAGAGAAGATTGTTCTTGCCTCTCTAGGGAAAAGAGTTAGCTTACTGTGCAGCCTTGAAGGCCCCTGGAATGCTTTATCTCTCTTCGAGTTTAACAGGAGAGTGAACTCTATGCAGAAATCTTCAGTTTCCCTGAAGACAGTTTTATCTGTAAATATAATTTCTCTGTGAGTAATGAAAGCTGTTAAGGTAACTGTTTATTTTGTTTGAGACAAACTGATTCTTTTTGTGCAAGGTGTGGAGTGCTCAGCAGGGTGGTGCTGGTGGGATGGACTCACCATGTGCTGCTGTCAGCCTGTGCCTGGGAACACATCCAAATACATGTGATCCAGGTGATACTCAGGGCTGAGCCTTTGCACTTCCTTCTGATTCCTTTTCAAATTGTTAAAGGACTCCCTAGGCCAAGTCTTTAAGGTCAATGACAAGTGATTTGTAGTTTAACCTATGTGCTGTTTAACTGGGACCTTAATCTTTTAAATGTTTCTATACAGGTTGCTTGGATGTTTGGTTATGGTATAAACACTCAAGTACTACTTGGTTGGGCTCTGAATAATGTTTCTCTCATTGGATTAAACTAGCTTTGGAATTTGACTTGTGCATAACATGAACTTCACCATTTCAACTTATTCTCTCTTATCTGCACAGAAAGCAGAGCTACACAGACAGAATGATAAATGGAAAATGACACTATAGAAACTTAACCATCGATAACTGTGTCAGCCAGAATTTTCCTACATGCTGAAACCACAGAGACCACCTTCCATTTTATTAAGAAAGATGATGTGCTTCCCCTACCCACTCTACCTCATGGCATTTGGGATTGCCACTAAAGAAGGGACTGTCCAGTAGCAAAGGCAACCCCTGTTGTGTAACAGCAAGAATGTGAGCTGGTGTCAAAAGTGAGGTGGGCTAATGCTTTGACAGGAAATCCTGTTGCTTTCTCGTGTCAGTCTTTATCAGGATAAAATAAACTGTAAATCCATAGGTTTCAACCAATTAAGACAAGGCAAGCACAGGGGACCCATAGAAAGTTACATTTTTTTAAAATATTAAGCTCATCTTTGACACCAGTGGGTAGGGAGAACTGACACTGGAGGAAAACTCTAAAAACAATGTTCCCTTCAGTATAATAGTTCATATTACACTAGAATGCATATTATATCAGAATTCACAATTTATTATCTGAAAAAGTGCAATAAAGCAGGAAGAACTGATCATCAGACCATCCTCTGCATGAGAAGACTAGATCTTAGCACTAATGCTCTGGTTAGCTCCATCTTAGCAGGAGATCTCTGGGGAATATATTCACAACTGATTTCCCTGTTTTCTGCTGTCTTTGTATCATGCTGTGCAGCTATTAGCCTGCTGCTCAACAACTTAAAAAGGAGACACCATCAAACCTGGAAGTCATTGCAGCACCAGCCTTAGGGGTAAACAGAAAACTTGATGTCATAGTATCACACTGCAGGAGATTCTCTCTTGAATGTGTAGTCAAGTTTTAATTTTCATATCCAGCTTAATCAAACCTCAATACACATCACATCAGCAGTGTACTCAGGCATTCTAAATCTTCTGGTTAGGGCTGCCTGAGCACGCTCCAACTATGACAAAGTCCTAGATTCTAATTTTTTCCTTTCTAAATATGTTCTTTAAAATCCTAGCCTCTATAATCTGTTGTTGGGACTGCATGTGGGGACAGAATGGGTTACATCATTACGAATGCAACAGAAAGAGGCAGAGTGGCAGCTGACAAATTAGTAAAATCTTAGCAGTACTTATATAGCTCACTAGCACAAAGCTTTTATAAGCAGTATGTTTGACAAACATTTGACACTTGTTTTGATACCAAAATTACAACATTAAGTCAATAAAGAACAAACTCAAGGCTTTTGCATATAATTACTTTATGCAAGTGATTAAGTCCTTGGTCTATCTGGACACATCCTGGTGCCCAGAGGCCTAAAGAGAGCTCTGTAGGGAAACGCATGCATCCATACTGACACAGCTGCTGAGGGAGGACTAATGCTGTGCTCCATTTTACTTGACACTCAGACAGCAAAAGTGGGTCTCAACTCCCACTGAAATCAGATTGGAGTTTTGCTTTGACAAGATCAGGAGGCCCCTGAAGTAGTCCCAAGAGTAAACTATTCTTGGTAGCTTTGGATTTTTGAAGTGTGCAATATAGAAGGACCTTCTTAACCCAGACTTAAATGAGCACTCTGGTGTCATTGGCTGTGCTGCAACAAACCAAGTTGTCCACAGTCCAGACTTATGAGTTAAGTCATATACCAGAGTGCCCACAAAGAACATTTGATAATTACAACCTTCGGTATACTTCACAGAGCTTTATCGAGAGTTGTGGCCTCCCCCTGCCTTATGCTTTTCTCCTCCTTTCTGAAAGATTCTTTGGGACTTGATCAGTCTTCTGCGGAGATTTGGCACTATCCACCTCCTCTGTATGCATCTACTCAATTTTCTGCCTTTCCTCAGAACAGCTCTCAACTTTGAGGTGCACTTTTTCTCCCAAGGGAAGGACGATCAAGCCTCCTTCATCAGGGAGATGGGTGTCACAGCAGTGCATGCACACAGAAGGAGATTTATACCTTTGCTCACCTGGCTGGAACTGTTCTGTTTTTTTTTGTCTTTTTTTTTTTGTTTTTGTTTGTTTGTTTGTTTTTGGTAAGAAGTTTTAAAAGCAACTAGCAATTCCTCAAGATCTGTGAACCTTCTGCTAGCCATCATGAAAAGGTCTACAATATGTGCTATATAAGTTAATGTGGAGCTTGAAGCTGAATATATGTAGATACATAATAACTGGGATATAAAAATTATATACAGATTTCCCATATCAGTGTCTAAATCAAAACCTTTTTGTGTTTGCTCTGTAAGCATGACTCTGCTCTTGGCACAAGGTAAGCTGTGGCTCTGCTCCCTCACTCTGCCCCACATATGCTGCTTGACTTGGGAATTTGGCCACCTCCAATATCAAAATGCCACAGTAATAAAATCTGTTTCCTTCATACTGTGTATCAAAGGACTGTGAAGATAAAAGCTTCCCAATTTTTTGTTCATTGCTTTTTATTACACTTGGGAAATTATAATTTTATTGAATTTACTTTTTTGTTACTGCAGTGATCAGAGTATTTTTACATGACAGTAAAGTTTTTGCCCTAAGTAGCAGAACAGCCACACATTTACTCTGAAGTTCTGATTTTAGGGGCTTTAGTTATGCTTTACTGCGTCATATTTGCTCTTCATTCAAAAATGCCAGCAATAAAAGCATTAGTCAGTAGACAGATGAGAAACAAGCATATTAGAATAATCATTTGTAAGGAATAATACATTTCCACAATCTGTAGAGCATTTCAAATACATTAATGTAGCTTCAATATGAAGTAATCATCCCCTTTTTTTCACAGAACACTGTATAAAGGGGAATCACATGCAACTCAAGCAGAAAATCTAAGACATCCCACTGAAAATAAAACACTATAGCTACACTGACAGCTGCATTCACTATACTGAGAAAGCACTCCGTACCTATTTGGACATAAACGTTCTTGTAACATGTACAGCACTTCAATCATTAAGACAAATTACCTCTCTGAACCTCCTGTAAAGATACTAAGAGTTTCAACACCAACAGATTCCTGCCCTGGACTCTATGGCTTGTGCACATCTAATGCAGGACCAGTTGCAGATTTTTTCTAACTCAGATTAGATTTCTCTGTGGGAAGCAGATGGAGCAGGATAGTGAAGATCTTACTCTTTTTAATCATTATTTTTCCTTACAAACAACATCAAAGCATTAGTGATTCACTTCAAAGAAAAGACACTAAGAGAAGCCCAGCTCTGTTCACAGCATTGTTAGGCAGAGACAGTAATGCTATGAATAGCAGGGCCAAAGGCCATGCACTCTGCTTCTAGGCAGATAAATACATAGTCAGGTAGTCAGTGACAATGACAGCAGCTATTTAAATTTAAGGGAGATGTCTTTGTGGAAGATAAAGAAGCTCATGGCTTATACAACTTATGCGTGCCTGAGGTTGCCCTGCTCACCTCTACCTCGTGCTCAGTTGAGCTGCTCCATTTTAGTGCTGTTTTTTAGTATTCAAGATTTTCTTGGGTAAGGAGAGCTTTTAACACATAATAGTATATACAAAATTGAATTCACATTACTTCATTCTAGATTCTAGGGAAAAATCAGGAAAGAGCAGAAATATTTATTTATTTTAGCAAGTATTTTAAATGTAGTACTAGACTTTATGCAGAAGGATAAAGCCTACCCTTATCACACTGAAGTACTCGGCAAGAAATCTAATTGCTTTGTCTACAACTTTATGTGCTTGGATATGCCCATCTTCCTACAGTCTGGCCTTGTAATTAAATCCATCTTTTGAGTAATTCCCCAATGGTGATGTAATTGCAAAAAACATTTATTCTACTCATTAGCAAACATTAAAGGCACAGCATAGTATCAGTAGAGCTTCTGATTAGCCTTTTGATCGCCGAGGTTGCTGCTTCGGAGCTGCCCCAGGCAGAGCTGAGGCGGCTGATCGCGGGGTGCATAGGGGACTCGCTCGGTTTTCCCTCATCCAGGGATTCCCGAGGCATCGGTGCAGCCCGGCACCTCTCGCGAGAGCGGCTCACGTGGCGGGGGCGTTGCCAGGGTAGCGGCGGGAGATTTAAACGGGCGCAAACCCGGAAGAGACCCTTTTGATCGCCGAGGTTGCTGCTTCGGAGCTGCCCCAGGCAGAGCTGAGGCGGCTGATCGCGGGGTGCATAGGGGACTCGCTCGGTTTTCCCTCATCCAGGGATTCCCGAGGCATCGGTGCAGCCCGGCACCTCTCGCGAGAGCGGCTCACGTGGCGGGGGCGTTGCCAGGGTAGCGGCGGGAGATTTAAACGGGCGCAAACCCGGAAGAGACCCTTTTGATCGCCGAGGTTGCTGCTTCGGAGCTGCCCCAGGCAGAGCTGAGGCGGCTGATCGCGGGGTGCATAGGGGACTCGCTCGGTTTTCCCTCATCCGGGGATTCCCGAGGCATCGGTGCAGCCCGGCACCTCTCGCGAGAGCGGCTCACGTGGCGGGGGCGTTGCCAGGGTAGCGGCGGGAGATTTAAACGGGCGCAAACCCGGAAGAGACCCTTTTGATCGCCGAGGTTGCTGCTTCGGAGCTGCCCCAGGCAGAGCTGAGGCGGCTGATCGCGGGGTGCATAGGGGACTCGCTCGGTTTTCCCTCATCCAGGGATTCCCGAGGCATCGGTGCAGCCCGGCACCTCTCGCGAGAGCGGCTCACGTGGCGGGGGCGTTGCCAGGGTAGCGGCGGGAGATTTAAACGGGCGCAAACCCGGAAGAGACCCTTTTGATCGCCGAGGTTGCTGCTTCGGAGCTGCCCCAGGCAGAGCTGAGGCGGCTGATCGCGGGGTGCATAGGGGACTCGCTCGGTTTTCCCTCATCCAGGGATTCCCGAGGCATCGGTGCAGCCCGGCACCTCTCGCGAGAGCGGCTCACGTGGCGGGGGCGTTGCCAGGGTAGCGGCGGGAGATTTAAACGGGCGCAAACCCGGAAGAGACCCTTTTGATCGCCGAGGTTGCTGCTTCGGAGCTGCCCCAGGCAGAGCTGAGGCGGCTGATCGCGGGGTGCATAGGGGACTCGCTCGGTTTTCCCTCATCCAGGGATTCCCGAGGCATCGGTGCAGCCCGGCACCTCTCGCGAGAGCGGCTCACGTGGCGGGGGCGTTGCCAGGGTAGCGGCGGGAGATTTAAACGGGCGCAAACCCGGAAGAGACCCTTTTGATCGCCGAGGTTGCTGCTTCGGAGCTGCCCCAGGCAGAGCTGAGGCGGCTGATCGCGGGGTGCATAGGGGACTCGCTCGGTTTTCCCTCATCCAGGGATTCCCGAGGCATCGGTGCAGCCCGGCACCTCTCGCGAGAGCGGCTCACGTGGCGGGGGCGTTGCCAGGGAGTCGGCTCTCCGTTCCCTGCTCCCTCCCCCTCCCTAATAAAGGCGTTGAAGAGGGCAGTGGCACGCCACTGCCCACCCAGACGGGAAGGAGGAGTTTTTGTTTTTGTCTCTGTGAAGAGGGTGGTAATTGCGGTTGCACCCATCGACGACCTGTAAAAGAGCGTGGGCAGATCCAGCACTTTCAGTAACAGGGCGGAGCTATTAGTCACACTTGGTAACGCTACTCTGATTGTGCTGGTGCTAGTGGGTCTTCTGGATTGCCATGGCTGCGTCCCGGCGGAAGGCTACTGCCAGGAAACATGTGGAGACCCAGACAGAGGTCCCCTGCACACGTAAGAGGAGGGCTGTAGCCAAGAAGAGCGTGGCGACCCAGACTGAGATCCCAAAGCAGCATGCTAGCGTTCAGGTTGCTGGCTGCAATGAGTGCCAGAGTCTGGCCCTTGAAGTGCCAGGCAATGGAGGCAATGCCTGTGTAAGGTGCGACCAGGTAAATGACCTTCTCAGTCTGGTGGCCTGCCTGAGGGAAGAGGTGGAGAGGCTGAGGGCCATCAAGGACTGTGAGAAGGAAATTGACTGGTGGTGCCAGGCCCTATCGGCCCCGAGGTCCCAGCATGCGACTGTGGCTCCCTATGGGGCATGTGGCCTCCAGTCGCCTTGCAAACAAATGACGGAGAGGAATCGACAGACAGACTGTGCTCCGGATATAGTGAGCCCCCAGTCTGCTCCTTACCCTCACAATACTTATGTAGAACTAGGGGGTGTGGGACTGGGACAAAACTCTCTCCCAAAAGGGCAAGGTGATATCCACTGCTCAGTGGCGGAGCCTCTGCCCTTTTGTTGCCGAGCAGAGCAAAGCTGTTTGAGAGAGAAGGATGGGTGGAAACAGATACCTACTCGGCGTTGTGGGCGTCCCCCCCCCAGATCATGCTCGGCTCCCCAGGTGCCTCTGCGGAATAGATTTGAGGCCCTGGAACCCGAGGGAGAGGTGTGTGCAGGTGTGGAGGGAGGCCCACCTGTGAGGGTGCCTCGGGGGAAGCGGTCAACCCCGTGCCTCAAGACTTCCTACACCCGGAAGGACAGAAGGGTGGTTGTCATAGGCGACTCCCTGCTGCAAGGAACTGAAGGCCCTATATGCCGGCCCGACCCTACCCGCAGAGAGGTGTGCTGCCTCCCTGGGGCTCGAGTCAAAGACGTTGCTAGGAGAATTCCCAGACTGATCTGCCCTTCTGACTACTATCCACTATTGATAGTACAGGCTGGCAGTGAAGAAGTCGGTAAGATAAGCCTGAAGGCTATCAAAGATGACTTCAGGCAACTGGGGCGGGTAGTTGAAGGAACAGGTGTGCAGGTGGTTATTACATCTGTACCTTCAGTGGCAGGAAACGATAGTGGGATGAGCCTAAAAACCCATCTCTTGAACAAATGGCTTAGGAGTTGGTGCAAACGCAGGAGTTTTGGTTTTTTTGATCATGGGGCAATTTACTCGGCACCTGGCATGATGGCTGCAGATGGATGCAGCCTGTCTTCACGGGGAAAGAGGGTTCTAGCTGAGGAACTGGCGGGACTTATTGACAGGTGTTTAAACTAGGTATGAAGGGGGAAGGGGACAAAATGACGACCGCTGGGACTGAGGGGGCCGTTCGAGGCTCCAAACAGGACTTGATGGGTGGAGACAGTGGAGTTCAAAGGCTTGGAGAGAGGTGGAGGGATGCTGCTTCTCTTAAGTGCCTGTATACTAATGCGCGTAGCATGGGGAATAAACAGGAAGAGCTGGAGTTCTGCGTGCGGTCGCAAGGTCATGATCTCATCGCGATCACGGAGACGTGGTGGGACAGCTCGCATGACTGGAATGTTGTCATGGAGGGCTATGTGCTTTTTAGGAAAGATCGGCTGGCTAGGCGGGGTGGTGGAGTTGCTCTTTATGTGAGAGAGCAGCTAGACTGTATTGAAATTCACTTGGGGGAGAGTGATGTAGCAGTGGAGAGCTTATGGGTGAGAATCAAGGGGCAGGCTGGTAAGGGTGACACTGTTGTGGGGGTGTACTACAGGCCCCCTGATCAGGATGAGGAGGCTGATGAGGCCTTCCAAAAGCAACTGGATGTAGCGTCACGTTCCCAGGCACTGGTGCTTATGGGGGACTTCAATTATCCAGATATTTGCTGGATGACCAACATAGCCAGGCACGCACGGTCCAGACGGTTCTTGCAGTGTGTTGAAGACAACTTTCTGATGCAGGTGGTGGAGGAACCGACGCGGGGAGGGGTGTTACTGGACCTTATTTTCACCAACAGGGATGGACTTGTTAAGGAAGTAAAGGTAGGGGGCAGTTTGGGTTGTAGTGATCATGAGATGGTGGAGTTCAAGATCCTGAGCGGAAGAAGCAAAGCAATAAGTAGGATTGCTACCCTGGACTTTAGGAGAGCCAACTTCGATCTCTTCCGGGACCTACTTGGAGCTATCCCGTGGGCTCGGGTGTTAGAAGGTAAGGGGGCCTCTGAGAGCTGGTCAGCATTTAAACAGCTCTTCTTCCAAGCTCAGGATCGGTGCGTCCCTGTGAGCAAGAAATCGGGAAAAGGTGGCAGGAGACCTTTGTGGATGAGCAAGGAGCTCATGCGCAAGCTCAAAGGAAAGAAGAAGGTCCGTGAAATGTGGAAAAAGGGTCTGATCGCTTGGGAAGAATATAGGAATGTAGTCAGGGCCTGCAGGGATGCAACGAGGAAGGCTAAAGCCCGTCTGGAATTGAATCTAGCTAAAGTGATAAAGGATAATAAAAAAGGCTTCTTCAAGTATGTTAATAGCAAAAGGAAAACTAGGGAGAATGTGGGCCCCTTACTAAGTGAGGGGGGGGTCCTCGTAACGGGGGATGCTGAGAAGGCAGAGATACTGAATGCCTTCTTTACTTCTGTCTTCAGTGAAAAGGCTCCCCTGCAGGAATCCCACACCCTGGAGGTTAGTGAGAGGGTCTGGGGAATGGGAGACTTCCCGTTAGTCAGGAAAGAGGACGTGCGTGAGCGCCTAGGCAGTACTAAGGTCCACAAGTCCATGGGACCTGATGGGGTGCATCCACGTGTGCTGAGGGAGCTGGCGGAGGTCATTGCCGAACCGCTCTCCATCATTTTTGAGAGGTCCTGGACAACAGGGGAGGTCCCTGAAGACTGGAGGATAGCCAATGTCACTCCGGTCTTCAAAAAGGGCAAGAAGGAAGATCCGGGTAATTATAGGCCTGTCAGCCTCACCTCCGTCCCTGGAAAGGTGATGGAACAGCTTGTGCTGGATACCATCTCCAGACAACTGGGAGAAAAGGAGGTTATCAGGAGTAGTCAGCATGGGTTCACCAAGGGGAGGTCGTGCTCGACCAACTTGGTGGCCTTCTATGATGCTGTCACATGCTGGGTGGATGGGGGAAGAGCGGTAGATGTAATCTATCTTGATTTTAGAAAGGCGTTTGATACTGTCTCCCACGACATCCTTATAACAAAGCTGAGGAAGTGTGGGATAGATGAGTGGACAGTGAGGTGGGTTGAGAACTGGCTGACTGGCAGAGCGCAGAGGGTCGTCGTTGGTGGTGCAGAGTCTGGCTGGAGACCTGTGACCAGTGGTGTCCCCCAGGGGTCTGTGCTGGGTCCGGTCTTGTTCAACATCTTCATCAATGACCTTGATGAGGGTATAGTGGCCACCCTCAGCAAGTTTGCTGATGATACGAAGTTGGGAGGATTGGCTGACACGCCTGAAGGCTGTGCTGCCATTCAGCGAGACCTGGACAGGCTGGAGAGCTGGGCAGTAAGAAACCGGATGAGGTTCAACACAAGCAAGTGTAGGGTCTTACACCTAGGGAGGAATAATTGCATGCACCAATACAGGCTGGGGGATGAGCTGCTGGAGAGGAGCTCTGCAGAGAAGGACCTGGGCGTCCTGGTGGACGACAGGTTGGCCATGAGCCAGCAGTGTGCCCTCGTGGCCAAAAAGGCCAATGGCATTCTGGGGTGCATTAAGAAGAGCGTGTCCAGCAGGTCGAGGGAGGTGATCCTCCCCCTCTACTCTGCCCTGGTAAGGCCTCATCTGGAGTACTGTGTCCAGTTCTGGGCTCCCCAGTACAAAAAAGACAGGGATCTCTTGGAAAGAGTCCAGCGGAGGGCCACAAAGATGGTGAAGGGCCTGGAGCATCTCCCCTATGAAGAAAGGCTAAGTAAACTGGGTCTGTTTAGCCTTGAGAAAAGAAGACTGAGAGGGGACCTGATCCAGGTTTATAAATATCTGAGGTGTGGCGGCCATAGTGGTGAGGCCAGTCTCTTTTCAGTGGTACGTGGAGACAGGACGAGGGGAAACGGACATAAGCTGCAGCATAGGAAGTTTCGCACGAATGTGCGTAAGAACTTCTTCACGGTGAGGGTGACGGAGCACTGGAACGGGCTGCCCAGGGAGGTTGTGGAGTCTCCTTCTCTGGAGATATTCAAGTCTCGCCTGGATGCCTACCTGTGCGACCTGGTGTAGGGAACCTGCTTTGGCAGGGGGGTTGGTCTCGATGATCTCTAGAGGTCCCTTCCAACCCCTACAATTCTGTGATTCTGTGATTCTGTGATTCTGCAAAGCGTAGAATAAAAAGACAGAAGTCTCCAATGTCCATGCTTTAATTTCTCCATTTCAAAAAATTGACTTTGACACCTCAATTAGGACTGCATGTGCATACATTGATTTTTTTTCCCCAAAAGTTTATAATCTACTTACAATTATTAGGCAAGAGATTAATATTTCAATATTCCTTTGCAGAACAGAAGGAAAGGTATGCTTTAAGAATCACTCTTATACTGCCATGTCCTGATACAGCCCTTCCTCGTTTACTAAGACTACGTTTTTCCCTCAGACTCTCAATGACAATTTTACATACGGAAATATTGTAAGAAATTCAAGGTTTGGACCATTCCTCTAAGAAGTCCAGATGGGTTGTATGGTATGACTTAGCCCTTACTCAGGCAAGAGTCTCTGGATGTAGTCAAAGCTGTGTTTCAGTTCAAATGTCCTGTCTGTATAGTCACAACTAAGACATTAAAATATATATATATATATATATATATATATATATATTTATTTATTTATTTTATATATTATATATATTTATATATATTTTAATATAGATAGATAGATAGATATAAATAACAGGGAAGATCTTATCTGTATGAACATTTTGGTAATGGCTTACTGTACCTGGCACTCACCTCTAACTGAAGTCATTGGCACAAAATTCAGAGTCCATTGTTCTATTTGTTTGCATTTAGTCATGAGGAAAGGGTAGCACTGGTAGGAAGCTGTTCACTATGAGCAATAGACAGGCATTCACCAAAACGTGTACCCTAGTTACTGAGAACTACTGTAACAACAACAGAAAGAGTGGGCTTAGGAAGTTAGGTCTAAGCTGCTGACAAAAGCGTGTTAACAGAAAGAAATTTGATCAATTTGTGCATGAAAATGCACACTTCCAGCAGGGCTTACATCTGATGCTTGACTTGGACACAGAGAGTGAGAATAATGCATCTCTGCTTCCTGAGACTCCCTTGCTGACAAGAATTTGTAAAGCAGGTAGGCTTAGGATGCAGACTGTGATGCGCTATGGACTGAGGCTGCACAGACATCGGCAGATTGAATTAGCTTCTCTTTCTGTTGCAATCCAGGGGGTAAGATTATCCAAGAAAGAGCAGGTGCAGCATATTCTGCTGTGTTTGTGAGAAATCTGCTTCAGAGGAAATTTAATCAGGCAAATTGTGCCAAATGCCAGTGCTGGCAGGAGTTGGTAGCTAAGGATTGTTTCAGGGATAAGGGCTTGTCCCAGAGAAAGGAGACTTATGCTCTGTAGTCTGGAAATAGCAGCTTGGTTGGGTTGCCCATTTGTTGCCCTACTGCTTGTTTGCTAATAGTGAACCTAAGTGAGGCCACCTGAAATGAAGGCACTTGGACTTTTCAGAAAACTCAGGTACGCTGACCATATAACAACTTCCAGTAATTAGTAATTAATTACTGTTGGCAACTTCAGGAATTTACAATTTTTCTCAAATTGCTTGGAAGAAGAAAGAGAAGAAACATGTTTCTCTTCAGAAAAGAGCACTTCAAATTACTTCTAAGTCTTCTGATACCAAAATATCTCAACTGAAAGGGCAAATCATCAACTGAGCATTTGAGAGATACAGAAGAATGAATATTTGCCACCAGCTTCAGTGAAACTAGGCTTCACAAAAGGCTTTCACCGTGATCTGTGAGAAAAAGTGAGTAATTCATAACACTACAGTTTGTGTTGCTGTTTTACTTAGAATTATCTGCTCCATGTTTTGCGAAGGACAGGCAGTCACGTATGGAAATGCACATAAAGATTTGAGGAAGTAAACCAAAATGTTGGCAGATAAGGTAGAAGAGACAGCAGATAGAGGGAACTCAAATTGTACAGCAAATCTGAAAGAAGATAAATGGATAATTTAACAGCCACTCAGTTTTCAAGAAAGATGAAGCACAAACTACACTGCATCAGAAAAGGACTAGAAATGATGATGGATGAGACACTTCAAGTAAGTGTTTAACACAACAGAATCACAGTTGCCTGCAGAATTCCCAGCTGAGGGCAAATTCAAAGAACTAAATGAGGATATGAGATTGATACAGTTTGAAAAGTTTTTCAAAATCTATTTGATAGTAAGGCAGAAGGCATTGATCAGCTGCTTGGTTAAAACGTTGAAAGGAGAAGGGGTAGGAACATTTTATATTTTGCATGCTTCAGATGCAGAACCAAAACCATAAAGAGCAGAGCCAAACAAGTTGTTTATGGAACCGTAACTCTTCTGAGTAAAACCTCAAATTATTATGAGCATGTGAATCATTTGCAACTACAGCAACACATCTATCAAGCTACTTCAGTAGGTACCCAGGCCCTCAGTATTACTCTCTCCCTTTGACAGCAAAGTATTGATGGTCAGAATACATTTTGCTACCAGAAGAACTCTGTATGTATTTCCCTCCCCGAAGTACGTTGCACATCACACCACTGGAGAACCAATTAAACCTCCTCTCAAACACAGTAATAGTATCATCTATTTCATCTGGAACCCAATGAAAACGTATGACTCTGAATCAGTAGGGCAAACAATTAAGCCACGTGCACAACATCAAAAGGTTCACAGAACTTAATCCCTAATGCTTCTTTATATTGTTGTATCTTCTACATGCTGCCTACGGAAGGTAGAATTTCAGCTTTTTTTGTTTCAGTACACATGCTTGTGTGCAGAAATGCTTTTGGTTTTTCAAAACATCTTCCATCAAGTATATTATGAGGATCAAATCTTCGGATGACTGCAGTGCAGGTTCCCTTTTATCTGAACTATTCTGAAGTTCAAGGATTTTCAGATAGATGGCTCACCTTCGGCCTACGTATTCTTACATGAAAGCCACTTCAGCAAAACTCAGGAGTCCAATTCAGCTTTGCTGTAACTGGTCACTACTCTCTTGACTTCAGCAATGCTTCATGTGCTTATACACCAGGTCTGAATTTATCCCTGTGGCTCCTCGGTCACTAGTCCTCCCTTCCAACTCAGAAACTGCCTACATAATAAAAGTGATTCATTAGAAACCACTGGGTTCCAAAGCAGAGTGAACACTGCGACCTATAACTTTTTGATATGTGCTCAGTCATAAAACTGAATTTATATGGTCTTATTCCATAAACTCACTTTACAAATATTAGACCCGCAGCCATACTTCCATGAGCCATAATCTTGTCAAAGCACACAAGTTAAACAACTGGTCAATATTTGGGTGAGAACCAAAATAAATAAATAAATAAAACAATACTCTGGAGGTCCTGCAGTGTTTGTAAGCTGGGACATGCCACGTTCCCCCTTAAAATCATGTCATACGACTCAAAGAGCACAACAGTGTTGTATCTGTGTAAGCAATAGTTAGATTTCAGCCACACCGATGCTGCATCTTGGCTAGTTCAGACAATGTGCTTTTCCAGAGATGAAGCAGATGCTGATGCAGTCCTCTGTCCGCACCACCCAGGAGGCAGATGATCTACAAGCAGTACACAGTCACAAAAGATGCCTGTATCACTGAAGGTGGTAGAAAAAGTCAGTGCTATACAATAACTTTCTGAGAAACAGCTTAGTTACATACCTGAGGTAATGCATGGCTGCAGAAGAGAATTGCAAATCTATTTAGCTTTTCCTAGTGCTGGAATGGGAGCCACTGGTGGGACTGCTCTCCCAGCACGCTTTATCAACCTGTGATAACGAGCAGCTATTACAGGAAAGGGGATGAAATGGGAAAGTTTCCAATCCCACACCGATCTCTGTGTAGCAAGGCAGCTGCACCACACAGGAAGGGATGCCTGCAGGCAGGGGACGGGGACTCTGGATTTGTCCCACAGCCCACCTGCTGTGCCACAGAGAATTGAGGAAAAGGGTCATTTCTGAAGCTTCAGCATTATTTGGAAGTATCCTATGTCAAACAGCTGTTGAAGACCAAACCTCTTCCTATTGAAGTAAAAAATAAATTGGGCTTAAGAAGCTGAGTAGCAAATTAGACAGATCACTAGCAAAGCAGTTTGTACAAGGCATGCATCAAAAATAGAGGCATGGAAGAGCAGTACATCAAGAGGCTTTTGTGTAATAAAATCGAAAGTAAAAAGTGCAGCCAGGAGGCAGAAAACCCTGACTAGGTTACAGCCAAATAAACCTAAATAGCTTTAGGAATAAATTGGTGATTTAATCCAGATCAGGAGCAGGTGCTATGAATGTAATTCAGTAAATGGTCAAGAACCTGCCAGAAGGGAGAGAAATGTGTTGCTTTTGAGATAATTTCCCAAAAGCTTCATAAAAGAAAATTGATTACTGGTGTTTAATAATTAAAACAGAGCCAGAAATATAGCAATCAAATGAGTTTTTAATTACATCTCGAGCAGAAGTAAAATCCAATTTGTGTACTTTGTATCAGAAAAGTCCTACTGAAATGCTTTGGTAACTGGAAGAAAAATACAAGCTAATTTCCATAGGAATTATAGTAGTTGGTTTAATTAAAAGACTAGATCAGAACGAAAGAGTCTTGAAGTGAAAGGATACTAAATCCAGAAGTAGTGGTCTGAACATCAAATCAATGTCTGAATAAAGATATTTCATGGAGTAAGTACAAAATCTGCACTGTTGAGTAGCCCTAATCTAAATTAGTGTAGAACAAAATAAAGTTTTTTAAAATTACACTATATATTTTGTCAGCATTCCATAGAATTAATTGCTTGTACTGTGGTAAAACTGAGTATCAAAGACATGGTTTATTCCTTCTAAAATATTCCTCTTAACTTATTTTCATCACAGTTAATGTTATTAGTTAACCATTCTGGTTATTTATCTGGCTATGCATACATTTCTAACAAACAATTTACTTTCGGACTTTACAGCTCATAAGATTCAGTGATTATGGGGTGCGAGTGCTTAGAATCATAGGATCATCAAGGTTGGAAAACACCTCCAAGATCATCTACTCCACCCATCCACCTATCACCAGTATTTCCACCACTAAACCATGTCCTTTAGTAAAACATCTAAACATTTCTTGAATACCTCCAGGGAAGGTGACACAATCACCTGCCTGGGCAGCCTGTTCCAATACCTCACCACTCTTTCAGAGAAGACATTTTTACTAATATCCAGCCTGAACCTCCCCTGGCACAACTTGAGGCTATTCCCTTTCATCTCATCATTAGTTATGCCAGAGGAGAGAACAACTCACACCTCACCACAATCTTCAGGTAGCTGTAGAGAGCTATACTGCTCCTGGTCTACTGAGGCTTTGGGTGTCTGTGGCTGCAGGCAGTGCACAGCCAGTTGGCTTCAGCATCTCAGGCACCCACAGTCCTCCTGGCACCCTTGGTTGTGGGGCGAGATGCAGACATGCACATCAGAGGCTTGTCGTCTCCTACCAGCACGCTTAGGAGATGGATGCTAGCTTTGCAAATGCATGGAAAGGATCTGCAGTGTTGGCAGAGGCAGTGCAGGCATCAAGGACAACAGCAGTGAGATCCTCAGAGAGGCGTCTAGCATGCATTACTTCCCTCCATTTTTGATTCAATCAAACCAGGTTTGGGGAATACATAACAGTCTGGAATATGGTGCTCAAAAGAGGGAACTGTGAGGTCTGGTGATAGGAGTGTTTCTTATGCACAGCCATCCCAAAAATAGCACGAATGCCACCAGAGAGCAATACTGTCCGTGGCAGAAACCACAGCCAGCTTTGCCTCTTACTCCAGGCCCAAGGTTGCGTAGGTCCGCACCACATTCTCAGCAAATAATTTTAATTAAATTTGCTTTAACTTCCACACAAATCAGCTACTTACTCACGGCATGATTTTACAGAAGTGCTGAGCATTCATATTTCCTACTGAAGTCAACTGAAATTGCACTTTTTCAGCACATCTTAAGATCAGACCATTAACCCTTAATTATCATATAATAGCTCAATTAAAAATTTACCAAGACTTACTTCAGTAGTTAGCCAAACTACATGGTTTGCAAGCTAGCTATAAAACATTCAGTTCTTAGTGGTGTGTGGGCTCTGGGGGCCATTTAAACAAGCTGTTGTTAAGCCTGCTATTTAAAGCAGAAAAAAAACAAAAAAAAACCCTTGCCTTCTGACTAGTTCATAAGCAGCAAGCAGGAAGCCCCAGACACTGGGGATGCTTCAGAAGGACTATCTTCAAGGCCTACAAGAAAGCCAAAGTAGTTGAACAGCAATTTTGCCATCTTATGTGCTTTTTTTTTTTTTTTTTTGACATTTTTGGTGGATTACTTAAAGCCTCAAGTCAAATGAGTATGAGATAAAGAAATCCCAAATGAAATGAAAAATATTACCTACAAAGAATTTACAACTGGAGGTGAGGAGGGTGAGTGCACAGTGCAGATCAGGTTCCTTTTATGCAACTCCCTACACCATCCATCAGCAGACTGGAAATATTAACATTTTTTCCTCTTCTCTATTGTTTTCTATTTTTCTCCAGTGTCTTGTGAAGCTGAACGTGAAACTGAAGCCTATGCTGGACTCTGTGGCAGTAAATAGAGGTAAATGGGAGGAGTTGCACCAACAAAGACTTCCATCTCAGGCAGCATCCTCATCCTCCTTTTCCTCTACCTTTACCATGTCTCTCAAAGACATAAATTAAGCCTAAGTCAGTGTCTATTTATGATTAGAGCTGTCTGAAAGGATTTCAAAAGCTTTGGCACACTTTTTTTTTTTTTAAAAAAAAAGAAACACTTTCACAGATATGCTTAATTGATCGGATAGTATCTTGATGGCAGCCTGGTTTGCTATTTCTTCCCTTCTGAAGAGAAGGCCTGCAGTGAGATTGCACTGGTTTCCAAAGCGACAAGAAGGACTTAACACAAGAAACATTCATTCAGCTCTGCTACATTTCAACTGCTACCATAAAAATCTGTAAAACTGACAACAGACTGAAATATAAGAACTTACAACTTAATAAAATTAATAATACAGAGCAGAACTGGGATGTGAGGTGGTCAATTCATATGCAAGGAGCTGCAGGAAAACAGAATAGTATGTAATTGCATTGTTGTTTTGCATCTCTTCAGTACATGTTATGAATCAATTATGCTTGCTTTTGTGATGTTCCTCTCTTCCTTCCTCTTTTATGCCTGGATGTTCTGAGAAGCCTGCTTTGTATTCTAAAGAAGTATTTTTTTACAACAACGCTTCTTAGTGATTGATCAGGGCCTTTAGAATTGCCTACCTTTGCTACATTTAAAAACAAACTTTATTATCTTTAAAAATACCAATCTGTCCCTGCTTCCCTGAGAAATTCATATTAACAATGCAGTAAATTTCTCAGCAAGGGGAAGCTTGCATTAAAACAAAATACTGCATGCTAATTTTAGAGGTTGTTTTCTTTCTTTCTTTTTTTTTTAAATACTCCTTTAGCACATTCTTTTTTTTTTTTTTTTTTTTTAATTTACAGTGTACCCTAAGGGAAAAAGTAATGGGCTTCAATGAATATAGAATAAAAATAAAAACGAAATCTGCTGCCTTATGCTTCAGGTTTATATAAATTGAAAACTGGACCATGGATGAACCTCTCTAGTATAATTTGCAGTGGAAATGAATATTTTAAAATGGTAAAGAGAAAGAATATTATCATACTGAACTGACTACCTCTTACTTCTCTTGCAGTACTCTCAGTACACTTTAAGATGATGTTATTACAGCTAGCACAGTGCTAGGCTCACACACAAACATCTGTGGTAGAGGGGTTCTTTAAAGTTTAATCAAATCCAGTAGGTCACAAAAGCAAATGTGTTCAGCTCTGTGCGATGACACTGGTATTATGTGAAAGTTGGCCTTCCATTAGCGTACAGATCACTAGTGTAGCAAAGCTACGGCATCTGAATTGAGGATGCTTTCTCTGCTGCATGATGGGACCCAAGAGGAGTCATGTTGCAGCGCTTAAGAGTTCCCATTCATGGGAGAAGAAAAGCCTTTGTACTCATTGAAAATGCCACGGTGAATGTAGGCTTGTCTGGCAACCAAAATTAAAGCTGAATTTGGCTACATTTTACACCTGTGATAATGTCCGTTTGCTTCTGAACCTGGCTGAACCAAGTGAATGCCAAAAAGAGCCTCCCTGCTTCCCACTGAAAAGGAGTCCTTAGCACCTTTGAAAAGCTGACATCTGTCTGACAATCAAACAGAAACAACAAATCTGCTGAGCGCTTCCTTAAGTAAAAACACAGACCAAAACCAAAACAAAGTCCTCTGTGCTACCAATCATGTGTACAGGGGAATAGGTGGAAATTTCAGTACCATTACAAACCAACATGTTACCACGCAACTGAACCACATCACCTTCTCTATCGAATGAAGCAGTGTAGGAGCAGAAATACAGAATGCATAGCAGTGAATATACACATCAAATGGAAATGCTTCTGCTATTATTTGACCAGTTTTTTTCTTCCCTGAATAAAGATAGATGCAGGATAGTAAACAGCAAGACACATACAACTTGTAATGCATACTTTATGGGGGAAACAGACACCAGGAACTGACATAGTACTGCTGGCTGGTACACAGAGCTTTCCTGAATTTTGATATTGCATATTGCTACGTGTAACATAATTTACAGCACATATCCTGAAGCTCCCCCCAAGGTTGAGTTTCCCCTCGTTTCCTCTCCTTTTTATTGGCTTCAGTGCGCTGTTGCCCATGGCAACTCCCACGGCAGTGATGGGAATTCAGCACCGCACCACCTGACATCCAGCTGAAGCTCTAACAATGTCAACCATCAATCAAGTGACTGTTTGTAATTGCCTCCATCTATTTCTCCTGTCTTTCGGTAGCTTGGCTATTGTGGGTCAAAATCCAGAAAGTGCTGACTAATGTTATGGTTCTGTTCCTCCATCACAAGGAAGAAAATGAGAGAGCACAGTTAGATCTTTATCAAATTGTTCTCAGGCAAAATGAGGGGGGTCATAGCAGCATATCATAAAGAGCAGAATTTGGTGTCTGAAAGTTATACAGTTCTATATTATTATTTTATAAAAGCTTTTTTTTTTTTTTTTTTAATACACCTTAGGAATCAGCAAAAGATCCACATTTTGGAGAGAAAAAGAAAATTCTTCATGGAAACAAAAAATAATCATATTCCAAGTTTCTCATATTAAAAAGCATAGAAAACAGTTCTTAAAGAGTGCTTACAAGCTGTATAGGCAGACACTGTATCTGCTTTTCATTCTCTCTGACTCCAAAACATTCTCCCAGCAATTTGGTCAGTTTTGACACTGTCCTGAGACACACACAGCACAGATGAGCTGACTGGGGGTTATGAAGTCTGAATTTTTTTATTTTTTTATTTTTTGTTCCTCCTTTCCCTGCCCAACGCACAAGGTCAAAACGCATGAAATGAGATAGGATCCATGGTTGCATACAAAGCACAGGGCCAGCAGGGTGAAGACAAAGGCAAGCAGGTTGGAGATCCCACTGTTACCTAGGCCAGTGCTGGTAGATGGCTGCTTGGCCTTCCTCTGCACATGCCCACCACACTCAGTGGCTCAGTGTCAGAGGACTCCTCACTTCTCTGCCCCTGCTGTCAGTGGAAATTTTGCCTGCAACAGGGACTCAAGAATTTGCAACTACAGTGCTAAAATGAAGTTAGCACAAAGTGCATCCATAGGAGCTGCGTTCTCCTCAAAGGTGCTCTGCTTCAGTTTAGCTCTAATGCAGTCTTCAAAAATTTCAGGCCAGGCAACATTTCCACTCAGGATTCCCACTTGTGAGACTACTTTCCAAAATGAACCCTTCCTCAAGATCTAAATGCTATAACATCACCTTGGGCAACCAGGAAGGTACCTGGCATTCAGATCCTGTTTTATTCAGAGCGGGCTTCAAACTACAGGTGCACCTTGCTCCCCAGGGGGAGGCACAATGGCAGCCTGTTTCTGCCCTCCTGGTGAAGCCCTTTACTCATGCTTATCGAGGAGATGGAACATCCAGGTGTGTGGCTTCTGCTTCATGCCTGGGGAGCTGCACAAGGCAGAAAGGCATTGGTAGAATTGCTCAGGAGAGGCTCCAGTGTGCATCCTCCTAGGTTAAAGCAGAGCCCAACAGTACTACTCTGTGACCCCACCAGGAAACCAAGTACTGCTCAAGGCTCAGAGAACTCGAACTGGAGACTCTCCTATGGATCAGGCAGAAGGAGGATTTCCCACCTCCTGAGAATGAGACAACCAAGAGGTACTAGCCGTAAAATCAGACAACTTGCCCTAAAACTGAATCACTGATCAGGCCTTTCTCCCAGCCTGGGACCTACAAGCAAAATAAAACTTCCTAACTCAATCAAGACCTAGACAGCTGCTTCTGGCAGGACACAGTTTGGTGTCACATACAAGGTTAGGCAACAGTACCTCATGAAAGTTTAATCTGGATGCATAAGGTGGCAAACAGACACATAACTCCCCATGCAGCTCTGTCTTAGCCAGCTTGCTCTCCTTTACCAGACCAGGGATCTTGCTGAGAAGGTCATTAGTATGTTTAGTACCCTGCTGAAAATAACTAGAGCGTAGATGAGTGTGTTTCTTTTTAGCTCAGGTATTCATTCAGATGGTGTCCTTGGATAGCAGCTGCATTCTTGGGACTGGTGTCCTTGCTAATTGCTCCTCCTTATAGTGCACTGCTATTTCATAATGTGCCTGTAGTTATCAGCAAAAGCCAATACTAGTATTCACAAATTGTTTTTGAAAACTGCAACCAGCAGTGCCTAAGATAATTTTTAATATTTAGACTAATTGATCCTAATAGAAAAATGGGAGTGTTTCAGTCTACAGGCCAAATATTTATTTTCCCTTCATACAGTTAAACAATCTGAGTTATAGACAGTTTATGCATTGAGTGCAATTTTAAGACAGGTTTATTTTAAGGCCACATAAAACATTAATAGACACTTCCAATGCTTAGAAAGATCTGGGAGAGAAAATGTAAGAGTAAGACTTCTTTTTTTTATTGGCTTTGCCAAAGAAACTGATGATTTCAATAGTAAAATAGTGTGAATGATTTCTAAGAAAACAGAATTTGAGGTAAATAGCAAGTGAAATGAGAGATTTTCATTACCTGAATGTGACAGTATTGAAATCTGTACTGTGTATTGATTGTTACCTTTTCTTTCTTAGAATATCTCGTATTTAATTACCAATTTATAAGCATGTTGGAAACTGCATCTTACAGTAGTGTGGAGAGTACCACTGTGAGCTTTGAGCCTTCATGTATGGGCAACAACAGACACATGCACAGAAACAGTGTGTCTATTTTCTAATGCAAGTGCATCCTACTTACTTTTGAAAATGCACAATAAATATCCTTGCCCCCTTTTTCCTTTTTGCATTTTAAGATCATTACCCTCATTGTTTTGCTTTAGTAGATCAAACAATGCTGATTCAGCTTTTTAAAGCATGTTTTTGAAATTAACAAGTTGGTTTTATTGATCTCTTTAAAAATGAATAAATAAATAAATCACTTAATTGTTCCTGTGATTTTGACTTTTGTTTGTTTGTTTCATTGAAACTGACTTGTCAGGATGAATCAGAGCTGTATGTATTGATTTGTGAATCACACAAATTGAAGAGCAATGAAAACACATGGAACTGAACAGCTCAAATATAACTTTTGAAACATGACCTTGCAGCAGTCATTCCTGGGAAGAAACCTAACTTCACCCACTGCACTTGGCATTATATTAGGGAATGACCAGAAACCAGATCCAGCCAAAGACCTCAACAGAATATTTACTTGTATAGAAATTATATACATTAGTACAAGTCAGTGACACCGGATGTAGCATTATTCAGTAGAAACACCATATCTACTTCCCTCCAAGGAAAAATTACTGTTGAAATAAGCAATTTCAGAAAAGAAAATATTTGATCTACTCCTTTAAAGCAGTAGGAGAGCTGTCATATTCTATTAAGATACAAGCATCCTTCCTTCCATCAGCTTTCACAAATTTAGGCTCTTAATGTATTGTAAAAGGGAAGTTTCATATTCACACAGTACAGTGCATCAATAAAGTACTTCCCATCCTGTGTTCCAAGGTTACGTGTTTAACTTAGAGATTTCTCTTACAGTGTAACTGCTTAGAAATACTTAAGGCTATTACTGAAGATTTATAAAAAAAGGATTTGGAAAAAAATATATATCAGTAAATTTATTTAATTTTACTTTTTGTTCTTCTGAGCTTCAGGAAATACTGAACTGACAAAAATACTCAGGCCTAGGTAATATTTTAAGGACAAGAGATCTATTCTAGCTGATGTGGATATTATTATTATTAAACATTTCAGTTTACTGCTTAGAAGATAAAAGGACAAAGGGGAAAACAGAAAACAGGCAAATATAGATAAGGCAATTTCTTTGTCTGGCATAAGGTCTCATTTGCGTCACAGCTGCTAGAAAACCAAGGATGCAGCCATGGCAAACCCATCTTGTTCTGGCACTGCGAACCTACTTAGCACTGCGACTAGTAATTAGCACACAGCAGAGGCTTGAAAGCACTGTAATAAACAATGAGAGGAAAAGAAGAAATGCTGGGAAGGCAGAGGGGACACAAGAGCATGCAGTCACAGGCATCCAGCACTCATATGCACCTGGAGCTGCACAGAGCACAGCTGCAGCCCACAGCCCCCTCACCAGCACAGTCAAACAGCAGCATCTAGGCTCAGCATTCCCACCACAGCACGTTCTGATCCACTCAGATCCACTTCTCCTCATCCCGTGCTGCCTGGTGTGCCTGAGGGGTGGACACAGCTGAATTTAGCAGTGCCTCCACAGCACTTGATGCAGCCCTGTCCTAACCCTAGCTACACATATCTTCCATTCCATGCTGCAGAGGGCAGACAAGGCCAGTGAGGGTAGCACATCGCTGCCGCCCATTGCTGCCCTGGTGCTTCAGCCTTTCCAGAGAGCTGGACAGAGTGAGCAGAGGAAGCTGCTTTCTCCAGTGACAGATGATGGTGATTCTTGGTGACTGGAAGCAGCTGCTCCAAGTCGGTGATCAGATCCGTGCCGCTAAGTACAAAGGCCAGAGATGGCATACATTTGTTCAGCAGCTGAAATCAGCCCCTACAACGGTTTGCACGGAAGCACGAGCTGTGCTTGGGGGTACAGAAAGCCCTGTAGAGGTTTACGTCTGTCTCGATTAGAGTTGTGTGGCAATTCACGGCCTGCGGGCGCCGGGCGGAAAGGTGACCCAGCCTACGGGCTGTCCCCGCAGGAGATACTGGCGCAGCAGCCATGCGGGGAGCCCCGCAGCCCCCGCGAAATGACCCGGGCCGGCTCCCGCCTCGGCGCGCCGCACTACAGCTCCCAGCGCGCCCCGCGCCGAGCCGACACCCCGCTTCCGGCGCGGCGGGCCGCCCGCATCGGGAGTACTTCCGGCGCGGGGGCCGTTGCCACGGCAGCGAGGGGCGCCGCACGGCTTCACCCATCGCCCGCTTCCGGCGCAGCGGCCATGGAGGCCGCGCCGGTCCCCGACGGGCAGTACACGGCCGCGGTGTACGGGCTGATCCGTGCCGGGCGCTGCGGGGAGGCGGCGGCGCTGCTGAGCCGCGAGCTGCAGAGGAGCAGCCGCTCGCGGGGCGGTCTCTCGCTGCTGGGCTACTGCTACTATCAGCTGCAGGACTTCGCTGCGGCGGCCGAGTGCTACGAGCAGCTGGCCGCCCTGCACCCCGAGCTCGACGCGTACCGCCTGTACCTGGCGCAGGCCCTCTACAAGGCCGGGCTGTACGCCGAGGCGCTGCGGGCCGCCAGCCCGCTGCTGGACCGGCCCGCCTACCAGGGCCGGGCCCTGCGCCTCCAGGCCGCCGTCCACTACGCGCAGGGCGACCTGGCGGCGGCCAAGAGCCTGGTGGAGGAGGCGCTGGCCGCGGACGGCGGCCTCGGGACGGCCGAGGACCCCTCGGAGCGGGCCGACGCCGAGATCAACCTGGGCTGCCTGCTGTACCGGCAGGGGCGGCACGAAGAGGCCGGCGGGAAGTTCGCGGGCGCCATGCAGGTGCTGGGCTACTGCCCGGAGCTGTCCTACAACATGGCGCTCTGCTGCTACGCCACCAAGCAGTACGCCCCTGCCCTCAAGCACATCTCTGATATAATCGAGCGCGGCATCCACCAGCACCCCGAGCTCAGCGTGGGCATGACCACCGAGGGCATCGACGTGCGCAGCGTGGGCAACACCCTGCTCCTGCACCGCACGGCCCTGGTGGAGGCCTTCAACCTGAAGGCTGCCATCGAATACCAGCTGCGCAACCTGAAGGCGGCTCAGGAGGCACTCACTGATATGCCGCCGAGGGCCGAGGAGGAGCTGGACCCGGTCACGCTCCACAACCAAGCGCTAATAAACATGGACACCCAGCCCACAGAGGGCTTTGAGAAACTGCAGTTTCTTTTGCTGCAGAACCCCTGCCCACCAGAAACCTTCGGAAACTTGCTGCTTCTCTACTGCAAGCATCAGTACTATGACTTGGCAGCTGATGTGCTGGCAGAGAACGCCCATCTAACCTACAAACTGCTCACACCTTACTTGTACAACTTCTTGGATGCCGTTATTACTTGTCAGACTGCCCCTGACGAGGCTTTCCACAAGCTGGATGACGCAGCAGGGATGCTGACCGAGCAGCTGAGGAAACTCACAAAACAAATACAGGAAGCTAGACAAAACTGGGACGATGAAGCTGTAAAAAAGGCTGTTAATGAATATGATGAGACTTTGGATAAATATATACCCGTCTTGATGGTCCAGGCTAAAATTTATTGGGACATGAAGAACTACACAATGGTAGAAAAGATTTTCCGCAAATCAGTGGAGTTCTGTAATGATCATGAGGTATGGAAGCTCAACGTGGCTCACGTACTTTTCATGCAAGAAAACAAGTACAAAGAGGCTATTAGCTTCTATGAGCCAATAGTTAAAAAGCACTATGATAACATTCTTAACGTTAGTGCCATTGTGTTAGCTAATCTCTGTGTTTCCTACATCCTGACAAGCCAGAACGAAGATGCAGAGGAGCTGATGAGGAAGATTGAGAAGGGGGAAGAGCAACTGTCCTATGATGATCCTGATAAAAATATCTACCATCTTTGTATCGTCAATCTAGTCATTGGTACTCTTTACTGTGTGAAAGGAAACTACGACTTTGGTATTTCAAGGGTCATTAAAAGCCTGGAGCCATACAACAAAAAACTAAGCACTGATACATGGTATTATGCCAAAAGATGTTTCCTGTCCTTGCTAGAGAACATGTCCAAGCACATGATCATGCTACGTGACAGTGTCATTCAAGATTGCGTCCAATTTCTGAAGCAATGTGAACTGTATGGAAGAAACATCCCAGCCGTCATTGAGCAGCCCCTCGAGGAGAACAGGATGCACAGTGGGAAAAATACCGTTACATACGAAGCCAGGCATTTGAGGGCACTGATGTATAAAATTGTGGGATGGACTGCATGAACAATGTTCCGGTACACTAAAAAAAAAAAAAAAAAAAAAAAACACACACACACACAAAAAAAAACAAAACACTGTTCTTTCCTTAGGCTTGCAAGACGATGCTCATCCTGCTGTAATTTTCTTGATTGCTTACATTTAAAGATTTGTATCCTGTATTTTAACATTCAGTGTGACATTAAATATATGCTCAAATTGAACGTGTATGAAGTAACTGGAGGCATTCTCAGTCATGTCAAATACACCTTAAGATGTGCTGATCAAGAACTTCACTACAGAAATATCATAGAACATTTTATAGGTGAAAATTCTATCCCTGTGAAAGTTTTACCAAGCTTCTTTATGTTAGTTGGCAGTTAAAAATAATTCACAATCCATCTCTTCTAGCAGATACTGAAGAAACAAAGTTATCTAGTTTGTGCTTGTGTGTGAAAAGTTTCTCTTCTGCTTTTTCTGAGGTATTCTTAATACGTTGCACATTATGTTGATAGTATACTCAAACATTAAAAAATGGCTTTGTAATTAAAAAAAAAAATCAAATCCTGCAAAAATTGTCTTTTCCTAACTCAGTAATCATATGTGAGTATTCATGCAAGTTGAAGATGTAATACAAGGACTAAGAATATATTTGGAGGAGGATGTGGTAGGATTAGGAAGATGGAGCTGAGTTTTACAGAAAGCGTAGCCTTTTCTTTCTCCCACAAAAGCTGCAAGAGACTGCTGCTGGAGAACACTCTAATTACATGCTATGTTAGCAGGTTAACTACATTCTTACACTTCCAAAAGTAAATTAGAGGATAAGTCTCAAGCCTTAAGACAGGCTCCCTTGTCTTCCCCTCCTCTACTGCAATGCCTCACACCCCTGTGCCAGGGCCTCCCAAGTAGCAGCTGTTGCCCTGCAGATCTATTTGGCAGCACGTGTTAACTCAATAAGCAGTCCTTCCTTTGAAGCCTAGACTGCCCCTTTGATCCAAACACCACTCTTAAAGTACACCAGCATCCGATAGAAGACTCTACGAGTGTGTAATTATAATTTCCACATTTCTCAAAAAGCATATAATTTCATTTCATGTGAAATATATCTCTTCCACATATCATATCTCTTTCACATTTCACATGAAACACATCTCATATTAGATGAAAGAAATCCACTCTTCAGTTTTCTCTTTGTATTACTTACAATTCCTGCTTCTCTGATACCTCTCTGAAATCCTATTTATTCCTTATCATCTCCATCACATCCAATTATCAGACACTTTATTTTACCCCATCTTCCAATACCTATTTCACACACAATACATGTTCTACACAAACTGAGCAAACACATTCTAATCAAAACGCCTTTCACTTTTGTTTTTTAAATAGCAGTCAAATATCCGTGGCTTTAATGCATTTACTTACCTTTGATGCAGGCTCCCTGAAGAGTTGTGGGTGAACTTCAGAATCAGACTGCAGGTTTCTCTGAATCCATTTTCCATACCATGGTTTACCTAGAAAGAAAGGACAACATTCTTGAAAGTTGTCCTCCTGGCAAGTAATTGAATACTTAATCCTTCCAGAGTGTAAATGGAGATTGAGCACACCTGTGAACCATTTCAACATAGCAAATCAACTCTCCCTCATTCCGAGAGAGAAACATGACTGAGCATATCCTCTGTAGCTAACGGAGATGGCTGTGGGTTAGTCAGTGTTACAGTTCATTCCAGAATTCCCATAACAAAGTATAACCAAATCTAGCACAGCTGTCTTCAGTGTCAACAATGAGAAAATGTTCTGCTGGGGGCAGATGAGAAAGTAGGCAGCAAGGTGCCCTGAAATGGCCTCTGTAGCTTATTACCAGTCCATATAGCCATCCAGGCCCTATTGGGATGATATTAAATATTTTCCACAACCAAGGAGACCTGTGATTTCAAATCTTGTTCACCTTCACGAAGCACAGCAGCAAGCTGTAAAGTATGTTTTTAATTTACAGGGAAACTGTATTTTATATTATGCAGCACAAACAGCGTGACCTTTAAAAAGAAGTCTTCAGGAGTCACACCTCATAACAGAGTATGAAGCGTAAGCTGTGGGCCCTGGCTGAGAGAACACCAGAGTTTTGTCTAATACTCACTGCATGTATTCCTTAGAAGTCATTGGACATTTGGAAAAAATAAAATAAAATCACATTGCAGACTGGTATCAGCGCAAACACTGAACATTCAGACAGAATGGGAAGCAAGTTAGACATGTATCCATGGCCAGCTCTGGCCCACCTCTCCTATTCCCATCAGCTGCCTGCACAGATCCTCAGCCACAGGGACAACAGGGAGCCGCGTTCCCTGCACTCTCTGCCTTTCCTGTTCCACCCAATTGTAAGGGACCAACACCCCAACACCTCAGCAATGCAGTCTACAAAGCAGTATCCTCTCCTGGAAGGGGATGCAGCTCAGGCAAGTGGCTCTAACGCACACCTAGTGATGGCAATCTGGGGTCCACCAAAGCAACATTCTCAGCTACAACACAGAAACAAATAGATGCAGGTGGAAAGCTCTGCCTATAGGAAGCTCTCTAGAGCCAAAATCAGCTTAGGATTTATTGAACAAAGAGCTGCTTTCCGTACTAAGGGAAAAACAAAACAAAACAAAACAACCCCCCCCACACACACACAAGCAAGGAAATAGAGCTCCTCTGTTGTACAGGATGCGACTGTTTCAAAAAGTGTGGCTAGAGGGCACTCCACATCTCCAGAATATTCTCTGTCCTACTGCAACAAAGCAGGCAGACCAACACAAACAGCGGAAAACCCTGAGAAAAAAGTCAGCAGCAATATTTCCGCTGTTCTTCCCTTACGTCACATTTTTATCTGCTTTTCCTCTCAAGGTGTGGTGTGCTACCAAGACTGGCCTGGACCTAACACATGACTTCCTAGTGAATTCAGTGATGCTGAATGTGATGAGCCCAAATGTCAGGAGGCCTCTGGTGCCAAAATGAGAGAGGGAAGAGGCAGAACTGAGACATGCCAAGAGAGGATCTGGGACACAACTCCTCTACTGCTACGTTGGGACTTCATGTAACGCGTGTGCTGGATCTCCTCCTCTACCCTGCAGCATTTCCACTCTGAGCACAAAGCCAGCTGCTCAACAGCAGGCACTCAGCCCCTCCGTGCCTAGGAGAGATGCCCAGCCTCATGCTGTCCCTGGCAGCTGCCCGCCCCTGTAGCAGAGCGCTGGGTCCTGCTGGTGTGCTGCTTCCACAGTGCCTCACTGCTTGCTGTGCAAAGTGTACGGTTATGGCACTTCTAGCTACAAAGCATTTGGTCATGAAAAACTTATAAACATTACAACCAGTTTTATTACTATCTTTATACTGCATTTAATGTTTCCCTATATGACTTACACTCAAAATACATTTATAAAGGAAGGCACATACAGTTTTATTTGGAAGGAAGGGAGGACACCAAATAATGGTTTATGCTCCTTAGAAATATAGTAATGCATGCCTAAATTAACACCCTGTGTTAGCACGGTTCTTTTGTCCCTAACCAAAAATCATTAATTTCGTTTAAAAGACTGCAAAGAAAAACCACCACCCAGAAGGAGCTTCTAGAGCTGAGCAGAGCAGAGACAGAGGGTACTGGGGCCACTTGTGATCAGCTCTGCAGTCAGAGAAAAAACACTGGGAATGAAGGGATGGCTAACTTTATAGTAAGATGTAGAAGACCAAACAAAAGATTCTTCTTAACGTATAGTTGGAAAGGAGCATGACTAGAAACTTCTTCAGAGGAGATACAGGTATTTCTGTAGGGTAAACAAGCCCTATTACTAGGTGGATGAGGAGAGGAATGCTATTACATTTTACATATTACATGCAAGAATAAAAGCTGATCTGGGTTTCACAGTATCTTACAGCATCCTATCTTAGGCACCTGAGTTCAAATCTGCGTCCTCCAGCAAAGGCAGCAGAGTTCAGCCCTAACTGATGGTTTGCAGATCCAGGCACAGTGTGACAATGTGGTTGTGTGGGCTGAAAGATAAGCACTGAATGATCTATCTTCACCTCTCCCTCCATGCTTCGCTTCCTTCATCTCCCTTTGGCCTTTCAGCAGATAAAACCTTCTCTAAAGGCCTGTGCTAAATCCATCTGTCTCAATACAGTAAGGAGTAGCTACCTTTGGGACAGTGCACACCTTAACAGCACAGTGAAGATGCCACAGTCTGGTCAGTCTCAGAGGGTATGCCTGGCTGCTGTGGGGTTTGCAGAAAGGGCTGAAATTCTCCCCACTTTCAGCAAGCTGTTGCTGATCAGTAATGGAAGGAGTGCCAAGTGTGCACACATTCTACTGCAGAAAAATATCAAGACTGAGCTGCTTCAATGAACGCTGTTTTCAGTCCTCTGCCCCTTGTTTGAGCAGCGTGACATAGCTGAAGCTCCCAGAGAAGCAGACCTAAATAAAGTAAAAGAGGCACTGGGTCCTGACAAACTTTGGGGATTTATTCTCGCTGAAAGAATTCCCTTTTTTGGCTGACACTTTTCCATTAAGCATAGAAATTGGGACATTTGGACTCATTTCACAAAGAACCTCAATTAGCAACACTTTCCTACACTTTCCAACGTGCCTGAATTTAAGCAACATTGCTCCATCTTCAAGCAGACCTTGCCAAATCCAACAGCTTCAGTCCAGAACGTTTCTATTTTGGGGCTCTTTAATTTCGGTTGAGCTCATAGCCCAAACCAGCGCCCAGCAAAGCCAACGACAAGTTCCCTTCAGTGAGCTTTAAATTGACACCTGAGAAAATGCCCATTCTCACAGGCTGCTATTCCAGGCCATCCAAGAGCAGCGTGTGCCTGGTGCTGAAATGATAGAAACCTAGCCAATCTCAGTGAAAAAAAAAAAAAAGCTCATTTCCACCCACTTAAAGCACGGCTTAGAAAACCGCACACCCCGCATTTCTCATGGTGTGACTGCTCCACATTGGGAAAACGTGGCTGTTGCAAAATGAGGGGTGCAGGCCTGCAGAGGTCTGCAGAGATCTTGCTGCCCGGTGTGGGACTGCTATGATGTGGGATCTCCCCAGCTACCATCGGAGCACGTACCCCAAATTTCTCCTTCAACACATGGGAATTGTTGCCTGGCATTGTGAACTTTTAAACTTTCAGGAGTGAATTTATGCACTGGCTTTGAGTGGGCTGAGCTTCTCCAGGGTGTTTTCGTCCTCTATTGCACACAATCATCCCCTTCTCTGAATTTCATCCTTTTTTTTTACGGCTCACCTTACTTCTCCCCCCTCCAGCTCTGCCTCTAGGACCTTTGCCATCCTGTGTCACAAGAGAGGAACAGGTTGACTAACAACATTTTATGAGCCGGTTTTATTTTATAGCCCTCTTTCCCGTGGGAGAGGGCAAAGGATTTGGCTAACACTCAGATCCTTTTGGGTTGGACTGTCCTCCAATGGTCGTCTTCCAAATTAAAAGTAACACAGCCCAGTTTTTTCTGAAGCACATTATTGGGTGCCTCGCAGGGCTCTTTGTGCCTATACTCACTGATTCATGGCTGGGCTGCCATACCAGCACACAAACAGAAATGCAGGATCCCCAACACGGCATATGATTTTCTTGCGGTGTCAATGGTATTTATCACCACAGCTCCCACGTGTGGCCAGAGGGCTGCTTTCCTATCAGGTCTGAGGGACAGCTTCTCAGAGCACAGGCATCCTCTGTGCTGCTCTCCCTATATTCAGGGGGCTCGTGCTGCTCATACCATGGGGAGTGTTTGTTTGCAGGCATGAGAGCACCTCCCCAGCAGCTCTAATGGGCATGCACACCCATATGAGAGCACAGAGAGACAGGGAATGGCAGCAGCCATTCCTGGCACATTGCATGGTAGCTTCTTTTATCCTGCACTTAGCCTCCTCCTGCTCAAGAATCAAATCATAACCTGAAATGCCAGTAAGAGTTAATAGCAAGGAGAGAAAATACAAAGTTGTTAGAGAAGGGTTGGAGTCCCTGGGAACGGAGATGCACAGCCCTGCCCTCAGCCTTTGTGCTCGCCCCAGAGCAGAAACTCTGCGACGCCTCCCTGATGTAGTGACATGCCTGCGAGTGAGCGTGTGTAATGTGCTGTGACATCTTTGTGACTCGCTAGGTTATAAAGCTGGTTATAGAAGAATTTAATAAAAAAGGAAACCAGTTTATCTCTTTCTGATAATTTCTCTATGGCTTTAGGGTCTCATTCTGGCTCCCTCCCCATGCCTGGAGAGGTGATCCTAATATTCCGTGTAAAACGTGAGGATTCCCTAAAGGGAACTTGAGAGAAATTCTCTGCTTCAAATTCAGACCTGACAGTACATATCACATCAGGGGATCCCTTTTATCAGCAGGATATTCAGAAGGGATGAATGATTTACTCGCATCATCTCTTAAACCTTTCACTTGCAGAGTCTAAGATAGAATTTATAGCATTTTTATCATTTCGACCTAAAAAAAAAAAAAACACAGTAAAATTCCTCTCTGAAATCTGAAACCCTACTCGTTGATTTGCTAACTGATGAGATTTCAAAGGAACATGTTCTTCCATGATGGAGGAACAGCAGGCCTCTGCCTCAGCTCTGGTGCGTTCTCACGTTAGAAAGCAGGTAATATCTCCCCATGGAGACACATTAAACAGATACCTCCTATTTTTACATCTGAAAACACCAAGGATTTGTATTAACCTCCCATAATTTAAGACTGTACCAAGTCTTGTGTAATTTATTTCTCTAATTTCTGTTTGCTGAACAGACATAAATTTGCACAAAAACATTAAACAACTGCTGCTTGCATTTGAAGTTTTAACCTATGAGATCAGCTCTGTGCTCAGGATGATGAGGAAGGCAATCAATATGACAGCATTTGCTTAATATTTCTGCCATGTAGCTACAGCAGAAAAATAAACAAAAAACAGGTTGTAATGTTTTATTTCCCTTCCTTAAATCCTTTTCCCATCTGACATATTATCCCTTTATCTGATAGAAATATAAGTTGGCCTAATTCTTGTAAAAATAACCACTTCTTTATCTGGTCTTAAGGAGGAGTCAGATGCAGGAAGCAAAGAAGCATGACCAGATCAGTAATAAATACATTAGAAATATCCAGAAGTACCAGACAGAGGAAATCCACTATTTAGCAGTGATAAGACTCAGGTCGGGTCTGTGTCATGCCAGATTACCCCCACAGACCACATCTGTAGTGATGACCTCTCCTTTGCACCTGGTAGCGCACCTCAGCAGCCACTAAATTACGTTTGCTGTTACCCATGTCAGGCCCTCCATGCAATTCAGCAGAACACACTCTGATTTACAGTGGTGAAGTGATGGCAGAATCTGGCCTTGAGGAGCAGGCTCTGTAAGGATGCAGCCTCTGCAGGTATAAGTCTCTGTGGCTCAGTTTGCATTTCTAGCGCCAAATTTATTTCTTTCCATTTAGTACATGGCCCAAGGTCATGTCATGAAAATATTTCACTGTTATAATTATTCCCATGAGCTCCCAAGCTCTTTGCATTTGGCAGCCAATCACACTTCCCATATCTTGAGAAGCTGACATTGGTTTTCTGATACTGAACAAAGATGAATTCACTGGGATTTCCATGACTGTTGTTCTCTTTTCTTCCTACCTTTCAGCCCATGCAATCTGAGCCAAAGTTGGAGGAGCCTTCCAGGTGCTGCCATAGCACTGACAACACCTACATCTGTGTTTGGTGAGGACCTGGGCTCGATTTCAGCCAGCTGCACTTTTACCCCTAGCAGAGTGGTGAGCCTGGCAGTGCTTCCCCCAAGGACTCCTTGCTCCTGCAAAGCATGCCCATGCTCACAGGTCACCACACACTTATGTGGCTGTGTGTCTGTGGCCTGCTGATGATTGTGTGCTTACACGACCTTCAGAGACGGGCACTCTGCCTCTCCTGTCCGAGCCAGGTGCCTCTCTGGCTTCAGCTCTGCAAACAAAGGGCTGCTGCAGCCACCTCCTTTCTTCTCCATGCAGAGAGAAATATGTCAGTGACATATAGCCAACGCCCCGGCTGAGGTCGTACAGACTCCCCTGAAACAATGAATATTTATAGCAGCTAAGAACTAGCATGCATTTCATTATTATTTCTTTCATCTATTTCTTGTATTTTCACATAGCACTCAGAAGGCTGAGTACTCTTTTTATGAAATCCGATCAGTTTTCACCATCCCTTTTTTTTTTTAAGCTATAGAATCATTCATATTTATACATCTTGAGTTCCCGTCACAACCTCCCACTAATTTAAGCCACACCACATCAGAATTACACAAAGTACATTTACCTTACTCTGATAAACCAAACCAACCAAACACACAGACACAAAGGGAACATCTCTGAGTCAGATGCTGCCTCATGCCCACTGCCGTGCGGGAAGTGTTCCTGCTGAACCCCCCCCACCCACACTGCAGCTATTCAGAACAATTCCCCATTTATCAGGATATTAAGTTTGACTGCAGGGAAACCCAGACATCGTGTATTCTCACTCTGGCATTGGAGAGGAGTTAATAGGGACATAAAACACACTGCAGCCCATCGGCTTGCTCACAGGCATAAGGACAGCACTGAGGCAACTGCAGGTGAAGCAAGGCAGCCTGCGGGCTTTATGGCATGCAGGCACCTCATCCTCTCTATTTCAGCAAGAGGCTCCCAGATATCTTCGGAAATCTGCCTTGGAACACGACGTGTTGAGACACCACCTGAATGTGCATACCTGTGCTGGGGCACACTGCTGCAAGGCTCTCAGCCCAGCTGGGGCGAGGGCGGGCCAAGCTCTGCTCCTGGGGCCAGAGGGCAGAACCCCTCACCTCCCAGCAGCGAGGCCTCACCTTCTGCCTGGGGTCTTGAGAATGGGATCCCCTGGTAATCGGGGATGAGGGGAGAGCAAAGCTTGCCAAAGGGACAAGATCCGAAACCGACTGCAGCTGCTCCTAGCAGCTGCCAGAGTGCTGGGATTTCCCCAACTGGCAACGCTGCATAGCTTGCTATGCCAGGAGAGGCTCCCACGTGAATCTGGCCTCAGCAACATTCTAACTGCTTTTGGAGGGCTTATCTCCTAAATTGAGATAGCTGTCATTGCACAGAAATGACTCTCAGATTTTATGAGGGTGTTACAACAGAGGCTGACAGAGAGGTGTTGGGAAACCTGATGGTTTTAACAGCATTTTACAAGTTTCTTACCACGGGACAGGTTATATATATTCTGTGCTCATTTACAGTAAATAAATTTGTTTTCCCCCCCTCCCCAATCTTTTTCCTGTGCCATTCCCTTTGAAACTGCACTCATTACCACCTCCCCCAACAGGGGCTGCTTGCATGTCCTCCCAGAGAGAAACCTCTCAGCTGGAACCTGGCATGGATTTGCTGCTTGGGACAGGAAACATGGCTGCACAGAGTGTGTTTCACCTCTGCATCATGCTGTCCTGAGGAGTTAGCAAGGAGATCCACCAACACATGTGAGTATTCAGGAGATGAAGCGATGTTGCAGGGGCTGCCTGCTGATTTTACAGCGGGACCTGGGGCAAGGGGAATCCCAGTGGTGATTTGTCTGTTGGAAGCAGGAGAAGCAGAGCTGCTGAGCTGCCAGGAATATGATTTCTGGCCGCAGCTGTTTCTCCCATTTCAGTCCTGCCCTCCTCACAATGCAGCCCACGCCTCCTGAGGTGCACCGCACACCGCTCATTTTTCGCACATCATGGGAACGCCTGACTTCACTCTTTCTGTAATTTTAGTGCTTGCCAATTCTCACACCTCAGATTGAAAACATTCAGATCGTCCTCTGTTTAGCTTTTGCATTTCCAAATGATTTTTTTTCCTAGCAACAGGACGTACAATAAGTATTCCTGATGAGATTTCTCACCTTAACAAAGAAGACCTTGGCTCGGTATGATATATGCCCCAGTTAAAGTAAACACTAACATTCATATTCTCCTGCAGGCTGCACTGGAGCACTGGTCAACCATTCAGCAAGTAGCCCGTATTTCTTATTTCGATTTATGGCCTTGAGATGGACAGGAACTAATGTAAATGTCCTGAGCTTTTGTGAGGGATGGTGCAGGGCACATAATGGCTTTGCCGTTGCCTTGCTGAGCAGATGCACAGTTCACTGACCTGTTAAGCACTTCTGAGATCATGCAGTGTGTAAAAAAAATACTACGCACTTGTAAATGTCAAGAGGAGTTACTGGTATTTATAGAAAAGAAACTGTTTTACTATTTCCAGTTCTGTGGAGCACATACGCTGTATACTTTAGGGTTCAGCTCCAGCAGCTCGGTAGTTTCCGTGTGGATCAGATTTTTAAGGTCATAAATAGATGGAGATGACCCCAGCAATTCAGCACGGTGAATGAGCAGTTCACAGCCCAAGGAAAGCAAGTGACATTTAACGGTGGGAAAGCAAGGAAAGCCAAGCAAGGGGAAGGAGTGGGTTTGTAATATGAGGAGAGAAGCAAGCACGCACGTTTTATCAGTTGCATTTCATGAAGAGCTGGATCCTCCTCTCTTTAGCAAATCATGTTGGGGAGTTTGAGTACGCATGGCAGTCCCGAACACCAGACGACTTGCTAGCAGAACTTGCCAAGCTCAGTGCTGAGGCACACAGGAGAAAGAGGGATCCCATCTGACAATATCCACACGTTCTGGAAATCATGGCTCCCTAATTTAATTCACCACATGGAAGGCTTTGCATTTTAATTTATCAGTTTCTTTTTAATTGACCAGATTAATTATTTCCACCTTGCCACTTGGCAGGTAGGTCACCGCTCCCTTTCACAGCATTAATGAACTAATTCAGTTTTTCACCTTCTAATTAAAACTGTGAGTTACAGAGATCACGTTTATAAATCGGTTTGGCGCACAATAAAACGTGCTCCTTATGAAATAAAATACAACATCATGTATTTCTTGTGCCAAAAGCAATTTCTTTTCTTTGGATTTCTCCAATAGCAAAAGCACGATGAGGGGAAGAGAAAAAAAAAAAAAAAAAAAAAAAAAAAGCATCCTCAATGCTATATACTTTTCAATCAGCAATAAAAATGGGTAAAATAAAATTACCTTCTGACTCCCGAACTCCCCTGTATCTCCCCTGGGGACACCAAGCCCAGCTACAAACGTGAAAGCTATGCACAGTACCAGTGGTTTATGTTCTAATCAAGGTATCTGGTGATCGGGTCAAAAGGAAGGACTTGCAAACACGGCGCTGTGATAGCTGGGGACAACACACCACAACTGGTCCATTAGTTTTGTCTGCCTGCTGTTAGAGAGGCTGGAGGAACATCAGGACTTGCTCACTGCAGTCAGCACTGCAGTCATGCTCACTGGGGTCTGCTACACAGTCAAAAGCTTGGTTTAGTTCTTCAATTGTCCTCTCCCATGCCTTGCTTGAACACAGGCTTTTCTTGCCTTTAATTACCATTGTCAGTGAACTTTACGTAGTGGCACTTGATTCAAGTAGAAGCTAGATCTCTTATCCACTTGTTGTATGGGACTGGATGAAGGAACGCCATGCACTAAATATATTTCAGGAATAAACAACATTTTGTCTACGTGTAGGTTCTGGTAGATGTGGGACAAAAGCAGAGTCCTCTATAAATGCTTTTCACTGAATCTCAGAGCAGAGCAGCTCTCATTGCTCAGGCAGGAGGGATATGAGAGGGTCAGGGGATGCTGAAGAGAGTTAAACACAAGGATACAAATGCTGGGAAAATAACCATCCTGGTCACCAGAATTACAGCAGCATGAGTACAAATGTGGCTGACAGACCTCTGCCCTTTCTGCCCTGTCTGTGCATCTGAGGCCCAACTGTTACAAAACATTGTTTTTGGTCTCCACAGATTGCATTTTTTTTCCCCAAAAGGAAAGAATAGGCAAATACTGAAACATATAAAACAGCTTTTGAACTGGTTCTCAGTCCATCTGCATGACCAAGACAAATTCAACAAGACCGTGAATAAAAAAAAAATACAGCAACAGGTATTTCTAATTCCATTTCTCAGTAGAAAGCTTCTAGTAACAGCTAATAACTAAGCCATACTAATCAACTCAGTGACAGAACCCCTGAAGTATGTAATATAACATAGTTTCTGATTTTCTTTTAATGGAACCTACATGTTGCAATCTCCTACTCTGCAGCTGTAAAACTTTATAGTGCTCTCTTTTGTCTACTGAGATTTCAGGTGTTTAACCACTGACTTCTACTCAAAGAAAGTCTCAGGCAACAATAATGCTATCCATGTGCTGCAGTAAATGAGCGTTCCAGCTTGGCAAGCAGTTTCACTGTTACACACGCATGCAGACATAGCAGCCCACCTTCTGCTGGTGTAACGTCACTGCGACCTTCATGGCTGTCAGCGGAATTATTTCTGATTTACTTCAGCATGGCCAAAGGAAGAGTTTGGCCCCACTTGTGTGCCTTTATGGGGAGAAATCTGGAAGACAGTGCCTGTTCTCATTGAAAGCGCAGCAGTGTTGGTGAAGAAAAACATACAGGCTGTGACTGCAGCCAGCTGCGACCTTACTATGGCACACCATCCTCAAGCTGTTCTTAAAGCCTGGCAAGTCTGCTACCATGTCTGCTGCCTGTGGGACTGAGGTACATTAAAGCACTCACGTGAAATGACTTTTCAGCTCAACTCTGACCCAGAGACACCTCTGGAGAGACAGCAGTGGAGCAACAGCAGGGGCAGCACGTGGGGATCTGAAACCATTAAAGCTGTTTTTTGTGCTCCCAGCACACCTCCGTCCGAGTGCTGCCTGGTATTACATCAAAGCCTGGAAAGTTTGGTAATAAATACATAATGTTTCATTTAAATAAACTCTCCAAGCATAGGAATAACAAAACTAGGGAGTAACCTAAATTCTTTACCAGTTCTGACTGGACATAGTTCTGCTGCACTGATAAGGAATCGTGACAAATAACTGTAATTTGTTTTTTGTGCTTTACCTCATTAGAAAGGTCAAGGGACCCCTCTAACAATCACAGTCCTATTGGCCATGGGGAACTTCACTTGGTGAAGTCTCTTTCTCTACAACCTGGATTTCCTTTGGGTAGGAATAGAGTGCAACACCCATCATGCTGTTCTGCATTAGTGCAGCTTCTGCTAGCACAGCTCTGCTTCAAGGCCTAACCACATTCAATAAAATAATTTGTTCCAGAGTTTTGGAACTTGGTTATAAAAATTTCTTTTCGGCTGATGCTTCCAGTTTCAAGGTAACAAGGCAGAAAGAAGGAAACCAGAGCCAAACTGGAATGCCAGAACTCACTCAGTTCTGCAAAGCTTAGAGTTTTGGTCTCTTCATTCAGTAGTCAATAGGAAATACTTGAACTCTAGAAAAACAACTGTCTTAAAGCCTGTCTTAAAGAATTTGTACTTGTTTTGATTTTACAACCGCTCTCCCAAGTTTACAGGTTTCCTAATTTCTGAGTTATGCCACTTACACTCAAGATTGGCTTCCCCTTTCCACAGAAAGTCACTGGGTGTCTCAGGTAGAAGCCAGCACTCTCCTTCCAACATGTTACACTCACATTGTCTGCCTCAATGTGCCAGTTGTTACTGTTCACTAAACATCAGCAGTGTGCTAAACAGTAGCAAAAAGGAAAAGAACAGCCTAGAATTCTTCCACCTGGGTGTACGTGCTCCAAAGTGGCTTTTCATAGTCTGGTGACTGTTTTGATGCCTGTGAAGACCAGCCAAAGCCTGCAGCATGCCAAAAACTCAACAGACGTCAGTAATCCCTGGTTTATTACCTATCTGCCTTCCTGGGGCATGAGGAAAGCTAATCCTAGATAACTACAAAAACCATCCACAGCTTTTCCCTCCAAAGCATTTGCTATTGGCACTAGTTATGCACTTCTCACTTTCATCCCTTTCCTGAAATGGGACTGAATGGAGTCACCAAGCCTCATGACAAAACAGAAACTCCTAGTCCTAAGCAATAAGGCAGGTTTCTCTGTTTACCCCAAATATCAGTGCACAAGACTTTGAGCTGCTAGGTAAGTGATAAGGAACAGCTTCTACTATTTTTTGTTCCCACAATTGATGTACGTGAAGGAGATAGGACACAGGATAAGGAAAGCTTGCATCTCTTGCTCCCAGTAACCCATATGCCAGAACAACTTGGAGCCAGAGACAGCTGCCTATGGTCACATGGGGTGACAACAAGCCTGGTAAGCCTAGCATGGCATGCTTCCATGGTATCAATTAACTCTGTGAAATCAAGTTTCAAGAATTTATTAAATTGGTGCAAACTGCCCAGTACCCAGTCTAGTTTTGATTTAGAGAGACTTAATTTCAGCTGAATGAGAGCATAATCTTGATCCAAAATAAAACAAACAAACAAACACTCAACAAACAGCTTCAAGTGTAACACTAAATTTAACTTAAAGGAGATTTAAAATGCACACCCAGCTTTTCCCTAGATGGTAATCACTTTCAACACAGTAGCAACAAAAATTAGACAACACTGATAGAGAAGGGAAATAAAAAACAAAAAGCCAGCACAAGTCACCACTTGCTGTTGTTTTAAGGTCTTCTGAACCCAATTAGACTGCCTGCAAATCTACTGAGAGCCCTTATGCTTTTATTAGTCAGAGCTGTCCTCACAACCAGCTCACTGTGCCCCAATAAAAGAGCAGTATGGTCTGGGCATATCACAGGTAATTAGCAGCAGGATCCCTGAAGACAAGCATGAAGCTGCCTCTGCCAGCTTGTAGTTTTTCACATGACCTCATATCAGAAGACCTTCCAGCTTTCCTCTAACCAACAGTCAGACTGCTGCTCTTAAAGAGGAATAAAGGTTTTGGTAAGAAGACTTCACCCTGCTCCTAGGTAGGTCAGACAGTCCCACATCATCCATCTTTTGGCACCATGCAGTCACAGAGGGACCTGATGCAAAACTCAGTCTCCCCGAGCTACTTCAAATCCTACAGCTGAGCTGGTCCTGGAGCTCAGCAGATGTTTCTACTGCAGAAGGTTCCCTTTTGTTTTCTCCATGGTTCATGGACCTGCTCTCTGAGTGGGAGCTGGGGTGAAATGGCTGAGGTGGCCAGGTGGGGGACCTGGCATCCTTGGAAAGAGCTCATCCCATCACAGGGCAGCAGGGAAAAGAAACTTCATGGTTAAGCCTTGTAGCTATTAAAAAGTCTTTAAATTCAAAAGTAAGGAAATTAAAATCTTTAGGCTCAGCATGGAAGCTATTTAAGAAACTTTAATATAATCATGGAAGTACAAAAAAAGAGGTGTGCAAAGGAGGGGGGCATGGAGAGGCAGGAAATATGGGGGGAAGACAATAAAAAGGTAAAATGGCAAGATATTGTTCAAGTCAAACAGGTGCCTTCCAAAAAAAAGAAAAATTGCCCAACCAAAGGCAAATTGAAAGGGAATATGAACTAGGACAAATAAAATGCAAGTTAGGAGGGCTGAGAGTGATTATGAACAGCCAATAATGAAAGACATAAAAACAAATAACTAGAAATCTTTGTAGCAAATCAGCTGGTATACCAGGGACTGGAAGGATTTCATAGCAAGGACCCAGCAGAGGTGCTATGTGATCCCCCAGCATCAGGCAGAATTTCAGAGGCACCCACTGCAGCTGCAGACTTACTTGTTATTAAAGCTGAGAAGCTGGCAAAGGGGTGCTTAATGAAACAGCCTGAAAGCTAAAGCAGCAGGGCACAGGTGGAAAAGCACGCTGTTTGTAAAGCTGAGCTCAGACACAAACAGCTCAGCTTTCCCCTGTGGTGGATAGAGCTGCTGTTGTAAGTATGAGTGTGTTTATTGGTGTGAACTGGAGAGATGTGAGTGATAACACGGTGGGGAGATGATTCACATTAGCACTCTCTCGATAGCACTTCTCACCAAGAGAGAATAATTGCCATCCAGTATTGCACTGGTGGTCCAGAAGGCACAAGTCTACTTACAAGAACAAAGCACAGAATTCTTCAGTGGGCCACCCACTGCATCCACTAAAAATGTGTCAGAACATCACTGCAAGCCATGTCTTAACACCACCTTTCTTCTCTCCTACTTAAACAAATAAATACCTGGTCTCAACACTCAGTCCAAAGAACAAACCTTGTTACATCTTTTTTTTTTTTTTTTTTCCCTTAAATGTCTACATACATCTTGGCAACTCTTGTTAACTGGTGAATTCATAACACAGAGAGCTCAGTCACTGCCCTGATTACTGTGCATAAAGTCTAATGCATCTTCTGTATCCCCTACATTTATTTTAGAAATAAAGCTATCACTTACCAACAACATTAAAAAAGCAAAACAAATTTGTAGATGAACGAGATCCTGCCAGACACAGGCAGACAGGCATGCTGTATATCCATTGTCACTCTAATTTCAAATAAGATGAAATGAAGAAAAGGTGAAACAGACACAAAACATTTGGTCTGCACATTTGAGGAAAATAAGAGTTTCTACATAATAACTTCAGTCCTCATTCTTACAGCATTTGGAGTGAGTTGTGAAGGCCACAAAATGTGATTCAATTTGTCTTAAAATTCTGTTTTGCTACACTGTAAATGCAGTCTTTGCACACAGGTCTCTGTAAAAATCAAAAGGTGGGGTAAGTAGGCAGGCACATGGGTACAATACTTCCCTGGGATGTACCAATACAGGAAGTAGATCCAAAAGCACTAAATGAGAAAGCCATCTCAAAAGAAAGGGAGAGAAACCGCCTTTATCATTACATAAATATTTAAGAGTAGGCAGCTTGCAACTTTTATTTAATTTCACAGAATAAGAAGGCTTAAAATCTGTGTCGGTGGAGGGCATGGTCAGATCTGCTTCTGTTGCTATTTCTGAAACATCTCTGCACCGAAGATTGAAGTTGCCTCTTGCAGGCTATTGGAGGACTGGGTGCAAGTAGCATGAGATGTTCATGGAGGAAGAGTCCCTCTGCTTTGAAAAATAGTTTGCCAGAAGTACCACCACGGATTAGAGGACCAAAAGGGTGATGGAAAAGTCATACTTAATTCCTGGGTCACTCCAAATCATAGCACACTGACACCACTGCTCATGCTTCGAGACATACAAATCTGGGGTACACTAAGATGACTGTGGCCAACAGGTCAAGGGAGGTTATCCTCCCTCTGCTCTAGTGAGGGGACATCTGAATTTCTGCATCCAGTTTCAGGCTCCTTATTTAAGAAAGACAAGAATTTTCTAGAGAAAGTGCAGCAGAGAGCCACAAAGATGATTGGTGCCTGGAGCTTCTCCCTGATGAGGAAAGGCTGAGTGACCTGGGACTGATCAGCATGGAGAAAAGACTGAGCAGAGAATCTTATCAGTGGTTCACAGCCCTGTCAAAAAAGAAGAGTACTAGCAGATGGAAGCTGGACATGAGCCAGCAATGTGCCCTCACAGCCCAGAAAGCCAACCATATCCTGGCCTGCATCAAAAGAAACATGGCCAGCAAGTCGAAGGAAGTGATCTTGCCCTTCTGCCTGCACTAATGAGACCTCATCTGGAGTTCTGCATCCAGATGTGGTGTCCTCAGTAAAGGAGAGACATGGACTTGCTGGAACACATCCAGAGGAGTACCACAGAAATGATCCCAGGGATGGAACTCTTCTCTTAAGACATCCTGAGAGAGCTGGGGCTCTTCAGCCTGGAGAAGGCTCCAGGGTAACCTGAGAGTGGCTTTTCAGTATCTAAAGGAGTAAAGGAGGACTGTAAGAAGGAATGGGACAGACTCTTTAGCAGGGTCTGCTATGATAGCACAATGGGGAAATGGTTTCAAATTATAGGAGGGAAGATTTAGGCTGGATATAAAGGAGAACTTGTTACAATAAGGGTGGTGAGGCACTGGCACAGGTTGCCCAGAGAGGAGGCGAACGCCCCATCCCTGGAGACTTTCAAGGCCTGACTGGATGTGGCTCTGAGCAACTGATGGAGCCGTAGGTGTCCCTGTTCACTGAAGGAGGCTGGACTAGATGGCCTTTCCTTTAAGAGTCCTACCAATTCAAAAGATTCTGTAACTACCTAAAGCATGGCAATCAAATGGATGGTGTCCAGCGACAAAACAAGGGGAAATGGACACAAAATAGAGCACAGGAATTTCCATATGAATATGAAGAAAAAATTATTTACTTTGAGGGTAACAGACCACTGGAACTGGCTGCTCAGAGAGGCTGTGGATCTCCTTCTTTGGAGATATTCAATACAGCCTGGACACTTTCCTGTGTAATCTACTGTAGAGAACCTGCTTTAGCAGGGGGCTGGACTAGATGATCTCCAGAGGTCCCTTCCAACACCTACAATTCTGTGATACCCGATGTTTCTATTACATCTAACTCCATATTGCTGTTCCCAAGCTTGGCATTCTCAGCAGAAATTGCTGCTCAAGATAGACATGTTACTGAGGAGAAAATAATGCCTTTGTATATAGACTTCATGAATAATATTAACTATGAGTCCTGCTGATTTGCTGAGCGACACTGTGCTTCCATCAGCTAATCTAATTATGCAAAGCCTTCTGTATTAGAATCAGCCAAATCACAACAATCACATTTCAAATGCACACGATGTGTTTATAACTCTCATGAGACATGCTGTCCACTCCATTAAAAATAACAACCTTTGTAGTTATGCATGCTAAAGTATCAGTAATCAAATCTCACGCTTCACGGTGTAAGATGATCACTAGAAGTGTCAGAAAGAAATTATTCCCCTAAGAGATGGCACAGCAAAATATGTTTGTTGCTTTTGAATCATCTCCTGTTGTCAGTAACAATATACCTGTGTTTGATCATCGATCCAACAATTTGTTATGGCAAATTCTATCATCTGATTTTCTACAAATCAATCAGTTCAAGACAACCAAAACATCAATCTGCTTTCCCAACGAAGTCACCAGCCCTAAATTCTGAAATAGTGAAGAAAGCATGTCTGGCTCCAGAAGAAGTTTGGAAGGATGTGCTTATAGAAGTGCTAAACCAAAAAGGCAACATCTAAAATATCCACAGATTTGTGGGTGTCAAGATTTGGGTCTGAAATTGCTACTTGGAGATGATCTCTCTCTGTGTGGTTTAAGTTTTAAGCTATCCAGGATATGCAGAAAACCTTCAAGGGCAATATGTTGAAGAAATTTGAATCCGTATGAATGAATACAGAATTTCCCTCTGCCCACTGCTTTTATGATGATACCTATGGAAATTAATATAGCAGAACCACTGCTCCCAAACCAGACTAACCCTTTACAACAGCTGGAACTGGGGAGGGGGAGGACTGCTGACCCAGCAGCATATTTCTCACATCACATTAGCCTTGTTTGCTCCTAATGGGCTTTTGGTAACTATAAGAATATAGAGATAACCTGTAGTTGATGGGAACCTTCCCAGTACTTGAAGACAGCAATAACAAAGATGCATGATTTTTGTCACCATGCGAGGGATGTTCATTTCTGATGCCATCTGTGCACTAATCCTACTATAATTCTGGTATTTTAAATTTCTCAAAGAAAATTTCTGGGAGAAGAGAGTCAGAGCACTTGTTCATTGTTGGATCCATCCCAGAGGTTTAGAAATTACCTTCATAAAAGCATCAGATTTCTTAAAATTTAAATAGATTGCTAATTCCTGGAAGTGCCTTCAGAAGCAGCATTTTATTCCCCTCCCAGCACTTCTTGTTCATGCTGGCCACTATTCAGAATCACCCTGGCACCAGAGTCCTGGCCATGCTGCAGTTTCAAATCACCTGGCACCAGCAGCCTGGAAAGTGTCCTTTGAGATAAATGACCACTGTGCAAAATAGCAGCATAAAACTGGACAATAAAATGGTTTCCTTTAGAGAAATAACTCTGATGCTGTGAACTGTCACTGTTTCTCCCTGTCTCCTCCTGCAGGCTTCCTGCAAGCTGTCCAAGCCCCTTTTCTCCTGGTGGGACTGACCCCTTGCAGTGCTTGATGTCTCCATGACCTCGGGGCGAAAGGAGCTTGAGCGTCTGTGCTGATGTTCCTCTCCTGCAGACTCCTGTACAATGGAGAAGACCTGTGGCTTGGTTTCAGAAGACCACAGAAGGACTGCACAGCCACCAGGCACCGTCATCCCTAAAAAATGCACCCAGCCATCGGCTCCTATCCCCCTGCCAGCCCCTGCAGCAATACACAATACTCTTCTCATTTCTAGTTTTCAGCTGTTGGACTGTGGGCAAAACGTCATCCGCTAACGTTCACTAAGCCATCTTGCCTGTAGTTTCAAATTCTTTGGCTGCAATGAAAAGAAATATCACTGTTTTGTAATCCAACAGAATGAGCAGATGCCACAAAGATCATAGTGCATTAAGAAGCTGTTATGCAGGGGCCTGTTGCATTGGCTCATTTTCACTCTAAGATTGCAAGACGACTGAACTTGTACTCAGTAGCTCTTTGGAAATCCACAAAAGGCAGCCAGGAATTGAAAAATGACAACAAAGACACGTGCAGCAGGTTTGTCTGTTCTGAAGCACCACTACCCTCACTGCTGACTGCTGATGCATTAACCAACTTGGGCACTTGCAAGCACTCTGTATAGCAGCCAGCACATTTTACACACCGCTCTCAAAGAAATCTCTTACAATAGGAGACAATGAATAACATCCTCATTCGGCAGGAACAGCCAACAAAAGCCAGATCTTCCACGTTTAACTCTTAGCGCAGGTATGGGTGCAGATCAGTAACCATTCCTGGGAGCTGTGAGTGCTCTGGGCTTCTGGACATGCAGCCCCTCGGGTACCTCCATGGCTATTTTGTGATCTCCAGGCTGCAGCCCTACTCCACGGGCACAGCCATTGCCAACTGAGTGCTGGCACAATACTCAGGGCTCCGTAACCAGGGCTCCCAGCTCAAGGTGGGGTATACAGGGCTTACTTTGCTGCAGTGAGCTGCAGGGTCTGTCTGTCAGCCCACCCATGCTGGCCAGAGCTAGCATTATGGTGTTTATACAAAATACCTTTTGATTAACAGTTAGAGAAATGGAAACTTTAACATACATTGTTCTCCATAGAAAATCATTTGTCTGTCAGGCCTACGCTACATCTGGCTGGTAAGGGGGGGGGACAAGGATTTAATCCTCCTGATACACTCCATCCCCTCCACATTTCACAGTCAGATCCATCTCTCATTTCACCTATAACACTCTCTGCCAGCTCCAAGAAGACACCAAAATGCAGTTGTCACATCCAACCCTGTCAGGACACCTGCGGAGCACTGGGACAGAGGCGAAATGTCTATCCACGGGCAGATCAAGCCCCCTGCATGCAAGGGACCAGAGGGAGCATCGCCAGGTCTCACACTGACTCACAGGAGCAGATCAGCTCCCAAGAGATTGTTATATCCAGAAAGAGATGACTAGAGATCTTCTCAACAATGAAGGCAGTTTAAAGAAGGGCTCAGCACAGCAAAAATTGTGAGAACCAGGAAAGAAAGCTCAGCATCCCCATGTTCATACTTCTTTCATGCACACCTTTTCCAGAAGCATTTTCACTGTGATACCAGCTCCTGTGGCATTCTCACAAAAGTACTTTTCCCTGTAAAAGGTCTTTCACATTCAAAAGCCTATTTTTTTTTATTTTTTTTTTAAAATTCAAATAAATTAAGATGTCTAATAAGATATTGCCTCTCTCTGGAAACTTTATCTCAGTTATAAATAAGACCTTGGGCAGGATTCTCAGCTGGTATAAATTCTGGGCTGAATCAAAGCTCAGTGGAGTTGCAACGATCTGGCCTATTGTCTGTAATGCAGATTAATAGAGGGACAGGACTCTGAACCACCTATCTGCAGCCAAACTGCAATTTGAGGCACTTCCCTGCCAGCTCCTGGTGCCTGGGACCATAGATCACAGAAAGTCACAATACAGATCAGGACAAATTGTGAGTTTATGGACAGCCCAAGCATTTTAAATTTTGAACAAATCTTTATAATAACGAACAGAAGAAGAAACAGCCTGAGAAGGAACAATGAAACTGTGAAATCCACTAGCATTAAAAAATTCAAATACACAACAAAGTTAGGAACAGAATGATCCCACTCGTTCCCTAGGGAAACGTAATGTTTATCAGCAAACTACCAGAAATGCTGCTTCAGAGATCCATGTGACCATTTTTCAGCAAGGCAGAAATCCCCTTAGATTTCATGGCCTAGCAGTATAGAAACAAAAGCTAGTGAAAATGATGGGACAGAAGTCAAATAGCAAACACACACATATATTCAAGTTGTAGTCTAGAGAGAATGAAATAAGGCCTATGCGTTCTGCCAGGGCCCATTAACACCTCATAACTGCAATGCAGCACCCACAGATAGAATTAAATTTTCATATGAAACCACACAAAAACCAACCTAAGCTTAGCAAACCACCAAAAAGCAAATCAGAGTAGCTAGTAGAAATCAAACTCAATAAAAAAAAAAAATAATAAAAAAATAATAAAAAAGGAAAAAAGTAGAAAAAGAAAGGAGGTCAATTCAGAAGACTGCTTGGTAGTCCTTGTTTCAGAGGTAAATATCAGCCTGGCTACTCAACATGGATCTCTGCTGTTGTACAGGAGGGGCAACTTCCCATAAAGGGAAACCTGTCTGGGCCCGTATGCCTTGCTGACTGTGGGACTGCACTAAGGGGAGTGACAAGGGGAGCAGACCTGGAACTACAGTGAAGCTCAAGGGCTCATCAGAAGTGTCACATCTTCCTCAGCTGGGACAGGGAAACAACATGACATACTGATTGATTTTCTGAAGAAAAGCTTTTTCCTGAATGTTTTCTACGAGAATGATTTTTTCTGATGTTGCAGTTTTACATCTCGTTATTGCAGCTCTAACTTTCACCCAGAGCAGAGCAAGGCCTGAACTGCACTATTTGTGCAGAGGTTTAAATGTCTCACAGTCTGGAATCCTTGGAACAGATACCCTGACTCAATCCACGAGAGAGAAAGATAACTGTCAAAAGGGAAGCCAGTGAATTCAGGTTTATAGCAAACTGCCCTGTGCAGGCTGAATTCACATGAGTTTGTCACAGACAGTTCATTACTCGTGGCTGGGCTAGGGGCCCACAAAACATTTGAGGAGTTGCTGGCCTTTACTAAGGCCATTAAAAATGAACAGCATCAATAAATATTCTTCTTGTTATGCTTCCAGAGAGCTCACAGGTTAAATGAACTGGGAATCTTCCTTCTCTGATCGAGGATCCTCCAGATCACAACTGACTCTGTAAAGGAATCGATAGAAGGAGCTTCCCAAACCAGCCACTGCCTTTCTAGGGTGCACTGACAGCAATAGCAACCAGTTTGCTCAGCTTCTCCTGTGAAATGTTAAGACTGTCAAAGAGTACACAAGCAAAAGGGCTGTAATTTTGAAAGGCACTTACTCTAAAAGTAAATTTTTAAAATCTTGTTAACTCTGAAAAACAAAGGTTTTAATCACACCATCTAAACTCAAAAATGAGGTAATACCATCAGACTGTCCCTGGCTGCATGGTGGCAATAGCAAACACATTTGAAGAAGAACAGAGAAGTCCAGAAACTCTGATGAAATACTCTATCATCCTGGATACTTTTTTTTTTCCCCAATATCATTTTAGCATTCAAACTTTCACTGTCTAGCTTTAAAGTGAGAGTTAATTTTCAAGGTCGTCCATCCAGAGTTAAATGAAGATTTACTGCATCCTCAGACCACTCTTGGCCAGTGCTACAGAGCCCAGGAGACCTCTTTATCTTGTACATCAGTCCAGCACGGCTGAGGGGAGACAGCTGTATTTGTCAGTGAGGGCTTAGACCAAATGCTGGGAAATGGGGTTGCTCTGCCAGTGAGCATGTAGACGGCTCTCACTGTAGCTCCAAATTATAAAAAGGTATTTCTGAAAGGGGCTCAGGATGGATGCAGGCCAACCTGCAGGCTCATGAAGCACTTAGAGTAATGGACATGCCTGGAAAAGGGGCCAGAAACATCCACTTCAGACCGCTGTGGCCAATTAGAAAATAACAATACACACACACGAAGCAGAGGGGACCAAGAGGTTCGTATGCTACTCTGAACACCAATTCACTGATTTATAAGCTGGCCTCTGGCATGGCCACTGCTTACTGTCTTGATTCAATATAGGCCTACATGTCTTGTTGCATCTCTTTTCTTTTTTCTCGCCTATTATTCCTTTGTTTTAAGGGAAGGAAAGAGGTAAAAAAATAAAAATAAAAAATAGAGAAAGACCGTAAGCACTGCTAGTCATTTCACAACAGAGTTGGATCACCTAACAGAGTTTGCATCTTTTTTCTTGCTGAGCTTTGATCTGCCCTCCTCAATGAAAGCAGTCATTTCGTAAAGCAGTTAATCTTTATCATACTCATTGCTGTGCATACATTTTAAAATCTGATTTTAAAAAAGTCAATTACAGATATCCCATGGGCAGGAATGTGTTAGGCAATTTGTGCACATTGCTTTACAAGCTTATTTGCAGATCTAAATTAAAAAAAACAAGTTGAGGAGAGGGGGAAGGTTGTTATTCCTGGAATTGTGGCGATTTATGAAAAAGTCATCCCAGACATAAATCAGATGCAGGTATCAGAACTAAAATGCAGAGAAGATCTGGGGAGCTGAGATACACCTCCTCAGGAGTGCACTGCTCAGAGGAGCAAAGCTCATTTCACATACGAGTTCAGCTCTGGATCAGCACATCTCATGTTTCCCAGTGCTAAGATGACAGCTTTCTTACCATGAATCCCAGCCACTACTCCTGCAGCTTTTCCAGGCTCATTCAGGATGAAGCACTCTCTTATTTTAGACATTTGCACATCACTGATTCACTTGGGTGGGAGACCAAGTTCACGGAAAAAAAGCAAGCATATTTAAATTGCATATTAAAGTACCATCAATTGGTCATCTAGAGGAACAAAAAAATAGAAAAACCAGTGCTGTCCAACTGTAGGACTTCAGCAGCCATTTGTAGCAATGGGGCAGAGTGCCAGGGGTCCTTTCTCAGAGCCACTGAGATCTGTTATCATATGGAAATTCATCAGCTATTTAGTATAATCTATGAGAAAAAGGCAGTCATGCACTGCAAGGCAAGACACATGCCTGTATGGCAATTAGTACCACAAACATACCCTAGTGTAGAATTTGCCAATTCTACACAACTTTCTCTTGTGAACTACAACCTTGAAACAAAGCTGCTCTTCCTTGGTACCACTCACCAAGTGCTTCATTTTAAGAATATGTGTAGGTGAATGCGTTAGTGCAATATCCCCGAATCCTGCCCTGCTTTGCCACCTCAAACCCTCACCAGCCTTGTCACTGCGTTCACTGGGCCGGGCTCAGCATCAGGAGGCCAAAGAGGCACTGCTGGGTCAGCAGGTGTGTAGGGATGAGGCTCGAGTGCTTGCATCACAGAGGGTGGTAAATCTCAGTGCCAGTTTTTTCCAGTACTAGAGCTACCAGCCTGGATCGTGTTAGCAGAGGAAGAAATATATACACATGCAATTGAAACTAGTTGTTTCTGGCAAACAGCATGGACTCTGCAAATACTGTATTAGTCAGAGAATTTGCCCTACGCACATTTCTAGGCATTTATACATCCTGGATATAGCCATTTAAAATGCTCAAACAGCTAGCTGTTCCTACACTCACATCCACCTGGGTTCACACGCTTGGTTTGCAAGTGCCCCTGTTGTTTTGATGAACAAAACCTTGTTCTGACAGCTGCTGCTGTATCAGGTACATCAGAGCCATCTTGAGAAACATAACTGCACAGACAGAAATAGCCTAATTTCAAGCTTAGTTGCATTCCTAAACTGCATATTCTGATCCAAATTCCTATCCAATATACATTTGCACCATTTTTCCTTCAGCTATTGCTGGGGTTTGCCAAGTCTGTAGCAAAGCCTGCTTGGTCTTCAAAGAGAAACAAGTACATATTGCAACAGACACTGATGAGCTTAAATTGGATTTGGCAAGTTTAAATTTAGGATAATTGTGCTTCCTTCTTTGTTGTTATTTTATTTTTTATTTTTTTCCTATGCAAAGTGATTAGTATGGATGTTGGCATCTGTCTCTACTTTTAATCTGTTTAAAACTTTATTGGCACATTCATATGAGGTAAGTAAATACTTTTTTCATGAGCCTATAAAACATCATTAGTTTATTTTTTCATCGTGTCAGCTTGGATAAGTATCGCATGGTGCCTGTACATCTTCATGAGGATTTTATTATTTATTTGGATTTAGACTAAACTAAAATCAAGACCTGTCTCAAAGCCCTGAGCTTCTCTGACAGTCTTTAAAATATACAGCAATAAAAGTGAATTAAACAGGCTCTTGGTGACTTCCAGATGGCAATACACTGGTAACAGCAACAAATCCACCAGTTTCACCCACTCCATTCAGCACTGCAGTGAATACATTGCCTGCATCTCTCCCCCCTCAAAGCTGAAGGGCACAAGGCAGGCAGGAATGGCCTCCCCTCTCTTGTCAAAACAGCAATCCCATCCATGCCCAAACGCCAGAAGGAAACACCAGCTTTGCAGACTACTGCTCAACTGTGCAGTTTTTGAGAAACAGTAGCTCCAGGACATTTAATTTGGCATTTTAACCACACAGAGGCATGTTAAAATGGAGAATGAGTCAGGAAAAATGACTGCATGACTAGTTAAAGTGAATTAATTCTCCCCGTGGACTACACAGATATGGATTAAAACCACCAAGTATGCAGCTTATCATGAATTCGAGGAGAGAACATTCTACCCCAGAAGAATGAGGAAACACAAGCACAGATCTGCCACAGGTTTGTTCTCTGGCTGATGAACTGTGAGTGCTCTACAGTGGACAGATGTGACTCAGAGCATTTGATTAGAAATCATCTTCCATTCAGCTGAAATAATCATAACCATTCCCCTTGAGCTTTGAAAACTAGGCAAAGTGGATGAGTTCTTTTCTTTGAATTAATCAAATCCCAATAGGAGCAGTAATAGAGGAGAATATCCTGCATGAGGAATTCTGCACACCTTTGCCAGCGCAGACCAATTAACGTCCTCATCGTTCAAAAAGAAAGCTGACAACAGAAGCACAATATTTTTTATTTTATTTTTTTTACTGCTTGCAGAACCTGCACATGTAACTCAGAAGAATGCACTATCATATCCACGTGGTACAAAACCTACCCTGATGCCTGTAGTGTATTGCATCTGCAGTCCAAGACCAACACAAACAGGTGAAAATTTTACTCCTGTGCTTGAAAGGAACTACAGCATCAGTAAAAGAAGTGACTAATTTTTTCATCCACCTGTAGGTGGCACTACTATGGAGGCAGGGCAGCATTTTGGGCTGACAGTGAGACCTTGCTTGATTTATAACAATTAGCACATCTTGAAAGACAGTGGCAACTGAAATTAGGATCTGCACGACTGAAAACACAGGTCTGCAAACAAATGAGATGGAAAGATCGAACAAACAATGGGATAAGTGCAAAATACATTTTCTAAAGTCTGCTCCACCCACACAATTCTTCCTTTTGCGTCCATGGCAAACACAACAACCCTTTTTGGATATAAGATGCGAATCACCTGCTTAAACACCTGTTTCTCCACTGCCTCCTACTCTCCTTCCTCACACAGCACACAGGAAAATGTGCTTTCAGCATGTTCTTTCTGCTTTTTCAGTGCAAGGAAAAATTATTCAGAAGAAGTTTGAAAGAAATACAGTTCTCCCTCATCATCCCCTTAAGCCCCAAAGCCAGATGGAAGAACTTTTATTCTATTTTCAATGGAGTCAAACAATACACATCAAGGATATCAACAGCACATTGCATATCAATACGATCCATAAGTTTCGCTCCTACTACCACTGTTACTGAAGTACAGAGCAACTAAGCATTAGACATTGAACCTGCCTAGTTTTTCATGCTCTTCTTCAGAGAAGTAAGATTCTTTAGGGAGGAAAATCTTCCTAAATTACCCCTTCTTCACCTTCTCTGTCTGCAAGAGTGATTGGCCAATGCTCCAAATCCAATGCTACGGATTAAGCCCATTCCCCCTACCACCTACACACAGCAACCTCACCCAGGTTCCTGCCTTATTCCTCCTGCATCCCAGCTGGCCCGGTGCTGATTAGAACACATCACAGGTGTGAGCACCCATATAGCCACAGAGCAGGGGTGTGGGGTTTGCTATGGGGGTAGCATTCATTTTTATGCTCTGGGGACTAAAGCTTTCTCTCCTGCGGTAGGACAAGGAAACCTCTGAGCAGCCCCACATGGTGCTGATGCCAGATACTGGTGAACCTTGGAGCTGTACCGAGCTCTGCAGCTTACTTTTGCCACTCTATTCCCCCTAGTTCCTCATAGCATCCCAAAAACTAAGAGCATCAAATGCACAAGCCACTTCTGCAGTTGGAAAAAGCACAGGTATGCAATTTAAGTAAATATAACTCAGTTGTACCAATAAAACTGAAAACAGAAAAATGACTTAAAAGAACGTACATTATTTTAAATTGCAATTTTTTTTTATATGTTCACTTTTATTGCCTTACTCTGTAAAGTAAATCCAGGACCTGATTTTCTTTAATAAAAGTTTAATTTCCCATCTTGGTTTCAGTTCTGTACTCTTAATCTATCCTACAACAAGCCTTCCGACAGGAAAGGAACGTGTGCAGCTGGAAATTTTTACAGGCATGTTCTACCCAAGTCACAGCAATACAGTGGTTAAAAAAAAAATATTCAATTGCAACTTCCACCATATAGAATTTTTGTTTGGTGCATATTGTTGGTTGTTTTCTTCCACACATATCGTTTCCACAAAGCAGCAAAGACTGAAATAATGGAGCAGATTGTCAGATCCAAAAGGTGAACACACGCATCAGCATTTCACCACCACCTATTTCCAAATCGAGAGAAGGAGGACACAAAAGAGAAGAATATTGAATCCAAACCAGAAGTACGTCACACACAGACAACGTGGCAGGCATGAGCCTCCTGCTCTCTGAGGTCTCGGCAGGCCAGGCAAAACTTAGACCGTACTTCCAAAAATCATGAAACAACTTCAGAGCACAAACAGCAATTTCTGCTGTGCAAGCACAACCCACGTACCTAAATTCATGTTTTTTCTCACACGTGCATTTTCCCTGCCCTGAGAGGAAACCTGCTTCCGCCCATCTAGAACAGGTGCCACTTGGCCCCCTGCAAGCCTGCTCCCCTCAGGACACCATGTTCAGCCATGGCAGCCATTACACATGTCTTTCCCTGTGCCTCCTCTCCACTAGGCACTCACTCCAAACCCTCGGCTTAATAGCAGCACATTTTCAGAAAGCTAAAATAACTTGTATCTTCTTACCTTGAGGAGCTCACCTCTCCAGCCACTCCCCATCTCGCTGGGCTGCACTGTTCTGGAGGACAGCTGCTCGGGCCCGCTCGGGCCCGGCCCACCCACAGCCCTGGTACCTGGGGCTGATGAGGGCCTGTGGCACAGGTGTGCAGGGCCAGGCCTGCAGCTCCCACCCCCACCCGGTGGAGATGGCAGGGCGGGAAGCCTTGTGAGGGGTGAAGTGCGAAAACCCACGTTCTGAGCAAAGAGTGCACCTGGAATGAAGTGATGGGCATTCGCAACTTCGGGGAGTGATAAAAGTAGCCGTGAGATGTCTTACTAAGTTCTGCACTGCTCAGAACTGTTTCACATTTGCTGTGTACTGCCCGGCCTACAAATGTAGCCTATCAGCACATCGCGTTAAAAGAAGCAGAACAATAAGAACAACATAAAGCAAAGCTTTTGCTCTTCTATCTTTTGAAGGAGCAGATAAAAATTAGCTTACCCTTTCTGCAACAGCTGCAAGGATAGTTTTGGCCATAGCAGAGGAAAATCATGGGTTAGAAGGACCCAAAGCAGCATAGTGTGGCTGAGCTGGGAGATCTACAAACCCAGACACATAGGAGAGACTTACAAGAGCTACCAGAAAGAATAAGAAATAATGTCACATTTTTATGCACGTCTGCAGAGCAGCACACAGCTCTATGAATGAGGAGACAGTGAGTTCCACTCATCAGCCTCAAAAATGTACTATGTTGTAACTAAATCAGCAGATTTGTTACCATCCTAAATTTATTGTTGCTCCACAGCAGCACAGTCCCTTCTGCTTGGCTGCCGCTGCCAGATGTTCATTTCAGGGTAATTTAGATACAGACACAAGACACTGGCTTGCACTGCCCTTGCTCTGTTTTCCGTTAGTAACTCTCTTTGCTTCCTAGTCGCTATTTCATTAGCAATAAGTCATGCAACAGATAGGTAAAGCAATACAAAGAAATTTTTATTACACGTGTTGATGGATTGTGCTGTCTGCTGAAATTTTGCAGATTGAAAGCCCCAATGCTCCAGGTTGCAATGCTAACCTTCGTACCACACAAGAGCTCTTAAAAGCCTTTCTTTCTCTACCTCCTCTGGTGCAGCAGTCACTCATTCCCTCAATCTAAAACCATAATTCCTGCTTCCTTAACTACATGCTAGCGATAATATGGAAGGACTCCACACCTCTAAAGTTAGAACAACTCTTCATCAGGAGAACAGTTAACATGCATACTCTTATTAATATGCATACAGATCCAGCCCATTGCTCTCTTTTCCAGTGTCTTTTCTCTCTCTGCAACCCTTTTTTTTCATAGCTTGTTCTTGTTCCCTGCAGTCTGTTTTAATACTATGCTTTAAAAGGATCTGTCCTCTCAAGGAAGCCAGCAGCTTCTTTTCTTTATTTGTTTCTGTGATAAAATATGCTAAACTGAAAATGAGGTCTTGGTCATTGCAAAGTTAAAAGCATTAACAAAGAATGGCAAAACCACAATTTATTATCTTGTTACAGAAAACAAAACACAACAAAACAAAAAACCACCTAACTAGTAGAACAGTGCTGTCCTGTATTTCCAGAAGCAGCAGTACTGAGTAGATCGGTATGATTTGTGGCTGACCCACTCATTAAAGTATTTAAGGGTTCAAGAACTGCAAGGCAGAACACACCAACCATCTGGCATTTCAGCTTTTCTCTTTCTTGCTAGCACAAAGGTAGGGTATTTCTCTCTCTCTCTCTCTCTCTCTCTCTCTCTCACACACACACACACACACACACACACACCACACACAAGCCCAAACAACTAACCAAAAACTGTAGAAACTTGATTTGTTGAGACTTCTACCTTGTTCTGGCTTTGCTGAAGACTTCCATGAAGCTCAAAAGCTTTGGTGATAACAACGGAGGACAAATGAGCAAAATAAGTTTGTATTTATTTATTTATTTAAAGGAATCTTGACTAAGTACAAAATTCTGTCACAAGAAAGTCGAAGAAAAGTTTTGAATATATCTAGGGCTAAGCACTAGGCCTAGTGTGGTCAGTATCATACCCAAGTCTTGTCTTGTCAACAAATGTCATTCTAAATCTGAATTTTTTTTTCTAGTGTTCAGCTCACCCATGTCTTCCTCACATTTGCTTTCTAACGTTAGCCAGATTTACTTCCTGTAATGACTGGGTTTTATTGCCTCATCTCCACATGTATTTACCCAGCTGCTATGTATTTGCTAGGTGAGCATGTTTCAGAAGGGCTTTTAACCCTTGCCTCTGGGCAGTCAGGATTTCCTGTTCAGCAGCAGTAATAGAGTGAAACAGGAAACAGCGATGGCTGCTACCACTGGGTGGAAGGAAAAAAGGTCAACTGCTGTATTTGTACCTTCTCATTAGTCCCATACCCTCAGACTTGTGGCTATTCAGGATTGCTGTACAACCATTTATCATTGCCACAATTAATAATCAATCTATGAGTAATTAAATTAGTCAAATTGCCCTGCCTGCGCATAGATCTATCCAAACCAATCTTTTATGTTTTCAGTATTTGCTGACCTTCACTTGAGCACATAACATCAATACCATTCAATCAACTCTGCTTTGAATACTTACTTTACTGAACTAGCACTGATTGGTGCAATAGCAATGCCAGATGTCCATATGCTTAGCATTAGTGTTATGCATGGGAATAGAGCCCAGCCCTTCTAGTAGCCTGAAACAGGAATACTTTTAACAAGGACTTGCTGTGAGACTGTCAATTTTATACTTTATTCTCTAGTGTTGAGATGTGATATTGAACCAAACTGCAAGTTTTGGAAGTCATTTGACATTCTGTATCATTAGAAAAAACGTTAACTTTAAACTAATTTTAAGAAAAAAGTCTTCTAATTTGATGTGAAGCTCAAAAAACAGCAGCACATTGTACTTTACATTACTTGGTGCACAGTGTTTTGCCTGTCAACTCCTTTGCAACACATGCCCTCACTGCTGTGACCAGCTCTTCCATTTTATGCTTTAGAAGGCTATAGCACTACACTATGTGCATTCATTTGAAGCTATTATGTCTCCCATTTTCACTATGAAAGCAGAGACAGACTGAATGCTCCTCAAACAGGAATATCATACTGTAGTTTCTGAACTGTCAATTGAAACAAATCTAGTTTTATTCTGAATCCAAATGAAACATACATAAAGTTTCCCATAAAAAAGTTCCCAAATGCTTTGGGAAAAAACAAAGTCGCCAACCCCAAAATTCATAAGAGAAACATTTCACAGCATTTCAGTAGATGTATGTATTATTGCAACTAACATCAGTGATTTTTGCAAGATTTAAAAAAACTGTATCTCAAATATTTTTGAAGCCAAGTCATTAATTTCACATTGACAGCATCGGTGTTTTCCAGATACACTATGTCAAACATTTGAAAATTATCTTCAACTATCTCTATATTTGAGCACCATGTCAGACCTTAAAGCTGAATATGAACAGGGCAGATGTCTGCCAATTCCTCTTTGCAGGAAGCAGATAACAGAAACCGATGGCTTTTCCTAAAGGTAATACAAACTGAGAGTCAGCAGTGGGACTGCAAAACCATAAACTGTGAGCCTTCAATATCTATACAGCTAGCAAGTCAGGTCCAATTTATTTATTTATTTATTTATTTTAAAGACCACCAATAGGATCTGGCTGTCATTCTGAGACGAGTATATCATTATCTAAGACCTCTCTTATATTAAGTCTATCTAGATCTAAATAAGAATTACTGTGTTTTTATGCCTTTAATAGTAGAGAAACATACAAATAAAATGTTTCCCATGAGCAAAGACACAGGAAATTTTGGATAATACTGAGAAATATGTTACTAAAACTCTTGTCCCCTGCATACTATGGCTCTTGCAGGCTTTTTTAATAATATGCATTGAAGAATTTACATTAGTACAAAACAACTTAAGAAATTACAGAATCATTTGAGTTGCTAGGGACTCTTAAAGGCCATCTAGTCCAATTCCTGTTCAATGAATAGGAAAACCTATAGCTCCATCAGGTTGCTTGGAGCCCCACCCAGCCTGACTTTGAATGTCTCCAGGAACAGGACATCCACCACCTCTCTGGGCAACCTGTCCCAGTGCCTCACCACTCTTACTATAAAATCTCCCCTCCTTTGGTTTGAAACCATTTCCCCTTATGCTATCACAGCAGGCCCTGCTAAAGAGTCTGTCCCATTCCTTCTTATAGCCCCCCTTTAGATACCGAAAGGCCACTCTCAGGTCACCAGGAGCCTTCTCTTCTCCAGGCTGAAGAGCCCCAGCTCTCTCAGTCTGTCTTCTTAAGAGAAGAGTTCCATCCCTGGGATCATTTCTGTGGTACTCCTCTGGATGTGCTCCAACAGGTCCATGCCTCTCCTGCACAGAGGGCACCACATCTGGACAAGCAAGATGTAATTCCAGTCATTCTAGTTTAAAGGGCATAAAAGCATTAGAGCGACTGTGCAGATAACAGAGGCATATCTTCTCCTCACATATGCTTTGTAAACACAGTTCTTTCAATCATATTCTGTTACTAAGTAGTTTTTAAATCAGATGCGCACATATTAACAGAAAGGTATCTACTGCAATAGTTTAAGCACAAAAGGTAAGACAAGGTACGCTCCTGCATTATACTGACAGAGCAGCAGAAGGTGGCTTTGTTGTTCAAATTGGAAAAATGAGGAAGAGAAATTTCTGAGCCATGTAGGCTTAAGGTTTTCAAATGCTTTGCATTGCATGGGAGAAAAAAGCAGAACTCCTATAGTATACATTCACACATTTAACCTGTTTCTCTTTACTAGTGCTCAAACCTTCCTATGACTATACCCTGGGTCAGTTTGCCATCAAATTAAAATCAATCAAAAATGGTAAGTTTGGAGAATATATTTGCTTAGCTTCAGCACAGAAACACATACTGGTTTAGGCCCATTTTGCTTTTATTAATAATATAAGTTTCTATTATCTCTTAACATTACAACTGAAAGTTTTACAGTTAATCTCACACTAAAATGACAAACACTGTTTGGCTTTATTTGCAAAAGTTGAATTACAACTTTGATAAAAATACATTTCCAAGATTTGAGAAATGACTTGTGTTTTCTGGATTTCAGTGCTAACGTATCCCTGCTTTTGAAATTGGTTTAAGTTAATTAACATTGCTAGGGAAGAACTATTTGGCCTGATCTCTGTTCATAGCTGTAAGGCAAAGATGACATCTTAATGTAACTATTGTATTGTGAGTAAAGTCAAGAAGAGACATTTTTTCTTCGAATATAGAGCCTGTGGCAATGTTCATTTTTTCTTTTATGACATTCTCTTCAAAATTTTCAGAAAGCTCTAACCCAATGTAAATAGATCTAGTAGTCATGCCATACTCACTCAGCACCTTTCTTCCTTCCAAGAGAACCAAAGCTGTGTAACAAGATGTCATGACAATCTTAATTAAAACTGTTTGTAACATATAGCCCAAATAGTTAACCAAATGAAAAAGTTATGTGGTATACCAAGATACACTTTTGATTCCACTCCAAACAGGCTGCAGCTAGCGGAAATTAAGTCTTCATCAAGAAAGTAGAGAATACAGAAGGAAAGGAGTGGTGGAAGACTTAATACTAAGAGGGAAAATTTCTTTTAAATGGGCTCCTGAACTTGTGTGACGCTTCACTATTTTCAATAGGAATTTAAATGTGAAATAATTAAAGACATCAGTACTATATTATTTTAACTGTAATTTCACTGAGCTCGTCAGTTCCTAAGATTAAAAAAAATATTTAGGAAGATAGCGATCAGGTGGTCATTAGCAAAAACATCCATTACAGTTGTAGTTCATCTTCTCCTCAGTGTTATGCAACAATATAACTTTAGGACTCCTATAACATGTTATTTCACCTTCCCATAGGACAACCGATACGCAGCAAAAATCTTTACTGCATTTTAAATAACAGCCAGTGGCTACATGAAGGTTAGAAATAGAAAGCATAGATAAGTTTTACCTGTGAAACTTCAATAAAGCAAGGATTGGGAAAGCCATAGCCAGAAAGTTAAAGAGTCAGGGCTGAGCAGTAACTTCAAGTCTTAAGATTTTGACAGGTATTACTGAATCATGACAACTTGTTCTATGTTTGTGCCATCATTTTACAAAAAGGCTTCACACGCTTTCCTTCAAAACTGGTTATTCATAGCTAGACAAATAATTTCATTGAGGGACAGGTGAAAACACCCTTCATATTTACCAACTCCTAGAAAGGTCTATGTTAGTGATAGTAGCCACTGGCAAGATTCTAGTGGTGGTCAAGTAGCCACCATTGTGCAGTATGTGAGATGAGGAATTCCCCTGCATAAACATGAACAGATTCACTTTGCTGAGACATCGTTGAGTACATATAAATGAAGGAATACTTAACCACATTCTGAAAAGACAGTTTCCTAAAACAAACTCTACCTATTATTTTGGTTGCTGCTGAAATACAAACTCTGGGCCAAGAACAAAAAAAGAAGACTAGACTGTATCAAACTGTTGTGAAATAGACCACCAGAAATAAATCTAGCTGCATTACGAATATTGTGTTAACCACCTATTTCATGTCCTGCAGATTATGAAAAGTTTTCCTTTAGTATCTTGACAGCATGCATTTTGAAGTGATTTTTAACTATTCTTTGGGTTTTCATCATTTCAACTACAGAATTGAAATTAATTTTTAAACAAGTTCAAGGTTTTGTTTGATATGCAGTTTTTTGAGCATTTTCTATTCTTTTCATTGTACTACCAAAACTAAGAGCTAATTAAACAGTATTCTAAAATAGTTTAAAAACAATACTTTTTTTTTTTTTTCCATCTCATTAAGGGCAATACTAATAAAAAAAAGGTGTCCAAACTGACACTACAGCGTTGTGAAGCAGTTGGCTAGAGAGACTGTGTCCTCAAAGGCCAGTTCATGGGTTGTTTTTTTTTTTCATCTTATGCAATCATATACATTAATTATCAAAAAAGTTAATAACATGCTTTAAGAAAATAACCCACCTTACAGTTGTGTCATGAGTACTGACAAATACTTTTAGTTTGTTTTACTGATCAAGATTCAAGTTTCAATGTAAAAATGCTTACTCGCATACCATACTGATCAAGAAAATATTTCATTTTCTTAAAGTTAAATGGATAATTAAAGTTGCAGCTACTACTGAAGTAGATAAATGATTCATAAAGGCCATAGGAAACTGTACAAAACTAAAAAGGGAAACCTCACTTTCAGAATGATAGTATGTCCACTTCAGTTTTATTAAACCATTGAGACTGTTTCAAAAGACAGCACTGGGCAGTTTCACTTGAATAGCCAAAATTTTTTTTTCTTTTACTGAAAAAGATATTTCGCATTTCTGCAAAATAAACAAAAACAGGAGCAAAACCATACACACTAGGACTGCAGTACAGATGAAGGCAAAGTTTTGTTACAAACCTGTTATTAACATACAGTGAGAAATGTCGATTGTACAAAACTTACAGTGACTGACCTATGATTAATTTAAGATAATCCCAGCAATGCAAATACAACTTAGAACAGCTCAATTGTTTACAATTTTACAATTGTTATTAAGGTGGGAGACTGAGTTTTTAGAAACAATTTAACTGGCACTGTCTTTTTTGATTAAAGCCTACATTTGTGCTTTAAGTATTCGCTGGTTACAAATCTGTTACATACCTAATTCTTCAGCATAGAGAAGTACTCCTTGGTGTAATCTCATCTGTCTCCTAGCAGCTTTCCTTTAGCAAGAGGCTGGGTTGAGCAGCTGCTTCTGTAGAAAACACTGTTGTCAGTCTTTGTTCTCCTTGCAGGGGGATGCTTTAGTAAGAAACAGCTGGCTGTATCCAGCATTGAAAATATTGTCAGCTGTGTTGCCTAGCCAAACTTGGAAAATCAAATTAGCATTTCCTGGCTGGTAATGTACTTTATGCCCAGTGGGTTGTTTAAGAGCATTGTAAGTAAAAATCCATAAACGTTAACAGCAATGTTTAAACTTTATTGGGGAGAAGGGGATGGCAAAAATCAATGTAAGATACTAGTTTTAAAGTTTAGGCTATGTTATATTTGATTACTGGGATATCAGTACAATGAAAATGGAAGAATTTCAACAGTAATTTTGAAGAAGTTTCAGTACACCATGTTGTGCAGGGCTTTATAAAAGATTTTTGTTTCCAAAGATGTTATTGGGGTCCACATATTCTTTAACAGATCTCAGCATTCCCAGGCCAACATCAGAGATACTCTCCTTCATCCAGCGCTTCCGCAATTTGCCTACTGGAAAAACAAAAACAGAGTTTCAATATACAGCAGGATTCTAGGAGCCAATCAATCTTGTGACCGTGAATGAATAAACACTGTGTGATAAATGCTTTTATTCAAAAATGAGAAATGTTTTGCTTTATTTGATTTATTGAGCCCACCAGACTATCAAGCTCATTAAGCTCTGCATACTCCCAGAGGAAGACTGTGTTCCACACTGCCTACTTTCTTTAGAAACTATGAAATTTAGATGAAGCTTAGGCTGAAATCACCCGTTCTACTAAAATAGTGATTTGGTAGTAAGTTTTCAAAAGATGAATTTGGTAGTTTTTTTTAAGTAGAAAACCAGATAAGACATTACTAAAAAGTACAACTCCACACCTCTTGATTGCTTTAAAGAATGTGCTCAAGAATCAGAAACAAACTTAAAACAGTATTGGCTTAAGCAACAAAAAAATATTTTCTAAAGAGAAAGCTTGAAGACTAGTTATCAGTCATCAGCATATCTCGTTTTATTTAAAAACCTCTGCACAGGCTGGCACGTGCAGACACTATGACACAAAAGTTTATCTTCCATGTTAAAATGGATATTCACAATGTACACCAAACACAAAGCAAAGCTGAAACACTAGCCATTTAAGAACTCATTTCACTAAATTCTCACAACGGTTCTGTTAAATGGCCAAGTGTTCATACACTAATTAACCAAGTCATCAACTCCTATTTAACAGATTGTGCAAAATATTGGTCATTCTTTCATTTAACATAGTATAGCATTTACCTTGTCAGCCTTACCTTGTCACAACCCATTTGTTAGTATGATGTGATATAGTAAAGATTTGAGAGGCAGATGCTTTAAGAGTATCTGAACCTAAATTCAAGCCATCTTTTGTGCCCTGTTCTCAGGGTAACCATCAAACTGTCATCAGAATAATAAATTACAGAGACACCTCTGGAGAACAGAGTATATTTGTTTATACCTTAAGGAATGAGCTAGTTATAAAGCCAACTGAAAAAGCAAACGTGAGAAAGAAGGAAATCTGCAGAAATAGAAAGCAACTACTACCAGTATTCATGTAAAGAGCAAAGATCGTAACTGAAGGACAAAAACATTTTTCATGCAGTAGGAACTGTGGTAGCCGAGCTCAAAAAAAACAAAACCAAAACCCACTCAGGTGCAAACATACCACTGCTACAATTTGACTGAGCAAGTTGATGTAGCTGCCTTTTATCTGGGGGAATCTAAATACTAATACAACCACGCACAAAAAAAATAGAAAAGAGGCATGGATGTGGTTCGTCCATCACCTCAAGCCTCTCTCAGTGGCTCATATACAAGCAGCTGAAGAACAGTCATTATCATTCTCAACTGTTATCTGTAATATAGTTTCAGTGAATGTGTCCTGTGGTTATGGATGTAATTGTCCTGAAAAGACTGCAAACAACTGCTCCAACAAGATGGAGCACATTAGAATCACAGCAGGATGCCCAACAGCTAGCATGCCTGCCTCTTTTACACCTCCAGTAATAATGCAATTCCACAAGGAACTGAACTACTGTCTGAGCAGCACCGAACAGTCATTGCATATTTAATGAAGTCGCTCACCAAGTGCTGGAAAACAGAAGGTGCTTGGAGTGCATCATTAGCTCTGTCAAAGTGATAATTTACACATCTATCTTGTCAAATTTTCTATGGTTTATACTTTTGCAATAATAAATCTAACATACATTTGACCAGTGAACTGTGAAGAAAAAAAAAAAAATCTGTACTAGTTACAGTGGTCCTTCACAAACATTCCAAGAAAATGTTCATGAAAATAAGATATACATGCATTTTTCAGCTATAGACCATGAAAAGCTTTGTGCAGATGAGAGCACTACACAGAAAAGCAATACAGACAGTTTGTTTCACTTCAGGTTAGTTCTGCCCTTTGAGTATTCCTTCTTCCTCCATAGGGCAATATAATCAATATCGAGGATGAGAAGAGAAAAGGAAGAAAATACAGTACCATTAAAACATGTTCCCATAGATGTAAAATGACTTCAAGTAGCAAAGTTACTTAAATTTTTTTAAAGCCTGGTCAGAGAATAGCTTTGAGCTCAAGGAAGTCCTAACTTTCCTACCACTAAAAGGTCTCAGTTGAGCCTGATCATACCATGGACTAGAAAAAACAACCTTTCAGTTTCTAGTCTACAGAAGGTAGGCCATTTACCTTTAAAGCCAGGAGGATATAATTTATCTAAAACTGACAAGAGATCAAATTAATCTAATTTTATATGCTACATAACAGCTTCGTTAATAAAGATTACCAACTCAGCACAACACTGTCGACCACTACAAATTGGTCATACAAGTCCTATACACACCATTATAAACCCAGTTCCTGTGGAATCAACTAGTAACAAATACAACTTCTCATTCTTTCATCTTTTCCCTCTAAAGACACCTAATCTTGCATCTTTAATTCTTGAAAATGAATGATGAGAGTAAGTATTAAATTTTTAGAAGTAGCAATTGCTCTACTCCTGACACATGCTAGGACCATAAACATTCACTGCTAGGAAGCTAGAATATTTGCCAAGCATGACCCAGCACTCAAGACTAGTCAAATTAAATTTGAAGCCCTGCTTACTACACACAGTAAAAACACCCTAGCATGGCAAAGAGTCTGCTTCAAACAAATCACATGCCTCAAAACAGAAAGCCAACAAGATTGTGCAGTAGCAACTCAAAAAGATAGTCCAAAACCTGATTTCATGATCATTTTTTGGTTTTATTACCATTATAGACTATGTGTTAAGGAAACACATAAGCTGGAAAAAAGGCTTTTTTGCAATTCTGATACACGCTAGTCCATAGTCATGAAGGCTATGGTTACTCATCTTTGAGGATGCAGATGGATGGCTGCTTAAAACTAGCTATGAATGGAGCTAGCAAACAGCAGGCAGCAATCAGTTCTCTCACTTAGGAAAATCAAGTACTTGAGCACACATGAACAGGCTTGTAAAGGAAGTTAGTGTAGCTGACGGATCCCAGGAATAGCTCTACCCCCAGCACAGAATAGATTTACAGCAGTATGTGGACCCAGGGGAAATAGGCTCCAGTGGCACTACACGTGGCCCTAGACTTCCTCCGCTCCAGTCCTTTCAACGTAAAGAGGCAATTACTGCAGAGCAATCTGGGAAGCAATAGCTCTGCAGAAGGAGAAACACTAACATGGGTCATAAGAAGGAAGGGGCTCTTCCAGCTGCAGAATGCTTTTCTTGTAGCTGGTAGTCTCTTACAGGAAGTGATGTTGCTCTCCTAGAAATAGCTTTCCAGAAATACTCTTCCAGAGAGAGTTCTGAAATACACTGAGAAAGATCAGTGCATTAATCTAATACTTCAACAGAAGTTGAGGACTCATAAAGTCTTTCGTATTTTTTTGGTGAAAACACCGAAGATGGCACTTCTATTTTCATCATCAATAGACTAAGGAAGAAAAATACGACTGAGTCATTGATTATTTCACACAATTAGGGTTTCCTCATGTCTGAAAACTGTCAGAGTTTAAACCTCTCATTCTAATTAACAAGTAAACTCTTAATTTATAAAATTAAGTATGGTCAGTCTCCAGTCCTTAACTTGAAGATAAGAGGATACTTTTCTTGTATAACAAAAAGTCCACGTGCAATTCTAAGTCTACCACTCCCCCCTAAGGAAATAATTCCAGATTTTGTAGTCTGCATGGATTACTGTAAAGTACATCTTAAGACATGGCTTCCTAATGATACCACAGAATGGCAGCGTCAAACATGAAACTGACTGCACATCAGTTTTGCACATCCCTTTCTCTTTCTTCTGAGCTTTTCTACATAAATTGCCAGGAATTTGATACAATAACTCACATTTTTGTAGAGGCTGGGTTATACTAATCTTTATTTAGTCAATTTGCCTAGAACTAATTTTCTTCTACTTTCTATGATGTTATGTGTCTAGATTAATGTATTCTGCTAAACTCACAAGCTGATAATTACTTTCTTAAGTAATAAGCTGTTAGTTAGAATATCACCTGCAATGGAAAGAATCTGTTTTTAGTTTTGCATGGGTGCATAATTTGGCAATAAAGAAGGAATCAAGGCCAAATCCAGCCAGCTCCCCACACATGCTGTATTCTAAAGCAAAAATACTGAGGAGTTTTAATCAGTGATATTTCCTAAGCAAATGTTATTTTATGGATAGATAAAAGCATGCATTTTATCAAACAGGAATTCAAGAAAAACAAGTCCAGATACTCCACCCCAAAATACAAGTCATTGTTATACTGAAAGGCCAATACACTGATGTATATGTCTGGCATTCCTACAGCTTCTCGTGTCCATGAGATGCTTGCTTTAAGAGGCTGGTATGGATACACTCCTGCAATTCCTTTACTGGAAAGTTCCTGTACTTACATAGCAAGGATGTGAGCTGTAATCCATTAACAAAAAAAAGAGTTACGTTTCTTTTAATCTCAAAAACTGCCATGGGATCAGGAAATACTCTCACAACACTGCTAACTGACTGGAAGTTAGAATATTTTCATTAGTTTGAGGAAAACAGAGAATAGATATTGGGATTAAAAAGAATCTGAACTTAAGTCTTTCCAAAATTAGTCTTAATATAAAATAAAGAGTGTTATGATTTTAGTTTTCCTTGTGCATGGTAGCTATGAGCAGTCCTGCAGTTAGTATTTTTCCAGATGTAAAGTAATTTAGAGCTTTACACATCTCAAACTGTCATATGTGACCACTTCTTCACTCAGAGTGGATGAAGATTGACTTAAGCAAGCTTTGTATTTCCTATAGCCTCAAGTCCCAGACTACATCTGTTTTCTTTGATACACAAAACCAGAGTTAAAATAGCTCCATTTATCACACCATGATTGTAGGCAGACAAACCAGCCTGTCTGCTTCCAGATAGTGAAAACAACTGTTATTAATCACAATTACAAGACAAATACTAAAATAAACTGCACCAGTATTTTCTTTTACCACCCCCACCCCCAACAGACTGATTTTAGCAGAGCTAGGAATGATAGGACCTGAAGGTCAGTAAATAAAATTGATATTATTAGGCTAATTTTCAGCAGCACACCTACTATGAACAGGAAAAAAATAAAAATAAAAAAATCTTGTCTTGCCAGACACAAAAAGACTTAAAGCAGAAAAGATTTGTCAGGCTCTAATGGGAACAAGAGAAGTCTAACAGAAATCAGGTTTTCTAAACCTATAAAGTCAGAAAGCTCAAGTATGCAAGGGTATCAAAATGGTATACATGTGATTTTTTCTTGCCCATGATGCTGTAAGCAAAATTTCAGATGGTGAGGGCAAATGCACTCAATCATGACAAGCTACAGCTGCATCTGAGTTAATGGATGAAATGCTAGTCACAGTAAAATACAGTTGCCACAGCAGGAGAGAGCACAGTAGCAGATCAAGAGGGTAATTTCATATCCACGTTTTGAGAACTGACTGGTTACTGTAATACTATAGCAAAAATTAATCAGAGAACAATACATGCATATTAAAAATATCGAAACTGTTTTCACTTATGTTTTCAATATTTACACATCTTCCAATATTCTGATATTGCAATTTCCATCACAAAGATGTATGCCTGAAACAGCCCTAGATATAAGTTTCAAGCCCTGGAATTCACCAATGTGTTTTAAAACACTGTTTCTACACTTCAGTTTTTCCCCTGCAGGGAGCTTTCTTAGAATTATATAATTTTTATTTTATTTTAAACCATTAGATTTCTTACTCTTTGCTCTTATTTCTGTAGCTGGGCAATGCTCCAAAAGAGTAGAGAAGAAATTTATTTTAAATCAGTTTAGAGAAGTTAGCTACACAAATCAAAAGGAATTTCTTCCTGATATTTGAGTTTACAGCATTATATAGGAAACCATCAAATTAATCAAGCTACCTGAATATGTGGGAAAAGCATATGAAAGTTGTCAGGGTAATATTATACATTTAATTGATTCTAAACCTTACTACTAAAGCATGGAAACAGCTTGCAAAGAAACTAGTAACACATTAAAAATTATTTTCAAACCACAAGAGAGGAAACCGAATAATCAGATGTTAAGCAGACAGAAACACAGTTGATATGCATAGTTCAGCTAAAGTGTCAAGCAATTTTATGCAGATATTATCACTAAGTGGTTTGGAATTAGGGGTAAACAGCATTCACCTAACTGCAAGGGACATTAAGTTGCTCTTCCTAGAGCTATGAAACTTGTCTATGTAAATGAATACACCTCCACACGAGGTTCAGTTGAAACTGCTTATGACAAACTTACAAACTACCTTTTCAGCTTTTCAGATAGCCTGTAGATTTCCTACCAAAGTAATGTTTTGAGGCTGCTATTCATGAATATATCATGCTGTGCAACTGGATATCAAACAGTCCAGGACTAGTGATGCTTCTGCTGAACATTTGGTAAAAGGGTGTAAAGTTTCTTGAGAGACTGACAAAATATATTTTGAGTAATTTAAAAATATTTTGAATGCATTAAATGGAATGTTCTGTTTGATGTATTCATGTATACTTACTAGTTTAAAAAAGATTAACAATAGACTGAGAACAATACCTCCATGGTGATGTGACAGACTTCCTCCATTGGCAAGTATTTCTTCTCTAGCAGCCCTCTAGATAGGAAAGATAAGATATTTAACATTAAATGCACAAGATGTTTGGTTTTAGTCAAACGCTTGCTATAGTAAGCATTTTAACAGGTGTATGAAAAAAGTCAGAAACATACAGGATACACAATAAAAGTGAACATTTCATCTCAAGTCTGCAGATGAATTTAAGTAGGAATTTTCCAAATGAACCCTATAAAAGCCAAGATATTTCAAAGCACATCTGTTACAACAAAACTATTGTTCCAGAACAGAATATTCTGGATCACTTTCCCCTTGCCAAAACTAAATTAGTCTATTGGGCTGGGGAGCTCATCTAGAGGATGGCTAAATGCCTACTGAAAAGGAAACAAATTCCCCAGAGTGACTGAGGTTACTCACTCAGAAAGGAATTTAGATTCAGATTTTTCAAGATTCTGGATGTCAAAGTAATGTACTTTAGAAATGACTACTCTTTTGTGCATGAAGCTTGTGGCAAAAAATAAATAAATAAATAAATAAAAATTATTTTCTATGTTGATGAAGAAATATTTGAATACTTTCATGCTAAAATACTCACCTTGCACCCCTCGGTACATTGTTTAAGGTCTACTTCTCCTAGCTGCTAATGATCAAAGTTCTATAAGTAGACTATTAAGATTTTTCCTACAAAACTCAGCTTGGCCAACAAGTTTGGCATACATTACAGAATATTAGCTTCTCTTCCTTAACTGACACACTTATATACTTTACCTCAATTTCTTCATAGACATGAATAGGATCACTAATCCCTCTGTAGTTAAAGGCGAAGTAGAAATAGACACATGCACCTGCATCGTAAGTTTGTGTCACCCTGCAGAAGAGAACTACATTACAAACAGAGCTTTATGGTATGGTAACATCAGCCATTATATCATGCTACACAACTCAAAGTTCCTCATTCGATTTTTAAAGGGTAACTTTAAAAAAAAAAAAAAAAAGGTTTGGTTTTGCATGTACTTTGTAAGAGTGAATCAATGCAATGACTTTCAGAGAGCTAAAGTTCTTAAAGATTCTTAAATAAGCCTTATTTTGCTGTATGCACCAGAGAGTCAAGGACAAGCATCAAGACTAGTGATGCGCCACTAATCCCGTGAAATAATTACTATTACATGTAACCTACTTAGTTAAAGAGAAAAGTCAAGATGACTAGTCTTCGTTCTATCATTAATAGATAACTGTCACTAGGTAGCAAGTGTAATGACCTCTTAGTTGAGTTACTAATAACTCAATCTAAAAATGGAAGTATTTGAGTCATTCCATGGCTTACCTGCAAGTGGAAAAGGGAGCAAATTGAACACCCTTTTCTTTGCATTCTCTTACTATCCTTTCCTTCACATTCCTACAGAGGTCTAAAACCCTGTAACAGAAAATGTATTGAAACATAAAATCTTAATAAGATTTTATACCACTTTATAGAAAAAAACAACCACAAACACATAACTGAAACTTCAGTATTTTTTTTTTTTTGTAACATATATAATCCAAGAAGACTGCCTTCTAAAACCAATTTCAACCACTTTAGATTTTATTCTAAGAATAAAACAGTTCTCCATTAAGACTTAACCAGCATTGCTCTTTTTGTACATCTCCTGAATAGTAAATTTACCTTGAATTAGAGCATAGTATGAAAGCTCTTTTCCATATAGAATAGAAGTCAAAAGAATTCAACAGGAAATAGAGCTTACCACTTCTCTGTCTAAACTTATCATCCTCAGCAAAAGAGCCTTAACTGTAGCTCACAAATGCAACTTACAGAAAGCTAGAGAAGTGCAAGGCCTTGTACATTCTGGTATACCTTTGATAAGCTGCAAGGCAAGAACTAGAGACTGCAGCTGTGTACTACTCTGCCAGCTTGAAATGTTATCAGTTTAATATGGCAGTGAGTTATTAAATCTTGCCATAAACCGTATTTAATTCACTTTTGGTAATTTATCTTCCCTTCACACCCACCTCAGCAGATTCAGGCACATTCGAAGCATTAAAAAAAAATTCAAGAACATATTTTTCAAATTATCATTTATTTAATTATATATTCTCCCTCTAATGAGTGCAGCACCATCCACGCTGTGCAACTTGATTTTTTTAAGCATTTTATACAGACATAAAGCTACTCTGCTTTCTGACAGAAGTTATATATGAAAGAAAATAATCCATTCAAATGGATTAGCAATATAGTATCTTTTTAAAATCTATTCAGTCAGGTACAGAGTACCTGATTTGTGAAAAACTGCATAACTCTTATTAGTCCAAGTATAAAAAGGTTTTGAAAGCATTCACCTTGGTAAGCACAACTTAAGAAAAATATCTGAAATTCTTACACAACAACTCATTCTTTCAGGTAGAACAAAAACAAACTCACAGCTAACAAGTGAGTGTACTACAAGACCTATAAAGTTGAAGTAAAATAAACAACAGTTTTGCTTTAAAAATCACCCTTCTCAAGTTTCTCCCAGTCATTTAGACAGACTCTCCCAATCTTCAAAGCAGAAGCCAGATTTTACCACTAAATTTAGTAGCAAATATACAAGGTTACCAGTTCACATCACAGTTTCCATAGTTTCCTCTTTGCATTAATGACAAGGTCGCATTAAAATCAGTTTAGATTCTGCTTTAAGAGGTTTCTGGCTTAGCAAATGGAATGTTAACATAAACAGAAATATTACTGAATATTGCCTACATTGCATTTCTAAAATCCTGAAACATAATTTACCAGCAACTTTAGCAAGAACACAGCTGTAAGATTTGAGGCACATCAGGGAGCCTCTGATACACATAAGGCTTAAATTAAATTAAGTTTCCTCATGAGCAAGCACAAGTTAGGAATAATTTGGATGAAATCAGGTACAAGGTTTTAAGCAAAACTGAAGAATAATCAGTTTACCTATCCCAAGGAACAGATGTCTCAAACGACTCTCCTATTACATAGTAATCCAGGCCCAGGTCCTAATAAACAGAGAAAGGAAATTATCAGTAACATTGAACACCAACATCTGGGATTCCAGTGTAGGATACACAGCTAGCAGCTGAGCAACTTTGGATTGCTTAAGAAAGAAAGAAAATCTATTTTGCAAAAACAGCCATCTGTCCCAGTGACGCTAGTTTATAGTTATAGAAGTGGTATAGCTCTTTTAAAACAGTTGACATTTTTATATCATGGCTAAAAAACAGCTTGCGAGAGTGTCTGTATGCTTCCACTAACAACTATTTGTACCGCTAGCACCAATCCAAAAGCTCCACTGTTCTAATCAGCATAATATCTAATAGAATTAGTTATTTGAAACTGAAGTTCTATCCAGGATTTAAGTTCTACCTAGGAAGCGTAAAGACAAGAAACATTCAGCCCATTTTACCTACAGCCTGCTGAAATAAAATGAAATTCAGTAATTTGTCCCAAACTAGAGAGACCAAACAAAATGTAGTGCTAAGAACATCTATAATGTTCTGAAAAAAATTAATCACTTAAACCCATAAGACAGAAGTTCAGAAAAGGAGCTGCACCAGTTCAGACTGAAATTTATTCACCTTGAAATTCTGGAATTCTCATTTAAACTATCGCTATAAGTGGATGTTCAAAGAGTAAGAGCTGAGTGATCACATATAAATTCCCCCATCACATATAAACTCCCCCAGCTCAGACTAATTTCAACCTGTGGATTGGTAAGTCTGATCTGGTTTATTTAGCAACTGTCAGTAAATCCTCCAAGTTACTCCTTACAGGTAACTTTTTTTGTTGTTTAACTGTACAAATTTATAAGGTATTTTGCAGAAAAGTTCCATGAGTAAGCACTACAGAATTAGAGATGGAATAGATACAATCCTCTAAGGAGAAGTTTAGTTAAGAGAACATCCAAGGCAATCTGCATTTTGAATTCAGGAAGCATCTTCAAAGATATCCTTCAGTTTTGTTTTATTAATTAACAGAAGTTTCAGTAGGAGACAAGAGGTAACCTACCCGAAGGTAAGCAATGACAAACGTCAGCATATATCCTCTCTGTCCATTATCTTCTCCAGCTGCCAAGCCTCTGCAATTAAGGAATTTAATTAACTTTCCAGCACAGTATTCAGAAGTTTCAAAAAATAACCAGAAAAAAATCAACATTTTGATTCTGAAACATTGTGCAAGTTTATTACATTAGCTGCAAATAGACTCTCTGTAAGCACAGGTACATTTTCCTTTGAGATGCTCAGAGAGAAGGAAGTTGGGTACAACAAGAAAGAAAAAAAAAATTCAGGCAAAGTAGTCTTATGAAAATTGACTAACTTTGTAGTATAGTTACTCATAATCAACATACTGCACAGTATTCCTTCATAAGATATCTGAAAGCAAGACTTTTTCTGTTTTGTTTGTAACCGCACTAGCACTAGGCCTAGCAGCCAAGAAAAGAGCACTGTTTCCAAACAAATGGAATAACATTGCTGTTTGACCTTTGCTTTTGTTAATTTCATGACCTAAAAAACATTAACAGCTCATGTTTCAGTACATTTACTGCAGATACAGTAAGATCACATACATAAGAACAAAAATTTCTCAAGAAGTACTAAACGGCAGTCTAATGAAAACTGCATTAACAATCTGCCATTCATCTACCTCTCGAACTCAAACACTATTTACCTAGACAAGTCTTGGGCTTAGATCAGCACAACCAATTCCCATGGAAGCTCTTCAAAGAATGAAATGTTAACACTGTATCAGAGCTTTTTTTTTTTTTTTTGTCTCTAAAAGTGTAAGGTTTAGCAACAATAATGATGAAAGTTTACAGAATTTTCGAAGCAGTTGAGGAACACAAGCAGATGAAATTTACTTCTGTGTTTCAGCTCGATCTATTTTACTTCTGAAGTAAAGTACAGAAGTACTTCTGTAGACCTTCTGATGCTAGAGAGTCACCACACTTAGTCATCAGGGAATTACTGAATAGTCCCGACCCGGCAGAACATTTGAGACTGCTGCTTGAACACATTGGCTTTTTTCACACAAATCTGTTATAACAGAAGCATACAAACGAATTAAGCTAAACTGAAGCTGAAAACAGAAGCCTATGATTCCTGATTTAGCAATAAAGTTTTTCCAATTTAGTTTTAGAATCACTGCTTTTTCACATTATGGATGTTCTGTTCTGTACTTTATCTTTTTTGGTCTTCAAAACTCACGAAAGAACAAAGAAAATAGAACTAGACAGAGCACCTTCATGATCTTCATTTACAGGAAGATCTGTAACTATGTTTCTAAGCACATGTTGGAGTTATGCACTTGTGTTCTCACAGTTCATGACAGCAAGACTACTGACATCAGTTCCCAAAAGTTTAAGTGAAGGACAGATGAAAAAGACTGAGCCCTAAAACGAAAAAGGAAGCCCTGTTTTCACTAACATATCAGATTAAGAGAATTATGAAAGTCTTTTTTGTTTGCTTTTAAGTATTAGCTTTTGAGAACAAGGGCAGTATATCTTTAGCTTGTCTTCCTAGATCATACTCTAAATCTGAGCAGCTTACGTGGGTGGAAAAAAAAAAAAAGATAACCTGGATACCTTTCAGACATGAAACCAGAAAGTTAAAACATTAAACAGATACCTAATATAGTCTGAACTGAGTAGCACAGATTGCAGCTCCTAACAGACCACTAACACAGCCCACTTTCCCCCCCTCCACCGCCAGTATTCATACTGTCCAGAAATATCAAGAGAGGACCTGCAGATGAGACCTTTTGCTGCTATAGCAAGCTATAACACATTAAGCTATAACACTCAAAGATAAAGAAAAATGTAATTCTTATCACTGAAAAGTAGCAAGCTGCTCATGTGAAATCCATTTTCGTAAACCATTTAAAGTGGTAGAATGAAAGAACAAATTTCAGAAACGATGACCTTGAAATATAAGACATCTTGTATATTTTAATAGTTGAGACTAATAATGGTAAAAAATTTTCTTTAAAAAGTATATTCTTACAAATGAGACTTCTAGTTTTCATCACTGTTGTAATCAAAATATAACTACCCGATCATTACTCAGCCTGCCACTATAGTGAAGTATTTCCCGTTCCATTATAAGGATAAAAAGTCTGTAGGACAGAGAGACAGCACATTCTTCAAAGTACACAAGCTTCTCTTTTAAATAAGCTTTCTATATTTATTTGCTTATATCAATTCTGTAAAGAAAATTACCCTAGCAATTTTGTTTCTCTTCTTTATACAGAATCTATAATTCAGTATTGCAAAGCAAGCAGCTTGCAGACCTGTAAGTAATTACAAGGGCTAGTTTCCATTCTAATAACACCAGTTCTAAGTCAAATACTTGTCTTGGTGCAGTGCACAGACAGCTGAAGTTTTTTCATAAAGCTACCTTTTAAGAATTCGCACAAGTCATGTTTTTCAAAGGGAACACTCAGTAGCTGATTGTTCCCACTTGAAACTATTAAATTGAGAAGAGATTTACACAAAAATTGCAACGTAAATACAGTAACTTTGCTGCTTCTTGGATAGTTCCATGTGAAAAGTTTATTGAAATCACATACCCAAACTTGGTGGCAATGTCATACACTTGTTTTTCATGCTGAAGAACCTTCTCTCTGTCACCCTCAAAGAGCAAGGTAGCTACACATAGGATGTTGGGATCAAATCCTTTGAACTGCAGAAAGAAAATCCTTGCGTTATGTCATCGCCTGTGTGGTAGAATACAAGCAACAAGTTTTTGCTTTTCATGTACACAGAATTCCTTCTGGTCTGTAAGCATTGTTTGCTGCTGTTTCAAACAAGAGAAAAATATCAGGAAAACACACTTTTCAAAAAATTTATCCCAAAAAGAAAGCAAGTTTTTTTTCTTGACAGGACAAACAGTTACAGCTACTGAAGTGACAGAGTTGGTGTGTCATCTTTTTCACTCCTGTCCAAATAAATAAATAAATATTTCCTATACGCATGTTGATTATTAATTAGCTCCAGTAAACTACCACTACTGAGCAGGTTTCAAAAGGAAAGGAAATGAACAGGGACATTCAGGGTCAGGCTGGACAGAGCTCTGAGCAACCATATCTAGCTGTAGATGTCCCTGCTCACTGCAGGGGAGTTGGACTAGAGGAACTTTACAGGTTCATTCCAACTCAAACAAGTCTATGACTCTATAAATATAAAGCTGCAACAAAATGTGATTACCTTTTCACACTTACAAAGGGTTTAAAAAAATCAGGAACAAAGTACTCTTAGTATATATATACACTAATAAATGATTTTTTCAATTATTATTTTGTAAAAGCTCCTTCCCCTTTCCAGTGGTGTTCAATGCTCCCAGTCTCCATTCTGTTTGTGGTAACTTGTTATTTAAGCACCGACCAGATCATAAGATACACGAACAGTCAAGAGAGTTAAATTCATCCTTTGTGTCCCCAACAGTCAAGTCAACATCAGTTACTTGCTATTCCACTCAGCGTTTCTTTGACTGAATACATTATCTATGCTGCAACTTAACCAAAGGTAACAGGAGAGCCTAATAAAGCAGCAAGGAGGCAGAGCATCTTAAGGTGGCTCAGTCCTTCAGTCAATGACCTCAGATCTGTATGGTGATGCCAGCCTGAAATGGCCAAATCAGAATTTCTGAAGAGCATATTGCATCCTACCACCCCAAAACAGCACCATGAAAACTGTAATTTGAAAGAATATATCCTCATAGGCGAAGAATCTCTCATTAAAATAGCAAAAGCAGCATAGACAAATAAATATAATTACTACCGTGATAAACTCTAACCATGGGAATAAAGGTCTATTAAAATGCCATTTTACAGTCTCTTCTCATTCTAGAGCTATTTGTATTTCATCTAGTATGAATCCTTTCTTCTGTTCTGCTGTCTTGACTGTCATGCTCAAGAAGCACCTTACAATCTTCTGGAAGTCATTGGAAGAACTAGTTACAATGTGACCTGGTAGACACAAAGGATACCTAGAGCACTTCTTATTAGTGAACAGTCCCAAACCCTAAGAAGGTATAAACCAGGAAGATTCTGTGGCTATTCTTTTAAGCAGTAACATTCACAGGACTACTTTATTCAATAAAAAGAACAGAAGTGAGCCTGATGTGTTTTGATGTTTGCTTTTTTTTTTTAAAAGCTTAAAGTAAAATATCATAGCCATGTAATCAATGGCATAGTCAAGAAAGAAACTAAGTCACACAATGGAAGTCTTCATATAGCAAGAGACCACAAAGCTTATCACTAACTGTAAAGAGCACAACATGATTTACAGGGCCAATCTGTAGGTAAAGTAAATATGATATGATCTCATGATCATTAAAACTGCTTTCTCTACTCCAGATGATGGCTTTCAAGAAAGGCCACTCCTTGAAAACATTCAATAATATCAGGTCAGAATTCAATGTTCACCTCCTCTCTCTATCTGAAAGTTATTTAAATCCAAGACGACACTATTTGAATACACATATTTGCAGGAACTCCCTAGTTGATTTTGAAAAAAATAACATGAAATTTTAGGTAAAATCATTCTAGACTAAGAAGTGGTATTCGTTGGGATGAATTTCAGGAAGACAGGAACCATATTTGTATGGCAGTTCAAATTTTGTGAGGTTCTTCCAAAATTCTAGTTTAGCATGATAATTAAGTAGATCACATCTTCAAAAAAAAATCTGAGAAGAAATTAAAATGCTAGCCTCAATCCATTGGGATTAACTGGTGATCAGTGGACTGCAAGCTAGGTAAATTGGTACCAGTCTTGCTCTGTCACCAGTTCACTGTTAGAGAAGATACTTTAGTTTAGGGATACAATTGATGAAAACATCTGTGAGAACATCTCTTATGGAGTAAATCCTCAAGCAAATCATCTTATTTTGGATTAAACTACCTTGAGATTCTCTAGCTGATTCTACATCATTATACAGAAACTAAGAGCTGCATTAGAGACAGTATACTGCAGTCTCAAATTCTATGGATAGCATACAAAGTTCTAAGCAATATTAAACCTTAGAACAGTTACCTTTGTGATGTAGAACTTTTTCAGTCCATCCAAAAATGATGTAAAAATGGAAGCAACTTGTGGTTTAAGAGCGTGACCTTTGGAAAAAAGCAGAAAAAAGCATGTTAAAGCACTCCATATTCTTTAAAATTGTTACTTCAAAGGGCAAAAAAAAAAGCTTGGAACATAAAGTTGTAAGAATCATTTCAAGCACTTTGACTGTCATAATCAAAGGAACCTTTCTCAACTAATTTAGGAGGAACTTTAAGGAAAGGTTTTTATTAATTTTTTAAGAGGCATACATGCAACTGTGCACAAATACTCCATTTGACACTTAATTAAAGCTATCCTAGTTTAGATCTTCACAAGTATTCTGCATATGGAAAATTTCGAAAGAGCACTTCATTAGTTTCATGCTATAAAACAGAGCAAAACCACTGACCTTTTTCTTAAAGTTATGCCAAAACCATTGAAACCAATAGCAAAAAAATGGTACAAGTTAGGAGTTAAGCAATTTTTTCTTAATGGTTATGTCACTTGTGCAAAATTTTCTACATAAAGTTAGTAATTACTTCCTTAATCACATATGGAGAACTAAAATTACCAGGGTACATAAATGGTGTCTTGGAGTCTGTTAAATTAACATCTCTGCCTCAGGACTAAGTTAAATTGAGATGAAAGCCTTTTACTGTTTGTTCCATTGTTTTCAGTCACAAGCAACTTCTGAACTCCCATTACTGCTTCATTTTAAGAGTCTCGCATCTGGTCTACACGCTGTGAGCCCAATTCATAAAAAAAGTTATGCACCATTTACACGATACTTCCTTCTAAAATACTTCACAAAGTATTTCCCCTGAATAAAGCATGAACTTCAGTACTTCATTAGTCTCCTTTCCTCTTCAGTAAAGAGAGCTCTCACTGAAGATAAGAGTAAACCCCAAGAAATATGCCTCTAAGCACACTAAACTGAAGACACAAAAAAGCAGCAAATAAGAAAAGGGCGTTAATTTATTAAACCACAATCCATAAAAACTGATGATAATTCTACTTAATAAAACCACAAGAAAAATTTAGAGGCACCTTGGGCATCTTTTACTGCATAAATTGCAACCTCAGGTCAAAGCCAAATCCAGTGTTGGATTTAAAGCTTATAATTGGTCAAACGTTTTCCCAATTGAAAAAAAGGCATCCACTTTCTATTATATATGTTTGTGAGAACGAGTACAGCACAAAAAGATGACCAAATCAAGCAGCAATGCTTACTCAGTTCTCAGGTTTACAGATATGTTTATTTCCATTTGAAACAAAGTTCAGCTTTCTCATCATCAGATTAATGCCAGTTAAAGTTAACATTTGTTACAGAGGATTCTATCCAAAACAGATTTCAGAAACTCTGTCTTGTTTTAGTAGTATTAACAGAAGATTTTAAGGTCATGCTCCACACTGTAATCTGTGCACAATCAGAACTGTATGGCCTCAGCAAGTGCTTCAAGTTCCATTACCAGTAGCTTTCTGGGTAGTACAACTTCAGGTTCTCAACGGTGCCCTAACCAGAACATATCTTTTGCTGAAGCTTCTACTGTTGAAAACAAAAGTTTCCCTTAAGAAGGGCTCAAAAATGGCTGCTCTGCATGTCTGACCTTGCCCAACTTATTTCTCTGGATTTTGTAAAATTCTAGTAGCTTCACTGACTTTAACCTATAGCTTAGTTCTGTTTGCACAGATCTAAACAAAACAAAACAAAACAGCCCTCATTTTTGACAAGTTCCATTGCTCCTCTTCCCCCCCCCACCACACACACACACAAACCACTGCCATACTGGAGAATTTTCAAAATAAATCACCACTTCCCAGGAACACAGCCAGTGACGCAATTAGGAAATGTAGACCAATCTATTTTAACCAAATAACTTAACTATAAAATAAGATGCCTGCCTTCTGAATCTCACCCTACTCTGATACCTGACCTGTCATTAATATTCTTCACAACAAAATATTTTAAGCAGTATACTACGAAACAATCATTTCTACTCCTTTAGAATAAAATAGAAGCAGTATCTCCAGTATTTTAACCTTCCCAGTAGGCTATGCACTGTTAATGGAAAGACTGCAAAAAATCTTATGCATCTTTATATGCAGCATGGCTTTCTACTAACTTATTGTCAGTAGCATTTTTCCAGAGGTAGACAGACTTCCATTTCTGAAAGTACAAGTTATAACATTAGGAATTTCAATGTAGAGATCACCACCTTCTTTGTCTAGCTTTGAGGAAATGAACTCCCGAGTAAGATGGACTTTTTAGACTTCCTTCTAAAAAGAAAAAAAAAATAAAATCAAAGTCCTTGGAAAAAATAGTCATCTGAGAAAATCTACTTACCAAATTGAAACTGTGCGTTGTCGACAAGGCGAATTGATGCAGGAGCACATCTCTTGGGGGCAGTTGGGGAAATAAGAAAAATAAAGGATAAAAAGTCTATGAACAGATGTGCTGAAATTCATGACAGTGACATTTTCATTAAAAACAGCACACAAGAAATAAATTTGGTATCAGAGATCTATCGATATTATCATCACTGAAAAGTGGTGATGGTAAACTTGTTTTCATTTGAGAAGCAATTTCTATTAGGTATGTTTCGATAAAATGCATTGAGAATATTCAGTTTAACGTCCAACCAACACGGACATAGTCCCAACATCTTTGACTGTGATGTATAGAGTGCATTTCTAAATTGCCATAATGCGCTAAAATATATTTAATTAGAGTATCAAGCTGATAGTGCTATGCAATCATAAATACACATCATTACAAATCACTGAAAATTGTTCCTAGTTAGCTCCTGTAGATGGCTAAATAACACAGTTGCTCACTTGCTTTCCTCCAAAAAGATAGAAGCAAGAAAATTTGTGGGTTGGGATAAAGTAAAAGAGGGAAAACAAACAAACAAACCACCCCAAACAAGAAAGGAAAACAAGTGATGAAAAAGCAATTGCTCACCATCAGTCAATCAGTGACCAGACATTCCCCAAGTAACAGTAACCCCTGACAAACTTCCCACCAGTTTTATTGCTGACCTTGACGTTATGTGGTATGGAATAGCTGTTCCATTGATTTGAGTCAACTGTTTTGATTGTGTTCCCTCCAAATTTTTTGCTCACCTACAAACTACTCAGAGAACAGCACGAGAAACGAGCCTTGTTAAACAGTGCTTATGCACTGACAACAGCTAACACATCAGTGTGTCATCAATACTGTTTTGGTCACAAACCCAAAGAATATCACCATATGGGCTTCTATGAGGAAAAAACATCATCCAACCCCACTATAATAACGTTCTGTGAACAGATAACAATTAAAGTCTGTGTCTGGAACCAATCTAGACTGCACTGCACAAAAATCCGGAGACCAGTAAGAGCAGTTGCCTTCAACTGACAACCTTCTGGGTGATATGTATATGCTCACAGCCTGTAACCTGAGATGGCAGTGTCCAATCATGCAGTATGTGGCCATAGAAATACAACAAAGTCTGAATTTTAGGCTAGCCTTCATCTAATCACGTGGATATAAAAGTATTCTCCTATCGCTTAATTTGATACGTTCACTCTGTATCATATTGTTAAAGCATACTTTGTCACACAACTGCAAAAGAGGGCAGAAAGAAGAAACAAAAAAATCTTACCTGGCAGGCTGATAAAAAAAAAGGCTGGGTGAGAAGTTTTACTGACCCCCACCTAGCCTACAACCTGCAAGTTGGTTATTCTTTAAAAACAGATTAACAAAGACCAAAAAAAAAAAAAACCAACAGTTTTTCAGTAGGAGATCATTGTAATTGCTACAAGCAGACACCAGAAGAAAGGAATAAGTAGTTCAGACTTAAATAAACAGTAAAACAGTAGTAGCAACAGAAGCTTAGTAACTGAGCAACGTAAGTGGCTAACACTGTATTTTTTTTTTTTCTTTTAACCCCTTACTTGAGGAAAAAAATGCTAGCTCCTTAATCAACTTAAAACATTGATCAACTGTACAATTAAGCATTCTTAGGTTGCTTAGATGCCTTTAATAGGAAGAACAAGCGCCGGCAGTAAAAGCATGTGACAGAAGAACTGTGCTGATAACTAGCATATACGTGTCAGTCACATACCAGTTTGAACAACTGACTTGGAACATTAAGTCATTAATTTAGACCCATCACTGGAAATACATAAAGCTGTATTTAGTTTGGCATTACCTAAAACATTTCTGATATTACTTCCCCAACTCAGGATATATATTCCTCCGTTCACTGAAGTGATTTAATACATTTTGCACAGCGCCAAGAAAAGTTATTCTGGAATCATAAAGGAGGCTAGCCAGTGCAAGACTTGCTTGAAAGCGCAGGTATTGAGAAATGTATAACATAATTTGGATACCGATGTTCAAGTTTTGCTACCTGAAACCCACTTCTCTATTGTCTGACCATGCTGTTCAGAAGGCTCTACTTAAACACTTAAGTCTAAGTACAGTTCTGCCTCAGAATATCCAGCTCGCTTGAAGTGCAGCAGTGAGTTCAAGAAGCATTCTCTGCACCCTGCATACACAGCCACATCCTTCCACTGCATGACTGTTGTTCCTTTATCACTTTGGAATCAGAAATCAACTGCTCTTTACTTGTCTGCTGCAACTTAATTTCTTTAAATACTGGTCGCTTTTACATATTTGTGAATAAATCTCCAGATTAAACTCTCCACTGAAGGAGATAAAAAGCCAAAATCTCTGTGCTGGGATATGCTAACCCTAAAAATAAAAAAATAAAAATTGGAAAGCATACCCACAATTTGGTTCAGAATACTGAACAAATGAAAAATATGCTCAATCCTTTACTGCATCATTTCCAAAAGCCTCAGTGGCCATATATTCTTAAATCATTCATATCATCTCAATTACTTTCCAGTAATCAATACCTAAGACCAGAGCACCAGCACACTCCTAGTCTTAGCCCCTGGACAAGGTTAGAATTAGTGTACTCGCATGAATTCAACACGAAGCTTCTCCTTACCTGCTTTGCCACTTCCCTTAGGCAGGCCACCCCTCGTTCAAAGTTGGGGAAGACCACAGAGCCATATTTCTGGTATTCAGGAAGAGGCCGAATCTTTATCGTAACTTCAGTAACCACTCCCAGAGTTCCTTCAGGAAAAGAAAGAAAAGCTCAGTTGTAAAGTGCTACAAGATGCAATTCTTGCAAATCACCCAACAACCGTTTAGCAGGATGTTCTCAGTTAACACAAGTTAGAAATGCCAAAAATTCAGTATTGCAGTAAAAGAGAAATTTATTCCTGATAATTTACAAGGTGAATTCCTACAAGCAGCCTTTAAGTCATGATGTCTGTTAATAGATGTATATAGTCACTCCACAGATCTATTTTAAGCACTGTCCAGTTGCATAACTTCAGCCCTAAAAAAGAAAGCCTCACTGTATTATCCCAACACACAGAAAAAAATAACACCTACAGAACACCATCCATAGACACACTGGAAGCCATAGCATTAAAGATGCTCAAATGAGCAAGCCATTACAGAAGCCGAATTAAGTGCAGTTACACGAAATTACCTTCAGATCCCATAATAAAGTGATGGATATCAGGTCCTGTTGACATGCGAGGTACTTGACAGTTTTTTTCAACTATTCCTCTGGGAGTTACCATTTTTATATGAATCACCTGTTTAAACAATAAACAATGACTATACATACCAGCATTAAGCATTTTTGTATGACATTTATTTTCTTCAAAATGCATGTTATGCTTGATGCAGTTCAGCTCTGCAGACTTTATACATCCTGTAGGCAGTCCCAGAAACTTTTGGGATAACTTGATGCAGCATGGTTTGCCCACAACAGATTGCACCCAATTCTATGCCAAATCAAATCAATTGTTGGCCACGTGCAGACGTACCCACTAAGACTGTTTTTTTTCCTCAGCATGGAAAGTGCTCTCCTTGAACACCAGTATTTAAATTCAGAACATATTCAGAATTCAGAAGGGAAAAGAAAAAAAAAAAAAAGGGCTTGCAGCAGAAGGAATATTCTTTCTTGCTTAAGTTTTCCATTAGAACTGCTACTTGATGAAGCTAATCTGATCCAGAAATCAGTTGTGACAGAAATACTGCTAATAGGAAGAAGAAAATTTTTGTGAAACACACTGTCAATATTAACACTTCCATAAGAATGATACATATGTAAGCTATTTTTCCCGCCCATTCAATTCTTTCTTAAAAAAAAAAAAAAAAAAAAAAAGAAAAAAGCAACAAAATTCCTTGGTGTAAGTGAAACTTCCAAATACAGACAAATTAGTGGGATTTCAACTACTGCCTTTAAAATATTCAGGTAACTGAGTAATTTACATCCTGTTCGAGAACTTCATTATATGCATTTTGTAAACCGTTTATTATGCAACAAGTGGATTTTAGGGAGCATACCTAACATTGTTTCTAGATATAAAAATCTCTCAGATGATAACACTTTGCCAGAAACTTTCTCACTGTTACATCAGGAAGCTCAAAAACTGCTCTGAATCAACTTTGAAACCAGTTTTCTCCTAATGAAAATTTCAGAAGCTGTGTTTTAGCCTGAAGTTTTGCTCCCACGGTAGAAAAGCCTTCTGTACTTCATATCTTTCTGCAAAGCAAAACTACACCATACTGTAATGCTTCAGGCAGTAGGGTACAGATGATACTTCGTTAGTGTTAGCAGTTTCAACAAGGCATGCTGAATAAAAACTACATTTTCTGCCAAGTTAATTCACTGATAGTAAAGTGTCATGTCTGTCCACAGAACAAAAGTGTTTCTGAATATAACGTGATGAAAAAGCCTGAGGTGATAGGGGATACATTAAAAAATGTGTGTTGCAAGAAAAAAGAAGGGAAAAAAAAAAAACAAGTAAGAAAGGGCTACTATGAAGAAAAAGTTGAAGTTCAAATCAAAGAAGTAGAAAAATCTGAACAGTGATGATTTGACTTCACTATATTCACTATAATAGAAAAGTAGATTGAATTTAAAAAATGTTTTAGAAATAAATTTATTAGCATTAATATACAGACGGACCATTTTAATGCTTCAAACTATTAAGAGTATAATACTGATCAGTTCCTGATCCCTTGCTTCCTTCCTCATTGCTCTGATATACCATGCAATAGGATTACAGTTCACTCTTGTTTGCACACAGGGTCAATTAGGCTAGTCTACTGATTTGAAAAAAGCCTACTTAGATTAGGGAAGTGAAATGGTAGAAAGAATTAATCATTAGCTGTGAATTGATTCCAGTGGACAACTTTAAGAATAGCAGGAAATAGCATGCACTGTTGGAAAAACCCTACAAATTTAACAGGATTATTACACTGAGATTATCAGAGAGTGTGAACAGTGGAAGAAAGCAACAGGATAAGATAAATCAACACAATTCCTTAAGCTATCTAGTAAATATCAAACTGAAGTTTTCAGATTAGCAGTACTAATTAGTACTAATACCAAGAACAAGTAAAAAACAAAACTGTATCACTGATTAACAGAACTGCAGTTTCCTCTCCCTACTCCCTCTCATGAGTCATTACAAGAGTTAAGCCTCCTATCAGAAGAATAATTAATTAGAACAAATATTAGAAATATTCACCAGATCTTCAATGTTTCCATAGATGTTTTTCTTCATGCCTGATGCTCGTGTTGCTACCCATCCTCCTAGTGAGCTGAACTCCATGGAATCTGGTTCATGGCCTGTACAGAAGCCACTTTCAGAAAGCTGAAGAAAGGAAAAACGCATTTTACAGAGTCTGCATTTGCTTATTACTTCAAAATCTCAGTATTTTAGGTTCGCTTGTTTTAAAAAGTAGGGCTGGAAGAGCATGGGGAACTACAGGCCTGTCAGCCTGACCTCCAGATCTGCCTGTTTCCTGCAGTATTTTCCTGGAGAAGTTGGTAGCACATAGCTTAGACAGGTGACCTCTTAGCTGGATAAAAAAACTGGCTGGACAGTCAGGCCCAGAGAGTGGTGGTGAATGGAATTAAATCCAGCTGGTAACCAGTCACAAGCGGTGTTCCCCATGGGTCAGTATTGGGACCCCTCTTGTTTAATATCTTTATTGACGATTTGGATGAGGAATTGTGTGCATCCCCAGTAAGTTTGAAGATAACATCAAAGAGGGAGGAAATGCTGAACTGTTCGAGTGTAGGAAGGCTCTACGGAGGGATCTGGACAAGTTGGAATGATGAGCTGAGGCTAATTAAGTGAACTTTAACAAGATAAAGTGTTGGTTTCTGCACTTGGATCACAATGACCCCACACAATGCTACAGACCTGGCGCAGAACAGCAGGAATGCTGCATGAAGGAAAAGGATCTAGGAGCATTAGTCAACTAACATTACGAGACATTTACTAACGTAAAGAGACGTAAAGGCCTTAAGTTGTAGCAGGGAAGGTGATGCTTCAACAGGTGGACTACACAATCTTAGAAAAGGAATATCCAGATGATTCACTCAATTATTCAGGCACAAATTTTGTCTTTGATACATAAATGAAATGCAAATTAATTCTGCTCCTACTGTGCATGTGTTGTGCTACACATCAGCCTGTAATACTCCTCCTCCATACTTTAAAACTAAGACCTCTGTTGTTTGTAAAAAGGTGAGAATTCAGATACACATGGAAAAAAATTATAACTAAGTAACTGCCAACTTTGCACAAATGCTGCCAATAAATAAGGCATTTAATCTCTTGTTCTTTCCATTCTAATGTGATATGCAGCAGGTCTGCAGAAAATGCGAGCAAATTGCCTGTACTTAGTTCTCTCAAGGAGTGATGTGTTTTAATATACAGCCATCTGGTTGGGCTTCCTGTATGCAAAGCTGTCAACTACTTGTGATGCAGATCATGCATTCCTGTACATTAAGTAGTCACTTGTTTCTCATTTTTCTGTATTAGCTTGGCTTTGCCATCTGCACAGCACCTGAGGTTGATTGGATGCCCTTAGAATTGCAACACCAAAGCTGTCAGGCAGAAAGAATTAAAGACCCAGAACTGATAACCATGTTAGTGTTTGAGGCTATCAATTTGCACTGGGCAACTGAAAAATCTACGTCCAACTAGTCTGTTGTAAGCACAACATTTAATGTGGGTCATTAACTACATTTTGTAGTACAAAGTGATTCTAACTTCAGTGATTGAAAGTTATTTCTGTGTAACACTAACAGTGATTTATTGAGCCCATGGTCCTTTCTCTTACTGGAAGAACTTGTGTTCTTTAGATGTTTACTGATCACACTAGGGAAGGGTTCCTGCACTCTCCTTATTCTGCAAGAGAACAAGAAGTTTGCTTCAGTCACAGCTTACTGACTTCTACAACGTACAGAAACACAAGCACTGCAAAGGACAGTGCTTTTGAATACTTGTAAGTGACTGGGCATGCACAAAGCAGCAGATTCAAACTCTTTGAACACCACTGCATAAATGGTATGTGCTAAGGATACTTACAGAGTAGGGGAAAAAGAGATTGTGCTATGCACTTTCCAGATGGGATGGCCAGCATGGCCTTCTCATCCAAAACACGAGTACATACTGGCTTCTCTACAAAAAAATCACAATTTGCTTGATAATACTCATAAAAACAGTAAAAAAAAAAAAAAAAAAAAAAGCACAAAAAAAACAACTGTTCTGGAGTCATTACTCTTCCTCACCTCTGATTCTCTTCTGTTGACTATTAATCCACATCCTTTCCTAATAAAAGCAAGCAACTTGAGGCTCCTCTATAGAGCACACTGTAATACATGAATTTATGAATATATCTTCTCATCTCACAGAAAAGTGTCTTAATTAAGCTACACATTCACACATACTTGTGAAATTCATATTTATTTTTAATGTGCCATTCAAAAACACCTTTTTTGTACAATATTGGGTTTTCTAAATCTTTTACTTATTTGATTTCAGCACTTGATGTTAGTTACAGTTGTAAAGTTCACAATAACTGTGAGTGCGCTAAACTTCCAAGTAAGGTCAGCACTCAAAAAATCAGAGTAAGAGGCATCACACCTTTTCACAGTTTCTAGATAATGCTGGTAAAGTCAAATGCAGCAATAGAATTTGAAACTCCTGCGAACATCCAAGGAGAAAGAAAATCCGTGTTAGCACTATCTCATAGCATGCTTGCAGGAACAGAACCTCTACAGCTAATACAGTCCAGCCTTGAAGTAAAATTCATTTCCCTCCTGCACTTCCTGATTACTGCTGCAGCAACACAGTTTCTCTGAGAAAAAAAGCCTTTTCCACTCTAGCTTTACTGCCACTCCAGCAGGGACTCTGTCCAATTACACATTCCACCTCCCTGCCACCACAACTCAATTTCCTCCCTTCAAACCCTGCCCATTTCATTAAGCTGTACTTGCCACATGTGCACAGTGTTCACCTTTACTCCAGATTGAGGGCTTTTTTTTCCACCTTGCTCATCTCTATTTTGCTCATGCTGCTGCGATACGAAAATCCCTCCATGCTCCTGAGATCCTTCAATCCAAAGCTTACTTAATACTAGCAAGCTGCAAACCCAGCAGTCTTTCCAAGCAATTCCCTTTGCTGCACTGTCCAAATACACGTAGGTCACACTGATAATAACACTTCCTATTTATTTCCATGGAAACTACAACAGATACAAAGAGCACAACAACACTGGTAGAGAAGATTCTCAGCTACAGAACACTCTTTTTCAACAGTCACTGCCACCGCTATGCATTTGCACTAGCAATGAACAAAAGTCTGCAAGTCATGCTCATAAAAATCTGCAGGGCTGTCTGGAATATGGCCTGTTTTTCACATCTGTCACACCACTGCTGAAATGCACCACTCAACATCCCACTGTGCTCATGTCCACTGGTTGATTTCCATAAGTGTTCAGCAAGCACCAGTCAATGTCAGTGGGTGCACTTCAGTCTGCACAGAAGAATTCAGTGACACATCTCTGCTTCACAGGCTTCCACCTCAGGCACCACTTTATCAGACTGCCCCTCTGCTGCCATCTGTCACACGGCAACAAAGGGTAACAACAGTGATGAGAAGGTTCAACTTCTACTGCTGTACCACCACCATCTTGCCTCTGCCATTATGGGCCAACATAATAAAATAGAAAATATTACTTTCAGAGCAACTCTTGTATAACTGCATTCTATCTGTATTTCAGTGGACACTTGCATTGACATTAATCACAATTGTGCTTGTTTTACATAGCATAATTTGAGCTTAACCTGGAGTCTTCATTTTAATCACATTTCACTGTAGTAGTACTGTAGTACTGTACTTCCAATTTGTACAATAAGAGTCTTTAAAATATAAACACACAAAGTAGGTGATCTGATTTGGTATTCTTTGCTCACTGAGAGAGTTGCACAGAAATTCCGAATGTATTAATAGTTGTTCCACACACAGTAACTTTTGAAAGAACACTAGTCCATTTTCCACTACAGAACAAATGGACAATCAGTACTCTTTTCATAGTCCAGAACCCAAATGAAAGACTCTAAGCTTTCTGATCAAAAGGATTCAAAGAGGACTACAATAGCAGTATTATAACCCATACAAAAGGAATACTGTTCTTTACTCCGATCAAAAAGAAAATTATTAGCATTTAAAAGACAGAATAGTAAAAAAATATCACAAACTACCACCCTATGAAAACAAATAAATAAAAAGATCTTTTACAGAGAGAATATACTCGATTTTCATTTATTTCAAGCTTAAATAGTAAAAGAACTGGAAAGGTTAAAATACTACATTAAATGATATAAAGGAACAACAACAAAAAAAAAACAACAAGAGTTAGGAAAGATCATCTTTCTCATAATAAACTGCTCCATCATTTAAACAATTTTTTTTTTTTCCAAAAATCATCTGGAAAAAAGTTGTTCAAATTAAAAACAGCCTTCAAATCTCTGCATATTTATAAAGTGCCTTTAGGTACTAAGTTTAGACAGCAATTACCTATCAAAATACTCAAGTCTTGGAAGTTAAGTAAGCAGAATTGCACATCCCGAAGAATAGTCAATAAACCCCCAGAACTTGGCTGATTATCAAGGAGCACTGAGAAAGACCCTGAGAGGGTGCTCTGACTCACCTGATAGACTGCAGTTAGAAGTCACTAGAGATCAGTCAGAAGTAAAGGTGATGTAATTTTTCACCGGACCTTTATTTTAGTTAATTCTCCTCCCTTTATGCTACTTTTTCACAGCCAGTCTTAAGCAGCAGCAACAGTACCAAGACTGTTATAAGCTTCAACCCTTCTGAAGTAACTACCTCCGGCCCAAATAACTACAGCATGCACAACAGAATGAATCTAAAAACTTCTGTTGGTATTTTGTACCAAGTGTCACATCGTACAAACACAACGGCCTAAGGCCTGAAATAGAAAGCACAGCTTTACATCCTACGAATTACTGGTGTACAGGCATTTGGGGTCTACAGCTAAAAGGAAAAAAAAAGTAATTTAAAAACATGCATCAAATATAGCTTCCTATGTGATGTGATTCATTACCAAGAATATAATAACCACAGTTTGCATGAAAACACAAGAACTAGGCTAGAATTCAGTGGCCTAGACAAGATATGAGGAACAACATGGAATAACATGGAGAAAATACTAGATATCTCAGAACATAAAAAAATACCTGTTTTTCCAAATCTTGTCCAATAATGCCAGCTTCCACACATGCTGTTAAATTCTTCTCATCTATCCAGAGAATCCGATTCTGTTAAGAAGTGAATCAAAACTAATAATCATTGTTGACCATATAGCATTAGAGAAGGAAATAAACACTATCTGGACATACAAGTTAACATTAACACAATTCAAGTTATTACAGCAGGAGAAGCTAAGCCTCCCCAGTCCCTCTCACAGTTAGACAACAGGTTAGAGTTGATACAGCCTCTGCCATAAGTAACATTATTAATCAGCTCATACTGGAAACATTCACAGAAGCAAAGCAGAAAGATCAGAAAGAATTAAGACAAAAGTACTATGAAAATTAAAATACAGTATTTTTCAAAATGAGTACAACTTAAGGTGCTAGAGACTGAATATCTGGACATCATACTCCAAGAAAAGTACTCTTGAATAAACTCCCTAGGTTGAACAGATGGCACTGAAGTACCCCAGCTCAGCTCTGGGATTTTGACACACTAAATTAGAAGTAAAATATGGTATAAAATGTCAAAGTATGGAAGCACTTAAGAAATTTAAGGTACCGGGAAGGATTATACCTTTTTACCTGATGGGAAACTCACTGACCCATCAGGATATTCTACGTAACAAGAAAAGAAGTACTAAGCATCATTATTAACAAGGACAATCCATGAAGAAGAAACTAATAAATCTGTGTTTAGCTTTGTTTATAGAGAAAATTCCACAGAGGCTTTAACTTCAGTTCGCCCCGATAAGTGATTAATGAGTTATTTACTGGGATTGATAGTTCAGAAAAAAAAAACAAACAACAAAAGCAGCATTATGAATACTATTTAGATTCATCAGCAGAAAAGGCAACATCCAACAACCCTTTACTTTCCCAATTCTGGAACAAAGACTACAGTGTAAAAAGCGATACTCACATTGCTTAATAGAATACAGAAACATTACTTTCGTTTCTATAATTTATGTGCCAAGTGTCTGTCTTCCCTAAATAAAGCTAGAATCACTCGTTTTCAAAGAGAATCTCTATCTGAAGGAGTTAGAGATGTGCCATTTTATATAGAAATCTTATTTCTTCAAGGAAGGCTGATAGATATAATTTGTTATTATTATTACTGTTATTTTAAAATCTGCAAAAAACATTAAAATTTACAAGAACAAAACTTCCTGCCTGCCTTTCACTTAACTCAGATAATTCCTATATACAAGAATAGTAACTTCCTCTGATTTTCTCTTACGTAAAACTGTACAAAGACTCAGCATTAGGATTTTTTTTCTAAGTACATAGGTCATATGAAGTACAGGACTAACTTCAACAAAAATATCATTTAAACTGAAGTACTAATTTAATCATTATAGTACAATTTAATACTTCCATCTTTTCTTGTTCTTGTAACAAAGAAGGAGATGTCATTCTCTAGTGATTCCTTTCTCTAAAGCAACATAGGACAATCTAAATTTCAACATTTTTTTTTCCTGGAAAAGATACATACCATTTGCGATGTATCCAGAGAGACAATTGTTCTTTTTTCTTCTTCAGGGCACTCAAGGGCACTAGAGACACTTGTTCCTCCTGAAAATACGGGATGAATATTGTAAAATTCTCAGGTGAGTTCTCCCCCACCTTCCACATACCGATTCTTCTCTCTCTCCTTTCAGATACTGAACTTACTAAAGATCTCTTTTCGAAAGCTAATGATTAGTATTCTCAGACTGTCCCTGCTCCCAGATTGAGAGTTGCACACAATCTGGGCAACAATGGAACAGGCAAAAGGCTTTAACAGCACTTGATAACAAATCATGAAATTCCAACCATCTCATCTGCCACTGTAAAGCCTGGAATGTAACTTTAAAATGGGGAAGGATAAGAAATCAAGTAATTCAAGAAACAGAGATAGCTGTGGTTTCTATATACTCTACTGAGAGCACTAGAAAGGACACTATATTTCTACCTAAAAAAATTGGCTGAACTACATAATACAGGAATGCAATACTTACCTGAAAGCAAGTAAGAAACTGAAAAAGGTATAACTATAAAAATGGATGAATAAAAATAAATATCAAACTTCTCTGGAGGTTTCTAGTGTATCTCTATAGCATGTCACAGAACAGTCTCCAAAAAGTTTTTGGCTTCTCAAAGACAACAAAAGCCATAGGAAGAAAAGAAAAAGACTAGAATGCTACAAAGATTCCCACCAAGCTACATGCACAGTGCCAGTGCCAGCTAGTAAAACACCAAGAATAGAACACCAGCCACTTTTGTTTCCAGTGATAGGAAAGGTAGCGTTTTCATTTAACATTAACTCCTAAAACAACTTAAAGAGTTGACCCATAGTTTAATATAACAGGCTTGAAGAAAATCTGAAGATCCTCCGTATCACAGTCAATGAATAAGAACTAGTCAATACTGCTGTTCTCTACAGTCATACAACTGTATCTGGGAAGCACTTTTGGGAGAAACAAACTTTGTTAGTTTGATACAATGTTTAAGGGACATGTTTATATTATCAACAGTAAACATCCTTCCTACAGGGACTACATGCTTGCAGCATGATTACCACATTACCAAGGCACAGCCTTACTGCACAGAATTAAGAGCTCCTGACAAAACACTCATCACAGAAATAAGCTTATGAAAGTCAACATCTCATGTCACCCGATGTCGAAGTCAAAAACAGATAGTTTACCTTACAAGATTTAGAGGAAAATGTATAATTAATAACCTGAAGCCCCTTAGAAGTTCTCTAGACTAAGAAGGACTCAAGCCCTACAAGAGTTCAAAGGCAAATAGGTATATTTCAACTTCACATACATGCTTCTCTTGCACTCCTAATATTCAAAGTGTTTTTACACATGCTGACTTTCGCTCAGCTGACTACAGCAACTTTTAATACTGCAAGATCACAGAAAATAGACAGCATTTAAAATTCAAGGGTTACTCCAAAAGTAATGTCTCCTACTGTATTACTTATTTATTACTTATTACTTATGTATTACAGACTTAAATTAAATTAAATGTGATTTAATACTAGTGGAATAATTTTGCACTAGTAATGTTAAACAAATTTGATATTTAATACTACTTACCACCAAACGGTATTATGCAGAGATTATGTTTGCAGGCTAATTCCACAATTTTAACTACATCTTCGTGGGAAACTGAAAAAGTTAAGCAGAATTTGTGCTTGTTACTGTTGTTTAAATATCACAGTTAAAATACTCAGCAGATCCCTTTCTGACACCAGCAAGGAAGACGTTTCAAAGAGTTCGGCACTAAAAAGCTGGACCCAAAGTAAAAAGAGCTCCAAGATACCTTTTAGACATAAAACAGTTCCACTTTTAAAGAACTTACTATATAGCTTTGGTCTCCTGCTCAAAGATTGAAACTTACTGGGAATTCTCAGGGTATGATGGACTAACAAATGGGTTAGAATTGAGCTAGGAATCCAGGAGAACAAATTAATATTAAATCTTTACTGAAAACAGATTTTTCAAATCCATTTCAAGCTGAATTAATCTTTTCTGAGAGTTGAAAAATTTTTATCTTCCTGGATGACATTCAGCATCAGAAGAAAGGCTGCTGGTCAAATTTACTTTCTCAGAATGCACTATGTATCTGGTCAAAGATGAAACAGAAATGCTTGTGCACTAGCAAGGAAAAGTACCACCATGTAAAGACCACATATACTTGTACCTGAATTTGCGCAGAGAATGAACAGGAATGAAAAAAAATAGGCTTACAAACTCTGTCTATTTTGCTCTTGCAATAGAGAGCAGCTTTAGATCAATGTAGTCAATCATTTTACTTTCAGAGCTGCACAGAAGTGGTGATTAAGTGCTGTCCATGACCACCACAGCTGTCGTGTCAGTAACTGTCCTCAAATACTCAGATGCATCTTACACTGTCTTTTTAAGCTACCCACGTAATTTTTTTTCCCAAATGAAGTAAGAAAACTGAGCTAAGAGTAATCTTGGGGTTTCTAAGACAGCATAGCTATTCAAAGCATCAGAAAGTTATAAAAACAGTCGGATTCATACAGCCTAGGTGCAACATGATTTTTTTCACTAGCTACTGAAGAACAGCACATGAAAGTAGATCCTAGTGACCTGAGAAACACAACTCAATTAGAAAATTCTCACAAATGAGCAGATGAAGTTTCATCAGTTGAAGTTTCCATATTTTTCTACTTGATAAAAACAAGCATTATTTTCTGCTACATTTTAAACTACAACATTAGTGATTATTCTACTTTAAACAGGTCTAGCCTGCACTGTCATTTCTTCAGGTCAATCACCCTTCATGAAGTGTTTTGACTGGAGTTAACAGGTGTTACACCTTTAAAATTTTATTTCAGTACAGTATGTCGTAAGGTCAAATTTTTTAATGCAAACATTTAATCACTCTTCTACCATCTCATACTTGTAAAAAACAAAAACAAAAACAAAAACAGCAAGATTTAGTCTGCCATTTAGACAGCTATTCATGGTGCATATACAATTTCACATTATATTGTGCTTACTGAAGTCTCAAATTCAGCTGTCATCTGAAATTTCACTTGTATTTAATAATAAATTTTACTTCCCTATTAAGTAATGGGACTTCATGTTACAAAATCATGATTACCATACCCCCCAAAAATCCGTTAGGGTCTCTAAAAAAGAGTGAGGTTGGCCAGACAGCTTCTCAATAACAAAAGAGCACAAGAATTTAGTAAGCAGATCAGAAAGAAGGAGGAATAAAACATCAAGCTTACCAGGCCATACAACTATATCAGGAATTCGCTTAAACATTCCTTCCCTGAGTACAAATATCTCATGTAGGCAGTGACCTGAAAAACAAACGATAAGTAACCAGGTTCAAAGAGGAAGCATCTGAAGTACAGTTATAAAAATGAACTTCTCTTACCATGAGCTCTGAATACCCTATCTTCTGCATCTTGTGAATATGAGATTTTAGTGGCTCTAAGATCCTGAAGAAATTCTTCATTTACAATAGGTGGAGGTACATCATTAACATTTAAAGATGCCTACAACACAAGAAAATATTTCCATTAAAGATAAGCTCCCTTTTACAGCATTTCTTTACAGTTTAAAAAAAAAAAAAAGGTTTACCATTAACTTAATACCAGAACACAGCTATTTGAGATCAGAAATACAGAACTTATTTGTCTTATCTTCAGCCATTGATCCATTTGTCTTGCCTAGTACCCATCTGACTAGATGCACATACAGTTTTATTCCATAACACATTTTGATTCTCTTTTCCTGACAAATCTGGAGAAGTGAACAAGCTTATGAGTGCATACTAGGTAAAATACTTGCCTTAAGGCATTCAAGATTTAAGAGAAACAACTGCCTGAACAGTACTGAAGACCCTTAAGTAGATAAAGTTCAAAATTTAAAGAAACACATACTTTGTCAATTAGTTTACTTTGTGAACATAAGTGTAATGCTTGTAACTACTTCGAATGTTGAATGGTGAGCTCTATGATGAAGAATCATAGAATGCTCTGGGTTGAAAAGGATCTTAAAGATCATCTATTTTCAACCCCCCTGCCGTGGATAGGGTCACCAACCACTAGACCACGCTGCCTAGAGTCACATCCATCCTGGAAGAAAAAGGGAAGACTTCACCTTCAACAAGAAAGTATTCAGGTGATTACCAAGATCTATGGCATACTTCGAAGAAACTACATAAGGTTACATAGAAATTAAGAGGACTTAGAGGATAATTTAGTAAAGAATATTTGCTTTAGGCAGGTTCATAGCTGACAGTTCACAAAAACTCAGAGGCTCAAGAGAATAGCTAATTATTTGCTTTTTCTTTTCATATAAGACACATGACCTTATGAAAATACAGTTTTAATAACGATTTACTTCTGAAAAGACATGCTACTTCGACTTGTTTTTCAGGGATGATGCCATATTTGAAATAAGATGTTAGACATTGAAGAAAAAGGTTTTTCCCTCCAGCATGTTCACACTGTCACCTACAAACAGAGAAATGAGATTAAGGCGAGATCAGGCAAGAGGCATAGAGCTACTAAGAGATCCTGATTTTAGGGGCCAGTCATAATAAGCTGAGTGCCGCTGCTCTTAGCTCTTGCTAGTCTGCTATTAACATACATTCATAGAATGCATTTGGATAAACTCAAGAGAAGAAATCAAACCTGGAAAATGTGAGGAAAAACAACTATACGAAGTAACCAAGTAATTAAAGATCTCTGTTCAAAGAAAATTCCTGTTAGCTCGCCTCATATTTTCTGTTTCAAACTTGTTTCTTCATGGATTTTTGTAGATAAACGCATTTTGTTTCATTTCAAATTGAACACCAAATGCTTGATGATCTTGGTTCTCTATAAGATGAAGACAAACTACCTAGAACTATAAGAATTCCTTTCAGTTAACTATATTGGGGTGGGTTTTTTTGTGTTCTGCAAGAATTTATTTACATTTTGAAGATGAAAAATGAAAGTGCACATTCCTCTCTGTAAGTCTTATGTAGGATGCCACACAAAAATATTTTTTTTCTTATGGGACTGAGATATTTTAGAAGTTGTATACTGAAAGGTTAGACAGGAAACATACATGAACTAGGTTTAAACTGCTGTCTTTTCTAAGTCTAGACTGAAAAGGGAAAAAAGTCATCAGGCCTCAAGCAGCAGAAAAGTGGGTACATTTACTGTGGTAAGTTACAACAGAAAGGATGCTCATACAGGGAACCCTTCAGTCCTATAGAACAGAAGCAAGAAGAGATAAAGACAAATAGACCAAGACATTCTATCCCTACTGTTGTTCCTGTGTCTGAGTTCCTTCATGCTCTGATGATAACAGACAGTGAAAACCAACACAGTGCAACAACCTGCAATATAAATCAGGAACTGTAAGATAGACGTGAAAACAGAGAACCTCTGGTATTGAGAATAACTATGAAAAGTACAGATATATGCTGGAAACTGCAAAGAGCCCTACTCTGTGTCAAGATAGTCAGCATGGTTCAGACCACAACAACAGAGGTGTATGACATAAAAAAAAAAAAAAAAAAAAAAAAAAAAAACACTGCTGGCAGATATCTTGCACACTATCCCTTCAGGACACGCTGTGAAATCAAAATACCATTCAGTAATCTGCCCTTGTCTTCCAATTCTGCTTTATTCTCTATATTCTATACACACAGGACTCCTGGTCACGATGAACTAAAGCAATTTTGCTGTGAGCAGCTGCCAGTTAAGACCAAGGAATGCACATAAGGAAAATTTTATACTGACACATGGAGAAACTAAGTCAGCACATGAAAGAACGAACTGACTAGCAGAAGACTGAAGTGCTTGAGTTTTTCAAGCCCAATGAGATTACCTGATTCTCAGAAAACACAACGTTGAACTCACTTAAGATATGGGTAAATAAAACTGTTACCCAAAACAGTGTCACTACAGTTACTGTACAAGAACAACCTTCTTCCAGCACTGCTTTGGCAGCTATCTAGTCAGGAACCTACAGCCTCAAATGAATTCTTCTTAAATGAGATGGGTCAATCTTGAGATATTCTGCTTGAAAAGCAAAATATGTATGTTTCGCAAACCCAGAACATTCTGAACACGCTTGTTTTTTTTTCCTGAAAACATTCAGCACAATCTTGAGTATTGAATATTGAGCTAGTTTTCAGCAGTCAAACGTGAAAAATATTGCTTGGATAACACGAAATACACTGAAAATACAACACAATTTAGTGTCACCCTATCTTCCATATTTATTTTCACAAACAATCGTTACAGTTTCATGAATAATAATTCTCTGTAGGCTAGCATTTTCCACAATCTTGAAAAACAGCCTATAAACAAGGACTAAAATTTCCCTTTGTGGGAGAAACTTAATCCAATTAATGCACAACCAGTTGACCTAGAACTACAAGCTGTGCTAAGTCACTGGAAGTTTTACATAGTAGTTCTACATCAGATATAAACTCTTAGGTGTTAATACACTGTGGTTAAATCAATTACATGCAAGGACCTTCAGAACAACAGCTGAATCACCTTTAACAATCCAGTGTTGATCATCACCAAGACTAACATTTAAAGGAACTGGTTTGGCTATTTACTTACTCTAGAGGTAGTTTTGTGCTCCAGACTTGCTCCAAAGGTTTTTTCTATCCATTCTTTAAAAGTTGGTAATACCATACCACCTAATCTGTACCTGAAAAGTCAATATTACAAAGCGTCATTTTAAATTAAAAGAATGTATGTCAGATACACTTCTTTTGATTCTGCATAAGTATCAATAGTAAGTTTTAAATTCAGTTCTTCATCTAAAAGGCTGCAAAGTTCTGCCCATTCAGTTTTCATGAAACTACACAGTTTCATTGCATTTAAGTACTCTGTACTTAACACAAAAACAAATCAGATGTCAGTACCTCAGACATTATTTTCCTTTATGACTGTTGGGAACTGAGGCATAAGGATTTTCAGATATCCCACCCCCCACTTTCATTTTTAAGTGACACAGAAAACAGTGTCATAGTTTACATGCTAATTACAGAAGGAGAGCATGTATGTACAGACACACTGCACTGTAAACTAAAGCAGTCTCAAACACACAAACCCAGCTCAATACACTTATCACGGTGTCAAGAAAATCAGAGCTAAAGGTTCCTCTCATCCTCAGGATGCATTCAAACCCATCAAGTGATGTGATTATCACAAACCTGTTGGCAAGAGCTATGACCGATGGAAGTTGCAAAACAAGTGACGAAGAAGCTGGTCATGGTTCTTGGACGTGGCATGCACCACAAGTGAGGCAGGGCACACACTTAAACATTAATGAGGTGGAAACTTGTAAATTACATACATTTACACATTTCATATGTTTACAATATATGCACAAGCATTCTCCGAGAAGAAAACAATTACTCTTCTTCAGTATAAAGAGCTTTCAGCAGTTGAAAATCTTGTAGCTCGTATGTAGATCAATACATTAGGCCCCACAGATCTTTCTTCTGTGATAATTTAATTATTATATCTAACCATGACCCTGTGCTTCACAGCTACCATTAAGTCATCTACTACGCAAAAAGAGCAATTCATTTCGTTTCCTTATCTTAACTACCTTCTAGTTCTCTCATTGATAAAACAATCAAAAACCTACTCAATTCCTAGAGACAAAAGGGTACAAACACATTGCAACTCAGCTGGAAAGGCTAAGTTCAGTGATCCCTTCTGTGACAGCTATTATTATATTGTGTATATTCATACAGAACAGAATGAGTTCTGTGGAAAGGCAAGTACAAAAAGCAACAGAAGTTTAACGTACAAGTCTAATGTAAATTGGGAATCTGCAAAGGTACAGAATGTCTTGGTTCAGCTTGGTGCTTTTTCGTCTCCAGACACACTTTTTGGTATTGCCCACCTATTGCTATAGCTTTCTCAAAGGACAAAGTAAAGCTGACAGAAATCTAACAACTAACTTAGGGCAAACAAAAGTCCCAACAGAGAGGAAATTGGTGAGTTTACTGCACAGAACGCAATCATGACTAGTTACTCAAGGGTAAGCTTAGTACATATGATGATGGTAGAAGAAGTCCCTGAAAAAAAATAAAATAAGAACTGTCCTCCCTGGAAACATAGGTTTATTTGCTCACTCAAGCAAGTATCTTCTACTTCTGGTGTGATGGTATAGTTGATAATGAAAAAAAGATAATTTGACAAGTAGAAAAGCACAGTCTGTTGGGACAGTCGGTGCAACTTTCATAAAGAGAATTCCTGTTTCACTAACTGTCATGGTTTCATGATTTTTCATTATCGGTATTCCACATCATAACATCATGCAATGCACTGGGGGTTTGACTGCTCAAGTTCCGGGTGCCTGTCCAGAGGAGAAGAGCAGCTACGTTTCCCCAGGGGGCTTTGCGGTCAGCGAGGAGATATAACTCCCGGCAAGGTCACCTGATGCTCTCTCTTCTTTGCCTGCGCTGCTTCGCTTGCGCTTCTCTGCCTGCGCTGCTTCGCTTGCGCTTCTCTGCCTGCGCTTCTCGCCTGCGCTTCTCTGCCTGCGCTTCTCATCTCAGCGTTGTGGTAAGGCCGATCCACTATCAATTTCACATTCTCTCTCCTTATAAAATTCTGTTGATACCATATTTAGTAAATTACTTTGTTTTACCTCAGATTGTTGCCACTGTTTTCAATTATTTCGGGGTCCCTTATTTTCTTTTTTTTTCCCGGGGGCGCGGATCCGCGGATCCCTCCGCCCTTCTAGTCACGGAACCGGGCCGAACCAGCCCGTAAACCGTTGACATTCTTGGTGGAGAATGCGGGCAACAGTTGCTTTTTAGCTTTTTGAACAAATCTCTCTCTCCGCTCTCAGACAGCTTCATTGGGAAAGTTTATCTGTTTCACCAGTACTGTCTGAAAGCGTGACCTTGAAAAGTCCAGGCGGACGGCCAATACTCTAGGATATTTGTAAACTTTGAGCCTTGCTATCTTGTTTCTGTAAAAGAAAAAAAAAAGAGAAAAAAATGCTTTCTCTACTGAAACTGCCTTTTAAGGGGCTGCATGCCACTGTCTCTTCTTTCTTAATGCTAAAAACATACTGGGCCTTAATTAAGTTCACCACTTTGCTCTATGGAGCAATAGGTATATATAGCCAATTGAAAACATGGATGGAAATAACTATGTGGCATCTGCATATTATGTGGCATACCATTCCAGAGGGAGCTGCTAATTTTACAGGGTTGGGGATTTTTAAGCAGGTTTCCAGCCTCTCCTTTGAATTCTTTATGCGGATTTTCAATGCTCACCTGATCACGTTATTAATCTCCGTGAATGTACTGCTCACCATTTCACTTATTATTAGTATTTATTATATTTTGAGGAAGTCTGCCCCAAAACCAGTAAATACTGAGTGGCAGGGAATGTGGAGAGGCCTGGGTGAGACTTTAGAGAGATGGAAATCTTCGGTGTCATGGAACTTTACTCCAGAACACCTGAAAGACCCTGAAAATTTAAACAGATATTTGAGACAGGAATGTCGTGGCTCAGGAAGATCTGAGGAGGCCCAAATTGTTTGGGGCCTGGCTAATGCTTACCGGGCCTTATTCAATACTATCCTGGAGAGGGAGAGAGTTTGTGAAATTGAAAAGGAGAGTCTCAGGGAAACAGTGCAAAATGAGCGAGAGAGTCTCCTGGTCGAGAGAAACAGCCTCCAATCTGAGAGAGATGCCCTCCGAATTGAGAGAGACTCCCTGCAATCCAAACTCAACAGTCTTCAATCTCAACAAGACACCCTCCAATCTGAGCTAGATACTCTCATAATCGAACGAGACAGGCTCCGAGCTGAACTGGAGGATGAGAGCATTGGAACTGACCAACCTGATCAACTACAGGAAGCACCACAATTGATGTCACTTGCCCCTGTAAGAGGACGGAAAATGAAACGAATCTCGACTCAGTTAGAAGAGAAGAAAGAAGAGGAGAGAGGTCCAGAGGAGTGGCTCCAAGATCCACAAGAAGCACCCCTAAGTCCAGGGGAGGGGCCCTCAGTAAGACCACGGTCACCGGCGCCAATGAGGGCAACAAGAAGTCCCGAAAGAGTAAGAGGTGAGCAAGATATCGTTACCATTGTTGATACCATATTTAGTAAATTACTTTGTTTTACCTCAGATTGTTGCCACTGTTTTCAATTATTTCGGGGTCCCTTATTTTCTTTTTTTTCCCGGGGGCGCGGATCCGCGGATCCCTCCGCCCTTCTAGTCACGGAACCGGGCCGAACCAGCCCGTAAACCGTTGACACTAACCCTTAGAGTTCTATGAGAGTGTGAAAATAAAGTAAACAAGGTGACTGCAATGAACATTACATTCTATGTCCCTCTCTATTTCCACAGAGGTTCTACCTCAACAGCCATTAAAGAAAATACGCTCCTACAGTACTGATGGGAAGGTTCTTCTCAAGGCTTAAAGATAAGAAAAATAAGTCTGTCCAAAACAGGAGTGCAAATTGCCACATTGTTACTACATAAAGTCTTCATCAGTGATCTGGACTTAACAGTGGACTCTCCAATCAGGTGAATGATAAAAGATCATTCCCATCTCTTCTAGAACAGGGAACAGTACTCATCAGTTCAACAGCAGCCTCAGTGCTTCCTCCAGGAAAAAGTACTATGCTTTTGCCTCTTTCAATGTACCCCATATAAATTCTTTATGCAGAGCATAAACAACCCCAGATAAAGGTATCAGATGAAAAAACGAGTGACAAAGCAACAAGGGTCAGAATCTTAGCAAAAGGAAAGATCACCAAGATCTTCGTACATCGTATACAGTGAACTCACAAGCCTAAGATAATGCTTTACATTTTAACCTGGGACTGAAAATGAAAAGATTAATGATTTGTGTTCAATACTTGAGAGAGACTTTTTTTGCATGTTTGACTCAAACTAGCTCATGCCAGTTGTGCAGAAACTCAAAGAACAATGAGTTTTTCTTCAGTACAGTGTCCCAGCAAATTCATTTCTCTTTCCTATTATTATTGTTATTTTTCTCTTAACAAAAGGATATTATTTTTAGAACTATGAAGACTGTAAGACTCTTTTCATTTCAGGTATAAAGGAGCAGTAAAATATTGAATGACAGGCTTGAAACTCAGTGAAGAAAGAAAAGAGATCCCGAAGAAGAATTAAACTTGTCTTTGCTGAAAAACTGTATTTTTCAGAAAAACAAATTTGCTGTGTAAAGGGCTAGAAGACAACAGATCAGAGCTGTATGTTGCCACCACAAAACATGCAACTGTTCATTCATTTAGATTTTTAAGCTAAGAACATACAGAAACTCCAAGCGCAACAGTTAAGAAACCTAAAACAAAATTAAGAGTTAAGTAAAGCAACTCGCTGATGCTCACGAGATTTTCAAAACTGGAACTACTCCATGGAACTGCTCCATGATTTCTATGGTTTAGAATATGGTACAGATTCTCATTCTACACTCCAGGGGAAGTTTCACTACTACATACAGAATTCTGTAAAGCCACACAGAACGAATGACGTGTTCTACGAAATATAGGAGCTTTCTGTTGCTTTCAGCTTAGCTGAACACTGCAGTTTTAAAGCTCTTTTACAAAAAATTACTAATAAAATACTTTACTTCAGTGATATGACTTGCCAGCTTACCTCTTTCCTGTGAATTCTGCTTGACCCTTCTTATTGAATATGAATTTGGAGTCATTATATCCCCATCCATTCCACTTCAGAATTTCTTGTCTAGAAAGGGGAAAACATATATGATTGAAAATGTTAGCACACTGTAAGGCCAAAATGTTTGTATGATTTATGATTTTATAGCTTTGAAAACATAGCAACTTAAGAAGTCAAATATATATCAAAAGTACAGAACCTAATACACGTAAAAATCATTTGCAGTCATAACCATTACTCCTTTAGATTGCATTTTAAGGTTTGAAGGACAAGATGCTTTGTGAACAACCAGCTGAAATCAATATAAACTGTACAATGAATATTTTTGTATCAGCAAAGATTACATTTGAAAGATGTTCATCTTTAAACCTCTACATCACTACTAGAAGTAGCAGTACTACAAACAGGTAGTAGCAGCTGAAGAATGAAAAAAAATGCAGTAGCTCTAGATATCACAAAATGCACTAAACTTCAGTTAAGCCTGACATCATTACTGCAACCCCATTACATTTCCAGCATTCACGTGAGGCACTCAGAGACATTCCCATTAAAAATATACTTTGAAAAGCTGAAAAAACAGAGCAGAGGGAATAATATACCAAACAGTGTGAATTATCTCAATGTAATGAGACCATAAGAAAGGTAATATGAAAAAACAAAACAACTGTCAAAATATTATCACAAGATTGAGGCATCTAAACACAACCACTCCAAAACAACCACTCCAAAACAACCACAATAAAAATCATCAGCAGTGTATCAGTGTAAACACATTGAAGATGCAGAGAAACACAAAGAGTAATTACATATCAATTCAATTTTGCTTAAAAAAAAAACAAAAAACCAATTCATTTAAATTAGAAATGAAGTACTAATGTAAAAATTGAATTAACAAAAATGCATCTTAAAGAAGAACAGATGATACATCTCACTCTGCTACACATAGTAAACATAGATCTTACTCTTTGACTGCATCGTAGAAGAGCAAGACAACGATCAGTGATCAGTTAGAGAAGACTTCACAGCTCAAAGTCACTGCCTGAAAGCAGTTGTAACTCCACAGTACATGCAAGGTAGCTGGGTGCTGCTGGACAATCAAAGGTCTTTGTAACAGAGAAAACACAAAAGCGAGCTCCTGAGATACCACCAGTGCTGTACTCAGTCAGAGCTCAGTTTCCTCCAACTGCCTGTCCACAAGGCTTCAAGTAATCGAATGGAAAAAATGGGGACTTCTACTACAGAAGCTTGATACAGACATTTCAACAAGCCTTTGATAAGCTTAGCATTTCCTAGGCAAGCTTTATAGGAACTTCAAGCACTTAGTAACTGATACATTTGTGAAATAGCCAGTGTGTGATGCTTCCGCACACTGAGGAACTGACTGTAACACTGCCTCCAAATTAAGCTGTTCCATGACTAGCTAAGACTGCAGTCTTCCTCAAGGCTGACTACATGGAGTACTTCTGTACGTCCAATCTCTAGTTTGTTCAATCATGTAAAGTCAGAACAGACTTGATATCAATCAACCAAATTTGAAGAAGGCTTAAGCAGGTCCTCTTTTCAAGGCAGTATCAAAAAAACACTGCTAAGTGTGATGTGTGGAACAGGGCAGAGAAAGCAGCAGCGAGGCTGGAGAAGATCAGCCTGAATGAGACACAAAGGGGCAGACTCCAGAGGAGCCAATGATTCTGGGTAACCAAGTGAGTGCTGCTCTGGGACACTCAACCACCCTGATGTCCACTTGGACAGATGAGACCTCCAAAGCCCAGAGGGGCACAGTGAAGGCACTGAGTAGAGACTCAGCAAGGGGCTCCTTCCGCTAAGCCGTCTGCATTGCCAGTTCCTGGCCCTTCCTGAAGGCCTCCTTTCCTAGGCTGTTGCTTTCTTCGGGTTTTAAAACACTAAACAGCACATAAGAACTCAGATTTCCTAAGAGCTTTCAGGATGAACTATTTCTAAATGAAATAAGTAAGTAATGGTTGTGGTTTGCTCTGAAAGATAACACAGCTCTTATTATTGCTGAGGTGAGAGTAATTAATTTAAACGCTAATACAACAGTTCACATTTGCAGAAGACAGCTGGTTCTGAAACATCTCAACTACTGCATAGAGCAAATCAGGCAAATCACCCTTTGCCTAGAAGATGGTTTTGTGGCTTGTGACAGGCAGACACAACGGGAAGTTAATTATAAACATCTAATTTCTATATTCAAAGCTACCCCAAGCAATTCTGAGGTTTCTGTTTGGAGACAGAAAGGGCTGTTTTGTAATGAGCCACTGACATTTATTCTTTCCTTTGTTCCACCACAGCAGGGAGTACTGCCAGCTTCAGGACTGCTATCTGATTTACTTACAGTGGCTCCTAGCGCTTCTCGCCTACACAGTAGCAAGTCGGAGGAAATACTGCATGTGGCTTCCTAACAAGTAGCCTAAAAACATCCAGAATATAAAATAAAATGACAGATTATCTAGCTCTGAGTGACAAGGCCACCAACATTTGCTGTTTTTCCTGTTTTGAACTCAAAGCTGCTAAGTTTTGTGTTGTATTTAAGCTGCCTCATTTAAAGATGACGGCTTTTCTATTCGGGTACAGTGACCCCAACAGAATATCAAGCTCATTAGCCCTACCTTCGCATTAAATATTAGCAATTGATCCATTCTTCCTTGCTTCCTAACTTCTAAGCCAGAAAATCAGTACTGAAATGAAATGATAGATGTAAAAATGTTAAAAGCAAGCTTTGCTTTACATTTTTTTTTTTATATTACATACGTACACATACACACCATATGCATGTAAAATAAGTAATGATATTGCCTGAAGGGAAAAACCTGAAAGAAAGCAGGTTACCATGGAAACACTGACAATAGGAGCAAGTGTTGTGAAAACAGTGTGCTAAGGTTAATCGAATTCAAACCTTTCCTTACAATGCTCTGCACTGAAACGCTTAGTTTGACTTGATGCAATAAGAATTACTCATTTTTATTTTTACAGCAAAAACTCTTGTACAAATTCTCTTCACTTTTCTGAAGAGTTGGCTACAGGAAGCTGTGCAGATCACAGCACAAGATAGATAACGTACCTAAAATAAGCACACTGAAGCCTCCAGTGAAGGTATTTAGAATGGCAGGCAGCCCACGAGAGGACAGGCGGACCTCCCAGCACCCAGACACTGCCTGCACTCCCACAGCCCACAGCTCTGTGACAGGCTGCCAACGTTTTCCTTTCCCTAGAAAACCCAAGCAGCAGCACAGGCCCTTCTGCAGGTATTGGAGTTGAACATCCAGAAGATCAATTACCATAGCAATTACATCACGCATGCTATTTTCCAGTAGTTGAAAATGAATGGCACAATTATACACCACATCATCACACACAACACAAAGAACTGCCAGGTAAAAAGAGGTTTTTCTTTTAAAAGAAAATTTTCTCCAGCAATCACAGCTTTTTATCTTCCATGGTTTAAACCAGATTGATATTACAAAATCAGAAGCACACAGTTTTTTCTCTTCCAATAAAGTTACAAGACCACATTCAGAGAAATATAGAAACCAAGCTGATGAATGAATTGTAGCTTAGTAGCATTAATTACTTGCATCATTAGAGGGATATATATATATACACCCAAGCACAACGATCTCAACACAACTTCCCCCTCACTTCTACAAAACCACGTGAAATGTAGCACATCATGCAAACGGAAGCAAACAGGCTACTTCACTAAATGGGCAATGGCCATTTCCTGCATTTTCTTCAGAGAAGCAGCCCTAAGTCTGTGCCATTCAACCAACTGCACCAATGGGACCCAGCTAGAGCAGAGCCAAAATGCTCACGGCAGTGTTCTCACAATAACCACCAGTGCTTTCAATTCAATCATCAGCCGATGCTTAGCCTGCAAACATCACATACACAAAATAAACAGACACTCCTGTTCTGCCACACAAGAACAGCACATTCTTGGAAATGACATGTAAGTGGCAGTTTCAATAGCTAGCACATTGGCTGAGCCACCACTGTTTGTCTAATGGAGCAATGCAGACAAGTCTTACAGGCTGTGATGTTCTTCCAAGACCTGGAGCAGGCACGCAGTAAGATTCAGGCAGCATTATGGTGCTAAGGATTTGTACCCAGGTTATTATCTATACAGTAACTCCTCAAAGCCCACTTTAGCTGGACTTCTGGCTACTAACTCAGAACCATTCCCTTAGGCGATACCAGGAGGTCCGCTCCCTCTGTGCTGCATGGGCTACACAGTCCCATCATTCCAGCACCAGTTAAGAAAGCTTCTGCAGCCAGTAGTAAATTAGAATTAGGTCCCTGGAAATTAGGAAAGCGAACATAGCCCAAGGAGTCCCTTCAAGAACTACTTTATGAAAGCATCATTTATCTGGAGAATGACATGCTGCAGGCAGGGAATATCTGCTGTGCTTGTCATTCTCACGTCTTCCCTCGCAGGGAGCCTTCCCTGCAGCAAACCAAGCCTCAGCGCAATAGCTTCTGAAGGCCATTAAGAGGCCTTTTTTAGTAAACTCAGACACATCCCAGTTCTGCAGCCTGTGTTTTCACATAAACCTCTGCAGCTGCACACACACCTACTACAGCTGCCGTTCTGTTTGCCAAGTATCTGCTACAGCAGCATGAACCTTGGTTCATATTTACAGTTTAAATCCACAGAAAGCTGCAAGCATAGACAAAATTTAAGGCATGGAAGACTTGATAGGACCAGAACAGAGTGTGGCGTGGCTCTTTTCTGTTTGGTTTGCTTTTGTTTTTATCAGAACATTTTAAAAAACAAATGTTAACTCTTCTTACATAATGCCAACATTGACTACTTCATTACATTTTAATAATAAAGCCCCAAGGAACAAGGAAATTGGTGCTTCTCCAGTGTTCTCTTGTAGAAAGCTTAAGCAATTTGGTGGATTAAGTGAATTAAAGATTAAACACTATATTCAGTCTAAGGAAAGCCAAGATACTATACCTACACTTCTGATACTATTGGCCAGATGATTCTCATGCAAGGGAGCACTTTACAAAAAGCTATTTCTATTCCATCTACTACTTCCACTGGTATCAGTTTCTATCTTTGAAGTGACAGCTCTGCTGCAAAAATGCATGCATGTGGCTACTTCCAGGCAGACAGGGAACAGGCACCTCAACACTTTTCAAACACTAGAGATCAATCACGTAAGAAATATTTCTCGGAAGCTTGCAAAGTCAGGAAGACTGCTTCACTGTCTTCAGAAATCCCATTTAACAGAGCGATCAGCAGTCTGCTGTGAATTTTCTCAGGCAAAATAAGCTCAGCTTCTGGACAAGATCTTTACCCATTGCGTTGAGGACTTTCCAAAGCAAATACATCAGATATTACTGAAGAACACTTTTTGGCTTCTACTATCAACACAGAAAATTTGTGTACAACAGCTACTTTTGGATGTTACACACACTACAGATGTCTGTGGTTGACTTCCTGGAAACCACTGTGGCCTGGATTAAAAGTAATTATTGTAGACTTTTGCATTAGCAAAGTGTGTTCTTTTCAACTTAAGTAAATCTTAAGTTTAAATAAATAAATATGTATACATTCAATTTCTTGCATGTAAGAGTTCAGATCTTAGCAGATATCAAGAAAACAATCTAAAAATTCAGTTTTTCACATTAACTACTTTTCGTGTAATAATCTGTATTGTAATTCACATGTTAAGCATAGTTAACACTTACACTTGTATCTAGGTTTAATTTTTTTTTTAATAAAATTTAACCAATGGATATATTCACCTTATTCACCTTGGTTTACTCAAAATGAAAAGACTTAACAGGAAACTTATGTTTATTTAAATGAATTCAACTCTGACATTTCTTCCATACCATCTGACTGAGGAGTTAACTATTTATAGTTTGGTAATAGATATGAATTGCTGTTGCATATGAAGTCACATTTGCCTTCAAGTTATGGCACTTTCTATTATCACATTACTATTTACACGTGAGAATCTGCTTATATACTTCAAGAAATAACCTTGACAAACAATTACCTGCTTTGATGCAATCACAAAAGCCTCCTGTGAACTGACACACCTTCCTCAATGCAACATGCTCTTGCTCTTATGGTTTATTAAGATTCTTTCCTTCTATGCCATATATGGAATCTAACCTTTCAAAGTTCTAAGTTTAGTGAGAAACATCAGGATATATACAGAAGAAAAGCTAACTTCTGAGCAGTTTCTTGCAGCAGGATTTTTCAGTGAGTAATTGCATTCCTCTCCTCATTGATGAAGGTGTTACCTCACCTTGGTTGGCTCTTACTTTGCTCACGTGTGGTGGCCAAGGGCACCAACTCGTGCAGCCATCCTGGTGGGACAGCAGTCTGTGGTTGTGGCACTGAGGGACTGGTTAGTGGGCATGGTGGGTGTGGGATGATTGCTGGACTCGATGATCTTGGAGGTCTTCTCCAGCCCTTGTGATTCTATGGATTTCACTCTGAGAAACTCCCTGTGCTCCCCAGACCTTCTTCATCCTCTGGTGCTTACCTTAAGCTTCAGTGTCACCAGTCTCCAACCTAAACAGATCCTGAATTCACTTGAGAACAAAGAGTAATACCAAAAGTCTTGACAGGTTTTAAAGTACTCACGCAAGCATAGAGGCATAGTCATCACTTAAATTTACTTGATATAAATCTTTACTGCAATGAAGTGTTTTTAAATTAGTGGTATGATAGGATGCCTTTGACCTTATCTGTTACATTCAAGTAGCGTCTCTAGGCACCAACTCATGCTTTGCTTGACCTAGAGTTAGATGTTAACAAGTTACCTTGAGCAACCTGGGTTTGAACTTGCTAAAGAGGGGGACTGGCTATGCACTCATCCTGTGGCTTACACTGGATAACACTGTGTCCATAATAAGTAGAAGAAAGCCACAAACATCTTTTCATCCAACAGGAGAAAAAAAAAACTTCCCCACAAAAAGACAGGAAAGTGAGGAAATCTACTCTGCTTTTTCTTAGCTCCAGGATACAAAAAGATAAGCTTATTAGATGACAGATGAACATTTTATTACATTCAATCAACACTCCCTTTTAAACTTTGAAGAACTTTGGCCCTTGTTAAGTTAGTTATAACACAATCTACTACAGCTAGATTAATTCTAGTGCTCCATCTCTGGGGCACTGCTATTTTCTGGCATACATAGAAGTGATTCCGGAATAACTGTGTCCTGAGGAATTGCAGCACTTTACTGTTTTCAAAGTGATACAGTACAAGTTGTACACTTCATGTAGTTAATCTTCAGAATAACTGTATATAAAGTTTTTATCTTAAGCCCCACCAGTAAAATGAGTTTAATAATAACCAGCCACCAAAAGCCAACAGAAAAACATTAGGTTTTGAAAAAATACTTGCAAGGAAGAATTACTTTCCAATTCAAGCTTTTAGTAAGTTTTTCAGGAGGCACGTCATTTTTTTAAGGCTTGAAGACACACATGTTTTTATAACTATGACCTTCATCTTTCATTCAGCACTGAATTAAAACCTACAATCCAAAACAGAAATGTTCTGCCCATAAGTAACGCCTCTCTACTCTTACAGTACAAAGGACTTGCCGCTCATAAAGTACACTCTTACAGTGGATCCTCCTGTAAAGAGAATGCTGCACTAAGCACAAGATAACTTATCTTTTTTGATAAGATTTCCTCTTTTTTTTTTCTTCTTCTGAAAATGACTTATCAAAAGAAAAAAAAACAGGAAACACACTGCAATCTTTAAACACATCCACATGCAAACATACTGGCTAGCCTTCACAGGCATTTTGAAATGGAGACATCTTGATGAATACCCACAGGAGCTCTGTACATTTTACATATTCCCCTTCCTCTCCTCCTTACTGGTGATGAAAAACGGCTGGATAAGACCCTTACTAGGGTGGTCTTCAGACTGTCAACAGCATTTGAAAGAAAACAGCATTTCTGCAGGTCAGTGTCTAGTGACTACTATATAAGCATTAAGACATTTTTTTGGTCAAAACAAGTCATCTACTTTGCAGAAGAAACACTACACAAAGAGAATGCAGCTAGATCTGGTAGAATTGCCTGTCAGATGCTTTGACTATTTCAGACATTACAGGAAAGATGCAACAGGCCTAATGAAGACAGAAATTTTTGAATAAAGTACCTGGGCTGCAGTTTTGCTGGCAAAAAAAATAAATTAATAACTCAAAAGAGGCAGAAAAGCTGAATCATCATAAATAGATTTAATAGAAGACTGAAAGAAGGAAACCATTTGGGTTTGAACTATTCTAGTATTGCTGGAAAAAACACACAGAATCAGTGCATCATCTATAAATCAGTTATTCTCACTAGATATATTTTTTTAAATCAAGCTGGTTAGCAATATATAAAAACACAATCTTCAGGATCTTCCCAAAATAGAAAGACATATTAGTTAGCTTTCAAAATCCACGCTCCTCTTTCCCTGGTAAGCAGGAAAAATGGCTGCCAAGTCTAGTACTTCATCTCTCTCAAGATGCAGTTACGCAAAGATATGTGGAAAAGCACTATCAAACTGGATAGACTAAACAATTTCACTTGCTATTAACACAAAATTTATACAGATTGATTTCTTTCAAGCAGAGAGCTTGTTACAGTGGTAAGTGTGAGTATCTATACAGATAAAAGAAGTTACCAGAAACGCAAGTTTTATTTTAAGCAGTTTCAAGACCTTGTAACCTACTCCAAGACCTAAGTTGAAAGTAGTCCAGCATCTTCCACTTTTCAATTGTTCAGCTTCACTGGGGTCAGACACCCTTAAACTGAAATAAAGAAGCATTGCCCGAGTAGGTCAAGTACTGAACATGGAATAGTCGTCTGTCAGCAAAAATATTTAACCAGCTGAGTTACTAAGCAAAGAACCAAACCTCCTTAGACTCACTTTTACACTTCAAAAATCTACTGTATCTAACCAGTTCATCTCCTTATGTCGAATTGCTCAGTAATCACAGCCTGAAATGCTGTGTTCAGCTATTATTTTTTTACATCTAATACATTTACTACAGCCTTCAGACACTTGAACAAGATTTTTTAGATACCTGACGTTTCCTTATAGCTGATTATTGCCTCAAAATCCTTGCAGGATTTCTAGACTCAGCCTCTTACACCCAATATATGACCACGGAGGATGGTGTTTGGTTTTGCTTAGGGGCTTACGAATGAAGGAAAGCATATATTTAAACAATGACTTTTAATTACACAACAGCCTAAGAATTCCAGCCACGCCTAAAGCAAAGAACTCTATTAAAATGTCCATTGCATTCATTGTAAGTCCTAGCCTCACACAAGTGCCTTTGTACCATGATAGGTTTAGTGAACCTAGCTGCAAAGTTAAGAAGTCAATTTCCTAAAATTCCTTGCTTTTGGCAAGCTTCAGATAACTGTTACAGTCATTCTGCAGCATTCTTCAAATTCATCTCAAGAATCTCTTTCCCTTCTCATTCAAGCAAAAGCACCTTTGATAAAATCTAATAATTACTGAAGTTGTTTTAAAATGTTCCTTTTTTTCCCCAATATAGTTAAAATTCCTCTTCATCTCCTAAATTCTCTCTAGACTTCTCTAATACTCTTGAACTTTTCTTTATTATGCCTCACAGAAGACCTCTACAGCTGTGGTTGACCTTCTTCACTTTCACTAAGTAATCTCAGCCACCCAGACTCACCTATGGTGGCATGAATCCTTCTGCCCAACACTTTCTAGATCTTATGAATGGGTCAACCAGGTCCAAATTAGCTGGAAGTCACTAGAACAGAACTCAGGCATTTATCATCTGCAAGCTGTAAATCACAATTACTAACAGAGCTTTTATTTCCATACATACAGAAATATTGAGCTCTAAGTACTCCAAGACAGCTGTACCAATGATATGGATCACACACTCCAGTAGTTCCCTTACACTATCACAGAATAATGTCCCATAGTCGTATCACTTTAACCTTAAGATCCCTGAAGCAATGTAGTTTATTCTTAATCCAGAACAAGTTAATCAAAATAAAAGTAGCAATTATGCTCCGATAGCGAATACTAATAGTGGAGAACAATGCTATTAACCTGTTGAAAAGCAAGTGTTAAGTTCACCATGCCCATGGTTTCTACACTAAAGGTGGCTACCCTCAGGTAGATATTCACCTTCATATAACCATGTTTCTGCTGCTCTTCAAAGATGTGGGAACCTGCTCCAGAAATTACATAAAAATTAATTTCAAGTAGATCCGTGACAAACAGCTAAATCAGAATTTTTCAGAAAAAATGATTTCTTCCTGAACTCAAACAAAAGAAAAAACTCAGTGTGGAAGCCAACGCTTTTGGTAAAACCCGCTTCTGTCAGTGAGTAGTGCTGCTTGATGCATCCCCTCACTGAGGGCTAAATGCTTTCAGTTTGTAACATTTGGCTTCATGCCTATGACATCCCAGTCCCCACAAAGCGGGCAAACTCAGCTCAAGGCACAAATAGTCTGTTAGAGTAACTCAGACCGTTCCTTTTATCTCATGTGGCTTGCCTGAGAAAATGTTCAGAGCAAACCTCCAGCTGAATGGATTTTCCACACAGGAGCAATGAGTCACAACTACTGCCTGTCCTGCCAGCTTCTTGGCTGCCTCCATACAGCCACATACCACACCAGTCCCTCTGCACTGCTCTATGGAGAGTGGTGGGCTGTCCATAACCTAAGCCATGAGATGCAAGGCAATGTGCACACAGCAAATTGGCATCAGAAAATGGGGCTGTCACAACGTACATGCAAGTCCATTCCTCCAGAAAATGGACTGGACAGTGATAAGTTACTTGAAATCATACCTATGTGCTGTAACTACAGCATTTAATCCACCAGATAAATAAATCCAAGAGTTGGTGAACCAATTTATTGCTAGATAATTCTACTGTTTGTCTTTCCTCGGTCTCACGTGAAATGAGATGCTTCACTTACAGAAAGAGCATAAGATGTACTTCCGTCCACTCACCTCCAATAAATTCAAGATAGAGCCCAACTCACAAGTGCATGCTAGTAGCACCCACAAGAAGGCCTCACATATCCGTGGGCCCAGGAGCACACAACCTCCCCTCTTTACGAACTGCTCTTTTCATCACGGCATCCTCAAGCCCTTCCCAGACACCGAGCCTCTCCTCCAGCTCTGAGGACGACAGCGAGCGGCTCCCCACGCTAACACACCGCTCAATCCCAGAAGCTAAGGACCGCTCTCCCCAAGGACTTCCCCGGCGTCTCCCGATCCCTCCGGGCCCGCAGCCCGCTCCCGGCCGCCCGCCCCGTCCCACCGAGACCGGCTCCGCGCGGGGCTCCCGCCCGCACCCACCGCTTCTTGGGGATGGAGCCGGCGGCCGGCCCGGAGGAGCCGCCCTGCGCCTTGCAAGGACTCGGGGAGAGGGCCTCCCGCCCCGCGGCACGCGGCGAGCCCCGCAGGTGCCCAGAGATGATGCGCAGCCGCCGCCGGGCGGAGGCCGGGGACCCGCCGCCGCTTCCCGCCGCCTCCTCCGCCGCCGCCGCCATGGCACTTCCGTGTTGTGCCGCGGAGCGCTGCCGGGTGAGGGGTCAGGCGGGCGGAAGGCGCGGCCCCGCGCTCCCCTAGCCCTGCCCGGGGCCTGTCCTGCGGGCGGCCGGTCGCGGGTAGCGGGCCCTTCCCGGCGCTAAACGCCGCCGCTGGGGCTGTGAGCAGCCGGGAAAGCACACGCCTTACGGGAGACGTTTCGTCGCTTGGGCTTTGATTGTCGAGAGCCTATCTGAGAGAGAGAGATGCTTCTATTGAGGGTTGCCTAAGTTAATTATGAAATGCTCATTAATGACATTAGCGTGGGTGACACGTTTAAGAAATAGGTTGGTGAGGTGACATAGTGGCTTACAGGTGTTACAGATGTTATCATGAGTGTTGACAGGCACTGCGGTGTCCTAATGTGAGAGCAGGGGCTCTCACACTCTCCAGGCACTTTTGCTGAAATACAGAGGTACCTGTACTGCAGTACTGATCACATTTATCTGCAGTGCATGAATACAACAGTAGTAACGACCCTGCAGCTCTCAGTGCTATGGCAGATTTGTAGTTCAAAAAAACCCATCCCACAGAGCCGTTTTACGTGTTATGTGGGTCGAATGCACTGAGCACCACGGACCCCACAATGACACACCCAGCCCCAACTTGCTGGCCCTGTGCACACAACTCTTGATAATACCAACGTGCCTTCATTACGTCCAAGCTTGACACAACTGCCTCTCACTCGTGCATCTGGTTCAGTCTTTCTGACAGTACTCACACCTTTGACATTTGCTCAGAGATCTTCAAATATGTAAAAGATTGCTATGAAGTAAAAGGCAGCAGTCAATCTGCCCTTCCTGTCCATGCAGTCAGCGAGCAGTAACGAGCACAAACTTCAAGATGCAACTTCAGTATCTATACTAGGCTACTTTTCAATGGCAGTGAAAATGAAAAACTGTTGTCTGCCTAAGAATAGAATGAAGTCGCCTCCGTTATCTTCAAGAACAGACTACACACCATCTATCAGTAAAACTAGTTCTGCTCAGAGCGAGATGATCATATAGACAACCTCCTCAGATAAATTCCAACATTTCTCTATAAGCCGAACTGCCTCACACAGTTTAAGTCCAGTCTGTTATCATACAGAACCTACTTTGTGATTACTTTTTGCAGTTTGATGGCACACCAGTCAGCTTTATGAAATCTTGAAAAGGAGTGCAAGTATCTATGTGATTATTAACACTTTCATAATGATAAACTGATAAAATAAAAAGAAATTCCAGCAGATTTACAAAGTGGTCGTTTAAAGCAGGCTAATAGTTGCCAAGCCAAAGCAGCAGCATTTACTTGAGATCACAGATTCATAGAACGGTTTGGGTTGGAAGGGACCTTTAAGATCTCCTAGTTCCAACCCCTGGCTATAGGCAGGGACACCTCCCACTAGACCAGGTTGCTGAAAACCCCATCCATTTTGGCCCTGAATGCTTCCAGGGAGGGGGCATTCACAGCCTCACTGGGCAAACTGTTCCAGTGTCTTACCACCCTCATAGTAAAGAATTTCTTCCTAATATCTTGTCTAAATCTATCCTCTTCCAGTTTAAAGCCATTTCTCCTTGTCCTGTCGCTACATGCCTGTATAAAAAGTAAGAGATATAGGTATTAGATACGGAAAGCTAATTGATGGAATGCACATCTAACCTCAAATGAGATGCTGAAACAGCAGCAGCTGCACACACATTTTGAAGAGAAGGCAGAGGACGATACTGAACTGAAAATGCAGGACAATATTGAACTGAAAATGCAAAAAGAATTTTGAAAAATTTCAAATAAATTATTGAAACCCCTGAAAGTTCTTGGCCTCTTGAAACTAACAGGAACTGCTATTGCCATAGTAGAAACCTGTGCTGTTTCTTTATGGACTAGATAGCAAACTAGATTTATGAGACTTAATTCATCTCACTGCTTCTGAGCACAATAACATTATCGTAATAGTAAGCAATGAGAAAAGCAAAATCCTCTGCTTTATTCAAGGACAGGAAAAGTTGCTTTCGATAAAAATAATTTTTCCTACACTGGTAAAAAAAAAAAAAAATCAGAGGCAGAAGAGTTAAGTAAAATAAGCTGTTTTGACTCTAAATTGCCAAGATTTTAGCAAATGATGCGCAAAAAGCATGGAGCAACAAAAACATTGAGTCCTTTGGTAGTTCAACAGTGGCTGGAAAAAGTGATACAGATATATTTTCAGGTACTATCTATTGTGTTCTGTATAACAATAACTTGCAATCTCCTGAACCTTACACTGAACAGTTCTTCCCAAAGTAAAGTTTTTTACATGTTAGGTGTTAAATATTCTCTCAGTAGCAGTAACTATGGCAAGCAGACAGTGTAGTTTCCAATAGAAACAGAAAAATAGTTCAGTTTACAAATGGATAAACTTTAATTCTAAAGCCTCGAACAATCCAGAGACATGTTGATAATGTTTATTATAGTGCAACTTCCTCACACAAGAAAATGGTTATGTAAGTACAAGGGATGCCACCAGGGCCAGGAGGCACTAGCTGACCTCACTGTCCCTGATCAGTCTCGCCTTACTGTAACCATTTCAGGAAAATCTCTAAACTGAAAATGGTTAGAGAATGGCAGAATATTAGGGAGAAATAGCACATATGTTTTATTGGTTCTGATTCTTCCAGATGTCTGAGATTCACTTGAGCTCATGATTGTAGCCACAGACAGAACACTCTGCAGGATGGATGTTGGTCTGAAGCAGCATGGGGATTCTTTGGTCTTTACCCCTGACAGAGATTTTTAAATGTTAGCTTAAACAATTCATGCATCAGTAAAAGGCCTTTTTTATCCTAGATACACTACCATTGTGAAACAGCTTCTAAAGGAGCACAGCTACCTTTTTCTGTAATTTGGGAAAACTCTATCTTAACTAAAGTGTACTTCCTCAGCTTTTTAGTGTACAGCAAAAGGAAGGGATTTCTTTAAAACAAATGAGCAGAACATGAACAGGGCAAAAGAACTATTTTTTTTTTTTCAAGAGTCTTCCTTTCATGGAACTACTTGCAAAGTTAAAACAGAAGGAAATGCTGCTTGAATGAGGTGTATTTCAGATGTTGCTTCCTTGCAGTCCAATTCAGATGTGATTGACACTAGTGTACTAAGAACACCTTTTTGTTCTGCATTTCTGTAACCCTGCACAAAAAGCCACCACCTACAGAAAAGGTGGGGTTTTGGCTCTCTTAAGAACAGGATGGGTGTGGGACATCCATGGCTTAATCATGAGCTCAGAAGTAACTTATGGGGCAATAGATGGGCAAAAAGGACACAAGCCCTCGAGCTCACCTTTGTATTAGTCATTTTGATCACCAGTGTGGAAAGCTTACACCCTTTGATGAATCCATCCTTCAACACCAACTAATTGATTCTCTGGGAGGAGTTCTGTTAATATTTGAATAGACCAATAAGTTTTCCTGAAACAATTTCTCCTACTTAGCCTTTGTGTCATTTTTATAGAGTAAGCAGAGACCCTGAGGGAAAGGCAACACATCCATCCATCCATCCATCCATGCAACTACCAGCTTATAGCAATAGGAGGCATAAGATACAGGATTCAGTACTACAGCCTGAGAAAGGCCCAGGTCTCAAAGGTCACAGCTAGGGGGAAGCCTGCAGGACTTCAAACAATTGGCAAAGGCAAGGATATGGAAAGCTTACACAAGGACAGGAGGAACTGAAACTAGGATAAAACGGATAAAAATCTACATAGCTTGGGTCATGAATGAAACCTCTTATTTAGAGATCTCCAACTAGCAGCTGACTTTCTTATATGGAAAAGGTTAGCGGGCAGTATGTTATCTCTTTAAATATGTAAAAAATGCAGTAGTCAGCTCTCTCTTGTTACATTTTCCAAGATTATCAACTATTTCAGCTTTCAATCAAAAAGATGGTCAGAACAGCCAAGATGTCTATATCTGAACAAGAGCTGATCACTGAGAAGCAAATGCTAAACCGTTGTCATGACGTATTAAAAAACACATATTGACTTCCACTGATGTCCCAGGGCAGTTAGAAGTAGTATATTACTATTATCCATGTCAGACCTTATGTATTCCATCTTTTGCTTGCAAGAAATATATCTGCTAAACAGATATACGTGTGGGTGAGTTTGTGCATCTATCAATTCAAAGCAGATCTTTGCAAACTGAACAAGACAAATTTCTATTTGTTTATTCTGTTTACTTCTGGTAGTAAATCCATTTAAACTCCATCACTGGTAGCAAGAGTGGCAGATAAGTTTATAGGATATGTGCTTTGCAAGTTCTCAATTAATTCTTATTTTACTTTCTTTGATCTGTTCTAACAACGGCCTTGTTGCATCCAGATAACTGAAGGGAAGAAAACACTGTGAGGAGATGTACATCCCTGCCATCTTCCAACCCTTCCACAATGTATGTCAAAAGCCTGTCAAGAGATACAGCTTTTGTATTTGTTTACTGAGGCAATTCAGTAAAACCAAATATACTTACCACATATGGCTTCCTGTGGCTTTGTTGGTGAAAGTAAGCATAATTTGACATTTACAGACAGTTAGCTTTCAAGTTGTGTATCCCAAAGGAGCTCAAGTGCGGTTTCCACACTCCTGTTTATCGCCCTAAGAATTTCTCTCCTTCCCTTTCTTTAACAGAGCTGTCAATTAAAGTGAAATACTATTGCCCAGCATGACAAGGGAGTCTCTATGGAAACTATTTGCCTCCTGTATGCTTTCTTGCCTGTTGTAGCTCCTGTACACCTGCATTTTATCTTGGTGACTTAATCTCATAAGTCAGAGATGCTCAGTACTCTTCATTTACTTTGAGAACTTCCATTTTTCATTCCAGTTTTATGCGCTCCTTTGGAAGAGTCTGATGGGAAGCACTGCAACAGTGAGAATCCACTTAGGAGAATGAGCATTTTCAGTCCAGTTTATGACTTTATCCTGACTAGAGTTGGTAGTTTTTTTTGAGACATTTAATTCATAAAATGATGATTCTCTCCTCATTTTTGTAGTTACGCGTGTTTGGAAAGGAAAGATGCCTTCTTTCCCCAAAACGCTTTGATAGTCAGCAGACAACAGAGAAAAGTTCCATGTATAATTGATTAAAAAGAATCTGGTTGTAGTAAACACTAATCATGTTCAACAATTTCTTCTGACAGTGCTATATCCTCTCACCTATGTTCCAGTGTGTATGAATTTTGAAATCAACTCAGGATACAGCTAGGATCTCAACATACACCACATCACATCATCAGAGGAAATACTGGAAGCAAGACTGAATTATAGCACTTTGTTAAATAATCTACTCTAAGTATGTAGTTTGTTGCACTAAAATTCTCCCAATTTCCAGAATTTCAAAGAAGAAATTATCAATAAAGGCACACACTTAATTCTGTATTTCCCTTGCTTATGTCCCTATGCATGGTATTGGAGCAAATAACTCGTCTTACCTCCTCAGGCAATATAACACATACACTGTATTGTGGAAGAGAATGTTGCTTGTATTTTAGTTAGAAACCCAAATCTTTCAATAAAGTTGAAAGATTTTTCAAAAACTTTCAAAAACTCAAAAACTTTCAATATCTAAAGGGGAGCTATAGAGAAGAAGAGGACAAACTCTTTAGAAGGGCCTGTGGCAATGGAACAAGGGAAATCATTTCAAGCTTAAAGAGGGTAGATATAAGGAAAAAGTCTTTTACAGTGAGGGTGGTGAGGCACTGGAACAGACTGCCCAGAGATGTGGTGGATGCCCCATACTTACAAACTTCCAAGGCAAGACTGGATCAGACCCTGGGCAACCTGATCAAGCTGTAGGTATCCCTGTTCTATTGCAGGGGAGTTGGGCTAGATGGCCTATAAAGGTCACTTCCAACTCCAAAGACTCTATGATTCTATCTCTTGCATCTTTTTGAGAAGTCTGTAGGAGTGACAAGAGCTCTGCATTGTGAGAATAAGAAATAACATCTCAGCAAGAGGAGAAAAACAATGGAATGGAGAGGGCTAAAGGTGATGGAATGCAGTTTAAGTCTGTTGGATTTTCACTTGTGTAATTAAAATATGAAAAAGGTATTGAAAAGCTTAGTGTATCTGTGCAGTTCTTGACTGAATCTTATTACAGAATTCTTTAATGTGGAAAATGGACATCTACCAGATAACCAAGTTTAACGTTTCACTTAAAGGTATAGCACTTGATTATTGTAGCTAGCTCAAAAGAAAACAAACAACAACAACCCCACTCAAATAAACAGCAACAACAAAAGCAACAAAAAAGCTTCCTGGATCAGATAGCAAGGCAGCTTAACAAATCCAAAGTCAGCATTTAATGAGAAGGAACATTATCTTCTAGCGTCTATTATATTTTAAGACAATTACCTGAGTGTGCTGAGGGAATACCAAGGTATGCAACATCAGACACAATTAAGCAATTGTGTAAACACCATATTTGGGACAAGGGGAGTGTTTGAATATACCATGCAAAAACTGCTCTCAAATGGAGTAATCTTGTGATTCTTTAAAATGAAAAAAGAAAACAACCCACACTTTAAATGAGACTTGTATTTGAATTAAGTGTTGGATTTTATTGAGGCTTCTGTCACATAATTGCATGGTTAGTCACTTTCCACTTTTTATTTGTGACAACTGATACCTTTTCCCTTTGCTTAAAACCCAAGTTTTTTTCATTATCTTTATGGAAATAGATGTCAAAGGAGAATTAAGCATCTGCAGCTTAGAATAAAAAAAACTGACAACATTTTCTTGATAATATCTATATCATTCTCATGTGCTCTTACATTACTCCATAATTACCTCCCACACAGTAGCACAATTATCCCATAAAGGTAATTACTAATGGAAAGTTGATGAGAATAGATTAAGTAAGCCAGGAAGTGTGTAGATAGAAACAGGTGGGGGAACTGAGCATCTAATGTTCTCTCGATCTGCTGTCTCAAGAGTGGATCAGGAGGAAGCAGAGGCACGAAACTATGAACAGGGAGCCATGTCTGCTTAGCGGAGCACACCACATGGTGTTGCGTACACGTGGCTAACCACTGTGGAGATGGGATTTCCTGATTTGCAATCAGTGTCATTATCATAATACCAGGTCTGCATACATTATCATTACACTACACATCATTGTAACATTTGCCTTTTGTTTTGGGCTGAAGTACGCAACTACCACACCTCATTTCATCCTCCTTTTCCCGCACTTTGGCTCTAAGCTCTTTAGTTTTGCTCTGAGAAACAAAAACAAGAAGGCGGAGACAATGTAAAGCAGTAGTAATGAGATCAAGAAGTAAATAAGTTCATTCTGTGAAACAAAACAAACATCGATTCAATTATAGATTAGGCCAAGAGTGAAGGGCAGCTGAACTGAGTATTCATGTGAGCGAGAGCAACATTTCTGCTCAGATGCAAATAAGTTACAGTTATTAAAATACAGTTTTAACATGAGAGATGCTACTGAAAGGGGGTGATTTACAGGATTTTGCAAATTACAGCACAGTATATGAAGAGGAGTGAGCGGTAATTTCCCTGGATATTCTAGGCCATAAATAAACTATTAAACAAGGCCCTTTTGGAGAAGGGCAGGGTGGACAGCCATAGGTAGGAGCTATTAAAAAGCATCGTTATCTGTAATTAACCAAGCACTACTAAAGCAGACAAACCATGAGTGGCTAAGGCAGTCTGTAAGGCTGCCTTCCTTTCATTTTTGAAATTATTGGTTATTTGTTGGTTTTACGCTTTTAAAATTTTGCTTCCTTCCTCCACATCACAATGATGTGATTTGAATTCTTCTGTATAGTGTAGAAGTTTAATTAAGTATATAAAATTAAAGCTCATACTGCTGAATTTGCACCTCAGATGCTCTTACTGCTGCTGCACCAGACCTGAGGACTCCAGTCTCAGGCACTGTCAAGCCAGTGCTGTTCACCAGTGCTTTGTTTCAATAGAGAAATGTGGTGCATACAAGGGATAACAAAGGCAGCTCCTTTTTTGAAGAATAGAAAATAGATTAAGCTGGTCTCAGCTGAAAAGGATGCCATCAATTTAGACAGCAGCATGTTCTTTCAGCTGAAAACATGGGAAATGGAGCAGCACAAATGGGTGAACTGCTTGATTCTCCAAAATATTTGTGAGATAATTAATCTCTACAGCTTTCTTTGTGTGATAGGGGACCAGCTTACTGCTCCATTACATGCAATGATATCACTGAAGAAGGTAGACATTTTCAAATGTGTGAGAGAAAACAATTTATTTTCTCTTTAACACAACATGCTTTGTATGTTGAGAAGTTAAAAAACAAACTGTCCTTGCATGCATGACTCCTCAGCACTGCAGCACGGGAAGTTTAGGGGTAGGGAAACAATTGCAAAATAGAAAGTGGGGGAAAAGAAAGCAGTGCCAAACTTCGAGGGAGAAAATAATACTGTAAATATACCAAATGACTAGGCATAAAAAGAAGCGCTGAGTGAGTTCTCGTGTTCTTTTGAGCTGGAAGCAGCTTGATGAGAAACCTCAGGGCAATCATTCCCAAGCTTGCTGGAATAGGGCCTTTTAAGACTCAGGGATAATAGCGTTGGCAGCCCTGCTAGAGCACTCCCTCCTGGCCAATGTATGGATTAGTCTGAGAAGGGCAGCTAAGGATAATAATACAACCTTGTGACTGAAGGAAGAAGAAAGCATGATAATAAATTTAGCATAGGGAGAGACAAAATTGAGACATTTATCAAGATGTTGTCTTACTGTCTTGCAACAGTAGCACGTGCCCTGGACATCATGATACAAAGCAGCTTGGGCCAAGACTGCCCTACTCCTATTTAAATACCAAATTTTTGCTGCAATGTAGAGGATGTTTCTGATACACAGGACAGCAAGACACTGCTGATATGCCTATTTTTGAGTCACTAATCTGAATTTTTCTTGTGTTTGGTTTTTTTTTCCTTAAAAGGCAAGGGATCATTTTTGCATTATTTCTCCAATAAGATATTTACATTTCCTTATGTACTGCTCAATACATTATTCAAACTCTCCAACAAAAGGATCAGTGCTGCAAGCACTGTTGTGTCAGTGAAGAGCTCTCTGATCTCAGAGTAGGAACAGAGACATAGCACATATGTTCCATAAAGCCTTCTAGCAATTATTTATTAGTTAACTGAAATGCACGTTTATTGGCAAAGAATTTTAAAACACTTTTGTTATAATGTGTAAATATATTCTACTGCAGCTTCTAACACCGTAAAAAACGTAAAGAGGAAGACTTATGAGCCTCAGATTTCTCTTCCTGGTGATACTACATATCCCACAATTCCTAAGCCTTCCTAAGCACAAACATCTCCCAGACTTACAGAGTGCTGAGCTTGTTTGAATCAATGCCTCTGCTGTGAACTTGTCATCCCTCTCCACAGCTCTGGCAATCCCTGCAGCAGGTTTAGTGTTCTGCTGCCTTCAAATCCAGTACCAGAACACTCTCTGAGGACAGAGGTTTATCTGCAGAAGTGCCTGACAGAACATCAGCAGGCACATGCACTAGCAGCAAGCTTCTATCTACTGGAGGCTTTGTGAGCAGACCCAGCCCAGGATCTGGGAACTCCAGGTAGCCTGGGCATCCTTGTTTCCTGTGCTGCCATCAAGCCTGAAGCTGTAGCCCAAGATCTCATCTTCTACCATATCTGGGGACAGCAAGAATCCTACATAGACAGTATATCCACACGAACGACATCTGAAACTGTGTAATACTGGATTCTGACCTGAGGAGAGCTGGTAAACCAAGCAAGGTGGATTAACAAGACACCATTTGGTCAGACACAGCCCAAATATATCATTCACAAGGACTAAGGTGTGCTATTCCTGACCTTTGCTTCCAAATACAACAAAGCACAACTTTCCTTTCACCCAGCAGATGGCCAGCTGCTCTTGGTAACAGAAAATAAAAGCTAAGCAGAGGCTTTTTCACTGACATTTATAGTCCTACAGATGGACACTTTAGAGGAAAGGCAGTTTTGTCAGTAAATCAAAAAATGATGATAACTTTAAATTCAAGGCCTAATTATATTGTTCTCTGCGACAGATCTCTCTTCAAACAACTTTTTCCTGAATAGTGAAATAGGCTTTGTGCCACTGGAAAAACTCAGAAACGTTAAGCTTAATTACAAGAGAAAACACAAGTAAATGCCTGAAGTTTCGCTTAATGAAACTCCATCTACCATTCTCTGACCTTGTTCTTTCTCTAACCATTCTCTTTATTCACAAAACCACTGAAAATTTGGATAGTCACAGCTGCATTTGATGTTTGCAGTTCCGTACAATGACTGTGACTGAAGTCAGAGGGTGATCCTAGAAGGAATCATGGAAGTCTACATTGGAGACTTTTTCCTCTGAAATTCACTTTCTGGATAAATCCGGCAGCCCAGAGGTGGTACTGCAGTGTACAAATGTACAGCTTTAACTGCAAACTTACTGAAACAGGAGATTATGCAATCACTATGACATGCTGCCTTTTGAAGACAAGTGCAAAAGGAAGTAAGGTATGATGAAAGTATTGTTACAGGAGCAAAAGCTCTAACTGCTCCTTTCACAAGAGATAGAGGTTGTTTAAATTCAATTATTACATGTTTAAGCCATAAAAAGAAACCTTGGGAGATAGAGGCACATGTCATATCAGATGCCATAACCACTTGCCTTTCAGAGGTGGAAAGTCTTATTGGACATTAAATAAAAGTATGCATAGATGGGCTAAGGAATGCCAAATGGGTGAAATGGAAGGTTTCTGGAAAGCAGCAAACCCAATCAGAACTAATGCACAAGTAAGGCCAAGAGTCATTCTCTTCTGGGCCTCCTGCCAGTGTTTTCTGCCATTCTACCTTTCTACCATGATATCTGCTGCTATGATATACTTGTACTATTTCTTGCCCTGCCCCTGGTCTCCAAGCTTAGTTAAAGATTTTTGGCATAACTTTCTCTTTTTTGCTTATGTTCATTTCAGGCAACATTAGCTGGATTTTATGAAATCTTTGTTGGTGAGCAACTACATGGAGAAGTTGGAGTTAATAAAACAATGAGGCAGAGCAAAATATTTTTTTTTACAGTGAAAGCAAGCATGCACGTACAACTCCACTTCTGTGATTAGCACAGAATTATTTTTACTGGAAGAGCATGCAGTACTTATTTCATCCACCAAGATCTGTCACTGTTCTTTGTTTTGAATCCAGTTTTGAATAAACACTACAGGGCAAAGATGTTAGATTCTTTTTCTTCATTTTTTAAGTAAGTGTCACTGTAGGTCCTCTTTCTGCTAATGAGCCAGTACTCTGGTGCATACACGCCTCAGGGATGATCTAGTTACATTCTGAATACAACTGCTCCAGAGAGAGAGAGATTCCAGCTAAGAATACAAGTCTACCCTCTTTTCTATCACACACCCTTTCTGCAGAAGAGAAGCATTTGGCAGACAGCTAGTCTGGGAACACTACACCAGATCAGAGGCTGCCTTACAACAGACCTATTCCTTGGGGTCCATGATGAACCTCATTGCTAGAAAGGAGAATGCAGAATGGCGTGGCTGCAGCAAAATTTTCACTGCAGTATTTTTTATTTTTTTTTGGGCCGTTTTGCCTGATATGTCCATAAATCATAATTAAAAGAATTGGATCCTTCAAACTGACAAATTCAGAGTTATCAGTGAGATTTGCTATTTTAAGCACACCAATTTCTATTTTACTAGAAAGATGACAACAAATATCTTGCATATTCCACTAACATAGCCAGTACCTATTTTGTGAAAGGCTACAGTGCATGCTGCACATTTTTATATTCACCAGAACTTCAGAACACAAGATGGCAGTGTACATTGCACTGAATTCAGGCATCTAGCTGCTTCTGTTACTCAAACAGAGCATATGATATCTTACTCAGTCATGTATTAATCTGATCATGTAATTGCAGCATTAGAAATAAACTTACAAGTACATATCAATAGCAGAAACAAATGCAATTTGCCAATAAATGAATATTGCATGAACAAGTGTTAGTTAGAGCCTAATTCAAGCTTTTATTGTAGTAACTCCCCGGAGACATTAAAAGTCTCTTACAGAATTCCTCAGTTGTAATAACAAGAGAGTATCCCTTTATGAAGGAATGGAAGTTGGCTCAGTCATAAGAGCTTCAGAACAAAATTGAGTGTTTGGGAAAAGAAAATAAGAGAGCTGGCAACCTAAAATATGAGGAAGGCTCAAGGCTCTCTGAGGAGAAGTGCAGACCACGGAAGTGGAACAGACTGAAAAGTATCTGAAATTGAACAGGTGCCTTCCTTTGGAAAAACTAAAGTGGACAACCATTTGGCATGATAATTCAGAAAAAAAATCTACTGAGAAACATCAAATTAGAGAATAGGTCTCCAGCTGAGGACAAAATTACATAAACAGATACAAGGAGTCAGATCTGTCTATGACTTCAGTATTCAAAGTCTCCCTTGGTACAAGCAGCCAAACAGAACAGCAAAACCAAGCTTTTTAAGTAACTACTCCTGAGTCTCTTTTCCTAGCTTGAGTTGAATGTTGGAGTGAAAAACCACAGCTAAAAAGTTGTCTTAGCTGACTTTCTGAACTAGCAAATTGTAAACAAACATGACTTTATTAGGAAGGCTTGCTACATAGTAACAAAAACTCTAAGAAAAAGACTAGTATTTCGGAACACAAAATCATCCTAGAAAACATTACCCCTGTGGGATATGTAACACTGATTAAATTCTAGGCAGCTCAGATTTCTGCCAAGTTTATTTTCCTACATCTAAACTCATGGTATTAATGGACAAATGAAACTGAGCCAGAGGATCAAAACTCAACACAAAGGTGCAATGTTTCTGGATACATTTCTTAGTGTAGTTATTTCGAATTAGAAAAATGTATAATTTCTTTCAGACACGTGTGACATAATTACTTCAGACTTTTCTCTCCAAAGTGAGAATATTTGTCATCTTGTATTTTACTGGACAATAGAGAACAACGTAGTGGAGCACGGCACACAAAGTCTGGACAGAAATTTTGGTAGAAGATGGAACTGGGAATGATGTCCTCAACTCTCTGTATCAAAACATCACCAAGATCCCAATCCCACAATCACGACAGCACAAAGAAAAAAGACTGTCATATTTTTCATGGTGATCCACAACCATTATTTCAACTGCTGCTTATATTCCTACACATAAATCACTGGTTTTATTCCAATACTTTTTTTTCCTCCGTGAGACTGTATAAGATTGAATTTGGCATTAATTCAAGTCAAATAATTCAAAAGTCATTTTTACTTGGTATTTAAACTTCAACTAGGTGTGGGCTCATGATTAAAATAAAGTGCCTTACCTAGTAGTTTCAGTCACTTGGTCTGTTTGTCACGGTAGATTACAGAAAGTGGGGTATGCACAGAATTATGCATGTACTCTTCAGCCATTTAAAATGGAGGATAAATTGAACATGTCATGGTTTTAGAGCAATAATTTATACTGAGTGCAGGCTAGGAATGGAGTTGAGCCAAAATCTCAGATCTAAATTACCTTGAGCTGTGGGGAAATTTTAAACTGGATAAAAACATAACAACTGCTCATGATATAGTTAAGTGAACCAAAAGAAGACAATTTCTCAGCACTCCCAAACTAAAACATTTACACTCAGATTTTAACTTTGTGGTTTTATCTGCGGATATCCTACTTACATAAGTTCTTTTATGTTAGTATTGCTTCTCGGATCCTGCCGTCTGACGCGACCACTCTGGATGTCTGTTGACTGAGTATATCCCCATTCAGCTTAATGGTATTTCATCACTGACTTGATGTTTCGAAGACACACAAATGTAAGGATTTTCACACATGGACTACTTGAGTCTGTCTCATGGCCTCTTCATTTCAGGTACTAATTCAAGGTTTGATTTTCAAGGCAACCTTACCTTTCAAGTTACTATAATTGTAGATACTGTTGGTAACACTCACTTTCGCTAGAATAAAGTAAAGCAACTTATGTTATTTCTTTCCTACAATCTACAGAATTGTGAATATACAATAGTCTTCCCTACAGACTGTCCCATCTTCCTTCGCTTCAGTCAAAACCTGTCCACTTTTTGTGATTATTGCATTGGGCAATCATCAACAGCATGAGGTTCGGCAAAAGAAAACGCTGAGTGCTGCACCTGGGACAGAGCAATGCCTAATACAGGTACAGATGGAGATGAGTGTCAGAAGAACATCTCTGCAGAAAGTGACCTGGGTGTGCTGGTAACAGCAGGCTCAACATGAGCCAGCAGCCTGCCCTGACAGTCAAGAGGCAAAAAGCATTTTGGGATGCATTAGACACAGAGATAGTCAAAAGAGGCGATTCTCCCTCTATGTCTAACTTTGGGGTGATCTCAGCTTGAATACTGCATGCAGTTCCAGTCTCCACAATATAAAAAGGATGTTAAGGTCCATGAAAGTGTCCAGAGGAGGGCAGCAAAGCTAGCAAAAGGAAAGGCTGAGGTTACTTATGTTGTCCAGTCTGGAGGAGGCCAAGATGTGATCTCACTGCTCCCTGCAGCTCTCAAAGCATGGGAAGTGCAGAAGGAGATGCCACTCTTGTTGCCATCCAAACACTCCCCAAACAAGCATTGATTGCAGTAATAAAAATAAAAGGCAATATATTTAAAATTGGCAAAAAGCCCATTGCATATGAAATTTGCTGGCAAACGGTATCATTGAGGCCAAGTGCTTAGCAGGATTTAGTAAAAGGTTATACATACATATTCATACATTTATGTGGGGAATTAGATTGGACCCGATAAAAATTCATAATGGATATAAATGTTCTCAGTTCAGGGCATAAATCAGCCACCAGCCTGAGGGTAAAAAAATAACTTCCCCTGTAGTCAGGTTGTTATATAATTATCCATTATACTGGTGGAGGTGGGAAAGGAGGTTGAAGAATAGGGCAATTTCCTCAGAGACATCTGGGAATTACCACTGTCAGGCAACTAATTTAGATTTGATCTGGTCTGGAAGTTCTTATTACATCAAATAATGCAATTTAGAATTAAAGAATATGATTTATTTTGTATTTCTTACTCTTTATGTAACCAAGTTCATGCCTGAGGGCATGTGCAAGTCTTTCCCATATAAGCAGGCTAAAGTTAGCAAAACTAATTCTTCTGCTGTGTTTTCTCACAGAACCTCCTTAAAAGCAGCTTCAGTTTTTCCAAGGAAATCAGGCAGAGCACCAGGAATTTAGTTTGCCGAAATGCTAGCCAGCTCATATAGCCAACTTACTGGCTATATTAGAAGAGAAAAAGTTCTGTGCATGAGCAACAGTAAAAGTCTCACATTCAGAAAAGCTCTTATTCTTGTTAAATTTGCAAAGTGACAAAGACTTGCACAGCTCCTAAACATCACAAATTATAATACTTAGTCCAGTGCATGCCTGAATTTTCTGCTTTATTTGGCTCACCTAAGCAAATCATCAGTGTTCTTATTGGACTTGTTTTCATCTGACAATGCCTCTCCAGCTCTCTTGTTGCACTTATAAACTGTGTGAAAGTTAATATAACACACACACTATATTCTTTTAGAAGCAGCCTTTGTGAGCTTAAAAACAAGTCATTTGACTGAAAATGGTTGGATTGAATATCTATAAATGAATACAAGAAATCATCTACTTTCAATGCAGGGTCAAGGAGTAGTGGTTGCATTCTGCCATAGTTTTTTTTAGAATTATGGTGATACATTTATTGTAATCATAGCACAAATTATCATCACAAGATATGTGATGACGTGTGGAACTCATGAACATTTATTAAAAAAAGCATCTTGCCAGCTTTCAAAAGAAAAAACAAAGCATATCTGTGGCATCAGTCTCTCCTAAGTATGATTTCTGTTCCTGGTGAATAATACTAGAAACTTTGCATAGCAACCACTCAGCATCTGAAAGGTTTAGGACCACAACCAACAAACATTTTGACTGCTTACACTGTGCAAACTTGAGTGATCTGTTCAGACAAATACTGAAAAGGAAGAGAAACAGCAGATTTAAAAAGAAAACCTACATCATTACATGTTCCATATTCCATAAAAATCTTACCCAAAAAATTCAGACTGGCTTTGATAAGCAAGCCATAACTTCTCTTGCTTTATGGACCACCTGTTCCCTGAATGCAGGCCGGCACCTCTCTCAGCCAACAGTGCCCAACATGAGACTCCACAGGCCTCTGTTAGCAGGGTGTCCTCGTTTAACACAGGGGCTGCAAAAGTAGTGCGACTGATTTATGGCTTTCTGGGAACAAATAGGGCAACTCCCTCAAGCACAATTAACAGCAATTAACTCTTATCAGTGTCAAAGTCACCAGCCCTGCAGCTGAAACTCAAACGAGGATTATGATAGAATCAAGTGGGCCTTGGGACTGTTAGACACTGCTCTTCTGCCAGTCACATACGCAGTTTTGTTGTGTCTCCTGCCTCCTTATGTCATCCTGCTGCCACTAATGACATCCTGCCAGCAGCAAGCTATTTGCCTGTGAAGCTCCCAGGCTGCTCACAGTCCAGCTGCCTCATCCTGCCCACTACCAAACTGCTGCTCCGTTCTCCTGTACTGTCCTCCAGAACATGGCTCACTGTACATTGTCATATATTGGGAATATCAGTGCTGTGTTGCAAAGACATGTCACACATTGACCTGTGAGGATATGATAGATGTTTAGAGTATGACAGGTATAGTTGTTCAGATTCATTTTGTTTTTAATGTATTCATTGGGAAAATAAGTAAACTTTAGCATGCTCCTGACATTTACAATTGTACTTCGCAAAAACCTTCAAATAGCAGCAAAGAGAGAATTAAAGATGATGTATAAAGAAATTAAGCACCCCAAAAGTAGTGGTTTTGATCTAGAATCAGGCAAATTGATAAAGATTGTATGAGTAATACAAGTAGCTTTTCAGTGAAAGAGATATCCTGCATTAATTGCAAAATAAAATGTTGGGAAACTCTCCTTCCTCTCCCCAGCCAATAGATGCGAGTTTACACAGGATACGGCAAGGCAGAAGAACAGTGTAACTGAGTTCCATGTAAGAATCTGGAACAGCAGGAGGTTAAGTCATTTTCTTTATGATTTCAGCCTTAAATATTCATTTCCACCCACAGCACTATCAAAAAGACAAAGATAAATGAGAAACTTCTGAAAAAATCCAGGAAAATAATCAGTGGCTGGAGGGCCACATTTATTCAGAAATACACACGTTTAACTTGTCCAAACCTTAAGGGTGATTAAGGGGAACTCATAATGGACAACTTCTGGAAGAGAATACTTATTACAAGTTAAAAAAAAGTCAGCAGGTCACAGGCTACCAGAGATCCTTCTGCAGCCACCAAATCACCCTTGTAACAAATCCCAAAATTATGCATAAAAGTAAGAGTTGCACTTACATTCTAAGAATCAAGCCTGGTTCTCATTTCCTCAGAAACTCTTTCAAATCTTAATCTCCCTATCTCTACCATATACTTAAGTAAAAGGTAGGGATGCACACACACACTCAGGCAAAGCGCTGAGGATCACACTGACTGCTCAGTATTAGTTACCAAAACATCCTTCATTCATACCCAGATCTATGTGTTACACTCTACATATAGCATACTAACAGGCAAGATTAGGAATGAGACTAATGGGTGGGAGCACTGTGTACATAACGGTATGTTTTGAACAGGACAAAAATACACAAATTAAACAAAAACTAAAAGAAAAACCAACTGCTCTGTGATTTGAGTTTGTACCTTTCTTTGGAAAAGATGCAGAACATTTTCAACCTTTCCAAGTTTCTGGAATACCCCATTGCTTCTAATTATTTAGACTCACACAAATAAACACTAGAAGTTCAGAGTCCAGTGAGAGAACCAAGCAAGAAGATCCAGATGAATTATAACTGACCGAGGAAGAGGAGTGGGCACCAACAGCATTTAAAAAAAACAGGAATTAGGGGCAGACAACTAACACAAAGCTTTAGTATCATGAAGGAGCTCCCCTACTCCATTCAGAGGAGTGGCCCTATTTGCTGTTTGTTACTTCTTTCGTAAAGACAGTTTTTAAAGGTTACAGAAAGAAGGGCCACAGACTATGCACTCTGCCACACTGGTCCTTGTAGGAGATCACTCTTCCCTTACAAATACAACGTTCAGTTCCAGACTAAAAAGGCCACATGGCTCTGAGTTTTCCCCAGTCTGTAGGGGACTTTGCAATGTAAAACAGTTGTTAGCACAGAAGACGGAACGATTTTTAGCCTGACAAAGAATACAGAATTATCATAGAAAGTACACTAGAAAAAAAATTGTTTAATTGACCTTTCCAAAAAGTCAGCATATTAACTGCATGAAAGGCATGACAAGTTCAACAGCTACAAAACATCCTTTTTCTTTTCTTTTTTTTTTTTTTTTTTTTTTTTTTTTTTTTTTTTAAATCAAGCTAACTTAGTTACTGTTAAACATCAGTACAGTGGACACTCAGAACTGCATGCTCATAAGTGTTACAAAAAATTCTTCTGACAATTTTTATCTGATGATTAGATCAGCCTACTGTTGCAAAATTAAGTACAACAGTTGGACTAGTGGTCTTCTACAACTTAATGATTCTATGATCCTACACAGTGGGTTAATACCATCACAAAAGCAGTCCATCTCTGCTGTGAATGGAAAAAAAGGAGTTCTACAGAGCTCCTTTTAAAAGGCTTCCAAAATACTACCGCAGAGTGGCTAAATTGTCCTTACAAGCTCTTTTACCTGTTTTAAACACATTGTTTTCAACAATTTCTCAACTTGAAAGGAAATTAATTTCTAAGTTTAAGTCACCATGCTATATAATAGGACAAACTCTGACAGTCACGCATTCAAAGCATCAGTTTATTCTACAGGCTGAGACAAGTAGAAGTTAAACCATTTCCGACTCCTTGGAGCCAAATTTAATGTTGAGCTTTCCTCGGGAAGAACAAATAAAGGTCTACATTCTTGTTATTCATATTTATGAGCAAAATCCTATCACTTCTCTTATTACCATAGTTCCAGGGAATGAGATCATCATAATCAATGCTTAAAGATTGGGACACAGAAAAATGTTAAAGGTATTTGGATGCTATTCCAGCAGTATTATTGAGATAGGATTTTCTTCAATAAGCGAAGAAAGAGCCAGCTACAGCACTTTAGGCTGTACATAAACTTCATCTAACTTTTATATTGTAAGAGTTAAGAAAGATGAATTCCAGCTACCGTGACTGAGGACATACCAACTCCTCCTGCCAGCAACCAAGAGGCAATCCATGGTCCATCATACAGCTTCACAAAGTAAGAAGGGAATGGAGTATGTGCCACATATGGTTGTTCGTTTATATCTCCTTAAGACCTCTCTGTAAAACAGAGGACATTTCCTTATTATTAAGTTAAAAAAGAATTTTGTTTCATTGAATCTTTCATCAGTGTTTTCTAGTATCATCAGAAGGACTCTTTTTAAAATAAGTCTTTGTTAAAAAGCATAAGATAAACCAAAGTTCTATATAGCACAAAACCCCAGATCCTGAGAGTCACTTCTCATTATAACCTCAGTAAAAATAGATGAGTTGATTCAAAACTTAGAAGTTCAGCGTTACTTAAATTCACTCAGCAAATCAGGATATGTTTCCAACATTTTTCAGATGTTTGAAAGATTATATGCCAACAGTATTTTTCTTTGTTGCTCAAACTAGTCAGGTTTTAAAATACATATTTTCAGCAGTAGGTGGCACTATGAAGTTTCTAGCTTCATAATTATTCTAACGTAAGATAAAATGTTATGCAGAGACATTAGAAATAACTTCATCAAAATGTTAATAGACCATTAACTAAAAACATAGCCTAATCTCTCCTTTTCCCTATCATTTTAAAAGGAGCATAAAAACACTCATCCGCCTGAGCTCAAGGTGTGAAGATAAGAAGAAAAGAAATTAAGTAAGGAACACAAATGAAATATATAGTCAACACTCTTTATCTAGCCTGGCCAGAAAGCGCCCTTTTTCTTTTTTCACCCCAGGCTCTAATCAAGCTGGTTAGCTTTGCACAGAATTTCTGCACTGTGATACAATCTACACCAATACCTAAGACTCCCGTGTGCTTTTATTTTCCTTTCTATTAAATAAAGCATATAGAAAATACACCTTTATGGTTTCAGGGACCGACATTGCGCATTACTCATTTTGTGCTAATGTGTTCTATCTTCTGCTTTTTATTTATTTAATAGTATTGAAAAAAAAAAAAGAAAGACATCACTAGCATGGGGTCTTGAGCTGGGAGCAGCTCTACTCAAAAGAGTTTTAAACTGTGACACCAATTTCTGTTGTAGAGCTCTGTTCCTCCAGAGACCGCAAGATACAGCTGAAGTACTACAGAACACACCAAAATATAGTTTTGACTCTGGTTTTCCACTGGAGATTATTTATCGTTACCTTGTGTTATCCTCCACGGAACTGAGGACATAGTATTGTAAGAGTTACTTCAAAACAGCTTGTTCATTCACACATGCAGTATGTGTTCTGCTTGGATCTCCCCAGTATATTTAGTGGCTCTATAGATGCATTTTAACTTCCACTCTAAGTCAAGTGCTTCCACCATACCTCATACAGTTCTTAAACATGCATATTATAAGCCTACTTAGATTACAGGTTCTTTCTTCAACTAGAGTTTATATAACTAAAGGAAGCACCTTCTAACATTTTTGAGTAGACACCTACTTGCAACTGGTGGATGCAAATAAATCAGTCATGCCCTTACACCTTGTGAGGCAACTGTGAAAAGCTTATACGACCACAGCTGTACATTGGCAAGTTGAACCAGCACAGCTCAAGCATCGTGAACACTCCATGCAGGCATACTGCATCACTCTGGAGAGAATCTACAGCAACACCTCAACCTCAAACCACACAAGCTAAACAATTGTCTGCAATGGAAAACTTTCATTTTCTGTTACAAACAAAAAGTGTCTTAACCTCACATTATTTCGTTATATTACAAAGGAGCTTTGAAAACAGGCACAAAGGGTAAACAAAAGATCAATCAAAAGTTATAAGTGTGAAACTTTAGGAAAAATATGCTTCATTCCAAAAAAAAAAAAAAAAAAAACCAAAAAGACACACTTTTAGAATGAAGAAATCCTGATACTTATCACATTACTCCCACATCAATGCTTCCTGAGAAAATGCCCCTTAGGCAACCTGCTCTGGATGTCCCTGTCTGAGCAGGGGGTTGGCTCAGATGACCTCCAAAGGTCCCTTCCCACTTCAGCCATTCGGTAGCTGAAACACACTGCCAGGCAGCTTATAAACAGGATGACAGTAGTGATACCTTTTCAGACCTATATTCAGCACGCTGAAGCGAACAAATATTTTTCTTCTACTTGAACTGCAAGTGGAACCCAGCTTACTTTCTGATACAAGTAATTTATCTAATAATTACAAGTGAGTTAAGACACTACAATAATTTGATAACTATGACAGAGCAGGAATACAGGCCTTTGGCCAATCAGCTCTGAAGCTTTCTCCTACTTCTAGGTGTGCTATGTGTTAGCTGTTACTGCAAAGGAATAGGACACATCACTGAGTGCATATTAAATAGCTATGAAAACAAATCCTTGTAATTACCTATTTAGCAGAGATATTATCATGACATCACTGAGTAGACAAAGCCTAAAAAACTATATCCAAAACAATTTCTATGCATCATTGGTCACTTACATAGCTACAATAATTAAACACTACAAAAAAAAATAATTAAACAGATCAATACAACAGGAAAGCATTAGAACAAAAACACACCGATAAACAAACCAACACAATAGAAAGGTACTATAAAGAAAAGGAAAAAGATTGCTCACCCATTTCAGAAGATTCTAAGTTTACAAAGGAAAGCACCACCAAGAAAAAATCTCCAGAAAAACACCCTTTCCTAATAGCAGTTAGTCCTTAAATGAGGCCTCAGGGATGTGCAGCCAGGCTCCACCCCTTCTGGTCACACAGCTGAATTGCCTTCACCTGTGTTCCCAGGGCTGACCGGGTCCTTTCCCCAGGTGATCAATCAGTACTTCAGGCAGTGACTCAACAGTCCCCATACAATGGCATTCCTCTGTCTTGAAGAAGAAAGCTGACAAACACACAGGTCTGTAATGCTGTGACAGTGTTGTTCCACCTTCCTGCTTTTTGTGATACATCTCCACACTACTAAATGTCTGTGCAGTAGGTTACATCCAGATTCCACAAGGTTTTCTTGTGATTTCCATCTTATTTTGTGTCAGGGCTGAATTCATTGTTTGACTAGATGTAGACGACACCCAGCAAACACTGCATGACATACACCTGGATGAATATTCAGATAGGCAGCTGTGCTAAGGCACAAGCAAGATCCAGGGAATGTAAGACTGAAGAGAATCATGGAGCCATAGAATGCCTTAGGTTGGAAGGTGCCTTCCAAATCACCCAGCCCCAACCCCTTGCCATGGGTTGGGTTGCCAACCACCAGATCAGTGCCCAGGGCCCCATCCCACCCGGCAGTGAATGCCTCCAGGGAGGGGGCACCCACTGCTCTCTGGGCATCTGTTCCAATGCCTCGCTGCCTTCTGAGTAAAGAATTTCCTCCTAACGTCTAACTGAAATATCTCTTTTTCTAGTTTAAAGACATTCCCTCCTGTTTTTATCGCTATCAGATCATGTTAAAGGTCGGTCCCTCTCATGCTTATGAGTTCACTTTAAGTGCTGGAAAGCCCCTAGGGATCGAGCTTTCTTCTAACGCGGTGCCGTGCCAGTGAAACATCTGACGGAGGAACGCTGACATCCGATAGGATGGGCATTTCCACCACATCTCTCTAGAAAGCATCACGTGAGAGATTCGGGTCTGTAAGGCAGCCGGCTGAGCCATGCACGCCAACGATTTCAACAGCCGTAGTATGAGCGGGGATTGCCTTAGCACAGTACAAGAAACCACAGATACCAGGGAATTACAGTACTTTGGGATGAGACCGTGAGGTATTAGGAAAGCACGTGCGGAGGGCACAACCAGAAAGAGTCCAGAAAGGTGTCGATCAATGTAGCAGACTGCCCACGGCTCGCAGCCGTGCTTTGGGATGGGCTTGTTAGGCAGAACACGAAAAGAAGGGGAAACCACACGCCTGGGGAACGCAGCGCCGCTGCGCCCGCACTGAGGCACGGACGGGGCGGGCCGGAGCGCCGTGCGCTCTCCTGACAGAAAATCCCGCCGCCCGGGCCCGGAGCCGGGGGAGGGCCGCGTTCCCAGCACCTCCGCCGCCGCCGGGAAAGGAGCCGCCTCCGCGGGCACCGCTGAGTGGCTGCGCCGAGGCGGGGCGGAGCGCGGCGGTCGCCGCTGGCTCGGCCCGGCTCGGGCCGTCCCCGTCCCCAAACAGCGGCGGAACGAGAGCTCAGGCGGTGCCGGCCGAGCCACCACAGCTCCGCACCGCCGTTCCCGCGTCCGCGCCGCTGCCCCGCGCTATGGAGATCGAGCTGCCCCCCGCCGCACAGGTGAGAGCGCAGCCGCAACGGGGCGGGCGGGAACCGGGGGCGCCCGCGCCCCCGCCTCCCCCTCCCTCGTGGCCCGGCGGTTGGGGAGGGGCGGGCCGGGCGGTCACGCGGCCGGCGGAGCACGTGGTGCCGCCCCGCCCCGGGGGCAGCGCTGAGTCACGGCGGGGGCCGGGCCCCGCCTCTCCGGTACTTTCCCCCCCGCCCCCCTCCCGGGCTGGGGTCTCGCTCTGCTTGCTCCGCAGTTCGGGGCCAGGTCAGTCCGTAGCGAAGGGTGAGCTTGGCCCTGCCCCGCCTCGCCCCGCCCGCTAGTCCGGTTCCTTCTTGAGAGCTTCATGCCGTCACGCGGCCCTCAGTGGGGGCAGTTGCACAACTGCGTGTTTCCCGTCTCGGGTCGGCCATGGGATGCGGGGTGATAAAGGGCGCGGGAAGGGCTACGGCAGCGCTGTGAGGGGCGGTGGGGCCGCGGCGGAATGGGCTCCGCGCCTCTCTGGCGTCTGCGCCGCTCTCTTCTGTGCGGGCCGGGGCGGCTCTTGCGGTATCTCCTGTGGAGCTGCCTGACTGCGTGCTGCTGCTCCGGCCCCGCTGCTGCGGTTTCTGTTAGAGCTGTTGTGGAAAAGGTGCTGTATTTCTAGATAGCTAGTGGATTATCTTCTATTAGTTAAATAAAGTGCTGGATGGGATTCGTTTGGGATGTTGTTTATTACTAACGACACAGGTGTCAAAGCACCTGATAAAAGCACTCTGAAACATGAGTGTTTCAAGTCAAGTTCGTAAAAGCGTTATGTTCTTGTAGCTGTTTCCTTCTTCAGTGAGCTTGAAGGTACTGAAATGGCTGAGCCTGGTGCTTCTAGCCTTGTAAGACAGCACGACAAGCTCATCAGCTGTCACTAAATGTTGAGCTTTGTAGGAAGGTGAGCAGAAAGTAATCCTGCTCACCTTCTCATGTAAAGAATGAGGCCATGTGTTGTATTTGCACTGAGTGCTGAATGTGAAGACGGGTGTAACCAAGTACCTGAGTACCTGCCTTCAATGTATATAAAGTTTTTTTTTTTACCTAGAAAGGAGTGTCTAGCTCCAGTAGAGACATCTCTTTGGTCTGTAAGGTTTTATGCAGATATTACACATCTGATTTTGTGACACACTGTGTTAGGTTGTCTAGTGAATGGGTTGCTTTTCTGTTCTCTAATGGTTTGTCTTTTCCATATAACACTGATTATGCAGGAAGTGACAAATGAATACACCACTCAGGCCTGGCAACAGGCCTTTGATTCTTTTTTTCCTCAGTAACTCTGTTAAACAGAAGTGTCTGTTGATAGATTAAGGTATCTGTATAGATACCTATTTGTCCACCTACATACGTAGATATGTTTCAGTATAGGAAAACATCTACATTTTTTGTTGTTATCTCAGAAGGAACTGAAGGCTGAAGGAGCCGGGTGGTTCAGTCTGAGAAGAGGAGGCTGAGGGGAGGTCTCAGTGCTCCGTACAACTGCCTGAAAGGAGGTTGCAGCGGTAAGGGTGCTGGTCTCCTCTCTTGAGTGATGAGAGATTGGACATGAAGAAATTGCCTCAAGTGGTACTGGGGGAGGCTTAGGTTGAATATCAAGAGCATGGAGGGGGTGCTTAGGCATTGGAACAGCCTGTCTGGGGAGGTAGTAGAGTTGCCGTTGCTGGAGGTATTTAACAGACCTGTGGATGTGGTTTAATGATGAACTTGCGATGTTAGATGGATGGTTAGACTTGGTCTTAGAGCTCTTTTGCAATCTAAATGATTCTGTCATTCCTAAAATGGCAGATAAGTGTGGTGGAAGAAATAGATGAGAATATTACAAGCTCTGTCTTAAGTAGGAATGCATTTTTTTAGACTCTCTTAATTCTGACGTGCTTACCCTGATATCATGCTGCACTGAAAAATCTTCATTCAAAACTTCAGAATATTTTTCAGTTAAACTAGTGTTAGATACAATGCAGTGCAGTACCTGAAAGTAACTGAAAGGAATGTTGAATAATAAAAGATGACCAGGAGAATCCTTTCAATGGTACAGCTAATTGGATATTTTATTATTGTACATGTCTATCATACGGACACTGTTCTGCATGTTTTGTCTTTAAAATGTGCTGAGAATTTACACTGCATTGGAAATTGGTTGAAATACAAGGAGTTAGTTGCATTTGAAAATGGGACTTGAAGAAGCTTGTGGTTAGAACCCAAAGTAGGGAAACAATTTGGCTTTGGGAGTTTTATTGAAAAACATGTGAAAAAGACCAAACTGGAATGAAAAAAGAACATTAAGTATAAGCAGAGAGCAGCTGGATGACCTCATGTGCTTTAAAGAACTTGAGACATTTTTATAGGAGTGTGTGGGTGGTTGGGAAGCGTTGTGTACATTTCCCACTAGTGTTCATGGGCAAGAATAAATTTTGGCTCTCTGTCCGTTACTTTTTTCTTCTTCTTTTTTAAATTGAAAAAAGCAAAGAGTATAACATTTATCCTAAATAAGAATACAGAAGACTATGTATCACCCTGACAGCCAAAGCAGTGTTAAAATCGTCAGATTATTATTAGCTATTGTTGCCCCTGAATACTCTTTTGAGTTCTTATGGCTTTTTTCCTCTTTGTCTTGAATTTGCAGAGCAAAATACTGTCTGCTGCTTTCATGGTCCTGACTGAAATTAATGTAGCAATGGCACATTGAGCATTCTTTAATGTTGGAGAAGTCTCTGATATCTCTGTGCAATACGCTGGAGTTTGTGAGATCACTGGAAGTGAAAGGAGCTAAATAAGATATTTGTTCTTTCATGTCCTCAGTCAAGTCTTTCATATCATTTTTCCTTCTGCTACTTGTCAAATTTTGTTAGATTTTGTCCTCCAGAAGAAGCAGCAAACTCCGAAACAGCGAAACTTACTGCAGTTTGTCTCTGAAAAATGTTTAGGATGCATTCGTTTTTTCTAAAGGAGGGTGAAAAAGCACTGACTGCACGTCCAGGAAAAAGTCAGTTTGCAGGAGGCAGAAGGAAAGCATGTAGGCTTTCTATCTTTTGTAGACTTTCTATACAAAGTCCAGATAAGAAGAGTAGATGACACCAGCTGAGCCCATGCTTTTAACACCAGGTGTGTCCTTTGTTGAGAAGAAGAAATCTGATTATTTTTTTTTTTCTATCTAGGACATGGCTTATTTCTTTTTTTCTTGGGAATTAATAAAGATAAGCTCTTAGATGACTAAACGGTTCGTGAAAATTAGGCCAATTTGTGGAAGTGTGATGTATTTGCAGTAATTGTGCTGGCTGTGGTTAGTGCAAGTCCAGGCAAGAACCTGTTGGCATGAATTAAATATTAATCCTCTGATACTGTGTTTGAATTCCAGCCAGGCAAAAAGCCTCCAGAGTCCCCAGGTTAATCACCTAGTTAAAGTTTGTTTTGGCTTCCACCTCATTCCAACCCTAAGTAATCCATTATTCTAATAAAATACATTCCTAGTGAACTTAAAGCAGTTTCAAGTCTGTTCAGTTTTCTGCTACGGGGCATTGTATCCAAGTAGGACTTTGTGCCATGGAATTCAATCTCAGGTGAAAGGAAGAGAATACAACGCAGGGGTCAGCTAAGTTCTTTTCTGCAATAATCTAGCTTAACTGGTTTTAGAAACAATTCATCTGCCATTACGCAAGTCTTCTTACATAAACCAATGAAAAGTCTGGTAGGAGTAGTTGAAAGTCATGACTTCGAGGGTGTTTTATCCAAAGATGACTGATATACAGCAGTAAACTGAAATTCAGTTCAGTGTTGCTCAACAGTAATAGCTTTATGGTGTATTTGTTTATTAAGGTAAACTACTAAAGCATCCAATAAGAAATGAAGCCAGCAAAATTACCACCATTGCATTTGTGCTAAAACATGAAAGGTTTGTTTGAAACAGATGCAGGTGAACCATAGGATCATGGAATGTTTTGGGTCAGACGGGAACTTCAGTTCATCCAGTTCCAGCCTCTGTCCATGGGCAGGGACACCTCCCACCAGCCCAGGCTGCCCAAAGCTCCATCCGTCTTGGCCTTGAGCGCTACCAGGGATGGGGCATCCACAGCTCCTCTGGGTGTGTAATTCAGGTAAAGATAGGCTTTGTGTCCTCCTGACTTTGCTACCTGGCTCCTGTTGACTGTACATGAAGAGCAGTAATCGTACTAGTTAGCTAATGGTATAGTGCTCAAGGTTTTCTTAAGTGTGAGGGCAGTATTATTATTCTACAGCACTTCCAGTAATGAAGGAAGAGCAGGGACAGTTCTTTCTCAAGGTTTCTTTGCTTTAGAGGCTTTTAAGTATACTTTTTTTAACCATTATTAGAAACAGCAAAGCATGCCATTTTAATATTTGTTTAATTTTGCTGTAGCATACATAGCCCTGCAATGCCTGTTTCAAATAGAAGCAGTGTCTCAGAACCAGAATTGGCACCATTGACCAAATTAATATTTAATTTAAATTATCCGAGAAATGTGTAAGACATGTAGTAAGGATAAAAATATTTAATTATTTGAATCCTTTGAAAAAGAGATTTCTCTTCATTTTGTGGAGCCCCTTCTGTTTCCCATCTTCAGACTTTTTGATAAAATACTTGCTCAGTTCTCTCTGGCCAATGCTGACTTCTGCATGGATATGCTATGTATTTATATGTGGGCTTTCTGTCTGACTCCTAATTTCTACTGTAATGTTCATTTTGAAAGAGTTACTTCAAGTATTTTGATATGCCAATCGTGGAGATGTTGGAAAGCTTATAAGGGTTAATAACAGCGTTAATAACTCATAGTATATGGTAAAGTTAGTGCTTTTTTGTCAGCTATATTGGTCATCCCCACTGCAAATACTGCTTGGCAAGACTGTAATAAGATGGGTTTAACTTAAAATGTACCCACTTAAGTTTTGTGGTTTTTTAAGTATACTACAGATCTGGTTGATGTTTTTCATTAGCTCAGTTTGGATTTCTGATCTTGCCTGATTACCTGCAGCTTTGATACTGAAAAGAAGGAATATAAAATAATGTTTATCTTCAGTTAAGTAATTGTAAAAGCGCTGTGACTATAAATGTTTCCTATCTTCCCAGTTCAAGTAAATAATTTCAACAACTGTGTTTTCGTTGTTGATGCTGTTACAGTACTGAGACACTTGAGACCTCCCACTCTTATACTTGTCTTGTGGCATATTAAGACTTTTAATCTAAGTTCTATAGTATTATTATAAGCAATGAAATTAACAAAGCAGAGAAAGGAGAAGAAACTTCTTTTAAGTTTGGTGTTGCAGCAACAAGTTATGTAAGATCAGTTTGAGACGGTCACTTTCAAACCTTTTAAGGAAGTATCTTCTGCATGGCTATGGAACATAAAGATATCAGTTTTTCCTCCCTTGCCCTCACCTCTGCCTTGCAGTATCCAAGTTTTATTGTTGTTTGCTGTAGTGGTATTACATGCTGTCTTTGGTAAATATGAAAAAATCCACTTCTGGAGACTGCTTGCAAAACAAAGTTTGCATGCTTGGGAAATTGACTCAGAAGAAGCTTGGTCGATAGTTTGCCTTTAAGTAGAAGTTTGTTTTATGATCAAGGGTGTGCCAGTTTGCTGTGTTGGAAGTTCATGCCCACAAAATGTTGAAGCAGCTACTTTTCTACAACAGAGTTTTATGAAAAGTTGCCCTGTCTTTGATTTGCTTCCTGCTCAGGTCATTGTGGCTGTTTAGTCTTATGGAGCTAAAACAAAGATCCAGGAGGGGAGTTTTGCTTGTTTGAACCCTGGGAGTAGTATTGGTACCTCCCCTCTTTATTGTTACAGTTAAGAGTGGAGCAATTCCTGCATTGCTTTGGCTGTCTGAAGGTCCCTGCTGGAGTTCATCAGCAGCACGTGGCTGATGGTGGTGGTGCTGGCTGGTCCTGGTGAAATGGCCAGTGTTTTGTCTGCTCCACAGCCGGTGTTTGCTTCAGTGTCACCTGGGTGCTTGGTCACTAATTTCTGTCTTCAGGAGTTGTCTCCTTGAGTTAAGTCCTGTTGGGTAAGAAGGCTGAGCTCTGTCCTAAAGCAGGGTATTTCCAGTTCGATTGCGTGCACTGTGCTACCAGATGCATGCTTTGCAGTCAGTTGGGCAATGAAGTGGTGGGTGAAAGACGGTGGTGGGGCTGGGTAAAGCAGCTTTAGAATCTGGAGCAGCTCAGCTGGGTAACAGCTTTTCAGGAGCTTCATTACTGGGAAGAGAACATACTCTTTCATAGTAGAGGTCAGTCAAGGTATCTGGGAGCAGCATTGCATCCTAGCTCATTACACTAGCACTTGTCTTCACCAGTATTGCAGAAGCAGTGATGGATACGCACCAGTGCAGATGATGTAGTCATTAAGCGTCCTTGGAACAAGTGTGCTGTAGATCTTGGTGTGTCTTCTGTGATTTATTTGACGTGAGGTACATGGACATATTTTTCTCAAAGCTGTTCTACAACACATCCTTTTTTTTCTAGTGTAGATGGGCCTTGAGCAGGTCTCTGTGTCAGCTGAGGAATTTCTGGGACGTTGTCCCCCTGATCTTTAAAAAAGTAAGTCAAACTTGAGACTTTTGAAGTAAGTAGGATTGAAGATGAAAATAAAATACAGTAACAAAAATGGTAATAGCAAAATAATGTACCAACTACTGTCAGCTGGTCTTCCAAATTGTTTATACTGAATTCTTTGTGTGTGGAAGTGCACATCATGTTTAGGTGTCTCATACCTATCAATGCTGAACCACAGCAACTTCTGATACTCTGCTTTGTAATTTGTTTTGGGCATTTGAACTAGAATATGATAATTACTAGTTGATCAACTAATATAAATTGTTGTGACCCAGTGGACTTTTGCAGCTCTTTGGAATATTTTCCAGCATGATTTGTAATCCTTAGTTGCCTCTCACTTTAAGTTTGTAGTAGCGCGTACCGCTTGGGAGTCCTTGTCGTGCAGTAACTGCTGTGAGTATCCCTAGGTATCACATAATCCCTCTAAGTTTCTTTTTGCTGGTAAAATGAAGAACAGGAACTTTTTAAATAATTAAACTGTTAATGGGGTTGTAACAAATTGCTGAAATATTTTAAGCTCTGAAAATTTTAAATTGAGCTTTTCTCCTACTAAGGCCAGAGCAGTATAATAATTTTGAATTCAAACTTAAGCTTGGGATGAGAGGTCTTGGTGAATTGTGTGTGTATGTGGCAGAGATGATGAGCAAGGCCTTACAAAACGTGAGTAGTAATGGCAGAATTAACCCCTAGTGTCTGACTTTGTGTGTAGTGATTTACCCTAGTGAGATATCAGCGTCTCATTGTTTAAATTAATTGAAGTATAGAGAAATTGTAGTCTTGCAGTTTTTACTTGCATTTGGCTGTAATCTAACTAGCCAAGTATTTACTGAGGCATGAGGAAGTGTTTTGGGCAGAGACCAAAAACGACTCAAGACCAAACCTGATGCTTACTTTTGCATTCCATATTGTGTTGTTTTTCCCAGGTGATCAGCAATTTATTTTTTTTTTTAACTTTTGCTTAAGTTGGTTTTAGTTATATCTGGAAAGCAGTTAAATTTTCTGCAATGTCTTCTACTGGAAAAAGTCACCTATGAATGCTGGTTTTAATAAGAGTCTACTTAAAAAAAAAAAAAAAGCCTCACAACTTATTTTGCCTAACTGGGGCACTTGGCACACAAACTTTAATTTGGCAGCAGATATGCAGGGCAGTTGCACTTAGGTTCTGTGCTGTCCTTCAGCTGCTGATAGACAGCCTGCAGTGTGCTGGGATGTTTCACCCTGCCCTTAGAGATTAGAGGCTTCCTTCAGAGGCAGTAAGGTAAGTCCGTTTCTTCTCAACCCTTTCTGCCCTCAAATTGGGAACACTGTAAATAATTTCCCTTTCAATTTATTATGCCAGTTAGTCTGACTTTTACAACAAAACCCCCCTGTTACTTAAATGACAGTTAGTGTAGTTCTTCCCCAAAGCCCGGGTACAAACAGTGTGCGGAAAGAGACAAAAAAGGGTAAGCTACCTTCTTGCACCCCCAGGTATGAGGAAGAAAGTGCTTTTTGGCAAAGCCGACAGAACAGAAGGAACAAATGGAATGAATTATGAATTTTGAACATTGTCACTGGGGTTAGTCTGCCTTTGGAAGAGCTCTGCCTTGCCCCGTCTCCACCTCTTCTGCACTGAACTGGAAATAACATGGTGGCAGAGAAGAGGAACAGAGAGCAGAGAAAAGGTATAAAGATATTTTGGCACACGTTACAGGAGGCATGGCAGGACTTGTAGGGGTGTTTAATCTGTCCTTCAAAAAAATGTTTGTGATTATACAGGTGCAAGGGAAAGGACATGTAGTTTGGAGTAAGACTCTTAAGCTGAGAGTATGAGAACAGTTTGTTTTCAAGTATTTTCTTTTACTGCACGAAAGGCAATTCACTATGCTACTTCACTGGATGTAGAATAATTAAACTTGCAGTACTTTTTTGAAGGAAAAAGGAAGTTTAGCTCTCTTCCTTATTCCCCTGGCAACCTGTTTTTATCAGTGTTCAACATTTCTCTTTCAGAAGCTGCAGTGGAATACCTTATCAAGCTGCACCTTGTGGTCATAGGAGATAAAATGTTGCAGCTCTAGAAAATGTCTGAAGTGTTCTGTTGTTGCTCTCCAAATGCTTGGTACATAGCACTGAACCAGCATGTGCTGAAGGTTTTAACTGAGTTAACATTTATAAAGACATATATTTACATAATAAGTGTCCAAGAGATCAGTTCTGTGTTTTTTCTTCAGGTAACAGATGCAGTTATTAACTAAAAATAAATGTTTAACAGAATGTGGTGAGTGCCTTTGGATTTAAAATTTCTTGGTTTTCTGTAGTTTTCTTGCAAGTTGAATACCCTTGTGGGTGGAAGAGATGTATCGATAAGTTTATTATTTGTGGCAGTCGATCTTGTTTTGGTCATTGCTGCTGATAGAGCGTACAAGGAAAAATGTGTGATTGCCTGTACCTTGTTTTTTAAATGCATTTGTCCCTTTAATCATAGGCTGAAGAAGGCAGCCCTATTATAACCATAACAGGCTGTGAGCCGGAGAGCTGTTGATCTGGGTGGAAGGACGGAATTATCAGTGGTTGAATTTGGAGATGGTGGTGTTCTTTTAAGGCCACAAAGAATGCTGAACTGTTTAGGACTGACAAGTTTGAAGTGTTTATAGAATTTGGTAAGAGTTGTAAAGCCATTTACCTACACTGGTTCATGTCTTGGGAGATGAATTGGCTCATTTTGCTCAGAGTTTCTAATTTGAGTACTACACATGACTTCAAAAACTGGCCGGTAGATTGCACAATGCAGATGGCTTCACTTTCTTATATGGTGTTGTTCCTCGGTGGATTTACTTTTTTCAGCAGAAGCTGTTGTGTCCATATAAATGATAAATTGGCACACAGACACCTGACATGTTGGCCCTTCTTGACCCTTCTTGTTTCAGTTGCTGAACTGTTTAGGACTGACAAGTTGAAGAGTTTCCCGAAGCATTCCTGGGGATTAATGATTTTTAGAGGATTGCTTTTTGCTGATAAGTTTGTGAATTATAGTACTTAAGAAAATGAACAAATAAAATCTGTCCTTCCTCATACTATTGAAAACCAGCTTCCATCATGTATCTGTGTGTGGCTGAAGGAAGGAAAGAAGCTGTACAAACTCCCTTTGTGGAAAGGTAACAATGATTTCTATGATGCTTCATGTAAATCTGGAGAGTGCATTTTTGGTCATCAGTGCACAGTTGAGCTGTATTGTTATTTACTGAATTTTTTCTGTAGTATGTCATTAGTGAAGGTTGTATGTGGTGTCAAATAAACCATGTAACCATGAATTATTTCTTTGGAAGGAAAACGTGCTATGCTAAGCATGCATCCTCAAATATGTTAAGATCTTGTGTCCACTGAGCAGTTGGATAGCAGTGTATTTGGGCCTTTTCTGTTGTGGTGGATTTTTTTAATTTCCTTATAGACACACTCAATAAGAAGGGGGAGGAGGGAAAGAAGGAAAATGAGCAATGGTGAACATTTCTCTCCATAATTTGCTGAAGGGTAATTGGAAGTACATGCTTGTCATCTAATTTCTCTAATACACTGTTACATTGAACAGTGCTTATTTCTGTATTCACAGCATGCACTGATGCTAAATACTCAGCATTTGTTATCTATATAAATCATGTATGTGAAAAGTGCACATAAATTGCAGGACTCTGATCCACAAAGGTATTTAACATCTGTGCCCCACTGAGGTCAGTGGGAGGTAGGCAGTGTAACTGCTGGATGTGAGCTGCAGCACACAACATGGCACAACTGGCCACCTCTAGAGCAAGGCTTGCATTCCCCAAAATGTAACCATGTAGTTGAGGAGTGTGCATTACTGTGTGTTGATTGGCACATTTTCTGGAATTGAACTTTGATTATAAAAAGAAAGAAGCAGCAAGAAGACAAAGAAAATGTCAAACTTGAAGTTGTGGAGACAATATAGAGAGTGGGTCTGATATGACTTCAGTGCTGTTGGAGAGCACTATCATACAAATTGTATCTGAGGTCACAGAAGCGTTTTTACATGAGAGTTAGAAGTACTCTGTAGAGCAGTGGCAGTTCTCCCCTGGTGTCCAGGCTACTCCTGCATACTGTTTGGAAGATGATATCCAGTTCTGCCTCAGAAACAGAGAACTGAGGTCTTGTCAGATGGCACGATTTTCTTTCTGTTCACTGATTGTTTTTGTTGCTTAATTCTTAAGAGCATACAGTGCCTCAGTACTGACATTACAGACTAAAACAGTCTGATTTTTCTTATTCTCAGGCTTATATTCTTTTAAATCGATAAGCTGTTTGGTGAGTTCTCGGAGTTTGAAAGCATCCTTGCTCTTTGTTTTAGCTTTGTTAGTAAGCACGGAGGAAGTGTTGTGGTGCAGCCTTATGGAGTAGCTGTCTGTGTTGGTGAAGGAGGGCTGATGGATGTGTGTTGGCAGTGCAGTTAGTGAACCTCCATGCTTGTCTAGCCCACGCAGACGTTGCAAGTGCCTGCCCTTGTAGTTTGGCCCACGAAAAACAACAGAGTTGCTTGTGAGATCAGTCGATGGAAGCTTGGTGAGACATGCTTCTGGTGACACTAAAGCATGCAGTTTCTATATGCAGGCTGTCATGTAGCTGTAGTAACCCATCTGGTGCCTGTCCCTGTATCTTGGCCAGCCGTCATCAAAACGACAGCTAAATGGAGGCCTACCAGTAACATCTCACTGAAGTGCAAACTTACAGCTCAAGAGTATAAATAATCATTGAGTGTATTTTGATCCAGAACAGATGCACTCTGTCCTCATGTTTGGCTTGAAAATACTTTTTAGCAAAGTGTAATCCTAGTGAAATCAAAATAGTGGCTAATAGGTTATAACCCAAGGTTAACACAACCTAATAAATGTTATTTACAGTTTTATTATGCTCTTTACTCTGTTGCATCTTCCTGATTTGTTTCATTGGTCGTAAGAGTGTGCTATAATTTGTCTGGATCATGCTTCCCAGATGACTGAGCCATTATTATAAACAAATCTTCTCCTAGATAAACTAATGATAACTAGTCTGTGGCAGTGTCCACACATGGTACATGCCTGGTTGGGTACAGCAGGATAGCCTGAAGATCATCATTTAACAGGTAACTGTTTCCCAACTATTGTAGGTTCCCTATATAAAATGAACTGGGAAAAAAAGGCTGCAGTGTTCCTCAGACTGAGAGATGAGCAGTATTTTCATATTGAAATTACAACGTTTGTATTCTTTATTTAATTGTAGGTCAAGGATTTTTGTTGTTGTTGTATACATGGCAAAATTTAACAAATGCCAGTTTTCTTACAATGAAGTTTTAAATTGAGAGAGGGGAAAAAAGCAAAGCTCTTATTGAGACCAGCATTTCCTGAAGTGAAATAGACTTCTGGCTGCTATTTGAATGCCTTTCAAAATGGAGTAGCACAGTGCAACACATGGTGCTTAGACAGCAGCCAAAAATAAAGCCACAACAGAATCACTCAGTTTACTTGCTGGGGCAGCAGGGCAGAGTTTTGTTGATGGATCAAACATGTAAAAACAAATACATTGCCTAACCCACTCTTTTATAAAACAATCCCATGTTTTTTGCCAGCCTTCCAATTTCATTGTGCAACTTGTGCAATGGATTGTAACTTGTATACATACTCACTTTGTGTGCTTATTGACTTGATCATTTTGTAATGTTGCTGATGAAAGAGTAAAGAAATAGCAAGTAAATGACTCTATTAAACTGAAAGAGGAATTCAGAATTTGAACGGAGGGAACTGCAACACTTGTACACCAGCCAACTATGGTGTGGAAAAGTGATGTTGAGATTAACATAATATAATTACGATCTAAAGGGGAAAAGAGAAGAATGAAAGCCATTGAACTAAAATGACAACGCAATGAAAACATCTAACATTCATTGTTTTTGACGATGATGTTCTGGTAAGCAGTCTGGGACTCCAAGAAATTTAGGATGAAGTTTGAAGAAGCTTTTGGCTTTTGCTTGGCAGCCAGATTGTGCTTATAAATAGGGGCATCATTAGATTTGTAAAGCAAAGCTCATTGTCATTGACTTACAACGTTAGACTTCACTTTGTCTTTTCCTTTAGGCTAGGGCAGAAATAGAATATAGAATACAAGACAGATTTGGCCATGAGTGCTAGAGAATAACATTGAAAGCTAAAATACCATACAAAGAAAAATAAGTAGTGATGTCAGGTTTAAGACTGTTTGTGTACTGCAAGCCACGCAAATGAGACACTGCATTTGAGCTTTTTTTTTTTACTGACTTTTTTTAAAATGTTGAGGGACAATTTGGCCCCTGGAAACCATGCACTGTATATTAAACTAAATGTATAGCTGCTTTCCAAAAATCAATTAAAAATTTAGAAAAACAAAGCTGCTTCTGAAGCATGTGAGAGAGTGCCAAACAGTGTTCTGCAAAGGCGTCTGCGGCACTGAGGGAGAATTGTCTCCTCTGTTATACCAGAAATGGATACTTCATGATGCACGTGTGCCTTGCTGACTGCTGAGCCAGCAGCAGGACATCATTCTGATGCTGCACCCTGAGCTAGAAGGGACTGCTTTGAGGCTTCTGTGCACAATCTGTGCTGTGACTGGCATGGAGGTGGAGATGGATTGTTTTTGCAAAGCAAGAGAAAGCTATCGTCAAAGAAAAGCAGTTATCTGCCATTTATGTACCTTCTTTTCCTTCTCTTTGTTATCTGTGATTGATTATTTTTCTTTATTCACAGTGGTCTTGTTCTAGTGCTGACACTAGGAGTTTGCAGCTTTTGGGGTTGGAATGGAGGTAGGCCTGCATGTGCATGACCATGAACATCTAAAACATCTGTTCTTTACTGCACTTGCATTCTTGCTCATTTTATACTCTTCAGGCTTGAAGAAAACTGTTTTTTCACTCCTGGAGAATATGTGAGGTATATCGTATTCCTAACAATTTGGAAAGCTTGCTTACCATAGCATTTATCTCATGGAACCAGATCTTACAATCATAGCCTTTGTTGATATCATTCCTAGAAGGTGCCAGCTCAGGTGAAATACATGAATTGTTTGCTTCTCAGGGGAGTTAGTTCTGTTCTGGTAGGGGCAGTCCGATGGGCTGTGTCCTGAATTGCACTTGCAGAGGAAGGCTGTCATTGCAGTCAGTCACTGTTAGTCCCACTCTTTGTTAGAAGAATCACAGTATTCATGGAAACTTTCTTACGAATGCTAGCCAGTGCAACCAAGTAGTTTTTCAAATGATTTGATTTATAAGAGTAGATTCTGACAATTTGGTACTAAGTAGGAGTGCCTGCTGGAATACAGTGGGAGCTGTGGTCTGAAATATGAGATGTATGTTAGGAGAAGACAGAGGCTAACCACTTCTAGCTAATGAAATACCAGAACTTCACTTCCTGTCCTGGTAAAACATTCTAGAGCTTTCTTTCTTGAGCAAGAAGATGAAATTTGCTTACAAATATTTATGTTTCGGGGACTGAGCTTATTTCATATGTCTCTGTTGGGGCAGAAGAATGTCCTGAGAAACGGCCAGCATTTTTTAGCTGGCTTATTTATATAGACAAGGAGTGGAAATTCTCTCACAGCATTTGTTCTGTAAAGCTTTATCTTTCCAATCTTTTTAAAGTCTTTTTTTTTTTTTTTTTTTTTCCAGGTAAGCCAGCCTTCTGGGTCTTAAAAAGATATCAAGTAGCCAAAGATCACTTAGGGCTAGGAAGAGCAAACAGGCATCATGAAGCTATGAAGCTGAAACAGGCAGCGTCCAAGCTGTTTTGATCTCATGTCAGGCACGCTAGTAGTGGTAGTGGCACAGGTATGAAAGACACAGAAAGGACCAAGTGCGTACTTTGTCCCTGCACTGCCTGGAGGAAGGTCTTGGCAAAGACTGTGAGGCAGCAGGCAGCTCCACAGGGTGGTCAGGGCCTTGACCTTGAGGATTCATGAATCACAGGTTGCTGTCTTATGGCTTTGTTTGGGAGCTGCCTGTTCCATCACATTTCCAAATCCTAAATCCAGACTTCTAAAATTGAAATTGAGCCTCTCTGCCTTCTAGCATAAATAGCATATGACGTTTTCTTTTCCCTGTTCTTAAGTGCTACTCTTCTCTGTTTGTTCACTTCTCTAATTAAATTCTGTTCTTCGTATTTCCAGTTGTAAGGCACTGAAAATTGTGGCCAAGCTTTCAAATCTCATTGTATGTTTGTAAAAAGTAATGGTGGTGGGATAATTTTATCTGCTTTCTGTGCTTTCACTGAAGCAAAGGACTTAGCTGTCTGTGATTGCAAATCAATTACAGAGCAAAGACAATTAGCTAAGTAGCTTACCTCAATAGAGAATTGCCAGCATGGAAGATCTGGAATACAGAAAACAAATCATTAATTACAGTGATTTCAGAAATCATATGAAAAAAATGATTTATAAATCATGCTTGAGTAAAATCATTTCCTCTTGAGGATGATGAAGGAAAGATGTTCAGCTGTTGTTCCAACTGCTTTTCTTAAGTGGTAAGAATGTTTCCAGTTCCTCTTAGTCTTGCTTTATTATTTAGTCTCCTTCCTTTCATTCTAGTCTAGGAGTATTTCAAGACTTTGGTCTTCACTTCCTATGTGGTATGTTGAATACAGCAAAAATGTAAGGTGCTTTTTGTTCATTCCTTTCTCTTCCTGGAACACAAATGGAAAATGAGTGGTACTTTTCCAAGTTCTTTCTGCGAATAAGCTACAGACAGGATGCTTTCTTACCTCTTGTGGGGTTGTCTTCTGCCTTCTCCACTGGATGTACTCACCCTGGTGTGTGGAATATTCTCTCTTAAGTCAAATTCTAATGGATCGTGGGAAACCAAAGAGGCATGACATGGAATGATGAGCATTTTGTGAAAACTAGGAAAGTCATTCTATGAAATAACACAAAACCAGGGTCTCTTTCCTTTGTTTACCCGACTGCAAGTGTGTTTGCTTAGGAGCGATAAGAGTTAATTGTCAAACTTTACAATGTAGTGGGAGATTTTCTCATAAAATGTATAACAGACTCTGCCCAGATGGCAAATGCTGATATGTAAATCTAAAACATGAAAATTTCCATTGGGGGCCAGATGGTGGCTTAATGTGAATTGTTTAACATTTATGTGTATCTTATCAAAACTGCCTTTATATGTCCAAACTAAGCTGTTGGTGTGGTGCGGAGGGCATATCACTAAATGAACAGAAAAGCAAATGATGAGTGCAAGGCACCTCTTGCTAATATGAATAATGGGAAAGCAAAGCTTGTCCTTCTCTGCTGAGGGGTGGCCCGTTCCTGGAGACGAGGCATTCAAAGCTGAGTTGGACGGGACCTGGGCAGCCTTGTGTAGTGGTTGGCAACCCTGCCCATGGCAGGAGGTTGAGGCGCGATGGTCTCCAAGATTCCTTCCATCCAAAGCCATTCTGGGATTATGTGGTTGTCTTTTGTTTCCCAAATTGTGAAGAAGATGGGAGAAATAAAACCGCTGTTCATCTTCAGAGGAAAAATACTAAAATTGTGATATTCTCCCAGAAGTTGTGACTACTAATGTCCAATATTTCTAATAAGTACCTTAATGTATTAGTGTATTTCCTCTCAAAATGGCCACTGGTGTTCACAGGGAAAGAGCTGAGCCCAGAGCAAGGGGAAGCGCTGCCCATGAAATCCCTCCTGATGGCAGCTGTGTCCTTGTGCCGGGCAGGGCCGGCGCCCCGGCCTCTCCCGCTCCTGCCAAGGCGGCCACTTCCTCTGATGCAATCCAAGAAATTACACAAGGGAGAAAGGAACAAACGGATGCTTGTGGACTCAGTCACGAGGGCCCCTTGAAGCACTTACAGTAAGCAGGCCTGGTGCTGTGGGAGGCGGGGACTGAGCTGTGCAAAGCAATGGCCCGGCTGTTGCTGGCCAAGCTACCATCAGGCTCCCACTGCACACCATGCACTGAGTGCAGATCCCTGCTACTGCCTCCCTCCTAACCAGCCTTCTCCACCCAGCAGTTTGAGTCACCTGAAAATTAGAGGGTGGCTGTTTCACAGGCAAAAACTGAAATGCCTTTTAGTGGCTTTGGAAACATGGATTGCCAAGTACATGGTCACTGTGTGATGCTTTCATGGTGAAAGGTAAAAATGCTTCAGTGATAGACCTAAGAAAGAGTGCCTGCATTCACTTGTGGGTACATGCATTTGTGTGTGTCAGTGTCAACAAGGCTGCGAAGTAATTGGAAGTGGGAGGCTGAAAGAGCAAAATTGCAACATATTTCTATAGACTGCAATTTCTTTTTTAGTACTTTCCTGTCCCTCTTGCTGGGGCTGTGAGTCACCCCCCTGTGAGTCACTGGTCAATGGTGGCTCCATTAACTTTGACCTGGGGCCTTGGCCTAATGCCCAGCACTCTTTATTTTCTTGACAAGGGCAGTATCACTGAAAGCATTGGCTGAAATTATAGATAAATGTTAAATGGCAGGTTATATTGAAATCAACATGCTGTTTGATGATTTTAAATATTAGCTTACTGAACAGGAGAGCACTTCCTCCATGTAACCCGTTCATGTGAAGAGTAATTACTTACTAGTATTTAAGACTATAATATTACTCTGTTTGTATAGAATTTTTCCAAGCTGAAAATAGCAGTAATCTTTCCCAGTTAGGTGGTGGTTATTAAAAGCAAACAAGTCTTTTCAGCTTGAAGTGCCACCAGATAAATACATCTAGAAGCTAAAAAAAAAAAAAAAAAAAGAGCTCCTCACAGACATCTTTGTCCAGGACAGAGGTGCAGCACTGCTTATCAAAGCCAGAGATAAGATACGGGGCTTAATGTGGGCCCTTGAGAAACAGTGACATTAAGTCAATGCTGTGCTATTCCTCGGGCAACAGCCCACGCATCAGGCGTGTTCGGTTTGTTCCAGTTCCACAAGCAGAGCTGTGCTGCCAGAGCAGTGTGCAGCTGTAGTGGTGCCTGTCATGCACAGCACCCAAAGCTCTGTGTTTTGGTGGTGATATGCTGCGTGGCACAGCAGTGGCTGTACTTGAGGGTTTTGCCCAAGGCAGCATGCTTTTCTGCTTAAGGAAAGTGTTCTGCCTTCCGTACCTCTTTTTGGAGTGCTTTGTATTTTGTGATTTAAACTGAAACCATGTAGCAGTTCTGCTATTTTTGTGCAGTAGTCTGCTGCAAGTGAGAGAAACAGCTCTGCTAATACACAACCTCGTGCTTACACGCGCACACACAAATCTTTTGAGTAGCATTTGTAACAGTGCCTGGTAGATGAATAATTCAGAAGTGAGCCCTAAAATCCAGATCCTGCAGTTTTATCCAGAGCATATTGCAAATGCTCCGAGACTAGGAAACAGTTTAGAATCTGCTGCAGGAGGAGACAGCGAGCAGCTGGTAAACTACTGGCCCTTAATGAAGCTATACCATACTGCAGTATCTCCGATTACTGCAGGACTTAATTAGTTCATTTTACCCTCCAATCTGGAGAGACCAAACATTGTCTTGGGCAACCGCTGCAGTTATTTCAGCTGCTTCATTGCTGGCCATTAAAGCTGAGTTTGGTCTCTCTCAGCAAGGTATATTAAATATGTCTTAGCTGTCAGAATGCCTGCATTGTGTTACATCGGTATTTCATGTTACTGCCCAATTCTAGAATAAAGTAGTTTTTTTAGCAACTGGTTGAAGTACATCATGTAATGTGTATATATGAGCATGAATGGTATTGAATTGTTAATGAGGAGATTATGGTCTGCTGTGATGTGGTCTCCCGCTAATGCCATTACTGTTGTATGGAAGCAGTCACTTTGAATGGCAGTGTGACGTGGTGTTTAGGTTACTTTGTTTCTGTGCTTGAAAATACTCTTAACAGAGAGAAGGAAATGTTTAATTTGATACGGTGGAAAATTTAATGTACCTTGGGTGTAACTGCTCACTGAATCAGTAAAGTCCTGTTCAAGTGAAATATGATGTTTATATACTTGTAGTTGCAGTGAGCTGTTGGACTCCTTTCTCAGCTAGTGTGATAGGATGCAAGAAAACAGCTGCAAGTTGTGCCAGAGGAGGTTTGGGTCGTGCATTAGGAAGAAATCATTCATGGAGAGAGCAGTCAGGCACTGGAATGGGCTGCTGTCATGGCTTTGGCAGGAACAGAGTTAATTGTTGATTGATGATTTCTATGTGGTGCATTTTTCTTACAGAAGAAAACAGTCCAAACTTCAGCACCGAGAAACATCGTTTCAACAGCATAAAAATATGAAAAATTGCTCAGAGCCCAATTGATTAACAAACTTTGACACCTCTTGATACGTGGTTTATACTCGGCACTAAACCAGTCACACTTAGAACGTCAACTGAAATTAAGCTTTGAATTACAAATTTTTAGTGATAGTCTTAATAATTTTAAATTAAAAAAAAAAAAAGTACTCCTGTAATGTTGTGTTAGGTGGGGCCTTGGAACCAGGTTATTCTCCAGCTTTGTAGCACTGTTCTGCTGATCTTAAGATTCATGCTTGATACTAGGATGGACCATAAACGTTTGAAAACACATTTTGAGTGTGGTTATTGCAGTGACTCAGACAACTCCTTGTGATGTTTTTAGCCAGTTTTCACAATTTAATAAGATTATACTAAAAAAACCTACATGAATAAACTTAGAAATTTCTATCTTTCTCTTTTACATAGTCTTTTTTTTTTTTAAACTTTCTTATGTGATATAATTCATTCTATTGCTTCATGTATTCTATGAGATAATGTAGGAAAGAATACTAACTGTCTAGTTTGTGTGTTGCCTTACCAACTGCAACTGCTTAGTTTCCGTGACCTGGTGTGTGGGCTGCAGCAACCAAACCTTCAGTCCACACACTTCAGGAAGGTCATATGGAGACGCATTTCATTAAGATAATTTTGTAGGATTAAGAGAATGAATCTCACTTACATGAGTCTACCTGTTTAATGCAGAATTTAAAAGCCTTCTTATTGTTTTAAACCAGTTCTGCTGGGGAGGAGGCTTGCTTCAAAACAGCATTTCTATTACAGGACATGAACTTGATTGACATCCTTTGGAGGCAAGATATAGACCTTGGGGCAAGGCGTGAAGTTTTTGATTTCAGTCAACGACAGAAGGAGTATGAACTCGAGAAACAGAAGAAACTTGAAAAGGAAAGACAAGAGCAGCTCCAGAAAGAGCGGGAGAAAGCCTTGCTGGCTCAGCTGGTGTTAGATGAGGAGACAGGTGAATTTGTTCCACCTCAGCCAGCTCAGCACATTCAGTCAGAAAACGCTGAACCACCGATCAGTTTTTCACAGGTAAACTCTAATTGTGTTTGTGAGTGTGTTTAAACCTTTTTTCCATCCACAGGAAGGTGTAATGCTAGTGGTTGCCTAAAATGAATTTGCATTTGTTGCTGTAATGGAAGACTGTTCAGTTATTCAAAGATGCAGTAACACTTTTTTCATGACTTTCCTATTTAGAGCACAGATACTTCAAAACCAGAAGAGGCCTTGTCCTTTGATGACTGCATGCAGCTCTTGGCAGAAGCATTCCCATTCATAGATGACAATGAGGTAAACGCTCAGTGCAGCAGTTCCATGGGTGGTGTGCCAGGGGATCAGTTTCTTATTTTCTCATACCAGCATTTCTTTGCGCTGTAGTATTAATTTGTGATATGAGTTGAGTGCTGTCCCCAAGCCATCTGTAACTGGAATAAAGCCATGTTGTGGGCTTGAACTTGGGCTGCATCAGGAGCAGGTGGCATGCCATGGTTCTCTTGTATTCCTTGTGCTTACTGAGTGGTGCAGGACATTTTACTGGCCTGATTGCCATCAGCCAGTGTTACTGCAAATAGCAGAGTTTTGCAGTTTGTCGCGATGAGCTTAGTTCAGCTCTCTGGAGTTGGTGTATTTGGATTGCTTTACTTTGAAGCACAGACCCAGACTGGTAAGTTAAAATAAGCCTTTCATCATTCAGTTCATGCTTCTGCCTATTTCTGTCCTTAATGTGAAAACTCCTTTCATGGGAATACTTTTATATTATTTCATTATGTTCAGTAAATACTTTTGCTAAGAAATGCCTATTTATTCTGCAGAAAAGGTAAAACAGCAAGAGGAGACTTTTGCTTTGAAAGATTCTGAGTATATGTTTGTTTGTTCAACACTCCAGGCTTCTCCAGCTGCATTTCAATCACTGGTTCCTGATCAGATTGATAGTGACCCAGTCTTCATTTCTTCTAATCAAACTCAGCCACCCAACTCACCTGGTATAGTTCCGCTTACTGATGCAGAAAATATGCAGAACATAGAGCAAGTTTGGGAAGAGTTATTGTCCCTTCCAGAGTTACAGGTAAAAGTTTTGTATAATAATAATCTGGAAAAAAAAAATAAAATAAAATAGGGTATGCCAGCAGGCTATGGTGTGACAAGTATGAGGTACAAGACTCTCTCAACCAATGGTGATTATAACTAACTTGTTGCATTTTACAACATAGACATAGTATGTCTGTAACTTAATACGATCTTTACTTTTTAAAAAGCAATATATTGAAGAATGTATAATAGGAATGAAATAGTTCTTTATCAGGGTGCCTTAATAAAACAATCTATCTTCCAAGTCAGAACTTCTTCATGTTTGACAAATGATTGCATCTGTATTCAACCTGTTACAGCACAATCATGATGGAAATATGAGCTGATTAAAAATAGATGCTTCTGAATTATGGAACTACAGAATAAATTGTTTCTGCAAGCATTATTGTAAATGAGGTTTTTTCCCTAGTATTTAAGTATTTTGAGTGCAAAAGGTAATCATTTTTTACATAAAATTTATCTAAGAAAAGGGTTTGTATAAATAATAATAGAAAGTACAGATAGATATCTAACTACTCTTAGCTCTTGTTTAACTACTTAACTATATATTTGTTGGTAGAAACTAATTATATAATGTACATGAACTGAGTATTTCAAGGGAACAAAGACAGCTAAAAATCACTGATATATTACTAAGTTGTGCATTATAGAGCACATCTAGTTAGTTTTTTTAATCTTCTACTTTATCTAGTTTTGACTATTAAAAAAGGGGGAGGGAGGGAACCAACAATAGTGGGGAACCTTGTATTTCCTGCCACTCTACTTTTTCCCTTACTCTTCCTCTATATTTGGAAATTTTCCTAATCTTTACTGCTGTGGTATGCCTAAAAGCCCCCACACAGGTAACGAGGAAGACTAGCTTTGAAAAGGCAGCTGAAAAGATATTAAGAAACGAAGCCAAAATTATTAATTCTGTATATTAATTGAATAATCTTCTGATTGAGATAATTAAATTGAGGCTATTGCTATCTGTGAAGTATATTTGAAAGGGAATTCAAGAGCTCTCACATTCGAAGCCTTAGCTTAAGCTTTGCATGCTCTCTGGTTAAAGAGTCAGTGTGTGGTCCCTCCTTAAGGGAAACGGAAACACTGCGGTCGTTGCCTAATTCTTTGTGGAAAGCAGGGATACTTACTTCTGTTTCAGTTAAGAAACTGCCACTCTGTTGGAAAGAAAGTTGGTTTTGTAGCCAATGAAAGCCCATCAATGTAATCATCTTATACACTCACACTAATGTTAGCCAGCTTTCCTAGAAGCGCGTGGGATGAGTTAACGTTAATAAGGGTTCACAGTTTTTCTTTTTTTACTTTCCAGAGAATTACATTTCTCTGCAATTCACTGCTTCATTCATTGAATCCTGCAACGATCTTGTCTTCAAGGCAAAGAAATCATGACATAAAATTGAAGATGGCTAAAAATAGTTTGCTATGAGTGCTTAGTAAGCCTCATTCAGTATTCTTACATTTACTGAAGTGAAGCCATTACTAGCAGTGATGCCTGTGAGAAGTTGAGCTCCAGAATCCCCACTTGGATTTGGTAGAACAGGAGTGCCATTTCCACGTATCAGTGTGTTGGGATGGATTTCTTCTTCAGCACCTTGTTATGAATTTGAGGGGCTCCACTGTCTTGTTCCAAATAGCTTTGTCCAGGATAAGTTGCTTCGTATTCTGCTTAGGTATCTGTTCTTCTTAGATTGTCTTCCCATAGTGCAGTTATGTTGTTGTGTATGTCATCTAGGGAACAGCAGTGTTACAATACCCATGTACATGTTAATGACTAAAATAATAGTTGTGGATTCTATAAAAATATTTCATGATCAATTGGTCTTGTGTTGTTCAACTCCTCTCTTACATTTCCCATGTAGTGTCTAAACATTGAAAATGACAACCTGGCTGAAGTAAGCACAATCATGAGCCCTGAAACCAAGCCAGCGGAGATGCACAACAGCTATAATTATTACAACTCATTACCCATCATGAAAAAAGATGTTAACTGTGGTCCAGATTTCCTGGAGAATATCGAGGGCTCTTTCTCCAGCATTTTGCAGCCAGAAGACAGCAGTCAGCTGAACATGAACTCTTTAAATAACACATTGACTTCAAGCCCCGATTTCTGTGAGGATTTCTATACCAGTTTTATTTGTGCAAAGGGGGACAGTGACACAGTAACAACAAACACTATCAGTCAGTCACTTGCAGATATTTTAAGTGAACCTATTGATCTTTCTGATTTCCCACTGTGGAGAGCTTTTAATGATGACCACTCAGGAACTGTGCCAGAGTGTAATGATTCTGACTCTGGTATTTCACTGAATGCAAATTCTAGTGTAGCATCACCCGAACACTCTGTTGAATCATCTACCTGTGGAGATAAGACTTTTGGTTGTAGTGATTCTGAAATGGAAGACACGGACAGTTCTCCTGGAAGTGTGCCGCAGAGCAATGCTAGCATGTACTCATTGCAGTTCCCTGATCAAATACTTCCTTCTGTGGAGCCAGGCACTCAAACACCCAGCTTGCAACATATGAACACACCAAAGAAAGACCCTCCTGCTGGCCCAGGCCACCCTAAAGCTCCATTCACAAAAGATAAACCTTCGGGCCGTCTTGAAGCTCATCTCACAAGAGATGAGCAAAGAGCAAAAGCTCTGCAGATCCCTTTTCCGGTAGAAAAAATCATCAATCTCCCTGTTGATGACTTCAATGAAATGATGTCGAAGGAGCAGTTCAGTGAAGCCCAGCTTGCACTTATTCGAGATATACGCAGGAGAGGCAAGAATAAAGTGGCTGCTCAAAACTGCCGTAAGAGAAAACTGGAAAATATAGTGGAACTGGAGCAAGATTTGAGTCACCTAAAAGATGAGAGAGAGAAATTGCTTAAAGAAAAAGGAGAGAATGACAAAAGCCTTCGTCAAATGAAAAAGCAATTAACCACCCTATATGTTGAGGTCTTCAGCATGCTACGAGATGAAGATGGAAAGTCTTACTCTCCTAGTGAATACTCACTGCAGCAAACTAGAGATGGCAGTATCTTCCTTGTTCCTAAAAGCAGAAAGGCAGAGACTAAACTTTGAAGAGCAGCACGGCTGGCTGGTGTTCTCCAAGTTACTATTTTTGTATTGTTATCCCAATAGCTTTTACTGTGAGGTGGAATGCAGAATTAGGTAATATTTTTCAAGTAATTCTATGCAATGATGATTTGAAAATTAATATTTAAGTTTATGAAAGGTGCAAGTTCAAAACTAATTGTGTAATGCAGATATATGTATGCAAAATTTGTAATCTCACTTTTATAACAGGCATTTCCTTCTTTTAGCACCATTTTAACTAGTTTCCATACGTGTAAATATTTAAAGATAACCATATTTATATACTGTTCTTATCTCCTGTTATATTCATAGATTTGATATATAAGAATAATTCTAGCCTCCTAAATATAATTTCTTGCAAGATAAACAGTATGGCTTCTTACTTTTTTGTAAAAGAAAAAGAATGCAATAGCGTTTGTTTCCAATTTTTATAAATGCTTTATATTTAATGTATGATTTTAATTTAGTGTCAACTTGATACTCATTGTTTGATTTTGATTCATCTTACCATTTCATTAAACTTTTTATTATTATTATTATTATTTTTCATGTCATAGGCATTTATTTCCCTAAAGTAGGTTAAGTGCCGATTCAGATATCCTCACTGGTTTTCCAAGGATAAGTCTTCATGCACCAAATATGCTTAACAAGCAGAGATGTATTGCACAGCACTGTCAGCATTATTGATGTTCACCGTAACTTTAACTACCATTTGGAAGGATTGTGTAACAAATGTGTTTCAAGCCTATGCTAAGTTTATATAATTTGTTTTGCTCTCAGAACACTATTTATAAGCTCATGATGAGATCTCCTCCAAAGGCATTAGAATCTGTTAATTAGAAAGTGTCAGCATTATGTATTTTTCCAACTAATAAATTCTGTATACCTTTCTAGAAAAATTACTGAAATTCATTATGCATCTCTGACTGATCAGCAGGCATCATCTGTCATCGCTGTTCTGTCTGAGGTCACGGAAAAAGATATCCCGAGGGCCGAGCAGTGCGCTCTTTGGAACCTGCTCTCAGTTTGTTGAAAGAATGTTGTGATGTTTGAAGTTATGAGTTATAAGAGATGAAAAAATTGGGCAAATAAATCACAGTTTCATTTACTCCTCCACTGGACTCACTGTACTTGATCATCGTGGATCTTTCTAAATACTGAACAGGCATAATTTGAAATACACATTGAAATGATACACAGTTAACGTTCGTCTTCCCTGTGGAACTCCTAAAAGGAACATTTGAAGTGTTTTTTTTCTGCCACTGGAGCTGTTTCGTGATTATTTTAGGTATATTTTGTTACCATGCATACATTTGTTTAGTACACTAAGTATTGAACTGTTCTGCAAGTTTTGCTAGACCTATTGAACATTTCTCTAAAAAGAAGCTAACTTTTTTAAGTCGAAGAGCTTTTGGCAATCAGCCTTGTTTCCCACGTGAATGTGTTGTGAAACTGCAACTGCAGTGGGCAGGGCTCATGTTCCAAAAGAGGAAGGGTAGGGGGCTAGGACAGAAAGCCCTGGTTTCGATGAGTGTTTCTCTATCAGGGGATGCTGTGGAGCTTCTCCTTTTTTCCACTTGTTCTCCGCTGTTTTCACACAACTCCAGTGGCTCTGTAAGCTCCCTTTCCTGAATATTAATAACTAGTTTGGGACCAACTGTGGTGTAGCTGTCAGTTGGGCTTTTCCCTGAATGCACTAAATTTCACAAGCGTTTTATTGTCCAGTTGGTCACAGTAATGATAGCAGTGTAATCCTTTGCTATCAGCTTTTGTTTTCATTACTCCCCAGAATTTTGTATTTACAATTTGTGAGCTGGTCATTCACCCTCTGTTATCTCATTTACAGATTCTGCATAGCAGAGGCCTTTCTGCTACCTGGTGCCAACATGCACACAGTCTCTATTGAAGTGTGACGTTAGCTAACCAGAGAAGAGCCAGGAGTAGGAAAGCAGATCTGTTCCAACAGCTTTACCAAGAAGGTAGTTGTATTCCAGGGCTGGATGATGCTAGGAACCCTGCTCCTATTGATTATATCCTATCGGAAAGACAGTGCAGCCAAGTACCAATACCAGGAGACAGTCTCCAGCTGACAGATTCCAGGTGCCTACCCATAAAGAACTAGTGCACAGGTAACAGTTTCACACAACTTCTCATGCTGTGTTACTTACTTTCCAGAGTGTGGTCCTGCCCTACAGGTGTTTGTATCTGAGGCAGCAGATACAGTGAGGTCAGAAGGAGTCAATAAGTACAGGCCAGTAAGTACAAGACATTTTCAATTTCAACTTATTTCTTACAGTTTTTTTAAAAAGTCAGGACATTCACCTTAATGCTGTGAAAACTGTTGCTGCTTTTAGAACCACATTAAATGCATTTCATTATATTAGCTAAATAAGTCTAAACATTATGCTAGGAAACAAGGATTGCACTTGTGCTGGTGAAAATCTTAACCGTCACAGCTGCAGACAATAGGAAGAGTAGCCCTCAAGCAAGATTGTAAGAGTGGAAACTACCATTCATTCTTCCCCTTTCTATAAATAATGTATTCTCAAAAGCAGCTCTGAACAGGTCAGTAGCTGATGCTGGAAAAATACTATCATAACTTTCAATCTTATCTAACACAGCTGAAGAATAACAGAGATTATCCCCACAGGCATGTCTCTCTTTTTCTTCTGACGGAATGCAAGCTATTAAGCCTTGAGTAACTGTACCAAGAGAATCCTGTTGGCAAGGTGCTCTCATTTGCACTATTGGGCCTCATAGTAAGGCAGCTCTGGAGAGGCCTGGCTGCACTCTGGTCTGGCCCAACCACAGATTTGTTGTGGCCATTTCCTGCAGTGATGCAGATCCCTGAAACAGCCTAGGCTGATTTGTCAGCTCACTGGTACCAAGAGTGGAAGAACTACCAAATGTTTCCCTCTTCGTCTTCTCTGCACATGGCTGCATGTTCCCAACTTCATGCTAAACTGCGGTTTGTTACACAGTGATTTGAGTCTTTTACACTTCAGGAAATAGGTGCAACAAAACAGCCAAGTCTTGCACGTAAGCACTGCAACAATTGCAGGCTCACACAAGGAGACAGGAGGAAAAAAAAGGAAAGACGTTCTAAGCTCAGCTGCTTCCAAGAACTGCAAGAGTCTTGGAAACACTAGGAATACTGCCCTTGACGTTGAGCAGAGATGTTTGTTTCTGCAGATGATATTTGTTGGCAAATAGAAATCCAGGTGACTTGACTTGCACTTACCTTGTTTACCAACCTTCACGTTAATAGCATGAGTCCATCCCCCTGCAGAGTCCTTGACATACTCTGAACACAAGAGGACATCACTTTGTTGAGCAAATTGTCAATACCAATGGCTCAAAAACTGAAAGCCAGGATTGACAGATTAAGCAGGTTTATTTGCTCTAGATAGAGCAGTCAGTCACCAGGTAAACTAAATCAAAGATATCACAGTAGCATGGGGTATTTTTCTTGCTGTTGCTGTTCAGTATGCCTGTATTGACTTTGAATGTAGTACTGCCAAGGAAGAAAAGCTTCCTTAGGAGTCATCAAAGCTGTCTGAAACACTAGAGGAACGTGAGACTTCGGTGCCATTTAAAGCAAGATGATGTAAAGCATTACTGAGAATGGCAATTTTAAATTATAAGCACTAGTAAAAAAAAATCATACTAAGCTATGGCCCTGAACAGTGATACACAGTAGCTCTAAAACAGGTACATCTGACAGTACAGCAGAGAACAGTAAGATGCTTCCTCTCTCCTACCCCTCCTCCCATTATCTAGGTTATCAAGGGCTTGATAAGAAAACATTCTCTCTAGATGAAACATTAGTATTTTAATCACAATTTGGGTATAAAACAGTCCATGATAAACCCCTGCCCTCCATTTTAATTTGATACTTATTTAGCAGTAATGCAAACTTTCTCACAGCCTCTGCAGGGCCTGCTGTGATACAGGCTTACTTACTCCATTACCAAGACGAAAAATATAGTGTGATAAAAAGAATACAGTTAATGTAGAAATCTTGTTTGAATTCTCCTGGCAAAAAGTCTGAAGTAACTCAGACCACAACGTGCATTCAGTACAAAGCCAAACTTTCCCCATCACAAACACAGTGGCATTTCTGCATTAGACCATTTAAGTCTACGTGAAAATATTAGGTTGCAAGACTTTCATTTTATGACCACAACCAAGGTACAGGATGTGCTCCCAAACCTAGGAACGACCAGTGACACTGCCACATCATGTAAATTCTCATGCATGGAATTCTGACTTCTCATACTGACAAGCCTCCACATGGAGACCTTTTGTTTCTTGATCAAATCATTCCATTGCAAAGCCATTACAACTAAAGCTCAGGAGCTGAGTTGAATCAAAGTGAACTTCTGACTTGCAGACTCTGGTTTGAACAATGACCCCACCACTGCATTGTAGTAAATTAAGATTACTTCGTACTCCTCTCAGCACTAAACAAAAGTGATGGCAACACATTTAAGATTGTGAGTCATTTGACAACGTACACTTTATTTTGATACAAAAATGAAATATTTTAACATTTCAATCCATTATGGACTATACTGAAATTTTCATTTCCATATTTTTTTAACTTGTTTAACCACAAGGTTCAGATATCACCATACTAGCACCATTGCTCTTGAAGTCTTTGCCAGTTATTTTAATATATTATTCTGTTTCCAATCTTGCAATATTGTCTTCTACATGAAGGTCATTTTTCTTCTATGGAGATACTTGGATTTTTAGATGAGGAAAAAGCTAATCTTAGACAGAGATGTCAACCTGTAGCACCCACAGCAGAAAAAGAATCCATCCATCAGATATCTGCATTTTAGTGATACTCAAGATCTTTCATGATACACAAGATACAAATATTTGTCAGAGAACACAGACTGGTATGTGAATACTCCATTGTAATGCAGTCTGTGAATAAAAGTTAATGGCTTCAATACAGGAAGCAAAACCAGTAAGTCAGTACATCACACAAGCAATACTTAGAGGAGGAGCATTCCCATTCCCATATTAAAATATTCAAAGGATATCAAAGTTAAGATGCCATGTTGTTTCGGTATTGTCTAAAAACAGTTTATCACATCTGCATCAGCCTGGGCTCATTTTGGGCAAATACGTTTACTACCTGGAAGGACAAATAGCTTTCAAGTTAACATGCAGTTTTAGGTATTTAGTAAGTTTCTACAGAACTGCAATACTTTGCAACTTTATTTTCACATCTTTACATCTCCATTTACAGCTGCTAGAGAAAAATAGCCATGAAATAATGTTCTTTACTCTTGGAAGTGTTTCTTGGGCAAAAATATGCTTGATCAAATATGCCTTAAGGATTTGATCATCTTTGAGAAGTTTTATTTCTGAAAGAAAAGCAAAACAAACAAACAAAAAAACCCACAACCAATGGGATATGCGTAACTGAAGCCAATCAATTTAATAGGAGTGCTATAAAATCAAATGCAAAGGTAACTCGAGGAGTATCTTCTTGCACACACTTGGTGCAAAAAAGAACTAAAAACCACAGTATGGGGGGGTAAGGCTTTACTAGGCTGCTGTACTGAGTAATGGAATACAAGCTAGAAATTTTTGTTCAGTAAAACTTACTCATTTTTCCAAGATCTTTCCTTTTAAAAAATTGCCACCCTTCCCCTAATGGGCAAATACCTTTGTATAAAGTGAGCACATGAATGCTTTCCCTGGGTGACTTGTGGCATTGAGTGACTACATCAGCTCAGAAGGGCAACACTGCATAGCAGAGAGAAAACTAAGGTGTTTTTCACCTCTAGGTAAGACAGCAAGCAAGTCATCTGTAACAAGCTACCTAGTATGCTATACTAAGGAGACTGTGATCTCATGCAGCAGGTTTAAATTTGGCTCAACCCTGACTAAGTAAAAACATTTGTCAACATTTTATTTAAGTATATACTCACTATGAGATCTCCATTTACTAAGTGTCTCCTGATTATATGAAATCTGCACATTACCATTGTAAAAATACTTCAAGTTAACCTCTGATTGTATGTGTTTCAACATGAAGTTTGCTTTCTAGCTGTTCAGACAGCTGCTAGCAAGTTCAGCTACTGGAATCAGTCTGCAGTACAGCGAAGTCCTGAATTGCATATATTCCATTTGACTTGTTCTGAGCAAGTTAAGCATAAAAACACTAAAATAGAAACAGACTTTTCAAAAATACTGCAAAGATGCAAAGAGGTATTGAGAAGTTCAAATAGTTAACTACTATCCAAAGGACTTTTTAAATTACAGACTCTTACAGGTATGGGACACAGTCCTGGGATACAGCAGAATAGGAAATACACATTCCAAGAGTTAAGAACCCACATGCACAAAAAAAAAAAAAAAAAAAAAAAAAATCCATGAATTAATTTCATTGCTATTTATCCATATACAGTGGTGCTTTCAGCTGGGTATCACTTCAAAATATTAGCCTCCACAAACCTACCCTGAAAGCACTAAAACATCTGAAAGGGAACTCAAACATAGAGTACAACCTCGCTTGCTAAGGCAAAGCATTTATTAGGAAGGAAAATCATTGGTCACATAAATGCAGAATGTCTTAATGCCAATTAGAGCTTCAGGATAGCACAAAACTACTCAGGACTAAGCTGTGATGAACAGCTTACATATCCTAGCCCTTCTATGTCACACTGGGTTTCAAGAACACGTTCTCAAAAAAAAAAAAAAAAAAAAAAAAAAAGACAGTGCACTCCTAATGGTAATTAGAGCACATATTTAAAACCATTTATCATTTGTTTTGTTGATCTCTGACATAGCATTATTGTACCTGCCAGGAACGGAAGATTCTTGAACAGCAATTATGTCAGCCAACACCCCTAATCCAGAACAAGAAACAGTGGATGACATACTTTGGAACACTTGCTCCTTTATACTTAAGGCTTTCCCTGCTATCAAAAGGCTGGTCAGGGAAAGCCTAGAAGGAAATAAGCAATAAACACATTTTACTATGCACTACAATCTTACCCAGTCAGAAACCTTCAATGGAAGAGGATGTGCAAGACATTCCCCATTTTGTCAAGCAGCAGCTTCTCATTCAACCTGAAAATTAAAGAAATTACTCTTACCTTGTTTTCAAAACCTCCGACTACTCTTTTTAATTCATGAAAAATGTTAAAGGCAAACCTTACCTATGCTCATTGCCCTTCCTTTCAGGTCTAAATGCTAGACCTATTGATTTTGAGTCAACTCAAGTAGCTATCACTCAAGGAGGTTCCAAAAGGTGAAGAACTCTTGCTAGACTTTCTTCGATATTTCAGCTGTGACAAGCAGATTTAACTAGACTTTGGAAAGCTGCTCACTATCAGCACAGTATCTTATGCCTTCACTTTTCTGGAAGTTGAAGCTGTCGCTCCTGCTGCCTTGTCATTCTTTAATTATGCTGACTTCTCCATACTCAAAAGGCTGCTGAAGTCCTTCCTGTCTTATGGGTCTCCTTAACAAAGTATGGATCAAAGAAGTACATCCTAGGTTCTTTAAAACCGGTTAATCACTGTCCTCACAGCTTACACTTTTCCACATCACAAACAACAGCTAAGCTACCCCACCCACCTACAAAGCGGTCACTTACACACTCCATCTCTTAAAAGGTTGCATACAGATCTTGTTCATAAAGTTTATTATGACACTATTTTTCAAAGTTAACATTGTTGTCACAGTACAGCTACAAGAGGCCCTGTTAAAAAGAACACTGTCAATACATTCTAAAACTTTCAGAAATACCATATCCATTTTCAGAAGGGACATCAACCCCATTCTCCAGTTGCCCCTGCAACCAGATGCAGGCCCCAGTTACAAATCTACACATCTTCTAGGTGTAGCAACGTACAAAGCAAGTCAGCAGTTGGGTGGCTCACTCCCTAGTGAGATGTTTTAGTTTTTAATGTGTTTTCAAACTCCAAGTGGGTTGTTTAAAAAAACGCCTTTATTGAAATACAACCTTCCCCCACCCGCCCTCCCCACAAGCCCAAATTACGTACAACAACAGAACGTTCACTGCATCAGCAATTCTTGCTTTTAAGTTAGAGATAGTTTAAAACTCCACAGAAAAGAATAAGCAGACTTTGAAATCCAGTTTGGAGGCTAACATCTTGACAGTGGTTCCTTGTTTTAGTGTACTGCAGTCTAAATACACTCAATAACAGTGTTCAAATAACATTGTTTAATTTTTTTTTCCAAGCAACACACTCATTTTTCTAGTAACTTCTTAAAATTATATTAATATGACTGATTATGCCTTGAGCCATTTCATACATCTTTGCAGATTCATTCCTACACTGGAATTGCATTTACCTTATACTGCACATTGACCCAGAAGTGAAACAGGTGTAATTTCCAATATCACATATTGTCAAGTGTCTGAACATTTCTTCTATTGACTGTATCCCTACTCTTCTGAGTCTCAATTGTCAGAAAGCACTGTCCTGGCAATAGTTGAGAGAGAAGTGACATCAGCTGAGAAAAGCAGAGATTGTAGCGCCTTAATTTGGAGTTCAGTAATGAGAATTGAGTACAATTTCTAGCCAGATGTGCTGATAAGATTTTGCTACTCCAGTGCATCAAATCAAACTGTATAAAACACTATCATTCTACCTCTGGAAATTTAAAACTGCACCATTCTATGCTGTGGGAAGCATTACTGGTCAGTAAAATATAACTAGATTGTGTTTTGTTTCATCCTCAAGCTCTTACCTGAGCTTAGATATTCGTAAGGGAAAAAGCTTGAAAACTATGCTACTTATAGCCCATGGTGAATGGGCTTTTGGAACGCCATTACCTGGGACTGTCAGTGATTACACCTGTGCTACCCTTGGCTCCCAGTCAGATGAATGTGTCCAGAAAATTGCCTAGGGTGCATGCAAGAAAGTATATAGCCATTAAGTTATTTAGGAACATACCTATTACTCTCACTATGATGCCTCATTTAATTGAAACAGCACAGTCTGGTGTGAGGGAGAGGGGAAAGGGGAGAAAGGAAGGGGATGAAAATTCCAAGCCACCCTCCCCAAAGTATAGTTTTATTGAAACAGAATCATTGTATATCCCAAGGAAACAGGCACTTGATTCCCACCCCACCTTAACTTCTCGGGAATTACAATAAATAAAAAGGTAAAAAGCAAGTTTCTTTTTCTCTTCACCCAGAACTTCAGCAACTGCAGTTATCCCTTATACATCTCAAATGAGACTGGAGACAGCTTGAATGTGACTAAAGTTGGTCTTGTTAAAATATTTATCATGCCTTATTTTCTTGAAGCGCTACTACTAATACAGAACTACAAATTAAAAAAATATGCACAAACCAAAAAGTAATTTGAAATTTTCATTTGAAGGTAAAGCTTAGTTCTATAATTCACAAACACTAATTTGAGTAACTCAATCCTAGTTATACATCTAAACAAACTATAATGCAACATACAGATGTTCTCCCTCTGTATGCCTATGTAACTCTTATCAATGACAGTTACATATATACACTGAGACTAGACCCCTTAAGACTGCAAATCAATAGGTGTTTCTATTGTTAACTTTAAATTAATACAAAATAGTAATTGAGAAATGCATTAATCTTCTCTACTAACAAGGAAACACCCTAAACTACATTTTATTTCTGTTATAGAGTTCTCTGTACCAAATGTGGAAGAACTGAACTACACAAATATTGAAAAGTTAAAAATTCCTTAATTTGTTTATTCCTGGTACCACTACCACAATTTACAGGGCAATATACCTGATGTAATGGGAAAATAAAAAGAAAAAAGAAAGACAAAGCTACAACAGATAAAGACCTCAGGAATGTACATCTAATCGACACTACATTGCATTAATCAATAGCTGCACTTTTTGCAAACTGTGGCTATGACAGTCCTGAACAAGAAGGGTTTCCTGTTTAAGCTGCAGTAACTTTTCTGACTATGGATCATCGTTCCTTCTGTGGCAGATTTTACAGTTCCTCTAATGCATTTGGGACGACTGTCTCAAAGTAACCTGCAGCTTTCCTGACAACTCCTCGCTCTCTCTCCTGCTAAGAACTGTAGCCTGTTGAATACAGGATAAGAAAATTATTACTCTCAGTGAACAGTTGTACATTATTCATCATCATTATAAATATGCATTACACCTACCCTTTTTCTGGTAGCATTTTTAGAATCTTCTACCACCATAGCCCCCACTTCCACTTCCAGATCCATAACCACCTGCACAAAAAACAAAACCCAGTACATATTGAAACGTAAGAAATACCAAGCACGTTTAAACAAAGGGGTTTTTTTGTACGGAAATATATTTACCACCATAGGGACTGCCTGAACTTCTACCACCAAAGCTGCCACCACCTTTCATGGGACCGTAATTGGACTGCTGCTGTCCACTGTAGTTACCAAAGTCATTGTAGTTTCCACTGCCACCATAATTACCTGAAATAAATTCATGAAGTTTGTGAAACTGTGACATTCAGTGTAAATTGCAACAGCTATTTAAAACAATTTAAAATAGACTTGCAAGCATTGAGCATGCTACTTCTACCTGCAATGCACAAATGACAGCAAAACCTTTAGCATTCCAAAGATAAGAAGTTGTTCTATCACTGAAGATGAAAAATAGCAGTCTATCTTATAAAGTTCAAATAGGTTCGAGTAGCAATTTAAAATTAACACAGAAGGCCAAAGTTAATGCCTCCCAACTCAGAAAAACTCTGGTTACACCATCATTCTTCCACTGTTCATTGCTCTGTACATGACAATGACATAAACTACAAGCCAAGAGTAATTTTTATTTGCTGTAAAAAGTGATAAAACTGCAATGAGCACCTATATACACCAGAAGGTATTAGTAAGTGTGCAGCAGATTTTGCAGCTTAACCCCGTAAACTCGCACTAGGTCCTTGTAAGCTCTTACTGCTTCTTCCCCTCAAAATTCTAGTACAGAACCACGTATGTTTTAGTTTTTGTGATATATCCTGACAATAAATACATCCTTAAAGGCCTCAAAAAAGTAATTACAGATTTATTACTTAACCATATCGTTTTGAAACTCCTGCAAAGATATTAACACTGATAACACAGAATAAGAACATGGCTGAACTGATTTAACAGGACACAGCTAGACTTGTATTTAATGTCTTCCATGCCATTATGTACTCATCAAGGGTTCACACTTGCTAATGCTGTAAAACAGCCATGTAATAATGTGGTTCCTGGTTATTTCAAAGGACAAAATAGGTAAAAGAACTGCTTTTATAAAAATAATTGAGGAACCTCATTTCACAACCAGACAATAAATAAAGTTTCCATAAACTTCAGACATTTAGTCCCTACAAAGGAGGACAAGATCTACGTAGTGCAAACTGATACCCAACAGCATATTTCAAATGGACAAAAACTGAAATTCTCCTACTCTACCATCACACATTTACAGCAGCAGCTGCTTTTTGAAAAATAAGTTCCAAGCAAATTAGTGTTGCGTAATTTAATCCAAGTGGATCCAGAGGGAAGAGAATTTTAATTGTGTAACAGAGCATTCTGCACTGTACTACTCAGACCTGAATGAAAAAAGGGTCAGCTAACTTGAGCTAGCATCTTACCACCTCCAAAATTTCCTCCTTCATTGTAGCCATCATATCCTCCTCCTCCACCTCCATATCCACCACCTGGGTTTCCATATCCTGGTCCTCCACCACCACCATAACCCCCTCTGCTGCCATAGCCAGGACCACCTCCATAGTTGCCACCTTTGAATACAAGAAGAGACAAGCTAAGCACATCAAAGCAAAATCCTGCTAAGAAAAAGCTAAAAAGTCACACAAACACACAAATCTCCCGCAGTGTTTCCCTCCACACTGTATTCATCATCACTGTTGAATCATTTAATCAAACTATTTAATCTAAACAAAAAAATCATTACTTTTTTTTTTTTTTTAATTCAGCTAACATCCACTACCACACATCATATTCTTTGCAGAAGCGGCTGTCGCTGCTGCCACTCTTTATTCCTCTGAACTGAGATTACTCAGTAGACAGAGCCATCAAAAGTTCACTGATTTTACCCAGATCATAGTGTCCAAGTACTTGGCTTGCCTGCGCTGCACTGCCTGATGAGGAACTGTCCAGGGGTGATGTTCTGGCTGTTGCTGAATGATGGGTGTGGGCCCAATGCCAGGCCAAACCACTGAGCAGCAAAGAGCTGCTGCCATGCTGGCACAGCAGCAAGGGGCAGGGCTAATTCCTAGCTGTCCCTGGTCACGTGCAGCCTGCAGGCCACTGGCTGGACATGCCTCATCTAGACATAGCTTTATTTAAACTTGTGTTAAAAGTTACTAGGTACCTTTAAAAAGATAATAATAATTCAAGTCACCAAGAGAGTATGAGAGACTTAATGTTCTCAGTCATACCAACGAAGTTAATTGTGAACTGTGAAACTGGTCCAAAAGAAGTCAATATTATATCTGCTTGCAGAATCAAGATGCAATTAACTACGTGCTACTTCTCTCATTCCCTCCTCCCCCACAAAAATGAGATTACCACAGCTGTTTGCAAACTTGCACAGTTCTCTTCAGGTATATTCTGGATGCTCATACATCATGAAAAAGACAGTGATCAACAAGTCTTACAGTTGACCAAAAAGTTGATGGTCACTGCTTTTAGTTATCTCAAGCAACAGCAGAAACTTCTTTTAATTGTTCACAGTCATGACTGATCACAAACTACAAGCTACCGCATGACCGCATGACATGAGAGTTTTTTTTTTCCCACCCATTATTTTGAAGGGTAGACAAATCTGAGCTTTTCACAGCACTACAATGTACAAAACATGACCAGTGCAGAACTAAATTCCAAGGCAGAGAGAAGACTTAAAGCAGCCCAATTTTGGAAGGGGGGAGAGGGGAGGAGGACGTGGAGATGCAGCAATACACTTACCATCACCAAATCCATTGTATCCGTCACCACCCCCAAAGCTTCCTCTGCTCCCACCACCGCCACCACCACCCCCATAGCCTCCTGGAACACAAAACAGATGAAGTCGTTGGCTTAAATACTTAGCAGACACAACCAGAGCAAGAATCACACCCTAGAAACATCTCAGTAATTTACCTCTTCCACCAAAGTTTCCTCCTCGGCCAAAGTTTCCTCCACCACCTCCAAAATTTCCACGACCCATGAAGTTGCCGGAACCACCCCCACGACCTGCAAAGTATTTTACTTTAATTACATTAATTGAAAACCAGTTATGTACAATAACCCTGCATAACTCCAAACTTACCTCTCTGAGAGCTGGCAGTCTGCATCTCTTGTTTTGAGAGTGCTTTTTTCACTTCGCAGTTATGACCATTTATAGTATGGTATTTCTGAACTAGAGAAAAATGTGAAAAGGGATAGAGTTAGAGTAATTCCAAAGAACTGAAAGCAGTATGCAGTACAACTCATAATAAAATAAACTACTATAAGGTACGACCACACTTCACAAAGGAATGTTAAGTCTACCTCGTTTCTTACTACAGTCCAAGTAATTAATCATTCCAATATCTTATACCCCATGAGCAGCTTTTTTGAGAGGTTAAGTTGCACTTCTATTCTAAGTCACTTCCCATTAAACAACTACATACCAACAATTTTATCAACTGTATCATGATCATCAAAAGTTACAAAAGCGAAGCCTCTTTTTTTTCCACTTTGCCTGTCTTCCATGACTTCTATCGTTTCGATCTTGCCATATTTTTCAAAGTACTCCCTTAAATTATATTCTTCTGTATCTTCTTTAATGCCACCAACAAATATTTTCTTTACTGTGAGATGCGCCCCGGGCTTTACAGAATCCTGCAACACCAAAAATTACATTGAGCCTCTTAAGTAGGTAGAGAGTAAGAAATACATTCAACAAAAACCCTAACTTACCTCCCTTGAAACTGCTCTCTTTGGTTCAACCACACGTCCATCAACCTTATGTGGTCGAGCACTCATGGCTGCATCCACCTCTTCCACACAAGAGTAAGTAACAAAGCCAAAGCCTCTGGAACGTTTTGTTTGTGGGTCTCTCATCACCTAAAAACACAGGGGAGTACTCTGCATTTCTGTACTAGATTAAGTACCTATGTCCTTTCAAAAGCACAAACTAATTTTGGACACTTTACCACACAGTCCGTGAGTGTGCCCCATTTTTCAAAGTGCTCTCTCAAGCTATCATCTGTTGTTTCAAAGCTCAGACCTCCAATGAACAGCTTTCTCAACTGCTCTGGCTCCTTAGGCTCATGGCCCTACAAAAATAAAAAAAATAAAATACATATTTTGAATACAAACAACAATTAAAATTTCACAGCATTACTAAAACTTATCTGCGCACGTAACTACAAATAGGTCGAACGCATCAACATGTCTTCTAATGATTGTAGAACAGCAGCACAGTTAAGTTCAACACTTAATGAAGTGTGACTTTAATTAAAACGGCGGCTAACAGCTCAAGAATGTTCAAATGCAAACAACAGTAAAGAGATCTCAATACATAAGTAGCTTGCTTGCTTCCTTCCTTCCCCCATGGAAATGCATTCATTTTATGCCTATCCTATACTGGAGTTGCATATTGTTCTGTAGGGATTAGCAGTGAAGTACTGCTAGATAAAGGGAAGCTCTAACACTTCATGAAGCACAACTGCAAGAAGCTATCAAAAAATCAGAATCGCAGTATACAAATGCGATTAAAAAAAAGTTATTGTTCAAATTAAACATCTTGTGTTTTGGGAACATTTGTGTTAAAACCCTTTTAAAAACATACACATTTGAAAGAAGATTTGTCAACTCTTAATTCCTTAACATTACAGATTTTCTTCTTCGGTAACTATTAGTTCAGCACACGCAAGCAAAAAAGCAGAAGTACATATGTGGCTTTCCATTTTACCTCTTAAATGTACACTGACTTTTGTCTTACAGAAAAAAGAATAATGAATAACCAAGAATGGGGAGAACAAGTCAAGTAAGACTTGTACTATAGCAAAAGAAACTGAAGCTCTTGATGTTATCATCTACATGTCATCAGTCGCATTTTAAAACATGCTGATTTTCAAGCCCAGTCTTCCAAAGAAAAAATAAAGTGGGCTTGTAAGTACAAGTGCCTTCATGTTTCTGCTTTCTTTCAGTGTTACGTAGTATTTTAGTTATGCAGGAAATAGCCCTGCACCTCTGAAAGGAGTTTGTAAAAAATCATTTACAACTTTCTCTCATCCCCAAGACAAAGGAGTCTTCTAACAAGTTATCACATTAAAGTCTTGTTTTGCAATGTGGTATCTTTACAAGTGCAAGACACTTCGTAATAAGGTGCTGGGTGGCTATGCTGCTGGCAAGCTACACCAGCACATGACTTCAATTCTGCAGCAGTAACACACAATGGGCTCCACTGTTTCTGGTGCAGTGGTCTAAGCTGACTAAAAGCAGCACAACCAAAGAGATGAACTACATAAAACTACCCACAGACCTGTAATATTGAAGCAGCCTTGCTTCCAGCCTGCATGTGAAGTGCTTTAGCTTCTGCCAGTTTAAATAAGAAGGGTAGTACAAGAGTTGGTCAGAAAAAACTATACTCCTTTGAGTGCTACACAACCATTCTACAGTGCGATTCATACTATGAAGCAATACATGGCAAAACAGAATTTCAAAATTATACACTGCTTTAAAGGTCCGTTGTTTTCTAGCTGTTGGGCTGTACTGCAAGAAACTGTGCCTACGATTATGAGAAGCCATCTGGGACATAGATCCTTTAGTGCAAAAGCAAGCTCAAGCATTTTCATTAACAAGTTTTATTCTAAGGCACCAACTTCATTACTACAGGAATATTATATATTATATATATATAATATTATATATAAATATATAAATAACCAGCAGTCAATGGCCTCCTAGCTAAAGTTAAAGCTTCTTTTCTACTAAGTGGTCTAGCCTACAAAAGTATGATTTAAAAAACCTCCCTTTCAATTACAGGAAAATTTAAAATCTTGAAGGGTTAACATACTGCATACAGAAGGTGCTTTAGGCTAAGTGAAATACTGTTTTCTGTCCTAGCCGCATTTCTTTGTACCTACTTAATTTTTAGCTGGTTGTTTTAAAGCTGGGATTTTTATGTGTTTTGAACATTTGTAACGTATTACGAGTTCTCTTAAGTTTTCTATTTTGATGAATTTAGACTTTTCCAAATCCAGAAACCCAAAAACCAGACTTTAATCATTCTCTAAGACTACTTAAGGCCATGTAGTTGTCAAATGGTAACTCAGATCATTTCTACCTTAAAAGAACGACCACAGAATTCCAGATCACTCCAGAAAGGAAAATCAAAGCCCTTCTCTGCTTATTTTTATTCCATGAAAATGAACAGCCGCTCTTATATATGGAAAAAAAAAACCAACTTGCAGTTCTCTCTTCCACCAGAGATTATTATCCTCAGAATATATCTGTCTCAGAGGAATTCTCTACAGAAATAGAAGGCAGTACCTCACAGCTATGAGCTATTTTTCAGGCATTTTGTTCTCACAGGAGATAAGTATCTCTCGGGTTCTCAGCATTCTGTTCTGTCATGCATGATGCTATTTCTCAATCCTTCCGCTATGAACTAGTCACAATAGCAGTCTCTCTGGGTAGGAAATGTGACACCCCTCCCCCTCAACACCGTGCTGCTCACGCAGCTCCCTCCCACTCAGCACTGCAGACCCGCACGCCATTTTGCAGCTCCTTCAGGGAGGGAGTGGGGGTGGTAGCGCCGAGTCTGCCTGCAGTTAGCAATCGGGAAAGAAACTTCATTTCTCCACCTAAGCAGTTTAACGGCTTTCTCTAAGAAATTAATACGTTCTGAGGAGGCGGGGAGCCCTCTTTCCCGCAGTGACTACCTACTTTTTCCTCAAGCCCAAGCCCTACACGGCGCAGGCCGCCTCCATTTTGTGAGCGATCTGTTTCCTCCACTCAATATGGAGCCAGAGGGGCAGGGCCAAGGCACAGCAGGAGCACGCAGGCGCAGTCACGCCACCCAGCCACGTCCCAGCACTGCAGCAGCACGGGCACAAGCACCCAGACTGATGGGTGGGGGTTGGGCTGCCCCTGCAGGCAGACAGCACTGAGAGGCAAGCTTTTTTTTTTTTTTTTTTTTTGGAGGGGGAGGAAGGGGGAAAGGCATCTGGGTCTCTCCGCACAGTTCTTTCATGATCAAAATCAAATTATACACTCTTATGCCCCACATGAAATCATGAATACTTGGCTCAGTCTACCTGTACCTTTCCTGGAAGAAAGAATGGTAACAAGCAGCACCCTGCAAAAATCCTAAGTTTTGCTAACATCCCAACGTATTTTTACCAATAGCGCTGTAGATACACGACTACTTTTTGAGTTTACAGGAATCCCAGCTTTCACACAGCAGGTCTTTGCCCACTCAGTGCTCTGTAGCTGCGGTGGCTCTACAGGCTCTCTTGCACATGGCAACCTCCCCTGCACTGTACCTCTACATGGGAGCTAACATGAGCTCATCTGCAGCAACACCTGCACAACGGGACTGTCCCCAATCCTGGGCTGCCTTCTGGGACTGAAAGCCTGCAGACAACTTTCTTAGCAAAACATTTTCTCTAGAAACTTAGTAGCCTGTAGGTGCATTCCAGCCTCATTGTAGGCAGCTGAAGATCTGCGATACATTCTATCTCAAGTCCAAAAGCAGCAAACAGGGTGAGGTTCTTTGCAGAAGGACTTCACGCACTATTCTTCAATACAAAGTAACCACATGCTACTGGATAAATGTAAGTGGAAAAAGGTTTTTTTGTTTTCTTTTTTAAAAAGATGTACTGTCTCCCTCTCAACGTGACAGTGGCTTATCAGCACCGGAGAAACATGGGTTCAGCTAGCTAAACTATTCAGGCACCCTGGAAAAGTAATGTTAGAAGGCAAATACATGAAAATACACAATCAAAAATGTCTCAATGATAAGCCATACAAGCATTATTTAACACCCTCTTTGCTGATCTTAAATTTTTCTGAAGGGTATCAAGAGTCACCCCCCTCCCATTTCCACACCCTGCCCCAACGTAACTAGCTCCCATCCTCCCAGAACAGACCCACCATCTTCTCTATACTACGCACCTTATTCAGTCTACGGTATTTCTGCTAGAAGCAAAAGAAAACAGTTATTTTTACTTAGTACAGCCTCACTTTCATTTGCAGTGACTAACAGGCAACCATTTTTATTTAAAAAAGAACCTGTCTTCATTCCCACTAAAAACAAGACTGTGAAGATAGGAAAGAATCAAGTTCCTCCTGTCAATATTCTGAGGATGTGTGAGTTTCTTAAAAAAATAAATAAATAAATAAATTACACCTTTAGTCGCAAGCTACATTAATCAGCTTTGTTATAACAGAAAACAAGAAAAGCAAAACTTCCCCACTACACTTAAAATCCCACCCCTTAAAGCTCAAAGTAACATACAGCATTTTACAATTATTCTACTACTATGAGGATGAAGAAGGAAGAAGTTGTTCTGAATTAATGCTCAGATAGTTAAGTTCTACTTTTTCTTTTTTTAAATCTCTCCCCCTTAAAGCTACTTTATTATAAATAAAAAAGGCAGTGCTCTCACCTGTGATGATCGTCTTCCTTTTCTCTTGTAATCTTCCACCTCTCTCTCTTCCTTAATAGCAGCCATTTTGGAAGGGTACTCTAACTCAGCCTTTCTTCTAGATCTAGGAAACCTAGAAAACAGGTTGGATAAGTCAGTACTCACCCCAATTCCTATGAAGCAGGGCCTTCTCTGACTGCAGTGCACAAGTATGTCTTTACAGGAAAGGAAATGGAAAAGGGTAAGTGTAGAAAAAATGCAATCATTTCAAAGGGTAAAAATCCTCAGTCTATGTCACCCGGGAGTTGCTGCAAAAAGAACACCAGCCACCAGGTGAAGGTGTTTTACAGCTGTTGGAATAATGAGGTGCAACATAAAGCAAAAATATGTGCTTCTCTGCAGAGAATCACTTATTTCAAACACTGTCTCTTACATAACTATCATGAACAGGTCTTGTGCTTAAACAATCAAACCCTACAACTCCAGATTTTAAATCTTTATTTTTTATTGTAAAAAAACATATTGCAAATAATGCTTACTAAAATTATATTATGCATAATCTATCAGTAATCTAGCATCCTACAAACTGAAAAACTGAAGGATGTAAAATAGTTTCTGTGCTGAAAAATATTTTCCACTAACACCAGTGGAAGAATCCTTTAGTGATTCTATTCTTGCATTATCAGGAATTCCAACAGCTGATCCTGAGGAATCTGCAGCACTGGTCATCTGCATTACTTTCCCTGCAAATGATCTATTTCACTATTACTCTGTACTCTACACTTACATGCCCAATTTGTATCAATGAATGATAATGAAGTTACACATCATCACAAAAAGCAAGTACTCTGGTAGACAAACTCAGTGAGTGCATCCCTACATAAGCTTTCAATGAAACAAAAAATAATCACATTCCCCTTAACCTTTATTATTTCAGGTTTCCCCAAGATCGTTAAGTTACTCAGCTTTTCTTAGTATGCTGCGTTTCTATCTTTGGCAGCAATTTATTACTACTTCAGTTGTTACTTGAAACTCATTACAGTAGCCTGAGTAGTTACCTAAATAATATGCTACTGTAAAACTGCACTTGTGCTGCTTCCAAATAATCTATCTTTCAATATTAGGTATATCGTTTGTAACTTTTCAAACATTGGGTTGATCTTCTCTGTTTGTAAAGTGCTATTCCTGAAAATATTGCATAGGGAAAAGCAGGTAGGTCCTAATTAAAGTTACACTACAATTAAATAATTCTCATTCTGACTATAATTCTACATTTAATTCAAACTAAGCTTTAGATTAAGATCTTAACATTGAACCCAACTGTGAAATCATGAGTATCATAATTTAATGTCTTAACAACTGGAAAGTTTTATGAAGTAAGATCAAGGTGTGCGTATTAACTACAGTTAAACCTGTCTTGAAAACCTTCTAACTGGTCAATTTAGTTGAAATACTTAGTACCCTAATGTCTCTTGAGCTGTTCAACTTCTCAAATCCCAAATACATCTCTTGGAACTATTTGAGAAAAAGGGAAAAGCCTAGATACTTTCTGAAGCAACCGAAAGTACGCAGTTTCTCTGACTTTGCCACCTGCTTTCCCCAGTGAGGCTCCAACTAATCAACATATAGCTCACAGTGATGATGGGCAGAAGAGAATTACTGCGTTACTGATGAATACCATGAGCTGAAGTACAGCCTCAATCCCACCAGCTTATAGAAAGTTTAAGAAGCTGTGAATAGTATTTTTTATAATTAATAACAATGAAATACCAATAGTTTTAAAATAATCAGAGTATTTTTATCTACTGAGTTGAACTGTTATTGAAGAGACAAGTAGTACTGTAGCAGAGGGGAAACTGACATTCTCAAGGTGGAAATTTCCTTCTCCATTCAGAAAATACTACAGGGATATATTGGCATTTATTTGTGTATAGACAAAGTTGGACGTAGCGTGCATGCCACTATCTTGCCAACTCTAAGACGTAAGGCAGCAAATTAAGAGATTTTCAGTTCTAATTGCGTTGGTAGTTTATTCCCAATGCCAACAGGCATGTCTGCTTGGAAAAAAATGCACAAGATTTTAGCAAACTTTACTGAAGCACACTTTGAAGTCATCATACTTCCCCTGTGACAACTGTTGAAGGGAATAAAACAATTCCTACATTGAAAACAGTTATTTTTAGCCGTCGTGTTAAGGGATCAGGTTTCTTTTCTGCTTTTAACAGTAACACAAACTAGTGTGAGCTACTGGTTTCTCTGCTCTCAGTCCTATAAAGGTTTCAGCTTGCCAGGAAGGGGGCACAATGCCCAGAGAGAATGCTGCACCATTTTTACTCACCATACTTTGAAATGCTTGAGCTAAAAATATGTTGTGAGGGGAGAGGGGAAAAAAAAGCAAGAGGACATCAGTACACTGTCTTCCTCTGGTCAGGGTGCGCATCATTGCCCTAGGCTAGATCTGATCTTTACTTGAATGCAAGTTGAGAAAATGTGGAGCGTGGTTTATGCAGAACTGCTTCTTTGTGCTGCCCACCAGGATCATGGCAGGATGCCATAGATGTCGTGTGTGTTTACAGCGGGGGTGTGGAGAAAGGGTAACGGCAGTGACCCGCACTGCTGCTCTGCACTATGCCCCTTGTCCATAGTGCTCACTGCTCGTGTTAAACACCCTCGGGGTGGGGGGCTGGGAAGAGAGAAGAAGCGCGGCTTCGTGTGCCATTGCACCTCAGCCAGGAGCAGGACGGGACACCAAGCGGCCTCGCTGCTTCCAAAGGCTCCCACCCAGAAAAGGAGCGATTGAAAAGCGCCTCAACGCCCAGCTGCGGGTCTCAGCCACGCAGGAGAGCAGAACAATGGCACACCGATGCCTGGCTTTCGCTTCTCGCCACCCTCGCCTCAGCTCGGCTCTAAGCTCTCGGCACTTCCCGCGCACAGAATGGAGGCCGCGCTCCCCCCGCGCTCTGCAGCGCAGCGAAATGGCGGCCGAGCGCCGAGGGGCGGAAGCGCGGCCCGCCCGCAGCCTCCCGCTTCCTCCCCTCCGCCGCCATTGCGGCCGCCGCATCACGGCGCGGGGAAAGGCGACCGCAAGGCACTTGAGAGGCAGCGTTACGCGCCCCGTGCTCGAGCGCGGCGTTCCCGCCCGCCCAAACAGCGTTATGAGTCCCTCCGCTGTTGGGAAAAGGGGGAAGTGGGAAATTGAGGCGGCTCCCTGCCGCCATCCTGCCGGGCCGCCCCGCTCCCCCCGCGCGGCGGGTATCACCTCCATTTTGTGAGCCCGCCCGCCCGCCGCCCTCGCCCCACCAACATGGTGCCCGAAGAAAGGGGGGTAAAGGTCACGTGGCGGGAAAGCGGGCCGGCGGCGGCGCGCGCGGCACCGGCGGCGCTTTCTTCCCGCCGCCCCTCCCCCACTCGCGAGGCCGCCAGCCCCAGGCCGCGCGCGGTACGGGCCCTCTCCCGCCCGAGCTGGGGGCGGCGGGAGGGGAGCGCGGATCGGCCGAAGAAGGAAGGCGGGAGAGGGAAGAAAGGACGATAAGAAAAGATATAACCGTGCCAGCGTTCAGCTCGGCGCTTTCCCGCCCCGCTCGGTCCCACGCCGGCGCTGGCCTGGCGCACTCACCGCCGCCCGCTGAGGGGTGGAGACGCGGTGCACAGCCGTTACTGGCGGCGTCGGCCGGGCGCCGCCTCTTCCTCTCACGTAAGGGCACACGGCGGACCGCCCCTGCCGGCTGCGCGGGGTGCGAGCTGTGCGGGGGAGGGGTGGCGTTCTCAATGGGCGGCTGGGCGGGAGGGGCTGCGGTGGTTCGGCGCTCTCCCTCAGCGCGTGCGCGAGGCGGCATGGAGCGTTCTGGGCGTTCCGAATGAGGCGGTGCGTTTCCTCGCGTCGTTCTTGTCCCGGAGGTAATGCCTAAGGGCTGTGAGAGTGTCCTGCAGCCGTTTAGCTCACACCCGTGGCAAACGGGAGTGGGTTCAGGCTGAATACCTAAGCACGTGCGGGCAGCAGTGAGCTGCTCCGCGTTTTGTTCTCATGTTGGAGGCGATGCAGAGGGGGGGAAAAAAGCGCAAAAACGTCCCCTGTTGAGCCGTGCTCTCACGAGCTCTATCACAGCGCCGGGCTCTGAAATGAACTTCCTTCACGTGGAGAGATACACGCAATAGGTTTGGAAATGTTCTCATTACTGTGTACCGAAGTTGAAAGAAGCTTTCGGAGCATGGCTGTATTTTAAGCCGTGAGGAGAGGCGACTTCCTGCAAAGTAACCCTCCTGGGTGTCTCAGCAGCCCCTGCCTCATCTTTGTGCTATGGCTAAGCCCATCTGGTTCTTATCTTCCTTTCTTCTCCCCAGACCTATTGCACAGTTTAACTTTTTTTTTTTTCCCAAATAAAAATCTTAATATAGGTGTCGTTTATGTTGCTTGTTCTCTTGCCCTTGAATACCATGAAACAAACAACAGCACTGGCTGAATACGTGACATAAAATACTTGTTAATTATGAAGATTTTTGTTGCATTATTCTGGAACTGCCTCAATTTGAGGCATACCCGCATTAGTCTGGTTGCTGTTCATTTTGCACTTTGTGTCAGACAGGGAGCTGTTTGTTTTGCAGCTTGATCTGGTTGTACAGCCACAGGTAGATCACATCTGAATTCTACATTCATAATTGTCTTCCCCTACAGATAATCAATTAGTATGCAGTGGAGTCACTTTATTTATTGTGCTCGCTACGCTGGCATAAAAGACAAACTAAGAGATGCTTAGGGATGGAATACCACACCTTTGAAGGCAGCCTGAGAGAGCTGGGGCTTCTCAGGCTGGAGAAGAGAAGGCTGTGAGGTGACCTGATGGCGGCCTTTCATTATCTAAAGGAGAGCTACAGGAAAAAGGTGGCCAGACTCTTTAGCAGGGTCTGTGGTGATAGAATAAGGGGAAATGGTTTCAAGATTAAAAAGTGTTGATTTAGATTGGATATAAGGAAAAAGTCTTCTATATAAGGAAAAGTGAGTGTGGTGAGGGACTGGCACAGGTTGCTCAGAGTTGTGGGAGATGCCCTGTCCCAGCAGACTTCCAAGGCAAGGCTTGATTAGGCCCTGGGCAACCTGATGTGGCTCTGGTATCCCTGTTCATTGCAGGGGATCTGGGCTAGATGGCCTTTAAAGGTCACTTCCAACTCTAAGGATTCTATGATTCTGTGATTCTATGAGGGGGGTTGCACATTTTAAAAAGATTCACAGTTCCTTATGAAAATTATCCACAAGTATGAGGTCCTAGATGAAAAACTGTACTTTTGATTTCAGTCAGTCTTATGCTGGCAAAGCATTTTGGGGTTGGTTGTTACCCAGAAGAATATTGCTTCACATTTCAGATTGCACATTAATTCCTTAAGAGAAAATGTACCGTTTAATACACTTGTAACTATTCTGATTGATGTGGTGGCATCATTATAAGTAATTTCATATTATGTAGCAGATGCAGCACTGGTTATCCATGCAGATGATTAACATGCTTTTTTTTTTCCCTAGCAGTTTTTGCAAACGTACTTTCTTTGTAAGCCTAAGGAACAGTAGTTTGATCCTGCTTCAAAATATGTGGGAAAGATTTTTGAATGTTATCTATTTCTGTGGCTGAAATTCTGGTTTCTCTTGTCATTTTCATTTATTTGTTTATTTATTTTCACTTGTCTCTTACGTGGTTTTAAATTGTGGAGTGGATCTTTGAGTATAGAAATCTTACCCCCAAATTTGTCCAATGTTTCTTGTTTGTTTGTTTTTTAATACTGTTACACAGAGATTGGAAATGTGACTTTGAAAATGGCTGTGCTTTCTAATTTCCTGGATAGTAATGTTAATGGAATTCATTCACCAAACCAGTGCTGTTTTTCATACGCCTCTTAAATAGCAGAAACAAATGAGGTTATTATAAATTAATTGATAGTACTGTGGTGGTAGTTTTGCAAATGTAGCCGGTCTAAATGTATTTAAATTTCGTACATTGAAAAGGAGACAGCTGCTATTTTGATAAGAGGGCCTGAGTGCTGCATAGTAAAATATTCACATGAGTTTTGGAACAAAAATTTAACATTCAGTTCTTTTTTTCTGGGTTGGAGAAATATAGGGTATTTAAGCATGGATAGGTGTGACATCAACACTTGGCTATTCTACAAGCAGGGCAGCTCTTCCTATCTCCTTCAACTAGGAACAGTTGTTCTCATCTCTGCACTGGGTTTAAACTGCTGAACTGAAAAAGACAGTATGATATATTAATGTAAATTCTGATAACGTTTTAGCAGTTCTAGTCATCGCAGGCAGTAAGGTTACATGAATACTCTTTACTTAAGTAATTAAAAAATACATAGAACAAATAACTTGATTATTGACATTAGAATTAGTAGTCTGATTATGCTATGGTATTTGCTTTATTTCAGAAATTGTTAATAATTCTCTAAATACATATAAAAGTAGTCTATTTCCATACATTAATAATACTCCATATACACTCCAGAAACAGCAATTCTATAAGGCTTTTTCAACTCCAGGCTGTGCCAGCTCATGTGTCCAATGCCCCAAAGCTCTGGCAGTCCCTGGAGGACTTAGTAGCAGTGGTTTGAGATAGTCTGTCACCTTTCTCTTTACATTTTTTCGCATGGAAGTCACAGAATGCATGTAGATATGTAAGTTGCTTCAATTTAGTTTCCTATAGTTAATAAATGACAAAAGTGAGTTTGAAGTAATGTGTGGGTCTGTGACCTAGTTCGCCTGGAGCTAAAGCACACGTGTCTGCTATTCTGACAGAGCCTTCGTAATCTCTAGCAAACCATTGGGCAAATAACACCGAATTCTTGCAACTGAGCCCGTTAGACACCATCTGTCAGAGACCTTTGAACAATTTCACATGACTTGTATTCCTCAAGAGCTGCATCTCGGGGCTGTGATCCAGGAAATGAGAGAGATCAAAATAATCAGCAACTAGCTTGATTAAAAATACTTTTAAACTACTTTCTCTTTGTATATTTTCACTCAGGACCATGAGATTAATGCTTTCTGCAATAAAATATTTATTCACATAAATATTTCATATATGAGTCAGATATGTAATATGGAAAATAATCCTGCATTTTGGATTGATGTAGAAATTAATACAGTTTCTCAAACATCTTTTTCCCAGTTGTTTTGCCCTTCTTTGGGTCCTAATTAAATCTGAATGTGTTTAGACTCTCTGTTATTCCATAAACTGCTTTCCCTATTTGGTTTTGTCTCTATTTTTCTTAAAATTTGTTTTACATCTTCTGTCAAAAATTAGACAAGATGTGCACCTTTTGAATGATTACAAGGACCAACAAAACAATAAAATCTCTAAAAGTGAAGGAAAGATACCTTGTTTAGGTGCCATTTTAACATGGTTGGCTTTGTAATTTTGTACACATTCCTTTTGTATTTATTGTCTGAACCTTTGTAATTCTATTTCTAGCACAGTTATGCCCAAGGCACAGTGTAAGGGTGTCATGCTAAAGTGTCAGTGATCACATTTAAGAAGCTTACTTGTAGTAATGCATGCCTAACATAGTCTATGCTTCTTGATTTATATTAGGCTCTACGGTAAATTTAGGGCTCTCTTAAAAGCAACGTACTTTGTTTCTGCTAGATTATTATTATTATTTTTTTTTTTGTGAGCAAAAATATTTTCTTTAGATCAGACAGAAAGGTGCACTTGTATTGCTAGGGGGAAAATAGCATTTTTCAACAGTTTTGAGCCTATTGTAATAACCACAGCTGAAAACTTGAGGTAAAATGAAAATTAATACTCTGTGTTTGAGATGCTGATGTATCCTCACTCTGTGCTAAGATATATGTGAAAAATCATCATTGCATGCAAAAATGTAAGAAATACAAGCTTTCTAGAATGAATTTTAATGAGTTCATATTGTCTTTACAGGAGGAAAAAAATGAAGATTAAGAGAGAAAGAAACATGGAGGACACAGCAGGTAATATCTGCTGCTCTTGAGATCCAAATTCTTAAGAATGGCATGTAATTATTCTTGACCTTTGTGCTCATTCTTTGTTACTAACATTTGAAAAACACTTGTTATCAATAACTGTACTACTAGCTAAATGATTTTATTGGATATGTTTTATTAAGGGGAGGAGCTGCAGGTGAATCTCCTGCTTGCCTATGTAGCTGTGCAAGAGAGTAAGGCAGGGAAAATAAATCTTGTTCTTTCCTTGACTGCAATGCAGATCTAGCTCTGGGAGGGGTTTTCAGATCTGCATGGCTCAAGCACATGGTCAGCGTTCAGCCAATAGTTAGCCTTACATCTGGCAGTGGGTCTGCGTGGCTCAAAATGGCTTACTGTGCCTGCTGAACGTTAGGACGTCTAACTTCTTTTTCTAAATCGAATTTGCACACATTATTCGGACTGTGATTTATACATCAAATGTAGTGTTAACTGCTTATTTGGTATACGCAGTAGCTACCCGTACTTCTGTTTTGCCAAGGACTGTCGCTGACAGGTTCTTTTGGTTCATTTGTATGTTTGTTTTAATAACAGCTGCATAAGGGATTCCTTTCCTGCACTAATTCTCCCAGCTATGCTTAAGGTGCTAAGGCTGTGCTTGCTCATGGCATACAATATTTCAAACTGGTTACATGTTGTACTCCATTTTGAATTATTCTCCTGGAATTCAGATATTTGAAAAGACATTGAATTGATTTTTTTTTTTTAACCGTAATTTTCTGTTCTTGCAGAGAAACCTTTATTTTAATTTGAGATTTTTAGATTACTATAATGAAAGAATGTGTACAGTTCTCTGTGTATAGATGGCATGAAACATATGTGAATAATGTTAGGTCTTCCAAAAGCTGACCAAATAAATTTAAATTCCAGGGGATAATAGCACACATGCACAGGTTTGCATTTGGAACTCCAAGTCTTACCTATATTTTTAACAAAATTTCTAAAGTCTACGTGGTTATTTAAATGTGTTAATAAGAGGATGATAATATAAGTAGGTTATGCAAGAGATTTTAATGTATGGTTAACTAGCTAATACATAAAAAAAAAATATTCATTTTTAAGGCTGTAACTTTAAGTGATGTTGTGTAAGCAAAAGCAATTCACTTCCGTTTTAAATGGAATTGGAATTAATTCTAATTGCTGACATTTTGCTTCTGGAAGAAGGACGGACAACTGTTATTTGTAGAGTGTCATTTGACTTCCTCTGAAACCTATCACTTCTCTGGAAAGGTACTATAAACACTTAGCATCTTTCTAACATCAGCAACCACGATGCTGTTGTAGTTGTTAGCAGGTAACAGTCTATATTACCCAGATGTCAGGGGACTTGGTTACAATATCTTGTACCAGCTATAGTTAAATTGTAGTTTAGTTTTGTGGTGTTTAAGAGATTTAAAGAAACCATCTAACAATGTCTCCAAAGTGTACAAAAATTCTGGGTGAAGGATTTAGAGTTACGAAATCAGATTCTTATCTGATGCATGTTCCTTGGACTTTATATTGACTGAGGCTGAGGCCTACAACCTGAGCAGTCCAAAGTAACTTGTGGATGTTATCCGTTTTCATACGTGAGTGCCATTTCAGAGGTGGTGCTCAGAACCTGTAGATACATAGATCTATGCATTTCCCTTCTGGAATGAAGCTGAAGAAGTACTACCTTGATACTACTACATACTCTGTGATTTAGGAGTTAATGGGTTTATTCAGCAAAAAGGGCTGTACCATTTCAGACACTAGCTGTGGTTGTACCATGACATTTCCAATGGTGAAAGTTTGCTGTTGTAAATTTTGGTGTCTCTCAGTATACAATATTTTATTTAAAACTTAAGAAATACGCTTGTAGTTTAATTATGGATAACATGCAACTGGCTCTCTCTGTAGAACAATTCTGATGTTGCCATTTTATCTAAGAATTGAGTACTTGGTGACCTTCCTGTGCAGTCATGTGCTAACCCTCCAGTACACCTGTTGCTTTTATTCTCTCACTGTTTGGAAGTTGGCCATAGAAATAATTAAAGTTGCTTCTGTTCTGTAGTCCTCTGCTCAAACAGAGGGCTTTTCTGGTTGTTTGTTTCTTTTTAAAGCTTATCACCCTTCCAAGAGTTTAAGCAGACATGCAATTATACACTACATTCTAGTGGACAAGTGGACTTCTTTGTCAGGCCTGGAGCAGAACTGAGCTGAATTACTTCTCTGTGAAGGGTAAATAGGAAAAGGACTATTTAGTATTAAGTTCAGTTTCACTTGGAATGAGTATGTCCCTACCAGGTGCTAATGTCTGTTTGATAACTGTCTCAGTTTGTAACATCAGGAACCATGTTTCATTTTTGCCTACCTTACCTATATTACATTAGTATGCCAGAACAGCATACATTATTAAACACTATGTGAACACCACCTGTGCAGATGTCTCCTCAGACCTTGTTCAGGCCTTCCTGAGATTCTACAGTTCTTTCAAGAGCTCTGTGAATATTGCTGCTTCTGCTGAGGTTCTGCATAGGTCACAATTTAGGTAGGATGGTGAGGAAAGAGGAAGGCGTCCAGTCAAGTTTTGGATATCTCCAGAGAAGATCCACTGCCCCTCTGGGCAGCCTGTTCCAGTGCTCTGTAACTCACAAAGTCTAGAAGTTTTTTCTTACGTTCCTATGGAACTTTGTACATTCCAGTTTGTGTCTGTTGCCCCTTGTTCTGTCGCTGGGTGCTGCTGAGAAGAGCCTGGTCCCATCCACTTGGCTATTGTAGTTTTGATATTTATAAGCATTGATGATCCCCTCTCAGTTTTCTCTTCTCCAGGTTGAATAGTCCCTGAATACCTTACCTTTCTTTTTAATTTATTCTTTTGATTCGCTGTTCTTCTTAATAATTATGTATAGCAGAGGAAAATCTGTTAACAAAAATATATATGTATATAAAAAGAATGGGCTTCATGAATTTAATAGGGGGATATCACAGAAAGAAACAAACCTCTCTGTTTTCTTCCCATATGAGTGCTTGATGAATTTCAGACTCCAGACTTTATTACAATTGTATTTACAACTGATAATAATTCAAGTGAAATTAGTCAATTTAGAGCACATGACATAAGAATAACATCAGAATAAGCTCTCTGAGTCCATATACACTATATCAACTATATTTAAATACGCAACAACTTTTCCACAAAAGCTCACATCTGCTACACCAGTTTCAGAGCAACATTTTTCCACCGTCTGAGGGTGTTTTATTTCCAAGTTTTCTTTTGGAGCTCTCAATAGATGTTTTCTATTATCATTATTTTTTTTTTTAACTCATGGATGAGCTGCAACCCAGTTCTTTTTGCAGCTTCCTTTTATTTCCAATTTTTGATTGTATCTTCAATTTTTATTACTGTGCTCTTTATCTTGGCTTTTTTATAATGTTTTCAAAAGTTGTATTAAGTTGATGATAGTTTTATTTTTGTACTTACTACGTGTATTTTTCTTCATTTTATACTTTAGATTTTAAAATCAGATTGTCAACATAGCTCTGAGTAAGTTTAATTAGATGTTGAAGACTAGTAAGTATAACAAATACGTTTTACTTGCAATACCAATCAGTATTTTGCTCTGCAGTCTGTTTCTGGAACTTTAATAATTGCATGTAGATTTATGATCTTTGCAAAGCATTCTGTTCCCATTAGTTCTTGGTAGAGGAGAAGTCCTTTCCAAAACTGACTGGATGACTAAGATCCACATTCCCATTGAATAGTTGATCTAAGCTGAAATTTCCAATTCCATAATCATCATGATAGTATTTTAATGTATCAATTCCATTGCAAAATTAAATATTCTCAGCCATAAATTCAGTCCTCTTTGTTGAGATTATCTATTAATTCAAAAAGTGACAAAAATTAGTTGATGTCATGTTTTTTTTACATTACATTCCTAAATCCTATAATGTTTCACTTCATTTTAACAGCGACTTAATGGACTTGCAAGTTGTTAAGAGCACCGTTTGTCTTTTACTAATAAGGGTGATGGTAAATGCTAGTCTGTCAATTTACGTATGGTGTATAATATTTAAAGGCATTTCCTCATACCTAGATTAAATAATTAAATAGATTGATCTTATTTGTTTTGGCAAACATTGTGGGTATGCTAGATCTGTACTGTGCTACACCTTTTCTCTATTTCTTTGGGAAGAGTCAGGTTTGGGAATATCGAGCCCCAAACCCTTTTGCAAAGTAAAGGGAAGAATTAAGTACTTTTGACTCCATGACAGTATTTGAAAGAATGTTAGTATCTTGAGTATAAACTTTTGCACTTGTAGTACTAAAGCTCTCATCTAACTTAGAAGCTGGTTAGATCTGAAGTTGTGAGATAGGTCAATTACTGGACTTTATAAATACACTGGCACTGAAGAAAGGTTTTCTAAATTCCTGAAAAGGGGGCAAACCTGGCTGAGGTTAAACGCAACACATTTGTCAAGTGAACTTTGGATGGTGACATATACGTTAGTTTTATTCCCAGACAGCTTTGTATACAATTTAAAGCAGTGAGAATTACTGGTATTACGAAGCCTGGTCTAGCACTGTGAATTACTTTTTTTTTTTTTTTTTTTTTTGTCTTCTTCACCATTCCACATATAAATACTGAGAAGCTTGGCATAAAGAACGCAGCCTGAGGCATACCCCATAAAACATACAATGCAATTAAATGAGCAATTTCTACTGGAAATAAAATGGGTATGTTGAGTGGAATATGAATTAAGCCAAGCAGGAACAGAGTCAGACAACCTTTGATAGTACTCCAGGCTCTTCAAAAGAACCCCCAGGGTCAGCGGTGCCAAATGCAGCTGACGGGTCAAGGCCGATCAGTAAAGAAAGATAACTGCAGTTTGCAATGAAAAGCAGGTCATTCCAAATTTTGATTAATGCAGTCTCAGTGCTGTGGTGTCCACTTGAGTGGCTTAGCAAAATAAAGACAGATAGCAGTGGATTAACTCTAACAGTTTATTATTCTGCAGCCATTACAAGCTTCTTTGCTGCATTCACTAGTTTTTCTCCAATTTATGATCCTCCATCTCGCATTGCCGTCTGTCCTGACTTTTGCAGAACTGACTCAGTTGCGAGGGCTGCCTTGTGGACCATGTGCAGGACTACCAAACTGACCTCAAAATAACTTTGGAACAGGGCAAGTCCACGGTGTTCTTGTTGTTACAACTAGTTGATGTTGTCGATGCGTTTATTCTGTGGAGCACACAGCAGAAAGGTGTCCTCTCCCATGGCTGTGTGAAAAGAGAAGAGGCAACTAATGGGATGTTTATTGATAGTCTTTGTCACACCAAGCAAAGACTCAAAGCCTTTTGTTGTGAAGTGAACTTTGCAAATGTCACTTGCCAGCAGCAGGGATCTGATAGATCTAGGTACAGCAAAGAGGCCTACTGTCACCTAAACTTTGCTCTTACAAAAGAACCACGTGATCCCAATCTGTGTTCCTTAGATTTTAGGCATTTTCTGAAGTAGAAGAGAGAAGAGTATGGTGTCAGTTATTCCATTCTGTTCTAAAGTAAGATTAGCCAAGAAGCCTTCAGATGCACACTGGCCAATGTGGGATTGAAGTAATGCTTTACAAAACAAAAAATGCCGATATCAGCGAAGGATAAAATTTACTAACAAATATGAAGCTACTCCAAGAGATTTAAAATACAAATCAGTTTGTTGTTTTTTTTTTATTCCTACATAACTGTGAGTAGCTTTTATTCTGTGGATTTTCTGTTGTTGTTTGTTTTGTGGGTAAAGAAGAAAACTATCTAACAGGAATGGGTAGAGAGCTATCAGCTAGATATTTAGAGAATCAACTGCAGCAGTATTTGTGTCGCCACTGTTCAGAATGTGCCTGATAATCTCTCTGGTTGTATGGAAGATTACAAAAAAAAAAGGTGTAACTTTATGAGCTATGCTGTTTAATGTTGCCAGTGCCAGAACAGCAGGGTTTTCTTGAGGTAATTGCCTTTGTGGACATAGAAATCTTGTTTCTGTGTCCCAGCTTTCACTGTGGCTTTAGTTGAATAGCTGCAGAGAATCTACCTTGTGATAGGAGAAAACTTTATTTTTATGGTGGATTTTCTTACACAATAGAAGTGTTTCAGTGTCTATTCATACCACAGCTGACAGATCAGCCACAAATATGATGTATTTGTACAGCAGCAGTGCGTTGCTGTTGGTATTATGTGAGCATTTATGGGTTTATTTCTGCAGCGTGTAAATAAATATAAAATTCATAGACAGTTGGAAACAGTTTAGTCTCTTCTAAGGCCGAGCAGCAGATGACTTGCTAACTCCTGTGTTGTGAACTTTGTGCATCTCTGCATTTGGGGTGCGTGTGCCATGCGTGTGTCAGATCAGTCCGTAGGGACCACCTTGGAAGAGTCAGAGTAGAACACAGCAATGCAGTCTGTTGCAATGTCAGGGCCGCAGCTGCGGGGGAATGGAAACCTCATACTTGCTTCCTATGGCATCTGTGTCGTGCCAGCAGTCTGATCTGAGAGAAGGAAGCTGGTAAAGGCAGACTGTATGCTATTTATTAGCTGGTGGAGTTGAGCAGTTTCTCTAGGGAAAAACCTGAGATGTCCTCTGAGTTTATTCAGGATTAAAAATCCCAGTGAGGTAGGCACTTTATTGGGGTCCATCCCCTTCATAATCCAACATATTGACCTCTGTGTCATCACTGACCTCCCTACCAAGAACAGAAATATCAGATCTTCCATCTGTGCACAGTACTGTTTATTTTTAGTTAATAAAAGCAAGCCCCGAGTCTGTTAACTATTATCCATTTTCCTTTGCAGAGGATATATCTTACCAGTCATCACTTAGAATATCGCTTTCAGACTCATTTTAGTTTATAGCTCTAAATATTCCTCATTTGCTTTGAATAATTGTTTTCTGTTGAAAATTATGTAGTTGGCTTGTTAATTAGTAAGATATAAACGGGATGCATCACTACATTTGTAAAGCTGTGGTGCCAGCTAGTGGTGAGAGATGACAGAATCTCCAGCTTGACATTTCTGTAAGCATACAGTATATTTTTATCTGCATCATGATAATGTGACATTAAATTTTATTTCTCAGTTACCACTACTTTGTGACAAAAAAAAAAAAAAAAAAAAAAAGCAAAATAAAACCAGCAGCTGCTATCCTTTTCTAGTGGGATTTTAATTGGGTATTGTTTATTTGAAACCTTCCTGCCATTAGTGATGGAATAATTACATCATTCATCACATTGTTTGCCAGTAAAGTTTCTTAGTCTATAATTTCTCATTTGTGAGCATCAGTTCTTATGTGTTATGGACCTGCAGGTGCTGCTTTACCTTGCTAGAATCCTGATTAGAAAACAAACATACATGCAGTAAGGGTCTAGCTGTAAGCAGCAAAAAGATGCTTAGGCAGTCCCTGCAATTGATTCACTTGAAAACACCAAGGAGAGCTCCAGTGTGACCAATACAGGCTAAAACTCTTCATTGATTATACTTACTTGTAACTGATGCAGCTCATTAAGGTGAAAGTCCTATGTCATTAACATGTAAAGAAAGTTCAAACAATTCATTTTTCTGTATTTAAATGAGCTCACAACACACAAAAGGAAAAAAAGCAAGCCTTAAGAATGTTTGTAGAGAAATTGAAAATACATATATATTTTTAATGTTTTTTTGAACAAAGATCATTGACAGGTCATCCTTCCTAGTTTAATTAAGTGAGATTGTGGAAGGTTCTTGAATGCTAATAAATAAAACACAAAGATGAAGCATTTCTTTCATTAAATAGTGGAAGCTGTTTATTACTATTACTTACTGCTAAAATCAATTATTATTACTAATACTCTACAAGTAATTTATAACTGAAGGCACACTGAAGGTTGTAAAGCAGAACTTTTCTTTTTAAGTGTCAGACATAGCCATGAAGGTCAGCTATTGTGAATAAGGACACCTCAGATGAACACAGCTGAACACACTTGTAATAATGTTTGTGAAGACAGACCTAGCGTTAGTGACAGCTGCAAGCAGTAAGCAGAGCTGTCACAGCCTCACCTTCTCTAAATTGTGTCCCTACAGTGGTGTGAAAATACAGCATTGTATTCAACCGAGGGATCTGAAGAAAACAGAATGATTTTTGTAGCAGATTTAATCAACTGATGTAAGCGTGTAGGAAATTTATTTTAAGTATGCAGAACTATTAACCAAGGCAGGGAATAGTCTTCTGTTATTAAAATAGTCTCCTAATAGACTTGAAAGGATCTCAGGGAGCCACTGTGAATGTCTGTTTGCTTGTATGTAGTCAGTTGAAATATACTGTCACAATTTCATTATACTCTTCTTTTTGGCCCATGTTCCATAGACAGTGTGTTTCTGACTGGTGTGCACTTTTTTTTAATGCACATACCTAATTTTTTACTTAAATGTAAAGCCTAGATTTGGGGTGTTCTGTAGGTTGGCATAGCCTCTTGGGAACTACAGAACTGTTGATTCCATAAGGTTTTAGTTCTTCAGAGAACTTATCATGAGTTGTCCAGTTGGGATAGTTCTCGTGTAGTAGATGTGCACTTTGATACCTCTGTAACATAGAGACCAACAAGGAGCATTTTCCAGCTTCTCTTTTTTTTTTTTTTTTTACTTTTGGTGCTTTACATTAGATAATTATCCATAAATGTTGTATTATTATGTAATTAGAGTGCCATATTTATGTTGCAATTTCTTTCTTTTATTTAAAGCTAATTCCACTGTCATTGAAAACAGGAACTTACTCATATTTTTACTAATCTCTTCATGTCCGATGACAATAATTCCATCAGCACTGAGGTTAATTATTCAAGATATTTGACCTCCAAACAAAATAATGTGGAGTTCAGAAATCTGAACACAGTGACCAATATTTGTAATGTTGAAGTGTCCGTTTGAATTGTTCCATACGAACCATTTTTAAAGGTCTTTAAAAGTTTGTTTCTTTACGCTTACTTACTGGATTAACAATAATTTTTCCAGTTTAGTTTCTTTGCTTCTGTGGAACGTTTTGTTATAATAGCCCTAAGATAGTATATTTCCACAGTACTCTAAATGATGGAGCCTTTTGCATCTCATAAACCCCTGAAGTTTATGAATGCATATGTGAAAAATGCTGTGCAATAGGTTAAACTCAGTGTACTTAGAAATTCCAGATTTTTAGCATAAATTTTGATTAAAGAAAAAAAAGTCCAAATGAAGTTCCTTTACATATGCTGGTTTCTTGATGTCTACCCAAGTTCTGTTGAGGCTGAATTTGTTACCACAGTTGATGAACAGGAAAAAAGATTGGTAGAAATTCTGATCTCAAAAGATGTGTGTTTAGAAGGCCTCATGGCAAAAATGCTTCCCCTTTTACAAAAAGACACCAAATTTGAGTACCCAACGGCTGAGCTGTCTTCCCTTCCCTGGGTGTGCTGTTACTGGAGCCTGCATGGATCTGTTTGTCAGAACGTGCAGCTGCCCAGAAGCTGTAACAGGGAGCTGTTATTTTAGCTGACAGAGCTCCTAGTGAACCTCAGCAAAGAGTGACTTCACTTGTCTCCTGTTCACTGCCTCGCTTTTCTCCAAAAGTCAAGTCCTGAACTATTGGACCCTAGGTACGCTTTGGAATGTAACCAGTCTGTAACCCTGTTTTACACAATTTACAAATATAACAAGTTTAAATTAATGCTGGTTGCAACAGGTCCACCCAAACAGTGTCTCATATGTAGTTATAGCAGAAATGCTAAGTCAGGACTTGAGCCAGTAATTGAGCACCTGGTGGGAAGGCAGGGCCAGCCCAGGGGAGCTCAGCTGCATGCAATGCCCCTGAGTGAGTGGAAGGGGTGGAGCCAGGCTCTGCCCTCATTTAATGGTTGGCAGTGGAGCTGAGGAGATCTTGCTTGAGATCCCTGTGTGCATGAGGCCTTCCGAAGGTAAGCAGGTTTTTTTTTTTTTCTTTCTTTCTCTCTTTGTTTTTATGTTTATGGCTGCTGTATTTGTGCTTGTCCTCACTTTCTGTAGCCTAGGACTTTGCCACCCTGCTATTATTGCTGTGCTTTCTGTTGCGTTACAGTGCTAGAATAGTTTACCATATCTTTTAGATGTTCTCAGTATCTGAGAATAGTACATCTCAATAATAATACAAATAATATGATCTAGTGGATTCCACTGTGTTTTTAATGGCAATTTGTAAAACCTTCAATTCAGTGTTGCTCTTATGTTGCAAAATGTGGAAGTCATTGATGTGGCACTTCTCATCTTACCTTTTTTCATATTATTTGACACTCCTAGAAAATAATTTTGTCATTGTCTTTAGAAGCGGAGCACTCACAGCAGATGTGTTTCATGCTTAGCTTTGCAGCAGAGCCACCAGAGGGAGCATACACTACAGTCTTTTGTGGTACAGATTTTGGGCATTTTTCCCCTATTTTTGCAGAGATTGTATTTTCATTTAGTAGTTATACTTATGATACGTGATCAAATATTTGTGCTATGGAACTGCAGTAACTGTGGTGAAAAGCTGAGCTGGCTGTTGTTTTACAATTACAAAATTAACTTTGATTTTGCCAAGTCTTACATTCGTTGCTGTGTGTAATACGAGTAATTTCTTCTTGGACTCTGGAGGGGAGACACTTCCCTCCAAAAAATCCTCTTGCTTTATACCCAAGAATACACTGTTTTCTTTAAAGCCTCATAAATTTAAGGGCAGGTTAAAATGACCACACATACTTGCAAGACCATTCCCTCCATCAATAATGGTACACATTGTGTGGAGTTCACCTGTGTTAAGTAGGTTTGGAGAGACAGTTTCAGTTTTAGTTGGTATTTGAAGACACGTTTTCAATGTATGCAAAGTATATTGTGTGAAAACTTGAGTTTTTGGCTACGCAGATCCTAAAATGCGAAATAGCTCTGAAATCATTCTCTCATTCCCTGTTGCTGTGTTTTGGACCTGCTCCCAGAGTTGACAGCACTTCTACTAGAGATGTCAGACTAGAAAGATGGTTTTTGTTTGTTTATTTACTTATTTTGTACAAACTTGTGTGTTTAAACAATAAAGTGAATTATGCATTCATTTTGAAAATTATGGTGTTTGTGTCATAATTTAAACTTTACTTAAATACTTTTTTTGTATTTAGCATTATTACACTATGTTCTTGGTTAAGCTGGGCAGGGTTGATTATCATTAAAGTGTTATTTATTTCTATTTTATTAAGCCCCTTTTTACATTCATGTTACAGGTTAATTTATACTTTTATTTCATGCACTACTTGGCTTTACTGATTAATATGCCCCATGGCATTCAATAAAGCCAGGCAGTGGAGGAAATAAGAGTGGTATTAATTTCTAACATTGCTATAAATTTGCCTTAATAAAACTAGCTCAATAACACTGCGGTAGTAATACAATGGATGCTTCCAAATTGTTAGCAGAGACACAACTGAAAGAACATCACCTTTTTTTTTTCTCCCCTTGAATTTAAGAATGCTGGGCTGTCTTTTTACTGGTGTTCAAGTCAGGACTACCTGTTAAAATGCTCAGTGCTCCTCCTGCACAGTGTTCTAAAAAGCAGTGTGCTTAAAGGGAAGAGATTATTTTCCTAGGCAATCTGTTCAATTGGAGACAGATACACCCTTTGGATTATTTAATCCTTTCAAATGTTTTGTGGAATGTCATGATCACTGTTACTTAACAAGCTGCTTAAAAATGGTTCTTGACATATCAAAGAAAAAAGAGAAAATTCTGGGCTGTACAGGCAAACAAGAAAAATTAGAGTAATGGATTTTCTCCTACAAAAGGTAGAGTTGCTGAATGTTAGCTTTGGGTCTTCAAACTATTCATTACTGTGGTAATATTTTTTGCTGTATTGTCATTATTAACAATGACAGCTATATTTTCTTCGGGTCTGGACTGTGAATTTTTTTTGTGAAATGAAATTCTTAGGAAAGACCTAGCTATGGCATTCACTCATTTATTCATAACAGCATTCCTTTCTTGCTCAAACTTACGTTGGCTTAACTGAATATTTTTCTTAGTAAGAGTTTTATTTGACCTCAGTGCAGAGTGAAAGCATGACAAAGAAAGTCAGCATACAAAAATCTGAACAAAAGTGTATTCCAGCCAAATCCTCAGAACTTGATCTTGGAAGGTGCATAGAAAAGCCCTTAATTGCTCCTGAAGCCAGTGGGATATGAGCCTTCTCTGCACTTTGCTGGGTCAGACCTTCATAAATCACTCAGCACATTTTACAGGGAATCACCTATGGGGTGAAAGGCAGCAAATGTTTAAAAGGATTAATATAAACATTATATATCAAATGGAACTTATTTTTACATTCAGGCAGCTATGAAAATAATACTGTCATTTTGATAAGTGTATTGGTTAGTTAAAATCAGATAGTCAGCAGACTATATTCTGTCATTTCATTTCCCTAAATAAATATATACATATATGTAGTCCATAAGCTGAGGATCTACCAATACAGATTTGAATTTTAGGCTTTATGAATAATCTTTAGTTAATTTATTTTTCTAAATAGTTACTAAACCTGTAAAGAGAAGTATTATTACCTTATTTACTGTGAAACTCATGTATGTCCAGACGTACCATTTAATTTGCTTATATGGTGATGGTGGAATTTAATTATGGCAAATGACTTCATCTGAGCATTCTGTAATCTTTTAATTGTAAAGCCACAGAAGTTACAAATGGAAGTGATCTTTTCACATGTGTTGGGTGCAGGCAGTTTGGGTCTATGCAATGTGTGGTGTTTTATCTGGGCTGCTTCCCTCTCTGTTTCATTTTATCCACTGTTTTCTCTGGAGAGTGTATCGTTCCTAACTGAAAACTAAATGTCTTCCTGGATTGTGCTTTAACCAGGATATTAGCCAACCATGGGAACAGTGACATTTACAGTGATGTTAGATATGATGTTTTAAATGGAGATATAATCTGTTGTTCTTTGGGGGTATTTGCCAAGTGCTGTGTCAAGCTGGGTAGCTCACTCTAGAATCGTACTTCAAGGGAAGCTCCTGTGTGCTGCTGGATGAGAGGAAATGTGGTTGGCTAAGCAGACCATCAGTAAGATTGTTTGGCACTTACCTAATTTGCCAGAAACGCTGCAAATCTTCACCGCATATCAGAATTGGTGGAGATATGCAGTCAGTGCTTTCCATCCCTCATTGGTGGCTGTAAAAGTTTGGGCTGCTCATTAGCTCCCTGGCTACGGCTGTTGGCCTTGCATGTAGGGCGTATGTGGAAGGTATTCAAAGCATTTTATTCCTAGCTGTGTGTATAAGAAGTAGATGTGATCAGAAGGGAAAACTCACAAGAGTAATTTCTAGTGTTTAACCACCGACGCAAAGCTATCTATCTGTTTTCTTCTGGTATCATTACAGCCAAGTAGCGTAAGCTGCAGCGCTTGCAAAACAGAAAAATGCATATTTGGGCTGTGAGGCATAGCGCTTACAGCATGAAGAGGTATTTTGTTTTCTTTTTAACACTATGAGAGCCACGGGCAGAATGTGTAAGAATGCCTCAGCAGCCGCGTACTGCAAATAAAGCAGGCAGGGTTAAAGCAGTGCTTTTCCCTTTGAGAGACTTTTAAAAAGCAGTCCGTTTTAAAGGGATGTCTGTAAATGAAGGGATTTAATGGAGGAAGGGTAAAGAACTGCCATCCCCTTCGTTATGCTGCATGTATCGAAACAAGGACGTTCGTTTCTGCTTCGACATTTCTCCAAGGCTCATTTATTGATAGGGACAGAATTCATACTTTGGTTTCCTTTGCTCTCCCCCTGCCCCTCACCCAACGCACTTTTATGGAGCGCGGAGAATTCTCTGCTTTCTGTGGAAGGAAATTCTCACTGATTTGCTGTTCTGCGTCTCTGCAATGTTTCCCTCCCCGCTGAATTATGGAATTAAAAGGTGCTGCTTTTATTTACTGCTTGGCAATACGTATTACATATTTTTGCAGTTGGTTCTTTACAGCACAGTCCTGGAAGAGGAACTGTGGTCTAAGCATTGTTGTTCAGTTGGGTGTTTCCAGCCATGCGTTCAGGTGACTTTTGTTTCAGTGGGAATAGATCACCATTAGGGTGACGTTTTCTGGGACCTAGAACCTGAATTTCAAAACAGAGGTAGCCGAGCCCCTGCCTGTGCTGACAGGACTAGTCCAAGTTAAACGCAAGAATGAGGCGAGCATAATTAGGATTATTAAAACGCTTTCTGGACACCTGAGGCAAAAATAGATGTAACGACACAAGTACAATAAGTACAATACCGCGTCTGAGGTGTTTGAAAGACAGCTAACGTATTCCATTGCTAATACTTCGAAAGGCGTCTTTCTTTAGGCCCTCCAGCACGCAGTACATTAGGCACCGAGCCGCACTCCGGCGGCCTCCATTTGCCGCGCGGGCACCGCCGGCGGGAGAGCGCCGTTCCCCGGCCGCCGCTGTCCGGGGGCGGAGCCGCCTCCGACAGCCGCAGCGCCGCTCCCGCCCCGCAGCCGCCAGGTGGCGCCGCGCCCCCGTCCCGCCCCCGGCACTGTGCGAGGCCGCTGCTGGCGCGCCGAGCGCTGCTGCTGGAGCCGTCAGTGTGATTGATGCGGGAATGTTCCTGCCGAGATAAAATATGCAATAAACTTAGCGTTACTCGGCACAATTCTTATCGGATGATCGTTTGCTAGCGGTCATCGTGGGATCGCTGTACTGAGAACTGTATCTCCGTCCGTTCGTTCTGCGCCTTACAGCCTTCGTTCAGCAACAACACGCTGAATGTATTGGATCTCGGCGGTGTGTCACTGCCTTTGGAACAGAAATTATCTGCAAATAGTCGCAGCCTTACTAAGGAGATAAGAAAAAAAAAAAAAAGGCAGTGATAGGGCTGTACGTGAAGTGAGAGGTTTGCATGTAGCTGAAATGTTTCCTTCTTTGCTTTTGCATATTTAAGATCTTGTATGCAAGGCAGGTGTGGAGAGATGCGCTGCCCTGTGTTCTGTTGGTAAGAGCCCAGCTGATAGTTTTGGCAGGGGTGCTGTTTTAAATGCAATCCTGAACACAGCAGATATGGAGATGAGCTTGGGAATGCGTGCATCCATCTGGAGTTCATGGAAACACTTTCATGCGTGGGCTGGAGATGTGGATATGTAAAAGTGAACTCCATCTTTGTTCCTATCGTATCACCACTGCTACTTAGGAGATAACGGTTATGATAATAACAGTGATAGTAATAAGTAGTGTGGAGGGCAGAGGAAAGAATTCTGCTGCTAGTGAAAAGCATCAGACGTTTTGGACTACCCTCTTAATCCATGTAACCCACAGAAATAAGCTGTATATTTAAATTTCAAGCTGAACAAGCACGTTCATTTTCTCTTGCATTTTGAGCAGATGAAGGGCTTTTAGCAAACCTTTCAAGCCTCTTGAGTAGAAGGCTACTTGGAAAATCCTAAGGGAATGTAGGCGTCGTTTGGTTCAGCTCAGCCCAGGTACAGAGTCTGGCTGCACGGTTCAGGCATCCACTGGTATTTGCAAAAATATGGCCTTTTTAATAAAAAATCAATGGGCCTCATTTTATTAGGTCTTCCTGAAATTGATGCTGGGTAGCCACACCATTTCTTTGTATTTAATTAAACTTTTTTTTGTGAAATAAAACTGTCATGTCCAGATGTATTTATGTGCGTATATATATGTAAAAGATATATAGGAGGTCATCACAGATTGGTGCTCTCAGCCTGATGCCTTCACTACAACAACACAAACTCTCACCAGTGTCTGAAATCAAGGCATCTGGTGTAGTATGGACAGCTTGTGTCAATTATAGTTGTTTGTATTATGATCCCAAGCCTCTTTCCAAAAAAATCGACCAACTTTTGTATTTGGGTTTTCAGCTCCTGTTATAATCCTACACAATGAATTCAGTTTGCAAATCTAGGGAATATGTGGGGTTTTGTGGCTTCAGAATTTCAGCTCAAGAGATGCATCTGAAAATATTCTATTTTCCATGGTTATTTTCATCCTGCTCATTGTTAGTGAAAATATGTAGGAAAAATGTGTTTCTAAAATGTATTTCGAACTGTAATAGTTGTTACAAACCAGGGGCTTTCTGTTTTAGACTCTTGAGTACCTTCTTTCAAATTGCAGCTTTTTTTTTTTCTTTCTAGCACCTGTCATTTGAGGGGAAAAATAAAAGTTGGGAATAGAAGGAAAAGATGAGAAATAGATTACAACAAATGAAATAACTCCTTAGGAACAGTATGCTTCTCACCTCTGGGTGCCACTGTTCCACTGTTTCTCGTTCAGTGACCATCTGCTTAGAATTCTATCTCTTAGTGGAGAAATATTCCCAGAAAGTAACTATTGAAGAGATATTGCCTGTATCTCTGGATAATCAAGAAACAAGGTTCCAGTTTACAGATGCTTGTTATGCTTTGTTCTGATATGCAATTTACATACTGAATAATGAAACAGTAAGCAATACACATTTGTTCAGTTCAGTAAGTGGCCTACATTTTGTTTAAAACTTCTCTTTCCTCTATAGTTAGGAGTTGGAATGAAAATCTCCTCTTCTACATAAATGAGCAATAGTACATATTTATTAAGTATACAAATCTACTGTAATCATTCAGTTGATTTAAACAAGTTGTACAATATCAACAATAATTTATTTTATTGCTCACAACCTACTTAATTCAGAAGTCTATTGACTGATATAATTTCTTTTCAACTGCTGTGGAACTGCTAATATTCAGAGTGAAATTAATTGCAGGCTGTGTATTCAGCTGTTCCACCCGATTAATTATATTATGACTGTTTCTCCTGGAAACTCAGGGCAACTCATTGCTAAACAACAGAAGACCTCAACTCTGAACTGCACTGTGATTTCTTTTTAAACTCTAGTTAAATAGGAATCTTCTATGAATGAAACCAAGAGAATTGAACTCCATCATTGCTCTTAGGCTTTTGGGCATCATTTTCAAAATAATAACGAATTGCATTTTAGGAATAAATAAGTACTGTATCTCACCCAGGAAGAAACACTGCTGCTGTCCTACTTCTACCTTAAATCTGAAAGCGTTCAGCCAGCAGGCTTTCCTATGTCTGCTTATAGACAATTGGAAATTCCATGATAGCCTGATAAATAGGTGTGAGCTGTATTTATTTGTTTATAGTTGTCTTTTGTTGAGGGAGTTAAATTCTTTGCTTTGGATAGATATGATGATCTGTTATGTTCTTCATCTCTAACCATTTGACTATCACTTGCAAATGGGCATCTGTTCAAAATGTCAGAAAAAACTCAGACTAAAACATCTGTTAAAAGTTAATTGCAACTTTGTCCCAGGTTCATACGCTTTTCTACCCAGTTTCATTGGAAAATCCCAAGTAAATAGAGCACTTCAAAATAACAGAATTTAACTTTATCCTGGGAAAATGAAGTTCAAGTTTTGGAAGGGGAAACGTGTAATAAAATGCTGTTCAAATGAAACTGGTAAAGCTGTAAAATACGTAAGTGGAAACTTTGAGGAAACTGGCAATGAGAAACTGGAAATCAAGCAGTAATTTAAGTTTCACACAACCACCCTTTGCATGCGTGAGTACAAAGGAGAGACTGGGCACGAATGTGAGTCAGAGCCCTCCTCTCAGGAACTGAAGGGACAGAGATTCCCAGCATCTGTTTCCTTAACTATCACCCAGAGGATACTGGTGGTAAATAATAGTGTGTAAAAATAGAATCAGAAAAGTAGCTCAAAAACAAATGTATTTTGCAGTACTTTCACAGGAGATCTGCATCCCGCTTAGCTTTCATCTATGTTCAGATTAGATGTGTCAAATCACATTTGTGTCTAAACAAATTGTTGTTGAAATTACAAGCATGGGTCATTAGGATATCCCACATAATAGCTAGCCTAATCTGGAGCATAAATGAGAGATTTTTGCTGCTCACATATTCTAATGGTTGCATCAATGTCAGTGTTGTAGAGCAAGTTGTCGAACTTTTTTTTTTTTTGCAAGTGTTTATCACTGCCCTTCTTTTGATATTGAATCAACTCTGATCCAGCAAAGAGACTCCAACTACAAGAGTTTCTATGTATGAATAATTTTAGATATCTCATTGAACTGCAGAGAATTGCAACATCAACAGTGAAAGCTGAGCTAACGATGACTTAGCTTCAAAGAGCTCTAGTGAAATTTAATTAAACTGAGTGCTTCATCTGGACAACAGTATAGAGTTGCAAGAAATTCTTATCGGTGGTAAGAATTCATAATTTATACTTGAGCATGAAACACGTTAGATAATCTTATTAAAATACCATGCCTTATCAAAATGTCTATGATCAATATGGAATTCTCCTCAGTATATCCTATTTGCTATTAATAGACTTTCTGATGGGGGTGTGAGTGCGACTCTGGTACTTCTGAAGAAAACACCAATCTTTTATTTTAGAAATAATGTGTAAATAATGAGATATTCATACGTCTTGTAATATTTTAATAAATGATAGTTACAGATTGCAAGAAATACAGCAGGTTTAATGAATTAGATTTCCAGTTAAGGGAAGTTAACAATATTTAATGAAATTGATCCAGTAAGTTACCATTGACAATTGCTAGTGCGTAGCATTTCAATACATGCTGTTATCAAGAGATAATAAAAATGTTATGTCTGCTTTTAGTGTTTTGCCTCCTCATATTTTGAGGATGTACCTTTTTTGCTCTTGTTTTATTCATCATAAAAGATCATATATTTCCAATACCAGATTTTTTTAAAAAACCTATTCTAGAAAAGTTCATAATTTTAATAGTAGGAGCCCTCAAAATTCTTGTGGTTGAGGAATATTTGATAAAGCAGTAAAAAGCTCACAAAAAGAAGAGAACAATCATACACGCAATAAATACCAAGAAGGAACCACTGTTGGTTAGAAGCTCTCAAGCAGTAAAGGAAAAGTCTTACAGTGATGATCACTGTCATTTTGCTATTTCTGTCATTATTAGAGATAATTTGATTTAAATCAATATCTCAGATGCAGTAGTCAATTGACAATGATTATTTTAAGGAATATTTAATCATCAGAAAATTTTAGAAAATCTTATTTGAGTTTTAAGTAGATGTCTAAATCTCTTTTGCAGAATTTAACATTCTGAAAGCAACAGACTTACCAGTGTGTCTCATTTGACCACAGGCATCTATTACTTATGATTCTCTGCAGCACACTTAGTCCAGAGTCACTCTCCTGTTCATCCTAGTTACCTTTTTAAGGCAGTTTTTCTTATATAATTGGGTTTCTAACCTTGAGGGGAAAATTACATTTTAAAAGAGAACATTTCTAGCATTTTTAAAAAATTCCGAACATATTTCGAGTATTTTTTTGTTTGTTTAATTGGAGGCAGTTTTCAACAGCGTTCTTATGCTAGATGATATTATGCTGAAGTTTGCACTGAGACGGAGGTCTCTCCCTTGAAGAATTTAGGGATAGACTTTCAAAATCACTAGTTGCTTATTGCACATCAACATGTGCAGCCATCGTGCACCATGGCTTCACACACACACATCATGCTGAATAACCAGCTTATGTCAGTGAGAAAACGTAACTGAAGGTTATTCAGAAGTTCCACTGACACAATGATGGTCCAAGTCCAGTCATTCTCTTGTGCTTACTCTGGTTTGTGACATGATCATTTCTAGTAATCTTTTCCCCAGCAGTTGAGTTGTGTAGTGCAGTATTTCAGGTGCAGGTAGTGTTTTTTACTGTATGCTCTTCTACTGTTTGGTATTTGTTTTCCATTTTGGGTTTTGAGTCACATACTAAGGAGTTGTAGCAGCTGAGATTTATTCACTAAAAATTATATGTTTTGTCTTATGTCTGTTGCTGCTAAGAAAGTGTGAAAGACTGAGAAATGTGAGGGAAACAACGCAGTAATATTCAGTAGTCAGGTGGGTTTTTTTTCTGTTATCCTTACCAAGTTTTCTTAATAGAAAACTGAAGAATTTAATCTGCATTATGTATATTTTCAGTATAGTTAGCATGTGTTAATTACCCAAAGCTGCTGCCTCTCCCTGCCCCCTAAATGCTACATGAGTTCTTTCTTAAGTAGAGAGAAAATAGAATTTAAGGCTGCTAGTAATTTGCAACGTACAACTTTTTACAGTTTTCAAAGGACTTTCTGGTAAACTATCTTGCTGTGTTTTATCCCAGCGATCGTGTAGACAGCAACACATTTTTGTATTTATGCTGTTTGTTTTACTATGCTAGCTCTGTTACTGGAATACAGGAATTTGCTGATTCATGCAGTGATGCTTTGCAACATTCATTTTCACACTGCACTTGGTTAGGAAAACCATGTGGCTTTGCATCCGTGGGAAGCTCTGCTCATAGCCCCAAAATCAAGAGCTATGAAATGACTAGAATTGTCTACAGACTTTTTAGTCACTGGAGGCAAGATTTAATGAAGCTGTTGACTGTTGTGTTTGTAGAAGCCATTGTAAGCAATGCTACACATTATTTCTTGTACTAAATGAATGTCTAGGCTTTAGAAGTAGTTTTAAGTGTTTGTTGAATTATGTTTGCCCACATGCATGTACAAGGCGTAGATAAAAATACGTATAAAATACAATGCAAACATCTCTATATAAATGTTATGTATAAGTTATGTAACTCTGAAAGTAATGCCTCCTATTTCCATTGAAACTAAAACAAATACAAAGAGCACAATAACACTGTCTGATAGAGCAAATTCTTAGCTACAAAGCACTGTTTTTCAACAGAGACAGCTTCATTAGCTATGCCTTTTTGCTGAAAGAAAAGCCCGCGTGCCGTGCGAGTCAAAATCTGCACCACTGGAGGTGAACATCTGTTTCTGTTGCCTCTGCCGAAACGTAGCACCTAATGCCTCACTGTGCCCACGTCCATTGCTTGCTACCTGTAAATGTTCAGCAAGCACCAGTGAATGTCAGTGGGCGCAGTACTTTCTTCATGGAACAACTCAGTGACACCTTTGCTCCATATGCACTTCCATGCCAGACACCATTCTGTCAGACTGCCCCTCTGCTGCCATCTGTCACAGCAACAACATGTAATGGGATATTGGTGGGAAGGTTCAGCCTCTATTGTCACACCACCCACATCTGCCTTAGACATCATGGGCCAATACAATAATATAGGAAGCATTACTTTCAGAGCAGCCCTCGTATTAACAATTTAAATAGTTTCTGGAAGATGTATAGGCTAATGGAAATTGGATGCAGTCTCGATACAAAATAGAATGACTTCTAGAAATTCAACCACACAAAAAAAAGCAACCCAGAGCTCTGAAATCTTGAAAACATTTAGATGGAATGAGTGACAGGACCAATGTTAATGTTGAAGAACTTATGTGCCTGTTTTCCCACTGGGTCCTCTGCTACAAGTGAACAGGAAATGCATTGTCCTTAAGTTGTGGGAGGACTTTTATCTGATCATTACTAAAAGACTCTAACACTCTCTTTTTGTGCAAAGCCATTACCCATTCTGAGAAATAGGACATTTTGCCATGGACTTTCCTGGAAGGAGGAGAGAAAAGGAAAAAAAAAAAAAAAAAAAAAAACAACCAAGTGCTCTACTGTAATATTTTCTTTCCGTTGAGGCTTAGTTTTTAAGCTTTTGTTTTCCTAAATCTGAATTATCATAGTAATTAACAATTAACATCAACAGTTATATTTGTAATCCGTATTACCACACTTCACCTGTGGTGCCAAAACAGTAAGGGGTGACCACACACGAAACACCTTGGGGAGGCTGTTAATGCCAGGGAAACTAAATGAGAAGACACAGGACTTAGCATACCAGTTCACTGCTATCAAAACTGAGATGTACTCCTACACCCCTTACCAGCTGCTGCTTTCCCTGCTTTTTTTTTTTTTTTTTTTTTTTTTTTTTTACTGCTTACTTTGTGGCAGCCATAATGCTCAATCCTTGTCTGTTTGAGATTAAGGATTTTTGGACAGGCACAGAGTGTTGCTGACAGTGAGTTAAAATAGTCTTCTTGAGGCATCAAGTAAGCAGCAGAGCTGTTAGGTTAGGCAGGATGGTGCAGTCAGATGAAAGAGCTGGGGGAAGGACTTTGGGATGGGGCTGGGGAAAGACATGGTTTCCCTTTCTGGTACCAAATATAGTACAAGATCACATAAGTTCTGTAGAAGTTAATTATTTTAGCAAGTTGATGCAAAGGGTGCTTAAATCCGGAGCTTAAATCCCGCTTAAATGCGGGAGATAGGAAGCTAAAGATTTTCTCATGTATAACATCCAATCTGAGAGGCTCTATTCAGTTCTGAAGTAAATTTTCCCCCATCTTCAGTTCTTCTGGCTAGTTTTCAAGAAAAGGTAGAAATCTTATCCAAGTGTCAGATTTGGTCAGTAGCCAGCGTTTTATGGAAATATGCATGTAGAAAACGGGAGACAGTCTACCTTGAAAAAAACATGGGTGATAGTTACATCTCTAAAAAGTCACCTTTTAGTAGAGAGGGTTTTGTATGCTGTTTTCTTGTTTGGAAAATTCTGCTTGTGTATACTTCTAGTGTCTCGTTTAGTTTTCGCTTGGGTTTTTATTGGCTGACTTTGAAAAGAAAAGCAGAATGATTGCAGTCTGTGATCCTCACATTCCTGAGGTGTGTCCTTTTATCTTCTCAGGGGTGGTTTTGCGTTATCATGCCAGCTCCTTTCTTGGCCTTTTAACAGCCTACTCTACGTTACAGCTCATTTACCAAGATTTCTATTTCTCAGCTAATAAGCAATTTTAACTTTGTGTTTGCAGGCGAGTTCTTTACAGCACAATAGTAGAGTTTGTGGTATGAAACTTGATTCCCTCTTGAGCTTTACACAGTAGTCTTTGCTTATCACACCAGCGTTCTTCAAAACAGTTAATTTGTTTTAACCAAACTTCTTGGAGACAAACTGCCGTTACCTCAACTTTAAAAGTGCAAAGATGGAGGCATGTGAAAATATGAATTACAAGAATGACTATTTCTGTGAACGGTTTGTCACTGCTGTTTCTTGCTTCTTCAGAGTGTAGTGTTATAAAAACCACTGCGTTATTCAATAGCAAATTCAAAGAGCATTTTCTGTTGATTTCAATTACTCCTGTCATGCATAGAGAACACTCATTTAGTGACCACTAACAAAAATTGCTTTGAGTGGCTTGCTGTTGTATAAGAAATTTGTAGGTCAGAGATAGCATCTAATTTCTTAGGGCAGGTTTCAACTGCCTTAGACAAGAAATCATCCATTCTGTTTCTACTAACTTTTAATTCTTTTAGCTACCTGGCTTAGCCAGGTAGTGTAATGTAACAGGTATGTGTGTTTGAGGCAAAGAAGGTTAAAAAAAAAAAAAAAATCTCAAGTGGGAGATGCAAAACATTACAAGAAAGATGAAAAAAGAAGCCAGTAAATATTAAAGGAAGTCTTCCATGCATGCACATCAGGTAGGGAATCTGAAGAAGACTTAAAAGGCCTTGAAGTTATTTCTGGAAATAGTTGGCTGAATTCTGTCACATGTAGCAAAGTTGCTAAAATGAAGTATAGTGACAATCATGGCAGCTGCACTCCTAAGTGCCAACTCTGAACTGCACTTGAATTTTCACTCTCACTCTGCAGTGGGGATACACCTGCACCCTTTTGTCTTCTGTAACAAATGAAGCAGTGGAATCTCTAATGTCTTCTGTAATGATTCTAGCACAGAGCAGCTCCAAACTGTGCAGCCAGACAGGGGCTCTAAGTGATCCAAAATTCTTTTTCTTTCAATCCTTATCATCCGCTCTCATTCCCACCTGCAGTTCTGATTCTCTCTGCTCGTAAGGATGCTTCTATGTCTTGGGTTGTCTTTTGCTTTAGTTATGTTTATGAACATCTTAGAAGTTCGAAGTCTCGTTTCAATGTTGTGGGATGAAAGTTTTCAGTGAATAAGTCAGCTGTGCCTTGTGTACAAACTTTATCACCTGCAGACTTTTATTAGAGCTGTTCATGGTTGACAAAATTGATGTTAGTGGTGGTTTAGAACAGCCTGTAGATTTTGCAGAAGCTGAACAGTAGTTTGGCTTCTGTTTAATTAGTTCTCAGCCTGCATACAAAATCTAGAAAAATCAATTTATTTCAAGCAGTCACAAACAGAATGGAAGGAAATGTTTCTATCCATAACTCAATTCACAGAGGACGCTTGGATCAAACAGCTATTTTTGTTTGGCTATTTATAGTGACTAACTGTTCTATTAATGTGTCTTGCAGGAGTGGTTTATAGACTAATGGCTGAATCCGGTCCTAATGGAAATGTATGGAACTCTGCTGGCCACCTGCAGTTATAGCAGGTCTGGAACAGGGCCATTCAACTCAGTAGATTAGTGCAGGATGTAAATTGGTGTTGAATTTGATTCACTGTGGTTATTAGTGGTGTGAATATGAAGAAAACAGAGTCTTGTGGAGGAAAAAAAATCAAAAACTAAAACTCAAAAGCAGTAGTTCCATTGGGCATTTCTTCAGTAGGTGTTCTATGAAGTGTTAATAATAACCAATTAATTCTCTGAATGCAGCACATGAGCTTTTTTTAAAAAAAAAAAAAAAAACAAAAAAAAAACCCAAGGTTTTGAGTGCTTGTGAAATAGGTTCCTTTAAGCTCTTTACAAGACACTGAATGTTCAGTCTGGTTTTTAGTGCTTGGCTGTTTTTCTTTGTTTCTCTTCCTGGGAATATGATGTAGGGTGGACTTCTGAGTTTTCTATGTGTAGTAATGATTAGGACCAGCCCTGCCACTGATATTCATTATGGATCCACATCATACTGCTTCAATACCACACTATAACATATAAGAGAACATTTTTGTCAGGCACGAAGTGTAGGTGTAGCAAATGTATTTCTATGTACACGCATTTCTGAGGACATGAAGCCTCGCTTCTTCATTCTATCTAAATCCCTGAATCACAGAATTGTAGCTGTTGGAAGAAAGCTCTGGAGATCATCCAGTCCAACCTCCCTGCTAAAGCAGGTTCCCCACGGAAGGTTACACAGGAAAGTGTCATATTTATAAGAAATGGTACAATCCTTTCTCAGTCTTCTATTGTTGCTTTTGTTTGAGCAAGGAAAAAAAAGATATTACTCTTATGTAACATTTAAATGTATGCCTATGCAGTCAGTACTCAGTATCTGGGATCAGAATCTATCCAATGGCATTCAAGATTTAAAAAAAAAAAATGATTACTGCACCATTTTTAATGAAAGAACGTAGAACATCTTTGCAGACAAGTAATAATAGTTTTTATTTTGCTGTATTTTTAAAGAAAATTGTCAACAGCTGTGATGTAAAATTGGTTATTTCCTGGCAGTTAACACTCAAATTTCCCATAGTGAGATTTGTTTTCATAGCAAATTGATGCCTCGGTACCCTAGGATTAAACTTCTAAATCATTTTAATGAAATGCTTATGTTTCCATTTTTAATTGTTGAAGTAGAAAGAGAACAAAACTACATAACTGCAAATGAGATTGGATTTCAATTTAAAGAGAAAGCTGCTGTCTTAAATAAGTCCAATAGCTCCTGGGAGCCAAAATAATTTTCTAAAGATAATAACTTTGAATAAAAAAAAAACCAACAAAAACAAAACAAAAAAAGCCAGCAACCTCAAGTGATGTATATTTATAAACAGGAAAATCATTTTAATTGAAGAGTTGTCTTTAGAGATCGTTATACTTCCATGGTAAAACAAACTTCAACTTGAATCCAACAATTTCATAGCTTTTGACTGTCCTAGCGTTGTACCCTTATCAGTTGTGATGCTAATAATTTCCCCTTTGACCTTGTCATCTGATTCTGATGATATCAAAGCAAACTTGAGAGATTAACCATATAATTATTGAACAACTGACATCATCCCGTGGCAAGGTTCACTTTTTTCCTTCTGTTCAATTCTACTGTTAAAGTACAGTAGAAGTCCTTTTGTGTTGTGACTTAAATGGTGTCTTTTCTGTAAATGCCGTGTATGCTTATTTCTTTATGAAGCAAAGAAGAAAAAACACTTCATATTATGAATGTGGCTTTTAACACTCCGACTTAACCTTTAGCAAATGAAAAATACAAGGTCAGAGGCAGTTATGCTAGAAAATATTCACCTGGATTATTGTATTGATTTTTTTTTTTAAGTGAAAGCCAGTAGTATATGCTTACTAAACACGTTCATAAGCCCTGATGGCATGCTTCAAACATGAGTACCCTCGCAATCTTTCCCCCTCTTGCTCTCTTTATATTTAGTAAAAAAATAAACTGTTCCTTTTTTGTTGTTTTTTTTTGGGAGGGTGGGGGGAACATAAACGATAAATTTGGTCATATGTGAAGAGGTAACATTCATCTCACACTTCTATTGCTTTTCTGAGGAAGAAACAACAACCCAGAGAATCAGAAGCTTTTCTAACTGCTCTCACAGTGTCAATAGATTCACGTGTTTGAGAAACAAGCAGGACCTTTGGGAGAGAACATGGATTCACGTTTCATATTTATAGCCATTTAAATAATTCTAGATAGTATAAATAAATCTTAAGTAGAAAACAATTTACATTTGTATTCATCTTTTTAAATCTTTAGGTGGTAGGGTAGAGAAGTCTGTAGATAAACCTAGTGACCAGCAAAAGCCATCAGTAAATGCCTACGGACACAAGCAGAAGTAAAACCAGAAATATAGGGAAGAATAAGTTATTTCTGTTGCAACGTAGGCACTAAGATCTTATATCAGTTGGAACTATTTTTGAACTTGACGTGAAGCCCTTAAAACCACCGGTGTCTTTTCTTTGATTATAGAGGTCTTCAGGTCAGTAAAAACTTCAGTCTCTTGTCTCATTCAAATTGCAGATCGCTGTCAGCCAAAGGCTTTCCTAGAATTGCTGAAACATTGTCTCAACACTGATTTGTAGGAGAAAGAAACCACTTGCTGAATCACTGAGACCACTTCCTGAACATTTTAATTTTACGGGAAAAGAGAATAGTCATAGGATATTGAAAACAATAGGCTCGGCAGCTTTTTGCTGGGGGAAATTTGACAATAATGGCTTTTGATTTAGAAACTTATGTGAAAATGTATCTTTCTATAGGGAATCTAAGAAGGAAAACGTCACTGAAGTTTCTTCTGCTTTTTTTTTTTTCTACAAAGTCAAATTTATAACGTGAGTATTCATATCAGATATATAACTGTGAATCTGAAATGTGCAGTTCCCAAATATTGCCCTAAAATATTGAATATTTCTTATTTTTTTTCTGAGAAAAATAGCGAGTACCCAAAGCAAGTTAATAGCAGGATTTCTTTCTTACCTCATTTAGGTTATATTCTCTAGAAAATGTAAAATAAATGAATGAAGAAATCTGGAATTATGTCTGTATCCATTTATAAAAAATGCTTGTCTAATCTCAGATGAGACATGGATTGAGTAGCAGATTCCCAAAATTGATTAAGTGTTTTGATAATTTATTTAGAAATTGGCTATAAATATTAAAAATGGTAGATTTTACCACTGAATGTTTTATGTTATGCATTCGTGAGAAAAAGGGAACGTGGAAACACTGTTTCTGTTGATATAAACCACTTAGGTAATGCAAAGGCATGAGTTATAATATGATGATCAGCTAAAGCAGTCAGTGACTAAAGCAGTATCCACGACTATCAAAAATCATTGAACTGTAAACAAGGGCTTAGTCCTGAGAAGTGTGATCAAGTGTTTGTTTTGCTTGTTTTAAGGTTAATCTGAGATTACTGAATTGATGTACTCAGACCTTGATACCTATATCTAAGTTAGGCTTAATTCACTTTCATATGCCCGATGTTCTCTAAGAACATGTAAATTCTTCATGTAATGCCCCTGCATATCATGATATAAGTGATAGTTTGCTATTCTTGTTACTAAAAATGAAGGCTCTGTGCAGAAATTTACACGATACTGAAAGGCTAGGCTATAAACTAAGCACTAATGAAAGTAAAGCAATGGGCATGAGAAGCAAACACTTCCAGCTTTATATATGCAAGGATGGTTTTTGAGATGACTGTTTTGATTCAGGAGAGGGAGAACTGCATCATGCATGATAGCAAGTTCTGAGAGGACGTCTGAATGCTAGATGATAGCCAAATGGAATGAAATATTAGAAACTATTAGGAAAGGAAGAGAATCAACCTTTTTTTAGAGCCATCGTGCAGTTACGCCTTCAATACTATTTGCATTTCTGATCCCTTCATTTAAGATCAAAATAGTAGAAGTAGAGTTGTAGAATAAAACGGGAACGATAATTAAAGGAATAACTAAATTAGGATTGTTCAACTACACAAATAGTTAATGGAGAGAAATACGGTAGGTGCCTTTAAAATCTTGAGAGGCACAGAGAAAATTCATAGGACCCGAGGTATAGGATGGCAGACTTAGAACTAAGACTTCTCATGCAGTTTAACTTGGCTTTGAAAATTTTGGTCCTCGGACATTGTGGTTGCTCAAATTTTATCCTGGTTTAAAGAGCAATTAGATAAATATGTTGAACAGAAATCCATCGAGGACTATTAAACACAAATATTACCCATAGTTCAGGAGTCTCTCTTGCAATGCTGGGAGCTGGAAGAATGTACAGTGAAGAGAAAAAATTTCCATGAGGTTGTTACTGGATGAAACTGAGTTTTATACTTAAAGCTGTCTTCATAGAATCATAGAATCCTTAGAGTTGGGAGCAACCTCTAAAGGCCATCTAGCCCAGCTCCCATGCGATGAACAGGGACACCACAGCTACATCGGGTTGTCCAGGCCCTGATCCAACCTTGAAAGCCTTCACAGATAGGACATCCCCCACATCACTGGGCGACCTGTGCCAGTGCCTCAGCACCCTTTCTGTAGAAGACTTTTTCCTTATATCTGACTTAAATCCACTATCCCTGAGCTTGAATCCATTTCTCTTTGTTCTGTTGCCACAGACCCTGCTAAAGAGTCTGTCCCCTTCTGTCCTGTAGCTCTCCTTTAGATACTGAAAGGCTGCTCTCAGGTCACCTCACAGCCTTCTCTTCTCCAGGCTGAACAGCCCCAGCTCTCAGCCTGTCCTTGTAGGGGAAGTGTCTATTCCATGGACTCATGGAGCAATTAATTTTAAGGTAGTTGCCTTGATGTTTCCTTTAACAAACACAGACTTAAAAAAGAAAAACAAACAAAAGAAATGTAATATAATTTGTTACAGTACCAGAAAATCAAATGATAACGAGATTCATGATTGTATGTGTATGCAGCTGTGTCTTTTCTGATAGCACTGTCACTGGATGGCATAGTCTGGTCCAGTGGTGAATCAAAGCTGGTGGGCACAGTAAAAAGACATTCAGATAAAATCCCCAGACCTGGAAGTCCTCACTCACTCTGTACCTACTCTACCTCTGTCCAAGACAAGGACATAATGTCATATTTGTTCATTGTTCCTGTGACTGAAATCCATAAGTACAGTATCACAGTATCAAGCCCATCATGTCTCTTTAGTGGATAAGCCGTGCAATAGACGAAAATATTTCAGTCTTTATACAGAGAGAAACAAAGGAAGGTACTGAACCTTTTTTGGAGTGGTGGTACAGTTGTTATCTGTATCCGACACTAGAATCTCCAGGGGAAAAGAAGTAATCTCCTCTCAAGTGAAACATGTATCTGCCTGCTTTTTCTCCGGCTCTAATGGATAGCTAAAGGAAATAAACTGACTCAGCAATGGTACTTTGAGTTTCCTTTCTCTTCTCCTGCTGCTTCTGCCGATTGAGAATTAGTAGATAAATAGTTTGATTAAAATCTTCTGTCTAGATACAAACTGTAGCACTGATTAAATGGATCATTTTGCCGAGGGAGATGTAGCTGAATTGTCCATTTTTCATTCAAATGCTCCAACTTAGGGGAGTAGCTTCCAGCTCTAAATATATTGAATAACCTGATGAAGAGAGTATGAATGCAGATACACATTTCTTATTAGATGAATGGAATTGCTTGACTAAACAAACAACAGCAACAAAAAAAGGGGCTATTTAGATTTTTTTTTAAGATGAGTTTGATATAATTCCACATGACAGTGTTGATTAAACACAACAAAAATTCAAGGTACCCACATTAAAGCATTTGTACAGCTCTCTTAAGGTTCCAATACAGAAAAGCAGTGAATAAATAATTGGATAGGGAAAAAAGGCAGAGAGAGTAATCAGAAAAGAATTATCATTCAATCATAGTTGAATGGAAGTCGTGTCCCATAGGAATCAGTAGTTGAGCCATGTTCATTCCACTCTCTAAAAAGATTATGACATAAAAGTAAAGCAGAAAGCTTTAACAACAGAAGAAATCATGCATGCATAGTTTAAAAGTACCGTTTTGCTAGGTGGAATACGTTTTACATAGGAAATAATTCTTTTGAAAATAATGAAAATTTACATTTTGTACTTGTTGCTCTGTTTATTTCAATTAGTATTCATTCTGATTTTCTTAAATATATGGCAACGTATAATGCATTATAAGTGAATTAAATAGATGTATTTGTGTTTATTAGTCATGAGGTTTTAAGTGGTTCTCCAGATTTATAACAGCTTTAAAATGGATTCATGGAATTTTAATGCCGAAAGAGATGGTTATGATTATCTAGTTTGTCCGTAGACCGTTTCCACTGGGGATTCCTCTTTGACTCTGACTTGTGGCTGAACTACAGTAAATTTTGTAGAAAGGTAGTAGCAACAGAATGTGAATGATTTGCCCATTTAGCACTCACAATTACAATCTTAAAGCACCTTACATGTTTTTCACATGCCTGATTATTTCCATTATTTCTTCTACTAAATATTGAATACATTTGAAGGCTCAGGGTTTACTTCATAATTAATTGTTTTATTTATTTATGGATATTGCAGTTTTTAGCATAGAAAAGCCAGTTATTCACTCAGGCAAAATTAGTAACAAAATCCCTTATCTATGTTGATTCTGGCTTCACTCAGTGTCTCTCCTCAAAATATCATTGTGATTAAAGTTATATAGTTAACATTCAAATAGTTTTTATGGGTTTGAACGAGTGGATGAACTATTTGAAGGGAAATCTATCTAGAAACAGCGTAAAATGGAGAAAAAAGAAACGAAACCAACTTGCCTCATATTAAGGAGGACATAGCATAGACACTTGGGCATTTAGGGTTAGCAAAGAAAGCAAAGAATCTCAGAGCTGAACGTAAACTGTACTTGCTTGTTAATAATTGTGTGGCAGCAATTTATCCAGCAGTGTTAGAAACCACGCAGTGTATTACACTTCTGGTGGTTTTTGCCAAGAATTTCAAGGAAGTCTTAGAGGTCAGTGCAAGTCTGATTGTCGGAGATACAGGAAATGAGAGAAGTGGGATTTGTCTAGCAGGATTTTTGTAGGAAAGTGCTCAGATTTTTGAAATGCTTGTTGCAGTAAAGAGAAGATATAGCAGCTATTCTAAGTAGTATCTCTTCAAGGATGAAGCTTAAGAAGGAGTCAAAATCATGAAAAGATGTTATCGCTCAGTTACTCTGAGAAGTAACATTTTCTTTTGCAGTGATACCAGGAAGGGACGGTATTGTGTTATGCTAGAGTTTAACTTCACACTTCGGTCACTGCTCACTGTGGTGGGCTTTTCCCCACGTTGTTTCATGTGTATCAACTTGGGGGGAGGGAGGCGTCCTGACATTAGTATTACTGGCAATATCTAGTGCTGTATGTTTCTTATGTAACTTCTCATTAATGTGGGACGTGAATGAATGGTGTTCCTTGAAGTGCAGAGATACTTGGAATCAGCCATGGTGACAAATGGCTTTGGACTTGTTTTATTTGTAGCACTGGTTTTGGCCTCTTAAAAGATCAGCGGCTTAACCTTACACTTCTGCTCAAGTCAGGAGAGGAACATTAGCGTGTGTCAGAGTCGTGTTGTCCTGTAACGACTTTCCTTAAAGATAAAGGATCTACTGCTACACGTGTGTACTGACCTTCCTCTTTCTGAGCTTTAGGCCTGTGTGACAGGCTGAGATTGTGGCTTCAAATCTTTATTACATTTCAAATATTTCCAAGTGCTTGTGTGTAAAGGGTTCACAGAATGATACATCTGCACAAAACGATAATTTAGTAGCAGAAGTCCTATACAAAATGACCAATTACTGGTTAAACCGTAACCCGGAATATGAAGAGACAGTGTTGCTTGTGTCTTCAAAAGTGAATTAGCAGTTCCTGCCTCACTAAGAGATCAATAAATGTTGTGATGCAATGGAATTAATTTATTTCCCCTCTACTGCTGCCAGTGAAAAGAGAAACTTCCCTCAGTAATGCTTCTTGCATTGCCTACTGATCTTAACCCTACAGTTACATACTGAGCTGTAAGAAGCTTCTTTTATTTATTATTTGAAGAACTGCAAAATCGTGTTTTCCTCTGTGGTAATTTCAAGTAAGTAAACATAGAGGTCCTGGCATAATTTCCACTCATATGAAAAGGAAGGAGATACACATAGCTTAATTTTTATATTTTACATTCCAGTGTTTTGGCTGCTCAAAATGATTGTCATTTGATTTCTTCTGACAAGGCAACCAATTAACTACACTTTCCGTAAATATTTATTGGCATCTGAGTTATATGTGAAATTCAACTCAATCCAAAGATAAATCTTCAAACTGTGAAGGCTTCAGGCTTTAGCTGTAAACTGAGAAATAGGGCTTAGCACACAGTGTGCTAATCCCACTCTGATTGGAAGTTGTAAATTTTCATTTCAGCACCACTGGGTCAGTTTGAGTTCAGTTATGCTGCAAAGTGAAGCACTTTACATGTTACATTACCACTGCATGTTAACTCATTCTTTCTGTACTGGAGAACTGATTACCAGCTGTTGTTTGTGGAGTAAACTCTCACTGAGCATGAGAGTCCAGAGAAGCTAGAAATAGCATTTGGGGAAGGACTTGAGAAACTAAATGGAGATGACTTCAATTTTAATTATAAATGTTTTTAATTATTCTAATATTTTCCATTTGTAATAACACAAAAATAGTTAAAATTAATTTTAATAGGCCATTTATGAATGTGTGGCTGTTTCTTGCTAATATTTGGCATGCATTGCATTTGAATCCTGGTGATATCTCTGCTTTTAAGAATGAGAGGTGAAGAATTTGTAGTCAATCCCCAGTGGTATCCTACAGTATTTGAACATAGACAGCAACCACCTCTAAGGTACATGGAATTAGAGTATGTCTGTTTTGTTGCAGAGTTCTACTTCTCTTGAAATAGTAGGGTGGTTTGTTGGTGTTGGGTTTGTTTGTTTGTTTGTTTTTCCCCCAGAAAAGCACTGCAGCATTTCTCTTTGTTACTTTGAAGAGGAGCTAGTGTTTTACTCTTGCTTAAGAACCACCTTACAGTTGCCTAATTCCTCAGATTCTGTGGCCATCCAAAGAGGCAAAAGTTGGAAAGAAGCTTGACAGGTGTTGACATTCATAGCAATCTGATTCTGATTTGGGAAGAAAGCTTACAATATCATCCCTTCCCTGGGGCTGACCAAGAAAGGAACAGGGTCTGGTTGTAAAAGGACTCTCTGAAGTCTTGACCAAGTAACAAACTATAGGGAAACTATTCGTTTTGCTCTCCATTAAGTTTATATTTTTACTTCATCTCTCTGCTATTTGATTTTAAGATGTTTTTTAAGTGTTTGAATTTCAAAAGCTTACCAGTTCCCTTACATGTGGCTGAAACTAGATTTTAACTGATGCCTACTGTTTCAAATGATGTCTACTAGATTTGTTCCCAAAATGCTATTTGTGTTTTAGTGAAATGATCTGTAGCAAATTTAAAAATTCATGCAAGAAAGACAAATCACTTTCTCAGACTAAAATTCATCTATGGTGATGCATCATTGTCTTTTATACCTTCATCATCATATCTCATACCAACAATTTGCAGATTTGTGCACTACTCAGAGGGTTTAGTAAAGTTTATTTTTTGGTGATTTATGAGTTGCTCTCTGCGTCATCCTGCAGAAGAAAGACCTGCCTTTCTCCACTATTATTTACATCGTGTCTTGTAACAGGATCTATTTCATATTTAAGTAGAAACTAAAGGCTGAGCTCAGAGAATGGTAATTGGTCCACTTGGAGGCCAGTAACGAGCAGTGTACACCATGGATCAATACTGGCCCATGTTGGACATGTTTAATAATGTTCCCACTTCTCTACTCAGAACTGGTGTATCCACATCTGAGTGCCCTGTCCAATTCTGGGGTCCCCAGTATAAGAGCTATTAAACTAATCCAGTGATGGGCCACTGAAATGATTAAGGGACTGGAGAACTCTCATATGAGAAAAGGCTGAGGGAACTGGGATTACTTAGTATAGCGAAGAAGGGTATTTCGGTAATGTATGTAAACATCTTCCTTCCTGTCAGATATTCTGTCACTGTCAAACACCTTCTGCTTTGCAAGAGGTTGTGGGCAGAGGTCCAAGACACAGGAGATTTTGTCCAAATGTGTGATTGGCTGAGCATTAGCATAGACTGCCCAGAAAGGCTGTGGAGTCTTCATACCTGGAGATACTCAAAAGCCATCTGGGCAACCTGTTCCAGGTGGCCCTGTTTGACGGGGGTGCTGGACAAGATGATCTCCAGAGGTTCCTTCCAACTTCTATCATTCTGCACTTCCGTGAAGTACTCATTCAAGTTAGAATTATTCAATTAAAATGACTAAATAAACAAAACCAAAAGCAATACCCTCTCTGAGGGGGGGGGGGGGGAAAAGCGTGTAGCTTCTATGAATATTTGTTGTGTTGCTTCACCACATATTTTGACAGAGTAGTGGGAAGAGTAAGGATGTGTACAAAATACTCATTAGCCTTAATTCATCTCCTTTTTTTTTTTTTTCTAACTGGCTAGTAGCAGTAGAAAAGACAACAGACCTAGACATTGTACCTCAGTTGTCAGAATTTCAGCTGTGTAATAGCAGTCTCCCTCAGTTGAGGATTTGGCACTGAGAGCATCAGGAAGTGTTTTTAGCAAGATAAATATTTACTTAGCAATATCTCCGTTACTACGAACTATAAATAATGTCAGCCTAAAACCATGTTTACCCTTGGTCTGGCTCATGATGCTGGTCAAAATTCTGTCTGCCGCTGTGTGAACTGTTTGAAAAGAGCCAGCCACACCCGCTCTGGTTAAAAAAGAAATACAGTGAAAAAATTTTTCCAGCTTTTCTGTGTTCTTTTTCTTTCTGTAATCTTTGGAAGCTGGTGGAGGAAATCTTTTGCATGTACGGTAGAAGCTTGCAGAGAACTTTATAAATAGCCTTCTTATTTTAATTCTGCCTGGCTTTTTCTTGGTTTAGAGAACCTGGAGGCCAGATGCTGCAGGGAGAATTGACTTCCTGGAAATAACCCAACTTTGTTTTTTTTTTTTTTTTTTTTAAAAAAAAAAAGGAAGAAAAAGAAAAATACTCTGCAGAGAATTATGAAGATCTGGCTTTCCAAAGTTTGGAATAATCTCATCAATTTAGAAACAAAGCACAATCACTGATAATTACCATATTCATCTATTATAGTAAATGAAATAGATTATAGATAAAATATTCTTCTAAGCAGTGAATAACCGAAACAATAACAAGTCTGCAGTTTGAAGAAGAAATATGTAGGCAGGTAGGCGCTTCTTGTTATTAGCTGTCTCACTGATATTAAGGCAGCTAACAGATCCCTTTTAATAAATTGTCTTGCTTAGTGGTAAAGTTCTATCATTTCATTAGAGGGAGTCATACTTCTGAGGATAAGATGCCTCTTAGAAGTGGTACCACACTGTTGAGTGGTGGTAGAAGCAAAAATGTACTAGCTGTGATGGTTAGATGTTACTAATTTTCTCCTTTTTTTTCTTTTTTTTTGGTGACTACTACCTTAGGCATTTAGGATAAAAAAGCTGGCTTAACTATGCTCCAAGAAATCATGTGAATAACTTTTGAATTCAATTAATGTATAGAAAGATGGCATCAACTTATGGAAACAAAAACAGATGGGGTGATTCCATGATTTTAAGTCAAGTATCTGCCATTTATATTAGGAAAAAGTTATGAATTTACAACTGCTGTAAGTCCTTCTCATATACTTTTTTTATTTCACGTTTATGGGTCTAGATGAAAATCTCAGATATTAATGTACACTTTCAAATGTATATTATCAAAATAATAGCATAAGCAAGTAAACATGTTATAACAAATAAGTCAGTAATCAAACTGAATTCAAGAGGGCTATGAATGAATCTGTTAGCCTTCAAAGCTGCACAGAAAGGCATTAAGGCAAATGATGAAGGTGATGCAAGGGTTTTTTCTTTTTTGTCTGCATCAGAACTTTGAATGAGCAACTTATGTTTAAAATAAGCTCTCAAAAAGCCTCCCTAGTTAGTGTTTTTACAGTGGCCTTTCTATAACTGGTGAAGGACACAACTATCTGTTCTGCTCTGGGACAAATGACTTAATGTGTGCGGTAAAATTGATTTATTTATGTTTCTGGGAAGTGCAGTCTATATAGGTTTCTTTATGTCTCACAGCTGAAGTTTCTCCATGTGTAGCAGCTGTTGCATTAGCTAGTGATATTCTTCTTGCTCTGTTAACACAGCCTTGCATAGAACTCACAAAGGCTTAGGTTGAGCAGAACTTCAGATTGTGTAACTTGGAGTAGATTCTCTTAAGCTTGTCAGGAGAGATAGGTTTGGGAGTAATGGTATATCATGCCAAGCCCATGTGTGCATAAACAGACCACCTGTATGTTCACATGATGATAAGGGAAGAAAAATTAAACAATTGTTTTTAGAATATGTTGCCATTTCTTGTGCATTGTTTTCTTCAGGAAAATTGCTTGCTCATTTTTTGCTGTTCCTAAAATTCAACCAAAGAATAGATTTGTCAGATACTGATGGCAGTAGGAGCTGTGCAGGTACCAGTGATTGGCTGGCCTATCCAGTGACTAACATTTTTCACTTTTTACTCCTGTAGAGGGCCGTCAGTGGGAATGGAGAGGCACTTGTTTTGAAGTATTGTGGATAAGGTCAAAGACCACAGTCGTCTTTTATCTGTTCATGACTTCCTGGGCTGGCGAGGGAAGTATTTGTCTCTTTCTGTGCAGACCATAAACAGGCTTAAGAAAGTCATACAGCTCACTCCTACCTGTAGCTTCCTACCAGTCCTGAAAATTCTACTGATGTATTTACCTATCTGGTGCTTTCAAAAATGCATAACATCAGCTTGGCCCTCACTGAGGGATCTGCTTCCTTTTTGATATTTATCATGGGGACTACTGCTTTTTTTAAAAAAAAAAAAAAAAAAAAGCGAATAACACCAGCGATATCTAAACTTACACCAACTTTTAAGTCCATGACATTTACTCCTTGGTAAGAAATGAAGGAAGTTACTTGCAGCCCAATTCAGAACAGAATTTATTATCTACGTCAGTGGGTTTTAACCTAGAGATGTAGAACTACCCTATCTTTCTTTTAGAGTTAATTTGATTGAAACAGTTCAGCTTTTTCTTATTCTTTTATGTTCTTCTTATTTCTTTATTCTAATAGTGTTTGATTGATATCTTAGCTTTTCTATCATTTGAAAAATGATAGGAAAAGTTCATTCCAATTGTTTCAAATGATAGAAAAAATAGGATATTAGGAAATCTTTAGTATCTTCTGTCACTGAATGTTGGCACATTTCAAATACTTTGTGCATTTCAAGTTTCAAAGACGAGTTTCCAAGTTTCAAGAATAGCAACAAATTCAAGGAGGATTTTTGCCTTCCTGTCACCTGGTTCTAGGTGAAAAATCTAGTGTGTGTATTGACTGGTCAAGTTCTTTGTGTCTCTGAGGAATTTATATGAGAAAACTTTGAGAGCTTGTAAAATAATATATGTCATGTACCTTGAGTAAGACCATTAGGCCAAAAAGTATTTCTGTAAATGTTTACTAGAAGTATTAGACAGAGTGTCATATTGAGCTTGGAAGAAGATCAACAATTTAAAGTATCACAGTACTTTTTAATAATCATCTTGGGACTCTTTTACTACGTGTTATATTTTGTGATCGGGGTAGTTATTATTCTTCCTACCCTAAAGCTCAGAATGGAATATAATCAATTAAAAATCTTAATTCCAAACTCATTTTCCTGCAGTACTAGTAAGCAGCTCAGTTGTAATTCATTTCCATACCCATCTCATGTGCTTTACATCTGAAAGTTTGGCATATGCTCTCCTCTTACAAGGCCTAGTGACTTCTGGAAATTCAGAGCAGCTAATGAATTTGCAAGTTTTCAAACATTCCCATTTTGATACCTTGAAAAAAAAAAAATTTTACACTATGCACTTGAAGAAGGAATCCTTCCTTTTTACGTATGAGGTCTGCATACAAACTCCTACTAAATTCTGTGATCACAGAGGCCACCTTTAGGAAAGCTGTAGATGTAGACATTAATAATAAAAACCAAGCTGTTGCAATAAATAGTTTCCATTGGCATATCAAAGGCAGAGAACTGCTTTCTGTTTGGTTTGTGTGAATTGTTTCTATCATCTTCCTTGGTTCTTGTTTGTAACAATTGCCTCATGGAAATTAATTCTTTTTTACAAAAGGAAGTGATATTTTGGGGTGGAATTATTTTCAGAAGTGAAAATTATCACTGTTAATTTTTGCAATCTTGAGATTAAAACTTCTAGATTTTATTCCTACTCCTTAAAGACGGTATTTTCTGTTAGGTACTTTTTTGAGCTAAATATGTTTGAACTAGATCATACACTTAAGTGGAATAGGCAAGAGATTGCATTTCTGACTGAAGAATCTTGACTATATCACTGATAATTTTGATCTAACGCTCCATTAAGTTAAAATAATTATTTTTTTCTTAACGAATCATAAAGAATGGTAGGGGAATATAATATATGCAAATTTGTGGAAGACTCAGTACACTACAGACTTATAAAATGGCTGCAGTGCAGTAAGGAAGTGTTAGGGTTAATCTGTTGCCATCCATCTTTACTTTTATTCCACTCCATTGCAACCACAAATATGAAATAGACAGATGTTTGTAAAAGACTGGAAGTAATCCAGGCTACAATGGTTGCTGTGGATAGAAAGCTTAAAACTTTTGGCTCAAGTCTGCAAGAAACTGGGGAAAAAAAGTAGAATTTGGGCTCAGTGACTGATGGACAAAACACAAACTAAACTGATGAACTGTAAAATAAATTCAGATAGAGAAATGTAAGATTGATACAACTTTATGAAAGTAAGGAACTGGAGATCTTGAGATCTGTTATTTGTTGCTAAGGCTTATGGTGTTGAGAGATAAGTAATTTATCACTCATTTAATATTGTGTGGTGAGATTTTCTATGCCGGTATTGGTCAGTTGAACAATATAAATACAGTATTGGAGGAATGGGCAAGTCTTAGCATTAAGGGATAGAATGTCATAATTCTTATGTAAATATGAGTCGAGAGTTCAAGATTCAAAAATCATATTTTAAAAATCTGTGCTATGGTCCAGTATTTCAGCTTAAGTAAGTGTTTGTGATCGTCAGAATGAGAATAAAAAATACGAGCTTGGAACATTGCTCACCCTCTCTTGCCAGTGTAAGGATAAGCATAATTCTTTCTTTCACCTCCCCTACACCACTGATTTTTTTGGCCAAAGACATGGAAAATTTATCTACCTTAAGAATACAGGAGTGTCTTTGTAACAGTTGATCTATTCAGCAATCTTTATTAACCAGAACCATTTCTCAGCTATCACATGTTGTGATGGTGAGTTCCATGAAAACTTCAGCTACGGGCTTCTATGGCGTTAGAAGTGTTACTGCCTAACTGAGCTACTCTCTGGAACTTTAAAAGCCATCTTCAACAGCACAGTAGAGCTTTGTCACCCTTGCTAGTGCTGTATACTTGTTTGGGTCAGGAAAATGTGAAAATTTTGGATAGAAAATGTTCCAGCTGGTTTTGCTGAAGTGTTTGTGGAAAAATGCTTTTTATTTTAACTTTGCTGTTCTGTAGCAAAATGTAATCTAGGCTTTTTACAGATCATATTCTATAAATGAGAAAATACAAGCAGTAGGAACATATATTTGTAGGGAACTTCTACATCTTGGCTCCTTACTATTTGTTCTTAACTGTTTTTCTAGTACTAATGCATTATTTTATTATGTGCTCTCACATACCTGTAAAGTTTTAGGTCAATAGAGCTGGAATCCGGAACTGTTTGTTTTTCTTTTGTGACAATGCCTTAATTTTGTTAGAGGCATTTCTTCCATTATAGGGAATAATGGAAGATGGAATGAAGATGGTTAGTTATCCTGGAGGGTAACATCTTTTATGATTAGTAGATATTTTTAGAAGAGACAGAATGTTCCTTCAATAGAGCTCGCAGATTTTTTTCCAGAAGAATGGTGCCTTTCTGATGGAACAAAAATGTTCCATAGGAATGTTCATTCTGTCACAGCTATCAACAGAAAATGGGCACGGAGGTGAGCTTTTATTTTCTTGCCAGGTTTTGTACCAATCAAACAGCTTGTCAACAGCTGTGTGGCTCCTTTTCTAGACTCTCTAGGCTTTTTCTCTAGCCTGGCAAGTTTTCAAACTGCTCAGTATCCCAGATCATCGCTTGATGAGTAGTTAGCTTTTTCTCTGGCTGCTTGTATGGATCCCAGATTAGCCAAGATTTGCCGAGTTTCTAAGTGCCTTGCTAACAGGCTTTCTTCTCTTCTGTTCAGCTCCTCACATTCCATTTCCTCAGACTGTCTTGTTCCTCATCTCCTTGACTGTTGAGATGTGGTTAATGTGACTGGCATGTTGTCTATCTAGCTGGCTCCCTGTGGCTAACCAAGAACCCAGCTGGCTTGCTTTCCAGAAATTGCTCCTAGCTGCTTCTTAGTTTAGCTGTTGTATTGGTCCTATAAGGTTACCATTCCTGGTTTTCTGTTCAGTCATCTTTTCTGGACTTTTTCTGGGTTTTCTTACAAGGTAGCATTGGTTTTTTTTTTTGTTGTTGTTGTTGTTTTGGTGTTAGTTTATATAACATTTAAATATGATCATTATTTAAATCAATGTTTTTACAAACAAATCTTAAGACTGGCTACTGGTCTTCAATGAGCAGGAGATTTTTCTAAGGGAATACTGAATTTCAAATTTAATAACCTAAAAACAAACAAAAAAAGATATAGAACATCTATTTATTTTTTTTTTTACTAGCTGCCATGTTTTATCCTGTTATTAAAGCCTCTTTCTCCCAGCAATTTCTAGAGTGACTCACGTGAATCAGAGGTGACTACCTCTTCAGAGGTAACGTGGCATATACCCATCAAACAAATGATTATCTTAAGAAAAAGACTCTTCTGTTAATTAGAAGTTGTATCAATATTTGTGCTGAAAACAAATGCCAAGCGGAATAGTGCAGAAGAGGTATTTAAGATAATGGAATTTATTTTAAAATGTCTTGGAATGTAATCTAGCAACACTTAAAAAAAAAATTGTTATCTTGCCATGTCTGGAAGGGAGAGGCAGAGCTCTAATTTAAGAGTGTGATAAAGCCCACGTGATACCACTGTTTAGAAAATTCTATTCTTGAGCTTTCTCTATTGTTTTTTTCACTGATCTCCTTTCTGGTAGGGATGCTATTCTTTACCTTGTTCCTGTTGTTTTCTCATATTTTGGTCACTCTTCTCAAAGCCACTGAGCTTGCTGTTGCCTTCTACTAGTTCTCTATCAGATTGAGTTTTTAATGAAATATATCTCTAAAATGTAGACATACGCTGGTATCCTGAATATTTTAAAATGTATTCTAGAAGTATAGCTATTTGGAAATGAACTCTTTTAAATGTAGCTTTTTAGGAAAGGCAGGGATTATCAATAAGAAGTGTTTTCACAGGCTCTGGCCTTGCACAGAACTAATAGAGCAAATTTTCACTTATTGCCTGCTTGATGTATATGGTTTGTCAATTCAAAGGGACAACTTAAAAAAATTCGAAAATATTCCAAAGCCAGATGAAAACCTGCGTGTCTGTAGGGCCATGAACAAATATTGCTTAGAGATATGACTTAGTTTCTAGACTGAAATTAGATGCTGTTTCAGAATGTTTTTTTAATCACGCAGTAGGCATTTTGCCCAACCTTCTGCTTGCTTTTGAGATACCTGTCCTTGATAATCATTTTCCTGTCGATGTACGTGTCCCTGGTGCAGGGCTGTGTCTGGATGCCTGTGTACACAATTAAGTTTTTTGACTTCATAGAGCACTATTTGAGTCCTCAAAGCTAGTCTGTTGGTTGTGAGTTGTTTTGAATCTTTATTTAAACAAGTTATCCTTTGGAAGTGACTGTTTTTCTGCAATTATGTCAATGGCAGGGGGTTGAAACTAGATGATCTTTAAGGTCCCTTCCAACCTAAGCCATTGTGTGATTCGTGGCAATACTCACCCATAGCTTCAGGACCAAAAGCAGATACTAATTCACATTCTTCCTTCTTTTCCAACACTCGAAGTTATTCAACGTGTTCCTCTTTGGCACATGTTAGAAGATGATAAAATTTGTTATGAATCTCATATCCGTATTTGAAGCTTGGAGAGCTATAGTGCACTCTTGGTATTTAAAAGCTATTTCCTGTGTGCAGTCAGGCCAAAAGAAGGTATCCAGAGTGCATTGCAGATACTTAAAATGTCTCTTTGGCTAGGAAAAAATAAACAAGTCAAGCCAAAACAACATTTGTGTACCTCATAATTAATGTGAAAGTTTGTGTGGTGTAACTTGAAACTCTGCACCTGGTATTTGGCATCATTTAAGTTGGAAAAAGTTGACAACAAAGCTGTGAAAATGGTTAGAAGCAATTTATAAAACCAAAATAATTAGATCAGCTTTGCTGAAAGCTTTGGATCTGAAAAGCAAGGAGTATTTCTTCTGAGTAACTCTGTGAACTGTGAGGATTACAGCAAGTTTTATATTCTAGGAAATATTTGAAAGTGATATGCTTTTGTATGTACAATATTGGAAGAGAGAAGAGGATATTATTTTCAGATGTTAGACAAAGAAATGGTTCCTGCTTCTAGAAATAGTTCGCCTCAGGAGAAAAGATGTCATGACTTTATCAAACAAAGATGGTTTCTGTCTCTGTGTTGAAAGTTTTCTCAGCTGACTGGTCCTTCCTAATTTAGCTACTAGTATTTATCATTATGTAAATATCCATTATTCATGAGGTTTATTAGTCATTAATAAGCCATCAGATTTTTATAGTGTTGGGCAAATACTTTTACATACTACACCTAGCAGAGAAGAGACAAATCCTGAAAAAAGCTTTGTCTAATTAAAATACTGCAGTTGCTCTGGCTAATAGCACTGCCGGCACTTTATCCGGTTTTTCTACATTTTGTCTCCCTATGGTTTAGAGCTCAGTTTCCGTATCCATGCTGTCTCTAGGACTGAGCATAACAATCTGAAAAAGCTATACCTTTATCACTACAGCTTTGTCCCTGGCTATCTATAAAACTAAATAAAGTGTCAGGCACTGCAGAAGGACTTAAATATGTTAGTGTGAAAAAGAATTCCAGAAAAGCTGGATGCAGATTTGGTTAACACTGTTCTAGTTGAGGGCAAATTGTCCTAGACTTCATGATTTCAGAGTTAAGTACAAAAGTCAAACCTGTCGTTTACGTTTTCTTCTACCTCAAAATTTTTCATCCAAGCCCTTTGGGACACATTATATTGCATACCACATGACATTTGCTTAGTGAATTTGAGAACTGGTTGCGGTAGGTTTATGTAACAGTCTGAATGTGTGCCAATGTTAGTGTTTTAGCAAAAGAGTTTCTTCCTTTCCACACCCTTTGAACATCCTTAAAGTATTTCCAAGAAAAGAAGCAAGTGTAAAGATTGTACAGTATGTTTGGCATTTCTGATAAAGAAGGTGTGATTTATGAACCTTTTGCACAGCACTTATGCTCCCAATTCGTAGAATTTAATCCCCCCCCCTTTTTTTTTTTTTTTAACCTTGCACCAACAATTTCCTTCTGTCTTGTATAGAAAGTTCATGAAGGCAGGTGATATTGGCTCATGCAACTAACATAGTGTTCTATCATGACAAACGTGCAGCACATTTGTTTTTCTTGAGAGTTCCTAGTGCAATGACTATGGAAATAGCTGGCTTGTGTTCAGCCTACAAATACATCGGCACAGAGAAGGTACAGTAACTATCTCTAAAGAAAGGCAGCATATTCCATTTGTCCAGAGAATACCAGGATATTTTTCTTATTAATAGATTCCAGAAGCAGCAAGAGACCAGAGCTGAAGTTGCCCTGTTTTGCAGTTAGAGAAATTGATTGGTGACAAGGCACGTATGACGTTGCGTTTTACTAAGTTCTAAGTGAAAGGCTGTTTCCACCATTCAGCAGAGAGTAGAACTTATTCTCAAGCGCCGTGAGTGAATTTCAGAGTCTGACTCTCAGATTTTGCTGTGCGTAAACTACTCCAATAGGGTTTTACAACTACTTTTCTCAGTGTTAACTTCAGTGTTTAATTAATCCAGCTAAGTACATATGAAGCTCTCAATCACTCTAAAGAACGGTCAACTCCTATATGTTTGTTAGCATTCATGCTTATTTAATTTTAGACCAAAAACTTCAACGATTTATTCACCTTTTGCATTATAAATGGTCTGTGTGGATTCGCTCAGGATCTGAGGCAGTTCCCAGAAGTGGACATATTCCTTGTTGTTAGAAGACTGTATGGAGAACGAAGCCATTTGTGTGATGGATGCATTGCATGAACTAAAATCGTCTCCTTAACCTTAACCACAGCACCATTAGACCGGTCAAAAACTGAGACTGTGCAACATTTCAGCACACAATTAATTTATTTGCTAATATTTTAAACTAGAAATTGCATCTCTGAGCTGTTATCTTTTGCTGAAGGTATGGTATTTGTTGGCCAAGGGGACAGTTACTGTTACATCTTGTAACTTCTGGCTTGCTTACGTAGTGTCTGAAAGAATAACAGCAAAATTATTCTTGTCCAGTACATGATTTAGATGCAAGGGGAAAAATGTATAAAATCTTGTATGATAATAAACAGGGTGGCTGCATTTAAAAAATAAATCCATTAGATTGATTTTTGAGCAATCTGATATGCTGTGTAGTTATTAGTCTGTCTCCCAAAGGTCTCTGTCATTCTCTCCTTTGCTGCATGCCAAGAATCCAGTCTTTCACCATGACTCGTTGCCAAATCCTTATTAGCTTTTAGCTATGTTACTGAAGCAACACTTGTTTTCACTTCTATTCTGGATTGCAAATGCCCGCCAAATTACTTTTATTATTATTTTTTATTATTTTTATTTATTATACTTATGCCATCAGTTGAATGCCTCCGAATTTAGGGCATCAAGTCAATTTTTAGCCTTGCTTATAATTTTGGTTAATTTTACTTGAGAGCATTACAGGATTCATTTGTGTGAAGAGATATAGGCTGATTTCCAGGTGTCTGTACATCATTTTAGATCATTCTATTCAAAGTGAGTTAAAGTGAAGAAAATTAGAAAACTCATGTTTAGCTTGAAAGCAAAGCTCAGAAGTAGGAGTAATATGATGTCCAAATATATCACTTGGCTTTAACTATGATTTGCATTCATACTGGCTTAAAAAAAACATTTTAAGTAGTTGTTGGTTGTTTTGTTTGTTTGTTTTGGTACAATAATATTTTAATATTTCTCTTTTTTGATAAAAGACCTCCAGTCCAACTCTGGATTTTAAGGGAGGTGGGGGAGGGGAGAAAATTTCTGCAGTACTTTCTGGAATACAGTAATCCCAACGTTTTTGCAAAGTGAAATATAGATAGTGTGGTTTAAAATGTTGTTTAGGAAGTTTCTTTTGCTATGTTTTGTAAGGAATTAATGCTTTGAAATATTCCTCATGTACAATTTTTTCTTAGTTCAGTAGTGATAAGGAAATGATGCTAAATGTGTCCAGACCGCTAGAACTGGGTGACTTTGAGGGACAGTGAGGGACATCTCTCTGCTGAGAGACTGTTGAACTCTACAGGAGTTTTAATGAATTTCAGTGTAAAGATTCTGGAAAGTAATGGGACAATAAGTAGGTTTTGACATCATTGAGCTTCATGGCTTGTTCTGTCGTACTGAAGAGAAGTCATTAGTCCGCAGGTTGAAGTCTCCTGCACTGTTCCATGGCACATCCAACTCCACATTCTGTACTGCTGGAAAAATATTTCGAAACACTGAGTTGTAGGAGTGTTGTGTCGAATCTTCCATTTTACAATAAAGCTTAATACTGCAGGAAAACCTTCTACCCATGGATTTACATTAATTCAAAACAATGTTCATTATTTTTAATATACTGTGAAATTGTTTCATAATTGAATTCAAGCAAAATAGATAAGGTATTTTATAAAATAACCACCTTTCTATATAAGAAAGATTGTAAGAGTGGGATAGAATGCATTCACAGAGTGAAGGCAGGATTTGGCTGGAAAATTTACCATCAACAGGTGTAAATATTTGACAGCCATTGCATAGCATATAGTGCTATGCTGCAATTACTCTTACTGCTTTGGAAAAATGGCATTCGTTATTATCTTTGGATGCCCTAGTTCAGTGGGTTTGTCAGAAGCTTAAACTAATGGACAATTTATTAATTTAATTAAGATATATGTAAATTGAATGTGATCTTGTCTGGAAATTACTCCTTATCCCTTAAAGGTAACAATAAATGAGAAATACATATTAGTAATGTGTGAACTCGCAAGTATAGGAATTGAAGAGACTGCGGATGAACGTGCAAACCATACTGGAAAAACAAGGCTGCAGTTTGTTTAATGGCTGCACTAGAAATTTCATGTGTTTTGTGCTCAGAAAAAAAATGAAAACAAAAACAAACGATAACCAACCAAAAAAGTCAAAACAAAAGCACCAGAAAAGCCCAGAAATGAGTTTAAAAAGGGCGTGAAAACCCCTTTATTTTTGTGATACTTCTACTGCTTGCTCTTCAGCTTTCATGAAAACATTGTCTATTTATCATGCTCTGCACTTCTATTTTTAGTTGTGGCTTCATCAGAATGTGAATAAAAGCATCATAGCAATGGGTGGAAAGTTAACAGCCGGATGGACTGATTTCACTCTCAATGCCCTTACTTTTTACTCCAGTGCATTGAGAATGTCTGAGCACTGAGCACAACATTGCAGTTCACTTTTTTTAGGTTTTTTTTAGGTGTGTTTTGTTTTGTTTTGTTTTGAGTGGGGACAATATGATAAAGATGGTGTAGTGTTTTATATTTAAACCACAGAAGAATTAGAATGGTTCTTGGTACAGATGTTGGTAAAACAGTGCTCTGTGCTACAAGCCTTGTGCCGTAGCAAAGATGAATCAAATAGAGGGACTACATTCTTCTGTGACCTGCTTTGGGCCCTTGAATCCTTTTACATGGATGTGGTTTTATTCTCAGTACTGGTGGCCTGTTTGCTTACCCTCCTGTGCAGTGAAGTCAGTCTGGTAGGATTCAAAATATTTGTCCTCCTATTTTGATTACAGAAAGAGACCCCTTACTTTCAAATGTCTTGATGGCTATGCTATACGTAATAATCACTTCTTGTTTATTATACATATCAGCGTTACAAAAATAACCACAAAAAAACCTTTAACTATATTAGCTGTTCCTTTGATTTTTTTTTTTTTTTTTGCTTTGTTACTTCTTTTGGATATTTGGACTTGTGTGTTTTGTTACCTTTTCATACAATATCCTTAGAGTTTATAGTTAGGTAAATGTAGCTTACAATCATAACAAATCTCATCTTTGCTTGTGTTTTCTGAGCCATCTACAACTAAATACAGAAATCAGCAAACTTACAAAGCCAGCTGTTTGTCCTAGCTCTGATCAAAACACCCAAAGTTTGCCTGTCAATGTATTCTGAAATGAAAACGACTTATTATCAGGCTTCCTTTGCTTTTGATCCTGTTGTAGGATGATGTGTTTTCCTAATGATGCAGAATCTCTCATTAAGTTCAGGAAACAGGATATAAGAATAAGTCAATTGACTCAATTTATGGGCACCATAAAGCAGACCCTATTACTTTCAGCAATCAAGGCAAGACAAGGTGAAATACAAAGCTGTAAAGTTGTTGTGACAAATAGTTTAGTATTTACCTGCAAACACAGAGTTAAAATGCTGTGTTTTTGAAGTGGAATTTGAGGAATTATAATGTGAAAATATTAGTCAAACTCTATTGTTTAATCTGTCGACTAAGAATATTTCAGAGTTCATTCAAAGCCAGAAATATCTACTCTTAAATCATGATGAACTAGATTTTTTTGAACTATTTCCTAATGTCTGCTCTACATCTCCTTTTGGCCTTTCTGAGTCAGTGTTAACAGCTGGGGCAATTTTTTTTTCTTACTTGTAATATAATTAAAAACAAATTTAGCAGTAGAATAGAAGTTTTGTCAGTTGGAGACCTGTTAGTCTTTAGGAAGGTGATGGGTGATGTACACAGCTGTTTCTGACAATTATAAAGTTAGAACAGGGAAACAGGGAAGAAACTGAATTAACCAAATATGGTTTCCTTAGTATGTCAGTGACAACAAATCATTGGAGCAGATAAAGTTCTTCATGCAGCATGCACGAATCGAGCTCTTCTAGCCACACTGCGTGATAGAAATTGCAGATGAAATTTAGTATCATCTTCCCATAAAAAGCAATGCAATAAATGCTTCCAAATTTCATGGAACACAGGAGCAGGTAAAGAAAACGTTGGCAATTGGGACTTAGGCTGTATTTTTTGCCATAACGAGAAGAGAAATACTTTTGTTTTCAGGAGCAATATAGCCCAAAACTGACATAGAGAGATATTGCTTAGTTATGCAATTGAAAGTTGCTTTGAACTTTGTCTACTTATATCTAATGAAGTTCAAAATTGTGAAAAGATGTCTTGAGCTTGTGTGTTAATTAGGCCTGTTATGGAACAAATATTGCCAAAGGGGTAAAACAAAATGGGACAATAATGAAGGAAAGGTGTGAAGCAAGTTGTCAGCAATCAGTACTGTTCCCTAGGATTGAACTATGGGGCTTGGGAACAAGGCTATATTGAGGTACTTTATCTCATGTGTTGTTTTGGGGATTATTTAACACGTGGCTTTGACCACGTACAACAGTTTCTGTAAGGAGAGATACTTTGATCTGGACGTCTGTATCAAATTACATTCACACAACAGTGCTTAGCTTATTTTTGAATATATTTGAAATGTCTTCTCTAGTTCAATGCAGGAAGCAGATATTCTAAGGAAAATGATGTGACTCTTACATACCATTTTTATGTCTGTTTGTAAAATGCACTTGCATTTTAAGGAACTTTAAGTGCTAAGTGCAAAGGCATCATGAATATTACATAAATCTGTGTTCATTAACATTAAAAATTCAGAAACAAATTATTTCCATTGCCAGAATTTCTTCTTATCTTCTCACACTCAACAGGCAAAATTAAGGTAAAAATACAAGTGGCACAGTTCCTGTGCCAACAAAGTCACTGCATTTCAAGGCGAGGGGCAAAGGAGGAGGAGTCAACATTGTAAATGTTTTCCCTATCCACTTCATAAAACTGCTGGAATAAAATTGTACTGTAAACCCATTAATGATGTCTCAGTGTGCTTTTCTCCCTTAATATCACTGCCTACAACTCTGAGTATCTATGGTGAAATTTTCTTACTGAAGTGGCCAAAATAAAATATAACAGCAGGGATGGTGCAGCTGCTGTGTAAGGTAAATGCAGTAATGATATTGATGATCTTACTAACTTACTTAGCAAACCAGAATTTACCTTGGGAATAGGGATTAGTTTGTTGTCCATCAACATTATTTAATTCATCAGCTAGATGTTGCTCTGGGCAACTGCTATGCTACTTGCCTTCCTAGTTCTAGCTTGTTTTTTGGCCAGAATGATTTGCAATTTTTTTTGTTTTCTTCATGTACTTGCTTTGAACAGCAAGAAAAAGGAGACTATTGCTCCGTTAGGAATGTGAAACAACCCTTGCAACATCTCAAGAACTGGAAAACCTTATAACTCAGCGCCCTCGATGTCTGGGAGGAGCACAGCCTCTTGATCAGGCTGATATTTAATTTTTAACTTTACAGGTCAAAACTACTTCCAGAGGCTGTAGTTGCAGAACCTGATTTTGCAAGGGCATCTATGCTATTACATTTAGTGCCTCGTTATAAATCATTCTATTGATGCTGCTAGTAGAGAACTGGAAAGATTTTTTTGAATGTTGCTTATGACCAAAGTTCAGGGGAAGGAAGAGAAGTGCACTTTTTTTTTTCCTTGTTCGTATGTTTCTAACAGTTCTGTTTCTTTTTTTTATTTTGTTGTTGTTTTGCTATTTTTAAGTATATGCAAGTCTCATTCCTCTAATTCATGGGCTCTCCCTCTCATTTCAAACCTCACCTGAAACATATTTTCTCTCTCCTTTGTTACTTAACATACTTATTTACAAACACATAGAATAATATTGAATGGCTTGTGAACATGCATGCTTTTAGTGCTTTGTCTTCTCAGCTACATCTGAAAAAGAATAAAGAAAAGGATTTATTTTAGCATTTAATATTCTGGTGTGCTTGCAAATATGTGAAATTTCATGGATCTTATTTAAAAAAAAAAAAATTTTTTTTTTTTTTTTAAGAGTCAGTTGTTTAACCAGCATGTTTCATTTCATCTTTTAGATTTTGGGAACAGTGTAGGACCTCGTTGGCTTTTCCCCAGCCCGAAGAGGTTAGAATCAAAGCTGAAGTCTTAATTAAAACAACAAAACTACAAAAAAAACCACAGCCTCCCAAACATTTTGGAGGAGTTTCAAACAATTTTAGTAAACTTAGGATTGCCTCTTCGGTTGGACTAATAACTAGACAAAATTCAATCCTACTTTGGTACAGACCTTAGAGGGAGGAACAGAATGAAGGCTAGGATTTGAGGAGATGATAGTGAAAGTGGAAGTTCACGTGGATCTGAAAGAGGGGTACTGGTCAGTAGGTCTGCCAGGGAGAGTTGTAAATGGCTGTTCGTGAGGATGGAGCTAGTAGAGCCCTGGAGAACTTGGGATCTGAGAGACCTTAGTGTACAGTGTATGAAACCCTAAGAAATTACCTCCACAGTGTGCAGGTAAGCTTTAGGGGAGAGCTTAGCCAGGTAAGAGGAATGAGCTGAAGAAGTTTAGGTAGGAGAAAGAGACCAGATGTACTCAATAGGTTTCTGGGTATCCAACTTGGTTGGTGACCGGGCACCTGCATGGTTCTGTTTGCCTTGTGTTTCTGGGGAACTTTTTGCCTTCCGAGCAGAACTTCCAGTTTGACCTTTTGAATCTTCTGGAGAAGGAAAGATGAGAAGGACGTAAGGTCAGAATAGTGTCCTTTGTGTAGGAAGTGAAGACCAGAAGCAGGTCTGGGGAAGAGCGGTGTGAGAACTGAGAAATGAACTGTTCTTGCTAGAGTAGAGCTTTCTTCTTTCGTCTGCTGGTACTGAGAAGAGGCAGCAATAATCACCACGTCACACACTTGCATGGATGACTGTGGCAGGAGCAGACGGCTGTGAAAGCACGGACTCTCCAGCCTAGGTCCCTGTCCCATTAGATGCAAATAAGGTAAGCAGTGTGTCAGCATAGATTTCTATCTGCTTTGTTACTTGAGTCTTCTGGTCACATGGGAACAACATACAAAAGTTTGTAAGTGCTTCTTAAGGAAAGTGTAGTTATCATTTAAGCTAATGGTTGGTCATTCGTATTTTGAGGATAAAAGAATCAGGGTAGAGCTGAAAAAGTACGTAGTAAATGTAGTAAAATATGGCAGAAAAATCTCTATAGTCACTTTATGAATGATCAGAGATGCAAGTAGTGGCAATGGGAGCTGAATGCCTGCTGAGTAGCCTGTATCTATATTTCAGAAACTCAGTGCACATCTGAAAAAGTTCACTGCACATTTGTGTGTCACTGCATGTTTTTCTGGCCCTGGTGTGCATGCACAATTGTTTGTTTTCTTCAGATTGAAAACAGTGTGAATCCAAGCAGCACTACATAACAGCGTGGACTCTTCTTCCAGCATCTGTGTCCCTTCCACTGTAACGAACAAACAGCTAAATGTTCTGTGGCTTAATTTCTTTTTCTTTTTGTAAATCTGAGGCATCCACATGCTTATCAGATCCTTACAGACTTGCTGTTTTGACTTAAGCGAAATCACAACACACTTTGAAGCCTGTATCAGCTTTGTCTAGCTAATGAGTATTGACATGAGAATTTGGCCCCAAATTCCTTTTACAGATAAATCATCTGGAGCTCTCGCAAAGGCAAGCTGACTACTTATGCTTCCAGTATTTTGGGTGGTTGCTAGCATAAGAAGCATCACAGAAGTGAGTGACCTTTCTCACAATTCTTCAATTTCAAATTGGAATTGGGAATTGAGAATAGAAGTTTATATAAAAAGCAATTTTTTTTGGAGGTGAAGTTGAATAACTTTATACTCGGTGACACACAGAAATAGCAGAGGTATCAGCCTTCAGGGGGAGCAGGAGTGGCAGAGAATACAGAGAAATGGGACTGTACGACTGGACCTGGGAGGACCTACATCTGCAAAACATTATACAATGTGTAGGCAGCTACACAGGTGTTGTAAAACTGCTGGTGTTGAGGGACTATTTGATTAGCTAATTACCCCTATAAGGGGACAACTTAATCCGTGTGAAACTCCCCCAGCTGAAAGCTCATTTTGTCACGCTATTTTCAAATTTTCTTTCCACAAATTGCACTTAAAAATAATTGGAAATTTAGAAGAAAAGAAAGAAAGAAAAGGAGAACCTAATTTGTCCATAAAAAAATCAACTTTTAAAATTTCTCCCTGGTGGTCTGGTATTATTAAATATTCTCCTTGATTTTTTTTATCTTGGTTTATTGGAGAGAGAAAAACAATTATCTGTAAACGTAATTTTTAATGCATGGTAATAAAAATAAATGGTACAGCTCTGCTGCTGCTCACCTAAATCTTCTTCCCTGGTGGTCTAGTGGTATTAAATAATCTGTTCCACGTGTATTCATCATTTGCTGACAGGAAAAGGAAAACTTTTTACATGTTACTGTCCACAAACAAACACAATGTTAGTTAATCAGGTGGGAAAGACTTTTCTGAGGGTCATTCAAGAAACAAAAGAAACTTTTTAATTTCCCAGCTGCTGATTTTATATCTCTTAATTTGCATGACAAGTAGTATGAAATTAGAAGGGCAGAAATGATTTCCTGGAGAACCTTTGTGCGCACTACTATTTTGGCCAGAAAATGTTTGTTATGGTCTTTTTTCTGTAACAAGTTAGCTAATGCAATGCATTTGTCACAAACTATCTCAGTCCCGATGAGTCATTCCTTTGCTTTAGGTCATTCACTGTCTTTTACATTTATACGTATCACTTTCTAATGTAAATCTCATAGGGCTTTATGAAATTAGATTAGCAAACATTATCCTTCCTATTTCCAAGATGGATAAACCGATCGGTGTTGATGCACAGCGTGGATTTCCCTGTAGCTGGGTGGCAATTCCATCACAAGTGAGCAAAATGACCTCAGTCTCCTTTTCCTCCTCCCACATGTCTTACGGTCCACTGGTACCTCCTACTTCAAAATCATGAAGATTTTATTTTCCAAATGGACTTATAGCAAATAACCTTCTGGTGATGGAAGAGGAGTCCTCATTAATTCTTATTTCTTTTCTGACACTTGTGCAGCTTCCAAAAGCAGTTGAACATATTTTCTCTAGACTAGTTTTAAACAGTGTGATATCACAGCTTGTGAACTTTCCTCTCAGAAAAAACTGACCAAAAAAACACAGATTTATTGGACAGAGTATTGTATGTATTAATACTGAATTTGTAAAATCCATGTCCACACTTGTACAATTTTGGTTTTGGCTTAAAGTTCAGTAATATATATTAGAGATTTATCTGTGCTAGCTGATGATTCTTTTAATTTTATAAAACAATATAGATGATTTACTTATTAAATACAAGCTGATATTATTAACATATAAATCTCAAGTATACTGGATGTAAACTTCATATGGTACATTGGGGATGTTGACAGAAACTGCTTCATTTCCTTTGGGTTGTTTTACTTTGATATGGTTTGGACATTGAAAACAGCAGTGGGTAGAAAACACATACTGGATCATTTTTACAAAGGCTGGTGCAGAGGCTTGTTTTTTTTTTGTTTTTTTTTTAAGCTTGTAAATAACAAGAGCATAATAGAGTGCCACAAGATGTAATTTTAATCTCATTATGCTGTGAAGGCTTGATAACACAAGGGAGGTAAACCACAGGAGAGGAATAGATTTCTTATCACAGTGATGTTAAAAGTAAAAAATCATTCCAAACGGTTCGCAGCCCATTCTTGGGAAGCACAAATATTTTTGCTTTAAAATAGGAAGATACGTATATTTGTTTTTAAACATGAATTGCTTTCATCTCAGAGGTATAAAATAATTAACTTAAGCTCTGATAAAATCTGTAGCTTGTAATTGAAAACATGTGCATTGTGGGACCGGTGGAATGTTTCCAGCCGAGCTGTGTGTGGTAGAAAGGAATCTCTACAGAGCTCAAAGCATTCCTGGTTTTATGGTAAATGTCTCTCTCTCCTCACTGAATTCTTATTAATCAGTTTTATTTACATGGCATTGTAGTGATCTATTGAAGAGGAAAACACTTTAAAAACATTTTGAAAGAGATGTGAGAGTCCTTGAGGAAGCAGGCTTTAATTTTGCAGCAAGCTCCATTATAAACCACATTCAGTGATAAAGCTTTTTGAAAAAAAAATCCAAACATTTTCTGTATCTATGTATGCCTTTATTTTCTACTGATGCTGATAGAGCGACTTTTTGGAAACTCCCTTGTGGTAGAATCACAATGAATTGTATCTAAATGATAAGGATGCTTTTTATTAGAGCATAATATTTGTTCACATTAACTACCATGAAAATATTATAAAAGCAAATGCTTTCAGGGGCACGTAGCACAGAGAGATTCTAATGCAAACTAGAGTGCTATCTTAGAGGCAAATGTCACGCTGTTAAGAATAGTGATGGAAGTGGAAATAAATCTGAACCCTTTAGTTGTATATCAAACAACTTCTATTATTATTATTTTCCCCAGAATATTATTGTTATTGAATATTTTATTTGAAAACAAACCGATAGCTTCTAGAGATTGCAAGTTATCAGTGAGGGCATCTGTTGTCAGTTTCATGAAGAAATTTCAGTTATACTCTAATTTGATTATCTTTAGTAGCGTAGGGTTGATTCAGTTTCAGTCCCTGCAGCATTCCTATGAAGAATATCTTTGAGCAGTTAAAAAGCAAAAAGTTCAGTCTGGGTTACAAAACCTAGCTAGGATGTATGTAAAGATGTCACAGCTTGCCTATAAGTTGCTGTGGGTATGGTGCTATCAGTATTCTTATAAGGCAGTTCAAAGCAAGCTCAGATATGTCTATGTGAGTTGTAGTTCAACTTCTGGACTGTAATACAGAATATACATTCTGATTCGTTTCTAAAACACCAGGAGGGCTGCTCTGAAAGTAATGCCTCCTATGTTATTGTTTTGGCCCATGATGTCTAAGGCAGATGTGGGTGGTGTGACAGTAGAGGCTGAACCTTCCCACCAATATCCCATTACATGTTGTTGCTGTGACAGATGGCAGCAGAGGGGCAGTCTGACAGAATGGTGTCTGGCATGGAAGTGCATATGGAGCAAAGGTGTCACTGAGTTCTTCCATGAAGAAAGTACTGCGCCCACTGACATTCACTGGTCCAAGCAATGGATGTGGGCACAGTGAGGCATTGGCTGGTGCGTTTCAGCAGTGGCAGCGGAAACTGTCCATCGCCTCCAGTGGTGCAGGTTTTTCCAAGTGTGGCATGCAGCTCTATTTTTAAAATGCACAGCTGATGGTGGTGACTGTGTTTAAAAAAAATAAAATTATCTGAGAATTTGCTCTATCAGACAGTGTTATTGTGCTTTCTTTAGCTGTTTTAGTTTCCATGGAAATAAATAGAAGGTAGTGCTTTAGGAGCAACCTCTATAGCAAGTGTGTTAAGATGTAGTTTATGAAACACTGATTGTGTAAATGAATACTGGAAAAATGTTCAATTATACAATGATGTACAGGCTTTGCAGGCGCTCAATTAACCACGGTGTTTTTTAAAAGTACTGTGACGGAAACAAAAATTTCACTGCACAGATTTTCTCCAGAAGGATTTCTGGTGAGGTGGTGCCTCTACTACAGATCTTTTTACCTTAAATGAATTAAGAAAATATAAGTGACTCTTAGAGGTTAGTCTTTTCTCAGAGATCTGCCATAACTTGAGGGGAGAAAAACTTTTTGGTAATGAACTGTGTATTACAGCAAAGGCATGCAATGCTTTTCTCTTTTCTGAAGCTGTAAGATCCTTCTGGCCAACTTCTCATAATCCTTGCTTCTGAAGGAAAAATCATGTTATCTCCTCTTGCAGAATAACCACAGTTAACACAGCAAGAACAGTCCTAGAAAGGCTGCCTCAGGGTGTTGAGCAAAAGGGCCTCAAGTGTTCGGATACTAAATGTATTTTGCTATCCTCTGACAAACCTCTTTCAGGCTTCTGCAAATGAGAATTAAAATCACTCAGGCCCCAATAGACTTCTCTAAAAGGCATTCTGATTTAAGACTACTGAGTTCTAAGAATTGAAGTCACTATCCCAGTGTAGTAGTTCTCAGCATTGGAAGAACAGTGTAAACAACTTCATGCTTTCTAATGACTTTGGATTATTTTTGTTTTGCTTTTTATCCTAAATCAAAATCAGCATGAGGTAAAAAGTTAGCATAGAGTGTTCACTCTGAAGCCACTAAGAAAAGCTGCAAGAGCTTAGAATTAAACTTCAGGTTTCACAAAAATCTCTGATCCCAGGTAAATTGACAGACACTTTGTAGAATAACAATGCCAATTAATTCATGACTACAACTGTGAAATAACTGGGTCCTGAGTCCATTCAGCTCCATCCACCTAATCTATTTGAAACGTTACGTTTTTGTCAAAGTCAAAATAGATTTTTTTACTACAAATAAATAAGCATCACAACTTCTCACCATGTTAATATTTTCTAAGTTACTGGGAGCGTATGCAGTTGAATGGAAGTAGTTTTATGTAGTAAGAATGGGAATCCAGAGGAATCTAGTGGCTGTTAAGATTGAAAAACACAGAAGGGCTCCTCTTTCACACAGAAGAAAGTGAGCAATGGAATTCCTTACCTCAGTGTTTAGGTTTAGTATTTGAGATGTGAAACAATTATTTTGATTCCAAAAATCATAAATTGTTGTGAGAAAAAAATGCTAACTACAAATATACAGCTTTGGCTCAGAAATCTCTAAATTACAGATTGCCAGAAGCTGGAAGACTATTCTGGGAAATATCAGTATATGATATATACTTATAATCCTTCCAAGCCAGCCTTATTGGCTGTAACAGAAGATAGGATAGGAGATTAGATAGATGTTAGTATGGCTATTCTTCCATTGATATACTGCTGTAATATCATTACTTTGACAGGACTAGTCCTTTGTCACAGAGCAATTCTTCTTACAGTTGTTAGTCTTTTTGATATTTGTACTAATATCAAGGACATAAGTCTTTGTAGTTAAAGCTAAGAATCACGATGGTCAGTGTTCGTGGGCATTCCTCTTTTCTCTTTTATTTTCTCCCTTAGTGATTTAAAGATATTCATCAACTTTTGTTCCTGCTTACGTATGTATCTTAAGAAGCTATGTTTGAGTTTTTGATAGCTAAGTACTAGGATTCTTGGAAGTTAAAATAAGAGATGTGAAAAGTCTCTTCTTACTTATTAACATTATACTTCTTAATTTTCATGGTTCATATCTGCATATATTTCCTAAAATGTAAGCTGTGTGCCAAAATGATGAATTGAAGGATGCTATATACCTGAAGGAAAAAAAAACATATTTGGATGGGAATCTTCAGTTATGATCTGTAAATCTGAGAAAAGTAATTAGCATCTAAAAAGCCTTTCAAACAAAAACAGTTGTATAATATTAACTTATCCACTCTGAGCTTCACATCAGTGACTTTGAAATTATACCAGTTTGTAAAAGCATAGATAGGAAAGTTTAAAGTGTCAGCATTACGCTCTGGCCCACTGCAGATCTGAAGTCAGGATACACACTGGTATGTTAGCCCTGTGTGACTTGTTAGTCCTCCCATACAGGCTTCCAGTTCTTGTGCTGACAGAGCTCTTCTTGCAAGAGCTCAGTGGCTTCCAAGTATGCAAAGCAACCCTTTAACCCCCTGTTAGAACACCTCAATATCACTTTACTAAAGTATAATACTGGCAAGCTAAATCCAAGGCTTGCATTATGTCTGTGAGGTTGCTGTCTGCACCCACTGCTGGAAGAAAGGGCTGTGTTTGGAAGGTTCATTCTTGAGAAGAAAAGGAAACTTCTTCCCCCTGTAAGGATTATGTTCAGCAGTTGTAACTGATGAAACCAGTTAGATGATGTAGTCAACACAACTCAACGTGATTTTTTTCCACAGATTCAAAATCAAACGTATCAAATTTATTTTTGCTTTACCATATACCAATCAACTAAAATGGTCACTACGTAAATGCTTTAAAACTCAGTGCACAAAAGCAGGTACCTTGCTCTTTCTGTTACTGCTTGCTTTGATCTTTTCCACCACAGTGAAATTGTCGACTTATCCCTAATCTTGCTCTGCCACAAGAAATAAATAAATGTAGCACCTGGTCCTTCTAAGTGTTCCTGAAAATTCCAAATTCAAGAATACCTCTAAAATGGTCTTGTCTCTAGAACTGGAGTGAAATTCATCTTGAAAGTAGTCCTGAGTGACATTTTCAATACTGTTTTTGGAGGAACTTCTAAGATTCTATTTCTTGTCTTAGATATGAAAAACTACAACAACCTCAGGGAAGCGCAGTTGTGCAGTGAGAACATGACAAGTTCTTTACCTCTTAGAAAAACAGAAGACTTTTCATACAGAGTATACTTCAATAGACTATTGCTTTCTGTTCCTGAATGTTAGTAAAACAATATTATAAGACAATGTTGTTCAATTTTATGTATTTTTTGTTATGTGAGAGTCAAGTGAATACAAATACAAGGGAAGCTACTGAGAGTGAAAGGTGAGGACTGGATGGCAGGGTTAGTTTTAAATGTATACAATAGCTTTGCATGGGCAAAAGGAAGTAATTTTGTCTGATTACAAGGTCATAAGATAGTGCAAAATGCACATCAGAAATGAAGGATTTAACTGGTAGGTTGGAGGATGAGAAAGTAATACAGATAAGTGCAGATGAGTCTTTCTATAGAGGGCTGGATTTCTCTTCATTACCTGCTGCCCAGCAGCTTCTTCCAATGCAGTGAGTGGGAACCACGTTGGTGGAGCCAGCTACCAGCTACACAGCTGCTTTGGGGTGCATGCTTGTCTCCAGAGCTGCAGGCCATGTTTAGCTCCCACAGCTACCTTCCACGGGTGCTTTTAAGTCCTTACGGTGAGCTGTGACACTGAATGTAAGGACCCGTTCTTAAAGCTGTGCTTCCACTGAAGTAAACAAGCTTTATCTGAGAGGAAGAGATGGTTACGGGTATGTTTTCAAATGTATCAGATAAACTGAGCAAAATCAAACGCAGGATTGCTAAGGCACGTGGCAGCAGCAGAATTAATGTTTTTTTCTGGTTAGTTTGGTTTCACTTTCTCCACCTTTTTTTTTTTTTTTTGCCTCTTTTTTTCACTTCTATCTTATTAAAGTGCATCTAAATGCTAGCTGTTCATTAAAGAACTGCTATGCCTGTGGCAGTCTATAAGCTAAGGCCAGAATTCCAGAAGCGCTGAGATCCCAGCAGCTGATGTCACCAGCAATTTGCAGGTGCTCTGTACATCTGAAAAGTCAAAGCTCAGTTTTTTTGCCAGAGATCCATTGGAAGTGTGGCTGTACGTGTGTTCAGGGATAGATGTACAAAATGCAGAAGCAAATACCATAATGTTTTCAATATGAATTCATATATATGCTTGAGATAAAATTTGTTGTATATCAAAGTGAAAATAAAGTTCCTTTGTTTTCTTACAATAATTTTAAGATACGTGTGATATACTGAGCATATACCAGGATGGAGGAGGAGAGAAGGCTGTCCATATAAAATTGCAGCTGATGGCCCAGGGACAGATTCTTGTAATGGGGAGAACCCTGTTGTATAACTTGACAGTGATCTGCAGAGCTCTTCCTGAAAGTTATGTTTGCAGAGACAGATGTATCTGAGAATTCAGAAAGTCAGAGGACAGAGTGCTTTGAATGTAAAAAGCTAGAAAGTGCCGTGGATAGTGCAGTGCCTTATTTCAAAGATATCAGCCTTATCTTGCTTCTTAAGAAAAAAAAAATGCGTTCATATTCTGTCAAACACTTGAGAGAGGCCTACATACAATTGAAAAAAATCCGTTTAGGGTGCATGTTCTCTGGGGAATATAAAGAAAAAAACTTGCGTGAGTATTCATTTGCTGAATGAGGCAGAAATCTGTGGAAAAGTACTGCATGCACTCATCTCGTTAAAAGCTGCGTCACAGATGATGCGGAGCTTTGAGTGGCTGGTTGGATGATTTCGCTTTGCTTTATGTAGTTGTGTAAGTGTATAACTGTATGAAACAACATAGGATCATCACGGAGTTGGTGAGACTGCCCTTGCAGGAAGACTGCAGAAGCACAAATATTAGAGGGTTGGGGTATTTTAAAGGTGCTTAATATAATAACAGGCCTTTCTTTGCCTTCTAAATTGTGTGCGAAGTATTTTCTTAAGTGCTAGACTGAGTCAGAATGTGAAAACTAAAAACTCGCCCAGACTGGATAAAATTTACACTGATTTTGCTTCAGTCAGTGCATTTAATAAATAAAGTCTGTTACTTAAGAAAGCCCCTGGCTGTGTTTACAAATAGCAAACAACATAATTAATCATTTTTGGTATATTACTCTGCTAGCTATTGGCTGTGTAAAGGATGTGGTGTGCATCTTTCAAGGATTATGAGAGAAGTTAATACTGAATCTTTAACAAAGAAACCCCAAGCCCTTCTGATAGAAATAAATAAAATTCATTTTCATATAACATATTCACTTAGATGAACTTTTCAGAAAAATAAACTTGACCTGATAGATCCCATTATAGAGATCTGAACCTGTGATTCTGGCCACTGCCGGAGTCAAGATAGAGGCCTCACTGGACTAGCAAGTGTTCCTTTAAGAGTCTCTGCTTATTTGTTGTGTGTCTGCGTGCTTCAGAGACAACAATTCATGTAATAATTTTGAAAAATGATTGATAAAATAGGATTTTGTTCAGTGGCAGGCTTCCTAGTTACTGAAATGGAATCTGCGTTCCCTATCGCCTCTGCTTCAGTGTCCAACAGGATCTTCAGTTTCTGTAGTATTTTTAAAGCTCTGTGATTAGATGTCAGTAGGTTGCAACTTCTCTTGAAGATAAACTAAAACAGTAGTTTAAGAAGTTCTAAAAATAAAGAAAAACAGAAGCATGAAAGATAAAAGGAAAAGGAATAGTGAATGCATAATAAAATATTTAGTGCTTTTCAATTAACTGTTCAAATGATTAGTATACTAGTATATTATATCATAAAAATAATGTCTATTAATTTTTTGCAGCTATTATCTTGACTGTGATTTACTCCTCTCAAATCATTAACAATGCTATTAAAAAGGTGGATATAGATGAACATTCTGGATAGTGAGCAGGAAAACAATAAAATTATGGCTGAGGGTCAGGAATGAAGCTGAAAAGCATCCAATTTTAGGGGACAGAGACAGGGGACTGTAAATGGACAGGTATCTGAGAGGAGATGAAATGAAGGGGAAGAAATACAGCAGAAAGCATGATGTGATTTGGTCCGGTTCCTTACGGTAGCTGAAGTGCTTTTGTGGTAAGATTCCTTCCTTCTTTCTCCAAATGCTGCAGTTTAATCTCAGTTCTGAACAGACATTCATTTCCTGAAAGGCACAATCGTCTAGAATCACACAGCTTTTCTTCACACTGAAAATCAGTGTGTACATCATGAAGAAGATAAATATGTGTACGAATTAGAGTCCCCAGGGTCTTTTCTGAAGCAATGAAGCATCCTTGTTTCAGGTTACAATGGCAGCTTGAGGGCAGCATTTCCATCCAGAAGAAAATGGCTGTGACTCTTCATAAATAGAGGCCTTCTTGGAAAATGAGATACAGAGAGTAACTAGGAAAGTGTTAACCAAAGAGAGAAGAGAAACATCAGCAAATTGAAAATGAACAGCTGACACACAGTTTAAGAAGGGTTGCCAGCGATTTCTTTGTTTGAATGGATTTATTTTTTTTTGTACGGATATGCATGTTTTTGTTCTGATTGTAAGTTTCTAGAATTAATTAATTGTAGTAAATTTTCAGGTGTGTTTTTCGCAGCTGAAAATGGCAATCCTTCACTCAGCTGTAAGGATTCGCTGATTCAGTGTTTTTTTTGTTAATGGTAACGTCTCATTTTCAGCTACTAGCTACTGTGCTTTGAAAGGGAGATCATTCTTTCTAATTTTTGTTCTTTATGATTTTGAGTGGGAACATAGGGCTCCTACAAAGAAGTAGTAGCAATGCCTTGTAAGTGAGAAAGTGTGGTGTATTACAGAGCCCACAGTATGTTTGGCATAAACGCAGACGGAGCAAAAATACAGCTGGTGGGGAGAAAGAGAAGCTGACCAGCCTAGCAGAGGGATTGTAACAGCCATATCTCTGTAAAACATGATGGCTGAAGGCTGTGGTCTGCAGCATAGCAATGTGATGAATACTGCAGTCTGCCTCTGCCTTCCCATACTGATTGATAGCAATGGCAGCAGAGGAAATGTGCATTCTTACATCCATTTTCTTACACCTTTTTTGTGCAGGCCTAACCACTGGGCATGCTAAGGGACTACATTGTCTGCTGCTTACTCTGTATCTTATCCTTAGATACCTAGGGAAGCTCACAGGTTTTCAACTCTAGCAATTATGGTATGCCTTTGCAAGGAGGGAAACAAATAGCATGGTATTTTTAACAGTAATCAAAAACCGAGAGTAAGTTGCAAAAATGAAGTACAGCTGTTGGTTGTAAGAGCTCTTCACACTGGCTCACCTCCCACATCTGGACACTAGAGGCCATTCCGTTCTTTCATATCAGAAATACCTGCTGATTTCTCAGCAGAAGTCCAGCTGGACTTACCCCCAAGCCAGCAAAATGTCCTTAGAGGAATAACGAGCTCTGGAGTACACAGTAAGGGGGAGAGAAAGTTGCAGAGTGCAGAATGATTAATAGCAGTATGTGGATGAGTGGATATGTTTTCTCATGTTGGTTGGTTTGTTTTGGAATATATGCTTTCAGTAGTTTCTTTGAGAGATGTTAAGCAACTTGTTCCTCTGCATCCTGAGTTTGGTACATGCTTACTCTTTCAGGAAAAACAAAAGTGACTATTATTTGTCTTAACAACAACCAATATCATGATTGTTTTTATAGTTTCATTTAAATTATTATATTTAGATAATTTAACCTGGCATAGTAAGAGGGGGCTTTTACAAGATGTAAAATAACCTACACATAGGCTAATCATAATTTGAACGTCAGTACCATGATACCATATCATCAATCAGCTGCTTCCCAGTATGCTGCAAAACAGTTACTTCTTTAAAAATCTTAGAGTGGTGAGTAATCTAAATCTGAACGTGTCAGCTGAGTTACATGAAGAAGTAAAGCAATGCTTGACTGGATTAAAAGTCTCCAGAGAATCACTTTTTTATTTTTAGAATGAATGATAGGCATGATAATAAATGCTTTGTAATTTAGATTTTTCTGTGTTTTGACTGTGATCCTTCATAGGTTGAAGGTACATTAATCCACAATTGTTCCTCATTCTTAATTTTTTCTTAATAAACAAACTGGATAAAATGCTGAGTGCAAATATGAAATAAGGGGGCAGTAAAATTAACAAATGCCATACGAAAGCCATTCTAACTTGCATTTAGCTTGATGTTCAAAATCTGTTCTCTGAGAGCCTCACTTTCTGTATTCTCATTGTTCCGTGCTCCAACTAATATCTTTATATGAGTGATTCAGCAAAGGGGCAGCTTTTACAGAATTCTGTATTTTCGTGAACACATGCCAAAGTTTTTACACAACTTGTACCACAGCATTTCTGCTCTTAGCTTATTGCCAAGAATTCTCTTTACGTATCCTAGCGTCTACCTTATCCATCTTTCGGCCTTATGCTGAGTCCTTCTTTCTGTTTGCTCCGTTCCTCCTTAGTGTTGCTGATACGAAGTCAAAACTAATAAACCCAAAACCTTTTAAAAAACAAAACTGCTTACTAGCCAGCAGTGTGACTATCCAATTTCAATTTATCTAATTAACATAGAGCTCAAAAATATACGTGAATTCAACAGACTAATTACGCACTCTATGAAAAAGTAGTTAGTTTTCTTTGCTAGTTGGCTATTCCTTGGAGAATTTCAGAATTCTTCTGAAATTTGTTCTATATCAAAGGCACGTTCTATTTAGTATTGGAACTGGTTTGGAACAAGGCAATTAGGAGTTCCTCCATTACTGCACTTGTTTCTCTGACAGGATTGTGACAATTATAGTCTTTCTTTCATTAGCTGAAACGGTGGTAATACATAGCATTCTTACGAGGAAAATGATCCCTTTTTGGAAAGAATAACCTTTAAAAACATTGTCTGTTTCTCATCAACCCTATTTTTATTTACTCTGAAGTCAACAGCAGCTTTCTGTATGTGCTTTGTCTTTGTTTTATTCTATTAAAAGCAACACAATGTTTGGAAAAACTTCAACTAAAGAATTAAAGAACAATTATAGAAAAATAATATAGTACTTGATGAAAATTTAAAAGTATGTAGAAACAGCAAAAGGGAAGAAGTCTAAAATCTTCCTGTAATGGTCAGAAGATGTGGGGTTTTTGTTTGTTTTTGTTTTTTGTTTTTTTGAGAAATATTTTTTGGGTATTTCAGTGGTAAGTTAACATGAATAATAAGGGATAGACTTCGCATGAAATTCATTATTTATTTTCTTTTTAACATGTAATAGCACTATTTTGTCTTAGAGGGAGCTCTGGACTTATCTTGGAGCTCTAATGTTACTGTGGCTGGCATTGTCTCATTACATAATTACATCCAGCTGATTTCTTTGCAGTAATCTGGACATTTGTTAAATAACTAAAAACACAAAATGACAAAATGATAGAACTCCTCCTTTCCTCCCTTCCCCCTAGCATATATTAAGGCTGTCTTTGGCTGGCTCTTGTGTTTATCTTTCCCAAATGCTTGTGATTCTTTCTCAGCCTGGAAATTCCCCTCAAGAAAGTTAGTTTTAACTTTGCCTAATTTTTTTTTCCAGCAAAACTGAGGAATATATTTTAAGAACCCTTTTTCGTTTGTAAAATGGTTGGTTACTTTAGCATAATCATATCCTTAGTATTAATGTTGACATCTGTTCATTTGTTGCTTGTCTTAATTTGTATTTAAATATGTTGCATGGTAGCAAACCACACATTTCTTGTCCTCCCCAGTAGCTGGAGTCACATGCAGCTATGGATTGTCCTTGGTATTTTGGCTTGGTCAGAGGAGAGTCTTATCCGCAGAACTAGATTTGGTCTTCACTGGTGTTTCAAAGCTCAGTGACATTTGGAACTACAAGTTTAATTCTGGTCCAATGCTGTTTTTAATTCTACTTTGTTTATTATTGCCAGTGTAATAAATGTGTTTCTGATGCCATGAATGTGATTGTCTCTGATGCCAACAACCTTATTCTTAACTTCTTGTTAAGAAACTTCTTGGAAAGAATGGCTTGAAGCAAATTTCACTTACAATTTCAATTGCAAGGTTCATTTTAATGGCCATAGGCTGAAACTTCACCCAGATAAAGAACTCTCTTTGTTTAAAGGAGTCACACCCATTGCTTGTTGGATGCCATACAGTTGACATTTTAGGTGATATTTCTGTTTTATATATTTGTGTTTTAAAAAGAATAATTCCTGTAGTGAGTTTTCGTACATATCTATCCTGTGGTGAAGATTATCATAAGCATACTTCTTGTCTGGTCTGCCTACCACAAACTGCAGCTTGTCTTCATAGGGAGACTACTCTGAGACATGGATAATTAAGAGGAGAACATTGAATATATGTGTAAGGACATGAAAATAAAAGGGACAAAGTATTTTCTGGCAGCTAGAAGCATGTCAGCTAATAAAAGCCGTACTTTAATTCTTCAATACATTTATTTTAAATATGATATTGAATTTTATTTGGATGTAGCATAAATCCAGTGACAGCAATCGCTAGATGTAATAGACCTCAATATGTCAGTCTTTCTTATGCAAACAGAGGTAGTATGAGTAGTCATCCCTGAAGAACTTCTGATCAGAACAAATGGCTCTGGAGAAATCGTGTTATGGTTTTATGATTTCTGTTATCAGTATTCCACAACTTAACATCACTGGGAGTTAAAGAGTTAATGGTCCAGTTCCATGAATTGTCAATAGTTCTGGTATGCCTTTCTCGGAAAAGAAGAATAACTTCAGATCCCAGAAGACTTCATTATTCTGTTTCCGTTTTCCAGTCAGAGGGAAAGATAAAACTGTTGGGAGTCACAAGACTGCTCCTTCTTTTTCTCCTTGTCTCTGCAGTGTGCTCCCTAGCTGTCTTGCATTCAGCAAATTACTAAATTAGTTTTCTTCCTTAGCTGATTACTACTGTTTTGTTTTCAGGCCCATCTCGGGGACGTGGTCCCTGGGTCCCTCTGCCCCATTAGTCGTGGAATCAGGCCAGAACTGTGATATTCATTAGTGCACTGGCCAGGAGAGGTGTACCTCTCTATATTATCAGAGAACATTGTTAGAAGCTTATCAGTTTTGTTACCATGTTGGAAGCAATGGGTGGTGGAACACAGCCACCTGGTTGGTCAATACTTGAGGGTCTACCAGTCGTGATAGTCCTGCCAATCCAGCTCTCTACGTACTGTGGAGAGAGATAAGGTCCCTGCAGTACATGTAAAGAGCATGTTGGGAAAAGCACTTTGAGTTTTTCCAGATTCTGGAAAAGGCAAACCTCTCCATGGAACTGTTTCTGCTCAGGGACCTGGATTGACTTGGTGGGTGATGCAGAAAAATGGTCACGTTCAGTGTGTGCCACAAGGGAATCTGATGTTGGGGGAGTGCAGTCAGTAATTCCGTGTGCGTGTGTGTGTGTATGAGTTTAATGCATGTTAAATATTGCTTGTTTGTATATGTATTAGGCATGATGTAGTGATGTGGAATAAGAGGTGGAATGTCATGGCTTTCATGTTAAGACTCTCCTGTGTTATTAAAGTGTCCTGGGTTTCTCAGGAGATATTTAATTCCAAGGTTCTGTTACGTTTAGATTTTTAAATGATGTTTGTCATCATAGTTCTGGGCTTAGCAGCTCATGAAGAAATGTGACTAACATCTGTTGTATGTTGATTATTGTTTCATCCTTTCCCCAGGGAAGAAGCATATGCAGTGGAACATCTTGTTTTGCTTGAGTCTTTACTTTAAAATCTACAAGTTGCTGTGTGCTTATTTTAGGTATATCAGTATTAGAGAAATGCGTGTTGCATTGGGAGTGGAGTAGAAGAGACTTTGTGGTTGTCCTTATTCTTTGTGAAAGTTTACTGCATTCATTCAGATAAGTTTCTGAGAAAGATCTATGTTCTGCAGGCATGGTCGTGTATGATTGAGTTCCACTCATTTAGGGGAGTGTAACTGTTGGTAACAGCCGCCTTAGAGTTTGTGCTGTTTTTCTTCTGTATTCTAGGTCCATGGTATTGGGGAAATGAGTACATGATAAAAGTAGCATGAATATGCTTCAGATAGCTCTGTGTGGTGAGCTACCTCAGAGCCTTTGAAACAAAAGTAACTTCTGAATACCACTTAAAAATCACTTGAAAAACAGAAAACACTTTTGGCGTGCTTGTAGTTAAGAAGCTGAGAGAATTCTTCTAAAGACTTCCTTTGGGACCCTGAAAGAATCAAACTTGGAATGCAATTTTTCATTCCCAGGCAGCTGCTGGCCTAATATTCACACAGAAGGGGCAGAAAAGGCGAAAATTTTTTAGATAAACGAACAATATATATTGGTTTATACCCTTAGGTATGTAGAATTTTCTGTTGATACTGATCTTACTTATCTGCTTGGTTGTAGTGTGATCTTAAGGAAAGAAAAGTTCTGCAGTGTGATGGGAAATAACACAGAGTGCTTTACTGTACTCATTGTAGTAATTACATCTATAAAATTGCAATCCAACCTTGTAAATTATTGTATGATGACTCATAAGTGGTGGTAAATTGTTATAACAGGTCTTTGATGAGTTGATATTTGCAGAGCAGGCCTTTGATTAGTGCAAGATCCACAAAATGTACTTACATAGACATAGTTTCTGTAAGTCAAAAGGAAAGAATTTCTGGCATTTGCATGATTATGAGATCAGGTCCGTAACGTCTATAGTAAGAAGGTACTGCGATTTTAATTTAATTCAACTATGTGGAAAATATTTTTAGTAAACTTATATTTTACAAATCTTTTCTTTCTGGATACGATGAGTGGAATGTTCTCTCCTTGTACTTAGGATTCTCCAAACTATGCAGTGCTTCCATCAGCTAAATAAAAGTGCTCGTGTGCTGCTGCTTATCAGATGGCAGAATCTGCTGCACTAAAATAGCCGATCTGGAAGCAATGAGTGATTCTTGGTGTGTTAGATAACCACTTAAATGTCATCTATAAGAAAGATTGAAAATATGTCTGATCTGCATAATCTTCAATCTTATATCACAATACAAATGGGATTTTAACCAAAAAACATCACTAGCAAGGTGGAAGTGGAGTACTAAAATATTAGTACAGTTCACCCACTGTGTAAATTAAAACTTGCTAATATTCTCAGAAATGAAATTTTCAAGGAATTTTGAGTAAAAAGAGCAGCTGGAAATGTGTGCTAGTATTATTAATAAAGACGCCTGATTCTGCTAGCACTAGTGAAAGTAAAGAACTGAGCATACTGACAGCTCCCTGCTTCTTTATGTGACTAATTTCATTCACAAATTTCTGAGGATGCCTGAACTTTTGATCTTGAAAACATCCACGAACTGTATCTTACTCATAGGATTTACAGATGTTAATAAAGCTACTTACATGAGTAAGAACAGAATTTGAACAACTTTGGAGGTATCAGTGGCTATTACTGTGAAATATGAACTATTAACTAATTAATGTTCACTAATGATGGTGAAACGCTGCTGCATATGCTTATAGACAGTCTTATAAATTTGCTGTGACTAATCATGCAGTAATGCTACTAATACACTTAGGTTGTCTTCAAATTTGGATCCTGATCTTCAGTATAGTGTTAAATTAATACAATTTTATTTTAGGCTTGTGACAGTTTAATGTTCAAACCACTCAATGTTTAAAAAGCACTCTTATAAGTGTCCATTTCATTTTGCTCTCTGGGAGAAAGCAAGCACAATGAAGGGAAAACACATCTATAGAAACAGCTTAGTAAGACCTTTCATAAATATTTGTGTGCAATTTTCAGTTACTGGCTTGATTACTGAAGAGCTAAGGTGAAATCTATGAAGTTGGTGATAACATTAAAGAGCCAGAGATGTCCTTCAGATCCTTTTCATATCTTCTATAGATCATATATTCTATAGATTCACTTGGTAGACAGTATATGCTAACTTGCATGTATGAACATGACACTTTATTTGAAATTCGTGCTCAGCATTGCTGTGTGCCCTGTGTCATTGTGCCTTTCTGGCTTTCATTTCTCTGAAATAAAATAATAAATAGTAAGATTGGGTCACGTCCAGAAAAATTCCATTACTAGACCTGCATAAGGAGGACCTGAGTGCAAGAAGCATACGGAGATGCTGGATTTTAAGATGGCATTGTTGGGGAGGCACTGAGGAGATTCACACCTTCTTCCATATAGGATGATGTACTAATGCAATTTTATATGTATTTCTTGTTTTGCTGACGAAGCCTATCCTGTTGTGGCAGGTGTGTGAGGTTCTGGCAAATATCCAAAGATGTCTTGTGCATTTATATCTCTTCTTTCTAGTCCCAATTTGACATTTGGTTTCTTACGCTCATTTAATTAGGCTCTGGGATCGTCAACCTGTTTCAATGGGAATATAGCCCCTATGTTCCTGCTCTGCTGCTTGGCAGAATGGCTCTGATAAAATGCATTTTACCATCTCTGCAGTTTCAACTTCCCTCATGATTATCAGTGATATGAAGGAGGTTCTGAAAAATCACTATCTTGCGTGAGGCTGTTTAGATCTTCAGGAAAATAGTATAGATACTTTTAATTTCCATCATTCATTTCTAGTACTCACTTCACAATAAAAATTCCATGGCCCACTGGAACCACAGGGAGAAGTCAATATACTTTAGGGTTCCCAAAGTTATATATATTTTTGTCTTATGTGTGTGAAGGCTGTGATATGCATGATGGTAGGTGACCTCATGCAGAATTCAAGGGCAATTGCTCTGATGAAGAAAGATTGTCTCATGACTGGGATTAATATAATCCCACATATATAATATATATATAAATATAAATATATAAATATATATATATATTATTCACTACTAGTATTTAAATGTTAGATTTCAGATGTGTTAGAGTGTGCCAAATGTGTGCTAAGTCCATATATGAAAGTGTAAGATAACTATTTAAGAAATATTTGAGTCTGGAATGGCTCAATGTCACTGAAAAATTGTCCTACACACCTGCATAGCATTCCTGTTCAATTTGCAATCCTGCAACTTTAGAAGAAACCAAACAATCAAACTTAAGAAACTATCTTGGAGTTTGTAGTTTTCCACAGAATCATTCACAACTGGACTTTCAAAAGCAATTTCTGTAGGAATTACTTGTATAAAATAATAAGTACAGTGTTGTGAAATGGGCCACATTATATAATGCCACATATTTCTAAGTATCACAACCATATTACATGCTATTGCCATTTTAATGGATTTCTTACACAGCTAAAACATAACTGAAGCTAATGGCAATATGTTATAAGTGCAGACAGAAACGACAAAGTTTGGTTTGATTTACTCGAGCATAAATGCAAAATGACCCCACTATCATTAAAGGAATTGTGCTAGATTTACAGTAGTGGAAAGGAGAAAAGAAAGTGACTCTGAATAAGCACTTTAGCAGTAAAATTCATCCATTTATAAGGTGAGAATGTAGAGTAGTAAGAGATAGGAGAAAACTGAGGATTTGATGTGGTGGGGCCATGAGTTCTCCTGTGTAGGCTGGCTTTCACAACACCTGTTTCTGGTCAGAACTTTAAAAGGTAGAACACAAGAGTTAGTTCAAAATGTGCCAAATGAGGGAAGAAACAAAACCTGTAGTGGTGCAAGCTATCCACTGCATCGTTTAAACTGGGGCTATCTATGGCATAATCTATAGAACTACACTACATTTTTGAAGTACAGAAGTGACAAAAAAGTTTGTTTTTCTTTAATTTGTTTTAAATGAAATAAATGGTAGTCCTTCTTGGGTATTCACTTTTGGGAAAGACGGCACTCTTCACCTTGTTTAAAATTGTTTGGAGGCAACAAAGTTCTGCCATAGGATGGTACAAGGAGTCTTAAATAGTAAACTCTTTGATTACTATTTGACATCACTTCAGGTCTTTGCCTGATGTATCTTGATGTTTTATGCATGTGGGAGAATTGTAAGCTTTGTGAAAAAAGGAAAACATTTTTTTCATGGAGATGAGAGTTAGATTCTGAGAGCGAGATCTTGAAAAATACACACTTCTATCTTCCTACTATGGATTTAATTTTAAATGATCATCTTCATACAGAGATTAATGAAAGTACTGGTAAAAACAGTGTTATAGTAGCTGGCTGGCACTCCACCGCTGTTCCGGTAGGTACAACCATCCGGAGCAGACGCTTCCAGGATTGATAGTAACCTTCAGTCGTTCAATACGGCTGGCAATACCAGTCCATCTTTAGTGAAGGGCCCTATTAATAGCCAGGTAAAAGCCTTTATGTATTAGAAGATTCCAGTTATGGTCATACTGTGTCAGGAAGATGTCAGTGTTCTATCTCATCTTGCTGCTAATGATTGCTAATATAGTATTACAGGATAATAGATGAGGAGGTATGGATTACAAAGTTATGAATCAATCAAACTTTTTGTGATACGTTTATAAGCTTTCGTGGCTTGTTAAAACATCAAAAGCCACAGATTGATTTTTGTTTTAACAATCAATTCTTTCTCTGTTTTTTAGCATGCAGTCAAGAGTTAAATTTTTTGTAACTATAAGTATTGAGAAAAGTATTATGACACAAGCAAGAAGATTTATTGCATTCTGATGGCAGAGCTGAAAGGATGTATATGCTATACCACTGAAATGTCAAGATGCAAAGGTTGATTAGTAAGAAAGAATTTGTTTTACAAAGAGGAAACTCATCTCTATGTTCATCATTTGATATGCAGCAGGAATTCATCTGCACAAATGTTTATACTCACAAAGATGGTCTGATATCGGCCCTTGTAGGATAACGTTTGAGTCTGCATTGGAAATACTTACAGTATCTGTGATGAAGCTACAGCAGTACACAGGTAACTGTCACAGTGAAGGCTGTGCAACTTCTCAACTATTTATCATAGCTTCTAAGAAGCAGTAAATGACTCTCATGGCTTTCTATCCACATGTTTACCCCAAAGATGAAATTTCAAACTGGGAATTCTTTTAAGGGAAAGAGAGGAATTGAGTCTCTGGTTGTAATCTGCTACTGGCCTTCAGGCTTACAAGTAACTTCCATATTTAATGTTGTCTAGTTAAGTTTGTAAGTTTGATGCATCAGCTTTTGACAGAACTTTTGCAATTCAAATGTCTGGAAAGTAGAAACAAGAGTAAACCTTATGATATATCCTGTCTTGTTAGAGTAGCCTCTCAAAAAGTCAAGGTTTTATTAGGCATATATCAGTTTACAGTTTACTGTGAAAACTGACCGGTGTAACATACAAAAAATACAGTATTGGAACTTTGACTCGGGAAGGGGATTCTGCAAAGTTGGAAGTTGAAGATCTCTGGTGGGGAGCTTCACGATAACATGGTACCTTGCTCAGGCATCCCATTTAGCTCTGCACGTTTCCATCATTGGTCTGAACAATGTGAATGTAAGGAAACTTATGTCACAGCCTGAACTGATGATTGAGCACCTGCTGAATGGGGTGGCTGGCTCAGGAAGCACAGGTGCAGGCAATTCACCTGTGCTTCCCACATGACTGGAAGTGGTGGACTCTGGGTTTATTTAAGGGCTAGCCTCCAAAAGGAGAATATCTCCTGGATGAAGGTCACTTTTTGAGAAGGAGTGCTCTATGACTAGAGACCCTATCACCACTCAGGTGAGTCAAGTTTTTGCTATCTGTGATTATTGATATTCCTATTGATGCTTTGCCTGGTATTGCAGAGAACTTGTCAGAAGCAATTTTGCTGCTTCCAAGGGCTGACAGTGGAACGGGAGAAAAATTCAGTGTAATACGCAGAATGTTGCTGTCATGAAGAATCACAGAACTGTAAGGGTCGGAAGATGGCATGCAGAATAAGCTGCTCTATCATCTTCCCATGGCCAGAGTGAAGTAGAATGGCTGGCAGTATTCTTGCTCCTTCTCCTTGCCCTTTTTGAAGACTGGAGTAACATTGGCTTTCCTCCAGTCCTCAGTTTCCTCTCCTGCTCTGTGACCTTTCAAAGGTGATAGAGGGTGGCTTGGCAATTACTTCTGCTTTGTGGGTGCATACCAACAGGGCCTGTGCACTTGTGTGTGTTGAGTTAGCCCAGAGGATCTCTGACCAGATCTCTTTGACCAAAGGGAGGTCTTCCTTTCCCCAGACTCTCTTATTTTCTACATCTGGGATTCCTGAGGGACAATGTTAGAAGTGAAAGCTGAAGCAAAAGAGTTCAGGAATTCTGCCTTCTTAGTGTCCTCCATTACAAGGGCACTCTCCTCACTCAGCAGCAGACTCCCATTTTCCCTAGTTTTCCTTCTGCAGTTTACATACGTAAAGAAGCCTTTTTTGTTATCCTTGATCTCCCTCACCAGATTTAATTCCAAGTGGGCCTTAATCTATAAGAATGTCTTCAGTGCAACTGCATGCAGTTGGTGATATACAGCAGCAAGTTGAGTTGTGAAATGTAGTAGGCATGTCATGTTAAGTGACTGCACAGATATGGCTCACTGCAATTGAATGTGTGAATGTCCTGTTCCTTTAACTTCTCCTGAAGTGGAACAGGAGAGTACCGTGTATTTGTCCAGTTTATAAATGCAAAGTTGACTGTATAATTTCCAGATGTCTTGTATCTTTTGTCTCAAAATATCTTGATTAGGAAAAAAAAACACACCTTGTATTATGTCAAGTTAACAGAACACTTAATAAAAAAAGATAGATAATGACAGATATCAAAATATACTTTTGCATAGGAAGAGGTTAATTTGGAAGATTTATTTCCAGTGGAGTTCCCCAGAGATCTAGGTTTGTTTTGACACTAATATTTTTGTCAAAAAGCTAGACAACAATAAAAGCATGAGTTGCTGAAATCTGTAGATGAAACAAATGTTATTGAGTTAGTAATGGTAAGGACAAAGCCCAACTGTTACATGGATCTCAGTGACCTGGTAACATGGCCACAAACTAATAATCATACTGTTGTTTCCAAATCCATGTTAGTATCATTATAGATACTGTATTATAGTGACAGTATTTCTCTCTCTATATATACTACAGATATAACACAGAATTACTGCTTACCTTCTTAAGTTCTAGTTATAGTATTTCTTGCAAGAAATTGTGTTAGAAGAATGTAGCTTATGAATATTTAGTTCAATATGAGCTGTCAGTGGAGTAGGTAAAAGAAGCAAAGGGATCCTTGGATATATTTAAGAATGTAAATAGCTGTAGAAGTGAAGAAGCACACACAAAAAAGGCAAGATTGCCAATAAGATTGTGAGTACCTTTCAAGAGGTGTGTATAAGTAAGAATTCAGATAAAAGCCATGAAATTATGCTAGAAAAGTGGTCATGCTTCCAAGAAAGAAGCAAGGCATTCTATTTACACAGGTCCTTAAAGATGAGGCCAACGAACACACAGATACCTTCCTGTGGAAAAGGAAAAACACAATGTGATTGTTGGGCTTTTCTGCCCTGCTGACAAAGCATAACAAGATCAAATGACTTGAAGCTGTGAGAATAATTAGATGAAGGAATTGCTTCCCGCTTGAGGTAGAGGATTCACCATCATATAGATTTTTAGGAAAAGAGACTAGATCTTTTGTATTCAGCTTCAGTGAGAAATTGCAATACTTCTGTGTTTACAGGCAGAAAAAATATAGGGATTTTATTGCATTGCTGGAGGTTTTCCATTATTTTGTCCTTCAGGTTTGTAAACCTGAGTTTCTCCTTTCTTTAGTGGGTTAATAGGAGGCCCTGGCATGTTTTCGTTGCTCTCTGTGATCCTGTGATACAGACAGCTCTGTATTGAGGCAGTAATTATGAAGAGTTTTCAGTTCTTCAGGTCCTCAGCCAGTTAAGAAGGAATTTCCCCAGACAAACAGCTAAGTATACAGACCCAAGGATTTTGTTTGCAGCTTTCTCAGTAAAGAAGGAGAGGCTGGTCATAACTAGATGTAGGGCACAGATAACGTGCCAGTGTTGAAAAGATTAACTTCTTAGATGTGGTTGGCTTGTCCTGCTCGTGTTCTCAGACTAATTGCTGGATGGGAGAGAATACACCTGGAACCCAGATGGGGCTGTCCCTCAGTACTGTTGGCTGAAGTTCATTTGTTGAGATCACCTGGGCGCATATCATTTCATCCTTTCCCTGCCGATGTAGAAGCTTTGCCTATTACATTCTTATTTGCTCTCCTCTGCTTTCTGCCTCACCAAGTCATTATTTAAAACCTCAAATATTTTAACTTGAAATGCTGGGAATTGACGTGGACTATCTGAATAAAACATGTTTTCTGATTAACATATGGTCAACTGGAAGCATGAAATTTTAAAATTTATTATTTAATGGCTGCTATTTAGGGCTGTCTCCTTAAGAGAATTGGAGCTGTGGTCCCGTTTTATTCTTAAGTTGTCACTCAGGATGCTCTTACAGCTCTAGTGATTGTTGTTAGCTGACTAAATGCCTCTCTGGAGGTCCTGAGTTCTTCTCATGGAAACTGTCAGCTCTGTTTACATGGTGAGAAGTGTTAATAAAGGCAGATGTCAAACTTCTGCTTGTCAGAATGTATTGCTGACTGCATCTGAACAAACGTGAAGGAAGGGGTGCTGCTGCACACGCGTTGAGGCAACACAGCGTGACAAGGGAAAATGACTTTGGTCACTGTACATCACCAGTATGTGAAGTAGAGTGGTCCAGAGTAACTTCATCACGTCCTCCACTTTTACTGTGAAGGAATACGAAATATATTGGTTTGCAGCCTGAAGACTGAATGAAGAGTGTAGCGCTTAATGAAGCAGCGCTTCATGTAGCACTGATTCCTAAGGTGTGATATGTTCTAGTATGCTCCTTTGACTTTCTAAGAGGTTTACAGCTTAACTGGTGTTAACGATGAGCCTATGTAGTCACATTCAGCTTTGTTCAGAAAACCAAAGGTATGTTTTAGAGTAGGCAAAGAGTCATTCAGATGACTGCCTAGTCGTTCTGTCTGCTGAAGCATAGGGCCCAGCAATAGTAAACAATGAATGACATATGCCGTTTCTTTACCCTTTGTTTCCTTCCAGCTTGCATTACGAACAAGATCTCATGTTAGGCAATAGTAATCCCCTGTGGCAGATCTTGAAAAAAAAAAATATGTTTTTTTTTAACATTGAAGTGAAGGTAAAGAGTGAACGTTGTGTGCAGTGTAGTGTCTGTTCTTATTAGGAAGGTAAAGAAAGGTAAAAACAGTGAAAGACACACTAAGAAATCTGTAATTCTTCTCTAAGATGTTGCCCTAAGATGTGAAGTTGGCCGGTTGTTATAAACTGGCCCCCTGTTTCTCTGTAATGAATTGGGCTGTTTTAATATTACAAACACCATTTATTTTGCCCAAACTTCTGAAACTTATTTTCTGATGCTTTTCTTTAATATCTACTGTGATATATTCTGTTAACACTACAGGGTACAGACTGATATCATTTTATCTCACTGTATCCGCATGAACGAGGCTGTTTGTGCAGAGCAGAGTTATCTGTTGTTTTTTCAGTATTGTTATTTGCAACATTATACTTTTTTTTTTCCCCTCAGAAAACAATGCTCGTTATTTATTATAAACAAAAACGTGACTGCATTTACTAGAAATATGACAAGAACAGGAAGTAGTGCAGTAAATCTTTTGACATAATGAATAGTTAATGAATTAGTGAAAGTGAAAACCAGTTTTATGAGGGATTTGCAAAGAGGAGAAGAACTACGTTTCTCATGTTTCCCATTTCCCAACATGATGGAGGCTAGTGCTAATATACTTGTCAAGAAAACCACATGTCCTATTTAGTTGTAGCTCTGGGACCTGAGCTCCATGGTTATACAAAAATTCTTGATGGCTAGTTTTGTAGTGAGCAAACTCTTAGCGAATAGTAAAAAATGAAAATGCTACTTTGGATGATCTCTCTTATAAGTCTAGCCATTAAATTAACTCTTCAAATGCATTTCTGGTTTTAATTTTTCTTCTGTTAACAGTGTCTAAATTTTTCCTGGTGTTTAAAATCAAGCCCCAAAAGAGTAACAGGCTGCTTAGGATAAGGTACCTTTTCACTGACTTTCTCTAAGGTTAGGACAGGCTTTTCAAACAAAAAAATCACTGTGAACTGAAGAAAAAAAAAAAAAGTTTGGATTATTTATGTTGCTTCTCTGCCTCTGTATCATTGCAATAAACTTCAGCTATAATGCAGATGTTTCATTCTGTTCAAATACTTTATAGAAAAACAGCAAGACTTCTGCTCAGCAAATAAAATAAGCTTTCCTGAAATGCATCTTATTTTACACTGCTTCTTTGTGTTTTATTGATAAAAATATTTTAATTCCTTGGCATTGTAATGAAGTTGATTTTTTTGTTTGTTTGTTTAAAATTCAATATAGAGAGGAAAAAATAAATCACACAAAACGGAAGAACTGAAATGAAGAAATCTGAAATAGTTGAATGATATTTGGGGTACACTTACAGTTCTATTTTTTTTTTTTTTTCCTTTTTTTTTTTTTGTTTTGTTTTGTTTTGTTTTGTTTCCACATATTATGGGGGGTGAAGCTTTTACCTGAACTTTTTCTCTTTTCTCTCCTTACTTTTTTTGGCTCTAGAGTGTGTGGTTTTCACAGCTCTTGCCCTTTTGTTTAGGCCAGGAACTTCAGCTGGATCTTTCCACAAGCTGCCCGGGGCATTTGTCCCACTTTCCTTTGACAGAAGAACATAAAACTGCATTTCTATAATTCCTAAATTAATTATACTTTTTTCAGGCTTAAAATACTGTGACAGATCAAAAAATGGTAGCTGAAAACTAGTTCCATCAACAAATATGAGAGAAGTAAGTTCAGTAAGATGGTGTAATTAATCTTGCAATAAAAATAATTGTTTACAGTTAAAATTAATGTAACATGCATTCCTCAGCAGATAATAAATTATGGGTTTTCTCATTAGCATTTGAATTGATTTCCTCTAATTTGCGAGGAACACATGAGCATGTGACTAGATTAAGTTTAATTGGACTACAGCTGGTGCTGATTGTGTGTGGATAGTGGGGGGGGTTCTGACTGATTTGGCATCTTCCTGCATTGTGTGCCATTGTCTGTTTCTTCCCTTTCTGCTTTGTGTGTACAGATTGTAAGGCACTGAGAAACACGAGAGAGTAAAAAATGGAAAAATTGTGCGCAGAGAAAAATGTGAGGGAAGGACTTATAGAAGGTCTGTGGTGTCAGCTAGTGAGTGCGCTTTGAGCCAAAACGCTTTGTGCAATAACTTGCAGATGATGCAGACAGTATCAGAAGAGCATTTGCAAATCTTTTTATAGCAGTGTAAGGCTTTGTCGAGGAGCTGTCGTCTGTGTCCTCACTACTAAATGTTAGTGCTGTCAAAGAAGAAAGTTGTTTTACATCAGTATTATGTTTGTTGTGAGTTGGAGCAGGAAAGCCAGGAGTGCACAGCCTTTCTTACTAACCTTTGGTGCACTGATGCTAAGCTGTGTGAGGTGATTAAAATTTTAAATACTTCCAGCTAGCATTACCAGAGTTCCTTTGTCAGACTAGCAAGCTCAGACTCCTTCCTCCATTGATGGCTATTGATAGGTGCCTACAGAAAGACGTGAGATTGGGCCAAACATGCAGTGATATTCCCCTCTCTGTTCTTCTAGCCTTCATCAATATATGTCTCCAGGATTTCTGGAATGGAAGATGCTATCTTTGTTTAATAGTCCTGGATGGATTTGCCTTTCGAATATATCAAACATCTTTTAAAATCTAGTTGAATTTTTGGTGTTCATAGTATCCTGATTTCATTTTCTTAGCTGCGCATTCGTTTTCCTTTGCTGCTTTTTTCTTTCCTTTTAAAAATTGTGCTGCAATCTTTTAGCTAGGGAATCCTAGACTGTTTTCATACTTTAGTGACTCTTCCCACATTCATATAATGATATAATGATGTTTTCTGTGTATGTGAGTATTTTCATTTTCTCCCCTTTATTCCTTTCTGAAGGCTGTAGATTCATAGGGAGTCTCATACTTGTTGACTAGGTGGGATAAAAACAGGGCTACAGCACGCAGAGGATATAGAGAGCTACCTGTTGAGAAGAATATCATTAAGGTGGATAACTTAGAGAGACTGTGCTTTTCATTTTGTTTTCTAAGACGTTTCATGTAATGAGGAAACAGTTTAAAGAATTTATATATGAGAAATTCAGTGAAGAAAATACTGAACTTGGAGCATATGGTAAGGTTATTAATGGAAAGAAAAGCCTACAAGGTATAATGAAAAGGCAGATGCTAACAGTGAGCAATTTAATAACAAATGCAGATAGAGAGCCAGACTCACAGTGTAATTCAATTTAGGTCAGCAGTTGAGGAAACACATGAAGGATTAATTTGTTTCATGTTGTATAATCTTGGTTTTTATTCCACCCGCCGTCTTTTGTCTTCCAGGTGCTTTCCATCACAGCTAGAGATGGAAACCCATGCTTATTGTTGCTTCATGCTGTATTCAAAACATGTAACACATGAGGGGGATAAAAAACAAGTTTCTGCAAGTCACATTTCAAAGAAAATATTGTAACTCAGTGAGTTTCTTGGTTTAATGGAGTTGTTTTTCAAATATGTACTGAGAAGGCAGTCAGAGTTATTTGAAAAGCAACTAGTAGACTAAGAGAACTTATATTCTTGGCATTTCTTTGGACCTTCTTTCTTAAGCAAGGAGATCCACAGATAAATCAAACCTGATTAGAGTGGAGGAAAACAGAAAAAGATGATATAGGAAAGTAAGTTTACTTCTCCAAATCAGGAAGTTATAAGGATCATAATTGTTAATGTGGCACCAGCAACTTATGAAATATTTGGTGCTGTCTTGTGGACAGCAGAAACAAGAACCTGCAGAAAAGGATGTATTTTGTATATATATTTTTTGTGTACTTTGTACCTCATCCCCTCTCTTTTTTCTCCTATATTGGAATAAATGAACTCCCCATAATTAATTTCCCCATGTGAGAGTTTGGACAGAAATAATGCAGTTCCTTTGAGAAACATCTGATGACGTCTATTGCACCTATGAACACTGAGGACTGTAATCCGACATTTCATTTAGAAAATTACAGGTCCAGCAATATATTGTGCATTTGCACCACAATGAGATGTGGCCTTACAACTAATTTGGAAAAAATAAATAAATAAATAAAAAGATGACTCCTTTGCAGGGACTGGCAGTGGCTGGGTTTTTCATGAGCTATCTTCTGCCAAATACTCATCAGACCCTTGCTAGATGTTAGAGGCTGTGAGATCTGGGGAGGTTACAACACTAGATACTCTGGCTGCACACCAGATTCTGACTATCTGTTTCCTGGGACCAGTGCTGTTAAAGGAGCATCTTATAAAGGTTGATTAAATGTTTTCCCTGTTACATTTCTTACACCTATCCATTTAGCTGTAGGTAGCAGTGTATTTAAATCATTTTAGTATTTGTCTGAAAGTAGTGCTTAGAAAGTAGTGCTTTGAATTCATCATGCTTACTGTATTCAAATCTCACAGACAAAAAGGCTCCACTTATGTGAGGTGTTCTAAAACTATTTTTCAGTATTGTGGGTGTGGTGTTTCCTGTGTATGCCAGGCTCTACAGTATTACCAGGCTAGGGATCAGCTGGCAGGGGGATGACTTTAGAAGCAAGTCAAGATTCAAAATAGGGTAGTAAACAGCAATATTTTTGCAAACTTTCCAGAAAAAGCCAACTGCTGGTACCATGCCTGTAATAAAAACGTGTTCCTTGCTGTTCCACTTAAGAATGAAAAATAACGATGCCAAGCTTAAAAACAAAACAGAGCACTAGAAGAAATAGTTGGGGAGGGAAAAGGAATGAGAGCACTTAACTATAAGTTTGATCAGACCTGTTCTGCACTGTGTTTTTTGTATCCCTTTTGTCCCTTTTCCAGCTTTGAGGAAAAAGGATCCTTGCTGTAAAATGCAAGCACTCATATTCAAGCATTAATTTGGAGAAATGCTATGAAGTGCTCAGCTTACCAACATTATTAAAAATGCTTTGCAGATTTCTAAGGAACCTTCTGAAATCAAGGGCTCATACAGCTTCCAACCCTCACCATTTTCTTTCTGTACTCAATTTATATGCCTACATTCATGGAAATTTGAAGATTTTAACTAGTTTCAACTAGTCTCTTGTTTCAGTGACGCCCTCTGATCAAAGTATATAGTACAATTCATGTGCAGCATAATGTGCTGTGCACCATTTCTAATTGGTGGGGCTGTCAGTACAGGATTTTAGCCTGCCCAGAACTTTCAATCTTCTGTGCTTTATGTGCATTAAATCTTTCACCATCTACAAAATGCCTTCCTCCCCCTAGCCCTTACTTTGTGTTGTAAGAGAGCTACAGTCCATAACCTTTGTTTTCAGTTTTATCATGAATTGAAATATATGCACACTTAAATTTTCCTAATAAATAAAGTGCTATGTTGTTCTAAAGCTGCCTTTTCACCTCATTACAGCTCAGCGGAGTGGAGAGTGATGTCATGGTTGACCCAGCACCAGCATGCCCATAAATGATACAGTATGTTCCCCCCTTTACTTCCTGGCTAAAGCACTGGGAAGGAGCTTAATATGAAATTCATGCTGTGATGACAGATTTAAAAGTTGCTACAGACTGTAACAGACAGCAACTGCATTTTGCAGACATACATGACACATACCACTCTCTTGTATTTTTAAGTGATGACATTTTCAGTTTAAAGAGTTATGTTTCTATTGCGTATTATGGCTGTCTGTCTACAAAATTAGGCGGGAGGAGGAAAGGAAAGGACAGGACAGAGAAAACACTGAACTTGATATAGAGCTCTGCTTGGAGAATATGTCAAATATTAATCAGTGGTTGCAGGAGCGGCACACACTTTTCAAGCACGCTGCATTTCTGCTCTGTGCCTTTTGGGGGATTTCAGCTGCTTGGAGGCAGACAAAGCAGTTGTACTTCATATGGTGAAATGGGCCCCTCACACTTTTAACAAGGAGACTCTGAAAACTCAAATGGTGCTAAATTGTAAATCTGTAAGCAGGAAACTAACATGCCAAACTTGAGACACCCTTCTTTGGCTGGGCTTTCCGAGCAATTAAATAAATAGCCATCATGTGGTGTCTCCAGGGCAATAAAACATGCCACTGAGGAGGATTTACAGGAATGGGCTGGCAAGGCTTTTGCCTGGTAGGGAGCTCTGATGATCTCTACTTACCTCTATGTCTGTGGTGGAGAAGCTTCTCATGAAAGTAAAGCTTGATTGTAAATAGAAGCACTGGTTTTTAACCTTGGCATCTTCCTTAACCCTCCACTGGCTGTCCTTCTCTGCACCTACTTAGTTGTACTGCACCATACATGACAGCAAATAATCACTCAGATTGAAATAAAGCGCATACTTATTGCAAATAAGTAAGAATGGATCACTAGTGTTACTCTGGATCAGCAAACAAAATGACACTGGCCTTTTGTTTCAAGGCACTTCATACTCTCACTGAAGTTTATGCTAAATAAGCAACCTCCTGCACTGGAAACAATATCCATTAATTCAGGATTTTTAGATGGTTCTAAAATCAAAGTTTTGGAATACCTGCAGAATAGCCTTAAGAATCCCTCCGAGTTTCCTTCTGAGATACAAACGTACAGAAACACGATTTTGTGATTTTTTTTTTTAATTTATTTATTTTTTGTATTTTTTTTAGTTGCTGAGCACTCTACTCTTAAGCCAAAGTTCAAAGAAATCAACTCCTTGCAGAATTATGTCTCCAGCTTGGTAGGAATGCCCAGTCACAAGAGACATGATCAATAAAGCTTATGGTTTATGTACCTCAATATTGAGTTTCCACATTTTGATTTAAGGAGTTCCCAGTAACATAGCTCGTGGGGGCTAAATTTTCCTGCTCTGTGTGAATGAAATGCTACCATTCTGTTCAATATGCAGGTTATTTATCATTTGGAGTCCTCACCATATTACTAAAGCCAAATTCCTTCATAGAAAGAAGCCATTCTTACAAAAGAGCATAACAATTGTGTTCCAGCAAGGTATCAGATAACAAAGAACAAAGCAGAATCAAACCTTTTTTTTTTTTTTTTTTTTTTTTGGTCTCCCAAGGAACTGTGGAATTTTTGGCCTTATTAAAATCATTAAGTGCTGAAGTGCTGGGTAGCTCATCAAAAGATGGACTATATGAGATTTTCACCTTTGTTCTTCAGCTGAATTTGAGTACAGAAAGACTGCAAAAACATGTCTACATATAAAGATCCATTTATTGGACAGAGAACCTGAAGTAATATTTCATTTAAATGACCTACCTTTCAATATGTCCTACAAACTGGAGCTTACATTTCTGATGGCAGGATAAAAGCTTTGAAAAGACCTAAATGCTTGATTATGGTTTTCAAGAGATGTCACGCTACTTTTCCCATAGATAGTAGAGTGAGTTGTTTCCAGTCCTCTTTATAGGTGCCAAACCAGTACAACTGACTTTTTAATCCTCTGTTCAGTCCAGATTCTCACATCTATATCAATTTATCTTTGTCTCTTTCAGAGCCTCACTTAGCTGAGTGGCTCTCATTTGTCCCCTGACCTTTGACTGCTACTGGTTATGTTTGATATAGGATAAGGAGGGGATACTGCCATGAGAAAGTTGTTGTCCTTCTCCCTCAATCTTTTGAGAAATTGAGCCTGGTTGCTGCAGAAAATGTGAGGATATTTTGTAAGTTTCTAGGTTTATTTTCATTTCAAATGGTGTTTTTAAAAATTACTGTTGCTTCAAAGAATATGAAAAAAATATTAGTTAGGGAAAATATATCGTCTTTGTATTTTTTTCAGCTAAAGATATATTACAGAACTCATGCAGATTTTCTTCACAACAGAAAAGAGAGAACTTGAAACTGAGTTGCCGTATTTTGAAAACTACTATGTTAAAGTGATAATTATTACATTAGCGTCATTTTACTGGTGTTGTCATTTTGCAGCACACAGAGAACAATTACTGATTTCTCAACACTGAGGTATTTTAAAATGAAATAAAGTTCATTCTAAGAAATGTAGAAACTGCTTAAAACTTGTTGGCCTGTTTTCCAAGCCTGGAGCATAGATTAGCAGCATGTGAAAGGGAAGTCACCAGGGATGAAGTATTGACCAAGCTGCTAGGTCCTTGTCAAATGAAAGTGTAACAAATTAGAATGTTATTAATCACTACTTTTTGTGTGTTCTTTGATTTTTTTTTTCCTAAGCAATATCATTAATTGCAAAACGTAATATAGTAAGTATAGTTCTGCAAAAAAAAAAAAAAAAAGATTGCTAATTCTTTCCCAATTTAGTTATATTTATTTTGATTATTGCTAAAAAAATAATAAAAAAAAAACATTATTTTTGCTATTTCCAAGATCTTCTCTAGATATTTGACACCAAAACTGTCATGAGGATTTTTTGGAAAATCTTTGTGTGAATCATCCCAGTAGATCTTGCTGACAAAATGGACTAGCCTTAATAAGCACAACTTTACATTTTATATTTGAAATGAACCCCCTATGCAGGTGGTAGCGGTAAATTAGTAAAACTTAATGCTGGAAAGAAAATCATATTCTTAAATATAATTTGTAACTGTCAACTCTACAGTATCAGGACTGAGCCCATGCCCAATTATATGCAATTTCATGAACTGAGTATGATTGTACAAAATGTGATTAGCAACTCCTATGTTTATCTGGAATATAAGATTAACTCTGTGCGCAAGTAGTTGTTTCTAATGTGATTGTGAATTTGGATGCCAGTTCTCCGAATCTTGCTTGTACAACTCGTCCTTAGAAACATTACTTATCTTCTTGGAGTCAGTGGTTACTCATGTAAGCAAGTAACCAATGATATCCTACACCGATAAAAATATTGTAAAGTTATCTTAAACTGATATATCATTCAACTGCAATTAAGGTAAAAGGAATTTTTCCCTTTGCTTGTGTTTAGTGATTGATTTGTAGTTCATATATGACAATATATCTTGGGTCAGCAGTACAACATTTCTACATAACTGTAAGCCTGTTACACTTAAGGGCATATTATTTCTTTTTTTTCCCCTCTGTGTTTCTCACAAGGTACTGAAATATTCTCTCTCATCTTCTTTAATGAGTTGATACAGCTCTGAAAGTATGGCAGATTGACAGGAAAAATGCTGAAGTCAGACATGCCAATCTCCTCCATTTTAGTGTAGGAGAGATACAGCAGATTTACATAACGTGAGGATAAGAGCACATTCACTGTGTTGCGATTGTTCCAGAGGTATCTTGCATTACCAGTTTGCTTCCAGTCTGTACAACAGTCCAAGTTGCAGTGCAAAACCAATGATGATCAGGAGTTATGCTTTCATCTTCAGCAATATAGCCTAACCAGTAGGCATAGTATCAGTTGCAATGAAACATGGCAGCCTGTGTCTAGTTTCAGGAATTTTTTCATGAGAATGCAACTGAAAATTAACTAGTTATTGTGATGTTTATGTTCTTCATTTGTTGACTGCACTGTTTTGAAGACTGAATGATGATAGGATTCTCACATTGACAGCAGGAGATAATTAGGTTAAGATTTGGGTGATGGAGCAATACTCAAATTACAGGAGGAATACATTACAGGATCACAGAATGTTTTGAGTTAGAAGTTACCTTAACGATCATCTGCTTACGTCCTCCTGCCACGGGTGCGATTGCCACCCATCAGATCAGGCAGCCCAAGGCCCCATCCAGCCTGGCCTTGAACACCTCCAGGGATGGGGCAACCACAGCTTCTCTGAGCAAGTTGTTCCGGTGCCTTACCACTCTCTAACTAAAACAGTCCTTACTTATTTCCAATCTCAGTCTACTCTCTTTCAGTTTGAAACTGTTGCACCTTGTCCTATCACTACAAGCCTTGGAAAAAGCCTTTCTCAATCTTTTTTTAAGCTCTCCTGCAGTAATATCTTGCTGAACTTCTCCCACCTAAACGACCCCAACTCTCTCAGTCTTTATTTGTAGGAGATATCACATAAGAGACATTGGTACAAGAAGCATCTCTTACTATTTTCAATTTGTGTACATTAAAGAAAAGATAAACATGCTTATCATTCCACTTGGAATGAATTCTTTACATCATTCACCTAAAAAGTTTCTTTTTTTTTTTTTTTTTTTTTTTGTCTCTGTAAAGGCTACAAAAACTTCTTAATGACCCAGCCTAGCATATTGACAAATTCAGCCTTATTGCTTGCTTGTATTTCCCTGCTGGTCTGTCAGCATCAATCATCTCATCTTCGAAAGTGAGCTGAATAAAATGGCGATGTTTTACCACACCTAGTACAGTGGCTCCAAACTCATAGTCAAGTTAATGTGAATATATAATAGCTAAAATTCCTGTAAGTTAAAAAGCAGAGTGCAGACTCCAGTCAGTGAATAGTAGTCATACCAAAAAGATCACAGAAAGCACAGAAGAGATTAGGCTGAAGGCCTTATTGTACTTCAGATGTAGCTGCTGTAATACTTCCATGTCAAAGGTGAGCACACTGTATGTCTAATGCAAGTCTATAATGCAATATCGTAGAAAACCACATTACTGAAAATTTGGATGGCAGATGCTTTCAATCTATGTGGTGCTAGGAATTACTATCAAAGGATAAAAGGCCAAAATCTACTGATGTCATGTAGTAACATATTTCACTGATCATGTAATTGGAATGAACAGTGAAATAAATCAGATTAAAGGATGGTGGAAGATGACTATCAATGACAATGCAAATTTTTTTTTTTTTTTTAATGGAAAACACTGTTAACCTAACAGTGATGGGTAATTATTTTTAGAAAGAAAAAAGACTGAGCAACTGAAAACTGGAACTGTATGTCTTTAACATTTCATAGATTTATTTACCTAATATATTTCATACAGAGCCACTGAGCTTTGATAAATAAATCCCTAGTTAAATTTTCCAAAGATTATCGAGAAATAGGATATGGCTTAATTCTGCTGTTTACAGCTAATCATCAAGTTATTATGGGTGTTTTGCAAAGCTAGGCTGTGAATCTCAGTTTTGACTAGCAGCAATGTCACTTCATGTAGCTGCTCTCCAACAGTTTAAAACAATTCATGTTACTGTACTTACGTAAAAATATTTCTGCAAGTAGATTTTCTGCTCTGTTCCCCTTCTCTTTTCTTCCTAACATACAGTTTTTCTTTCTCCCTGTGCTAATGTGAAGTTTTGAGTAGAAGTCAGTATTAGCCAAAATTAAGAGACTGAGAGCTAAAATCTCTTATAGACAAAATAGTTTGTGTGTGAGTCAGGTTGAAACTTTCTTTCTGGCTATTGAGTTAATTAAACATAATATTCAAGTTCCCGTAAATGAGAGGGCCGGATTTGAACTGCGTATTAACTCTGTGACTTGAGACAATACTAGTGCTGTTGTACTATTGTATGCTTTAACATCGTTGTATTCTGGTTGACGGGTAGATAAAATGTTCACAAATGTAGCAAGATTCATTTGTGAGCTGGTAGGAATAAACTGAACAAAAGCTGTTGGTTGATTTGGGGGAAATGGAACACACTAGTTCTCTTCTTCCCCAGTCTGAAGCTTGATCCCTTTCAAGCTGCTTTGAAGACAAATTGCTATTTTTTTGGCATTCCCAAGAACAGATGCAGTGAAGCTAATCCTCTCTCAAAGTTCATACCGGGCTGATCTTGAATTTGATACAGCAATAATGTATTTACTTAGAAAATTTATTTGGAGCTAGTTTTAGAAGTATCAAAATTAGTATCATTCATTCTGATCATGTTTCTGTTAGAATTTTTTTCTGAAGACTTGGAAACTAAATCTGTGATTAATCTCCTATCAGCTGAATACACTGACTAGTAGCCATACTTGCAGAAAATTGAATTTGTATTTTGGAGTGGGGATATATTTCTGAAAACATTTGAGATAATCTTACAGTCAAGTGTGACTAGTGTTTCAATCCTCTTTCTTTCTGTTGCTTTGTGATGTGTGTTTCTTTTTGGACTTCATTTGCTCTCTCAACATGGATATCTGAAACAAGACTAGTTAAGTATATTCAGACTTCTCTCACCTTATTTTGTAGGCTTTTGACAATATATTTATTTGACTTTTCTCTTGAATCTCCAGAGGAGATGTGTGTGATTTGCAGAAAATCTTGGTACTTTTGAGTTATCACTTGTGTCCTGAGGGAGAAATGGCAAGGTTTTGGATTTAGCTGAAAGTCTTGTAAGGAGATACTTTCAATGCTTTCACTTAAGACATGTTTTAAAAATGTTGAAATAGATGACTTCATGCTTCATTTTATGGCATTCCTGGAATACTGTTACAAATACAATAAATGTTCATTTAATCATGAATACTATGCTAGCTGTCATTTGTGAGACAATGCAATAAAGTCCTCACAAGTTCTAAATGGCCTATTTTATATAGAATACAATATCCTTGAGCTATAGTGGTGATGTTCACGTTAAACTCAAGGATTTAAGTTTTGAACTGAGAGGTTTTTCTCTTATTTCATCATACGCATGACTTCCCGTAGAAAGTAATCTCTAAATGCACTGAGACCTCCCATTTTATAACATATTTTATAGGAGAAGGTAACTGCTCTAGCACTGCTCTTAGTTCTGATTTTGTTGAATTTATTTTAGAAGTTGGTCATCTATCAAAAGTAGCAAGAATAGTCATCTAAATAGTTTTCCTGCTTAAACATAACAAGCAAAGAAGATATGATGTGTAGTTTATGCATAAACTCTGTACAGTTGTGAGTGACGCATACCATTTGACACAATATATTTACATCCATTTATCAAAATATGGCTCCTTGCAGTCTTCAAAGCAAGCCAGCAGTGTGCTTGATTATGAAAATTTGAAAACAAACCGTAGTGTAGAAAAAGAAAATGGTAAACGCATATCATCTTACACTTTACAGCTCTAGTAAATTCTGTACCACAGGCTAGACTGAGTATATTTTGAGTTTCTGTGCAAAAACCATTTTCAAAATGAGTCAATCAACAGGCTTTTCCTTCTCATTACTGCATTGCCTAAAGATGTTAGGAATCTGTTTTGTTTACAATTAATTTCTGGGAAATATCATTGTCTTTGCCTAGTACTAAAATCATAATTTCCCTTCGGTTTATAATTGGGACATAAGTAAATTCTCTACCAATTATGAGCAACCGTGTCTATGCCCAGATCTGCGTGATGCTTTTAATCTATAAATTAATATAACAGATACCCTCAGAGAGTCTCTGAATGGAAGGAAAAAAGGTGTTTTATCTTGGAATCAAGCAATCAGCTAGATATTCTAGTTCACTTTTATTTGCGGGGCAGTAAATCCTTTTAGCAAGTGGAATAAACCAGTGAGAATAACTCCGAAGGCATTCAGTGAGTTACACAAAGGGTGTGTGGTTTAGACCTTCTCTGGAACGCAGGCTGCAGTTTAGCTGTCGAGGCACTATCATTCTCCTCGAAGGTGAAATGATTTAGAGGCCTAGAGAAACTTAATTTTTCTTGATCACCATGTGCAACCTGGAATTTTAATGGCAGGCATAATTAATTCTTCTGATGTTAATCATCAGGGCTGGGCTCCACAATTATCAGCCTAGTGCAGCTGGGGCATGGTGCAGACATGAAAAATTAGGAAAATGAATCAGTAATAGGGTGGCAGATTTAATCTGCATCATGAAAACAAAGTTAAAAAGAGGTAGATCGAGAGAATTTCAGCTGAAGCTTTTGTGCCAATGAGCACTGACAGAACTGAAAAATGTTGCCGATGTCCAAAGTGATTGGTAATTACCAAGCCATTGAATTTTTTATTGTCAATTTATCATTGCGCCAGAGGTTAAATTTAACATCTTCTTCTAAAGCCATCACTCTAGGAGGAAGGCAAGCTTTGCATCACGTGGCTCAGGAGTCAGTGAAAGGTTAATCAGGTATTCCTTTAGTTTGTGTGCGCTTCCAAATCATTCTTTCTTTTTGTGTCCTTTATGCTGCATACGTACCGTGGGGTATTTTCTAATTTATATTACCTGTACATTTCAGAAAAATATTAGATTGCATTTCTCAGCACAGCATCATCGGCCTTGCTGTGTATTTACAATGTTGTATTTTCATACTTTCCTGGGCATATTTTACACACATTTCTATATATGTAGATATATGGAAATTTTATCTATACCAAGTACTGTATGATATAAGGCATGCTTTTTCCAAGAAAAGAGAAAATTATTAGTTCCTTAAACCACTGCAAGAATTTTAAAAAATCTTATTTAATTTGTTTCTTTTTATTTCTTAAAAGTGTTGTTTGATTTGCACTTGAATTTTGCTTTGTTCTGATGTCACATTTATGAATTGTTTAGTTTAAGATCAGGTAATGACTGAAATGCCATAAACTGCTTTAGGGATGGAGGACTTTGAGGGAAAGGCTGTTTGCATTTTTCCTCCTGTACAATGCTTTCTGCGGCTATAGCACTTAGCAAACAAAAAGTATTCATAACTACTAAAGGAAGCACACACTAACCCTTTGAATCATCTCCTGAAGAACAGTTGGTAAATGGTAGTGTCTCTCTTAATGCAAAAAGAAGGCTAAAATTCTGAATAAAGCATCTAAACGTCCTTTTAATAGAAATATGCGACACAAATTTGTTCATGTGTTAGGGACCAAACTGAGCCCTGAAAAGAGTGGAAATTTGTTCACTAAAATAAGAGGATTTGTACTTCTCTGATTATAGGGCTGGATCTGCCCTGAAAATTGCAAAAGCATATTCCTGTACTCATGCTCTTTAGATATCTTTTAATACATTTTAAATACATATTCTGCTTACCTTAATTCCACTAAGTAACATCACTTCTACTTAGTATTTTTTGTGTTATATTTATTTTAAATTCCAGACTATGCTCTGATTAAAGGAATTGTACGCGTTTTCTATAAATTAAAAATGGAAATGGCCTTTAGGGGAGAGTCAGTACAGGAATCAATGCATGCATTAATTACTGCAATTCATTACCCAAATAAACACAAGACTCAGCCATTTGCTGGATAGAAATTTAGACACATAAAATGTTTACAAGAGACAAAGGCTTGCGATCCTGCTAATGTTAATCTGTAGATCAAAGTATGTGAGCCTATGCCTAGTGGAGGCTCCTCTGGGGATACCATAGCTGGGATCAATCCCCACATGCAGGCAGTGAATTATTGCTGCTGAATACAAAAGCTGTTCACGTGACATCTCTGTCCCCTAACAACAGGGACACTTGCTTCAGATAATTCTTCAGAAGAGCTTGTTTCCTTGATACCCCACTTTTCTATAATTAAACTAAAATTGTAAAGCAATGCCTATACAGTGACCTCTGACTCCCTTCACAAACAAATATATGATTCAGTTCGTAGCAACCACTCAGTTGTTTGGAGAGAAAAGCATGAAAATGTAATCTGTAGCTTCCCAGAGGCTTTCTAGTATATAAGCAGAAAGCAAGAAATTATATAACAAAGGAAATCATTAAAAAAAAAAAAAATCAGTGAATTACTGAAAAGATTCCATTGCCTTCTGAATTAGTATCTTTTCCTTAAGAAGAGTCTAGAAAAGCATTGGAAGAATGCAGTTTTTCTAGCAGCACTGTGATGCCTTTCTTCATCATATTATATAGATGGAGGATGAACTACCACATGAAGGTTTGTGTTCACACAGGGAGCACAGAGCGTGATTTGAATCTCACTGTCTTTTGCATAGCTCCCATCGTGGGTGCAAGTTCCCTCCAGCTCAGAACACACTTGCCAATTCCTTCTTCCTACTGAAGCACTCAGCTATTTTAATGGGATTCCGTCCAAAACTATAGCTAATTAAGAATCAATTCAGGACCATTAGTAAGTGGGACTAAGCTAGCCAGCGTTCCATATTTCAGAAGTGTTTACTAGAATGAGGAATTCTTAGATAAGGGGAAAAAAAACAGCAGATTAAAGTTAGTGTAGGGAATTTCTCTAGTTAAAATAAACACCTAATGCTAAACAGAAAGATGCTGAATTTGGAGTCCTCTGTAATTGATCTACTTACTGCTCTTAAGGAAACTTGAAAGAAAAAAAGGGAGGGAAGAGGAGGGCAAAAAGAAAAAAAAAAGCAGATATTAACTGTGTGTTAGTTATTCAATAGCTATTTATAAACATTAGCAATTGTTACATTTCTGTGTCTCTCTGTTAATCAGAGAAACATATGTTACGTATTTGCAGATGCAGCAACCTTAGAACAGTCAAACCATTTTCCTTTCCTTGGGCTTTGTACTCCTGCAACATCTGTTTATCTGCACTGTAATGCCTGCAGATGGTGTTTTTAAAATGCACTATGGAGTTAAGATGCCATATTTTTTGAAGCTGTCATTCTGTTTCATGATATAACAACAACATGATAAAGATGCAGTGCTTTGAGAGAGTGACTTCTTGATCATTATTTTGTTATCAATATTGTTTTCACAGTCTCCTGTTAATATAAGTATAATTAGGAAATATACTTAAGGAAAAAATAAGGAATAAGGAAAAAAAATAAATATACATTAAAAAAGACAAAAAAAAACACACTCAAAGATTCCGACTTAAGAAAGGCATTAGAGAGAAGAAAGACACAAAAGTTTCATGAATCAGAAAAAATGTTTTGAGTCTAAATAATACATTTATAATTCCAAGAAAAATCAAAATTATAGAAAAAATACATGGTGTGGAGTTGCCTATCCCTAAGTAATTTTTGAGCACCATGTAAAAACACATCACGGTATGTAGCAGGCAGTTGAAATGGATACTCAATTCTAGAAGGCATATGGACAACAAGGTGGAGAGCAGGATCATGAAGTGATACAGAACTAGTGACTTGCCTATCTAGATGTCATTTTCTACATCCTCAGGCACTCCTTCCTTGGTAGAGTCC